>NC_057924.1:56200496-58600496 GCF_018873765.1 Telopea speciosissima | reverse complement strand
GAAACTCAGATCACCCCCTCTACAGTCTAAAGTAAATGGTGTTAGTCTGTTATTAGTTATTGGTGTGAAAGGACTATTTTACCATTGTACTAAAGCATTAGAATTAAATGTACAATATAAGACTAAAAGGTAGTATGTTCAGGGATTTAAATTTATTTAATTGGGTGACATCATCACTTAACGGCGTAAAACTAACGTTGGACTAATTTGTCATATTGGGGTCTAAACCAGGGATAATTTGAGTTTTTTCAAAAAACAGGGGGTGATCTGATTTTCGTTTGAAAACCACGGGGTGATGTAAAATAATTTACCCAACAATTTTTGTTCGCAATTTAGTGAATTCATACCCTTAGTGGGGGAAAATCCTCTCTTCATATAGAATTATAAATAGAAAATCACTACCTACTTAGAGTCGAAGATCTACATTAAACATATATGACTCCATTCAAATCAGTCCAACAATGAAATGATCGACTTCTTATGAAAAGAATAGATGTACATACCTCAATATTCAAATTTGTAAAAATTACTAGTTTGTTTACACACCGCCCTTGTGTTGAAGAACACAACTACAAAACCTGGATGAGAGGTGGACAATTTGTTTAATGTTTTAGAGAACCAAACTTAAAGTGGAGAAATGAATAAGATAAGACAGGAGAGGACAGAACAGGAGAGCACAAAAAAGGAGGGAATTTTTTCCTAATGAAATTGTCCCACTCCCTTCCTATATTTATATAGTTTGGATCCTTCTAATTGCTTCTAGAAATTTCTTGTTCCCTACTTAAAGAAGTGAGGCACAAGTGATCGTAATTTCATTACCATCTAATATTTTATGTAATTGCAAACAACCACCTATTATTTTAAATAATTCCTCAAAGAATTGGAAATTATATGATTTCTCATCTTAACAAACAATTGCACACTATCCCTTCCTCGAATCTAAGATTCTTTATAGACCAATAAAATCATGATTACTTTAATGGGTAGAAACACTACATGTTAAATATTCACCACTCTAAGATTCTTTAATAATCATTGGATTGTAACCCCATAAAGGAATGTAATTTAAAAATATAAAATTATCATTTGGTTTTTGAGGACATAAATTTAACAGGATTTGTTAATGAATAAAATATAAAATGTCTCTCACAAATTTAAACTTTCAATATATATTTTTTTTATTTATCAATTTTCAGTGTGTATATATATATACACACAAAAGCCAGATCCACTATTTTGATGAAGAAAATTACAAACCATCTCACTATCTCTCAAAGAGATAACCACTATATATAGCGTTTTCACATGTTACAATATAGAGAAAATCCTAACCTAGGAAAGTACAAAACTTCTCCCACAAGTCCATTCGGTTTGGTCCAAGTTTCAAACCAAATAGAACGAATAATATATCAAATCGAAGATCTCAATAAAAGTGAAACAGTCTGCCAAGCTACGAATCAACAAAACCTTCTGCATTAAAACTTATATCAGACTTCACCAATAACCTTAATTAGCAAATAAGTGTTTATTAAGTAGGCTTATATGGAGTACATACGTTGGTCCCCAAATCATCCTTGGTGTTGATACCGGCCATAAACTAAAATGAGACTTAAACCTGAGTTTATATATGTTAGTTGGGACGCAATGCTTTACGAGGCATTAGCAACCTCAAGCCCTAAAGAAGAGAAGTTCATGCGTAGGGGGAAAAACCAGAAAAACAGATGCACAAGGCAAAACTGAGTAACCATGCACCACATACTATATAAGTCATTCATTAAGATCAAACACAAGCATAGAAGTTTATGTACCAAAGAGGAAGAAGAAGAAGAAGATGAGGTGCGGCAGAGGCTTACCCTGCTTGTTAATAAAATGGAGAGAAGCATAGCTGGGTGGGAGCAGGAGCAGGAAGGATTCTCGACACAATTTATAAAGAGAATGGAAAGTGCTCAGAACATGTTTGTTGATATAATGGACTTGAGAAAAAGGTTTACCTTAATGTTTGTTGATATAACGGAGAGCAGCACAATCGGCAGGGAGCAGGAAGGATTCTCCACAATTTAAAGAAAATGAAGCTAGCTAGGTGTTTAAAATAGAGAGCTAACGTCTCTTACTCATTTGCTTGTGTTGTGTTTGGGTCATATTTTGCTCCAGTTTGTAGAATATATATAATGAGGCTTCTTCATTCACAAGGATTAAATTTGCCGTACGATTTTTTTTATTACAAAAAAAACGTTCTTTTTACTTTTCTTTAATTTTTTCTGTTATAGAATGATAGCTCGTCTTCAAATTTAACGACCACAAAAAGGCAGTATTTGTTTCCTTTTTTTTTTTTTTTTTTTTTTTTTTTTTTTTCATGTGTCTGAACTTGAGTGTGATTACGAATTTTTATCATATATGATTACTTGATAGGTGCGGTTTCCTAGTGCCTCTCACAAGAGGAGGGTGGACCCCATTTGGACAGAGTGTTCGGCCAGGTGCTCCGGGTGAGTCCCACCTCCCTCTTGTGAGAGGCACTAGGAAACCGCACCGATCAAAGAATCGTAGACGATAACAAGTCATGTGATTCCATGCTATTAAAACCAATAAATTTTTTTTTTTTTTTTTTTGGTGGGGGATTTAGGAGATTGTTATTTTCTCAAGTGCGATGCATTGCCCAATGCACCACATTTGAAAATCCAATCATTAAAACATGGGTGATAGTGTTTTTTTATCTTCTCAAGTGTTAAGTGAAGGGTTGAATTTTAAGGTATTAAAATCAATTGACATAATGGTTTTTTTTTTTTTTTTTTTTTTTTTGGTAAAAGACATAATGGTATTTGTTACCTTATTTCTTTCTTTTTTTTCCATATTATATGGTTTGTGACGTATAATTTAATCATATGTCAATGACGTACTTTTATGACGTATCTTTTACAACCCTAAAAATACGTCATTGGCATCTCTTTAATTGTTTTTTATCGTCACTACAACTATAAAAACACGTCATTGGCCTCCATTTAATTGTTTTTTGTCTTCACTATTGGCCTCTATTTAATTGTTTGGTATCTTCTTTTTTTTTGACAATTACTTTTAACAACTATAAAATTACGTTATTGGTATCTATTTAATCTTTTTTGTCCTTTTGTCTTCCATGAGTTTCACGTTTCTAAGGCCATCTATGAACGCCAACCATGCAAGCCTCTGTATCTCTCTCTCTCTCATATAAATTTGACCGTGACACCTGACACCCATGATGTAATGTACCACAAATATATCCTTACGTTTCCCTCTCAACACTATTAAGTGCTATCTTCTCACTGCCCCCTTCCCCGAATCGTCATGACTTTCAATTCCTGTCCGCTTCAAGTCCTTTCAATTGTTCGCATAGGAATGAAAATGACCACTTTATCCCTTGCCCGAACACGCTGTTCAAGGTGGTGTAGGATAGTCATTTCTACTCCTATGTGAGGGATTAGAGGAAATTGAAGCAGACATCGAATTGGAGGTGATAAAAATTCCTCTTTCCTCGGATGAAATTTTACCCTATGTGCTCAAGGCCCAAAGCCAAGGAATTGAGAATTAAATGGTATTTTAGAAAGGGTAAAAAATCGCAATGAGACGGATAAATGCACCGTTATACGCAACGTTTAAATCTCAATCGTGGAACATTTTACCTTTAGTTCTAATCGTTGATTGAGTTTAAACGTTGCGTATAAATCTCAACCGTGGAACATTTTATCTTTAACCAATGACAGGAAAGGGTAAAGTTGTGAAACCTACTATAACGGTGAACAGGTTGAGTGGGATTATATATTCAACAGTTAAGGTTGAAATTAAAACGGTGAACAGGTTGAGTGGGATTATATATTCAACAGTTAAGATTGAAATTAAAATTTTCAACACTATAGATTTCAAGTGGTGTGTTTAACGTTTTTAACTGTAGCACTACTATCGGTCACTCTTTTAGAAAATACAACAACCTAGGTATTTATGAACAATGGGAAATGAATTATTTCATTTCCTTAGCTGCCAGCTTTGTAGCTAGAACATTTAGCAGCAAAAATTTTCCCCCTTTCACTACCCTCCACCCCTTGCTGGATTTAGATCGTCTACGACGCACTGCCCTGTCCTACCTGTGCGGCGGAGACACAGGGCGGTGCGTATTGATCGATCGCCTTACCTCCACTTGGGCAAGGTGCTCAGGCAGGGGTAAGGTGATCAACGTGCACCACCTTGTGTCTGTGCAGGACGGGCAGCCCACGCCGTAGACAATCTGAATCCTCCCTTGCTCTGGTTCCGTGGTGAGAGAGAGAGAGAGGAGGACCATATGGATGGGAGTTGACAGTTGGGAGTTGATATTAAGAGATGGGTTAATAAAAGCCAATTCAAGTGAATTGACACAAAAATCCCTAAAAAATTCACTTTCGACCATTTTTTTTTCTTGTTTGGGGGGGATGGGAGGGTTGAATCGTTATCGTCTCTTGTTTGCTGCCCAAATAGGACCGTCTTGTCCCCTCACATGGGGGCGAAATGACAACCTAACCCCCTGCCCGAACACACTGTCCGAAGAAGGTTAAGTCATCATTCGCACCCCATATGAGGGTATAGGACGGTCCTGTTAGGGCAGCGAACATGAAAGGATGAAAATTGGGGGGGGGGGGGGTTTGGGGCAATCTCCACTAGTAGGCTGAATCACTTTCGGTATGGGAATGAGTGAAACCAAAACTAAATTGTTAAGGAACTTGGATTGTCAATGGGTTTTGATTTCAGTCCAGTACGATTTTAGTTTATTTTGACTTTTCAGTATCGAATTAACATCGATCTAGATCGATTTATTTTTGAACTTGAATCATAATGAAATCTTACATTCATAAGCTATAGTGAGGAAAGATTTGATAACAAAACTTTAAATCTTTTCCCCAACTCAAACAAGTAAACAACGAGGAATAAGAAAATTGATTTGATGTGTTCATGTTGTAATTGAAACAAAGAAAAATAATTTGTGAGGGAAAGATAACTATTATTGAAATCAATAGGTAGATAGAATTTATAGCAAAATCATTTTTACAAAAAAATGCTTGTAGGGATCCAAAGAAGATAACTAATATTGAAATAAAAATGGATAATAACTAATGAGCAGATATCTAATATTAAAATCACAAAATGAACTCTACCATCAAATCATTAATTTAACTGTCCAACTAATTTTGTATATGGGAGAGAGATTCTACTGCAGTAGAGCATAAGCTGTTAGAACATTCAAGGGTTTTGAGAAACCCGAATCCGTCCCCATACAGATCCCTAGAATACGATTGAATCAAAGAATAAATAGGGAAAACATAGTGTACCTGGCACCCACGTATGTTGATGAGGATCACATAAGATCGCCTCCAATAACTGGATCGATCTGTCAGAAAATGAGTGCAATCCGTGATGGGGATCTTCTGCCGTCTCCTAAACTCTCTCACAGCTCTCTTTCTTGTGGAGAAAAGAAAAAAGAGAATAGTCACTACAGGGACCCCTCATCAGTAGTATTTATAATACTCCCCAAAATCCTAACCCACTTCCACAATGGGCCGAGCCGGGCTGGTCCATCTCAATAAAATAGTAGCAGCCACGTCGGCCCTTGTATTTCTTGATCCCCATCAATGATCGACCCTATAATTAATTAAGCCCACACTCGTCGCATTTCGAGGAAATCCCAACTATCTCCCACTTGGGCTACATTAATTATAAGATCATCATTATCAGATGTGGCCATGGGATCTCAACACAACAATAATGCTACTAAACCTTGATCCAGTCAGCACATACATTGATGTCGAGCAACAGCAGAGAATACACCTCAACATACGGCATATCACTTTCTGTCAGCCACAAGCAAAGATCTACTTACCAACATGAACCGCGTTGAGATAATTTGTACAAGGAATGTTGTCCACGTCTGTGATCACATAAATATCGTCATCATTTCTTGTGGGTCCTCGAACGTATCATGAGCATCGTACGACTCATGGATTACCTTTAAACATCGACATGATTCGTTGGTAATCGAACGACTGGGTTTATCATCAATAGAACATCCTTGGCTAGAAATAGCCGAACGACTTGGCTCGTCGCCAATCGAACATCCATGGACCAAAAGACCCATCAACACATCAATCATAGACATGCATGCAGATGCTATTTATCACAACAAACAGAAGCATCACGATCGAAACGAAACATATATTAGGTCCTCCCACTCAGCAAGCATATCAACGAGATAGGAAGAACACTCAATCCACAAACAGACCAATCATGTAAAGAAGCACTCCCACTGATCAAGAGAATCAAGCAAACTAAATCGATCAAGTTTGAAAACAACAATTCAAACCACGTTCAAATCACACATCTCGGTACAAAGTAAACAAAACCGTCAAACTATTCAAACCGATTACTTCTTTCATTCCCATTTAAGTTATCATTCTCAAGATTCTTTCTTCCTTGTGCACAATTAGACATCAATTTCTTCAAGGGTATAATCGTAGTTTGTTAAGTGCATCAATATATTCTTCGTGTTTTATTCGCTCATTCATTCCTCTTATTATTCATTGTTTTATTTTAGTGGTTAGCCTCATCATTCCATATTATTGATACATTCTCAATCCATGCCACCGAAATAGCTTCTGTCAAATGGCTCAAGGCCGGTTATACCCTATAGGTTACAAATTGTTTTTAAAACAATCTTTCATCGTTACAATTCTTATTAATGGATTATTCGATCATGATTCATTATGCTCGTTGGTTAACCGTCAGTTACCATAATTATTGACTTATTATTTCATCTACCATTTTAAGTTATTATCTGTCATCAGCATAATTTTCATCAATATATAGAAATAAAATATCATAATATTAAAGATTTATAAATCACACAAATCAGCATGTTCTTTACCCATCGCGTGTTCACTTATCATTTAAACATGCATCAACATATCATCGTAAAATCAGTGGTTTTAAACATTTATCATCAACTCATCAGACACATGTATGCATACAATCAAGATGATAAATATTAAATAACAATACTTCTTTACAACAACATTGCATTCTTGCCCTTTCGGGTCAAAGGTACACGTCTTTATCGTACTGGTACACATCTTTATCGTACCGTAAATACCGCGAGATAGCAACAACTTTCAAAAATCTCCCTCCACCTTTGGGTGATAGAGAAACTCCTAGGTTAGGCACCGCAATAATAATTTATCGCACTGCAATTACCGCGAGATGTCGATGACTTTCAAAAATTTTTCTCCACCTTTGGGCGGTAAGAAAACCCCTAGGCCACGCATCCCAAATTCTTTGAGTACACTATCTTTGGATGGACACACTGCCTTTCCATGAAGAGATCAACAGTTTTCAAAAATCCTAGCACCTTTGGGCAACTGGAACCCTTAGACCACTATCCTTCCAATCCATATGCATATCACCTCGTCAAACTTTGGTAACATCGTCTTTGGGCTAATATCACCTATTCCGCTGCCTTGACAGAACCATAAAAGGATTCGATGGGCCACTTTGGTGGATCACCATTTTATCCTCTCATAATTCCTCAACCAGGTATGCAGCAATATATGTGGAAGTAAACACATTGATCGTCCATAATGTGTTGTGACATGCATATTTATCGTCAAAGCGGCAGTGGTCAACCTAAAATAGTCCAAATATGCTCAAAGTAGCATAATCATCCAAAACAGATCCCTGGGATTATTAAACGTCCCAAAATCAGGTACCAATGGGTAGGTCTTGAAATTACGAACAAAACAAGACCAACCGAAGCCCAATCGGAAGCTCCACCAACCCATACGTCACTCGAAGGTGACACAATCGTCATTAACAGGTCCCATAAAAATTCAATCAAATATTCGAATAGGATATCCAAAACGTCGGCCTTGAAAATACAAGTAAAATGGGATATCCCAGAATAGAATTCAATCAAAACGGCATTCCAAAACAGGAAAAACAGCTTCTGAAACAATTAAAAACGTTCTAAAACAGTCGATTATGTTCCCAAAATAATTGGAAAACATAAAAAACTGCCAAAATCATAGTCTCTGTTCATACCATAAAAATTGCATATCAAATCGAAGAGCACGAAAAAACAGACACACCAAAAAAAACCGCGTCTCAAAATTCATCCAAACGAACCCACATGGTCAATTTGAAGTTTTCTGGTCTTGTCCCCTTTTTTTGTTTTAAAATCTGAACAGGGCCGGTTCAATTGAATCGAATCAAATCGAACTGAACCGGACCGTCGGCCACACAATCGATCACCCGAGTCATAGTCCGGGTCGAAAAATGGGTCTGGTTGACCATCCGGGTCGGGTCAACCTTGACTGGGTCTGGAATCTTTGACCGGTCTGGGTCAGGTTTGACCCAGGTCTAGTCAGCTTTGACCGGGTCAAACGTGACCCGCAAGGAATAGGGCTGATGTCAGCATCGCTATGGAGAAATTTTTTTTTTCTGCAACGGCCGCCGGCGAGTGGATCTCACTCGTGCCTTCGGGCGGTGCATCCGGTGGTTGACGGCGACGATCCACCCACCGCCGTGATCGTCTCGACGAGTACTTTACACCCATACAAAAATATTCAACTTTCGTTGGTGAAAAATTCCGACAGCGGCGAAAACGTGCGATTTTGCCAAAATCCGACCAAAACCCCTATTTCCACCGTCAAAACTCGATCTAGGTTCTTAATCAATCGATCCTAGGTCCGTATGGTCGGCTCTGATGCCACTTGTTAGAACATTCAAGGGTTTTGAGAAACCCGAATCCGTCCCCATACAGATCCCTAGAATACTATTGAATCAAAGAATAAACAGGGAAAACATAGTGTACCTGGCACCCACGTATGTTGATGAAGATCACATAAGATCGCCTCCAATAGCTGCATCGATCTGTCAGAAAATGAGTGCAATCCGCGATGGGGATCTTCTGCCATCTCCTAAACTCTCCCACAACTCTCTTTTTTGTGGAGAAAAAAGAAGAGTCATTGCAGGGATCCCTCATCAGTAGTATTTATAATACTCCCCAAAACCCTAACCCACTTCCACAATGGGCCGGGCCAGGCCGGTCCATCTCAATAAAATAGTAGCAGCCACGTCGACCCTTGTATTTTTTGATCCCCATCAATGATCGACCCGATAATTAATTAAACCCACACTCGTCGCATTTCGGGGAAATCCCAACATAAGCAGCATCAAGAAGGAAGAGCCACACCCTTCTCACCTTTACATCATTCGGAATGCAGTCATGTAAGAGACTTCAAGTGAAGGTCGAAACTCTCGGAGGAACAGCCTATACCAGACCTGACTTGCAAAGCGAAATGCAGGATTCTTACATCGAAGAAACTCCCACGCTGACTTAACCGAGAAAACCCCAGACCGAGATAGTTTGCATACTCTCCTATCATTCGAAACAATAGAGGGAAGAGGGAAACGACGATTCCGATCACAAATAAGCTGGAAGGAAGAAAATTGCACGGCCGAAATACACCATTGATTATTGTCGATAAAATCAGCAACTGTTGCCGAAAGAGTTGTCACCAACAATTCTGATACTGCCATTGTGGATGAAATTCCAGAAATTTTGCCGTTGGTGACCAAAGACTTGAAAGAAGCATGTCTGTGCGATGGTCAAGCCGAGGATAGCTGCTGCAGCAAGGAATGCTATGAATGACCATGGGCTTTCGAAATATTTTAATTCATTCGATCTCCATGTATGCCAAAAATATCTTGACTTCATCTGGTTTTGAATTACTCTCTCTCTCTCTCTCTCTCTCTCTCTCTCTCTCTCTCTCTCTCTCTCTCCTGTTGTTCTCAACAAGCTAGCATTATGTCAAATAACTGGCATGGTAATAAGAAGAAATCCACAATCACTAAAAAAAGGGAGGAAAGGGGGGTGGGGGGAGGGGAGGTGAGGATTCCAAAATTCAAATGCGATTTACATCTGGTTATTTAGGCTGTGTTTGGTATGTATTCTTGGAATGCATTTAGGGTGATTTCATATTGTTGGAAGATAAAAACAACTATTTTTATAGGCCTATCAGTAATATATGATCAGATTTTGGATTTGGCTTGCGTGCAACCATGGCGGGAGCTGCACAGGTGCAGCACGAAAACCATCCCACATACAGGGGGTGGTCATTGCACATGTGGAGCCCAGGTGAGACCTACCTATGAAATGTCTACCTTACCCCTGTTTTTGTTGTCGTTTAGCGGTGCTGCACTTGTGCAGCTCCCGCCACGACTGCAAAGGATCTTTTTCTCCAGATTTTCTTCTTCTCAGATTTGAAAACTCATAACCACATGTGATATTGAGTTTTCAAAACCACATGTGATATTGAATTTAATCACATGTACGTGATATGGATATTACACAAGATCTCCAAGCTTATATGGAATCCCATCTTCTATGTAAATACAATATTTCTTATGATCTCATCCCTTGTATGGATCAACCTAGGCTGTACTCTATTTATATCTCCTTTGGAGAATAGAATCAAATCAAGGAAAATCATATTTCTTAACAAGGCAAAATGTTCTCTGTGCCGGGGGTGCTGGCTGCGCCCAGACGCATGGGGGTGTGCAAAATGATGCGCTTTGCTCCCCCCTAAATGGCAGGTCCATGTGTCTGGCCGCTGGCTGTGCCTAGAGACATGGGGTGGGTGAAATGACCGTCCTGCCCCCCTGAATGGCAGGCCCATGTGTCTGGGCCTAGGCTGCGCTGTGGCATAGAGAACATCAGCCTATTTTTATAACCTGAGAATGCAAAATTGCCCTAAAATGCATACCAAACACAGCCTTAGTTTTTTCACTTTATTTTCTTTTTCAAAAAAGAGACGCCATCTCTAATTAACATTATGAACCAATGATGGTGAAAAAAAAAATTAATGCTGCAAAGAGGTTGACCTCATCTAGAGTTATTTCGGTTCAAACCTTTTAGCCATGTATATGATTCGATTGTCTGCCCTTCTTTCCCACGTGGTAAAATAACTTTTCATAAAATAGTTTCAAATATAAAGAAGAGGTCAAGATGGCTTATCTTTGAAAATGTGCTGAAAAAACCTAGTTTAAGGTGGACAATTTTTGGCGACACGGTTCTGGAATGGTGTTAATGATCTGTTAAGCAGGCTTAACGATCCTATAAAGTATTGGTAGGGTCCAGCACGTGAGACACAGCTTTCTGATTAAGCATGCACTACAACACAAAGGGTGTAATCTTATGGGACAAAATTCCAAGCGGATTCTAGTTAGATATGTTGATCCCGAAATCATCGCTGGCGTTGATAGCATAAACTAACACCAGCAATTTTGTTAGTTATCACATACTGCTCTACGATGCAATAGCTGCCTATACTAGACAAGGTTAAAAATAATAATTTCTATATTAAAATTTATTTTTAAATGTTTTACGGTATTTCGATCGTAATCACAGAGTCTTTGAAATGGACATGTACGATGAGTTGGGGTCTAGAAATATTTAATTACATGCGTTTTTTGTAATTGTGATTTTCCCGTTGTGTTTTGGATTGACGAATCAAGGAGTTGAAGAACCAATCCCTTTCTCTACTCAAGTTGGAAGAACTATTATATGGAGGAAGAGCTTTGATTGCGACTCTAATTCTTCTCATGTAAATTTTTGTTTACCATGATCTCTAAATTCAAATGGACAATTGTTTCATATCTGATCCATTTTTGTTGCGCATATTGGGTCCAAACCAACAGAAACAAGTAAGAGCAACATAGCAGCAGCCAGCAGGAGAGAAAGAGGGCCAACTGCCCACGACGTTATGTGTGCAGGGAATGTTCACGTACGTGAGTGTACGTGAACAACTCACAGCCATTCAAATGGAATTTATTCTGTGGTAATGTTCCACCTGAACGTCTGTGAGTCATTCATGTACGCTCACGTACATGAACATTCACCCCCCTCCAAGGTTATCACCGTGACAGTCACTAACCGGTTTGTGAGTGAAAATTGATGGATAATTGAGATTTAACTAAATGATAGATCTACAGCTATAGGACAAGATATGAGATGATAACTTCGGTAGCACTGCTATATAAAGCTAAGGCAAAACTGAGGAATTATGCACTACTATATAAAGAAAGGGAAGCAGTTTTCTGTCCGGGAGTGTGGCCTACGCCAGCACTCCCATGTGTGATGTGTCTATCGATCTCTCCTCTTTACAACAAGGGTGCAGAGTTGTCTTTTCATATGGGAAGGAGAGAGATACACTCATGGGAATGTTGGCATAGGCCACACTTCCAGACAGAGTTCTTTTTCCCTTAAAAAAAATAGATAATTAGGATAAGGTGTCTGTGGTAGAGTTGGGCTCACGTTCACATACGTGGGACCCACATGGAGTGGATTCCATCTGAACGGTTTTTAGCTGTTCTTGTACGTTCACGTATGTGAACATGAACCTGCAATAAAAAGAAGAGAATTACAAAGATATGAGGCAAAAGTGGTGACAGAATGATCGAATACTCCAATCTGTTTAATGTGGTTTTGTCCAACAATCTAAGGGTGATCGGCTACATTCCAACACTTTAGGTCTTCATGGAACCTTATGAGCTACCAATTCTTTACTACATTTTTCTGATGATGTCCTCTCCTTCTGTTGCTTCACGCTTCATTCGAATATCATAGGAATCGCATCATTTTTGGGTTAAAATATCTTCCCATGTATTGGGATGCATCCCTGTGTACATACATGCATGCCTATGATTTCCAACCACTCGTGTGCACTCCCGTAATCCTGATTTTTCAAACCTCAAATATGTCACTATTGTGCACTAGCCCATATATTTTTACATGACCAATTTGATGGGTTTAAAATTTTTCAAAGTAAACAATATTTGCCAAGTGGCTGATTGGAGTTTTGAAAATATATATATATATACAGATAGGAAATTGTATAGTAGCGATCAAAGTATCTGTAAATGCACGTGGACATACATGGGATGCATGCCAATATAAAATTGAATTAGACTTTGAAATTAGACACATGACTAATTCAAGGCACGAAGTAGTACTCAATGGTTAGAATTGCAAAATTATCATTCTACATGAAACAATGAGATAGACAGTCTTGATAATCTTATTAAGGTCATACGATTTAACTGAGTTCTTCTCTTTGGCAAAAAAAAAGAAAGCAATCTCGTATTTTCTTGTCCCTTCTTATTATTGTTTTTCTCTCTCAATTATGTCTTTTCCACTCTCCCTTCTGTGGCATGGATGTTAAGTTTTTGACAAAAAGAAAATTCTATTAAGAAGAGGAATCATGGAATAAAAGGTCTACAATATCATGCATACACATTTAAATTTGGGATGTAAATTAAAGTGCCAAGTGGACTCGAAACATGAGCCACAAAGAAAGTAGGAATAGAGGACTCAAGCAAATTAATGTTCCATCGATTTGAGTAGATGAACTTACAAACCTTCACAATTCGCTGGTTTCTTGAGACAGCAGGGGGGGGGGGGGGGGGGATAGTGAAACCTGGGATAGAAGGATCCAAGGTTCTGACCAAAAATAAGTATCATTTCCATTACCTATTCTTCTCAAGGCCATCTTCATTACGGAAGGAAGAATATGGGCTATGCTATTTCATGTCCAAGATCCCCTCTTTGCTGGAATTTTCTAGTAAAAAATTGACGAATTAGAAAAATACTTGGCCTTCAAAATCCTAGCCCATAAGGTTGAATTATCAAAGATTAATCTCGATTCTAATTTAAGTTAAAGTGCTGAATTATGGCTTTCAATCTTTATTTTCTTCTACTTACCCATCGAATAAAAATCGAAATTTTTAAAGAGAGAAATATCATGAACACGTCTCGTGGGTCTCACTTATGGACTCCGCACAGGATTCAGTTGGGCTCATCTCCAAGTCTCAGCAGTGTCATCCAATCCAACTTAGTTGGACCCCTCATGGTTCGAACTAAGTTGGATTAGATGCAACTAGCTAGGTTGGTCTATATGGGCCAATTAGAACTGGATCAGTGTCTACTAGGTCCAAGTGGTCTGGGTCGAGAATTAGATTAGTTTCGGACCTGTGTTAAACCCACATGGAATATACTATAGATAGAGCCCATAAAAGTCACATGGGATTAACTAGCTGGCTCTGGTTCAAATGGATCTGGATCGGATCTATGTGGTCCCTGTAAAGCCCAAATTAGGTGGGTTTGACCTGTTGGGTCAATTGGGGTTTGATCTTCGTGGTCCCACTGTGTTCAAGATATTCCATGAATGAGATAAATCCACATCTTAGCTAGGGATGAGGAAGGGGTGGAGGAAGAAATAGTGATGCAACCATGAGAGGATTCTTTAATGGTAGAACATTATTATTAGGAAGTAGGAAATAGCATATATGATTCACATATTATAACTGTTTGAATGTAACCTTATTAAAATTTGAGATTCAAAGTTAATTGTATTCCATATGAATAACGTATTGCATTGGGAAATATATACCCAGTATGACCTACCTAAATAATCTCCTAATAATAAGAGATTTACAAGTAAATATGGTATACAAGATACGGATGAATATGTGGATAGATATACAGATAAGAATGGGTAGTTGAGGAGATACGATCGTAAGGCTTCCCCTCAAGTTGGAGCGTGAAGGTTGCGAATGCCCAACTTGGACAGCAAGAATTGAAATTGCTCATGTCCTAGTGCCTTGTTAAATATGTCGGCCAACTGAGAGTGGGAGGCAATCTTGGTGGGAAAGATGAGACCTTGTTGTTGACATTCACGAAAGAGATGACAATCGATCTCGATGTGTTTGGTACGTTCGTGAAAGACGGGATTGGAAACAATGTGGCGACTGATTATCACAATATAATGGAATAGGAGTGTGATAGGAGAGTCCAATGTCATGCAGTAAATAGGTGAACCAAATTAACTCACAAGTGGCAACAGCCATAGCTTGATACTCGGCTTCGGCAGAGGAACGAGAAATGGTCTGTTGCTTCTTAGTCTTCTAAGAAACAAGACTGGAGCCCCATAATACACAATAGCCAGTGGTAGAACGGCGGATCATGGGACAACTAGCCTAATCTGAATCACAATAGATGTTGATGTCAAGCGAATAAGCAGATTTGTAATGTAGTCCTTGACCAGGAGGCGCTTTGAGATAGCGTAGTAAATGGTGAGCAAAATCGAGGTGAGGTTGCCGAGGCTGGTGCATGAACTGACTTAAAATATTGACAGTGTGAACTTTATCAGGATGAGTAACTGTAAGGTAGATTAATCTACCAACCAACCGATGAAAAGAAGGACCCGCAAGAAGGCCACCTGCATCATTTGATAATTTTAAGTTTTGTTCCATCGGTGTGTCAGCAGGGCAGGTACCAGTGTAACCACAATCGGACAAAATATCAAGAACATATTTGTGTTGATAGAGATACAGACCGATGCGAGATCGTACAACTTTAATGCCCAAAAAATATTTGAGTTGACCAAGGTCTTTAATGTGGAAATGCTTATGAAGCATAGTTTGGACATCATGAATTAAGGTAGCATTAGACCCAATAATAACCACATCATCAACATATAGGAGGATGAAACTGTCGTGGTGCCCTTGCGAAGAATAAAAAGTGAATGATCAACATCAGAATGCCGAAAGCCATATTGACAAAAGCCTATAGAGAACTTGGAATATCATTGTCGGGAGGCCTATTTAAGACCATATAAGGACTTGTGAAGACGGCACACCATTTGCTCCCCATTTCGTCGATAACCAGGAGGAGCGGTCATATACACTTCCTTATGGAGGTCGCCATGGAGGAAGGCGTTATTAACATCCATTTGATGGAGAGGCCAATCCTGAGCAGCAGCAAGAGCTAATAGAACCTACATAGTGACTAGCTTAGCCACAGGAGCATAAGTATCATGAAAATCAACCCCCTCAATCTGAGTATTACCCTTGGGAACTAGACGTGCCTTATAACGTTCAATGCTGCCATCAGAATGGCGTTTACTTTTGTACATCCATTTTGAGCCAATGGGCTTTTGGCTGGGAGGAAGAATAATGGACCAAGTTTTATTCTGTGTCAAGGCCTGAATTTCAGCCTACATAGCATCTCTCCACTCTTTGTGTTTCATAGCTTCAGTAAATGTGAGAGGCTCAATCTCAAGAGCAACAGATGTTAGAAAAACCTTATGAGAATAGTAAAACGAACATAAGAAAGAAAATGTGCAAAGGATAAGAGGAGGACGAACCTGGAGTCAAAGAATGGCATCGGGATGCAAAAGCATTAGTAATTTTGTAGGCAACGTGGGGTTTAGCGGGGTCGTTGGGAACGGATAGGAGCTATGGGTTGGGTTGGACGGGAAGGAGATCGTAAAGAGAAAGGGGAAGGGTCGAGTTCAACTATAGGGGGGGCTGCATGTGAAGGGGATGGGGTGGTAGGAGAGCTAAGATCATCAAGGGGAGGGGTATCCACGTGGGAGGGTGGTAAGGGAAGAACAGGGGACCTACGAGGCAAAGGAGTAGGAAGGATGGCATAGGGAAAAATGTGCTCATGGAACACAACGTCCCTGGTGATATAAATCTTTGTGGATTGGAGTTCAAGTACACAGTAACTTTATGGCCATGTGGAAAGCCAATAAATACACCGGGAGAAGCTCGTTTATCAAATTTGTGGAGGGCAACATGATTTATTCCTAAACAAAGGCTACCAAATACTCGCAAGTGGGAGAGGTTTGGTGCTTTGTTATGGAAGACCTCATATGGAGGAGGCCCTTGTAACACAGGAGTTGGAAGCCGGTTTATTAAATAAGCAACAGTTAAAATGCATTCGCCCCAAAATTCAATAGGAATACTAAATTGAAAATGAAGTGCACGAGCAATATTAAGAAAATGACGATGTTTACATTCCACAACACCATTCTATTGTAGAGTCGCAACACAGCTGGACTGATGTAGTACGCCCAAAGAATGAAGATAATTGGAAGTAGAATGGTTAAAAAATTTTGAACCATTATCTGACCGAATGCATTTAATGGATCAAGACATGAATTGAGTATACACCATAGCCAAAAAAATGGTAGCGTTAAACGCTTAACTTCAGATTTAGAAGACATAAGAAATAACCAAGTGCTACGTGAGTAATCATCCACAATAGTTAAAAAATAACGAGAATCGGATACAGAAGTAGTCCGATATGGTCCTCAAATATCAAAATGGACCAATTCAAAACAAGAAGAAGTTGTAATCATACTAGTAGAAGATGGAAAGCGAGTTTGCTTAGCTAATGGACAAACGGTGCATATGCACTTATTAGAAATTGATTTTGTAACCTATTGTATAATCCTCTAAATAACCATATGTTAATAATATAACTGCACCTAGGGGGTGCAAGTTTGGCCATGTTGGCTCAAGTCCATGCATCTCTCCCTTCCCCAACTCCACGATCAGGGCCAATCAGGGTCAGCCCGGTCCGACCCTGAGGGCGGATCAAGGTTGAATTTTCCAGGCCTTAGTCAGGGTCGGGTCAGGCCTGGGCCCAATTAAGCGGACTTAGGGTTGGGCTGGGGTTTTAAAAAGCCCGACCCAACCCAACCCAGTTGCACCCCTAATTGCAGCTGTTTTATTGCATTGAAGCTGCAACTTTATTATTTAGACAGAATAGAAAGAGAGAAGAAAGGGCTTACTCTCTAAATAATGGATAATCCCCACGAATGGAAGTATGGAACAAAGTAACAGAGATTAAAACAAATTCTTATGCAAACTTCTTATTAATATATAACTTTAAACAAAAGTCAAATATGCAATTACATATATATTTTTTTTAATCACTCGATCTTTCACCCAATCATAAATTAATTCTCAAACAAGAAGCCAAGAAGGAAAGTAGAAATCAGTACGTACTGATAATTCAAGCCTGTTGTAACCTACCAAGATTACAACAACTTATTACAACCACACAAATTTACTTAAACAAAAAAAAAAGGGGGGGAGGGGGGAGGGGGGGGGGGGGGAGGAAATAAAAATATGTAGCTAACAGAACAGAACAGAACAGAACAATTCATGGATGGATGGATGATAGATTTGAGTAGTTAGTTCAGTTTCCTTTATTATTAAGGCCTCAAACCCTTGAAAGAAGCATATGTCTGTGCGATGGTCATGCCGAGTACAGTTACTGCAGCAAGGAATGCTATGACTGACCATGGGCTGTCGAAATATTTAGTTCCAAGAATATTCAAATATTGGTTGAATCTTGACACGAATCTGTGCCATATTGTCCCAACTCGGAACCATGAGGCATCGTAATACCTATTCAGTTCCTTATAAACATCCTCGAAGTGGAGCTCATCATTTGCAAGCAATGGAACTTCTTTTATAAGATTTTCAAAAAAAACAGCCACCTCTGCTGGCTTAATGTTCTTGCTGCTGTTGCTCCTGTGGCTGATGCTGATGTTGCTGCTGCTCCCAGTTGTAAAAATCTCCCCATGCTCCTCCTGCAGCAACTTCACATCCTCAGGAGAGGTGATGAGCTCATTCATGAAGACTACATAGCTTGTGACTGGTTTTTTACCATATTCCTCACCTGATTGCTCCAAGACGATGAGATTTCGGAGCAGAGAATCTGTGGAGTTGTCAATTTGAATAGATGGGATACTCAACATTCCCTCTTTGGGATCGAAAGTTATGTCCGTGAAGCACCATGTCTCGCTCTTCTTAAACTTAACCGCAGCCGCTTTCTTGAGCTCCATTGCACATTTGAGTTTTCGGGTTTTCGATAAATCAATTAATATAATTGATATGAATCTCTGGAGAAACTCCTTGAGGTTATCAAGACAAGCCATTAATATTTGTCTCTCGGAAACCAGCTGCTGCTGCTGCTGCGAGTGCTTTGAAGTAAAGAAATTCCATACACAATCAAGCAAATGGAAATCGGCGATTTCCCTTACGTTATAGAAAGGCAGCATATCGGGAGACGAAACCAAGAAAATCTGTAAAAAATATTGGGTCCGTGTTCGGAATGCTTCAGCCGCCTCAATTTGTTCTGGATCCGAACCACCACCATATTTATCCTTGCAGAAGCATAGATTGTATAATCTCTGGAGGACAAAGAAGGGAAGTTGATTCTCATTCAACAACAGGTCACGTATAATATGAGGCATCCATTTATCATTAATTATAGGATCAATGGTGTATGTCATCCACCGGAGGATGAGTTGAAGTAGGAAGCAGCTAGCCGTCCATCACCAGCATCTTCACAAACTCGTCTGTCTTGAGTTTGGATGAAGTCTGAATAAGATTGGCGAACGTGTCTTTCCAAACTCCTCATCTCCTTGAAACAATGTTCAGCCGTGGAGGTTACATCATTAAAATTATTTTTTTGGTGTAGAAAATCGTATACAAGCCGCATCTTATGTGTTTCCATGGGTTTTAAAAGAGCATTTCTTGACGGTGAAGAGGACCAATGGAAATCAAGCGAGGTATGTAGGCCTCTGGCTTTACATCGATCTCGTATTGGCTTGAAAACTCGGTCTATTGTAGCCGTTGGTGAGGACGACGACACGTCGTCTATTTCATTCATCATGTCTGCCAAAAATATCTTGACTACTTTTCTCTCTGATTTTGAATTACTTCCATCGTCCATTGCTTGCTTGCTTTCTTTAAGCTCTCACTCTACTGTTGTTGTTCTTAACAAGCTAGCATTATGTGAAATAACTGGTATGATAATAACAAGAAATATTCCACATTAATCACTTCAAAATGAGGAGGAAGAATAGCATTATGTGAAATAACTGGTATGATAATAACAAGAAATATTCCACATTAATCACTTCAAAATGAGGAGGAAGAAGGAAGAGGGGAGGGACTTCTTTATCGCCCCCAGTATAGTACTGGGGCCTCCAGTGCTCATCGTGTGGTTGAAGCACAATCCATGTGTGCGTAGTGGGGTTCGGGGAAGGATCTTTATCGCCCCCAGTACCGGGGGCTCCAGTGCTCATTGTGCGGTGCAGCACGATCCATGTGTGCTTAGTGGGGCCTACTGTGCAACACATGGATTGTGCTGCGTCGCATGATGCGCACTGGACCGCCTCCAATACCGGGGGCGATAATTTTCCAGGAGGGGAGAGGAGGATTACAAATGCGATTAGTAGGGCAAATAAGTGATAGGATGGATCAACAATGGTTTTTTAGGCTGTGTTTTGTATACTTTTTTGAAATGCATTCTAGGTCGATTTCGCATTGTTGGATGATAAAACAACTATTTTTATCATCTGAGAATGTAAAAGTACACTAGAATGCATACCAAACACAACCTTAGTTTTTTTTCACTATATTTATTTTTTATTTTTCAAAAAAGAGACGCCATCTTTAATTAAAATTATGATTTAAGGAATAAAAAACAAAAAAAAAAAAAACAATTTCAATTAATTTATATTAATTCTATATATAAATCTACACTTAGAACAGCCAAGACTAATTGCTTTAACATGTATAATGGGTTTAATAATGTACCGGTTTCTAATGGGTTATAACAGGTTCAAAATCAAACCGTTTAAATTTGTTTTAAATAGAACCGAACCGATAACTATTTCAGTAAATAATTTTTGTTTGCAATTCACACCCTTACTCTCGGGAAAAATCCTCTTCTTAAAAGAGAATAAATAGGTAGTCACTACCTACTTAGAGTTCAAAACCTACATTAAAAATATATGACTCCATTCAAATCAGTCCAACTATGAAATGACTTCTTCTTGTCCATAAACCACAGACTAGAGAAAAGAATATGGGTAGAGAGAGAGAGAGAGAAACAGTTTTTATTGAATATGGGTCCTAGCTAGTAGCTTAGTAAGTATAATGGAATCCCAATATAGGATCAACCAACATCCTACAACTAAGGAGCATGTTCCCCTAAATTAGAGAACAAACCGTCCCTACTCTTCCATGTACCAGAGGACACGAAGTCTGAAGATTCCAACCGTTTCGATAAGTGTCACAAGTATAAATATTGATTAGAGGGACTCAGGTTTGGGGGGGGCGGGGGGGTGGGGCTGACGTTTTTCTATTTTTAAATTAATGCTCTCTCCATACCCTATTCTTCTCAACTTTATTTGTGTGCCAAACTGACTTGGGTATCAGAGATTTCTCCCTTAGAGTCTATTCCGAGTTTCTTCAATGTTTTTGTCATTTTGCAGGACATCCACGTCATCAGGTGGTGTTTCGACAACAACATGATTCAATAAACTTTAGAATCTTAATACAATAAGTAAGTTTAATTGATTTTCTGCTATTTTATTGATTAACAAAAGAAAACAATGGACAAAATTGAAGATTAAACACGAACAATGGACAATTCAAAAGATATTTGCAAGAATCGGCAGAATTCGGGATCCGACTCAGGCTAATTCACCGGATATGATTCCGATTCCTAAAACCATGGGCTAAGTGGTTGGGTAGTTGGGCCCATGAATTGGCTGTAACACTTTAGCTAATTCCCCATTTCCCCTAGAAGAATGCATTGTTGTTAGGATTATCTGAATTTATTGATATAAGTACGGCCAATCTAATGACTCATCACATCATGGCCAACCAGACTAGGAACCCGGTTTTAGGCATCAAAGCGGCTCAAATGTGAATTGAAACCGGATTTAAATCAACAAGAGCCAAACCCGGACTGCCAACTTAACTGAATCAAAGAATTTGAGATAGAGAGAATCGGATGGAAAATTAAAGATAAAATGTCTTTCAAAATTTTAAATTTTAATAAAAAAAATATTATAATTATTCATTCCTTAACATATGTTTGTTACAGTAGATTTCACTATTGAGAGGGAGTGAATCAGTAGTCACAAAAATCTTTCCTAAAAATTGAGTCCCACCGTACATATCCTGAGTGCTAAGAGCCGATTCAAGTAACTTGTGGACACCATTGGTTGGGACATTCCATTGGCCAATTAAAGTTCGCCTTTATTCTCGCCTTCCACTAAAATTGGTTAGACCCACCAAATATAAAATTAACATTTTGACTTTTGAGGACGTACATTTAACAAAATTTGTTAACAAATAAAACATAAAATTGATAAAATGTCTCTCACAAATTTAAACTTCAACAAATTTTTTTAAAATTTCTCAATTTCTAAAATATGTTTCCCCTTTTATTAATGGCAAAGATGAAAAATAAAAAATAAAAACCTGAAACGAAGACAACCAAAATAAAAGAATTTGAAATACTCAAAGTGGGGAGATAGGGTGCGTCTAACTTGGTAAGGATGTCAAAACCTAGTCAGAACCATTAAGACCAATTGAAACTGAACGAAAAACCTAGGTTGAACCGAATTGATCCTTATCGGATTGGTTTTGAACTGGGGTATAACGGGATTGGTTGAAAATCGGATCACACCGAACCGATTATTATCCCAACCGAAAATCGAATCGAATGAAACCAATAAAAAAAAATTGAGTATAAGGTTATGAATAGGTGAATTGTTATCATTGATTTCAATATTAGTGAGCAAATTTCTTGCTGGGTTTGAGGTTATGAAAAGGAAAATTGATTTGCTTCTTCCATTGATCGCCTTGTTCACTATACAAAATTAGTTGAATCGTCAAATAAATGATTTGACAGTATGATTCATTTTGTGATTTCAATATTAGTTATCTTCCCCGTACAATTAATGATACATAATTATATGATTTGTAATAATGATTTCACTACAAACTCTATTTATCCATTGATTTAAGTATTAGTTATCTTCTTTTATACCTTTACAACGTATTCTTTTTTGTTCAGATTACAACATTAGCATATCAAATCAATTTTCCTATTCATGGATGTTTACTTGTTTTGACTTGGGGAAGGTGAATTCAAGTGTTTTTATCGAATCTTTCCTCACTACAAATTATGAATGTAAGATTTCATTGTGATTCAAACTCGAAAACAAACTAGTCTAAACCGATATTAACCCAATACTAAAAAACCGAAATCGCACCGGACCAAAACTAAAATCGATCGAAAACCAAAATTGCTTAACAGTTTGATTTTGGTCTCACTCATTTCGAGACCAAAACCAATTCAACCCGACCAAAATCAAGCCAAACCGATCATTTGACCCTACGATGAACTTTAAAGGTGCATTGCCCAGTGCACCAGTGCACCGTTTGATGCACAAGTGAGGTGCACGGAAATTTATCCTCTCAAGTGTGATGCGCTGCCCAGTGCACCACACTTGAGAATATATCCAACCGTTCACCCAACACTTGAGAAGAAAAAAAGATGTCATTGTTCATGTTTTTAACTTCATACTCTCGGTCTCATGGCCATTGTCGAATGCACTAGTGAGGGGATTTTCATCCTCTCAAGTGTGGTGCACTATCCAATGCACCACGCTTTAGAATCCAACCAGCCACCCAACACCTGAAAGGATAAAAGACGTCACGAACCATGTTTTTATGGTTGGATTCTTAAATGTGATGCACAGACAGTGCACCGCAATTGAGAGGATAAATTTTCCAAGTGAGATGCATTGGACAGTACACCACACTTGAGAGGATAAAAATTCCTATTTTTAGGTGTCAATTAATAGGTTAACCGTCAAAATGAAATGTTTAACTGCAAGAGTTTAGGTGCATCTACAGCGGCAGTTTTCCATGGTTTCTTCTAATAAGAGTAAAGTCAGGTCCTCCAACTTTTTTAACAAGCAAGCCAAGAATATCAATTAAAAATGATTCCTTTTGTCCCATACTCCCATGTTTGAATGGAGTTTCAAATTCCTTCATCTCTTAAATCGACTTGTTATTTTTAAGAATATTTCTTTATGTCTCATATGATCTTTTATAGGAATAATTCTTTGCGTCTCATTTGTGATTGCTTCTAATCTATTAAAGACAAACATGAGAGAAAGAGAGATCTAACCCACATCAAGCAATCTAGAAAGTTTTAAGTATTGGTATAGCTTAATAAGTATACAATGGAATCTCCATAAACGATCAACCAAATGTTTTCACACAATGGACCTAAGGCTATGTGTTGTTACTGTATTATTGCAAGGGAAATGAAGCGAAGAGAAGTGAAATCAAACGGGAGATATCATCTTCAGGGAAGAACTAAGGTTGGTCTTTATCAACTCGTTCGGAATAAAAATTCTAGTACTGCAAATAATGTTGTCCACATGTACTAATAAGGGAACATGCTTCTCTTCATCAATCGCACAATCGTTTAGGGCATCCGACCCTATGCATGGTTTGTAGGGTTCTCTCCACATTTGGGTTATCTGTCCTTTCTCAGAAAAGCTTCTCCATTTGTAGCGACTATCGTTAGGGCAAAAGTCATAAGCTACCATTTAGTTCCTTGGACTCAATTTAACATACTAAATGAATGGTCATGGTCAAAATCGATTGTATAATATGAGGTTGAATATTATCGTTTTGATAAAAATCTTTTAGAAGCTTTTTATGATCTTATCTTAGATCAGTCCATACCAAGGTTCTTGCCATGATTTAAATTGCTTGTTGAATAACCATGATCCAAATAAAAAGGTTCACAAAGGCTAAAAATACAATGGTTAAACTATATCCTTTCAATTGAAATCGTTTAAAAACTTGCAATGATTTTGTTTAAGATTAGATTGAATCATATCATTGTTTTCGCCATTATATAAAATGCAATTTGAATGATAACGATTTAAATCAAATATGTAAATAGACTAAAACATTATAACCGATTATATCCTTCCAATTGAAATCATTCAAAAGCTTCTAATAGTCTGATCTTACATCAGATTATACCATCATGTTTGTCATGTTTTAAAATATGGAGTCATGATCCAAATCAATAGTTTAAGATATTAAAACATGATTTAGTTGAATCCATTCAAACGATAGCATCCAAAAGATATAGGTCTGAGTAATTTGATAATTTTGTAATGAACCATTAATCTAAAATAAAACCATTTTTGCTCAGGCATCCCAAGTATCAAATTTTGAATCATTTTTGAAAGTCAGATCTCTGCCATAGTTACCTATAAAGTTAGGAAGCTCCTGGAAAAAAAAATTCTTGGAACATTGGTTTAAATGTTGTACAAAATTTGATATGGGTGATCGATGGGTACCCTATATACAAGACTGAGATTGGCTAACAATTCCCCTTTTAACTGAGAAAATAGGAGTGACCATGATGTGTGCATAGACTTGAGTGGAGAAAAAATAAAGATAAAAAGAGAGAATGATAGACAGAGAGATACAGAATATATAAAATAGGGGTTTTGGGGCTTTACAAACGAAGCCAGACACTTGACTTGGGTAAGGAAGCCTACCTCATCTTTTAGAACAAATTTATGAAATTTTCAAAACCTTTCATTCATCGTTTGTAAGCTATTTAAAGATTACACATCTCAATTAAGATAACTTCTAATAACTATTGTCTTCTAATAACTAAACCCATTCCTCCCATTATCTGATAACTTCTAACAACTATTATCAAAGGATTTCAGGCCTCAACTAATGTTACTGAACGTTATGTACTATTTAACAAAATCAAAAACAAAGGCGGCGGCTCAACTGATCAACCAAATGGGGAGCCATATGTACTTTCTCTCTCTCTCATCTGTTCTCTATATTCATCAAAGCTAAAATTCAGAGAGATGATAAAAAAAAAAACTTCATATATAAATAACACAAGGTTGTATACACAAACTTTCCCAGAGAAAGATATCCACCAGCCCTACCTATGGCTATACATGCAAATCTCATGCATCTGCTTATCACTAGGTCCCCATTAAATTGGAGATCTTGTCATCTCTCCAAACTAAACATTATACAAATTTTCAATCAACTGGTCTTGATCAAATATGTTCTGGCTCTTCAGTGTTTGTAGATCGTCTATGTGTCATTGAAGGACTCGAGTACTCAACACTGCTTTCAGTTGATGTGAAATTAGATGATACAGATGAGTTTGGAACTGAATCTGTCACAGAACTCGTTCTCTCTTGATTTCTATAACTCTGAGCAGCTAGTGATGGGTCTGGTCTCGGTGGTTCAGGAGTTGGACGACCTTGGGCTTCTTCGGCTAGTTTCCTGATAAGGTTCATCATGGTGGGAAGAAACCTTGAAGATATAGAAATAATCCCTGCAAGCTGCACAGGTGCCAACGAAACATGCTTTATGATCAGTTTACTCACGTGATCATTGAGTTGAGCAATTAAAAACAGAAGGTGAAAATTAGAAAAGGAAAAAACCGATGAGAATGTTTTCTACTTTCACTGCCCACAGTAATCAGGCTTTGTAGCATGTCAAAAGCTGACATGGCATATCAGGACCACCCATTGTATAAGGTATCCTCTTAATCTACCACATGTATGTATAATTCAATCCAAGAATTATAGAAGTTGAATATCACCAAAGATTTTAGTATTTCGAACAATAAACAGTGCATGAGAAGGCAAGTCTTCCTTCCATATGGTGAAAAGTAAGGAAAAACTAGCCACATGGAAAAGAAGATTACATGAGATGCACATGGACATTAGTTATAATGGTGTCTAGATGACCAAGGCATTGGAGGAGGTCTTGACACAAAGTGACACCAACAGGGCGACCAAGGTGCCTGGATGCCCAGGCAACACCGAGACGCACCTTGACAACTATGATTTGGACCCAATTAGGGCTAAGCTGTAGAAATAGTTATATAGCGGAAAAACTTGATAATTTCAATTTACACCAGAGAGATCATAGACAGCTTACCTAGAAATTTACAAAAATATGCATTGGACAACAACCCAAAATAACACCAGTATTTTGCAAAAATCTACTCAACTGCAATAGAGATTTTAGTGTGTACCAACAAAGGAAGGGTAACACAATTTTTTTAGACTGACCAACCAGTTATCGTTTATTACATCCACCATAGTACATGTAACTAAGTTCCTTGATATTTCTGGTAAAATTAGATGTTAATATTAAAATAGTATGTTTGATCGCAGTTCATGACAACTCAAAGATGCAACCTGAGTTAAATTCCCAAAACCAAAGAAGGATCATATCCAATTCGGGAGGTCAGAAATTAAAATAAAACTTAAACATATAAAAGACGAAAGAATTGCTACTCACTGTGCCATGGCGGAATTCCCCTGGAATATCAAGCTGTACCCATATGGCTTTGGAAAATAAATAAATAATAAATAATGCCACCAAATAAAGAGGATTCCTGTTTTATCGGCAGAAGCAACAGTGATCAGCTTTAACAAGGACAGCACGTGAGATGAGCAGGTAATGTGAAAAATGAAGCAAAATAACAATAGCAATAACAATAACAATAATAATAATAATAATAAAGGAATAGCTAGTGATTACTTTAGAAGGATCATAAACTCATTAAATCCAAGAACAATCATCGCAAGTATTGTCCATGGTGGAGGTAACCAGCTGTTATTCTGCCTGTGAGCTTCCTGAAAAAACATAAACAGTATCGTATGTGAGATTACACCAATCAATGAAATATCTATTCAAAATCCATCATTTACCATCTCCTGCGATCAGTGCTTTCATAATGGAGGAACGGACGAATATAAACAACAATGCAGGCATAAGTACAGAAACAATTTCAGGGAGAATGGGACACAACCACAACCAAAAATGTGCTTTTGCTCTGTTTCATGCACATAGTAAATAATATGAAATCAATCAGAGAACGAAAATTCCAATGGAGCAGCCACTGCTCTGAATGTAGAGTGGTATACTTCTCCCCTGTCAAGATATGGTGGCATGCTCAGAATCATAAATTACCCACAGCTAATCTGACACAAATAACTCAAGTATAGATCATAAGAGGAAGAGTATAAAAGTGAGCTCAACAGTTTGTTAAACGTCTCCAAAGGAACAGCTCATCCATCTAGAGCCGAGTCTTTTCAAGTACTGCAACTAAAAATTCAAAGCTGCTGGACGAATAATATTCTGCTCTGAGTGGGCAATCATATGACCTAATTGAGCTTTTTTTTTTCCCCATTTTGAGAGTGATCAAGAGTAGAAATAACCGTGACGAACAATAATGGAAGTCATCAGCCATGAGATGTTTAGTAACCACAAAAGCCATTTAAACAGAAGAAACAATTGTGTAGGCATGGTGGATAACAAAACATTATTATCTCCCAGAAACTCTACCCCTAGGTGGTCAGGCAATTGAACAACCAAACACTTCAACTTCTCACAAAATTCTAGTCCCAAGAATATAGCAGTTGAGAAACCAAGGTCTCCAGATGTATAAGATTAGCATTAAGAAGCAAGATGGAAACAAGTACAACTTGGAATGGTTTGAATCAGCCAAAACAGATGTAGGGCATTGGAGATGGGGATGCTCGACAAAAGAGGAAACAATCATCTGCTAACATCAATATAGAGGATTCTGAAAATTGATAGTAATGAGATAAAACTTCGGCAGAAAAGAAGTGTTCTAAGTTTCTTTCCTGACCAAGGGCAGTTTCAACAAGGGAACCCTTTATCCTCATTCTGATACAAGACTGAGGGATTATACTTCTGTTTGAAGCTAGTTCAATAGGGATCTCGGAGTTGGTTGTAAGAAGATAGAGATTTCACATGTCAGCTTTGCAAATGATATTATCTTGTTCAGCAAAGCTAGATAAGAGAGGGTGGACCTTGGTGCAAAGGTAAGGTTGATCCATTGAGACCAAGTGGTCACAGGTTCGAGTCTCAGGAAACAGCCTCTCCATGAAAAGGGGGGGGGGGGGGTAAGGCTGCATACATTATGACCCTCCCCAGACCCCGCAGTGGCGGGAGCCTCGTGCACTGGGTACGTCCTTTTTTTTAGTAAAGCTAGATAGGACCCATCTGGTAAAAGTTTCTGTAGACTGCAGTCCAGAGATACAAATGGAGTCATGCTACATAAAAGGGTGATGTGGCAAATCCGGCCATTGTATTTCTAATGAACGGTCTGGATTGGCCATGTCTCAATTTTCAGATCAAATTCTAACATACAGCGTACAACTATGGGCATCTTCCCTCTCGATGGTCTATGTATTGGCATGCATTCTTCTGCAGTCATGGATATTTCATCCTTGACACACACCAATCCAGATATTTCATTGGATTGTTCTGAATTGTCCAGATCGTTCCAGTCTAATACCAATAGGAATTGGGGATCTGAATGATCTAATCGCTATACTTAAAACCATGCTCTTAGGAATAGAAAGTTAACTCCAATAGCTTCTAGAATTGTTACAAGAGATATTTGTCTCTGATCTCATCAAACTATAGTGGCTTGCTCACAGAACACCCTCATTTATTGTCATCTAATCAAAAAAGGAGATAAGGCTCATTGGGAGATTCCTGTTCATTGAAAATATGTACTTCGTACACTAAATAGCTATGATATGCTATAGAGAAAACACATGAGGTGGTCTATTCCGTAGTTGTCAAGGCAACTAGGCAATCCAAGGTGTTGGAGGGATGCCTAGGTGACAAGCATAGTTCGAGATCTCAGTAAAAATCTCGTTTTTTTCTACTACCGAGTTGAAACCACACACGAAACAGGAAAAGATCAATGACTTGACCGAAATTTGGGTCCAAAATTTCATATCGGTCGAAATGTTACAAACTATCTTCTATAAATACCACGACTCGACTATTCTCGATCGAAATTGCAACCTCATGTCACAGTGGACTCGACTGGTTTTACCAGTTTTTGAAGAAAACCCCTCAAATCTCCTATTTGCTCCAAATCTTACCCAAACAAACTTAGAACAAGAGGATTAGTTGCTCAACAACAACATTTGGAGGGATAGGGATGAATTGGTAGTTGTTGGCTTGTATTGTTGAATCATGAATGTTGACTCAATATATATGACTCTATGGAAAATCCATAAATCCATAGGGAGATAACATACCCTTTCATAGCTATTGGAAATGAGGCAAATGCTTTGTGTTGGGGGGGGGGGGGGGGGAAGACTTAAAAGGAAAAGTACTCTTGAAGATAGTACTATATCTCGCGATATATCGGTATCTCGGCCTACCGAGATATCCGAAATATCCGAGATATCAGCAATATTCCGAAATATTGCATTTTTCTGCAATATTTCGGGGTCCATCTCGGGGGTATTTGGCCATATTTAGGCACGAAACTTCATGGACAGCCTTATTTAAGCTTAATAAACACATTTAAACCATAAAATTGTAAAATGTGAATTCAAATTGGTGTTTTGGGCTTGCACCTTGATTGACATACTGTCGCCGACCTTAATGTATAAATAGTTAAATACACATAGATTAATGAAATCACAACTTAAGTTACAAATTACAAGTGCTAAATCGCTAATAGTAGTTCTTGTGCCTCCTGGATCAATCCCACTCATGCCTCGCGAGTCGACGCCCATTGCTCTCTGTTTGAATGACATATGTGGACCACGGTATAGAATCGGAGAAGAAACGAGTGTAGTCATCCACAAGTGTCACGTAAATGGAATCATCAACGATGTAGGTAACCTATCCTAGGATATAAACTAGGGTTACCAATCGATCCAATCCGTGAAGAAGATGATCCACTGTGATATGATGTTGGCGCCGGCGCAAGAGGCGATGGCATTGGCGCATGTATGGTGGTGAGGTTGGTATCTAGGTCCGCTAGGGTATGCAAAGATGTTATCTACAAAAGATGATCCAAGATGTCCCTGGACTGGACTCGTAGTCATAGTCCCCTACCCCCTAAACGCCCATATGATGATGATCCATCTCCATATCCACCGTAAGGTTGTGATGCACCATAATCCGATGCCAATGGAGTGGCATGTGCGCAAAAGATGGGGCACGCCAATGTCAATCGGTCCTCCCTCCCTATCACCCATACTCAAACCACCAACAGAGCTAGATAGGTTATCAATGTCCATTTGATCGAGTTGCAATCGTGTTTGTCGACCCTACGCTCCTCTGTTGTATGTATGTAGGGGGCCTCTCGAGGTGGGGGTGCGGGGGCACGTGCTCGTGGTCCGTATCTTGTGTGGCATGATCAAACTGTGTCTCTCCGGTGAATCGGAGCGGGTCCACAGTGCCGAATCCGGGCCTCCTGGCCTACCACATAACGCTCTCGCATGCCGTCATATTCTTCACCAAAGATCACCACCACCAACATCACCACCACCAAGATCACCATCACCACCACCAAAGATCACCATCATCACCATCATCATCATTTGAGGACTTAGACCGAGTCTTCATCGCAGCTGAACATTGCGGCGCGGTGGGCGGAATGGTATGGTGAGGCTTCACTTAGCATGTATCGACCCTCGTCGGCCATATACTCGTCATCGGCGCCAATCTCGGGAAGCTATCGTGGGTCGGGCCTGCCTCCCTCCTCATCCAACAGCTGGCTCGCCTCTGTCCCTCGCCCGATCCACGATAGGGTCCTCATCGTCTGTCGACTTGAAAGATGTCGGCTAGATCAATGGTGCCCCTCTTTGTCCCTCATGTCCCGTGCGTATGTGTTGCGGTTTCAGGCCTCAGTTGTAGTGCTGCATACGCCGTATCGGATAAGCGTTGAGACCCCGATCTGCATTAGCCTCTTGGGTGGATGAGTGCGAAGGTACTCCGGTTCCTCTCACTGACAGGATGCGAGAACATGTTTGAGGCGAGGACTTTAATTGCTATTCTTCTTAAGTTTTCAATGATTCCCCATACAACACCCACCATTCAATGCATTACAAGTTTACAACAAAAAAGACATGTGTCAATGTTGTTTCAACTTTCAACTTTCAAATTTCAATACATATGTAATTTAAAACTTAAAAGAATTACCAAGATCACCACGTGCTCGCCTTGTATCGCACCTCGGTTCAAAACTTCCCAATGCATCCCTAAATACCTTGATCTATACCCGTGGAAAATTAGTAAGTACTTCTTCACTACTTATTTGAAAGCATCAATAAGTTGAGTTTCCAAATGAACTCACTTCATTGTTGCAAATTGCTTGTAGTGCGCACATCCGGCTCCAACTTCTTCACTACTTGTTTCACAAATCAATAAGTTGAGTTTCCAACCCAAGCCTATTGTTATATTGATACTTAGGGTTGAAGTAGTATCTTGAAATATGACATATAGAATAGAGGTATTGTCAATGCATAGGTAATTAGTAAATAATAATACTATGAATTAGTAAACATAAAACAAATTTACTCACCACCCTTATGCGATGGTGGATGCATAAGTTGATTCTCCCAATGAGCATTTATGATATCTAAGAAGTGTTTGCTCTGCGAGGACCCACACTATGAGCAATATCTTTCATCAGTCTATTAAGGATATAGGGCTGGCATGGTTGGGCCCTTCGAGCGAGTCGCAACATGTAGAACTTGAATTCCAGCTCTAAAACTTTCACCACTTTGCTTAGTTTGGTCAGGAAGTCCTCGGGATGACATCGTTGTTTGTGCTTCCCTCCCATTTGCGATCTTGAACCCTTCCATTGAAACACGCTCCTCGGAAGCAAACATGCTTCTCGGCCAGCCTTCTTTGTCTCGATGCTTTTGAGGCAATGTAGTTGGTGGCAAATCTTGTGATGCGAGCTTAACCAAGTCACCCCCATTTTCCTCGATAGATTGAGTGCATGGAGAGTGTTGTATACAAAGTTGGTGACTTGTCTTGCGCTTTAACCCACGAGTCTTCACCACTTTAACTTTCCCATATCTTTTAGCATTAAGTCGATGCAATGGGCTGCAAGGAGTCCAGAAGAGCCGGTACTTATTATTGTTCATCATCTTCTCACCGGCCAACTTGAAGTTACTTCCATTGTCCGGTTACAATACTGACAACATTCTCAATACCATCTTTTTCCACTACTTCCTTTAACAATCAGAAATATATTTTGCATCCTTTATCTCTTTGGATGCATCCGAGATTTGAGAACACTGTCCTCCCATCGCGATAAATCATGAAATTGATGATGGACTTTCTTGTAGGCCGTCCATCCATCGCCATTATAGTCACCCCATATGTCTCCCCATATTCTTCATCTCACTAATGTACTCATCAATCTCGCTCTTTTGTTGAGGTAGATAAACATTCATTACCTCATATGGGGTGGGGCCCTTGAATCCTGGGCCGCCTCTGCATGGTATCTATCGTGGTATCATAATGGGGGCCTTGTCATGATGTTCTTTGGGATGGTATGGTATAGCATCCACTTAGCTATTGATTCTTTAACCAATCCCTTCATCCCCTTCCACGCTCCTTTGATTCCTGGGTCGATTGCTTCTTTCTTCTTATGCAATTTAGGATCGAGATGTTGATGGTGGCATCGATGCCGGTAGAGGTGTTGGGGTTGCCCTCACACTTGTGGATCTTTTAAAAAGGATTCAAAGTTTTAGGACCTCCAGCTAATCGCACTCCTCCACTACCCCCTACTCTTTGTCTCTGCTTTGATCATCTCGAAAACTTCCTCTACTCCTCAAACAGTCCGCCTAAAATCCCTAGCCTCCTCTGCTGTTTGTATGTCATCAGAATCGCAATGTCATCATCGAGGAGGAGGAGGAGGATCATCATCATCATTGTATCGTCTTCCTCCTCCCATCGAACTCCTCACCGTATCCTCAAGTTGTTCTCTTATCCTTTGCTTGTCGCTTCCTCTTCTTTCTTCCCCTCAAACTATCACCAATCTCCTGGCTACTTCGGTGGGGACCATATGACAACCTACAACATCTTTAGATCCTCCACTGATGTTGTTTAAGTCTACTGGACCCACCTCCCATAAATTGCATGTGACAATAATTACATATAGATTTTCTCTTATCCCCATCAATGGGAGTACCATGTAACCATGCAATGTCACCCCTATCTTGGCTGGTTGGTCTCTCTTGTTCCCTCTGTTCTCTTTGTTCCGTCCGCCCCCTTTGTTGACTACTTTCCCCACCTTTTGCTTGCCTTCGCACGTTGTCTATCACGATCCGCCATAATGATACTTGTTTCTCAATGTAAGTAACACAAATAATTAAAAACTTAATGTAGATGCACTTCAATTACACTTTTAGATTACTAATACACTTGTATAGTTATTTAATATTTTTCCCCTAACCCTTATATTTTTCACAAAATTAAAACCAATTTTTTATATATAATGTTAATATAAGTATTGACCTAACACAACAAAACTATGAATTAGTAAACATAATATACATGTAATGCATCTCAAAACATATAGAAATAACTTTCATATTTTTTCATTATTTTTTAAACTTAAAACTCATATTTTTCCTTATTTATTTCTGTTTTTTTAATTTTTTATATATTTTTCTTAATTTTCGAAAATTAAAAGAATTATTTAAGAGCAGAAAAATAAATCCGACACTGTGAAGCCGTAGATCGGCCATTGGTGTCTAACATATATTTAATTCATTACCATCTAAGTCATATTACCCCTAATTATTTCCTATTTTAGTTGTAGGAAAATGAATTTTTAAAACCAGAAAAAAATAAAAAAATACATATGGGAAAAAAATTTCGACACCGTGAGGCTGTAGATCGGCCTCCGTGTCTAACATATATTAATATCATCAACATCCAACAACATTTGTACAAAGTTTTTTAAAAAAATTGTTTTAGAAAATATAATTTACCTTAAATAATGAAATTAGGCTTGGATGATGAGCTTAGATGACCCTCCGACGCGTCTTCCGGCGACAAGGAGCTTCAATGAGGCTTGGAAGGGAGGAAGAAGAGAGAAAATTTCATTTCAGCAGCTCTCGGTCGAAATATCGACCAAGAGCTGCGAAATATGCAATTTATAAGGATTTTGAATGTGACACTATTGTCACTTTACAATATCTCGCGATATATCGTGATATCTCGCGATATATCGTGAGTTCCACGATATATCGTCGAAATATCTCGATATATCGGCAGTTATTGTACTTTTTTTTCGACCTTGTTTCGTATCTCGGTCATGTCGAGATTCACGAAATATCGCGATATATCGCCGATATTTCGCGAGATTTTATACCATGCTCTTCAGGCAATAAATAATATGAAAAATGATGGAAGAGAAAAACATATACAGCCATTATGTACCTGTGCAGATATAGCTTGAGCGACAGTATACTCTGTTTCTGTTTTAAACTGTCTCCACAAAGCCTTACATTGTACTGGTGTAATTAGTGTACTACTCCTAGGAACCTGTTACATACACTTGTTAGTGATAAATCACGAAACGGAAGTTTGATCCAATTAAACACAACAAAAAACTAGCAAATACCTCCTCCCATGTGCTTGAAGCCAGTGGTTCTGCAGTGGTTTCTGTTCCCCTCTGCTGGGTAGAAGAAACTGCCACTGTGCCATCCATAAGAGATGAATAAAGTGTTGCCTCAATCTTGTCTGGTTTATCATCCAAACGAATGGCAGCCATTACGGATAAAAGTTTCAGGGACTGCAACAAGATCATAGGATCTTCATAACACCCTCAAATGTTAAGAAAGTACACATCGGCATACAAATTGTAAACATTTTACTCTTATCCAGGAAATGCAAATTACCGCAGCATAGGCAGCTTTTGTTATTGCCTTGATATCTTCCATCCCATTCCAAATCCTAGGCATTGAATCATTGTCATGACTGAAGATTGTTGAAAACCTGGAAACAATTCAATGGTGAGACCACTAAACAACGAAATTAAATGACTAGCCAAAATAGAGTATAAAAAATTAATTGGTACCTATCCTTCATACGAATCAGAACTTTCCCAGCTTCTTCTCTTGCTTTCTTCTCCACCACACCTCTTGCAAAGTCCCGTATATTCTGCACCATTTTATCAAATGCAGCTTGATCCACCTCAAAACTAGCAACAGCAGTTGAAAACCCTGATACAGCGGTTTCAGTCTCACGCTTAAGAAGTTTTCTTATTGATGCCCAGGTATTCTTTCCAGCAGTGTCAAATAGAGATTCTACAGGTTGGGCGAGTGCTTCCGTGAGTTGGTTCTACAATTCAAAAGGATATGTTTGTTATGGCACTGGGAAGAAAAAACGAACAAAAAGTTTCTCTAGTCTCCCAGTCAATGAGGAAATCGTCCATTTAAATAAGTTTGAGGTACAATACCTCATAGTTGGCTACTATTTCTGATAACTTTGCACTACGGACAGATGCTACATGTGCTTCGATATCTCGACGAAGCTTTTCCCTTACTTTTGAAGGATCCCAGTTAGCCTGCTTTACAGCAGCATCTGCAAGAAAACAAAATCAGGAATATATGACTACAAGAGCAAGTTTAAATTAGCATAGAAAAAATATCAGCATATGGAAGTATTTTGTATTATATTCGAGGGAAGGAAAACCAGATGGAACTACAGAGAGAATATTTTGAATTTTTAAAAGTACAATGGTCACGGTGTCTAGGCCTCCCAAGGCATTGGAGGGGGTCCATACGCAAGGCGACCAAGGCATCTAAGGCAACGCCTTGACAAATATGTTTAGAAGTCCTGCATCCAAGCCTGATATAGGTTGATACAGGATCTAGAGCCAACGAAGATGATCAAGGTGTCGAGTATCAGTATCAGTCAGCATAGCTGGAGGATGGTTTTAAGATGCGTCACGAAGACATAGCAGAATGAGGGGAAGATGCTAAAAGAAACAAGATACATTAAAGATACTAATGTAGTCCTAGATTGGTAGGAGACCAACTAGGAGCCAGTAAACCGGGATCTGTTATGAACAGGTGAATCGGCTAGGTCAAAATAGGATTTTTGGTGAAATTAGGGTAAGGGTTTGGTTATGGTTAGGTTTTGATGTATGAGTTACGTTAAGTCAAGGTAGGGGAGTCTATCAGTGAAGGTCTTGTTAAGTTTTAACAAGTTTAGGATGGGTAATCAGAATCGGCAGCAGGTTTGGGGGTTAGGGTTTGGGCTTTTGAAAGGAGGAAAGTGATGGTTTCTAGGGTTTACATGTATAGAAGGTTAGAAGAAGAATGGTAGGGGTTGGGGATGAATCAAACTTACTATAGTTGCAGAATTCTCTTGCCAGCAGCTTGCTTGATTATAGATCTTGAATAAAAATCCAAACTTGAACTAGAACTTAAATGTAGAGCTTCAAAAGAACTACCCCGGCTTCCCACCACAAGGTGTCAATCGGATCAAACCCCGATTTCTTCAAACAATCCACCCGGGCTTCACACCGCAAGGTGTTGATTGGATCAAACACCAATCCCACCAGCCTTGATCAAACACAAGACAAAATCTTCAATGGAGAAGAGGAGCAGCAAAAAGCTTTTCATTAATATCAAAATTCGTATCCAATACTTGCCCCCCCTTACAACCTTATATAAAAGACTCAAAAATAGACTCCTACACTAAAAAGGAAAGGCCTAACTCAATCCTTAACCTATTAAGTAACTTAAACTGACTAGGAAACTGAAATAGACTAAAAACATGGCTGGACTTATAAAGTCCTAATCCAGACCAACTTAAATAGTCACATGACCACTTAACCAAGTCACATGATCACCTAAGTGATCACATGACCACTAATTACATAAAAATATAACCAAGTAAGGAATCCCGTACGCAACCTAATTACCCATATTTTAGGCCCATAAAGTGGCCTATTATATAGAGAACTCATGGGATCAAAGGCCCAACATATATATAACCCAACCCTAGACTTATTCCTAAGCAAACAAGCCCTATTTGGTGATGAATCTGCATCAGATACACATGGAAATGGTCAAGAAACTGTTGCAAGAGCAGTTCCTTGAATAAAACTGTACCCGTGTAATGTCGTTAACTTTCCAAGCAAATAATAAATACGAAGATGAGACATAGCCCAAGTTCCAAGAAGCATTATGGGTGCCATATTTGAAGCCAAGTCTGCAATGTTGAACCTCCATAGTCGCAAGCCCACAAACGATTTATATATCAGCCACACCCATGTTTCTAGAGTTGAGGCCACCATATTTGAGTGGCAAAACCATTTCTATTTCATAAGGAATTTTTTTCATTTTTTTCATTTTTTTCATGTCCTCTGCAATCAAGGGGAGAAATCTTCGTAGGTTTTCATCCTTTTAGCAACCACCAGTGGTCGTCTCCATAGGGATATGTAGTAAATAGTGAGGCTTGAAAAAGACCTCTCTAAGAGAAAATGATGCTCCACCGTAATAAACATCTCTTTTCCAGGTTGCTAGCCTCCTCCCATCCTTTCGAAAAACAAAGTTTCTGATGTTTGTAGCACATCAGCGCATGCCTCAGTGTTATTTTTTTTTCAAAAAATAAAACAGCCAGGCAAGACAGTTGAAAACCTTTTGGAATATGAAGCAGCAGGCTTTATGGTCTATTCAAATTTTTAGACTCGGCACCTATCAAAAAAAACTGTATAGCCAATGGATCATCTGAGATAGACAGTGACCATCAGTTCCTAGAATTTACCACTTGTCAAACGGCTAGGATGGATAGGCATAGATTGGTTCATGTGATAGAGGATGTTTCATCCATCCCACTGGTTAAGTTTCAGAACCAAATGAGCAGGGAAATGGCTCTAAACTTAATCCTAGGTTTCACAATGCCATTCCATTGCAACTTTGTCACTTTGCACTTGCTTTTGCATGTGTTCCTCGATTGTCTCGGACTGAAACTAGGTCAGCAAGTATGGTGTGTTGTCCTTTTATCTCAATTCACATGAACCTACCCTCTTCTGCCAATGTGGTATGGATCATAGGCTGAATTCAATAAAGTCAACCTTAGGGATAAATCTTGTACTATTGAATGACCCTCTAGCAGCAAAGACAAAATTAATTAAGCTCACCTGCACATCCTTCATCAAACTCATGCATACAGGACTGCGTCCAAATACGAACAGATGTAGAGAATCCTTCTCCTCTATTTAGTAACTGTTCCAGTCCCTTCTTGAAATTGTTGAGATATTTAGAACGCAGATGTCCCAACATAGTTTGGTAAGCAGGATGAACAAACTGTAAAAATAAACAAACAACATGAATAAGAAGAAGATCAAGACATCACCAAAAAAAGGGGGAAAATATAAAATGAATGCGAAATGGCATTAGTTTCTCAGTCTGAAGTGACTAATTTCATGATTTTTCAGTTTATAATCTGAGTTTATATAATAACAACTAAAGATGCTCACTTCAGATAAATCTAAGGAGAGTGATGAACTCTCGTCAAAGTGATTCTTTAATGAATTCACTGTTTTTGAATATGAAGTCCTTCCCAGACTAAAGCACTACATATAGGAAGATGCAACCATGGAAGTTCCCAAACAGAAAGACCGAATTATGGATGTCCAATGCAATACATGGAAGAAATATATAATGTTACAGCAAGAAAGTTGGATAGATAGATGCCTGACAATATAATACCGTGAGTTATAGAACTCGAGGTCAGACTTGACATTAATTTCAACCTTGCAGTAGGTTGGGAGCTTGTAGGAAGAAAGAAAAATATTTTAAGAAATTACATATATCAACAAGTCTCCAGCATTCAGCAGATTAGGATAGGTGTTCCTCAACAGAATGCTGTTATCATCCTTCACTAGTAACAATTTTTTAAAATCTTCACTAGTAATTATGTCAAATTGGCACTAGTGTAAAGTGTAATACATTAGTGGTGAATTTTCTTATTCTGTGTTTTCTTCTCCCCGAACCATTTATTCGTTTGAACTACTCTACTACTTTTGATGATGTCCTGTATGGTTCCTAGACTTGTTTTCCTCCATTGCGGGAGTGTTCTCCTTTTTTTCTCTATGTTTTGCATCCCATACAGATGCCCCAACAGTGGGAAGACTCCTTGTTATAGCTGCAGTAGAATAAGTTAATGGATGGGCTGGAACATTAAATTCCATTCCAACTGTACTCACAGGCACTCTAAGATGGGAAAATCCCTATGCCCTCCTTTTCTCAGCCCGAGAGAGAGAAAGTGAGCAACATGATGCAACAAAAAGAAGGATTTTGATTCAAAACATTAATGAGCATGCCTTAAAACCATGAAATAGATTGTTTAGGGTCTTCAGGCCCAATATGGAAGAGGAATCTTTTCATGAATATGGAGGACAAAAATTCCATTAGCAAGATAAAAAAAATACTGTTACAAACACAGCAATCATATAAAAACTGGACTCCTTGCCAATTGCCATAATGGTTCAAATCCTATTGTAATCAAGAACACAAGCAAGAGCCTTGATGTAGAAATATTCTATAATGAGGCTCCCCTTCTTCATCAACGCAAATGAGACTGCTGCATATGCAGCACATTTATTATATAAAAGAAATAACCAAATATCCTAATTAGAGGCTTTGCGAGTTCTTAAAGGGACGTGGAAATATGTAAGAGCTCCAGAATGGATATGGAAAAGATATGTCACTTTAGTTCTATTGGAAATGATAAGATCATGAGCAATAAGTTGACCTCTATGCATATCATCATGACTTCGTAGAGTACCTCATTTACAAGCAACAATATTTTCAAGGGAAGCCATCATACAATGAATTGTATAGAAATTGATTTCTTACTCACTGTCTGACAAAAGAGTGAGCCAGACCAGTCTCTATCCAGTCCTACTATAGCATAATCCATCACAGAGGTTTCTGTCTATTGATTGAACCATTACAAAGAGCAAACACATTAACAGCTCGCTTGACTGGTTCCATGGACAAGACAAAGCATCCTCCGCTCAGTATAAAGCTTTTCGGGATTCAACATCAGATATTGTTAACAATTGAGATCTTGTAACTAAAATCTATATAGTGTATTATTTTATATTTGTTCTGAATTATTTATCCACCCCTCGTGTTCCCCTTTGGATATTCCGCCGTGCTAGAGCTCCTGGATGATATACATATTGTTTCTACCCTTTCCTACAAGGTCGACCTTTTAGAGGAAGTGGTTCCAACAAGGTATCAGAGCAGGCAAGGGTCACGGTATCGAGTCCCTTTGGGCGCGGGCAGGTGTTGTGAATTATTTATCCGCCCCTCGTGTTCCCCTTTGGATAGCCCACCGTGCTAGAGCTCCTAGATAATATACATATTGTTTCCTCCCTTTCCTACAAAGTCAGCCTTTTAGAGTAAGCAGTTCCAACAATATGATAGAAAGACTTTGCAGTGGGGCCTCATTCTTTATATGGCTCAATCTTCTACTGGGTTGACATGGTGATCAGGCAGTGTCACATTGAACAACCAAATATATGGTAAAAGTTTGGAGAATCTGGACTCCAAATGCCCCATTTCACCATAGACTACAAGGGTTCAATGCGTTTATGAGATTCTTCACAATAGAAGACCCTGTATGAGGTATTTAATACTTTCAAAGTCTAAACACATCGATCTATATGATACACTACCAACATGTGTGCTGTATATTAAGGAGGCCCCAATAGAAGGGAAATTCAGTGGATTAAATGCATGTAGAATTACCACCAAGGGTATTATATTCAGATAACACCATGAAAATCATCTTAATAACATTCATAGAAAACAAATAATAAATCATCAAGAAACAAGACGTGAATTTTAAATTACGTAATAAAATCAATCAAAGCTACTACTATATGTAGTGAGATTCTAAAGCAACATAGAGGATATTGATTGCCTGACTCCAAGGGGTAAGGATCCAAAATTCTGTTCTGGTGACAGAACTGATGCTTGAAGCAGAGAAAAGAGCTTGACCATCCAAACACATACAGATCATAGACAACAAAAATGGGGTGTTAGCTGACTACATTAAGAGCAGTAGCACGAATACAGAAGAAATCAAAATGATATGGAGATGGAAGACCTTTGAACACCCCAAGTGTCTTGGCAGGTTATGAACTGAACATGGAGCAATCCCTTGATCATGGAATTTGGAAGTTCCAAAGTCGGGCAAACTTTATTCTTGAAATCCAATATTTAGTTTGAGACGCTGCTTTGATCATTTTCTAACCATTCATCATCCAATTTCAGATGGAATGTTAACCCCAGAAGCAAGCTACATGTGCTTGAGCAATTCAGAGGCTTCCCTCCATCTGTCAATTCACTGTCACTTTGTGTCGATACTGGGAAGTATGGTATGAGATCCTCAGTTGATTAATCTCTCCAAGGCATGGTTCAAAATATCGCTTAATTTTGTATATCTCGAGCTTACCGAGATGCGAAATCAGGTCGAAATGAAAAAATACCATATTTCGTCGATATCTCGTGAGATATAGACGATATCTCAATATCTCGTGAGATATCGACGAAATATGGTATTTTGGCTTAAAGTGTCACGTGAAGGGGGGCTTTAATACAATATTTCGCAGATTTCGGTCCATATTTCGACCGAGAGCTGCATTTGCTAAGGAATTTCAGTCTTCTGCTTATTCTTCCACTCTTCCAAGCTCTCATCCAACACTCTAGCCATTGTTCAAGCACATTGTTGTCGGATTTTCGCCGGTAAACTCATCGGAGGGTCATCTAAGCTCATCATCCAAGCCTTTTTCCACTATTTAAGGTAAATTCTATTTCTCTAAAACTATTTTTTTGAAAAGACTATTTACAAATTTTGTTGGATGGTGATGATATTAATATATGTTAGACACCGGAGGCCGATCTATAGCCTCACGGTGTCGAAATTTTTTTTCCATATGTTTTTTATTTTTTTTTATTTTCTGATTTTAAAAATTCATTTTCCTACAATTAAAATAGGAAATAATTAGGGGTAATATGACTTAGATGGTAATGAATTAAATATATGTTAGACACCAATGGCCGATCTACGGACCGACCGGACATTGGTGTGCCCCATCTTTTGACGCACATACCACTCCATTGGCATCGGATTATGGTGCATCACAACCTTACGGTGGATATGGATATGGATCATCATCATATGGGCAGTTTAGTGGGGTAGGGGACTATGACTCCCAGTCCCAGGGACATACTGGATCATCTTTTGTAAATAACATCTTTGCATACCCTAGCGGACCTAGCTACCAACCTCACCAGCCATACATGCAGCCAATGCCATCGCCTCTTGCGCCGGCGCCAACATCATATCACAGTGGATCATCTTCTTCACGGACTGGATCGATTGGTAACCCTAGCTTATATCCTAGGATAGGTTACCTACAGTATGTTGATGATTCCATTTAAGTGACACTTGTGGATGACTACACTCGTTTCTTCTCCGATTCTATACCGTGGTCCACATATGTCCTTCAAACAGAGAGCAATGGACGTCGACTCCAGTGAGGCATGAGTGGGATTGATCCAAGGAGGCACAACAACTACTATTAGCAGTTTAGCACTTGTAATTTGTAACTTAAGTTGTGATTTCATTGATCTATGAACTTGTGAGTTGTGACTTACGAGTTGTGAGTCTTGTGACTTACTGACTTTGACACTTAGTGTATTGCCTTTAAGGCTTTAAGCGAGTTATTAAATATTATGGAGTTTATGAAAATCATGGTACTCATCAATGTGTATTGGCTTTAACTTGATATGTGATGAAGTTAAATACTATTATTAAATATTAACTGCCTAATCTATGTGTATTTAATTATTTATACATTAGGGTCGGCGACCGTATGTCAATCAAGGGTGCAAGCCCAAAACACCAATTTGAATTCACATTTTTACAATTTTATGGTTTAAATGTGTTTATTAAGCTTAAATAAGACTGTCCATGAAGTTTCAGGCCTAGATATGGCCAAATACCCCCCGAGATGGACCCCCGAAATATTGCAGAAAAAATGCAATATTTCGGTCATATTTCGCGATATTTCGGGTATCTCGGATATCTCGGTAGGCCCGAGATACCGAGATATCGCGAAATATTAAACCTTGCTCCAGGGTAATGCCAGAGAACTTATACACTGATTAGGGTGGAAACTACAAAACATTAGTCTCATGTGGAGGAGAATAGTTTCTCATTCTCATGGCAGTGCTCCTAAGATCTGAATGGACAGTAAATAATACAGCTTTGTGCCATCTTATTGGAATGCATGAAAGGAAGAGAACTGATAGTTTTCTGAGTGTTTTATTCCTACAAAGTTTAACATGAGCAGAGATATATGAACTAATTACATCAATTTGCTTTCATAGCCTCTTGAATCTTCTGTCAGCTGGGGTCTTGTAAATATAATCATTACCTCAGAAACACACACATTTTCTTGACAAATTACTGATATTTAACATCCAAAAAAAAACATTAAAGATCCCTCTACATTGCAAAGCTAGAGCTGAACCCCATACCCTGTTTATGGAAACATTTGTAAGTACCAGAAAATGCTTATTTGAGTCAAACAGTGCATGGCAATTTGGCAATAATAGACAATAGAATGTCTGAGTTCATTTTCATTTGGGTGTTGGATTAGAGCATCAGGAAGGAATGTTGAAAGGTAACCAAGCACCATCCAAGATAGGAATACTATCAAAGATATAAACAATCCACGAAAAAGCAAACAGAAGCAATTTCTACTTCAAAAGAATTCAAAGCATCTGGAACAGAAAAGAAATTAAATAAGAAAATAATGCAACTTCCCAGTTAAAAAGCATTTATGACAAACTAATTACTCTGAATATACATACTGAAAATAAACGAATGATCTCAAAAGGACAAGTCTGAATATACTCACATCCAATGCCTTCGACTGCAACTGTTCTCGTTTTGCGTTTCTTACACCTTCATCAAAGTAGATAGCCTCCATTTCATATCTACAGAGAAAGCAAGTATACAGAAACTCAGAAAGAAAGACAAATGCAACTAGTCAAAGATGGTATCTGAAACCTAGCAATCACTCAAGAAGGGGAAAAAGAAGTTTAAAGAAGCATTTGAACAGAGACCAACAGGAGGTCGGACAACGTGATGCAGAAGCTGAAACCATGATTAATTTGGCTGTTCTTTGATTTTTTCGTTGGAGCCTTTTTATTTGTTTGTTCTTTTAGCCTAGGGTTAAAACAGTCTTTTTCATGGTTTATCTTCTTAGTTCCCCTCCACGATTTTAGAGGGATTAGTATTTTATTTTATTTGTTTTAGTTGTTTACACTTATACTCCTATTTAGATTATAAGTCTATTCTATGTTTTATAATTAGGATTCAGATTAGGAATCCCAACTCCTAATCTGATTAGGATTGCTTTAGATTGATTATTTGTAAGGCCTTTAGGCCCCCCTTTATTATTATAAATAGTAGAATCGTGGGAGGCTCCCCCACCTATTATGTTTGAAATTTTGTTTCTTCTTGCTGCTGCTGCTTCTCTGTCTTGTGTGTCATATCAAGACCCCTTGTGAGTAATATCAAGGGCTAGGGCTGGAGTAATCCGGCGACTCCTTGCATCTTGCAGATCGAGAGGTTCGTCTTCTTCTTCCTTCAAGTTCTTCAAGGTTGCTGCTGCTGAAATTCTGCAATTCCAGTAAGAGCCTGCAACTTTATCATCTCTTCTTCTTACTTCCATCTAACCTAATCGACTTCCCCAAACCCTAGCTTCATCTACATTCATCACAGCCCTATTCCCTCATCAGATTACACTCAAAACCTAACCACAGGTCCATCACAGTAACCCTCCCACTTGATCTCAGTTGCAGCCTCACCTATCCACTACAAACCCTAAATCCCTCCCTCAACATAAAAACCCAGAAACCCTAAGATCTGCCTAGGCCTAACCAGCCATCAAAACCCCACCAAAGTCCAGCCGAACCACCCCCTCTCTGCTAGGAAAACTCGACCTAAAGCCCAGCCCCTAAATCTGCTCCTAAACCCTAGTTTCAGCTTAGATCCTAAATCTGAAAACCCAAAACCCTAACCCTAATATTTCTGAATTTCTATTTCTTATTCAAACCTCATTAAAACCTATTCTAATAGACTCCTAAAATTCTGCAGACCATTACCCAATAAAACCCTAACTCAATCTCCCATTCCTAACCCTAATTTTGCCCTAGTTACCCTAAACTGCCCATTCGGCCAACCCTAAAACAGAACCTGGTCCTAAGTGAGATTTATTTCACCTAGGCTACATCACAACGAGTAAGCGAGATAGGGTGAGGTAAAGCCTCAGACCGGTCACAAGAGCCTCCATAATACCTCATCAGGCAGGTAGCGGAAGCTTTAATATAAAGACCGGTGTTCAGCCACCCAGCCCTACATCTAAACTCATAAACCCATCAAGAAAACAAGTAAATCGCTATACAGCATTCCTTCGACAAAGAGGTATCTACAGGGGGATCCAAAGGGCTCATTAACGATAGAGGGTGATCTACATGGTAAGTGCACATAATTGGACCCTCATTTTTTATTTTTTTTTGGGTAGAAATTGGACCCTCATTTGGAATGGACTAAAAAAAGATCTTTATTTATATTCCCCAATTTGGAAGATATTTATTTCATTTTAATTTACGATGGGCTAAGCCAATAATATAGGATGAACCAAAAGAGTTTTGCATCATGAACTTTGTTTCGCGCTTAAGAACTGCTTTCCCCTACTTGCTGCATCAAAAACTAAATCACAAGCTTCTGATAATAAACGCGCAGTTCTAGTAAGATTTTGATGAGGACATCCTACAGGACAACCATACACTTGGCATATTGAAGGTTTATCAAAGGAGGAGATGTAGGAGACATACGGGCTCTTCAATGACGAGTCCCACTTGATGTTTGCACTTATACATGCCCACAGTGGACCCTACTTCAGTATTTTCACAGCCATATTTCAGCATATATTTCACTTGGTGGGGACACCACTAGCATGAGCAGCTTTTATTCTATTTATTTATGTTTTATTTTTATTTTTTGGAGTTATTTGGTAGTTATTGCAGTAGAATTTCAGTTTACAAGTAGTTAGTGGATTGGAAGGTAGTTACAACCACCCAAGTGGATGGATGGTTGAAATTTTGGAGAAGAAACTCCTCCATTAATCTGGATTTTATTTTCCTTCCCCTTTTGATGCAGGTTCATCATAGATATTGGCTTATTTCTTTAGAAATAGGCCTAGGGTTGGGTTATATACATGTTGGGCCGTTGTTCCCAAGGGTTTTCTATGTATTAGGCCACTTAATGAGCCTAAACTAGGGGTACATAGGTTGCAAACGGGATTAGCCCAATACTTATTTTATTTTTATGTTTTCTAATTGAACCGGTTCAAATTGGTTGCATCCAATTGGTTCAATTTAAGTGATCATATGACTTGGTTAAGTGGTCATGTGATGTAAGTTGGGCTGGATTAGGACTCTATAAGTCCAGTCATGTTTTGAGTCTATTTCCTTTAGTATTTTAGTTTCCTAGTCAATTTAAATTACCTAATAGGTTAGGGATAGGATTAGGCCATTCCTTTTTAGTGTCTAAGTATATTTTTGAGTCTTCTATATAAGTTTGTAAGGAAGCCAGCATTGTACACGAATTTGATTAATGAAAAAAGCTTTTGCTTGTTGGCGCCATTGTTCTGCTCCCGTGCTCCTTGTGAGTGTGCATCCTTGTGGTTCTATCAAGGTGGAAAGGGACTGGTGGAATCCGGTTGACTCCTTACGCCGTGACGGCTGGGAGGATCTTCTTCAAATTCGAAGGTGGCTTTATCCTTCACAACTATCGAAGCTTCGCGGTGGAATCTTCGATAGTTTGACGCCAAAATTCTTCTTCTAATCCTCTAATCCTTTTCCCAATTGATCCCCTTTATTTTTGTTTGAATCCTATAAACCCTAACTCCATTAAGGCCCAAAACTCGCAACTCAATTACGTCGACTGCAGAATTTCAAAACTCATCCAAACCCTAACTTTTTTATACCATGATAGCCCTCTAGACCTGCCTACTCATTAATACCCTATAAACCCCTTTCCCAATATCCAACCCTAACCCTAGGAATTGACCTAAATCCTAGTGCTGTCCATTCGAACCAGCAGCCCCTTTTGTTATTTGATCCTGTTGTTTGGCTCCTAGTAGGTCTCCTACCTATCTAGGACTACATTAATTGGTATCAGAGCTATGGCGGAGGGAAGCTCCAACCAAGCCTAGAAAGACCCACCGCCATTCGTTTTTAAGACCCGAGTTCGTCTACCCAATGGGAGCACAACCATATTAATTGTTGATGAGAGGCGACGTAACAACATTATTTCACAATCCGTGGTGGATATGTTGTCCCAATCAGGAGAGATTTGCATCATGCCTACAGGTAAAGTCTGTGTTGAATTTGGGTGTTCTTCATACCATGATGGTGCTTGGTGTCAGCCGGTACCACATTCAAAGAGTTTTATTGCAGTAGATGGTGATTGGTTGGACGAGCGATAAGGTTGGATTGAACCTGAAAACAACTCGTGTGTCCTACCTGATCGACACCGTCTATACCATTTATTTACTCTAAAAGGGTTACAACCAAAGGTGACCACATCGACTGTACAACCACAGGGACTGCCGAACATGTCAACTCAAACACTGCTGCTGATTCACTTCAGTAGGATCTTCTGTTGGTGCATCTGCCATTGGTGAAACTTCAAACACAGTCGTGATTCACTTCAGTAGGATCTTCTGTTGGTGCATCTGCCCTTGGTGAAACTTCAAACACAGTCGATGCCACTTGCGTTTGAGTTGACATGTTCGGCAGTCCCTGTGGTTGTACAGTCGATGTGGTCACCTTTGGTTGTAACCCTTTTAGAGCAAATAAATGGTATAGACGGTGTCGATCAGGTAGGACACACGAGTTGTTTTCAGGTTCAATCCAACCTTATCGCTCGTCCAACCAATCACCACCTATTGCAATAAAACTCTTTGAATATGGTACCGGCTGACACCAAGCACCATCATGGTATGAAGAACACCCAAATTCAACAAAGACTTTACCTGTGGGCATGATGCAAATCTCTCCTGATTGGGACAACATATCCACCACGGATTGTGAAATAATGTTGTTACGTCGCCTCTCATCAACAATTAATATCGTTGTGCTCCCATTGGGTAGACGAACTCGGGTCTTAAAAACAAATGGAGGTGGGTCTTTCGAGGCTTGGTTGGAGCTTCCCTCCGCCATAGCTCTGATACCAATTAATGTAGTCCTAGATAGGTAGGAGACCTACTAGGAGCCAAACAACAGGATCAAATAACAAAAGGGGCTGCTGGTTCGAATGGACAGCACTAGGATTTAGATCAATTCCTAGGGTTAGGGTTGGATATTGGGAAAGGGGTTTATAGGGTATTAATGGGCAGGTCTAGAGGGCTATTATGGTATAAAAAAGTTAGGGTTTGGATGAGTTTTGAAATTCTGCAATTCTGGACAGAATTGAATTGCAGGTTTTGGGCCTTAATGGAGTTAGGGTTTATGGGATTCAAACCAAAAATAAAGGGGATCAATTGGGGAAAAGGATTAGAGGATTAGAAGAAGAATTTTGGCGTCAAACTTACTGAAGATTCTACTGGCAGCAAGCTTCGATAGTTGTGAAGGATAAAGCCACCTTCGAATTTTAAAAAGATCCGCCCAGCCGTCACAGCGTAAGGAGTCAACCGGATTCCACCAGTCCCTTTCCACCTTGATAGAACCACAAGGATGCACACTCACAAGGAGCACAGGAGCAGTAACAATGGCAGCCAACAAGCAAAAGCTTTTTTCATTAATCAAATTCGTGTACAATGCTGGCTTCCCTTACAAACTTATAAAGAAGACTCAAAAATAGACTTAGACACTAAAAAGGAATGGCCTAATCCTATCCCTAACCTATTAGGTAATTTAAATTGACTAAGAAACTAAAATACTAAAGGAAATAGACTCAAAATATGACTGGACTTATAGAGTCCTAATCCAGCCCAACTTACATCACATGACCACTTAACCAAGTCACATGATCACTTAAATTGAACCAATTGGATGCAACCAATTTGAACCGGTTCAATTAAAAAACATAAAAATAAAATAAGTATTGGGCTAATCCCGTATGCAACCTATGTGCCCCTAGTTTAGGCTCATTAAGTGGCCTAATACATAGAAAACCCTTGGGAACAAAGGCCCAACATGTATATTACCCAACCCTAGGCCTATTTCTAAAGAAATAAGCCAATATCTATGATGAACCTGCATCACCTTTATTTTGTTTCCTACATAAATAAACTAAGGGTAATTTACACATACCACCCTTGAGTTTTAACGAAAGTATGATTTTACCCCCCAGTTTTGAAAAATTCTGCGTACCCCCCTGAGGTTTACAAAAGTTAACAAATAAACCCATTTCGTCAGTTCATGACTAACGGTGTTAAAATCAAGGGGTAAAGTTACAAAAATACTGCTTCAAAGAAGAAAAAAAAAAACAAAAACCCTGCAACTCATCTTCCCCAAATCGATTGGGGAAGATGAGTTGCAAGTATCCCTTTCTTTCTCTCTCTCTTGTCAAGTTTTAATCGGTTCTTTTTTTCCCTTTTTGAATCCAGCAAGAAAGGATCCTAGAAACCAGCATGCAATCGAACGGTTAGTTCTGAAATCAGGGACTGGCGGTAACTCGAGCACATTTCAGGGTGCGATTATGATGATAGGAGAAGCTAATGGGGGCAGGAACCTGGAGTTTGAGTTGCCCTAGGGAGGTGATCTGTTTCATGAAGTACCAGGTCGAACTGATTGGCATAAGAGAACTCCAACAAACTCAAATCAGTTTCAGAAGTACCCTAAGGGTTCTTCTTCTTCTTCTTCCTCAGTTTTCAGTACTGAATCCTCATCCTGTGTCCAATTTCTTTTTATTTTTCTTTGAATCCGTTTCAGAAGAGGAGAAATGAGGCGAACATTTTTGAATATTTTTTGGTCAATTAAAATTGGAAAAGAGAACAATTTACAAATACATAAACCTTGGAAACAATCACTCTCGTTCTGGGTAGAAGATCCTTTTCCTTTATCAAGCTTTTAATTCAGTTTTTCAGTTTCAGTTACGATTTCAGTCTTTCAGCTTCCGCTTTTCCCAGATTCCAGAGCTCACTTGACTTTTGGTCCTCGTGACCCACAGGAAAAGAATAAATGTACCTTGATTATCTTTCTAGTTTTCATCATTGATCTACACTGCCTTGCCATTTCTGTCCTCTTTTTCTCTTGCCGAAAATTGAGGGTCGTCCTCTCTTCCTCATGGTTTCTTCTTTTTCTTCTTTGCTGGACAATTAATTTCTCTGAATTTGCCTTTCTTAGAGCTCTCAGAAGATTAAGAAAACAGGAGGGTTTTTGAAAACAAGAGAAGATTTTGAATTCTGGGCAGTAGATTATGAAGTGAGAAAGTTAGGAGGTTGAGGAGATAAAAGCAGTGAATTGTGATTAGTGAGAGAGCGATTGAGAAGATGAAGACGAGTCGTCATTTACCAAAAATGGATTCAGAGCAATAGGGATAAAATTACGGGTCATAAATTCACTGGGCGAGATGTGCTGGAGATCTTTCCCTGTACTATGAGCACCCAACCCTAGACAACACTTCGCCACACTCCTTAGTCCTTTCTGCTTCAAACTCCACCCACTTTCTTTTTCTCCTTCACCATACAGAAAGAAGAGAGTAGTTTTCATGACTGGTTGCAAAGGAACCATCGAAACCATCAAAATAGGAATTCCGCAAAAATTCCCCTACCTTGTTTTTGTTAGCCAAAAGGGCTTCCCTATGGAGACTTCCCTTATTTTAGGGTTTATCGCCATACTTGAAATTTGATCCTTGATTAGATTTTGAACTTTGGGAATTGCAGAATCCTTACGTGTTATCGGACAAGGATACCTGCAACTCATCTTCCCCAATCGATTTGGGGAAGATGAGTTACAGGTATTTTTTTCTTTATAAGGGCAATTTTGTCATTTCATCCCATGTTTTTAACACTGTTAATCCGGAATTGATGGAATGGGCTTATTTGTTACCGTTTGCAAACCTCAGGGGGGTACGCAGATTTTTCAAAACTGGGGGGTAAAATCATCCTTTCGTCAAACCTCAGGGGTGGCATGTGTAAATTACCCATAAACTGATGGACAGCATGTAAAGGGATGATGAACAGAATTATGGAATGAAGAATTTCTTGGAACTTCCTCCCCTCCCATTTCGTATAAGTCCCTCAAATCGACCAAAACCACTGAGACGAGTTAAGCAGGGAGTTTTAAAAGTTCATGGTTTCGGTGGGTTTCGACCAGTTTCAACTGGTTTCGACCATCTTTAAACCATATTTCACTAGTTTCGACCTGAATAGCTATATAAGTGTCACTTATCCCCATCGAAACTTGAGGAAACCTGGCTGGAAATCAAGACAGGCACTTATTTAATATCATTTAAATAAATGAAATACATTTACTACCGATATTATTCATAAATAGGCAAATACCCCCTATTTGAATCCAATAAAAATAGCTAAAAAATCAAATTCCAAAAGGAGAAAAAGTCAACCCCCCAGTTCAAGAATAAAAACTGGATTTTCGGCGGTAAGTAAAATTTTCAACTTTTTAATTATGGGGTTTTTCCCAAATCTAAAAATTCCATAAATTTTAATATGGTAAAACAGTACTAAAAACCAAAAGTACGGTAAAGTATTCATTTGTTTTGATGTCTAAAAAATTATTTTCATTCAGAGCCATTTTGACAGCATTCGCGACAAATCCAAGATTCCTTAAATCTGATTTATATTGAAGGAGTTATGTTCCAGTCAAAGTTAATTTGGTGTGCGCGAATGCTGTCAAAATGGCTCAGAATGAAAATAATTTTTTAGACATCAATTCAAATGAATACTTTACCGCACTTTTGGTTTTTAGCAATGTTTTACTATATTAAAATTTATGAAATTTTTACATTTGGGAAAACCCCAGCATTAGAAAGTTGAAAATTTCACCTACCGCAAAAATCCAGTTTTTGTTCTTGAACTGGGGGGTTGACTCTTTATCCTTTAAGAATTTGATTTTTTAACTATTTTTATTGGATTCAAATAGGGGGGTATTTGCATCTTTATGAATAATATCTTAAGTAAATGAAACCATTTACTTAAATGATGTTAGGCATAAATAAGTGTCTGTACTGGTTTCCAGCAAATGTCCAAGAACAATATACACTATCAAACTTGGGTCAAAAACCACAAGTACCATTTTGAGTGTTTTTTATGTGCAAATAGTTCCTGCATTGTGTTTAGAATGTCAAAAATAGGTTGTATACAAAAAAATCAAATAAAAAAAAAACATTTCTGGGCCTCAAAACCACCAACTCGAGTTGGCTGGGAAAAAATAACTAGTTTCAACCATATCTCAGTTTCTGGCTAGTCGAAACCCGAGTTCTCTGGGCTTCTTGGTGGATCTCTAATTCTTTCCTCTAATCCTCTGAATTCTCTCCTAAAACTTATTTCATTTTCATCATAAGACCCTCTATATCTTATTCTTGTGCAAAACTTGATCCTAACATTGAACTATGACTTATCTATTTATTTAGATTAAGTACTCAGGACAGCACCGCTGATTTTCAGAACTTTGAATGTTCATGCATATGGCTTGTCTTATTGTTGGTTAATCTATGACCCCATGAATGCCCAATTAAGATTCATGCTTAGTTGAATGTTAATAGCCTGGCATATAACTATATACTGAACCTTATTAATATGAATCTTAATCTTAATTCAATTACTCATCATGGATGCTGCTGCACATTCACAGTTTAACCTATTTTGTAGGAAGCCTAGTTCCTAGGTCACCCCCTACATCAGATTTATAATATATATAACTTTACGCTTTGCAGAGATTAAACCAGTACCCAAAGTACCCTTATTACATGAGCTCCAACATGTTTGCCGGGATTAATCCCAGGTTTAGCTGGTTAATATTCTATGATTCAATCCTTAATACTATTCCTATTTTCTGGTGCTTAAATTCTTCTTCTCTTCAATTTCTGATCAACTTGTACTTCTTATTTTAGGCTTGTGATACGCTGTTTTTAGGGAGAGTTTATGCTTATTGATGTTTTTGCTGTTTCTGCCCAAAATACAACTCCATAAAATTTCAATAAGGTTTTGATACAGGACTTGGTGACATTAATAAGGAAAGAGAAGAAGAGAAGGAGAAGATATTGTCTTACTCTGAAAGATAAGTCTCTAAAATTGAACTGAGTTTTTTGCCAAAGCCTAATACTGGCCCAGTTTGAACAGCTTCGTCTAGTGCTAGCCAACCCTACAGAACATCTCCAAAGCATGACATTTGAAAGCTTATCAATTGGATCACAAGAAATGCTGCAAAGCAGAAAGATGTTTTTCACTACCTCATCTGAGGTCAAACGGCTGAGCTTCTCATTGGCAATCTCTTCACATCGAACAGTAGCAACCATTACCTAAATAATAGGAAAAGATTACATAATTATGCCTAAAAAGAACACTCTTCTTTATATTCAACAAAGAGAAGTACAAAATGAAAACCTTGTGAGCAGGAAGGTCAAGATCTTTATTCTCTCTTATAACTTTCCATATCTGCTGGGCACTAAAGGAAAACCCAGACGCAGGGACAACACCGCGTCTGTCTCCAGCAAGCCCTCCCGGAGCAATAGAATGGAAAAATCGCTGCCGCAATTGTGCAACCTGCATAAGAGAAAATGAAATGTTACAACTTCCACCCTGAAATTCCAAGCAACACATGCAGTCATAACTTCACCACAATACTTCTTATTCACAAGTATACAAATGACAAAAACTCAGGTGAGATAGAATGGCAGTATGGCCAACTCCCAAATAGCTGGGACAACGCTTGTTTGCACTTCAATCCTTGGCTAAGGAGCTTGCATGATCTGACTACTCATGCAAATTGCAGAAGTCACAGCAATAATAGCAAATGGCACAATAAACTAGGAAAACAAAAATTACTAATTGCATTTGAGGAGTTACCTGCTCTTTGAACTGCTCTTCCTTTTCCTCATAACTGGATAAAGCAGTGACCTCAACCTTCAAGTGAAAGGATGCGAACATCAAAGTACTGCATATTTTAAACTAATCTACACTTCCTTTAGAACAACTGATGACTCACATTGAAAAATTCACTGAGAGGAGTGTCCTTATGGGCTGGGGGCTTAGAAACATTACTCCATATCTGCAGAAAAATTTAACACTTAGTTAAAAACAGTAGAAACTTCAGCAGCACAACTATGTCATAAGAAAAAGGCATAGAAGGGTACCTTCTGAATATCTTCCCTTAGAATTGGCTCTAAATGCTCGAGTGGAGTCTGTAGGAGAATAACAAACAGGTTAAACATTGAATAGGAACTGCAAGGTGCATTTCATGGTCAGAGCACAAAGTGCTTAACAAATATCTTCTGAGAAAAATGTAATTATCTGATAACGAACCCTTGTTTTGTCACGAATAACAAACAGCAGCGTTGTTTTGCGAGGGCTAAATAAGCACATCATGACCTACAAATTGAAATAGAGAAGTAAAGGATACAAGATCATCATAGATAGTGACCAAGTCATAAACTATCAAACCAGACAAAAAAAAATGTATACATTTACCTGAAACACCGTTTTAAGAAGAGGTTTGTTGGCAGCTTGTTCCCGACCAATATCATGGCACCACCTGAATGCATCCTTATAATGATCAATTATATCAACTGCAAAATAAGTTCACCATAGGCAAAAAACTAGGAGGTCTCTATCTAACAGAAACATGTTAGTGACAAACTTCAGAACTCACATGTTTATTAGTACAATGTCTGAAATCGCCAAAGCAAATAGAGCACTCTGTTTCTCAAATGCAGTATCATCCTGAAATGATAGACACAGTTATATTATTAACAAGAGACTTCAGAAAGCATAACTAGCACCATATACACAAGTTTAGCAGAACTAGCACATTACACATCTAAGGAAAATATTTTAAATCAAAAGAAACGTTCCACTTTTACTGAATTCAAATTAAGTTCCATCTCAACCATTCAAAAAGATTATCAGCTAGTCCCCTTCTGAGAGATGGAAGGAAGTAAGGAACATGTACCAAGGACGGAGAATACCAACTCCAATCATAAAGTTCCACAAGCCAATGCAATCTTATGAAAATGCATAAATTGGGATTAATAAATCTATACTGTTCCTACACATACCTTATGATCCCAATATGAAAGAAAACTTTCATACAAAATTCTGTGAAAGTCCTTGACTCCTTCACAGGTGCTTAAGAGAAGTCCTATATAACATCACCTCTCAAATAGTCACATGACACAAACCAAGATAAATCGGCTGTTCCCATCAAGCCTAGACAAAACTCTAAACACAAATGAAACAATGAAGTGCAGAGTGGGAACCCTGTGAAGCGAAGGTATTGTTTGCAAGGTTGAGTTTTAGAAGGCATAAAACAATCTGAACCAAAACTAGTTGAATCATGCCTTAGAACAGAAAGGCCTTGGCCATGTTTGGAGACACTGAATCAGAGCATGTATCAGCTCAATTTATGACTCCATTTTAATGAATGGCACATCAAAAGGTTTTGACAACACTAAGTGATGCAGATCAAAAGAAGGATCTGCTATGGTGGGCTTAAGAGAGAGAATAATAGGAGGAAGAGAAGATTAAGGGGCTGTTCTGAGGCTGTGAACAGTACCCGTGAACAGTAACATGGAAGAAAAAAGAGGAGAGAGGAGAGAGAAGAGAGGAAATTGATGAGGGGAAAGGGGAGAGAGGAGAGACAAAACCAACCAAAAAAACTATTCCATTCATTCAAATCACCAAGTAGGCTATGCCTATTACATATTTAAATAAAAGTGCAAGACAGAAACCAACCATGACTGGGAAACACTAGTCCAATCGACCATCTTAAAAAGAGACCTAAACAAACTAACTGAAAACAGAAATAAAGTCTATCTAAACCACCCAATCCTACGATGCAACAAAGAGTCATGTGATGACTAGAAAACTTAATAAAATAAAAGAAACAGATTTTGAACATGAATGGACATGTTCCACCTGCGTGAACAACTAAAATATTAAATAAACAAATAAGAACCCCTACGGCAGGAACTTGGTGATAAGTTTCCTGGTTTATGGGTCCCATGATAGACTGCTAGAGTTTCCTGATAAGATTAGAAAACTGAGATCTGTTCTGGCAAGATTCGTTGAATATGGACATTAGAAATAATCCAATCAATTGAACCAGGTTTGAACCAGAACCATGAGTATGCTCCTGCATTACTAAGATATGTATTAGACATTGGGGTCCCCTCTGAACACTTCTATTCACCATTATCGTAGGTATTATCAGCAGATTCTTTAGGAAAGCAGATACCAAAGAAAGGAAAAAACAAAATGGAGGTGTGTCATCTACAATTTGCACATGATACTATTGTCTATTGTGAAGCTACGGAATATAAATTAAATGCAAAATCTAAAAATCCCAATGGGTTATTTTGAGGACAGGCCCCCAAAATACCTACTATTCCTTTGGGTGGGATTTTGATATCCTTTTTACTTCTTTTTTTTAATCAGTGACGACAAATATCATTTCATTTCACATAATAATCATATTTTTACATCTTCTCCATTTCCTCCATATTTATCTCTTTCCCTCACAAAATACATCCTCTTATACACAAAGAAAATCTAGTATTGCAGTAAGGGAAACCAGTTGGTACTAAAACTGTTTCATCAGTACCATTGAACTCTTCAGTTACAAGAGCCCGTAAATCAGATATGACCAATATCAGCACAAACTTTAGGGAAAGATCTAAACACCTCCCATTTATCCCCTCACATACTCCCCAAAACTTAGTTGAAGTCATCTCACATCATATACTTCCTGCCCTCCCATAGACTTCTTGGCCAATGAACAAAGAGATATTTGGAACTTTCATGCGAAGTCATATTCACCTCAAGACCCTAGAAATATCCCAAAACATACTCATTGCACTGTAACTGTGTAAGGGATTCCTCTTCCCTACAAGACATGTGACATCATTTGGGCAGCTGACACCCATTGTGCTGTAAATTATCCACAATCAAGTCTTTATCTAGTGCCACCACCCACACAAAATTAGCTACCCTTGGAGAAGCCTTTGTCATCCAGACCTTCCTCACTTCCCAATACCCGTTGACTTTTAGGGAACTATTCTAGAGTATGACCAAGGAACTAGAACATTTGCAGAATTACTATATAACAATAGGGTGAAAAAACTACCTTGATTAAACAAACAAATGCTACCCCTCCACCTGTTACATGTCAATCTTCAAGGTCCCACTCATGGTGTTAGAACAATTTGGAAGTATTCTCGCTTTGTCTCGCCTCTCTCGGTTTGTTGTGAAGGGAAAACACACAGAAGAAGGTCGTTTGGTGCTTCATTTTTTTTATTTTTTTTTATTTTTTTTTTATTTTTTTTTTTTTTGCAAATCTCACCTTCAACTGAAGATTAAAGCTTGTAGAATCAACATAGAAGCTTCAACATCAAGAGAAGGAGGTGCATTGCATCTCAATAACACTTTTAGGTAAAAATTATTTCTCAAAAACAATTTTTTTCATAGAAACATGATCAATACTTGTTTGTTGACTATGTAGTTATTATATATGATACAATGTCCACCGATCTATGGATTGATGGAGGCGGAATTCTTTTTTTGTTTTTATATTATTTATTTATGTTTCTGTAAATTAAATGGCTTCGCGCAAAGGGTGAGGGATCATGCCGAGAGGGGACTGCGTGCAGGCAGCGATGCTCGGCTGTGGCTCGGGGAGAAACACAGAGGGAAGTGCATTCTTGTGGTAGGATCACAGAGGCACAACAGCCAGGGGCAACAGATTACAGAATTTATTCTGCACACAGGCGTATCAAACATATTTCTCATTCTATAATTTATTCTATCTAATGGTCGTCAAATGATTATTATTTATAGTCCATAATTAATTCTCATAAATTATTTATTATAATATACTAAAGAGAGCCTAAGCTGAAAAACATGTTTGAGCTGAACTCAAATAAGTCGGCTCTTCATATCTATTTCCTGAAGAAAAACAAGAGAAGCAAATCAGGTTACCTCGCCTCTTTCCCTCCCATCAGTACCCTCCAAATCCATGGCAATAGTGCAAGGTTCAATGCCAATACACTTTGCCATCCAAATGCCCTTTGTGGTTTGACTCCTGCAATAAAAGGAAACACCATTATGTATCACTTAAACTGTTGTCACAGCAATTGAGAAAAAAGGGAGGCTAACTGACTTAAGTTTTGATACTTGAACACATGGGAAAATAAGAAAACTACCTTCCCCGGAATGCATCCATCTCCCTGAAATTGGTATGGAATAGATGATTTAATAGGGTGCTCTTCCCTGTCCATAATGAAAAGGTTCAATAATTCCATTTCATTGTTTTTTAATTGAATACAACACAATAACCTTCTCTTTAATGAAAAAAGATGAAACAAAACAAGGACCTAAAAAAGTCATGCCAACGGCAGAGACACCCTCCAAATGTAATATAACTCCATATGAAAGAAAGCCAAGATGTTTGACCAAAAAGAACCAACATTGTAGAACCATCTCAAGTGTCAATTCCAAGTATAAATTCTACCAACGCAAAAAGAATACAACACAGGAAGTAAAAATGAAAAGTAGTCAACAACTCAGCCTTATCCCAAATAAATGGGGTCGGCTACATGGACCTTTGCCCTCCAATCAGCTCTATTCGAGGTCATGCTTGATACAAGACCTAACCTATGCACGTCTTTCCTCACCATTGCTCGTAAGGTCATTTTAGGTCTAACCCTAGCTCTTTTAGTTCCTTTAATCTGAGTCAAATCACTCCTTCGTATTGGAGCATCCAAAGGCCTCTTTTGAACAAGGTCATTGATAAAGGCCAAATTTGGTATGATTTCCATTTCAATTTCAGATTGATTTTATGAAATAGTCAACAAACAGATTTTTTATCAAAAAATTGAAACTGTTTTGGTTGTAACAATATGAGATATTTCAAGAATAAAAAAAAATCCATTTGGTAGTTCAATTTTTGAGAATAGATTCTCTACAATTCTTTGGGAAGGTCGGTGGTAGTGGCGCGAGGTAGTGGCAATGGCGGTAGTGGTGGAGTGGTGATGGTTGTGGTGGGGTAGTAGCAGTGGTGGTGGCGGTGGCAGTGGGGTAGTGGTGGCGGTGGCAATGGTGATGGTGGTGGTGGTGGTGGTGGTGGTGGGGTGGTGGTGATGGTGGCGGTGGCGATGGCGATGGTGGTGGTGATGGGGTAGTGGTGGTGGTGGGTGGCAATGGTGGTGGGGTAGTGGTGGTGGACTGGTGGCAGTGCTGGTGGTGGTGGGGTAGTGGTGGTGGACAGGTGGCGGTGGCGGTGGCGGTGGTGGTGGTGGTGGCAGCGGTGGGGGTGGGGGTGGCAGCGGTGGTTGTGATGGTGGTGAGACCATTACGAGAAGAAGGGTGATGTTTTATTTTTAACATGAAATTAATACTTTGCCCATCAAATTAATCATGTGCTCATTAAAGAACAAGAGTGAAATCAAATGAAAAAGAAATTCTGAAACAGCTCCCCAGCTATTTCAGAATTTCTATTCCACTTGAATTCTATTTCACTGAAATAAGGTGCAAAAATTAGACCAAATAAATTCAAAAATAGAAATCACCCCCTGAAATTGAAATAGAAATCATACCTGTTAGTAAATCAGAAATTTATAATCAGATCAGAGCATGGAGAGAAAGAGGAAGAGAAGGAAGAAGAAGAGAGGAGAAAGGAGTTTCCGCAAGTCCCAATAGAGGAGACAACCTGCGGACAGAATAGGTAAATCTGCCGCAGGTCTGCTCCCTTATATAAATATAATAGAATGTTAAAAAAATTCAAAAGAACAAGTATGCCCTTACATAATCGACTTACTAAGAACTGAAATAAACACAAAACCAAAGCCTGTTTTGCCCCTATAAGCTGGAGCATATATATCGCCCATGCTCAGCTTGTTACAACACAACCGAAACCCAGGAGCAAACAAGGACTTGGTGAACACATCAGCAACTTGGTCAGATGAAGAGACAAAAGGAGTCTCACCAAGTTTCTTCAAGACGGCGCTATGAACAAAGTGACAATCCACCCCTATATGCTTGGTCCTCTTATGCAAGACCGGATTACTAGCAATGTAGATGGCTGCCTGGTTGTCACAAAACATCTTCATAAGAGTTGGAATAGGAAACCCCATCTCAAGAAGGAGAGACCTAATCCACATCAATTCTGCAGTAGTATGAGCCATGGCCCTATACTCTGCTTCAGCACTGGATCTGGCAACAGTGGTCTGTTTCTTGCTTCGCCACGTAACCAGGTTTCCTCCAACAAAGGTACAATACCCTATAGTAGACCGACGGTCACTAGCCGAACCTGCCCAATCGGCATCAGAATAGGCAACAAGCTCCATAGGTCTATTTGGACAATAGATCAGTCCCTTCTTAGGGGCTCCCTTCAAGTACCGAAGAACCCGAACTGCTGCATCCCAATGAGACTTACATGGGGATTGCATAAACTGGCTGAGAATCCCAACAGCATAGGATATATCTAGTCTAGTAACTGTCAAATATAGCAACTTTCCAATCAGACTTCTGAAGACGTGTACATCCTTAAGACCCTCACCATCATCAGAGCCAAACTTGTGATTAGGATCCATAGGAATGTCCACTGGCTTTGCAACAAGCATACCAGTTCCGGTCAGGAGATCTAAAACATATTACCTTTGGGACAGGTTGATTCCCTTTTTACTTCGGATAACCTCAATCCTAAAGAAGTAGTGAAGCTAACCCAAATCTTTAGTTTGAAAGTGCGGGTGTGAGTAACTTTTCACCTCCTTGATCCCACTCTCATCATTTCCTGACACAATGATATCATCAACATAAACTACCAGAACCACCAACTTCTCTCCTTGGCGGCGAACAAACACAGAATGGTCTGAGAAGCATTGAGTAAAATCAAACTTACTCACAACAGAACTAAACTTTTCGAACCACGCTCGGAGGGATTGTTTCAGCCCATAAATAGCCTTGTGCAATCTGCACACACGTCTACTATTCTCCCCCTGAGTAACATACCTCGGAGGTTGCTCCATATATACCTCTTCAAGTAGGTCACCATAAAGAAAAGCATTTTTTATGTCCAACTGGTATAAAGACCAATCATAATTCACAGCAAGTGATATAATAAGACGAACAGAGTTAAGTCTAGCCACAGGAGAGAAGGTCTCAAAGTAGTCAACTCCATAGGTCTGGGTGTACCCCTTAGCAACCAAACGGATCTTAAGCCGCTCAACATACCCATCAGAATGATACTTAATAGTGTACACTCACCGACACTTAACCAAATCTTTACCATGAGGTAAATCCACCAACTCCCATGTATGTCGAGTCACCAAGGCATTCATTTCCACATCCATAGCATTCTTCCCAGCAGGGATAGTAAGAGCCTCAGTGTGAGTGCGAGGGACATTATAAGAAGATAAGGCAGTAGCAAGGCTATGAGGACAAGAGAGAAGATGGGACAAGGAGACAAATTTCTCAATTGGATAGGCAAATAAAGACTTTTGAGTGCATGAGTGTTTACCTTTCCGAGTAACAATTGGTAAGTCATCAGGATCCGAATCAGCTGGAAGGGCAGAAGAAGTTGGTAAGGTTGGATCTCCACCAGAGGTTGAGGAAGGTGCAGGAAACGATGCAGAAGGGCCAGTCTGATCTGAATGGAGCTGCCCAAAGTGCCTCTTGCGCCAGTACACCTGTAGTGGAGAAGACAAATGAACAATGGCGGGAATAGGAGGAGGGTCAGACACGGCTAATGGGTCACTAGACACGGTAGACTGATCCGAAAAATAGGAAGTACCTTCAAAGAATGTGACATCAGCACTGACAAATTGTTTCCTAGGAAGAGGGTCATAACACCTATACCCCTTCTGGGTTCTAGAGTAACCCAAAAAGATACACTTGGTGGATCAAGGGTCCAATTTATCACTATGGAGATGGTGATTATGAACAAAACAAACACACCCAAAAACACGAGGTGGCAAAGTAAAACTTGAAACATCCGGAAATAAGACAGAGAAAGGTGACTTGTCATTAAGGACAGATAATGGCATTCGGTTAATCAAACAACAAGCAGTAAGAACTGCATCACACCAAAAATGTTTGGGTACTTGCATATGCAACATGAGGGCCCAGGCAACTTCAAGTAAGTGTCTATTTTTTATCTCTGCTAATCCATGTTGTTGAGGAGTATAGGAGCAACTAATTTTGATGAATTATTCCATTAGTAACACAAAAGGAGGATATCTCAGATTAAACAAATTCCAAAGCATTATCAGACCGAAAGATCTTGATAGAAGCATTAAATTGTTTTTTTATTTCATTGCAAAAACTCGAAAACACAGTTAAAAATTCTGATCTATCCTTTAAAAGGTACAGCTAAGTAGTTCTGGAATAATAATCCACAAAAGTCACAAAATAACGAAAATCATGTCTATTACTTGCCCGACAAGGACCCCATACATCTGAATGCACTAAGGAAAATAAAGAAGCACTACGGGACAAAGGACGAGAGGGATAAGTAGCACGATGATGCTTACCCAACTCGTAGCCCTCATACTCTAATTTATTCAAAGTCTTAAACTGAGGAAAAACTATCTTTAACCTAGATAAAGATAAATGGCCTAGTCTACAATGTCATCTAAAAGGGGACTCCACCAACAGAAGTAGCCGCAGCAGAAGCAGAAGGGGCAGCACCACTCAGATAATATAGTCCATCTCATTCACACCCTCCTCCAATCGTCTTCCTCGTGTGAAGATCCTGAAAAACAAAGTAAGAAGGGAAACATGTCACAGAACAATTCAGATTCTTTGTAAGTTGACTCACAGAAAGAAGGCTTAAAGGAAACTGGGGAACATGTAAAACAGAGGAAAGGGAAATATTAGAATTAAGAAAAACAGTATCATGACCGGTAACAGGTGTGGAAGAACCGTTAGCCACAATAACAGGAGGGGTATAGGAATCAGATGAAATATAACTAAAAAAACTGATGACTTACCAGTCATATGAGCGAAAGCCCCGGAATCAATGATCCAGGGTGTGGAAGTGGAAAAGAAAGCAACAGGTGTACCTGCATGAGCCAAAGTGGCAGCGGTAGTAGATGCCCCAGTAGTGGAAGTGGATGACTCTAGACTCTTAATACGACGCATGAGGTGTTGCATCTCATCACGGATGTTGGTAGAAGAATCTCCAACAGTCGAACCAGCCTTAGCATCATTAAGAGTAACAAAATCAGTACCTTCTTCTGGAGCTGCATGATTGGCCAAGTTTTGAGCCCATTCAGGTTTCCCATGCTTGAACCAGCAAGTATCAACAGTGTGATTTGTCTTCCCACAATAAGAGCATAACCGGACTGCTTTATCACCATGCCGCCCACCAGAAATTTGACCACCAAAACCACATCCTCCCCTTGAACCACGGCCTCTAGTAGTAGTAGTAAAAGTTGAATTCTCCTTAGGATTGGTTTCAGGCTTGGAACTAGGAGATACGATGTGTTGGAATCAAGAGTGTCATTCAATGTGGGGACAGATTCACCAGCAAGAAGATGTCCCTTTACAGCTTTGAAGCTAGGATTCAATCCAGCCAAAAATTTCGAGACAAAGAATTCATTCCTTTGGGCCTTCAACTTCTCAATATCAGTGGTAAGTGGCTGGAAAACATTGAGTTCCTCAACCATGCCCTTAAAAGCACTGTAATAATCCTGGAGGGACTTGTCTGACTGCTGAAACTGAAATAACTTTTCATAGAGCTCGAAAATCCGGGTCATTCTCTCCTCTTAGGAGTATGTTTCCTTGAGGTCATCCCACACCCCCTTAGTCGTGGTGTGAAACATTACATTGGCAACTGTAAATAAAACCAGATTTAATGGAGAAGATGGAGAGGAAAAAGATGAAGAAGAAGAGAAGTGGTTGTAATCCTTTGGGGAGAACTTTCGAATGAAATTGTTCTCCCCTCTTCACCAATATTATTAATAATAGGGTAGAGCTAACACACAAGAGAAATTCCCAAACTACCCCTAACTAACAACTCTCATCTTCTAATTACTGTTCACGTGAACAGTATACGGTACTGTTTCCGACACTGTTCACGTGAACAGTACCCAAAGCACATTAACACTCTCCCTCAAGCTGGAGCATAGATGTTAATCATGCCCAACTTGTTACAAATATAATCAATTCTCACACTTCCCAAGGACTTAGTAAAAATATCAGCAAGTTGCTCCCCTGTACGAACATGTTGTGGAGCAATAAACCCTTGTAGTTTCTCTCGAACAAAATGGCAATCAACCTCTATATGCTTCGTCCTCTCATGGAACACAGGATTGGAAGCTATATGGATAGCAGCTTGATTATCACACCACAGCTGCATAGGTAACTCCTTCGTAAATTTCAATTCAGTCAACAATCGCTTCATCCACATTAGCTCGCAAGTAACCTGTGCCATAGCCCGATACTCGCCTCCGCACTAGATCTTGCTACTACTGGCTGTTTCTTGCTCTTCCAGGACACCAAATTTCCCCCCACAAAGACACAATACCCAGTGGTAGACCTCCTATCCACAGGAGAACCAGCCCAATCAGCATCACAAAATCCCTCAATACGTCCATGATCATGATCAGTGTAGAGTAGAGTAGACCACGACCTAGAGCTTTCTTGAGGTTTCTCAGAATTCGAATCACAGCATCCCAATGTGACGTCCTAGGAGAGGACAGAAATTGACTTACTACACTAACCGGAAAGGCAATATCCGGTCGAGTCACAGTGAGATAATTTAATTTTCCAACAAGTCTTCTATATTTTTCCGGATCATCAAGAGCATCACCACTATTAGCTGTCAACTTCAAATTTGGGTCCATTGGAGTATCCAAAGGTTTAGACCCAAGCATACCTGTTTCGGAAAGCAGGTCAAGAACATATTTCCTCGGGAGAGAGAAATGCCTTTACTAGACTGAGCTACCTCAACTCCAAGAAAGTACTTCAACTTACCAAGATCCTTAGTCTGAAATTTACACTGCAAATGTAACTTAAGCTGTTTAACGCCTTCAACATCATCACCAGTGATGACTATATCATCTACATATACCACCAAAAATATCCTGCCAGCCTTGCTATGCCGGTAGAACACCGAATGATCACTGCCACACCGAGTCATCCCAAATTCCAGAACAACATCTGAAAATCTCCCAAACCAGGCCCTGGGAGATTGTTTCAAACCATACAACGACTTCTTAAATTTGCACACTAAACCAGACTCCCCCTGAGCAACAAACCCAGGAGGTTGCTCCATATAAACCTTCTCATGGAGATCACCATGAAGAAAAGCATTATTCACGTCCAACTGAAAAAGAGGCCAATGATGGGATGTGGCAAGAGAGATCAAAAGACGAATAGATGCAAGGTTGGCAACAGGGGAAAAGGTATCAAGATAATCAACTCCATAAACCTATGTATAACCTTTGGCAACTAAGCGTGCCTTCAAACGAGCCAAAGAGCCATCAGGGTTCACTTTAACCATATATACCCACCGACAACCGACAGCCTTCTTGCTAGCAGGTAACAGTACCAAGTCCCAAGTGTGATTTTCAGCCAAGGCAGCCAATTCCTCCTCCATAGCTGTCCTCCAGCCAGAGTGGGATAATGCCTCTGAAACAGAGTCAGGGGTAGGATAAGACTCAACAGTAGAGAGACAAGCAGTAAAGTTAGCAGATAAGCTTGTATAAGAAACAAAATGAGACAAAGGATGTTGAGTACAACTACGAACACCCTTACGAAGAGTAATGGGAATATCAAGATCAGAAGAAGGAATACTTAACTGAGGAGTAGGATCTGTAGGCGAAGTTGAAGTTAGAGGATCAGTAGAGACCGGGGGTATTGTATGATAGCAACAATATCTGGTTCCATGTTGTTCCATAACCAAATAAGTATGATAGCATTCTCCTTATTCCAGGTGTTGTAATCCTTGGAATCAGGTTCTGGAGGAGGAGAGGTAATGTAGCTAAGCTTGTCCTTAGCTATAATGTAAACCCGGACAGCTTGTGCCCACTGTAAATAATTGGAATTCCCCTTTAACTTGATGGAGGTAATCTGAACATTGACATTTTCATGAGTGGTCTTTGGATCAGCCATAGTTGATAGACTAACAATTGAGAAGAACAATCACCAAGAGCAGCAACCAAGTTGAAGGAAGAAAGAAGACAGCAGCAACTAGAAAACAGCAATAACTGATCAAATAAACAACTCGGCAGCAAGGAGAGCAGCACCAAACAGCAGCAATATCAAAACCTGGAGAAGCTAGCGAAAGATCGATCTCAAGGTTCTCTGAGAAATCGATGTCAGGGTATTTGTAGAATAATAGAAGGCTCTTGATAGAGCATCAAACTCAGTCACTCCATGTTGTAATGGCCATTAGAAGAAGTTAACATAATAGGGAAGAAGGGCTGAATCAAAGAACTCAAAAAAGAAGCCTCCAAAAAAAAACATCGATTTGCACACCACAAAAGGGAATAGCAAAAAGGAGATCAGCAAAGAATCGTGTGGGGGGGGGGGGAAATCTGATCTGACTAAAAGAGCTCTGATACCATGTTAGTAAATCAGAAATTTATAGTCAGATCAAAGCATGTAGAGAAAGAGGAAGAGAAGGAAAAAGAAGAGAGGAGAAAGGAGTTTTCGCAAGGCCCAATAGAGGAGACAACCTGCGGTCAGAATAGGTAAATCTGCCGTAGGTCTGCTCCCTTATATAAATATAATAGAATGTTAAACAAATACAAAAGGACAAGTATGCCCTTACATAATCTACTCTACTAAGAACTGAAATAACCACAAAACCAAAGGCTGTTTAGCCCCTATAATAACAAATCTCAACAATACCAAATCAAGCCGTAGAGAAGATTTTCGAAGAATTTCTGGATTAGTTGGACCGGTAGAAGCCCACTCGATCAAGTCGAAAATATTAATTTTCCAACTCAACTTTTGAGGGTCATAACTTTTCGTAAGGATGGAGTTACAGGAGCCAACAAGGCCATAATACCTTTTGGAAACGACAGCCAGTGCTCTATAAGCTGTCTAAAGTTTCAAAGCAAAATTTGCATGTTTAAGGGGAGTACGCAGCCTACGAAGTTTTGTGTGTGATTTCAGAATATTAGTTTGTTATTTTATTTTTTCTATATTATTTCATTTCTTGTTTTATTTAGGTTTCCTTTTCCTTTGTAATCTGACCTCCTTATATAAGGGTCGTTTAGGATGAAATAAAATCATCTTGAAGTTTTGAATCAATTCAGTTTGTTTGCTCTTCTTCCTCGTTGGAATAAGGGTTCTCTTTACCTTGAGGATTCAAGGGTCGTGAGCATAGTTATCAAGGCGTCTCCTAGGTAGCTCCTTGGTCACATTGGACGCCTTGGGTGCCTAGGCAGGCGCCTTGCCACCTTGGCGGTGTCGCCTTTTTTTTTGCCCTCCAAAACGCCATTGTCGCCTTCCCACCTGGATAACTATGGTTGTGAGCACTAGAACAAGATCTAGCCCCCCATACTCCCTACTACGTCAAGTGGTATCAAAGCTTTTCAGCGATTTCGCGTGTAATAGCAGAGAAGAAGCAATTCGTCCAACCGGAGTCGAGCATAGAGTAGAGGCTCTCTGGGCAATGTTGGAGATTCAAGAGCAGGCGATGGAGCATGGATTCTAACAAATTCATGATGCTATTTCCAATCTGAGATTCAACGGGAATCAAAATGACAATGGAAATAATCATGCTGAAGGTCTTAGGCAGACCTGCTGTTCGTCAAGGTCTGCGACCTGCCTATGACGATGATGAAAATTCTAATGGTGCCTTTTTGGATCGGGAGAGTGTTTCCAGCTTCTAAGAATCAAAGCGGGAGCTGGGTGATTCCTCCCATTCCTCCCTATAATCCTAATGGGAAGAAGGTCAACTTTATATACAGGTGATTGGTGTCCTTATTTTATTGTGGAGTTTTCTCTTTGTATTCTTCTTTATTATTTCCGCAGTTTTTTTTTTTTCTTGGGTGGGTGGGGAAGATTCTCTGTTCTCGTTAATATATATTTTTCATTCATCCAAAAAAAAAAACAGCCAAAAGGAAACACAACTGTTGAAGGAAAAAATAAAAGAAGCACCTTTTCAGTGTGAAAACGACTAAGACAGTTCAATTCCTTCCCCCCCCCCCCCCCCCCCCAACCCGAGCTGAATTTAACCAAATTTCGCCAGAAAATGAGTAAACAGATGAACTCATATTTGAAGAGCGGAAGAATATCAACTCCAACACCAATCACATACCACTGCTTTGAGGCCCCATTATAGCGACCACAGAATAAGAGAGTCCGCATTCACTAAGCTTTACTGTTTTCACGAAATTCTCAAGTCCAGCAACATTAAATACGCCATTACTATCGATCAGTTGCGTAGAGCAGCACTCGTCCCCCATAACTGATCCGCAAATTAAACTCTGAACAAGAAAAGAGGAATTAAATAATAATAAAAAATTGAATGGTTTCAATTTATTTCTTTTCAAACTGTTTCGAACCGTTTTGAACAGAGAGATTATAAAATCAGAGACCAAACCCTTAAGACTTAAGAGACAGAGAAGAATTACCTGAGCTAAGCGAGAAATCCAAAACAAAGACACAGAAGTTATGCTCGAGGAATAGAGAGAGTCAGAGAACGAATGAAGTATTTCTCTCTTTTGCCGCTTTCCATTGTGATTAAATAGGACGAAGCTCCATAGTAGAGTCCATAAATCCCTTACCCCAACCGCTATTACGGAATCTTTAGTTGTTAGGAAATGATGTAGTAGATTTTGGTCATACATTCTAGGAACGAAAGATATAAGATACCATTCTGATGGTTTACACAGTCGAACATATCAGTTGTCGGTGTTGATTGGTGATGCACCTAATTGAAAATTTTTCAAAAGAGAGCGGCTTCTAGATGCGGTATACGGAATTATGTTGTAGACCTTCGATCAATTTCTATCGGACGGCTATGTATCGCTTTCGTTTTTTCGTAAGAGAATGTACTTGCCTTCTTCGATGGACCTTAGTATCTAGATGGTTATTAAATACAAGGAAAATAGATCGCTGCCTTGGCCTTTAGAGCCTGCACATGAGTGTTGGCCAATGGAAATGTGCATATAAACATCGTCATGGAATTTTTACCTTTTCATCAGGGCAACGTAGTACTTTTACGTGTTTATTATCTCCATGTTTCCTTCCCTGTGAACACGCCAAGTAGCCCCTATAAGTAAATTTTGTTGAAGATCTTCATATAGTTTTCTTATAATATTTGAAAATTCCCTTTTAAAATATTCATTTCAAAACCAAATTCCTTAGTCATGAAGATTTGCTAGAGCCCTTCTTGCTTCTAGCCCCACAGTGGAAGTCTTACCAATATCATTGATATTCCAACTATAAAGTTGCCTTACAATCACAAAACTAGCATTCCTTACTCCTTAGTCATGAAGACTTGGAAGAGCCATTCATGCTCTGTGGAAATCTTACCAATATCATTGAATACTCTAACTACAAAATTGTCTCATAACCACAAAACAAAGCATTGGAAATACTTGTTGATTTCACAATTCATCTAATTTTATGAAGTGCTAAGTTATCGAAGACGCCTGTCTTGATAAACTTGTCAAGATGACCCAATATCTACCATATGGCAAATCAGATGAGGTCCAAATTTTGTGTATATATAGATATTAAGATCCCCAACCAATGTGTCATATGTCATCCCAAATAAGATTCATCAAGTGAAAAAATAAGACTATGAAAATGTAGGAACTACGATACCGTGCATGGTGTGGTGCTGGTTGTGGGGGTGGTGGTGTGGTGGTGGTGGAAGAGGTGGTAGCGGCAATATTGGTGCGGTGGTGAAATAGAATAATTTTGCTTTCATTTCTTTTTAAACATGTCAAATGACATATTTACCTTTTTTATTAACACATGCTTATTAAAGTGGAGAGCAGAAGAAATTTGAAATTATTGATTTCAATTTTAATATTGAAATAGGTCCTCATTTATTTGATTATTGCAGATAGAATTGATTTCAATTGTTCATAAATAATGTGAAAAATCATACCAAATACCATAATTTTAATTTAAGACCCCGTGAAATTGAAATCGAAATCATACCTAAATAGAATGCAGGGAATAAGAATTGCTCAGGTGAACCCTCAAGTTCAGTCCAAAGAGAGAGAGTATGCTATCTGAGGCTAAACTCTATTGGGCCTAAGCTTGGTCAAGCCCAATAATATTTTTGGGTTGGATCAGTTGGAACTCAAAATCATCTTAGCCCAAGATAGATCCTGTATTCAAGATAATGCATGACGAACCAGACCTTTTTACATTGTTGAAGAAAACTTTGCGTCACAAGGCTTTTCAAATTGCTTTTGTGATAGAACTCAAAAGTCACGCTTTGGTGCCACTTGGCAAAGCTTGAGATGCGTACATGATTAAAAAGTAGGGGTATAAGTTTGGCCATGTCGGCCCGAGCCCACCCTGGTCCGCCTTGCGGCTGAACAGGGCCTGGGCTGGATTTTTCAACCTTGAGAGCGAGTTAGGGTTTAAATTTTCAGGCCTTTGGTCAAGATCGGGCTGGGCCAGGGTTGAGGCCTCAGGCTAAGCCCAACCCGGTCTGACCCTTTGTTAGGTTATGCTTTACAATTTATTATTTACATTTTAATATTATCCAATTATCTATTGGTTTACCAAAAAAAAAAGGATAATTATCTATTGAATGAAAATATTTACAATTTTAAGATTGGACTGAGTTTTTAATCCAAAGAGAAGTTTTATTGTCCAATTGAGTATGAAACAATCCAATACCCAATTATATGAAGCAGGGCAAGTCAACCTGGCCCTAGCAAAAATCAGGGTCAATCACAACCAACCCAACCCAGCCCAGTCTAATCAGGGTCAATCTAGGCCGGGCTGGGCTGGGCTGAGCCCGACAGGGTTGGGCCTAGTCACAGATATTTCAGCCCGACCTAGGACTGGGTTGGGCTTGGGTTGAACTATGAGGACTCAGGGTTGGGTTAGGATTTTAGAAAACTTGGCCCAACCTGACCCTATTTCACCCCTATTAAAAAGTGAGTTTAAATTTTGGACCGAGTTTCCCTCCACCCATGGTGAATGGAAACGGCAGGAAAAAGTGGGAATGGATATTGGGGCAGATATTTTGAAACATACAAAAACCCTAAGATGGTGGGTTAACCGTCCTCTATGGATAGACAAAAACTTTGTCCTTAAATTTTTGTGAAAGTATTTCCCTTTGAGAATACATACCCATATAAGATCATACCGAGTAAGAATGCACCAAACTGATCTTAAGAGCAAAGTATCATTATGGATAGACAAAAATCTAATCCCATGTCCTCCCAATGACTTTTGTTTACACACAAAATTCCATCCTATAGAGCACCACTTCTTCTTATCTTTGTTCTTCTCCCTTTAAAACTTCGCATTAATAGAATTTAGTTTAATAGACAACTTATAAGGAGGGATCCAAAAGCACGACATTCATATGTTGGTATAGAACTTAGCACAGACTTTATAAGTACTAATCTACAGGCTTGTGGTAGTAGTGGAATTTTCCAATTACCCAATTTTATTTATTTTTTCTAGTTTTCATACCAAATGTTGTCAATCACTGGACTTAATCCTAGAGAAAAATATCGGTGTACCTAAATAAGTGGCTTTATCTAATATAGTATTGATTCCTGAACTACAACTTACCATATTCCTAATGGTATCCCCAACATGTTTACTATACACCACTCTGCTCTTTTTAAAATTAATTTTCTGTCTAAAAATATCTTGAAACAAATTCCGAATAACGTGTAAAGTTAAAATCTCATTTTTATTTACATGACAAAAAAACGAATGCATCATCTACAAACAACAAGTGTGTAACTTCAGGACAATTTTTATCACTTTTAATCCCTTTAAACAAGTTTAAATCCCTACACACACTAAAATATGAGAAAGCTCTTCCATAGATATGAGTTTAAGGGACAATCCTGATTAATACCACGAGAGAGCTAAAAATAAAAACTGCTACCTTCTATCTTGATAGAATAAGAATCGGTATACAAAATAAAACTAATCATAACACACTAGATTTGGTTTAAACCTAAAAACTCAAAAATTGGTCTTAAAGAACCCCACTCCATTCTATCATATGCCTTTGACATTTTCAATTTAAAAGCAGCCTAACCTCTCCTCCTCTTGTAATATTTTAGAAAGTAGAAAATCTCGGACTTTTATCCTCTCAAGTGTGGTGTATTGCATAGTGCACCACACTTGAGAATCCAACCGTTAGCAATGGCATCTTTTTCTCTTCTCAAGTGTAGGTTGTACGGTTGGATTCTCCAGTGTGGTGCACTAGGTAGGGCCCCACACTTGAAAGGATAAAAATCCAATAATCTCATGGCCACTGTAATGTTTTCAGAGAAATTTGTCTTTTTCTAATAAAGGGAGCGAGCTTGGAAGCAAGAGACAAAGCAGTTTAAATTAAAAACGCCTAAGCCTATTATTAAAAAATATTGCAATAATCTTTATAAGATAGTGCATAGACTAATAGGTTGAGACTTATCTACCTGAAATGCCTTATTCTGTTTTGGTAGTAGAGTTAATAACTATGAATAACACCAAGAGGAAAAGAAAGTGTAGTGAAACAATTATGCACATAAAAGATGAAATCTTTTTTTTTTATTTTATAACATCGCAACATTTGATCAAACAAAGCAGGCATGCTATCATAACCAGAAGATTTATAAGCCCCAATGCTAAGGCAACTTCCCTAATCTCATCCCTTGCAGGTATGTAAGTAAGTTTCTTCACGTCTACGACTCTATATATATTAAAGGAAGATTTTGAAGTTTCTAATCAAAGCTAGATCAAGCATAGCAAGTGTACGTAATTGGACTCTCATTCGGAGTAGGTTAAAATAAAAAATAAAGATCTTCATTTTTATCACCCAATTTGGAAGAAATTTATTTCATTTTAATTTAGAATGATTTGTTGTCATCTTCTGAAATTAGTAGGTCAAACAGAGATGGGAGAGGATTGGCAGTTATACAAATTGATTGAAAGTGGTCATCAACAGACAACTAGGTTTTTGTGGTGCATCAAATTTTTTTTACCACAATTATTATCTATTCACGAAATAAAATTATTCTTAAGACATAAATGCACCATGGAATAGAAAAAATGTAGATTCCTATCAACTTTTTTTTTTTTTTTTTTTTTTTTTGGTAAAGCTATCAACTTTAGTAAAAGATTAAAATTTAGAAGTGGAATTGAGGTGAATAGGGTCAGGACCAGAACTGTCCTGGTTTGCCAATTGGTTCCATACCTAGGAACTGAAACCATTTATTAATGGGGGGAATGGCTTCGGGTCCTAATAGATTCTAAAAACTGTTCCAATGTCCAAAATTGTAAAATCAATTCCTAAGCTGAAAAAATAATTCAAATGTTAATTTATTCCTAAGTATACAAATAATCAAAATCTATACCAAATCATACAAAAATCATGAGTTTTTTTTTTTAATCAATCCCAGTGGTTCCGGATCTTAATCGGTTTTGACCAGTTATTCGGCTTTGGACCTGTTGGGACTCGTAGACCAAGATGTGGCCGCCATAATAATTACTTTTTTATCCTCCTCTTTTCCAATCATATCAAAGCAATATTGTAAATTCGATTACATTATTTTATTACTTACGCCAGTTACAACAAGAAAAACCCTTAAATAATTGTCTACGCCCTTTTAGAAAAAACCTATTATGATTAACTTGGATGATGCTCAGGTCATTGACTTTTATATTTTATATTTTATATTTGGGCTCATGTTCTCTGTGCTGTAGCTAGGTTTGCAACAGGATCAGGTTGGGTCGGGCTTTTTGAAACCCCAGCCTAATCCTGTGTCCCCTTATCTAGGTCCAAACCCGCCCTGATCTTGACTCAGGGTCTTAAAACCCTGACCCTAACCCTGACCCTGATAGGGCCAAGCCCAACCCAAGCCCGCCCTGATTGGCCCTAATTGGGCAGGGTTGGCCCTGATTGGTTGAAGACTGAAGAGGATGATGAGACAAAGAATGAGAAGCCTACTGGTCTCGTTGTTGTTACTGCTGGTGGTGGTGTTGGCTCTGGTTCTGCAATTGATGCTTGCACGACGAAGAACCCCGGCATGTCTATGAATGTTTACAATGTTCAAAGTCCAAACCCTTTGAATTGCCAGATATCTCTTGATCATGTTCTGTCTTGGCCCTCCACCTCTCGTCCCTCTCATTACTAGAATTTAATCATTGCTTCTGTGTTTTTGCTGGATTTCAGTAGTTCCATTCGTGTTTGGTTTTAGATTTTTTGGGTTAATTTCTATTTTCTAGTTCTTCTGATTAATCAATAGAACTTTCAATTTTTCATTTTCTTTTGGTTTCCATTTCGTTCCCAAAAGATGCGGCTTGGGAGTTGGGAGGTCGTGATTCTGCTTCTACTGTTGCTAGCTCTGCAACTAATGTGGTGGTGCTGGTGCTGCATCTGATGCTGTTTGTCAGTTGATTTCAGAAACTCAATGTCATCAGGAACAGGATAGGATGTTAAAGCTCTTGGTTAGAAATGCTGATTTCTCCAATCTCATCCAATGCAAGCTGATTTGGAGGGTAATTGACTAATGGGTAAAAAACCATGTAAGAGTCTCTGTTGCTTTATGTATTTTTATAGTCCATCCAAAAGAGATGAGCAGAGAAACTAATATTTGTGAAGAAGAGAACTAAGTGGTATAGATGAATGTTGGTTGGAATTCTTGAGAGTTTCATGCATGGTTTTGAACAATGTTGCATGAATGCTGCTGGTTTATGTGTTATTGTGTTTAATCTCTCTAATACCTTTGTCAGGAGAGCAATATCTCTTATAAACTAACCTGCTTACTATAGCTACTATAACATAATTTATTTAATTAGTTGTTTGTAGGAAAGTGATTCCATTCAACAGCTTATATTTTACTATAATGCATGTTTAGTGAGTTATGGTTTCTGTATTTATCGGTGTGTATATCTGTTTTATTAGTTATCATGTCAAATGGTTCTTACTTCTTAGCATACAAGCAAATCATATGCTTAAAATTTCAAGTGCACATATAGATGGAGAAAAAAAATCATCTTGAAACGGGAGTCAAGCTGTGGCGCATGCTGCCTGTAATTTGACAAGTGTACATGGGTGTCCTGCAAACTTTTTAAACAGTTTCTTTCAGGATCAAAATCAGGGTCTCGATTAGGGCCAAAATCAAGGTCAAGATTAGGGCCAAAATCAGGGTCGGGCTTACCCGAGGTCTCAACCCTGACCCGACCCGACCCTGACTCAGGGCCAGGAATTTCTGACCCTAACCCGCCCTCAGGGCCAGAAATCTTTAGCCTAGGCACTGTTCGGGCTCAGGGCGGGCCAGGGAGGATTCGGGCCGACAGGGCCAAACTTGCACCCCTAGCTGTAGCGCTGCGCCCAGACACATAGGCCTGTCACTCAGGGGGACAGGGTGGTCATTGCTCCCACCCCCATGTGTCTGGATGCAGCCTGCAACCTCGGCACAGAGAACATTCTCCCTTATATTTTATAAGAAAGAAAAAAAACCCTTGAAAAGCAGCGTGGCTGATGCACACATGGGACCATCTTGGATAGAATTCTACCTTTCATAGGGGTGGGGTGATCATTTCGCCCCCTCTTATCTGGCATGGGCGGTACACTCACCCACACCCATAGAAAACTTTTCTCCATATGTTTTTGACTCTCCCATACTCTGTCTACCTTCTAATACTTTAAATATCATTCCACATCTTGACACTGCACCTCCTTTATACCAATCCAACAGCTATGTTTATGATCGTGCACCATGCACGAAAACCCTCCTCATAAATATAAATCTACTTGAAAATGTCCATGGTGGAATGGGTCAAGACTCAAGACCTCTTCTAACTTTTCAATAAATTTCAATACCATGTGACTTGTCACAGGGCAAGTTTATTAATCTTTGTGAGGTCAACAATGTATATATGTCATCAACACGGTGTCCCCTTCTAATTGTTTACATAAAATATGATTGCCTTATGCAAGGCAGTTGAGTCTGTCCAATAGTTCCTACCAAAAACCCATTTTGTAAACCAAGAGAGTTCCTTGAGAGAGAAGAGCACTTCAAGCATCTTATAAGAATCCTCTCTGCAACTGCAACTTATGGCCGCACTAGATTGGACTTCCTCCGGCTCTGTTTCTTTCACAACTGGATTTTCTTGTTACGATGTGTTCCTCAACTTTCCCCTTCAACCCTTCAAAAGAGTGCAAGAGCGACCCTGGATTTTCTCCCATGTTGTAAACGTGGCAGCCCCATCTACATCTCTGCTGCTTTTATATATTGGCAATCCTAGTTCAACGTGTCAGCTCGGATGAGTTCTTGAGCTGTTCACGGTTTCAAGAATCAGGAATTGGACGGTTAATCAGCCAAATGGGATCAGAATCGTCTGTGATCAATCATATCCTGCCGATTCCACTCCATTTTCTAATGTTTCAAGCCGGTTTGGATTAGAATCGGTCAATCGGCACTGATCGATTCGATCCCCGATTCCGTTCTTTAAAACCTTGGTGCTGGTAAAAACTCATAGCCGAGTGAGAATACTGAGATTCTCACCGTGAGAACAAGAGACATTTTTCAATCGATCACTGGATTTAGATGTTTAATATTCTGAATTTTTTTTTTCCCATGAGAACTTTTGAAATTTCTTACAATGTACATAGTATGCAATTGAGAAAGAAAACTCTTAAGAATCTTATGATAATGTCCAATGTAGTTCATGGAGGCTTTTACATCCCCATAGATTTCTCTAAATGTAACTAGGTAGGTTACAAAATGTTTGTAACCTAATTTAAGGGAAAAAGTTGTGCACCATGATAGCTCAAAAAAGAAATTGCACTCCTTCACATATCACTGTTCATTCATGTGAGTATGATATGTCATAGATGCCCCTCCTCCTATTGTCAGATTCCAAAGGGGTTTCTTTATTTGGCTCAAACTGCACTCTAGTAATGTAATGAATCCTATCCCCTAATCCCCTAATTTAATTAGGTAGAAAAAAAGTTGTTTGTCTACATAGCATACGCTAGTACCTCACTGTGTTTGTCTCTCTCTTCCCTCCTCTGTGGCTTGGGATCATGCGGTCATTGTGTTGCGTGCAACTCCTAGATCACCACCTCAGCACATGTGTCCATCCAATGGTTGGGCATCGAGCTCCTTTCAAATTTGAATTTTACATTTTTGAGGAACTCGATGCCCAACCATTGGATGTGCATCTGTGCTGAGGCGATAACTTGAGTATTGCACGCAACACGTTTACCACACATTAAGGCCTGATTCGATATGATTTCTATTTCAATTTCAGGAGGTGATTTCTATTTCTGAAATTGTTTGATTTGATTTTTGCACCTTATTTCAGTGAAATAGAAATTCTGAAATAGCTAAGGAGCTATTTCAGAGTTTCTATTTCATTTGATTTAGGCATTTAACACTCTTGCTCTTGAATAAGCACATGGTTAATTTCAAGGGGAAAATAGTAATTTCATGTTAAAAATAAAACACCACCCTTCTTCTCCTAATGGTCTCACCACCACCACTACTACCCCGTTACCACCACCACTACCCTGCTATCACCACCACCGCCACCACTGCCATTGCCACCGCTACCTCCACCACTTCCATGCCACCACCACCACCACCTCCACCGCCACCACTATTGCCATTGCCACCACCACTACCGCTACCCCTTCACCACCACCACTACTTCCACGTCACCACTACCTTGCCACCATCGTCACCACCACCACCGCCACTATCCCGTTGCCACCACCACCATCCTTCTCAAAGAAATATAGAGGATCTATTTTCAGAATTTGAACTATCAAATAGATTTTTTTTATTCTTGAAATATTTCATATTGATACAACCAAAACAATTTCAATTTCTTGACCAAAAATTTATTTGTTGACTATTTCAAGAAATCAATCCAAAATTGAAATAGAAATCATACCAAATTGGGCCTAATCCCAGGCCGCAGAGGATCCAAACCCTTTAAAGAAACGGTGCTATGGGAAAAAGGATTTTTGTTATTACCATACTACGATGCAATCTAAAAGCTGTAGATTTCACCAATGCAGAAGGTGGCACTATTAGCTTCTTCACATGATCGATCGAGTATTATCTAGGGTCCGGCAGCTCCGGGCCATTGAGATGCATAACTTCTCTCAGTAGGTGCCAAACAAATAACAGTAAACGTTTGGCGTTGTGGTCAAACCCAGCCATGTCTCACACTACCTTACTATGACTCAATATGTAAGCTAAACCCCAAACAACAGTATGTATACTTCCTCCGCCTGCACCTATTGCCATGTGCGCCCAATACGCACAAACAAGGTGGAATGTATGGATTGCCTTATTCTTGTCCGAACGCCTTGTCCTTGTCCGAACAGGGTAAGGCCATACTTTGCACTGTGCTTATGTGTGGGGGTGCGCCGCACATGCGGAAGTAGAAGAGTCGGATCCAAACCGTAACTTCTAAATGCATACTGCATACCTCTAAGGGTCCAGCAGGCCTCCTTTCCATAGTGGAGTACTGATTCTTCCATCTAAGCTTAGATGACCTCAGTAGGCTGTCTTCTACACGTTTAGGTAAACTATGATTTTTTTTTTTTTTTTTTTTTTTTGTTAAAGAGGTAAACTATGATTTCGTGGAAGGCAGTTGGTCAATTCAAAATTTCCTATTAAAAACCGATTTGTGAATCAAGAGACTTCCTTGAGAGAAAAACTCTCTTTGAACATCTTATTTTCTCTGCAACTGCAAATTCACGGCGGCACTAGATGGGGCTTCCTCCGTCTCCGCCTCCGCCTCCACCTCCGCTGCGTTGACAAATGAATATTATAATTACGAAGTATTCCTAAACTTCAGGGGTGAAGATACTCGCAATAACTTCACTGGCTTTCTTAACTTAGTTCTGAAAGACAAAGGAATTGATGTGTTCATTGATAGTAAAAAATTGTGGAGTGGAGAAGCCATTGGCCCAACTTGCCTTGGAGCAATTAAGGGATCCAAAATCTCGATTCCCGTCTTCTCTAAAGGTTATGCACACAGCAAATGGTGCCTGTTGGAACTTGTTCAGATTTATCAATGCCACATATCCAAGCGTCAACGGGTCTTACCCATATTCTTTGATGTTGATCCGTTGGATGTTCGGAATCAGATCGGAAGTTTTGAAGAAGCATTTCGGGAGCACGAGAAGAATTTTCAGCCCCATACTGTTGAGAGTTGGAGGAAAGCTTTGAAAGAAATACGAAGTTTGAAAGGAGACGTTATTGACAAAAATAAGTAAGTTTTAATCCCATAATATTCTTGTCTCATTATCGTAAATTTTTTTTTTATTTTATGAAATTCTAATATCTTAAACCTAATAGATTATTTATTTCATTAGTCCATTCCATTTCATCCTTTACTCCCCCTCCTCCTCCTCCCCCGCCCCCTCCCCCTCCCAATTTATAGTTTGATTTTTAATTTCATAATATAAAAAAATTCAATTCAATTCAATTAAATTACATACCATATCAAAATCAAATATTATCATTAAAATTTGTTTATAGACACAAAACTCTATTTAAACATGAGGGTAATATTTATTTGTCTAGATAAGAATCTTCCCATTCATTTCTATCCATTATTGTATGTAATGAGTTTTTCTAAGCTTGATGAATGGGATATAAGAATACAAGTTCATAGAGTCTAAGAACAAATAATCGCAAGGAGTAAATATCCTACTTATTTAGCAGACATGGAAAAGTTGCTACATCGGTTGGAAAATTTGGTACAACGGTTGGTCTGATATTTATCCATAGGGGTATTTTATTGATTGACTATTTTCATAATTTGGTGCAACATCTATGTTTACCATGTAATAGACCATTACCCTTGTATCTCAATTGGTTCAAGGTTTTTCAAGAAGTAGAACATTTTAAACCCATTTTAACACATCATCAATTATTTTCAACCTTGCTTGAAGTCAAAGTTCGCTAATAGGGCTACAACAGGGTCGGGTTCGATCGGGTTTTTTAAAACCCCAGCCTGAGTCCGCTTAGCTGGGCCTAGGCCCGACCCGATCCTGACTCAGGGTCTGAAAAATCCAACCTTGACCCACCCTCAGGGTTGGGCCGTGCTGACCCTGATTGACCCTGATCATGGAGTGAGAGAAGGGAGAGATGTATGGACTGGACTAAGTTGGGCAGGGTCGAGGAGAAAATTATCAATTTTACATAAAATAATACTATAATAAAATATATTATTGCTTATTATCTTCATATATAATAATATTATATAACAAAATATGTGTGACATTTAAAGTGTATAATATATATAGATATATCAAAATATATTTTATAGTATAATTTTAAGGGAAGTATTTTTCTGTACGGGGGTGTGGCGCCGGCCTACACCAGCATTCCCATGTGTCTATCTCTCTCCTCCTTAAAATAAGAGGGCAGAGGTGTCTTTTCACATGGGGAGGAGAGAGATAGACTCATGGGAGTGCAGGCGTAGGCCACACTCCCGGACAGAGAACATTTTCCCTAATTTTAAATAGGGTTAGGCTAGGTCGGGCCGGGCTCAACCTGGGGCATCAACCCTGGCCCGACCCGACCTTGACCTAGGGCCAGGAATTTCCAACCCTGACCCGTCCTCAAGGCCAAGTATCTCATCTCAGGCCCCATTCAGGCTCAGAGAAGGCCAGGGCAGGTTCGGGCCGACAAGGCCAAACTTGCACCCCTAGTCGCTAGGTTGATCATAGAGATTCAATCTTCCTCTTATGATGTAGGATATTTAATGGCTCAAATTTGCTGAGTATTGGAATAAAGTAGTAAATTAATTAGGTTATTATCTTGATGGTCGGTTATCACCCAAAGGATACTTGCATTTAAGCTGCCACACCCCTACGTACTTTGTATATAAGGATGCATATTTTCAATTTTAACTCATACTAAATTCTCACTATTGTTTATTTCTGATTGCTTTCCATTTCATAAAGACTTAAATTTATATGTTATTTTTTTTTACTAGATATTTTCAGCTCATTAGTTGTTGCGATTTTCTTTTTTATATGAAATGATTGTAGGGATCAAGCAGAGATAATTGAATTGGTTGTCAAAAGGGTCCTGGATGAACTGGTCAGTAGCATGCACTTGGCTGAATGCAAACACCCTATCGGTATAGATTCTCGTGTACAAAATCTATTAACTCGATTAAGTATTGGTTCCAATGATGTTCAATTCATAGGAATATGTGGTTTCAGTGGCATTGGGAAGACAACGATTGCTGAGGCTGTTTATAATCGCATCCTTTCAACATTCAGTAGGCATAGTTTTATTTCAGATGTTGGTAAACAAGCAATGCAATGCATGGGTCTTGCTTCTTTGCAAAAGCGACTTCTTAAAGATATTTTCAAAACAGAAGTTGATATAGGTCATTATCGTCAAGGGAAAAAATTGATAGAACACCGACTTTGCAAAGAAAAAGTTCTTATTGTTCTTGATAATGTGGACATTATAGAACAGGTAGATGCTTTGGCCGGTGAACTTAATTGGTTTGGTCAAGGAAGTAGGGTCATAATAACAACCACTTCTGAACATATCTTGAATGTGGCTAAAGTTGATAAAGATAAAATCTATTGGCCTCAAGAGCTGGACGAGGAGGAATCTCTTCAACTATCTAGTTTGCATGCCTTTTCACTGGATGAACCTCCTAAAGATTATATTCAACTTTCACATGATATAGTACGCTATTCGGGAGGGTTGCCTTCAATTCTAGAGGTGTTGGGGTCTCACCTGTCGGACATAAGCAGCAAAGAAGAGTGGAAAAGTACATTGCGAAAATTGAAGGCTGGTAAAGTTTCTATCTCCACTCTTGCATCTCTACGCATACAGAAAAATAACACATCTATGAAAGACAATAACTCTGGTTGGCGCTCATTACTTCATGGAACCAATGGAAACAAAACCCCTATTGCTAGGGTATCTAAATCCACCGGCGGATATCGAAATGTCTCCACAGCTACTCTTAGAGTTGGTAAGCGGTTCAGAACAAAAGCAAAGATCAAAGCTGCATTATCTAAAATCACCGGAAGATATCTGAATCAAAACGGTTCTATAGCTACTGATAGACTTGGTAAGAAGTTCAAAATAGCAGAGATCCGAGCTGCAACAAAGAATTTTGATGAATCATTGGTGATCGGAGTGGGTGGGTTTGGTAGAGTTTACAAGGGTGTACTAAATGACGGCACTCTTGCAGCATTCAAGCATACCATTCTGCAACCTAAACAAGGTCTGATAGAATTTGACAGAGAGATTGAGATGCTATCAATGCTGAGGCATAGGAATGTGGTTTCCATGATTGGGTTCTGCAAGGATGAGATGACTTTGGTTTATGAGTATATGGCAAATGGAGATCTCACAAAGCATCTCTTTGGGAATGATCTCCCACCATTGACATGGAAGCAGAGACTAGAGATTTGCATAGGTATTGCACGAGGGCTTCATTACCTCCATACAGGGTCAGAGAGGGGTATAATCCATAGGGATATTAAGACAGCCAACATACTATTGGATGAGAAGTTTGTAGCAAAGATATCTGATTTTGGATTATCAAAACCAGGTCCTGCATTAGGTCATACCCATGTTAGTACTGTTGCAAAGGGAACCCCTGGATATATTGATCCAGAATACTTCCGAAGGCAGCAATTGACTGGAAAGTCTGATGTTTACTCTTTTGGTGTAGTACTGTTTGAGGTTGTTTGTGCTCGACCTGCCATGGATAAAAAATTGCTAATAGAGCAGGTCAACCTTGTAGAATGGGCACTCCAGTGGCAAAGACAACAGGGATCACTTGAAACCATTGTGGATCCACGGCTTGAAGGGAATTACTATCCAGAATCATTGAAGAATTTTGGGGAAATCGCAGAGAAATGTGTTGCCGATGAGGGTAAGAACCGACCCACAATGTGGGAAGTGTTGCAGGATTTGGCGTACTTCTTGCAACTGCATGAAACTTGGTTAAGAGACAAGGTTGGGGATGAATATTTCACCTGCTCCTCATTGGTTGGTACAGTTGAGTTTGGGGATTCAAGAATCGGAATCGGTTCCGCCTTGGTTGGAAATGATGATTCTACTGGGGAAGAATACTTCACCTGCTCCTCATTGGTTGGTACAGTTGGGTGTGATGAGTTCTTTGATCTTGTTAACCTTCAAGGTGGGTTAGAATGAGGGATAATTTTCAATTATTGGATTCAGATGTTTACGTTCTTAAAAAAGTTCTTTCACTCGAATATTGATTATGTACTATAAAGTACCATTTTATAATTTTAGCCATTTTTTATGCTTGTAATTCTCTGTACAATTTGAAAATTTTATTCTATCATGTTAGATCAATTGATTCAAGATCCAAATAGATTCGGTTCGGATCATACCTGAACACATATGGGAAGACAGCAGAAGAAAGATCAAGAACCAAGCTTTTGGTTACGAGCACACGAACGATTCTTCTTCGATCTCTAGATATTTTGAAAGACTTCTCAATACTAAACTTCACACCACAAATCCCTAGAGAGAGATGAAAGAGAACACAAATACTTGGAGAGTAACGAGAGATGAAATTTGGTTTTTAATTGTTTGGCCTAAGGGTTAGAGGTCCTCTATTTATAACCAAAACCATGAGACCCCCTTTTAAACTCATACTAGAATCGATCAAAGAGGGGGGAGTCAGCCACTTAATGGCCGGCTCTCTCTCTCTCTCCCATGCACGGGTTGGGTCCGGCCTACCTCTTGTGGGGGGCTTGGCCCGGGCCTTGGGCCCATGTCCGTTTTACATATCAAAAGCTTCGATTAGCTGTTATTGGAGGCCTTAGGGCATTTATATCCTAAAGCTCGATCTAGCGTTGCAACAGGGTCGGGTTGGGCCGGGCTTTATAGAACCCTAGCCCAACCCTAAGTCCCCTTAGTTGGGCCCAGGCCCGACCCGACCCTGACTCAGGGCCAGAAAAGTCCGACCCTGACCCGCCCTTAGAGTCGGGTCGAGCTGACCCTGATTGGCCCTGATCATGGGGAAGGAGAAAGAAATGCATGGGCTGGAATGGGCTGGGGAGAACATTATATATCAAATTTACCTAAAATAACTCTATAATAAAAAGTATTATATCACTTATTGTCATCATATATAAGATATTATATAAAAAAAAATGTAGATGACATTTAAAGTTTATAATGTATATATTATATCAATATATATTTTATAGTATAACTTAAATCAGGGTCAGGCCAGGCCAGGCCAAGCTTAGCCTGAAGCCTCAACCCTAACCCGACCCGACCCTGACTCAGGGTCAGAAATTTCTAGCCCTAACCCGTCCTCAGGGCCAAATATCTCAACCCAGACCCTGTTCGGGCTCAGGGCGGGTTTGGGCCGACAGGGCCAAACTTGCACCCCTAGCTCGATCTATTTTACTATCTAGGACACTCGAATCAGCTGCAGCCATGAACCCGTCAATCTCTTCTTCTATAATTCCACAAAATCGATTCCCTCTGTTTACCAAATGCTTGTATTTGAAGAGAGCATCATAACAAGTAAGCAGGAAAGATTTTTGTTGTTTTTGGTGCAGACCAGGAATCATTTACACTTGATTCGGTAGTGAATCTTCTTTTTTGTCTGTTGTCAGATTTTGGGAAAGTTTCTTAACTACATCCAACGGTGCCGAGCTTGTTGATGATGGGTCCTATTCCAAACATGAATACAGAGCCCACAAGAAGTCCTGCACGTAAGGGGTGTTTACTGATGAAGCCCGATCTCAGTCCAGAAAGTGTTGTGCGGATTCTTCAACAAGTCGTTTCGTTGAAACGTGCCAGAATGGCCTAAAAATGCATACATCAGCGTCGTGGGCGTTGGCCCCTGCAAAACTCATCGAGACCTTCAAAATGATATGTTTATTAACATATGTCGGGTTCAGGTCCGAACTAGACTAGGTTGGTCTTTTGGGCTTCTAGGGGCATTTTTGTATTTTTTTTGGTTAGGGTTCTCTTATAAAGTGTTCTTATCTTTGTGAGGGTGTGTTAGATCTGAGGGATTGTAACTGTTGCTTCAGAGAAGTAGTGAAACCATTTTCTATCGCCAACTGTGGATGTAGCCTACCTAGCTACTTGGGGGTGAACCACGTAAAATATGATCTTGTGTGTTAGTGTGATCTTCTCTTTATCTTTGTTTTTCTGCAAAATCCTCATTTCTGGGTGTTGTTTTTCTTACAAGGGAGAGTATTGTGGTAATCCCACATTGGCTATGGATGCTCCAACTATCAATTCTAAGAGCCACAAGAGGCCACCCCACTTTGAATCAATTGATTTTAGGGAAATTTTTTTTTTTTGGGGTTATTAGAAGCTTTACATATATTTGATAGAAGGGGGGAGGGGGATCAAACCGGGGAGGGGATAAGATACCAGCCAAGAGATTCGAACTCGAGACCTCTTGGTGAGCATGGGCATGAAGCGCACCACGACTCACCAACTGAGCTAAGCAATTGTTGGTGATTTTAGGGAAATTTTCATCAACACCCCCTCCGATGGACCGTTAAATTAATGCCACCTTTGTAAGGGCCAATATATCAATTTTTGCCCAAAAACTAACGGGTATACTAAGTGCAATGAAAAATATTAAAATATCCTATACCCACTAGCATCTTTTAGACCTTCGGATGAAATGGAAGGCATCTCAACCATTTAACCACTCCTGCTCTCTCTCAACCTACCCACCCTTGTGCCCACCTATTGCAAGCTTTGAGAGAGATAGGAAAACTGAAAGGAGAAGTTATTGATAAAAACAGGTAAGTCTCAATCTCACAAAATTCTTAAACTTAATTGATTATCTGTTTATTTAATTAGCCCTTTAAACATAAAGGTAATATTTATTTGTCTAGATAAGAATGTCGCCATTCACTTCTATGCATTATTGTTTATGATGAGTTTTTTTCTAAGCATCGCGAATGTGATATAAGAATACAATCTCATATTGTAAAGAACAAATAATTATAACAAGGAAATATCCCTACTTGTTTGACTGACATGGAAAATTTGGTGCAATGGTAGGATTAGGGATATCTTGTGTTAGAGTTATGGCATTTTGGCAGTTGACAGTGTGTATAGTGTGTGGATGTATTGTCATTGTTGGCAACAAACTAGTGATGATGTATATGATGTCTGATGATGTGTATAGGCAATGGCTGATGTGTGGGATGTGTTTGGTATGGTTTGACATGTGTATGGTATGTGTCCAACATGGTCTGACATGTTTAGGATGTGTTTAGTATGTGGATGGCATGTTGGGAGCATGATGGTGATGTATAGATACATTTGAGACGATGTGGCATGCATATGATGATGTAAACTTATAACCAAACTGGGCTTCTTTGCTTAGGAATAAGTCTAGGGCTGGGTTATACACATGTTGGGCTTAGCTATGATCCCATGGGTTTCCAATGTAATAGGCCAATTTTATGGACTTAAAGTATGGGTAATAAGGTTGCATATGGGATTAACTGTTTTAATTCCTTAGTTTATTTTTATGTAACTAGTGCTCATGTGACTTGGTTAAGTGTCATATGACAACTTAAATGGTCATATGACTATTTAATTGTTTTGTAAGTTAGGTTGGATTAGGATTCTATAAGTCCAATCATGTTTTGAATCTATTTCCTTTATTATAGGTTAAGGATTAGGTTAGGTCTTTCCTTTTCAGTGTAAGAGTCTATTTTTTGAGTCTTTACATAAGGTTGTAAGGGGAGCAAACATTGGAGGAGAATTTTGAATAATGAAAAGCCTTTTACTACTCTGTTTCTCCATTAAAAATTTTTGTCTTGTGTTTGATCAAGGCTGAAGGAATCGGTGTTTGATCTGAATAACACCTATAAGTGGGAAGCTCGGGTGGATCATTTGAAAGAATTGTTATTTGATCTGATTGACACCTTGCGGTAGGAAGCCCTTGTGGATCGTTTGAAAGAATTGGTGTTTGGAATGGTTTGACATGTGTATGTTATGTGTACAACATGGTATGGCATGTTCAGGATGTGTTTAGCATGTGGATGGCATGTTAGGAGCATGATGGTGATGTGTACATGCATGTGAGATGATGTGAATGCATGTAGGTGCATGATGGCATGAGAGATGATGCACATGAGATGCATGACACAAGACATAATGTGATGGTCATGTATGTTAGGTACTTCACTGATACGCCATAAGCTCCGAAGCTAATGGAACGCGTTAGATCAAGCCCTTTAACCTATCACATACTAGGCTGGCCCAATCTACCACCCATACACCAGAGAGGGCCCCATTAGGCACATAACAGACCCTTATCTTTGTATACATTGATTCACCACCCCTCTCAGTGTTGGCCGTGCATTAGACCCTTATCTTTGTATCTCAAGAGGTTAAAGATTTTTCAAGAAATAGGACATTTCAAATCCATTTTAACATATCCTCGGGGATTTTCTACCTTGTTTGAAGCCCAATATGTTAGGTTGATCATAGAGATTCATTCTTCCTCTTAGTATGTAGGATATTTAATAGCTCAAAGTCACTTAGTATTGTAATAAAGTAGTCAATTATGTTATGTTGATGCTCTGTTATCACCCCTAATGATATTTGTGTTTAAACCACTACACCCCGGATCTGGCTCCTATACTCTGTGTTGCCCCAACTGTGTTGTGCTATGTAGACACAAGGCCACGTGCAATGACCGCCTTACCCCCACTCAGGCAAGGCACTCGGGCAGGGGTAAGGCGGTCATTATGCACAGCCCTGTGTCTACGCAGTGGGGCCCTTGGGGCAGCCCGAGCAGCAAGAGCCCCCAATCCCTACATCCCTATTTTGTATATAAGGATGCATACTTTCAATTTTTGCTCATACTAAATTCTCACTACTAGTGTTTATTTCTGATTGCTTTCTATTCCAGAAAAACTTAAAATTTATATGTTAAATTTTTACTAGGTTTTTTTTCCCTCAGTTGTTGTGATTTTATTTATGATATAAATGATTGTAGGGATCAAGCAGAGGTAGTTGAATTAGTTGTCAAAAGAATTCTGGATAAATTGGCCAATGACATGCACTTGGTTGAATGTAAACATCGTATTGGCATAGATTCTCTTGTACAAGATGTATTATCTTTATTAAGTAGTGGTTCCAATGAAGTTCAATTCATAGGAATGTGTGGTGTAAGTGGAATTGGGAAGACAACCATTGCTGAGGCAGTCTATAATGGCATCCTTTCATCCTTCAATAAGCATAGTTTTATTTCAGATGTTAGTAAACAAGCAAAGCAATGCATAGGTCTTGTTTCTTTGCAAAACAGACTTCTCAAAGATATGTTCAACAGAGATTCTGACATACGTCATTGTGGTAAAGGGAAAATTTTGATAAAACACCGACTTTGCAAAGAAAAAGTTCTTCTTGTTCTCGATGATGTGGACAACAAAGAACAGGTAGATGCTTTGGCCAGTGAACTCAATTGGTTTGGTCCAGGAAGTAGGGTGATAATAACAACCATAGATGAACATATCTTGAAGGTTACTAAAGTTGATAAAGACAAAGTGTACTGGGTTGAAGAACTCAACCATGAGGAATCTCTTCAACTATTTAGTTTGCATGCCTTTTCAATGGATGAACCTCCTCGAGATTATATGCAACGTTCACGTGATATGATAAAATATTTGGGAGGGCTGCCTGCAAGTCTAGAGGTGTTGGGGTGTCACCTATCGGACAAAAGTAGCAAAGAAGAGTGGCAATTTACTTTGGCGGAAATTGAAAACTTATAAAGATTCTATCCACAGGCTTGGTAGTGATGATAATAAGCGGTTCAAAATTGAAGAGATCAAAACTGCAACAAAGAATTTTGATGAATCGTTGGCGATCGGAGTTGGTGGCTTTGGCAAAGTTTACAAGGGTGAACTAAAAGACGGCACTATGGCAGCAATCAAGCATGCCCATCTGCAATCTAAATCTGGACAAGGCCGGGCAGAATTTTTGAAAGAGATTGAGATGCTATCGAAGATCTGGCATGAACATGTGGTTTCGATGATTGGTTTTTGCGATGAAGAGAATGAAATGATTTTGGTGTATGAGTATAATGCAAATGGGAATCTCAAGAATCATCTTTTTCGCTGGAATTACTTGACATGGAAGCAGAAATTAGAGATTTGCCTAGGTGCTGCAAGAGGACTCCACTACCTCCACACATGGGGAGAGAATGGTATAATCCATAGGGATGTTAAGCCATCCAACATACTATTGGATGAGAAGTTTTTAGCAAAGATATCTGATTTTGGAATCTCACTAACAGATCCCCCTGCATTATCACATCATACCCATCATCATGTTCATAGTGTAAAGGGAACCACTGGATATCTTGATCCAGAATACATGGGAGGTGGGGAATTGACTAAAAAATATGATGTATACTCTTTTGGTGTATTACTGCTTGAGGTTGTCAATTCTCACCCACTTTTCAATTCCAACTTGTTAGAAGAAGAACTATACATCCCTACAAGACTAGAATGTCCATTACATTTACTTAGGTTGGAGAGATCACTTAATTTCTATGTGGACGAAGAAGGTAATTACTGTCCAGAATCATTTGAGAAATTTAAGGAGATTGCAGACAAATGCACGGGTTTTATGCGTAAGAATTGGGGTTTTATGGGTAAGAATCGACCCATAATGGAGGAAGTGTTACAGGATTTAGAGTATGTCTTGCAGCTGCATGAAGCTTGGTTAAGAACCAATAGCGGGGTAGAATAATCCCCATGCTCTTCATTGGTTGGTACAGTTGGGTCCGGTGATTCATCAGGAATCGACTTGGTTAGATATGATGATGAAGATTCTATTGAGAAAGAATATACCGCCTATTCATCCTCATTGGTTGGTACAGTTGGGTCCGGGGATTAATGAAGAATCGAAATCGAATCGGCCTTGGTGGCTTGGTTAGATATGATGATTCTACTAGGGAAGAATATATATATTCCTCCTGCACCTCAAGGCGGGTTAGACAGAGGGACAATTTTCAATAAATGGGATTCAGATATTTACATTCTTAAGAAATTTCTTCCACTGGATTTAGTGATTATTGTGAATTGTGCAAGAACCATTTGATAATTTTAGCAATTTAGATCCTCTACCGCCGAGCTGCCTGGCAGGACCGTGCTGTCTAGACACAGTGCGGCGTGTAATGACCGCCTTACCCCTACCCAAACGCCTTCCCCGAATGGGGATATGGCGGTCATTGCATGCCTCACCATGTCTGGGTAGCACTGTCCTAGCGGGCAGCTCGGCAGTAGAGGATCTGAAGCCAGATCCAGATCCTCTCTGAGGAGCTGCCTGGCAGGATTATGCTGCCAAGACATGGTGAGGCCTGCAATGACTGCCGAGCGCCTTGCCCGAGTGGGGTAAGGCGGTCATTGCACGTTTTGCTGTGTTTTGGCAGCACGATCGTGTCGGGCAGCTCGGCAGTAAAGGACCCAAATTGATTTTAGCCACTTTGTACGTCTCTTCTCTATTCAATATAGAATCTCTGTTCTACCTTTTGCTCAAAATGCTTTTTAATAGTCTTATTTTTAATCGTAATTTTAATAAATATCAGTTTTACTACATTTATTAGCAAACCTACTTTACTCCTCTCAGGTTCTCTACCCGGTCAGGTTCGTAGGTTCCTCTCATAGGGGATTTGGCTCCTGTCCTGCAGTGGCGGGAGCTGAAGCGTCCAACACCTCCCCTGGGATGCCTCCACGTGGACAACAACTAATCCAACGGCATGAAATGAATACATATTATTTTAATCCAATTACTTCCCATAGTCCCATTTGTTTCTCTCACCCGACCAGAACCCTGATTAACCCGAGATTCTTTATATTTCTTTGGGAGAGGGTGGGGGTGGTGGTGGTGGCCCTGGTGAGGGCAGCGGCGTGGTTGTGGTGGAGGCGGTGACAGTGATGCTAGTGGCGCCAATGGTGGTGCGGTGGCAAAAAAGAATAATTTTGCTTTCATTTTTTTAAAACAAGTTAAATGACACATTTATCCTTGTTGATAACACTTGCTTATTAAAGTGGAGTGCAGAAGAGACTTGAAATTTATTTATTTATTTATTTTTTGGTAAATGACTTGAAATTGATTTCAATTTCAAAATTGAAATAGGTCTTCATCTATTTGACTATTTCATCTTAAATTGATTTCAATTGCTCATAAATAATATAAAAATTCATACCACGCCCCATAATTTTAATTTATGGTCCCATGAAATTGAAATAGAAATCATACCCAGATAGAATGCTGGGAATAAGAATTACTCAGGTGAACTCTCAAGTTCTAGTCCAAAGAGAGAGACGATGCTATCTGAGGCTAAAATCTATTGGGCCTAAGCTTGGTCAAGCACAATAATATTTTTGGGTTGGCCGGATCAATTGGACCTCAAAATCATCTTACCCCAAGATAGATCCTGTATTCTAACCATTGTACCAATGTCTAAATTGTAAAATCAATTCCTAAGCTTACAAAATAATCAAATATTTATTCCTAAGTATACCAATAATCAAAATCTATACCAAATCATACAAAAATCATGAGTTTTTTATTTTTATTTTAATCAATACCAGGGTTCCAGAACTTAATCGGCTTTCACCAGTTATTCGGCTTTGGAACCATTGGGACTCCTAGACCAAGATGTAGCCGCCATCATAATTATTTGTTTATCCTCCTCTTTATCCAATCATATCAGAGCAATATTGTAAATTCGATTACATTATTTTATTACTTACGCCAGTTACAACAAGACCAACCCTTTAATCAGGGGTGTCAATTCTAGGCCCGGCCCGATCGAGCCCGTCCGTTAAAGCCCAATCCGGCTCGATTACTAAATGTGTCGGGCGGTCCCGATGTGGGGTTCTACCTCGTCGGGCTTCTGATTGGACTGATCGATTCCAGGCCCGACCTAGATTACCCGGTTACAGCCCGACCCTTTAACTTATAAACTTCTCCTCCCCTTCCCTCCAAATTTCCTTTTTTTTGTTTGTTTCTTTATCAGTCTTTGACATTTATTGGTTAGATGTGCTTCTATTTGGTGTTGTGCTGCTATTTTAGTTGGGATAAGCTTTATTTGATTTTGAGTTGAGGTGTACCGTGACTGCCCAACGATGTGATGGTTTGAACTTAAAATTGTGGTTGCATGTCAATTAGTAAACTCACACTGTTTAGAGATCGTTTAGAGTTAAACAGCTCATTAGCCCGTTTTGGACCTGGTTTAGGCCCGTTTAGCCAGAATAAGACTGTCTCGATTAAAGACCGAATACCGACCGGCTGAAATGAAACTGTACCATACCCACCCAAGGCAAGCCCGAATGCCTAAATGATCGGACACGATGTAGCCTGTAAAATTGGTGAGGTTCGGCTAGGCTCGACCGAGACCGATCGAGCCTGATGTCAACCCCTACCTTAAATAATTGTCTATGCTCTTGTAGAAAAAACCTATTATATGATTAACTTGGATGATACGCAAGTCATTGACTTTCATATTTTATATTGGGGCTCATGTTCTCTATGCCACAATGGAGGCTGCGCCCAGACACATAGGCTTGCCACTTAGGGGGCAGGGTGGTCATTGCTCCCACCCCCATGTGTCTGGACGCAGCCTGCACCCTCGGCACAGAGAACATTCTCCCTTTATATTTTATAAGAAGAAAAAAAAAACCCTTGAAAAGCAGCATGGCTCATGCACACATGGGACCATCTTGGATAGAATTCTACCTTTCATAGGGGTGGGGTGATCATTTCGCCCCCTCTTATCTGGCATGGGCGATACACTCACCCACACCCATAGAGAACTTTTCTCCATATGTTTTTAACTCTCCCATACTCTGTCTCCCTTCTAATACTTTAAATATGATTCCATATCTTGACACTGCACCTCCTTTATCCCAATCCAACAGCTATGTTTATGATCGTGCACCATGCACGAAAACCTTCCTCATAAATATAATTCTACTTGAAAATGTCCATGGTGGAATGGGTCAAGACTCAAGACCTCTTCTAACTTTTCAATAAATTTCAATACCATGTGACTTGTCACAGGGCAAGTTTATTAATCTTCGTGAGGTCAACAATGTAAATATGTCATCAACACGGTGTCCACTTCTAATTGTTTACATAAAATATGATTGCCTTATGCAAGGCAGTTGAGTCTGTCCAATAGTTCCTACCAAAAACCAATTTTGTAAACCAAGAGAGTTCCTTGAGAGAGAAGAGCACTTTAAGCATCTCATCTTCTCTGCAACAGCAACTGCAACTTATGGCCGCACCAGATTGGACTTCCTCCGGCTCTGTTTCTTTCACAACTGGATTTTCTTGTTACGATGTGTTCCTCAACTTCAGGGGCGAAGATAGTCGTAATAACTTCATTGGCTTCCTTAACTTAGTTCTGAAACACAGAGGAATCGATGTGTTCATTGATAGTGAAAAGTTGTGGACCGGAGAAGCCATTGGACCAGCTTGCCTCAGAGCAATTGAGGGATCCAAAATCTCTATCCCTGTTTTCTCTAAAGATTATGCGAATAGCAAATGGTGCCTTCTGGAACTTGCCCAGATTCTTCAATGTCACATATCCAATGGTCAAAAGATTTTGCCCATATTCTTCTATGTTGATCCTTCGCATGTTCGGAAGCAGACCGGAAGCTTTGAAGAAGCATTTCGGAAACACGAGAAGAATTTCGAACCCCATATCGTACAGAGTTGGAGGGAAGCTTTGAGAGTGGTAGGGAATTTGAAAGGAGAAGTTATTGACAAAAATACGTAAGTCTCTCAATCCCACAAAATTCCTCTGTTTTATTTCATTTCATTCTCTATCCATTATTGCTTATAATGAGTCCTTCTAAGCCTGGTGAATGGGGAATAAGAATACTAGATCATAGTATGAAAACAAATTTATATATATGTTGTTCTTACTAGATATTTTCATCTCATTAATTGTTGAGATTTTTTTTTTAATATGAAAATATTGCAGAGATCAAGCACAGATAGTTGAATTAGTTGCCAAAAGGGCCTTGGATGAGCTGATTAGTAGTACATACTTGGCTGAATGTAAATACCCTATCGGCATAGATTCTACTGTAAAGGATCTATTATCTTTGTTAAATATTGGTTCCAATGATGTTCAATTCATAGGAATCTGTGGTTGCGGTGGCATTGGGAAGACAACCATTGCAAAGGCTGTATATAATCGCATCATTTTATCCTTCAAAAGGCATAGTTTTATTGCAGATGTGAGACATCAAGCAATGCAATGCATGGGTCTTGCATCTTTGCAAAAGCGACTTCTTAAAGATATCTTTAGAGCAGACTTTGACATAGGTGATTATCATAGAGGAAAAATTTTGATAGAACGAAGACTTCGCAAAGAAAATGTTCTTCTTGTTCTTGACGACGTGGATAGTAAAGAACAGGTAGACGCTTTGGCTGGTGAACTTAAGTGGTTCGGTGAAGGAAGTAGGGTCATAATAACAACCAGAGCTGAACATATCTTGAATGTGGCTAAAGTTGGTAAAGATAAGATCTATTGGCCTCAAGAGTTGACCCATAAGGAATCTCTTCAACTATTTAGTTTGCATGCCTTTTCGATGGATCAACCGCCTCAAGATTATATGCAACTTTCACATGATGTGGTATGCTATTCGAGAGGGTTGCCGCTAACTCTAGAGGTATTGGGGTCTTACCTTTCCGACATAAGCAGCAAAGAAGTGTGGAAAAATACATTGCAAAGATTGAATGCAGGTGTAGCTTCTATATCCAGTCTTGTATCTTTACGGATGCAGAGAGAGAACACATCTCATATGGAAAACGATCCCCCTGGTTGGCACCCACAACTTCATGGAACCAATGGAAACAACACCACTATTGCTAGGGTCTCTGAATCCACCGGAGGATATCCAAATCTAAATCCTAATGGTTCAACAACTACTATTAAAGTTGGTAAGAGGTTTACAATAAAAGCAAAGATCAGAGCTGCATTATCTAAATTCACAGGAGGATATCAGAATCGAAATGGCTCCGCCACTACTATTAAAGTTGGTAAGCGGTTCAGAATAACAGAGATTCGAACTGCAACAAAGAATTTTGATCAATCATTGGTGCTTGGAGTAGGTGGTTTTGGCACAGTTTACAAGGGCATACTCGATGATGGCACTCTGGCAGCATTCAAGCGTGCCAATCCGCAGTCTAGACAAGGCTTGGAAGAATTTGAGATAGAGATTGAGATACTATCTAAGCTCAGGCATAAACATGTGGTTTCCATGATTGGGTTCTGCGAGGAAAAGAATGAGATGATTTTGGTTTATGAGTATATGGCAAATGGGGCTCTCAGGACACATCTCTATGGGAGTAATCTCCCACCATTGACATGGAAACAAAGACTAGAGATTTGTATAGCTGCTGCAAGTGGGATCCATTACCTCCATACAGGGTCAGAGATGGAAATAATCCATAGAGATGTTAAAACATCCAACATACTATTGGGTGAGAACATTGTAGCAAAGATGTCTGATTTTGGGTTGTCAAAAACAGGTTTTGTATCAAGAAATACTCATATTAGTACAATAGTAAAGGGAACTGTTGGATATATTGATCCAGAATACTTCCGAATGAATCAAGTGACTACAAAGACTGATGTTTATTCTTTTGGTGTAGTACTGTTTGAGGTTGTTTGTGCGCGACCAGTTTTTGATCGAAGCTTTCCAGAAGATCAGGTTAACCTTGTAAGATGGGCAATCCGGTGGCAAAGACAGGGATTACTTGAAACCATTGTGGACCGACGCCTTGAAGGGAATTATTGTCCAGAATCATTGAAGAAATTTGGGGAGATCGCAGAGAAATGCCTTGCCGATGAGGGCAAGAATAGACCCACAATGGGTAAAGTGTTGTCAGATTTGGAGAATGTCTTGCAACTGCATGAAGCCTGGTTAAGAAGCAATGCAGGGGAAGAATCCACTGCTCCTCTTTGGTTTGTAAAGTTACGTAAGTCTATTAAGTCAAATACTGGGAAGTGATCCCTTGTTGGGTTATTGGGTTTTATTTTACACACCGTAATTAATTAGTATGAATATTTATACATATATGTGGTCTTAATTCTAATATCATTGATACCAAAAAAACATTAAAAAAAACCCCCTCTAATATCATTGATGGGAAAGGAGATCTTCTATTTTCTTATAGGGTTAGATCCCTACCCTCACTCTTTATATAGTCATCAAATACCCCATTAAATGCATGATGATAGAACCCTACAGATGTGAGGAGAGAGAGAGTAAAGAAGACCAACTACCATCACAGACAAGAGAGCATTCTTGCAAGCAACCTTTTTTGAAAGGTTCATCTTGTATTGATTTACATGCTAATGTGTATTCTCCATACTGTAAGAAGAGAATTATCCATACTGGAGAATACATGCTAAACTCAGCCATTAGCATGTATTCTCCATACTTTAAGGCCATTTCAGTACTTGGATAGAAGAGGCATGCACATAAAGAGGAGTATTGAGGTAATAATCTCACATCGATTGTGGGTGCTCCGACTATCAAGTACAAGAGCCACAAGAGGCTACCCCACTTTGAACCAAATGGTTTTAATTAAGATTGAAGCTTAATATTTTTAATCCTAATCTTATTATATTTCAGTTTTACTATTTCAAACCTATACATTTATGCATTGACAATTTGGATTGTCTATGGCGCAGCTGCCCATCCTGCCTGTGCTGCGTAGACACAGGGCCACGCACAAAGACCACCTTACCCCTACCTGAGCGTCTTGCCCGAGTGGGGGTAAGGCGGTCTTTGCGCACGGCCCTATATCTGCGCAGTACAAGTAGGACGGGCAGCTGCACCGTAGACGATCTGCATCCCAGATATATGGGCCATTGATCATTACTGATCCGAGACATTTATTTCCAAAGAAAGATTAGCAATCATTAGGGACCTTGGGCATGTATATCCTATATATCTACTTTCCTTCTATTTTATATCTTCTCTCGTTGAATTCTGCCCCTTTATGTCCAGAACCAGTCTAATTAAACATGGCCTGTCCTGCCTAGTCTTGCCTGTTTGTGGCTGAGAGGTCTTTGGTTGAGAAGAGTCTGCTAAGTTGGGTTTGGATTTGTAAGAGCTTGCACCAAATGTTGCTGATCGACAACTATTGAACATCTATATATCTTTCTCCCTTTTCATGACCACGTAATTTTGTGTTTCATTTTTGGAGCGCTGTTCTCTGTGGAATCTATTGGCCTCAAGAGCTGAACAATGAGGAATCTCTTATACTATTTAGTTTGCATCCCTTTTCAAAGAATGAACCTTCTCAAGATTATATGCCACTCTCACATGATGTGATACATTATTCGAGAGGGTTGTCGTCAATTCTATCTGCAGGCTTGCATCTTTTGCAAACAGAATAAAAATGCATATCTTTTGAGAGACTATCCGGCCCCTTAGTTGGCGCCCACAACTTCATGGAACCATTGGAACAGCAACACTGTTGCTAGAGTATCTCAAGTCCTCGTAGGAGAATGTCTAGATCTAAATGGCTCCACAGCTACAGAGAAAGTTGGTAAGCGGTTCACAACAACAAAGAACCAAGATGAATTAATTAGATTCACTGAAGGATCTCTGAATCCAAATGGCTCAACGTACAGCTATTTGTTGTGATGATAATAAGCGGTTCAAATTAACAGAGATCCGAACTGCAACAAGAAATTTTGATAAATCGTTGGTAATTGGAATTGGTGGCTTTAGCAGAGTTTACAAGGGTATACTAGATGACGGCACTCTGGCAGCAATCAAGCGGGCCAATGGGCAATCTATATCTGGACAAGGCTCTGCGGGCAGAATTTTTGAAAGAGATTGAGATGCTATCGAATCTTAATCCCTTCTGATGATGTTTTGGGATTAGCATTCATTAGGGGCCTTGGATATTTATTATATCCTACATTTGTATCTCTACTTTCCTTATATTTCATTTCTTCTCTCATTGAATTTTTTTTCACTTTGCTCCGTTTGGTTGCAAGGGGAATTAAAGGAAAGGAAAGGAAAAATTTTCAAACCTAGAAAAAAAACTTTTGTAATTATTACCCCATGTGATTATATAAACTACTTAAATTTCTTACCATATCTAGTAATGATACATTTTACATGTAATATTTATTTTACATTTTAAACTAAAGGGAATTGAATACAAAGTAAAGTGAAATTTAATAATCAAATATGGGATGATTTGAAGCTAGTGATATTGTCGAATGGAGTAATGATTACAAAAATTTATTTTTTTCATATGAAAATTTCACTTCCCTTCCCTTTAATTCCCCTTGCAACCAAATGGAGCCTTATATCTTGCCTTGCCTGTTTGTGGCTGAGGTCTTCGGGTTGTGAAGAATCTACGATGTTGGGTTTGAATTTGTAAGAACTTGCACAAATCGATTGCAATAGAGGCTTCTAGTGACATTCATCGTATAACTCCATTGCCATGTTCCTATTGTCTTCGGCTGTCCAGATATCCTTTAATCTCTTCTTCTTCTATAATTGCAAAAGAACAATTCCCTCTGTGATCAATCTTTCCCTGTCAGTTGTAATGATGCTCACTTCAATTACAAGTGGTTCTTGTTTTCATTAAAAAAAAACAATTACAAGCTCTGTCTTACTTTTTTTAGTTTTAGTCCAAAGAGAGTGGTTATGCCATCTCGAGCTAAAAAGGCCTTTTTTGGGACCTATTTTGTTGGATTGGATGAATTAAAACTTTGAGGGTGGGCCTTGGTGCAACGGTAAGGTTGCTCCATTGTGACCAAGTGGTCACAGGTTCGAGTCTGGAAACAGCCTCTCTACAAAAGTAAGGGTAAGGCTGCATATATTATAACCTTCCCCAGACCCTGCAATGGCAGGAGCCTCGTGCATTGGGTATGCCCTTTGGATGATATTGTTCCCAAGTTGACACTAAGAGGGGGGGGTGAATCAGTGCAGTAAAAAACTTTTCCCCTCAATAGGTTCACCTACTAGCCCACCTATTGATGTTTACAATATTTACCACAACTACCCTCACAGTCCTCCCAAACTCAGGCACACAACCTCACTCTGTTGGGTGAACTGTGGAGCTTGAAATAGAATCTTGAGGCAGGTTCACGCGTGCGCACGTTGCATCATAGCCGCATCTAATCATGTGTTGCGCATGTACACGGGCGTGCGCAGTAAGATCCGTTTGATCATAAATTTGAAACTCGAGCAAATATTGTACTTCAGATCAGGTAGAATCGTACCCGTCAGATCCACATCGCATGGTAGAGCAACTATTGGCACGTTAGAAACGCGTTTTGACCATTCATTGGTCCGTCACGTACGGACCATTATGATCCATCAGAACTTCAAGTTTGAGGGAGAATGAATTCCGGCCATTAGATTAGAGTCTTTCCGTCATCAACTCGTAGGGCTAATGATATCCTTTCGAATAGAATCTTTTTGGGTGTATGAGAAACACTCAAGAGGGAGTACAAGGGTGTACAGATGAGGATCAATCTTGAACCTTCATTCAAATTTTAAAAACTTGGAGTGTTGTAGACCGAACGATTAGAATCTTTTATCTTCCCAACCAACCAGCACATCCAAAATGGAATCTAAGCCATAACTTTTTCGTTTCAGCTTCGATTTGAGCATCGTTTGCGGCCACTTGTCTGTGACTATGAGCACTACCAATCCAAATTGGTCACATAAGCAAAATCAGTAACCCAAAAACAATTTGGGTTGCCTAAAATGCTCTTCAATTTTAGTTGACCAATGGGAGTTCACTATAACATTGTCTTCCGAACTCAGAATTGCACGATTCTAGTTGCATTTCGAAGAAGACTTGACGGTCTACTATATTCATGTAGATTTCTCCGCCCAATTCCGACATTACACTCTTCGAAAATGCCGACAAACATGCTGCGAGTGTGAAACCTATGAAATCAACATTCTTAATGCATCTAGCCTTCACCCACCTTTGAACTCTTCCATTTTCTATTGTTCTAGATGATCACGCCAGTCAGTACATTGCCTTATAATTTTTTGTTGGGATGAAAATGTTGACATAAAGTTATATTTCCCATGAATGTAATTGGACTTCGGATAGGATAGGGGTGGGATTTTGAAATACCACATCTGCACACAAAACATTTAATGATGTTCTCTGTGCTTTTGTAAGTTCAAAATCCAAGATAACCAAACAAGGTTGAATGGGATTTTGAAATACAACACATCAACATTTTCTCACCCCAATTCTCCTATTTCACCTAAGTGTCCGCTAAACAAACGGGGCCTAAATGGACTTGATGGGAGTAATTTAGGGGATTGAATTATTATTCCCCCCCCCCCCCCCCCCCACACAATAAAAAAGCCAAAAGTAATATAATTTCATGGTAGGATCGATAATGGGTCAAGGTCAAGGTCTCCACTTAAGAATTTTCAATTATTATGAATGAAAAAGGAGCGGATACAACTCAGAGCAGCTCGATCGCCTTCCACTCGTTTATCGTGGAAAAGAGATTTGATAGAGGATATGTATCCAATTAAAGATGGTTCAATTCCTTGAGAGAACAGAGGATTCTGAGCATCTCTATCTATCTATCTTTCTCTGCAACTCTGCAAGTTAATATGGCAGCAGCACTAGATTGTGCTTCCTCCACCTCCACCTTCACAACTGGATGTTCTACTTACGATGTGTTCCTCAGCTTCAGGGGTGAAGATACTCGAAACAACTTCACTGGATTCCTTAACTTAGTTCTGAAAGACAAAGGAATCGATACGTTTCTTGATAGCAAAAAGTTGTGGAGTGGAGATGCCATTGGCCCAGCTTGCCTTAGAGCAATTGAGGGCTCCAAAATCTCCATCCCTGTATTCTCCCAAGGATATACAGACAGCAAATGGTGCCTCCTGGAACTTGCTCAGATTCGTCAGTGCCACGAATCTAACGGTCAACTTGTCTTGCCCATATTCTTTGAAGTTGATCCGTCGCATGTTCGGAATCAGACCGGAAGTTTTGAAGAAGCATTTCGAGAGCACGAGAAGAATTTTGAGCCTCATACCGTTGAGAGTTGGAGGAAAGCTTTGAAAGAAATAGGAAGTTTGAAAGGAGAAGTTATTGACAAAAATAGGTGAGTCTCAATCTTAAAAATTTCTTCTCAAGCTAGTCAGTCTCATTATCTTGTATCTTAAACTTAATAGATTACCTATTTACTTCATTAGGTAGTGTATTTGCCCCTTCACTCCTCCCTCTCCATCCCCTCCAAATATATAGTTTGATTCTTGTACTAGTCTGCCTCCTTTGTTGCAACATCTTTATATGGTTGACCATTTGTTGGACCCTTAACCTTGTATCTCAAGTGGTTCAAGATTTTTCATGAAATAGGATATGTTTAAACTCATTTTAACATAACATCAGGGTTTTCTACCTTGTTTTAAGCCCAAGGTTGTTAGATTAATCATAGAAATTCAATTTTCCTCTTATAATGTAGGATATTTAATAGTTCAAGATCGCTTAGTGTTGGACTAAAGTAGTAAATTCGATTAATTATTTTGATGCTCTGTTATCACTCTAATGCTATTTGCATTTAATAAAGCTACCATTCGCCTACTTCGTATATAAGGATGCATATTTTAAATTTATATTCATTATCTTTTTATATGAAATGATTGCAGGGATCAAGCAGAGATAGCTGAATTAGTTGTCAAAAGGGTATTGGATGTGCTGGTAAGCAGCACATACTTGGCTGAATGTAAATACCCTATTGGTGTAAATTCTCGAGTAAATGATTTATTATCATTAATGAGTACTGGCTCCAATGATGTTCAATTCATAGGAATCTGTGGTCTCCGTGGCATTGGGAAGACAACCATTGTTAAAGCTATCTATAATTGCATCCATTCAAGCTTCAATAGGCATAGTTTTATTTCAGATGTAAATAAACAAGCAATGGAGTGCAATGGTCTTGCTTATTTGCAGAAGCGACTCCTTAAAGATGTCTTCAAAACAGAATTTGACATAAGTGATTTTCATAGAGGGAAAAAATGGATAGAACAAAGACTTTGCAAAGAAAATGTTCTTCTTGTTCTTGATGATGTGGATAATAAAGAACAGCTAGATGCTTTGGCCAGTGATCTCAACTGGTTTGGTCAAGGAAGTCGGGTCATAATAACAACCAGAGATGAATATATCTTGAGTGTGGCTAAAGTTGATAAAGACAAAATATATTGGGTTAAAGAACTGGATCACGAGGAATCTCTTCAACTGTTTAGTTTGCATGCCTTTTCAATGGTTGAACCTCCTCCTGATTATGTGCAACTTTCAGATGATGTGGTAAGTTATTCAAGAGGATTGCCATCAACTCTAGAGGTGTTGGGGTCTTACCTATCAGATATAAGTAACAAAGAAGACTGGAAAATTACATTGCGAAAATTGAAAGCTGGTAAAGCTTCTATCTGCAGGCTTGCATCTTTACGCAGACAGACAAAGAACACACGTCCAATTAAAGAAAATAATCCATTCGGTTGGCGCCCACAACTTAATGTAACCATTGGAATCAGCAACACTGTATTTGCTAGAGTATCTCAAGTCCTCATAGGAGGATGTCTAGATCCAAATGGCTCCTCCTCCTCCACAGCTGTTATAGAAGATGAAGTAGAAGCTAAATTCAATGAAGAATCTCTGAATCCTCCAAATGGCTCCTCCTCCACAGCTATTGGTAGCGATGATAACAATGATAAGCGGTTCAAATTAGCAGAGATGCGAAGAGCAACAAGGAATTTTGATGAATCGTTGGTAATCGGAATTGGTGGTTTTGGCAGAGTTTACAAGGGTGAACTAGATGATGGCACTCTGGTAGCAATCAAGCGTGCTGATGGGCAATCTAGATCTGGACAAGGTCGGGCAGAATTTTTGAAAGAGATTGAGATTCTATCGAAGCTGAACAGGCATAGACATGTGGTTTCAATGATTGGGTTTTGCAATGAAAAGAATGAGATGATTTTAGTGTATGAGTATATGGCAAATGGGAATCTCAGCGAGCATCTCTATGGGAGGAGTTGGAGGAGAAACCTTTCCCCATCGTTGACATGGAAGCAGAGATTAGAGATTTGCATAAGTGCTGCACGAGGGCTCCATTACCTCCACACAGGGTCAAGGTTGTCATGTTCAGATCAGATGAATTCAGTAATCCATAGGGATGTTAAGACAGACAACATACTATTGGATGACAAGTTTGTAGCAAAGATATCTGATTTTGGAATATCATTAATAAAAACTGGTCCTGCCTCGGCACCACCATTAGATAATACCCATTTTTCTACTGATGATGTAAAGGGAACCGCTGGACATATTGCTCCAGAATACATGGACACCGGGAAATTGACTGAAAAGTATGATGTTTACTCTTTTGGTGTAGTACTGCTTGAGGTTGTGGATGCATGGCTTGAAGGAAATTACTCTCCAAAATCAATGAAGGTATTTAAGGAGATTGCAGTGAAATGTGTTGCAGATAAGGGTGAGAACCGACCCACAATGGGGAAAGTGCTATCGTATTTGAAGTATGTCTTGCAGCTTCATGAAGCTTGGTCGATCAGTAAGAAATTACTGATAGGGATCGAGGAATCCACTAGCTCCTCATCGGTTGGTTGGTGCGGTTTGTTCCGATGATTTCTCTCTGGTGGTGGTTAACACCATGGTATAAAATCTCGCGAAATATCGGCGATATATCGCGATATTTCGTGAATCTCGACATGACCGAGATACGAAACAAGGTCGAAATAAAAAAGTACAATAACTCGTCGATATATCGAGATATTTCGACGATATATCGTGGAACTCACGATATATCGCGAGATATCACGATATATCGCGAGATATTGTAAAGTGACAATAGTGTCACATTCAAAATCCTTATAAATTGCATATTTCGCGCTCTTGGTCGATATTTCGACCGGAGCCTAAAATGAAATTTTCTCTCTTCTTCCTCCCTTCCAAGCCTCATTGAAGCTCCTTGTCGCGGAAGACGCTCGGAGGGTCATCTAAGCTCATCATCCAAGCCTAATTTCATTATTTAAGGTAAATTATATTTCTCTAAAACAATTTTTTTAAAAAACTTTGTACAAATGTTGTTGGATGTTGATGATATTAATATATGTTAGACACCGGAGGCCGATCTACACCTCACGGTGTCGAAATTTTTTCCCATATGTATTTTTTTATTTTTTTCTGGTTTTAAAAATTCATTTTCCTACAACTAAAATAGGAAATAATTAGGGGTAATATGACTTAGATGGTAATGAATTAAATATATGTTAGACACCAATGGCCGATCTACGGCTTCACAAAGGTCGATTTATTTTTCTGCTCTTAAATAATTCTTTTAATTTTCGAAAATTAAGAAAAATATATAAAAATTAAAAAACAGAAATAAATAAGGAAAAATATGAGTTTTAAGTTTAAAAATAATGAAAAAAGATGAAAGTTATTTCTATATGTTTTGAGATGCATTACATGTATATTATGTTTACTAATTCATAGTTTTGTTGTGTTAGGTCAATACTTATATTAACATTATATATAAAAATTGGTTTTAATTTTGTGAAAAATATAAGGGTTAGGGGAAAATATTAAATAACTATACAAGTGTATTAGTAATCTAAAAGTGTCAATTGAAGTGCATCTACATTAAGTTTTTTAATTATTTGTGTTACTTACATTGAAAACAAGTATCATTATGGCGGATCGTGATAGACAACGTGCGAGGGGCAAGCAAAAGGTGGGGGAAAGTAGTCAACAAAGGGGGCGGACGGAACAAAGAGAACAGAGGGAACAAGAGAGACCAACCAAAAGATAGGGTGACATTGCATGGTTACATGGTACTCCCATTGATGGGGATAAGAGAAAATCTATATGTAATTATTGTCACATGCAATTTATGGGAGGTGGGTCCAGGAGACTTAAACAACATCCGACCGGAGGATCTAAAGATGTTGTAGGTTGTCATATGGTCCCCTCATGAAGTAGCCAGGAGATTGGTGATAGTTTGAGGGGAAGAAAGAAGAGGAAGGCGACAAGCAAAGGATAAGAGAACAACTTGAGGATACAAAGTGAGGAGTTCGATGGGAGGAGGAAGACGATACAATGATGATGATGACTTCCTCCTCCTCCTCCTCGATGATGACATTGCATGCACGATGACATACAAACAAAGCAGAGGAGGCTAGGGATTTTAGGCGGACTGTTTCAAGGAGTAGAGGAAGTTTTCAAGATGATCGCAGAGACAAAGAGTAGGGGGTAGTGGAGGAGCCGGCAGTTCGGAGGTCCTAAAACTTTGAATCCTTTTAAAAGATCACAAAGTGTGAGGGCAACCCCAACACCTCTACCAGCACAGTACCACCATCAACATCCGATCCTAAATTGCATAAGAAGAAAGGAAGCATCAACCCGAATCAAAGGAGCATGGAAGGGGATGAAGGGATTGGTTAAAGAATCAATAGCTAAGTGGATGCTATACCATACCATCCCAAAGAACACCGCACAAGGCCCCCATTATGATACCATGATAGATACCATTGCGGAGGCCGGCCAGGATTCAAGGGCCCCACCCCATATGAGGTAATGAATGTTTATCTACCTCAACAAAAGAGTGAGATTGATGAGTACATTAGTGAGATGAAGAATATGTGGGAGACATATGGGGTGACTATAATGGCAGATGGATGGACTGGGCCTACAAGAAAGTCCATCATCAATTTCATGATTTATTGTGATGGGAGGACAGTGTTCCTCAACTGTGGATGCATCCAAAGAGATAAAGGATGCAAAATATATTTACTGATTGTTAAAGGAAGTAGTGGAAAAAGATGTGGGTATTGAGAATGTTGTCCAGATTGTAACGGACAATGGAAGTAACTTCAAGTGGCGGTGAGAAGATGATGAACAATAATAAGTACCGGCTCTTCTGACTCCTTGTGCAGCCCATTGCATTGACTTAATGCTAAAAGATATGGGAAAGTTAAAGTTGGTGAAGACTGTGGTTGAAAGTGCAAGACAAGTCACCAACTTTGTATACAACCACTCCTATGCACTCAATCTATTGAGGGAAAATGTGGGGGTGACTTGGTTAGGCCTGGCATCACAAGATTTGCCACCAACTACATTGCCCTCAAAAGCATTGAGACAAAGAAGGCGGCCGAGAAGCATGTTTGCTTCGAGGAGTGGTTTCAATGGAAGGGTTCCAAGACGCAAATGGGAGGGAAGCACAAACAACGATGTCATCTCGAGGACTTCGGACCAAACTAAGCAAAGTGGTGAAAGTTTTAGAGCCGAATTCAAGTTCTACATGTTGCGACTCCGCTCAAGGGCCCAACCATGCCAGTCCTATATGCTGAATAGACTTGATGAAAGATAGTGTCTATAGTGTGGGTCCTCGCAGTAGCAAACACTTCTTAGATATCATAAATGCTCATTGGGAGAATCAACTTATGCATCCACCGCATAAGGTGGTGAGTAAATTTGTTTTATGTTTACTAATTCATAGTATTATTATTTACTAATTACCTATGCATTTGACAATACCTCTATTCTATATGTCATATTTCAGATACTACTTCAACCCTAAGTATCAATATAACAATAGGCTTGGGTTGGAAACTCAACTTATTGATGTTGAAACAAGTAGTGAAGAAGTTGGAGCCAGATGGTGCACTACAAGCAATTTGCAACAATGAAGTGAGTTCATTTGGAAACTCAACTTATTGATGCTTTCAAATAAGTAGTGAAGAAGTACTTACTAATTTTCCACATGGGTATAGATCAAGGTATTTAGGGATGCATTGGGAAGTTTTGGAACCGAGGTGCGATACAAGGCGAGCACGTGGTGATCTTGGTAATTCTTTTAAGTTTTAAATTACATATGTATTGAAATTTGAAAGTTGAAAGTTGAAACAACATTTGACACATGTCTTTTTGTTGTAAACTTGTAATGCAAATTGAATGGTGGGTGTTGTATGGGGAATCGGTGAAAACTTAAGAAGAATAGCAATTAAAGTCCTTGCCCAAACATGTTCTCGCATCCGGTTGTGAGAGGAACTGGAGTACCTTTGCACTCATCCACTCCAAGAGGCGCAAAGATTGGGGTCTCAACGTTTATCCGACATGGTGTATGTGCACTACAACTTGAGGCTGAAATCGCAACACATACGCATGGGACATGAGGGACAGAGGGGCACCATTGATCTAGCCGACATCTTTCAAGTTGACTCGACGATGAGGACCCTATTGTGGATTGGGTGAGGGATAGAGGTGAGCCGGTGTTGGATGAGGAGGGAGGTAGGCCCGACCCCATGATAGCTTCCGAGATTGGTGCCGATGTGGACGAGTATATGGTCGACGAGGGTCGATACATGCAAGGGAAGCCTCACCCATACCATTCCAGCCCACCGGTGGCAATGTTAGCGATGATGAAGACTGGTCTAAGTCCTCAAATGATGATGATGGTGATGATGGTGATGCTTGGTGGTGGTGATGGTGATGCCGGTGGTGGTGATGTTGGTGGTGGTGATGTTGGTGAAGAATATGACGGCATGCGAGAGCGTTATGTGGTAGGCCAGGAGGCCCAGGATTCGGCACTGTAGACCCACTCCGATTCACCGGAGAGACACGGTTTGATCATGCCACACAAGATACGGACCACGGAGCACGTGCCCCGCACCCCCACCCTCGAGAGGCCCCCTACATACATACAACAGGAAGCGTAGGGGTCGACAAACACAGTTGCAACCTGATCAAATGGACATTGATAACCTATCTAGCTCTGTTGGTGGTTTGAGTATGGGTGATAGGGAGGGAGGACCGACTGGACATTGGCGTGCCCCATCTTTTGACGCACATGCCACTCCATTGGCATCGGATTATGGTGCATCACAACCTTACGGTGGATATGGAGATGGATCATCATCATATGGGCAGCTTTAGTGGGGTAGGGGACTATGACTACTACCCATCCCGGGGGACATACTGGATCATCTTTTGTAGATAACATCTTTGCATACCCTAGCGGACCTAGATACCAACCTCACCACCATACATGCACCAATGCCATCGCCTCTTGCGCCGGCGCCAACATCATATCACGAGGATCATCTTCTTCACTGATGGATCGATTGGTAACCCTAGTTTATATCCTAGGATAGGTTACCTACGATCGTTGATGATTCCATTTACGTGACACTTGTGGATGACTACACTCGCTTCTTCTCCGATTCTATACCGTGGTCCACATATGTCATTCAAACAGAGAGCAATGGACGTCGACTCCAGAGGCATGAGTGGGATTGATCCAGGAGGCACAAAGAACTACTATTAGCGATTTAGCACTTGTAATTTGTAACTTAAGTTGTGATTTCATTAATCTATGTGTATTTAACTATTTATACATTAAGGTCGGCGACCGTATGTCAATCAAGGGTGCAAGCCCAAAACACCAATTTGAATTCACATTTTTACAATTTTATGGTTTAAATGTGTTTATTAAGCTTAAATAAGGCTGTCCATGAAGTTTCAGGCCTAAATATGGCCAAATACCCCCGAGATGGACCCCGAAATATTGCAGAAAAAATGCAATATTTCGGGAATATTTCGCGATATCTCGGATATTTCGGATATCTCGGTAGGCCCGAGATACCGATATATCGCGAGATATAGTACTATGGTTAACACACACACTCTCTCTCTCAAGGTGGGTAGTAGTAGGTACGAGACAGTTTTCAGTTTTCGGATTTTCATCCTCTCAAGTCTCAACTGCCCAACGCACCACACTTGAGAGGTAAATTTCCCGGTGTTCAATCACTAGATCAATTTAGATGTTTACATATATATATATATATATATATATATATTGTGCAATTGAGAGAGAAAAGTGTGAAGATGAAGCTCCTAATAATGTCCAATATGTAGTTAATGGAGGGTTTTTTTTTTTTGTTTTTTTTTTAATTTTATTTGGTTTGTAATTTTATTTGTTTTAAACTTTTAGGTTCCTAAGTCCTACTCAAGCAGGGCTAACTCTAATAAATATTTATTATTGTATTGATGATTTAATTTTTGTTGCAGAAATATTTCTTACTTTTTGATCAATTTATTGGATTTGTGTTGTTTGATAACTTTGCAAAACATATATCCTGTATCTCTACTTTCCTTATATTTCATTTCTTCTCTCATTGAATTTAGTCACTTATGTCCTGACTAATAAATGGCTGCAGCACTACCAGGAAGAGTTAGTGAATGTAATATGTCTGTGTGGTTATATGCGTTTCCAAGGACTAGCTTGTTAATGTATCTCCAATTAAAGAATTATTGTGTTTTTTAATTGGTTTGAACTCAAGATCATTAATTTGTCCATGGTTACACAACAGTAACAGAGTTCTCAACTCTGCAAGACACTTGAAAACCTTTGGATGGATTTTTTACTAAATATGGGGTTAGTAATGGTTTGAAACCTTCTGTCGTTTGGAAATCCATTTAGTGGTTCTTAGGATCATTGGACAGTGTGTGTGTGTGTGCACAGGAGAAAAGAAGATCGAGCACAGGGTAATACTGTACTACATAAGAGAATTAATTAGTTTTCTTGATCTTCGAACCAATTAAATTGATCCTAAATTTGTTTGGTTTTAACTCCAACAAATTTATTTTGTGTGTAAGGTATGAAAAAAAGAGAAACTTTTTAGTAATGTCCAATCTAGTTAATGGAGGTTTTTTATTTATTTGATTTGTAATTTGATTTGTTTTAAACTATTGAAGGCCTAATTCCTACTCAAGCAGGGCTCACTAATAAATCTTTATTATTGTATTGATGATTGTAATCTTTGTTGCATAAATGGTTATTACTTTTTGATCATTTTATTGGGTTTGTGTTATTTGATAACTTTACAAAACATATATATTCTGTATGGATTATGGATTGGGGCACACCCGACTAAGAGTTGGGTAGACACAGCTAAATAATATGTTATTTGAATATCTGGGTATTTGAGGTCTATTTCATTTTCACCTTATCACCTTACCAATCCTGCAGAATATCTCTCTTGTGGTGATTGCTGTGCAATTGAGAACCATATGATATATGAATTCGGTTCCTCTGCACGTACAAATAGGTGAACGTACATGTGAGAACCAACCATCTATCCTATTTTTGCCATTTACAAGGGGAAGAGGGGTTTTTATGGAAACAAAATTAAAATGTGATTGGCTTTGAGATGTGCATTCACCTATTGGTACGTGCAGATGATCCATTATCATGATACATTTAGCAGTTTTGTATGTCTATTCTTCGATCAAAATAGAATCGTTGTTCTATCTCTTTTTCTGACTGATGCTACTTAATAGTCGTTTTTAATCTTAATCTTGATAAATTCCAATTTAATTACTATATTCACTAGCAAACCTGTATTGAGGGTGGACCTTGGTGCAATGGTTAGGTTGCTCCACTGTTACCAAGTGGTCACAGGTTTGAGTCTTTGAAAACAGCCTCCCTTTGAAGTAGGAGTAAGGCTGTGTATATTATGACCCTCCCCAAACCCTGTGCACTGGGTACGTCCACCAATTGACCCTTTCCCATACAACTCCTCCAAAGAAATTGTAACCTCTTTTTCTTTGTCCCCCAAGCCAGTCTCTGCTATTAAATAAATGAAATCAATTGAAAGGTAAATTAGTGATTTCACATAAATGTCGATGAACATCAAACATATAAAACTTTGTCTCGATTATATGTCAAACGAGGAAGAATCGTAAAAACTGCCAGCTTTTGATAAGTTAGTGACATACACCAGTCATAGGGTTGCACATAGGAGGGCAATGAGGTCTTTTTAAAAGAAGTGAAAAGAGAAGAAAACACATGTTGGACACCCTGGCGGCATGTCCAGTCTTTTCCCTTTTCAAATATAGGTGAAGTTTTTCTTCTTCACCAAATGTCCTGAATCTAAGATTATTCCCTCTACCCTTCATTGTATGAAGTCTCAAATGCCTTGGGCACTATTCCAAAAGTCTTGTCTAGAGGATCCCTGTATTATGAGATTCTCACCACACGGTGAAGGAATAATTGGTCCTAAAAATCAAGAACTAGGATTGGTCGATCTAGATTGGAATCGGCCGAAGCCCATCCCTAGTTCGGCCAATCCGGCTCATCCGATCCTTGTGTGAAAAATCCTTAAATGCCATGTATATACTGATTCTGGGACTGATCTAGATCCCGATTTCGTGTTTAAATCCCTGGATGAAACCCCACTACAACTTCGATGTCCAGGAAGAGAAATTTCATGGAGAACTTATGAAAATAATCAAAAATATCAACACAGATCTTCTACGGTGTGCTACCCTATCTTGCCTGTGTTGCGTAGACACAGGGCCGTGTGCAATGATTGTTTTACCCTCGCTCGGGCAAGGCACTCAGGCAGGGGTAAGACGGTAAATGCGTACCACCTTGTGTCTGCGCAGCACGACAGGATGGGCAGCACACGCCGTAGAAGATCTGGATCCCAAACATATAGTGGTTGTGTAGCCTGAGTCATTGGGATTATGAATGTAGGAGCATAACAAAACATTTCAGCGACTACCACTTGGATTAACTATGACATTGGGTTGATTGATCCCGGTGACATCCCTTATACAACTCCAATTGCCACGTTCCTATTGGTTTCAGTTGTACATCTGCTGATCTCTTCTTCTGTAATTGCAGAAGATCAATTCCCTCTGTGTATCAATGTTTCCCAATTAGTTGTTATGATGCTCACTTCAATTACAAGCTGGAATTAATTTTTTTAAATTAAAAGTTGAAACCGTGAAGGGTTCTTGATGTAGAAGGAATAACAGATGAGTTCTTGAGCAAATTGGACCAGCAGATGTACATCCTGCCTGGTCAGAGTTATTTAGTGATATGGGTCGAAATGCATATCAAATCGAAGATCTCGACGAATTCAAGAACTCATTAAAGATAGTATGTGTTTTTGGCCTTTCTTGTGCGTTTTGAAGGTTAAACAACCAGTCAAAGTTTTAAATTTTGAATTTCGAATTTTGCTTTCTTCTTCATTAAGGATCTAAACGGATCGGATTTGACTCGGATAGTGCTATATCTGCATCCGCATCGGATTAACTTTCGGAAGGATTCGGATAGTGTTAAACAGATACGGGCACGGATACGGAACGAATATTTTTTCCATTTACATGTAAATATAGCTTTTCGGATAGCAATAGCCTATCTGTATCCGCATCTGTTTAGCTTTCAAACGGATTCAAATAATGCTAAACAGATACAAATACGGATATGAAAATGGATTTCGACTATTCATCTACATCCAAGCCTCTCTATGTTGGGGCTTTTAATGCTCCTTTATAATCACTTTGTAATTTGAATAGAAAAAAGTTCTTCATTTTCGCTACATATAAATTCAAGTTCGGCAGCGTTAGAACGAGATCTAACCCATCTTTCCTATTGCGTCAGTTCTATCCTTGTTTCAATAATACGCTGATTACGCTGTTTCAGTAACTGCCCCACCATTCAAAGTTTCAAACTACTGGGTCTTATCAATTTCTTTATGAAAATAAATGCCAGTTGAACGTTTACTCTTGAAACGTTCGTTGAACGAGTCATCGTACAAGTGAACAAAATCACAAATTGTGAACCCAAGGGTCAGCTCAGTTTGTAAAAGATCAATTTCTCAAATAAGAGGTCATGAGTTCAGATCACCTTGACGCCTCTCCCTCTCCCCTATCCCCTATCGCCTATGGCCTATGGGATAACCATTCGACAATAATTAGAAATTAAAAATTTGAGAAAGCAACTCAGAGAGTCAGTCCCCATGCCACCTACTACACTTTTAGGTGAACTATAATTTCGTGGAAGGCAGTTGAGTCAATTCAAAATTTCCTATTAAAAGCCAATTTATAAATCAAGAGAGTTCCTTAATCAGAGAAAAGAGCTCTTTGAACATCTTTATCTTCTCTGCAACTGCAAGATCATGGTGATACTAGATGGGGAGGTCTCCACCTCCGCCTCCACCTCCACCTCCACCTCGGTTGCCTTCACAACTGGATTTTCTAGTTATGATGTATTCCTAAACTTCAGGGGTGAAGATACTCGCAATAACATCACTGCCTTTCTTAATTTAGTTTTGAAAGACAGAGGAATCAATGTTTTTATTGATAGTAAAAAATTATGGACTGGAGAAGCCATTGGCCCAGCTTTGCTTAGAACTATCGAGAAGTCCAAAATCTCTATCCCTGTCTTCTCTCAAGATTATGCCCATAGCAAATGGTGCCTGCTCGAACTTGCTCACATATTTCAATGCCACAAATCCAATGGTCAAATGGTCCTCCCAATTTTCTTCTATGTCGAGCCGTCGCAAGTTCGGAATCAGACTGCAAGTTTTGAAGAAGCATTTCGGGAACATGAGAAGAATTTTGAGCCCCATATCGTTGAGAGTTGGAGGGAAGCTATGAAAGTGATAGGGAATTTGAAAGGAGAAGTTATTGACAAAAACAAGTAAGTTTCAATTCAATCCCACAAATTTCTTCTGCAGGTAGTCTTATTTTTCTGTCTTAAACTTAAATGAATTATCTATTTACTTCATTTCATTAGCTCATTCAAGTTTCATCCTTTATTACTTTTCCTTTCACACTCTCGCCCAATATATATTTTGATTCTTAAGCTTTTGTAATAAATTCAAATGAATTACATACCTTATCAAAATAAAATATTATCTCACTGAAAATAATGTGTATAGCCACAAAATATTCAAACCTAAAGAGTAATATTTATATGTCTAAATGAGAAAATTGTCATTCATTTTCTATCCATTATTATTTATATCGAGTTATCCTGAGCAGCATGAGATAGAAGAATACAATCTTGTACTATAGAGAACAAATAATTACAAGAAGGAAATATCCCTACTTGTTTGAAAGACATGGACAATTTGGTGCAATATTGGATTAGGGGTATCTTGTTAATCGGTCATATTCGTAATTTGGTGCAACATCTATGGTAATTGGGCTTGGGCTGAGATATTTGGCCCTGAGGGCAGGTCAGGGCTGGAAATTTCTGGCCTTGAGTAGGCCTCGGACTAAGCCTGGCCCGGCCCAGTCCAACCCTATTTTAAGTTATACCATAAAATATATATTGATATACCATATATATTGTAAACTTTAAACGTCACCCACATTTTGTTATAGAATATATTATATAGGAAGACAATAAGTGATATAATACATTTTATTATAGTGTTATTTTACGTAAAATTGATAATTTTCTCCCCGGCCCATTCTAACCCATGCATTTCCTTCCTCTCCCTATGATCAGGACCAATCAGGATCAGCCCGCCCGACCCTCGGGGCAAGTTAGGGTTGGATTTTTCTGGCCCTGAGTTAGGGTCAGGTCGGGCCTGGGCCCAGCTAAGGGGACTTAGGGTTGGGCTAGGGTTCTATAAAGTCCGACCCAACCGGACCCTGTTGCAACCCTAATGGTAATTATGTATTAGACCCTTCCCCCCTTATCTCTCAAGTGGTTAAAAACTTATCAAGAACTATACATGTAATTCAAATTAACATACCATCAGGGATTTCTAACATTATTTGAAGCCCAAGGTTTCCTCTTATGATGTAGAATATTTAATAACTCAAAGTAGCTTGGTACTGGAATAAACTAGTAAATTTGGTTGTCATGATGCTCTAGTTTTAGTCCAATGATATTTGCGTTTAAGCTTTAGTTTGCAAACATGTATGACCTAAATTAAAAGCCACCACACCCTACCTCATATATAAGGGTGCATATTTCCAATTTTTTTTGCTTATACTAAATACCATCAGTGTTTATTTTTTATGTTTCTGACTGCTTTCCATTCCGTGAGAAACTTAAAATTTATATCTTCTTTTGTTTTTTCTTTGATATTTTCATCTCATTAGTTATTGGTTTGATTTTCCTTTTTGATATAAAATTATTGTAGGGATCAAGCAAAGATAGTTGAATTAGTTGTCAAAAGGGCTCTGGATGAACTGGTTAGTAGCACACACTTGGCTGAATGTAAATATCCTATTGGAGTAGATTTCCGTGTAGAAGATTTATTAGCTTTATTAAATAATGGTTCTAATGATGTTCGATTTGTGGGAATATGCAGTATTGGTGGTATTGGGAAGACAACCATTGCAAAGCTTATTTATAATCGTATCCATTTAGCCTTCAATAGACATAGTTTTCTTTCAGACGTTAAAGAACAAGCAAAGCAATGCATGGGTCTTGTATCTTTGCAGAGACGACTTCTTACAGATAGCTTCAAAACAGACTTTGACATAAGTCATTATCATAGAGGGAAAAAATTAATAGAAGAAAGACTTTGCGAAGAAAATGTTCTTCATTTTCTTGATGATGTGGACAGTAAAGAGCAAGTAGATGCTTTGGCTAGTGAACTCCATTGGTTTGGTCAAGGAAGTCGGGTCATAATAACAACCAGAGATGAACATGTCTTAAATATGGCTAAAATTGATAAAGATAAAATTTATTGGCCTGAAGAGCTAGACCAAGAGGAATCTCTTCAGCTATTTAATTTGCATGCCTTTTCAATGGATGAACCTCCACAAGATTATATGCAACTTTCACATGATGTGGTATGCTATTCGAGAGGGTTGCCTTCAACTCTAGAGGTGTTGGGGTCTTATTTATCGAACATTAATAGCAAAGAAGAGTGGAAAATGACATTGCAAAAATTGAAAGCAGGTAAAGCTTCTATCTCTAATCTGGCAGCTTCACCACTAACTAGAGTATCTAGAGTCCTCGGAGGATGTTTGGATCTAAATGTCTCCACAGCTACTGATAGAGGTGGTAACCGGTGCACGTTAGCAAAGAACCAATCAGGACTATTGAAATTCACCAGAGGAAATCTGAATCCAAATGGCTCCACAACTACTGATAGAGTTGGTAAGCGATTCAGAATAGCGGAGATCCGAGCTGCAACAAAGAATTTTGACGAATCATTGGCGATCGGAGAGGGTGGGTTTGATGGGAGTCTGGTAGCTTTCAAGCGTGCCCATAATCCACAATCTACATTTGTTCTAGACTTGGCAGAATTTGAGACAGAGATTGAGATGCTATCGAAGCTCAAACATAGACATGTGGTTTCCATGATTGGGTTCTGCAAGTATAAAAATGAGAAGATTTTGGTGTATGAATATATGGCAAAGGGGGATCTCAGGAATCATCTCTACGGGAGTAAACTCCCACCATTGACATGGAAGCAAAGGTTAGAGATTTGCATAGGTGTGGCTGATAGAATAAAATATGCGGAATATTCATGGAGACCAATGAGCATACAATAAATTACGGAGGTGTTCTTGGTGTACCTGGATCCATGGTTGTAGAAACCGAACTCTTGATGATCCCTATCGCATACGGACTGTGTTGGTCTGGTCTGCCCTCTTGCACTCAACTTTAAGTTTTTTCAGAGAGGTCACTTAATGGGCTAGTGACAACTATTTATAGTGGTGAGGGCAGGAACCAACCCTGCATAGAAACTAGGGTTTCCTTCCCATTAAGGAAACAATACTTTAGGTCCACATATAGTAACTGGACTCATACCATTAAGGCAGCTCCTATCAACACGGTTAAACCGGTTTTGTTAAAATAAAGTGGGACTATGCTAGCCCACCTTTATGGAAATCTTACAATATTTCATTTGGGCTGCATATGTCACAAGTTTTTTATTTTGAAAACATTTTAAAATGACTCTCTGGTTTAGACAAACTGATTGTGGCCACAAAAGATAATGTTGAATGGAGTACACCTTAAAACTGATGTCTTGGTACGAATGAAACTACAAACACCCAACAGTGCAGATCGTCACATCTAAAGAGACATGGGACCTAACACGTCAAAGTGCTTATGGCCTCACCAACTTGGTTGTACAGTATGAGAGTGTGGTATGAAAAATGCACGATACAATGATCAACATGCCAATTTTCAAATTGGTCCAGGCTCGGAAACTGAATTAGCCACATGAGACAAAAACTGGAGGTCTCATTTACCATAAGCGTCGTCCAAACGCAAACACTTCACATAAGGAAGCTCATTGAGACTGGGTCCGAATGTCCCAACATACTAGTACACGTCCTCAAAATCGAATAAAACTCTTCTAGTGGATAAATGTGCGTGTATTTACTGTAGGCCTCAGATACCATAGGAGACAAATACACCACATAGCCTCAATTATCTGAAAGAGGCAAAAATCAAGTGTACACAATAGAATCTGCATGCATTTACTTAATAACTGGATATGCGTATATTGACTGGAACCTCGTATACCGAATGAGGTAAATACACCACATATGACCTCAATTGATTCTCTATGAGGCAATTAATCAAGTGTATACACATAAGCAATGGCCATAATAAGATGCATGTATATTCTCGAGAATAAAATGTCACAAAAAAAAAAAAAAGAATCTGAAATCAGTTGCAACTGTATACACAAGCAAAACTCTCACTAATAAAATGCATCAAAAGAACTAACAAGTTCTATATTACTGACATACTCCTGAAAACTTTTGGAGTGAAGTCCTTAGTGAGAGGATCAACAAGCATACTATCTGCAGTAATGTACCATACTGAGTTTTATGATTCACATATTTTTTCTCTAACAAGGAAGCATAAATATCAAATTCCCTGAGTTAAAAAATTCCTCAGCCATAGAGTCTAAACAGTGACATCATAATAAGCCACAAATCCCTTGTTTGTATGTGGAAAAGCAGTCAGTGTCTGTTAGACACTCTTCTAACATATAGCACCATCTGTCATCATAAACAGATATCCACATATGGTCTTATAGGTCATCTTGGCAGTTACCTAATGTGCTACTCCAAGATTATTCAAATATCAATCCATATGTATTCTTGAGGTTACATAAAACTACCAATCTTAGATGCACAAAGAGTATTATTCACCTGAGTTCATTGAGTGTTGGTAAATTTGTTTTCTTTCATAAGAAGTCTTCTGAGACAAATCAAACATGCACATAGTTCTATTACGGTGAATCTTAATGCCTAAACATAAGAGGCTTTACCAGAAAAATTATCTAACTCCCACTGATCTTTAGATAAATGTTGTCAAATTAAGACAAGGATAACTGAATAATATACCATACAAGAAAACATATCAAGCATTTTATCTCCATTTAACCCAACTTGTATGACATAACTAGTAATTTGTAATATATTCACAACACACACTCACACTATTATAGGAACTAGGTGGAAACAACACAAAATCCATGTAAGTGTCCTTTAAAGCTCATTATGAACAATGAATCTTTTGTTTACAGGTGTAATGAGTTTCTGTTCCTTAGCACTCTCAATCAAAGTGATACTTTTCTTGATGGTCATGTCCATAATGTATATTATGACTATCAGACATAACGGATTTGACTCCTCCCACCTTTCATAAAGACCTTTATCTTCAATGGAGCTGTCAGCCAATGGTTGGGGAGATTTGTCAACTTTAAAATGGCAAAATTCGTACTCACTGTAGTCACAGGAAAACATTAAAGAATTCGTTCCATTCCCTAAATTGGAACCATTCAAGATTTTGATGGAAGATAATTGGAAAGTTAAAACTGGTGAACATGATCACACAAAATTTACCAAAACATACAATATGCAATAACTGAAGGCATATCTATATCCCAATAATATGACTGAAAACTGATTAATTTGGGCTTATTAATCAGATTTATCCCAGTTTTATTTTCAGTAACTATAGGAAAATATAAACTGGGGAAAGATCCGGCATCATCAGGGTCACACCTGTGATGGCAAGATCGCCCAACACGCAGTGGAATCTCTCACATGCAAGGCGAGAGGCTTGCAACAACACCACTCTAAAGATTTCGTCACCTGTGGTGGCAAGACAAGAACCTCTAAAGTAGCGAAATCCAAAACGTCACCCTCATACCATCAAGCAAAATCGATCAAACAATGACTCACCTGTGGTGGCAAGAGCACATCATTCGTCACATGATTTCCTTGACTGCAATCCATCCGAATAGTCAATGATAATCTCACAATCCAAATAACTAGCCCACTGAGTGGAAGCGTAATCATTTAAATCATGAATCCCATAGACTTGGATTGCTACTAAGTGCCCATTTTACTTCAATAATTTCCATCAATATTGCTTTTATCACAAAACACATATAGCCAATGTATTTACAGAAATATCACATAAATTAATCTTTTCGTGACGTCCAGAATTATCTCAAGATGCCAACATCATGAATAAGCTACATGCAATTCCTCGTGACGAAACCGAATGTCACAGACTGTATAACATCGACGAGCAAGTGAAAAATGCATCAAATTGGCTAAAGATTAATGAAGAGACAAGTGTTTTGTATATAAACCAATATGTAATGCATTCATCACCTATAGTAGGATAGAATTCTATCTTCACATGGTGACACCATAAGAGAACTTCATATAAGATCTAAAACTTGTTCACTTTTAAACTAATCATCTTTGTTTGAATCTCTGTCTTAAACCAAAAGATCAAAATCGGTCAAAATCAAAAGACCATACTGACAATGAGTCAACTGGGCCCAAAACAAATCGACAGGCCGGATTATTGAGTTGACCCAACCAAGTGGAATACGATGACAGAAATACCAATATGCAACAGTAGGACTAACAAGTCAATAAATTTATAATTACGACATCGTAGAGGTTCCAAAATAATGACTATAAGCACAGAAGGTAATCCACAAATGTTTATTGATAATAATTTTCAAGACCAGAAATGATATATGGAACCAATCAACAAAAGCGATTTCTAGAAATGAAGCCAAACTCAATAATCATAAGGTCTAATCTGGAATTATTTCAATAGAACAAACTTAAAACCGTATGATTTCTGATTCACTTCCATAAACAATTTATGGTCAATCCATGTATAAGACTTTTCAAGTAGGTTTCATTAAAACTATGATGAACGTATTTAATCCGTAACTTTATAAGCCCAAGCTTACTACTTTAATGATCCAAAACATCAATTATATGTGGATATCATCATGTGCATCTTGTACAGAAGTTACAAAAATTAAAATTTCAATGTCTTCACATATTTATAAGATTGCCTAAAATAACTTTATGGGATATGAAACGATTGAACATGTGACAACAATACCCCCTCAGTGGCAAACTTGTAAATATCATACATGAAAAATTATATTTTCCTAAATGTCACAAATAACCAAAAGCGTACATCACTGAGTATAATACCTCATGACAATACAAAGTGTCACGACTTCCTTATGTATTATAACACATGTGGTTTTATTTACCGCCTCGTGACTTACTTAGATATCACAACCTTAATGGCATTGAATCCACACTCAGAATAATTCAAAATGTGATGTTGCAAAAAGTATATGTATGTGACATAGCATGAGGGAAAACAAAACACAAATGATTAACACCCAATATGCACTAAAATTTACTTTATGTATCCAAACAATACCTTAAAAGGCCAAGGGATATTTAATGCAACCAAACAGACCCTTATGTGAGAGTTTAATCTAAAGTCTCTCAAAATTGAGAGTATACTTTAACACGTTCCTGACACTGTATGGAACATTAAAATACCCTTGACTCAAATTTTATACTCTCATCGGTCCAAGAAACTCTTAAGATTCAGGTTCAAAATGGTTCAAAAATGGCTTAAAAATAGCCTTTATAATAATTTAAAAAATCACTTTTATTAAAACTATTTCTAAAATGAAATTGTTTCCCTGAAGTAGAAAAGCATAAATGGTATTCTGAAACAAAAATATTTCTCTGCAATATTTTTATGAATTATATTAATAAAAAATTACTTCTGTAAATGGAATGAACCAAATCGTTTTCTACAAATAATTCATAATCTGAATTGAACCAAAACAGACAAACTGAGCCAAAAACTGAACAAAGTTCGTAATTACATTGTCTCACTGGTCGAACCATATAACCGGAAAACTGAACAAAGTTCATAATCATATTGTCTCACTCGTCGAACCATATAATCGGCTCGAAATACATAATTCCATCCTCCCATCGGTTCGACTAGTCAATATGACAATATGATAAACATGGTATGAAACGATGATAAGCCTTTAACATAAAAAAATTATTACATGCTTATATACATATTACACATTTTCAAATTTAATGGACTTTATAAAAATAATAAGCCACTAAAAAACGAATAGGCTCATTTTATTTCTGTTAAAAGTTTTCCTTAAGCATGTAACAAGTACAATAGAAAAAAAAAAAAAATTCCAAGTGTTACCATACATACTAGTTTCCTGTCGTGCCAGTTTGATTCATAACGAGATACAAATCAAACACATAAACGACCACAATGTACAAGCATTGCCTCATGGTGACAATGACAAACAGTCACTAGATATATATCACATATGTCCTATTGTTACAATGTATACCATCAAAGATTTGTACTGTAATATGGAACATAAGAGCATGAAACAATTAATGCATATACAAGGTGTTCCAGCGTGCCATTACTAGATCCAACAAGTAAATAATTTACTATCATAGTCGCAATCACAAAATCTCATTATGTGAAAATTAAAAACACATTAAAAAAAATTTTCTAAGTGTTAAAAATCATGTGTTCCCTATCGTGACAGATCAGAATATCACAGAATTAAAATAGAAAAGTAAACCAAAATTATATATATATATTTTTTGGGTTTCTGTTTACAAAAACAAAAAAACTTGTTTTTCTGTTTTTGTTTCTACTTGAATTTGTGTTTCTGTTTCTGTGTGAATTTCTGTTTTAGTGAACCACAACTGAACCGGACGAACCAAAATCAACCCGGATAACATAGAACCAAAACTGGCCAAACCCAACCAAAAACAGGCCGATCAAACTAGTGGGCAACATTCAACGAGTTGACCGATCAATCGGGTCGAGTCGGGTCAAAAACTGGGTCACTTGTCCGGGTTATCGGGTTGGGTTGTCATGTCGACCCGACCCGAGTGCACGTTAGCAAACCCCTGCCGGCACACTATAGCAAAACCCATCTGCTTTTAACTTTATCTTTTCAATTTTTTTTTTGCACTTTAAATATTGTTGACCGTTTTACCTTACTTTTTGACCTTCTTTTTTTATTTTAATCTAAATAATCAAAAAGCTAAGGGAATCAAACGGGAATATTCCCATCTTCTTCCCAAAAACCAGACCGAAAGCTTTTAGGTTTTTTCTTTGAATTTTTTAAAACGCCCATTGCCGCTGCTGCGGTGGCCAAACCGGGGACCGACGACACAAGAAGACTCCGGCGTAGGACCTCCTCCCTTCGGCGATCGCAACGCCGGTGTCAAAAACCAGAAAAACTCCACCCATTAACGAGTATTTCAGGAAAAATTTAAAATTTTTGGATTTTTTTTTTTAAACATTCTGCCGCCCTTAGCGATGGCCAAAACACAAGGCCGGCGACCAGGGTAGATCCCGGCGAAGGACCGCCATGCTCTGACGACCATAACCTCGGCGTCAAAAGGCCGAAAAAAAAACTTTAAAACCCCTTTAGAGAAAACCCGATTGCCCAAAACGAAAAACCTTTTTTTTTTTTTTTCTTCTTTCTTTCTTTCTTTATTAAAACGGGGACCGACGACACAAGAAGACTCCGGCGTAGGACCTCCTCCCTTCGGCGATCGCAACGCCGGTGTCAAAAACCAGAAAAACTCCACCCATTAACGAGTATTTCAGGAAAAATTTAAAATTTTTGGATTTTTTTTTTTAAACATTCTGCCGCCCTTAGCGATGGCCAAAACACAAGGCCGGCGACCAGGGTAGATCCCGGCGGAGGACCGCTATGCTCTGACGACCATAACCTCGGCGTCAAAAGGCCGAAAAAAAAAAAACTTTAAAACCCCTTTAGAGAAAACCCGATTGCCCAAAACGAAAAACCTTTTTTTTTTTTTTTCCTTCTTTCTTTCTTTCTTTATTAAAACAGGGACATCTTACAGCCATGGTCTCGGCCATGGTTGCAGTATTATTATTTTATTTAAATTTTTTTTTTTTGTTTGCCTACTTGCGGTTGCCAAAACAACAGTAGCAACCAGCTGCGGCCATGGCTGAAACCATGGCTGATGCCAGTTTTTTTTTTGTTTCATCTGGATCTATTCACACAACCAAAAATAAAAAAATTTACAGTCCTATTGATCAACCATGATCAGGTTCTGATATCATTGATAGAATAAAACATGTAAAATATTCATGGAGACCAATGAACATACAATAAATTACGGAGGTGTTCTTAGTGTACCTAGATTCATGATTGTGGAAATCGAACTCTTGACGATCCCTGTCGCATACGAACTGTGTTGGTCTGGTCTGCCTTCTTTCACTCAATTTTAAGTTTTTTCAGAGAGATCACTTAATAGGCCATTGACAACTATTTATAGTAGTGAGGGCAGAGACTAATCCTGCATAGAAACTAGGGTTTTCTTCCCATTAAGAAAACAATACTTTAGGTCCACACATAGTAACTGAAGTCATATCATTAATGCAGCTCCTATCAACACTGCTAAATCGATTTTATTAAAATAAAGTAGGACTATGCTAGCCCACCTTTATGAAAATCTTACAATGGCACATGGGCTCGACTACCTCCACACATGGGTAAAGATTGGTATAATTCATAGGGATGTCAAAACCACAAATATACCAAAGATATCCGATTTTGGAATATCAAGAACTGGTCCGGCCTTAGATCATACCCATGTTAGTACTGATGTAGTGGGAACCGATGGATATACAGACCCTTTATACCTGCAATGTGGGAAATTGGCTAAAAAGTCTGATGGTTACTCTTTTTCCTGATCATTAATAATTCTATCGGATTTGTGTGTTGTTTGATAATTTCCAAACATAAATTCTGTATGGATTGACGTACACTTGACTGAGACTTCCAGGGCCATTAATGTATACATGGATGGGTATTTGAGGTCTATTTCCCTTCATTTTATGCTCACCACTACAGAATCACCCCTTTTTGGTGATCTTTGTGCATTTGACAGATTTTGTGTACTGCAGATCAAAGAACTATCTAATATATTTAGCCGTTCTGTATGTCTGTTCACTGATGGTTCCATTCAAAATCTTTTCTGTTCTATCTTTTGTTCAATTATGCTATTTTAATTATATTTTTTCTGTGGATTCTCCGACTATCAAGTATAAGAGTTATTGGAGGTCACCCCACTTTGAATCAATTGGTTTTAAAATGGAAGCTTAATATGGTACTAGAATGGGTACATTAGGCCTTCATTAATGATGGGTCAGCTCTACCCACGAAGACAGAGCCTAATAGAGGCCTGCACGTAAAGAGGAGTATTGAGGTAATAATCCCACATCTGCTGTGGATGTCCCAACTATCAGGTATAAATGCAACAAGAGATCACCCCACTTTGAACCAATTGATTTCAAGATAGAAGCTTAATATTTTTAATCCTAATCTTATTAAATTTCAATTTTACTAATTTTTTTTTTTTTTTGGATAAGAAGTTTTACAGTTTCCAACCTATACATTTATGCATCAGATATATGAGTCATTGATCATTACTGATCCGAGACATTTAATTAATTCCAAAGAAAGAAAGCAATCATTAGGGACCTTGTGCATTTATATCCTATATATCTACTTTCCTTCTATTTCATATCTTCTCTTGTTGAATTCTGCCACTTTATCTCTGAACCAAACTAATTAAACATGCCCTGTCCTGCCTTGTCTTGCCTGTTTGTGGGTGAGAGGTCTTTGGTTGAGAAGAGTCTGCGAAATTGGGTTTGGATTTGTAAGAGCCTGCACCAAATTGTGCAACAAATGTTGCTGATCGACGACTATTCAACATCTACATATCTTTCCCCCATTTTCATGACCACGTAATTTCATCTTTTTTTTTCCTATCATTACTGAAGTGTAAAAATGCAGAAGGTAGATCCAGTGGATCCAGCTAATAGTAATGGCATTAATTCTCGGCCTTCTATGAGGGTGGGCTTTGTTTGGATTTTCATCCTCTCAAGGGCAGTGCACTAAATAGTGAATAAATCGGATCACGTATGTAGACCAGATCCGAGGTCTAACGTAGTCTACTGACCAACAAGGTAAAAAAAATTAATCCGGGTACTTGCCCACTCAAACTTACTTTATGTAGGTATGTAATCTAGGCCCATATTTTCAGCCGCCCGAAAAAAAAAAAAAAAAAAATTTCTTGGCCCATAAACAATTCCAAGAAAACAGTAATTTTCATAAGCTTCATCAATTGTTGGGAAATAAAAAACCAAAAAAAAAATAAAAAATGAACATTTTTTAATCTTAAAATAAAAAAAAGAAACTTTATTGTCATTACCTAACAAGTCTACCCCCACTAACTCCAAATCATTACTCCATATAAGAGAGAGAGAGAAGGGTGTGCAGGAACATATGTGGGATAAATGCGTAATTCGATTCTGAAATTTAATGGTTGGCCAGCACAATACATTCTGTAGATATAAAGCAATGGAATTTGCCACATCACATATCCATGTAGAAAAAAAAATTGGTTGAGTAAAAGCATAATCCACATCACATATTAGGAAAACACTTGTCATAATTTAAAGTGAAGTCAAAATACTAGTAGTAGTTTTGACATTCAAGGAATGAGTGAACGATTATGTGGAAAAACAATTTGGACCCTCTACTGCCGGATAGATAACGGCCTTGGTCTGTCCACACCTAGACAGGGGCGTGGACTCCACCCGGGTAGGGTACTCGAGCAGTGGGTAGGGCGGTCATTTTACCCCTGTCTAGGTGTGGCAGCACCAAGGCCGCTACCTGTCCGGTCGTAGGGGATCCAAATTGGTGGAAAAATAGGACCTGGCTCCTATCCAGCCGTGGTGGGAGATGGATGGTCCAATGTTCGAAAACCACCCCAACAATAGGGGGTGGTCATTTCACATGTGGGGCTTAGGTATGACCCACCTATGAAATGATCACCCCACTCCTTTTTGCTGTCGTTTAGCGGGGCTAGATGCTCCAGCTCCCACCACGGCTGGACAGAATCCTTTTCCGGAAAAATGTCCATGCACTGTGCACTTTAGCACCTATGTTTCAAGGATATGCACCAACCTTGTTTTCCAGATTTCCCATTGGTTATAAATTATGGGGCCCACCAGATGGGAGATGGGTCCTTAAAGAGGCACTAAATCTCAACAGATGTCTGTAGAGTATCTGGGCCTAGGGGTGTAAATGAATAGCCAAAATCTGTTTCTGTATCCGTATTCGTTTAGTACTATCCAAATCCGTCCGAAAGCTAAATTGATACGGATACAGATAGGCTATAGCTATCCAAAGAGCTATATTTACATGTAAACGGATAAAATATCGGATCCGAATCCATGTCCGTATCCGTTTAGCATTATCTGAATCCGTCCGAAAGCTAATCGGATGCGAATGCAGATATAACACTATCTGAGCCGAATCCGATCTATTTACATCCCTATCTGAGCCTTAGTTTCTTAATCCAACAATATTTTAAAGGTTAGGTTCGGATGTCGATAAAAGAAAAGAAAAGAAATTTAAATTTTTTTATATGGATTTGAGAAGAGATATAGACATGTCAGCCATTGTGTCATCATAGTTTTGCTCTTTTTTTATTTATTTTGCTTTTCACTTCTTTCTTGTTTTGGTAAAGTTTTGCTTTTCACTTCTTACAATCAAACATATATAGCCTTAGCTGGTACTCTTCTAGGGAAAACTCATGGGTGATTGCCTCTATTTTCGTTAGCTTTGTTAATGACAATAACTCCCTTACCTCCAATGGTAGCATTATTATTCAACCCGAACGTGGCCAAAATTGATGAAGAAGAAATCTACTGGCCTCAAGGGCTGAACAATGAGGAATTTCTTCTACTATTTAGTTTGCATGCCTTTTCAAAGAATGGACCTTCTCAATATTATATGTAGCTTTCACATGATGTGATACGTTATTTGAGAGGGTTGCCTTCAACTCTATCTACAAGCTTGCATCTTTAATTACGCAAACAGAAAAAGAACGCATGTCCTAGATATCAAGTTCTGTCCCATGTAAATGGCATATCCACCGGTTGATTTCCGATCATCACCATCAAGTTTTGCTTACTAGTTATTTGCTTTCCATCTATAAATTTGCTTCTGACAACAGTGTATTTTTTAAATTTCATGCTTCTCAAATCAATGTGAAGGATCCGATGTCCAATCGAGTTCTACTTAGGACCTAGCAAGGATGGTCTCTACTATCTGCCACCACTGTCGTTGACCGTTCCCTCAACCAATCTTACGCAACTCTCCTCCTATGATTGATGGCATCAAAGACTTGGTCACCCTCATGACCATTCACTTCGCCTCATGCTCCATGATATCGTGCTTCCACCATCTCCTCACTTAGTGTTCTGCTTGTCAAATAGGCAAATCATGCCGTTTGACTCTTCGTGAATCAAATAGTCATAGTAGTTCTCCTTTGTTTTAATTTTTAGTGACATTTGGGGACCTTCTCCCACAGTTGCTTCTCTTGGACATCATTATTTCATTATTTTTGTGGATAATTTCACTAAATATATTTGGTTTTATCTTCTTAAAGTTAAATCTGATGCTTTTACTATCTTTAAATAATTTCAAGCCCTTGTTGAGCATCAATTTTCTACAAAAATAAAAAATGTGCAAACTGATGGGGGGGGGGGGGGAGAGTACCACTCTCTCTACTCTTATTTTGCCTCTCTTGGCATTCACCATCGTAGTTCCTACCCTCATACTCATGAGCAACAGGACAACATTGAAAGGCATAATCGTCATATTGCTGAAACAAGGCTCACTCTCTTGGCTCAAAGCTCTAATACCATATTATAGTGTAATATTGATATTATTGCCTTAACCTTTGAGGATTTACATGACTGTATATATATAGGTATGGTAAGAGGAATCCACATGTTCGAAACTCAATCACCATTACCATATTGAGAGAGATTGAGAGAGTGATTGTAGAGATCACATGTTGGCCATGAGATTGCATGCTTGATACTCAAGCAATGACAATTATAGAAAGACAAGATAGGATCTGATCCAATGCAAAAGATGGAAGGTGAGCTGGCTGTGTTGAGATGGAAGGTGTGTTGACTGTTACTTATGAACGACTATCCGGCCCCTTGGTTGGCGCCCACAACTTCATCGAACCATTGGAATCAGCAACACTATTGCTATAAAATCTCAAGTCCTCGTAGGAGGATGTCTAGATCTAAATGGCTCCACAACTACAGATAGAGTTGGTAAGCGGTTCACAACAACAAAGAACCAAGATGAATTAGCTAAATTCACTGAAGGATCTCTCAATCCAAATGGCTCCACATACAAGTATTACTAGTGGCCCAGAAAAGAAGAAAAAAATCACACCTTTGACCTTATCCATTTTCCGTCTTTCTAGATGATCACCTGATTAGTCAGCATGCTACCTTTTACTATTTTTGTTAGGGTGGAAATGTTGAGATAAAGTTACATTTCTCATGAATAGTAACCAAAGTCCCACCAATTTGGTGGGACTTTGGATAGGATAAGGGGTGAGATTTTGAAGTGTTACATTGCACACAAAGCATTTAATGATGTTCCCTGAGCTTGTAAGTTCTTCACCCCAAGATAACCAACGGGGTTAGGGTGGCATTTCGAAATGCCACATCAACATTTTCCCACCCCAATTCTCCTATCTCACCTAAGTACCCTCTAAACAAAATGGACCTAAATAGATTTGATGGATCGAGTAATTTAGGTATTCAGCTCTCCTCCAACCGTGACGGAGTTGGAGGATCCAACCGAACAAAAACAGGGGTGTTCGAGTCATTTCACAGGTGGCCCCCCTATGACATGACCAAAATCCCCCAGTTTTTGCTCGCTGGATCCTCCAACCCCCGACACGGTTGGAGGAGAACCAGGTCTGTAATTTAGGGGATTGAATTATTGAAATATAAATTAAAACACATACATTTTTTCAAACAACTTTACCCGTAAAGTTACAAGTCACAGGCCCCATATAAAAAGCCAAACAATTATAATTTCATGATGGGATCGATAATGGGTGAAGGTCAAGGTCTCCTCGTAAAGATATTTAAATTATTAGGAACGAAAAAGGAGAGGAAACAACTTAGAAAGCCAGTCGGAAGTGCACATTGATCGCCTTCCACTCGTTTATCGTGGAAAACGGATTTGAGGATACATATGTCCAATTAATAGTGTCCACAAGAAACAAATTTGTTTTTGTAAATAAAGATAGTTCAATTCCTTGGGAGAACAGAGGATTCTGAGCATCTCTATCTATCTATCTTACTCTGCTACTCTGCAAGTTAATATGGCAGCAGCACTAGTAGATTGTGCTTCCTCCACCTCCACCTCCACCTTCACAACTGGATGTTCTACTTACGATGTGTTCCTCAACTTCAGGGGTGAAGATACTCGTAATAACTTCACTGGATTCCTTAACTTAGTTATGAAAGACAAAGGAATCGATGTGTTTCTTGATAGTGAAAAGTTGTGGATTGGAGAAGCCATTGGTCCAGCTTTGCTTAGAACAATCGATGGGTCTAAAATCTCGATCCCTGTATTCTCCCAAGGATATGCGCACAGCAAATGGTGCCTGCTGGAACTTGATCAGATTTGTCAGTGCCACGAATCCAACCGTCAACTCGTCTTTCCTATATTCTTCAACGTTGAGCCCATACATGTTCAGAATCAGACCGGAAGTTTTGAAGAAGCATTTTGGGAGCACGAGAAGAATTTTGAGCCTCAAACCGTTGAGAGTTGGAGGAAAGCTTTGAAAGAAATAGGAAGTCTGAAAGGAGCAGTTATTGATAAGAACCAGCAAGTCTAAATCCCACAAATTAAGTTCTTGTAAGGGTTGGGTAGTTTCATTATTGTATTTTAAATTTAATAGATGTTGCAACAATAAGTATTCCATATTATTATACATTAAAAAAATCGTAATTATAGGACATTTATAGCTGCAATTTTTTAAATATCCAAAGCTACAATGATGTTTTGTTGTAGTGTTATCTGTTCATTTCATTAGCCAATTTCTCTTTTTTCTATTTGATGGTAAATCTAGCCTATTCCACTTTCATCTTTTCCTACTTTCCCCTTTCACTCATGTCCCCTTCCCAATATGTAGTTTTTTAATCTAATCTTTTATAATAAAACCCAACTCAATTAATAAAAACTTATCAAAATAATAAATTTATCACTAAAATTAGTTTGTTTATTGTCTATCCGTAAACATAAGGGTTATCAAATATTATCACTAAAATTAGTTTGTTTATTGTCTATCCGTAAACATAAGGGTTATCAAATATTATCACTAAAATTTTCTTATTGCTATTCTGCAATTCTGCAAATCTAAGGATAATATTTATTTGTCTAGATAAGAATGTTGCCATTTATTTCTATCCATTATTGTTTATAGTGAGTTATACTAAACATGGTGAATGGGAAATAAGAATACAAGCTCATAGTGTAAAAAACAAATAATTACAAGAAGGAAATATCCCTATTTGATTAGTAGACATGGAAAATTTGGTGATATAAAGGTTGGAGTTGGGGTATCTTGTTGATTGACCATATTCATAATTTGAGGCAACGTCTATGGTTGACCATGTATTAGATTCTTCCCCTTGTATCTCAAGTATTAGAATATTTTTCAAGAAATAAGATATTTTAAATCCATTTTAACACACCATCAAGGATTTTCAACATTGTTTGAAGCCAATGTTTGTAAGATTGATCATAAAGATTCAATTTTCCTCTTATGATGTAGGATGTTTAATAGCTCACAATCATTTAGTGTTGGAATAAAGTTGTAAATTAGATTATCTTGTTGCTCTTTTATCACTCCAATGATATTTGCATTTAAGCCCCCATACGCCTTCTTCATATATAAAGATGCATATCTCCAATTTTTACTTAATAAGTTCTCGCCAGTGTTTATTTTGACTGATTTCCATTCCATAAATACTTAAAATTCTATGTGTTCTTTTTTTACTCGATATTTTCATCTCTTTAGTGGTTGTGATTTTATTTTTTGATATGAAATTATTGTAGGAATCAAGCAGAGATAGTTGAATTAGTTGTCAAAAGGGTTTTGGATGTGCTGGTCAGCAAAACATACCTGGCTGAATGTAAATACCCCATTGGTATAAATTCTCGAGTAAAAGATCTATTATCTTTATTGACTACTAGCTCCAATGATGTTCAATTCGTAGGAATATGTGGTCTCCGTGGCATTGGGAAGACAACCATTGCTAAGGCTGTCTATAATTGCATCCATTCAAACTTCAATAGGCATAGTTTTATTTCAGATGTTAATAGACAAGCAATGGAATGCAATGGTCTTGCTTATTTGCAGAAGCGGCTCCTTAAAGATATCTTCAAAACAGAATTTGACATAAATGATTTTCATAGAGGGAAAAGATGGATAGAACAAAGACTTTGCAAAGAAAATGTTCTTCTTGTTCTTGATGATGTGGATACTAAAGAACAACTAGATGCTTTGGCCAGTGATCTCAATTGGTTTGGTGAAGGAAGTCGGGTCATAATAACAACCAGAGATGACCATATCTTAAATGTGGCTAAGGTTGATAAAGACAAAATATATTGGCTTAAAGAGCTGGACAGTGAGGAATCTCTTCAACTGTTTAGTTTGCATGCCTTCTCAATGGTTAAACCTCCTCAAGAGTACATGCAACTTTCAGATGATGTGGTACATTATTCAAGAGGATTGCCTTCAACTCTAGAGGTGTTGGGGTGTTACCTATCGGATATAAGTAGCAAAGAAGAGTGGAAAATTACATTGCAAAAATTGAAAGTTGGTAAAGCTTCTATCTGCAGGCTTGCATCTTTACGCAGACAGAGAAAGAACACACGACCAATGAAAGAAAATAATCCCTTTGGTTGGCGCCCACAACTTACTGTAACCGTTGGAATCAGCAACACTGTTGCTAGAGTATCTCAAGTCCCCGTAGGAGCATGTCTAGATCCAAATGGCTCCACAGCTACAGAAGATGAATTAGCTAAATTTATTGTTGAAGGATCTCTGAATCCTCCAAATGGCTCCTGCACAGCTATTGGTATTGATGATAAAAAGCGGTTCAAATTAGCAGAGATGCGAATTGCAACAAGGAATTTTGATAAATCGTTGGTGATTGCAGTTGGTGGTTTTGGCAAAGTTTACAAGGGTGTACTAGATGACGGCACTCTGGCAGCAATCAAGCGTGCCGATTGGCAGTCTAGACAAGGCCGGGCAGAAATTTTGAAAGAGATTGAGATGCTATCAAAGCTCAAGCATAGACATGTGGTTTCCATGATTGGGTTCTGCGACGAAAAGAAAGAAATGATTTTGGTGTATGAGTATATGGCAAATGGGGATCTCATGGGTCATCTGTTTGGCCGTGGTTACTTGACATGGAAGCAGAGATTAGAGATTTGCATTGGTGCTGCAAGAGGACTTCACTACCTCCACACATGGGGATCATCAGATCAGAGTGGTATAATCCATGGGGATGTTAAGCCATCCAACATACTATGGGACCACAAACATCAGAGTAAACCAAATCTAACACATTAGATTTTCTAACAGATGACTTATTAAAAGATACTCTATGATGTTTCCCAAATAAACAATGATCACAAGGATTTAGTGACATACCTTTGGCAAAGGGAATGAAAGACTTCTTTGCCAATATTTGCAACCACTTGTCACTCATGTGAGCCAGCCGCTTGTGCCACAAATTTAGTGAAGAATCATCATCAATTGCATTCAGCTCATCCACACACACCTTCATGTATATCTTATATAGTGTATGGCATGCTTCTCCTCTAGCAAGTACCAGTGATCCCTTGGAAAGTTTCCATCTTCCATTTCCAAAATGATTCTCAAATCCGAACCGGTCCAAAGCATTGACGGAGATCAAATTTAGGCGAATGTCTAGAACATGTCGCACATCCTTCAGAGTTAATGTGCACCCAATGCTAGTCTGAAGGTACACATCACCAATTCCAACAATTTTTGAGTAGCTGCTATTTTCCATCTTCACAGTCCCAAAGTCTCCTGCTTTGTAAGAGGTGAAGAACTCCTCTGTAGAAGTGGCATCAAAAGATGCCGCTGAGTCAATAATCCACTCAATACCATGGTCTGCAACATGATTACATTCCTCTTCATCAAAAGAAAGCACCACCAAGTCTTCAGAATCAGACACAGTGGCTGTAGTATTTTTATCATCTGAATTCTTTTGATTTTTCTCCTTTTTCTGTTCTTTCTTCAATTCCCAGCAATTTTTCTTCAAGTGACCTTCTTTACCACAGTGATAACATTTTCTGCTTTCTCTAGATTTTGACCTGTCTCTGAATTTACTGCGACTTCTTGGTCCTTTACTTTTACTCCTCCCCCTATTCTCTGTGACAAGAGCCTATGAGCAATCAAAAGCCATATCTTTTCTTCTGGTTTCCTCATTGAACATGCTGTCTTTCACCACACTCAATGATAACACACCATCTGGAGTAGAGTTGTTCAGTGATACAACCAAAGTCTCCCATGTGTCAGGTAAAGAACTCAATAACAGTAATGCTTGCAGTTCATCTTCCAAAGTCATCTTCACTGTAGCCAACTGATTTACTGAACTCTGAAAATCACTTAAATGTTTGGCAACTGATCGCCCCTCTTTGAACTTCAAATTTACAAAATTTCTAATCAAGGAAACTTTATTTTGTGTAGTCTTCCGCTCATAGAGAGACTCTCCAATTTTTTCCAAAGTGCTTGGGCATTGGTTTCTTTGGTAACATGATGAAAAACACAATCATCTACCCATTTTCTGATAGTATCAATGGTTTTTCTATTCATCTTGTCTCATTTTTTTTCAGTTTTATTTTTTGGCTTGCTTGCAGTTCCCTCAATTGGATCATACAAATCACTGCAATAAAGAATGTCCTCCGTCTTGGGCTTCTATATTGAATAATTAGGACCAGTGAGTTTAATCATCGTACCAGATGACTCTTCCATCTCAATACACACTAAACACTATAAATAAATTAACCTGAGAACCGCAGCTCTGATACCACTTGTTGGGATTAATCAAACCCACTTGTCTAGTATGTATTGAGAAATACAATAATCCAATAGAAAAATTACCAAGCAAATATAGCCAAACACATAACAGAAATAAAATTGCAAGCAAGCAATCACACAATCAACACCAAGAATTTTACGTGGAAAAACCCTCCAGTGTAGAGGGAAAAAAATCACGAGGCAAATATTACACCAATCCACTATGAGAAAAATAGGAGTACAATGATTCTCTCAAGTCCTTGCCCAGACTTGAGATGTACAAACAATTGGAAACAATACAATAGGAATTATCTCACAAAAAGCCAAACCAAGTTCTCACTACAAACACCACCTCTCACAAAGTCTCCTTGCTTTGAAGAGATCTCCAAGTTGTAGTAGAAACATCAAGGTTCCAAAACCAATCCCAAATTCCCTGCTCCTTCACTTCTCCTTCTTCTTCGTCTTCTTTCTTCTTTTTATCCTTTCTCTGGTTTTTCCTCTCTACGTGTCGTTCTTCTCCCTGGAGATCTCACCGCCACTATGGCTTCAAAAGCCGAAACCACAAAGCCGAAAGAAGAAAAGAAAATTAATAAAAAACAAAACTAAGCCAAATTTGGCTCTCACAATTCCACCGCCTTAACTCCTCCTTTCCCTTAAGATATGACGGTCCAAGTTCTAGAACTTAGACCATGGGCTGGACAAAAGGGCTGGGCCCCATTAACTGACGGGTTGAGACCAATTTAACTAGCATATATAGAGGATTTTTTGACAACAAATTTGACATCTTTCCAAAAGCCGTAACTTCCTGAATTCATTGTGGATGCATGGCTTAAAGGAAAGTACTCTTCAAGATCAATGAAGGTATTTAAGGATATTGTAGTAAAATGCATTGCTGATTAGGGTGAGAACTGACCCATTAACTATTATTATATAGCGCCACACCCTGCTTTACCAAACTAATTTCACACAAATCCCTTACCGTTAGTTAAGAACTGTTAAATAGTGATGGGGTTATATAATATTTTTTTAAAAATAATTCTGCCCTTCTTCTTCTTCCTTAAAATAAACTTAATGGGAACCACCCTATCACCATCCATTCTTCCCCTCGTCCTTGTTGCTCCTCTGCAACCCCACTGGCCCCACCACTTGTTGCAACCCAATCCCACCCCACCTGCCGCTACCCCGCTGCAACCCAACCGCACCATCACACCCCACCCACCCGTCTCCCTCTCTGTCTATTCCTTCCCCAACCCCAACCCCAACCCCAACCCCAACCCCTGCTTCCCCGCAACCCCACCTACGCAAATCAAAGCCATATATCTCTCTGTTCCTCTCGCAATTGTTCTTGAGCTGAATACCGGGCTTCAATTGCAATTGCTTCTCTGGGGTCAGAAATTAAAAAAATTTATAAACTGCATCTTGGGTTCTACCACCACCCAATATTTTCCTGTCTATTAATTTCTCATCCCCCCAAACAGATCTCACTTTCAATTTCTCACACAATCTTTCAGTACTGATCTTTCTTTTTTGGTTTGATTTTTTCTAAAGAAGAAAACCAAAGGTATCTTTAACAGTTTCTTCTGTCTTTTCCCAAATTATCCTAATCTATCACTTGAATTTTTATATGGTTTCCCCTAGAAAACGTTAACTTGTTGACTTAATAATGTCTTCTTGTTTTTTCGCTCCATAGATTGTTGTATCAACGAGGGTTTGAATTGGATTTGATTTTGGGATCTGGGTGGAACAACATATCTCATCAAAGACCTTGTGGATGTTCTTGACCTGGAGAGGGATCTATAAAGCGGGGCAGTAGGTGACGCTGTGACGGTAGTGGCGAATAGCAACTAGAAGGTGACGGGGATAGATGCAGAGAGGAGAGAGGATGTGTGGTGATGTTGAGGATTGTAGAGCAGGAAGAAGAAGAACGAGGAGAAGAGGCATTAAGTATTATGGTTGCCATTTACCCTTATGTTTTAGTGTAAAGAGTATTTTGATCAAAAAAAACTTTAGAAGTTAACACAGTCTAGTAATGGGTAACGATTGATATTATGATAGTCAGTGAGTGTGCTTTAAAATATAGGCAAATGTCAAAAAGTGGCACGGATAATTTGCCTTGAATTATTGAAATATAAATTAAAACACATAGATTTTTTACAAACAACTTTACCCGTAAAACTACAAGTCACAGGCCCCAATATAAAAAGCTAAAGAAATATAATTCCATGGTGGGATCGATAATAGGTGAAAGTCAAGGTCTCCTCTTAAGAATTTTCAATTATTAGGAATGAAAAAGGAGGGGAAACAACTCAGAAAGCAAGTCGGCAGTGCAGCTCGATCGCCTTCCACTCGTTTATCGTGGAAATTAAAGGGATTTGATCGAGGATATATATCCAATTAATACTGTCCACAAGAAACAAATTTATTTTTGTAAAGAAAGGTAGTTCAATTCCTTGAGAGAACAGAGGATTCTGACCATCTCTATCTATCTTTCTCTGCAACTCTGCAAGTTAATATGGCAGCAGCACTACTAGATTTTGCTTCCTCCACCTCCACCTTTACAACTGGATGTTCTACTTACGATGTGTTCCTCAACTTCAGGGGTGAAGATACACGTAATAACTTCACTGGATTCCTTAACTTAGTTATGAAAATCAAAGGAATCGATGTGTTTCTTGATAGTGAAAAGTTGTGGATTGGAGAAGCCATTGGTCCAGCTTTGCGTAGAGCAATCGATGGGTCTAAGATCTCGATCCCTGTATTCTCCCAAGGATATGCGCACAGCAAATGGTGTCTGCTGGAACTTGATCATATTCGTCAGTGTCACGAATCCAACCGTCAACTGGTCTTTCCTATATTCTTCAACGTTGAGCCGGCACATGTTCGGAATCAGACCGGAAGTTTTGAAGAAGCATTTCGGGAGCACGAGAAGAATTTTGAGCCTCAAACCGTTGAGAGTTGGAGGAAAGCTTTGAAAGAAATTGGAAGTTTGAAAGGAGAAGTTATTGATAAGAACCAGTAAGTCTCAATCCCACAAATTAAGTTCTTGTAAGTCAGCTTCGTAGGTTCCTCTTATAGGAGGTCAGAAATGACGACCTCACCCCCTGCCCAAACATACTGCCCGGGTAGGGTGAGGTCGTTATTTCCACCCTCCCTATGAGAGGAACTTACGAAACTGACCAGACAGAAACTTGAGAGGATATAAATTCGGCTTAGGTACTTTCATTATTGTATTTTAAATTTAATAGATACCGCAACAATAAGTACGTGCTCTATACTACTGTACATAAAAAAATCACAATCATAGGACATTTATAGCTGCGACTTTTTTAAATATCCATAGCTACAAAGATGTTTTGTTGTAGTGTTACCTGTTCATTTCATTAGCCAATTTCTCTTTTTTCTATTTGATGGTAAATCTAGCCCATTCCACTTTCATCCTTTCCTACTTTCCCCATTCACTCATGTCCCCTTCCCAATATATAGTTTTTGAATCTAATCTTTCATAATAAAACCCAACTCAATTAATAAAAACTTATCAAAATAATAAATTTATCACTAAAATTAGTTTGTTTATTGTCTATCCGTAAACATAAGGGTTATCATATATTATCACTAAAATTTTCTTATTGCTATTTTGTAAATCTAAGGATAATATTTATTTGTCTAGATAAGAATGTTGCCATTTGTTTCTACCCATTATTGTTTATAGTGAGTTATACTAAGCATGGTGAATGGGAAATAAGAATACAAGCTCATAGTGTACAAAACAAATAATTAGAAGAAGGAAATATCCCTATTTGATTGGTAGACATGGAAAATTTGGTGATATAAAGGTTGGAGTTGGGGTTTCTTGTTGATTGACAAATATTCATAATTTGAGGCAACATCTATGGTTGACCATGTATTAGATTCTTCCCCTTGTATCTCAAGTATTAGAATATTTTTCAAAAAATAAGATATTTCAAATCCATTTTAACACACCATCAAGGATTTTCAACATTGTTTGAAGCCCAAGTTTGTAAGATTGATCATAGAGATTCAATTTTCCTCTTATGATGTAGGATGTTTAATAGCTCACAATCATTTAATGTTGGAATAAAGTTGTAAATTAGATTATCTTGATGCTCTTTTATCACTCCAATGATATTTGCATTTAAGCCCCCATACGCCTTCTTCATATATAAAGATGCATATCTCCAATTTTTACTCAATAAGTTCTCGCCATTGTTTATTTTGATTGCTTTTCATTCCATAAATACTTAAAATTCTATGTGTTCTGTTTTTAACTCGATATTTTCATCTTTTTAGTGGTTGTGATTTTATTTTTCGATATGAAATTGTTGTAGGAATCAAGCAGAGATAGTTGAATCAGTTGCCAAAAGGGTTTTGGATGTGTTGGTCAGCAACACGTACTTGGCTGAATGTAAATACCCTACTGGTATAAATTCTCGAGTAAAAGATCTATTATCTTTATTGATTACTGGCTCCAATGATGTTCAATTCGTAGGAATATGTGGTCTCCGTGGCATTGGAAAGACAACCATTGCTAAGGCAGTCTATAATTGCATCCATTCAAGCTTCAATAGGCATAGTTTTATTTCAGATGTTAATAGACAAGCAATGGAATGCAATGGTCTTGTTTATTTGCAGAAGCGGCTCCTTAAAGATATCTTCAAAACAGAATTTGACATAAGTGATTTTCATAGAGGGAAAAGATGGGTAGAACAAAGACTTTGCAAAGAAAATGTTCTTCTTGTTCTTGATGATGTGGATACTAAAGAACAATTAGATGCTTTGGCCAGTGATCTCAATTGGTTTGGTGAAGGAAGTCGGGTCATAATAACAACCAGAGATGACCATATCTTGAATGTAGCTAAAGTTGATAAAGACAAAATATATTGGCTTAAAGAGCTAGACAATGAGGAATCTCTTCAACTGTTTAGTTTGCATGCCTTCTCAATGGTTAAACCTCCTCAAGAGTACATGCAACTTTCAGATGATGTGGTACGTTATTCAAGAGGATTGCCTTCAATTCTAGAGGTGTTGGGGTGTTACCTATCGGATATAAGTAGCAAAGAAGAGTGGAAAATTACATTGCAAAAATTGAAAGCTGGTAAAGCTTCTATCTGCAGGCTTGCATCTTTACGCAGACAGAGAAAGAACACACAACCATTGAAAGAAAATAATCCCTTTGGTCGGTGCCCACAACTTACTGTAACCGTTGGAATCAGCAGCACTGTTGCTAGAGTATCTCAAGTCCTCGTAGGAGCATGTCTAAATCCAAATGGCTCCTCCTCCTCCTCCACAGCTACAGAAGATGAATTAGCTAAATTTATTGTTGAAGGATCTCTGAATCCTCCAAATGGCTCCTCCACAACTATTGGTATTGATGATAAAAAGCGGTTCAAATTAGCAGAGATGCGAACTGCAACAAGGAATTTTGATAAATCGTTGGTGATTGCAGTTGGTGGTTTTGGCAAAGTTTACAAGGGTGTACTAGATGACGGCACTCTGGCAGAAATCAAGCGTGTTGATTGGCAATCTAGACATGGCCGGGCAGAATTTTTGAAAGAGATTGAGATGCTATCAAAACTCAAGCATAGACATGTGGTTTCCATGATTGGGTTCTGTGACGAAAAGAAAGAGATGATTTTGGTGTATGAGTATATGGCAAATGGGGATCTCATGGGTCATCTGTTTGGCCGTGGTTACTTGACATGGAAGCAGAGATTAGAGATTTGCATTGGTGCTGCAAGAGGACTTCACTACCTCCACACATGGGGATCATCAGATCAGAGTGGTATAATCCATAGGGATGTTAAGCCATCCAACATACTATTGGATGAGAATTTCGTAGCAAAGATATCTGATTTTGGAATATCACTAACAAATAATCCTCTAGCATTAGATCATACTGGACTCTATCATCTAAAGGGAACTACTGGATATGTTGATCCAGAATACTTGGCAACTGGGCAATTGACTACAAAGTCTGATGTTTACTCTTTTGGTGCAGTACTGCTAGAGGTTATCAGTCCTCAGCCACTTTTCGATCAACTCTTGACAGAATCAAACTTCCGTACAAAATTAATATTTGGGATGCCTCAAATAGATGGACCATTTCCATTATTAATGGAGTTGGGGAGATCAATTCAATACTATGTGGACGAAGGGATTTACTGTCCAGAATCATTTGAGAAATTTATTGAGATTGCATACAAATGCACGGGCCATATGCATCAGGGTTTTATGGGTAATCGACCCACAATGGAGAAAGTGTTGTTGGATTTGGAACATGTCTTGCAGCTGCATGAAGCTTGGTTACTAGCTCCAAAAAAAACCAAAAAGAAGTTGGGTAAGTAAAAAATTTATACTAGGGAGGATTCCACTCACTAGCTCCTCATTGGTTGGTACGTACAATTGGGTCTTATGAGTTCTCTCTTGTGGTTAACTAACTCTCTCTCTCTCTCTCTCTCTCTCTCTCTCTCTCTCAAGGTAGGTGGTAGCGAGACACAATTTTCAATCACTGGATTTAGATGTTTACATTCTTAGAACTTTTGAAATTTCTTACAATATATATATATATATATATGTATATATATATATATTTTTTTTCTGATCAATACAGAATCTCTGTTCTATCGTTTGCAAGGACTAGCTTTTTACTGTATCTCCAATTAAAGAATTATATATTGTATTTTGAGTTGGTTTAAATTTAAACTAGGGATCATTAATTTGTCCGATTGGCCCATGGGGTTTGAAATTGAACTCTGGACTCTGCAAGGCACTTGAAAACCTTAATTGGATGGGTTTTTACTAAATATGGGGTTAGTAATGGTTTGGAACCTTCTGTCGTCTGGAAATCCATTTAGTGGTTCTTAGGATCATTGTAGAGAGTGTGTGTGTGTGTGTACAGGAGAAAATAAGATCGGGCGCAGGGTAATATTGTACTACAGAAGGGAAAATAAGTTTTCTTCATCTTGGAACCAAACTGATCCTTAATTTGTTTGGTTTTAACTCTTACAAATTTATTTTGTGCGTATAGTAAGAAATAAGAGAAACTTTTACGAATCAAATGAGGCAGAAGCTGGCAATCGCCAGTTTTCATTGGCTTATCTCAAGCCAAAGAATTGGATTTGGATTAGATTATTGCTTATCTTCAATGCTTTTGGTGTGATTGAAGTGACTAAAGGACCTATTTGTTAATTAAATGGTGTACTTTATTAAATGGAGAGATTTTATCAGTTATGCTAGGGAAGCATTTTTCTGTCCGAGAGTGTGGCCTACACCAGTACTCACATGTTTCTATCTCTCTCTTCCTTAAAACAAGGGGGGTAGAGGTGTCTTTTCACATGAGAAGAAGAGAGGATAGACTCATGAGAATGCTGGCATAGGCCACACTCCCGGACAAAGATCTTTTTCCCGTTATGCTAATATGGAAAGATCTTTTTTGTTTTTTGTTTTTAATCAATGCAATATTGAAATCTAATTGTTAAATTATATGGTTCAAAAGCCTAAGTAACTAGAAAGCCTTTGAAACATGAGCAAACATTCCCAAAACTCTTCTTAGATAAATTGCTATTGATATTGAAACTTCAAGGTAGGCTTCCATTCGGTGTGGATTCCAAAGGGTGTGTTTGGTTGGGTTAATTCAGAAGCCCAGGTTTAGCCTGATGTCCCAAATGCCAACCCTAGCCCAGTCAGACGTAATTAAAACCTTGGATATGCTAACCGTACACCAGCCCATCCGATCTCAAATTCTGATTCTTTTTTTTTTGTTCCCGGTAAATAAAGTCTTATCAAGGTGGTTAAGCTCAAATTCAACATGAGTGAACACTAATAATTAAGCTTATCCCCTATTCTTTTTGTTTTATATCAAATGGATATATTTTGCACACCGAAATTAGTGTCAATAGGGAATGAATTTATCATATTAATTTGAATATCTTTTTAGATAGATACCTTAACAATGGCACATTTTTATTTATATTCGTACCAAATACTATACATATCATATCATATCATACCCTATTCAAATACAAAAGACATTTTTGTAGTTTCATGCACGGCTTCCTATTCATCCGCCACTTCATATGGATCTTCTATTTTCTATCTTAAAATAAAGGGAAAATTTATATACCCCTCCCCTGTATTGTGGCCTAATTACACCTGTCTCTCTTGCATTTTTCTCAATTATACTCCGTTCTCCTCTATTTTGAAAAAAATTACTATTACACTCCTGTCGTTAGTATTCGAACCTTTATCCCCTGAGGTTTGCTGACTGGTATGGTTGTACGGGTTCCTCTCATAGGGAGGCTGAAATGACCACTCCACCCCCTGATCGATCACACTACCCAAGTGGGGTCCACCCCCTTTTATTAGAGGCATTAGGGAACCGTACCGGACAGGGGAACCGCAAGTGATAAAAATTCGTTAGTATCCATCTTTTAAGTGTTGACGTGGCTAGTAATTTTTTCATAATCCCAAAATGGGAAAATTAAATGATTAACTACTTTTGGGTTTTCATTTACAAAACTGTCCAACTTAACAAAAATAGACAAAAACAAGTTAAGGTTTGCAAAACTAGACAAAATAATCTCTCGCCCTCCCTCACTTACTTTGTTTAGGCATTTTTACCCCTTCCATTGCCTTCTCACCCAGGCATCCTCCGTTCCCTACAACCTCACTCCTGTCCCAATGAAAATGGCGGTGGTGGGGACAGGGGTGGGGTTGCAGGGAACAGATGATGCTTGCGCGAGAAGGCAAGGATAGGGGTAAAAATGTCTAAAAAATAAGTGAGAGAGGAAGAGACAATATTTTGTCTAGTTTTGTAAACTTTGACTTGTTTTTATCTTTTTCTGTTTTTTTTGTATAGGAAGAATCTAATTTTGTTAACTCAAATATAAGGCGGACAATTTTGTAAATGAAAATCCAAAAGTAAATAATCATGTAATTTTCCCTTTCAAAATTAACCCTGGTTCCTTGTGAGATGACCCATTTACCCTTTTTATTATAACCGAATAAAACTCACTTTCCCTTTCTTCTGTCTCCCAACTTCATCTTCCACCTTCTGAACCTTGAAATCGTCGGTGACGAAACCCCCTCCCATTGCTTGAGTCTTATGCTCTGCAGCTACAGAAGAAAGGCACCGAGAAGATATGTCCGTAACTCCATCATCTTCCTCTGGTTTCTAGAGAAGAAAGGCGCCGGAGAAAAATTAAAAATTAAAAAGCCCATGTCTGCTAGCTCTCTTGCTCAAACTGAAAAACTTGCACTTCCGAGGGAGAGACGAGATTCAACTACTAAAAAACAAAGCAACCAAAAAAGCCTCATCTGGAGAACTTAAAAGCAAGAAAATGTTTCGAGGTGTAGCCTATACTGCTAGGCGCTTCAGGGTGTCTGGGCAATTTCGGCCTGCTTGAGCTATTATGAGCAACCAATTATTATAATTGTGTTACCTTCTGAATGGATTTTGACAGTGACATACCTCATTTCGTTACAATGTTTGTGCTTTACAAATTAGTATATTTGGTTCTTTGCCGTGATCTGTTCTTGGAATCTCAAAATTTCTGTCGCTTCATTTCCGCAGGGGCAGAGCAGAGACCGCTTCACTGTCTCGGCTGTGGTGCCGGAGGCTTTGGGAATTCGGAATAGGAGAGCAGTCATCTTGGGCTGCGGTTGCCTCTGAAAAAATGACTTCAATACCAATGCAATGTTCAGTATAGTTTTCGTTTCTCAGTTCTCACTTTGGACCCAGAATGGCTTTGAAGCTAAAATCAATTGTTTGGTAGCCCTTTTTGCCCTTAAGCATTTTGAAAGAAAGGAATAAAAACAAAAAAGAGACTGAAAACATTATCGAGATGGGTTTAGATCTGTTTTTCCATTTTCAAATTTCATTTTAAAGGACTGAATGGTTGATCAAGAGAGAGCCAATCGACTATGTGTATGTTTTCTCAAGTGGGATATATATTCCTATAAGCTAAAGAAAATGCAGAGATTCCCTGAATCCTCTATTAGTCTATTAAATTCACAAGAGCAAGTGCCTTAGAAATGTTTGAAGAATTGACGTTTTCCAGCAAAGCCTATCCCTGTTATGGGTGTTTTAGGTTGAAGATGGGACAAGGGTATTTGTGTAATTTTGTTTCTAATGTTTTAGTACAAGGGTAAAACAACATCTAATAAATAATAACAGGCTGCCCGTCTACCAGAGGGGATTAAAATGTAATTAGAAAAAATGTAAGGGAGGAAACTGTTATTAGGCCATAGTACAGGGGAGGGGAATGTAATTTTCTGTATAACAAATGTAGGTTCTACTGTGATTCATTTTTTTTTATGGGAAATTTACACATACCCCCCTGAGGTTTAACGAAAGGATATTTTCAATCCCCAGGTTTGGAAAATTCTGCGTATCCCCCTGAGGTTTGCAAACGGTAACAGATAGGTCTATTCCGTCAGTTCATGACTAACACTATTAAAATTATGATATGAAGTGACCACATTGCCCTTGTAAGAAAACAAAAAAAAATCTGGAACTCATCTTCCCCAAATCGTTTGGGGGAAGATGAGTTGCTAGAACAAAAGAAAACACAAATAAAATAAGGGTAAACTCCTCCAGATCTAATGTTTCTGAAATTAAATAATCAAAACAGATAAACAGAAGAAACTTCTACTTTTCATTAAAATTTCGTTTTCATTAACACAATCTATTCAATAATCGTGTCAGAGCACCATCACTTCTCCGTGTTAATTCGATTCGCAAATCCTATCAGATCCATGAAAATGAATTTTAATCTGAAGTGTGGGCATCGGATCTCCGCTGAGTAAGGGGAAATCAATTTTCTTCGCTTCGTCTTCAATCTTCGAACCATGATCGGGTTCACCTAAACCCATCATCACCAGCCATTAATCACAACCAACTCTTAATCCCAAATCCATCTCTTAGCCACCGAAATCCACAATCCCAAAACCATTACACCGTTTCTTCTTCCCACTTTCTAAATCCACCGAATGAGGTTCTCTTAATTTTCCATTTCCATCCCCATTTACCCATTTTTTTCTTCTTCCCTTTATTTCCTTCTAAAACCCTGATCGAGAATCCCTGTTCCTATTTTCTTTCCCTACCATCAAAACCTACAAGAACTCATCATCCTCGATCTGCTTCTTCTTCTTCGGATCCATGGCCAGATTACGGAATGTGGCTCGGTGTTGGAAAGCGACATAATCCCAGAATGTGGAGTACTACTGGCGATGAACATGAACATCCGATGATGGAGATGGACGGAAATTTTGATTTGGATTTTTTCCCAATTTGAAACCCTAAATTTCTAAACAGTTGAAAAATGTTTTGAAACCCAATTGCGTAGGGTTTTCCAATTTAAAACCCACTCCATTTATTTCTTTTAATAATAATTATAGAAACAAAAGAAAAATCCTTATGGTTTTGAAGCCTGCGATTGGGGAAGATGAGTTGCAGGTTTTTTTTCCTTTGTAAGGGTAATTTTGTCCATTCACCTTTTATTTTTTTTGGGTTCTTCTTAGAAGGGCAATTCTATCAATTCAAGTCTAATTTTTAACAGTATTAGTCATGAACTAACGGAATGGGCTTATTTGTTATCGTTTGCAAACCTCAGGGGGATACGTAGAATTTTTCAAATCTGGGAGATAAAAATATCCTTTCGTCAAACCTCAAGGGGGTATGTGTAAATTTCCCTTTTTTTTATTTTATGAATGGAAAAAAAAAAAAAATTTAAATATTAACGTCTTTATAACAAGCAATCCTAGCTAGATTCTTGGTGTGAAAAGACTATTTTACCCTTGAACTAAACATTAGAATTGAATTTACAATACTATCCTTCCTTCATCTTCAACCTAAATACTTCACTCTTTTCCTGCAACTCAGCTGGCAGCATCGCCACCGCCGCCGCCGTTGTGCACTTCGTGGGAAAACGGTGAAAAAAGGTAAAGACCTGAGGTAGATAAAGGTGTGAGATCGTCTGCAATGCGCAGTCCAGCCTCCTATTCCTGGACCTGGTTGTCGTCATCTCCGCCGCCAAGGCCTCCGTAGTTCATCTAGGATTCTTCCCCCATACTCTTGCGGTCGTCCTTTCTCATTTTTCAATTTTAATAATATTGTTACTTCCTGCCAACTTTATCTACAACAATGGTAGTACCCAAAATAGAACAACTGGGTTCTACTCAGCATATCGAAGTGAAATTAGTCTGGACAATAGGAGAGCTTCCAATCAATTTAACCATTCAAATCAACAGCTATTTTATAGTCTAAATTAATTGAGACAAGTCAAACAATTTGAGGCTTTAATCAACAGAACGTAATTTCCCCTCCAAATAAATATTCCAAACAATACATTAATAGGGAAAAATCAATCTGCAGCAGTAGAGGGATCAACTCAAACTTCGAGTTCGACCATCGACCGGAATTAGAGTTTCAACAACCAGGGATTTGAAATTACGAAACCTTATCACCAACACATTGAAGACCTGAATACAGAGACAGAAAGAGATGGATATTATTAGGTATTCGGTATTCCGATCAGGTTCGGAGATCAAAACAACAGAATTACTAGGAGTAGGAGAGAGAATGAGGAAGGATGCAAAAAAGAAGAAGAGATGAAGGGGAGAAATCTGTTTCTTTTTTCAATAGCAGAAATCGAAGAGTGCAATTCTTTCCTTTTTGTTTCTCCTGAAATCTCTCTCTCTTCTCTAAGAATGATCCTCTCCCTGATTTTTCTCTTTTGAAATCTCTCCCCTGAAATCTTTCTTTCTGTTTAGGGTTCTCGGTTAGTGGAATCGAACCCCTAAAGTGAACTTCCAGAAACTCTTCGACGTGAACTGTTCTGATTGCAAGAAGAACACTGAGATGGTGTTCGACCACCCTGCCGGCGACTCTCTCTAGCCCTAAATCGAATTTGAGTTCGTCTTTTCAAAATTTGTGATTATTATTCTGAAAACTAAATGAAATTTAATTTGGAAAGTAAATGAATTTTTGTAAATGAATTAAGACAAACTAACCGATAGAAAGGAATGGTTTAGAGAAAAGATGATCTTCTACTTGAGATTGAGTTGCAGATGTGAGGAAGAGGATGAATTGGGGTTTTTAAGTTACAGGGGTAAAATCATAAATCAACATTGGTCAAGGGTAATTTAGAAATTTAAATTTATTTAGCTGAGTGACATCATCACTTAACAGCACAAAACTAACCACAGGGACTAATTTGGCATTTTAGGGTCTAAACCAAGGGATGATTTGAGTTTTTTCAAAAATCAGGAGATGATCTGAGTTTCGATTGTAAACAAAGGGGTGATCTGTAATTTACCCTTAGATTTATACAAAAGAAGTTACTATTCCTAACAAAATCCACATCCTGAGTATGGTCAGATATATATAAAAAGTCTTAAAATAAGTTCAACGGCCATAAGCATTTGGTTGGAGATGGAAGAACGTTCAAAATGAGCTGGTTGTCAGTCCAAACTTCGTTAATCTGCAACCCAATACAGGCAGCGTGATCTATTCCTTTACAAATAGCCAACAAATTTGCTATGAGATCATCCCAAGGATCCAAAACAGTTCTTGTATAAAAAAACATAATCGTGCCATCTATCAAAAAGAAATATGCCCATCCGACGAGGGTAAGTCCTGTCATATAGTATCCTGCACATATCAAAACAAGAAAAGTGAGTAGAGGCAACTGAAAACAAAGATCGTTGACCGATATAGTGTAAGACCCATCCATTACATCCAAGGACAAAAAAGAAGGGGGGAACAAGTTCTGAAAAGAAATCCAATTTTCAGTGCATCGAATGACCCATAACGAATCAGCCGCTTGTGAAGCATGAATAACCCTGTTTCTAGCTGTCCAGACAAAATAACAAGTCATAACAAATACTTCAAAGAACCATGAGACCAAATGTTTGTCCGATCTGAGAATTGAATAAAAGAACAGATTTAAAGCCTTAATATTATTAAGAGCCAAATGATCTGTTCTAAGCCCCAACGGTCCTGCAGCCCAGATGTGTTTAACCCACTCACAAGTTATGAAATTGTGTCATGAGGATTCAACACCATTTCCACAAATAGCACATGAGGAGTCCATCTGGATCCATTTCGAAAGAATGGCCTTTGTAGGAATTCCTGCATTTAGCAAACGCCAGAAAAAAATCTTAAATTTTGGATGAATTGAAATTTTCCAAAAGAACTTCCACCAATGAATTTCACTAGAAGACATTTTAGTATAACGTGAGGTAAGGTAACGAGCAGCAAATTTAGTAATAAGGATTCCTTATTTGGCATTTAAGCACTACCATTTATCCTCAGAATAAAAAATGATCACAGATTCAATATGAGTAGAAATTAATCGAGGAACACAATCATTTAGCAGATCAAAATTCCTGCAATTTCCTTGTAAGAAAGAACTCACAAACTTTGATTTTTCTAAAGGCTCAATCATAGAAGTGTTCGAGATAGAGAGATTACCTGGAAGGGTCGGAATCCATTTATCAAACCAAAAGAAAGTGGATTGTCCATTACCAATTTTTTTAATCACCATTGTTTCCAAGGTAGGGATCACTTGAGAAATGTTATTCCAAGTCCAGGAGCCTTTCTTCGCTCTGGTAGAGGGATCAAAGAAAGAAAGTTTGGGAAAGTATTTGGCTTGAGCACTTGAGCTCAAAGGGCACTGGGTTCAGTGATAAGTCTCCAACTGAGTTTGAGTAGTAATGCTGTATTATGGGTTTCAGCCTTACGGAACCCCAAACTCCCAGCGGATTTAGGTAAGCACATTCGATCCCAAGAAATCAAAGGATTCTTCTTCTTGACCCTACTGCAATTCCCCATCCAGAAGTTAAGGCAGATAGAATCAATAGTACCTCATGAATTGCTTTAAATTTTTGTTGGGTTTTCAATGGTATACCTTCTTAGGTCGGTCCAAGTCCAAAACCCTATAAATCGGTGTTATCCAGTGCATCTCGGTGTGACTCAGCACAAGTTCTGTCGATTTCTAAAGGAAGCCGAATTTCTTCAATCCTTGCCCTGATTTGAGAGAAGAGACCGTAAGGGTGTCAATCGGTTCGGTTTTGATTATTCGATTTGGTTTAAGAAACTAAATGTAGAAATCAAAATCAAACCAAACCGAGAACAACAATATATTTTCAAATCAAAACCAAATCTATTCGCTTCGGTTTCGGTTTTTATTCGATTTTATATTTAGCTTCTTAGTGGATTGTAAATTGATTTCATATTCCGTATAGGTCCTATTTTAAATGTTTGGACCAATTTTATTACATCTTCACCAATAAAAAAACCCATATATATGATTTCACATTTTCACTACCAGAAAGGTGCCCAAAATAATTCAAATAATGAGTTCAAACAACTTTACCCATAAAATTATAGTCGAAGGCTCCATATGGAAAGCCAAAGAACCCGTGATTTCATTACAGAATGGGTCATATCCTCTTCTAACATTTGTAATATTATCCAATTCAATGTGATCTGCCAACTAGAGGTGCAACGAGCTAGGTTGGACAGAGTTTTTGGAAACCTGGCCCAGTCTAAGTCCCCAGAGAGAGCAGGCAAGGCCCGGCCCGGCCCTAGGTTAGATTGGGATATCTCAGCCAAGGCCTGGTCTTGTAGGGGCAAGGGTGTCAATTGGTCAGGTTTTAGTTATTCGGGTTGGTTTATATTTTGACAAAGTGCAAATTAAAACCAAACCGGATAGAAATCAATTAAAATCAGAATCATTTTGCATTAGGTCCGGTTTTATTATTTCTATTAGATTTTCGTTATCTGATTCTCATCCGTTTACATGTTTGTAGTGCCAATTTTGGAAAACAGTTTTTGTTTTTGATTTGTAATGTGTTTAATTGTAGTTCACATTTGGTTTACATGCGGTTTGTAGTGATGGTTCACATTCGGTTTCACCTTCGTACCTTTTAATTCGTTTCCCTTTACACCTAATTTGAGAGCACGAACAGATTAGTTAAAGAATGACTAAAACTTACCATCTCAATATATATTGCGGATTTGGCTCCGGATCTTCAGAAATAGAAGCATAATCGTCACAAAGATTAGCATCGGACTCCGTATATCTATTCTCTAAAAAAAGGGTCCCACATAGGGGGGTGAACTCACAAGAGCCCAACGAGATGGCTTAAAAACCTCTACAGTGCGGGTGGCTTGCGGTGCACTACAATGCGGGCTTGAGAGTTCGACACGTGGAAGAAGCTTCATCCAATGGTGCGACCCTGATTGGAAGGCAGCCTTTTTTTTTTTTTAAATTTCTTCTCGAGTTCAACACCATTGGATGTTGCAACTTCCACGTGTCGAGCTCTCAGGTCCGTATTGCAGTGCACCGCAAGATTAGGGCATTACAAAGGATTTGTTTTTCCTCAACGAGATACATATCAATATATCAAGAAAAATATAACAAGCATGATAAAATCATTATGATACAAGCAATACGAGATCAATATGATAAAAACATAGTATGCCAATGAGTCATTACAGAAAGAAATGAGATCTTGAGTCTTTTAAATTCTAACTAAGTGAGGGTCATGTGATTGTAGGATGCGAAAGAGTGAGGTAAAAACACATTGTTGATCATCAATCAATTCCACTAATCCCATGGTTTTAGTGCATGATATCTGATCAGGTATCAGTCACCTTCAAAACCGATATGATATCGATACAGTATTGACACAAATCAGCCGTTTCAAACTAGTTTACCCATTTTTCCTTCAAAAATAGATTTTTTATTACTATTTTACCCCTATCCATACCATTTCACCGATACGGTATTGGCTAGATATCGGTACCGGTATCGGTATCGATCACCTTCAAAACCGTGCATATTAAGCGATCTGATACCAATACTTCAAACCATGACTAATCCAATCCATAATTTTAAATATGGGTATCATTTAACAAGAAAAAGAAAAAAAAAAAAAAAAAAACAAAAACAAAAAGGTACCTTACAATAGTCCATCTGACTCATAGTTTGAGATATCCATATGTATTAGGCAATACATAATGGTTTTTCTAGTTGCCGATCTCGTACTATATATATAGATACCAAATTGGTGACACGTTTAGGATAAGGGGTAAAACAATAAAAAATCTTGTTTTTTTTAAAAGAAAATCAAGGGCAAATTTGCCTGATACGTCTGATCTATGCCAAATATCATATAGGTATTGTGTTGGTTTTGTAGGTGATCGATTCCCGATCCGATATGATGCAATAAACCATGATCTGAATTGATCTTGAAAGAAATGGAGAAGCAGGTACTAGTACTGCACCATGGTACATAATTTCGGATCGGATCGATATCGGTCATGATCGATCTCACAAGGTTTTTGTAAATCGTTCCTTGAATCGATCAACTCAATGGGATCGGGTGATCGGACTGACTTTTAAAATTTTACTAATATTTGTATCATTTCAATAAAATCTGAATTTTGATCATTTTTAATCAGTCCAAGTCGATCTTCCCTAATCCGGATTTGTATGGGCCTTGACCTATCCCAAATCTGATACCTGGATTACGGACCTTGTACGGTTGAACCATACTACCGCAGCAATTGCCTACTCAAAAAATGGGGCACGAAGGGGGACAAGACTGAGGAGGGAATTCAACGAGGCACTTTTAAATCGGTTAGGTAGTCACCACTCGAAAAAGTTTATAGATGAGAACATCCATATATAAAAGCTTTTGCCTCCTCAGTAATGTTGATCCGAATTTTGGAACTGACTATTTTTGGACTGATGTTTCCTTAACGTGAATCCCACGCATAAAAAGATAAAAGTGTTTTCTTTTTTCAAATGTTTGGCGACTAAACCATTCTGTAATTGCTTTTTGTTGGATTGAAACTAAACCATGTCTGTTGCCTGCCAAAATTTCTTTAACGTGAATCCCACGCATAAAAAAATAAAAATATTTTTTACCCTTGCTTATGTGAGATTGTACATCGGCCGCACGGGCAAGCGGCAGCCGAAGATCTGATCCCTACCAGCGTAATACAGAAGAGGCCTCTTCTTAGTTATTCACTATCAAAACCTTTTGGTTCAACACTGATCGAACATTTAAAAGCTAATATTACATCAACAAATGAGTGAGTAGATCAATGGATTAGTTCTCTCCACTGGAGATGCAAGGTATGCTCAGACACATGGGATGGGCGGAATGATCAGCCTTCCCCCCCCCCCCTCTCCCCTCCCCACCCAATGATGCAGGATTTGGCTCCTCTCTAAGGAGTCCAATGCACAGGAAGCACCCAAGAGACATCCGACGATTGGATTATGTCGCATACATCTCGGTGCATGTTAGTCATCTATCGAGATGTGTGCAGCATAATCCAATTATCAGATGCCCCTGGGTGTTGGACTCCCTGGGGAGGAGCTCGATCTCATGCTGCAAACCCGCATTGTCCCACCCCATTTGTCTAGCCGTACGTAACCTGCACCTAAATGCGCTCCCACATAGAACATGAGCCCTTTATTATGATACTATCACAAAACATCAAAACTGGGCTACTACTGAAGAACCTCGTGGCCCCACATTATTCAACCACCTTGGAAACATTTACGTGTGAGGGTGGGGTCACCAGTATTTGAACAAATTTTCAAACTTTCAGACCTGAAATTCCACATTTCCAAACAACTTTACTCCATAAAACGTTAAATATTGCGACCTACTTGACAACCTACTTGACAAGTATCATTAAGAATGAAAAAGTAGAGGAAGCAACTCAGAAAGACTCAGAAAGTCAGTCAATACCTCACCACTACTCGTAGTAGGCAGGTGAGGTGAGCTTGTACCATACTTCCTATGAGAGAAAAGAGCGATGATCTGATTTGAGCATATATCTTGTCTATGCAACTGCGAATTTATGGCAGAGATATTAGATTGGGCTTCCACAACCATCACAACTGGATTTTCTAGTTACGATGTGTTCCTCAACTTTAGGGGAGAAGACACTCGTAATAACTTTACTGGTTTCCTTAACTTAGTTCTGAAAGACAAAGGAGTTGATGTGTTTATTGATAGTAAAAAATTGTGGACTGGAGAAGCCATTGGTCTAACCTGCCTTAGAGCAATTGAAGGGTCCAAAATCTCCATCCCTGTCTTCTCCAAAGGATATGCACAAAGCAAATGGTGCCTTTTGGAACTTGCTCAAATTTTTCAATGCTACATGTCCAAAGATCAACTGGTCTTGCCCATCTTCTTCGATGTTGAGCCGTCACATGTTCGGAATCAAACCGGAAGTTTTGAAGAACCATTTCGGGAACACGAGAAGAATTTTGAACCCCAAATCGTGGAGAATTGGAGGAAAGCTTTGAGAGTTATAGGAAATTTGAAAGGAGAAGTTATTGATAAGAACAAGTAAGTCTCTCAATCCCACAAAATTCTTCCTTCTGATGGTAGTAGACTAGCTAGTAGTCACATTATTGTATTTATCTGTTTATTTCATCAGCTCATTCCAATATCCGTACTTGTTTGGCAGCCATGGAAAATTTGGTGCATCAATTGAGTTAGAGGTATCTAGTTGATCGACCATATTCATAATTTCGTGCAACATCTATGGTTAACTATGTATTAGATCCTTAACCTTGTACCTTAATCTTGTACCTCAAGTGGTTCAAATTTTTTCAAGAAATAGAACATTTTAAACCCATTTTAACTGATCATCAAAGATTTTGTACCTTGTTTGAAGCCCAAGGTTGTTTGGTTGATCATAGATTCTATTTTTCTCTTATGATATATAAGATATTTAATAGCTCAAAGTCAGCTTAGTATTGGAATAAAGTAGTAAATTTGGTTATCTTGATGCTCTGCTATATATATATATGTGTGTGTGTGTGTGTGTGCATATTTTCAATTTTTATTCATAGTAAATTCTCACTAGTATTTATTTTTTTCATTGTTTTCCATCAATAAAAACTTAAATTTATATGTTTTTTTCTTTTACTAAATATGTTCATCTTATTCACTATTGTGATTTACTTTGTAATATGACATGATTACAGGGATCAAGCAGAGATAGTTCAATTAGTTGTCAAAAGGGTTCTGGATGAATTGGTCAGTAGCACGCACTTGGCTGAATGTAGATACCCTATTGGTATAGATTCCCGTGTAAAAGATATTTTATCTTTATTAAGTACTGGATCCAATGATGTTCGATTCATAGGAATATGTGGCTGCAGCGGCATTGGGAAGACAACCATTGCTGAAGCTGTCTATAATCGAATCCTTTCAACTTTCAATAGACATAGTTTTATTTCAGAAGTTAGTAAACAAGCAATGCAATGCATGGGTCTTGTGTCTTTGCAGAAGCAATTTCTTAAAGATATTTTCAAAACTGACTTTGACATAGGTCATTATCGTAAAGGGAAAAAATTGATAGAACAAAAACTTTGCAAAGAAAAAATTCTTCTTGTCCTTGATGATGTGGACAGTAAAGAACAACTTGATGCTTTAGCCAATGAGCTCAAATGGTTTGGTCAAGGAAGCAGAGTCATAATTACAACTAGTTCAGAACATATCTTGAATGTGGCTAAAGTTGATAAAGATAAAATCTATTGGCTTCAAGAGCTAGACCATGAGGAATCTCTTCAACTATTTAGTCTGTATGCCTTTTCAATGGATGAACCTCCTCAAGATTATATGCAACTTTCACATGATGTGGTACGCTACTCAGGAGGGTTGCCTTCAACACTTGAGGTGTTGGGGTCTTACTTATCGGAGATAGGCAGCAAAGAAGAGTGGAAAAATACAATGCGAAAATTGAACGCAGCTTCTGTCTCTAGTCTTGCATCTTTACGCACGCAGAGAAAGAACACATGTCTTGTGAAAGACAATCCCCTTGGTGAGCGCCCAATCCACATACAAGGTGAGTAAATATTGTCCACTTTAGGTGGTAAATTGACATGTGTCCAAATCATTAGCCATTTGTTATTTCTTAAAATATCATAAAATAGTATGACCCTCGCTGTGTATCTTCTCCCTCTCCAACCCCATTTACCAATTGCATCCGATTAGGATTTATTTGGTGGCAAATCCTGGAAAGAACTTTCAACTTCCATAGCCAAATTAGAAACTGGAATGATAGATTTAATGGTGAAAATATTGAATCTCGGGATTTTATTTTTCAGGTGTCCAAGATGCGAATCTGGATTTGCAAAGCTCACAAGTTACAGTGAAGGGAGTTGTTGACCCACTAAAGCTCGCTGAGTACGTGTACAAGAAAACAGGGAAACACATGAAGCAAGAGCCAAAGAAGAAAGAGGAGAAGGGGAAGGAAGAGAAGGACGAAAAGAAGAGTGCGGGTGAAGAGAATGAAGAGGGAGGACAAGGTAGAAAGAAGATGCAAGAGAAGAAAGAGGAAAAGGGGAAGGAGGAAAAGGACAAAAAGAAGACCATGGGTGAAGAGAAAGAGAAGGGAGGAGAAGGCGGAAAGAAGAAGGAAGAGAAGAAAGAGGGCGAGGGTGAAGAGAGAGAGACGGGTGGAGAAGATAGAGAGAAGGAAGAGAAGAAAGAGAAGAAGGATGAAGAGGGTGAAAAGAAAGAGAAGGGAGGAGCAGATGGAGAGAAGAAGGAAGAGAAGAAAGAAGACGAAGAAGAAGAAGCGAAGGTGGCAGGGAAAGTAGGAACAAGAGAAGGAGTAGGGGAAGAGGAGACGAAAGTGGAATTGACGAAGTATGAGTTGCTGTACCATCTCCCCATATACTCCATTGAATATGCGGACGCTCATGAGATCTTCAGTGACGAAAACCCCAATGCTTGTTCAATTATATAACAAATTATAGTAGCATTAGCATTCGCCATTCCAAAATATAAAAAGAGCATCAAATTCATCAACCCTTCATTGTGGAAGAGCCAACTATCATTCATGTCAGATTCCATCGGGGAGTGCTCTCTCTCTCTCTAGGAGTCAGAAATGTGCCAATGAATTAATCTTATGTAGTGTTTGGTATGCATTCCAAGTTGATTTTGCATTCTCAGACGATTAAAACAGTTGTTGCAAAATTGACCTGGAGTGCATTCCAAGAATGCATAACAACAATAGCATTAGACTATTGGTCATTCATGAAGCAACGGGAAAGGTTCAATTTGATAAATAGATAAAAACAAGGAGAGAAATACCTTCGAACAGTCTACGAGCTCAGTTCCTCTGCACTTACCAATAGGTGAACGTACATGTGAGAGCCAACCACTTGTCTTATTTTTTCCATTTACAAGGGGAGGAGGGGTTTTTATGAAAACAAAATTAAAATGCCGCGAAAGACCCTTTTTCTTGTAGTGGTTCACCTGATAAGGATTCACATCCTCTACTTCCATTACCAGTACTTCCATCCTACTTCCGTGCTTGCATATCGCGCCATCTGGCTTGACAGGGATCCAACGTCTGAGATTGAAAGAATTCAAAAAATATTTATAATGGTTTCAAAATCTGATGAGATCTTTGAACCAACCCTTAAAGCCCTTAAACCATCCAACCCGACTAGCTCAAACTCACTCAAACCAAACCCCAAACCCATCAACCCTCAAATCTCCTCTCTTGAAAAATCCCAAAATCCGAACTTCTCCTCTTCTTCGGAAATACTCTGAGAAAAAACTCAGAGCAACTCCAACTCCATCGTTCATGGCCAGGGCTCGTGGGGATCTAACACACTCTACAATTTTTCTTTCTTTCCCAGTACCATCACAAAGACTTCCCACCAAGAAAATTAGAACCCAACTCGTCTTTTCTTCTTCTTCTTTATATGTCAGTTCTAGTTCTCTTCTTTGTGTCTGTTCGTCTTCTTTGAGATTGCTTCAGTGTAAATACAGAGATTGGTTAGTTCCAGTAGTAGCTAACGAGCCTCCTTAGTCATCTGATTTAGAACAAATCTGAACCATACCAAGTTGTATCAGAGACCTGATACATCACAAAAAAAGAAAGAAAGAAAGCAACCCCCTTGAATCTGAAGATGAAAGAATATATTACACAAATTACAGAGTAAAAAGCTAAGTTCCTGTAACAGATTAGTTCTTGTTCCTTAGTATTTGTTTACTTTCAGATTTCATGGAATAAAATAATTAAAAAAATCTTAAGAAGATGAAGGAAGGAAATGGGTACTTCGATTTTGATCACTTGCAAGTTCAGTGTATATCCATCGCTCCCTTTTCCTCTTCTTCCACCAAGCTGCCGGACTGGACCCAACCTAAATAAACAAATTGGCCTCTACTCAAACTTCAATGGTTTGATTAGATTCAGTTCTGGGAATTTTCCATTATAGTTGCATCATTACAAAGTTCTTGATACCCCACTGTTATAAAGTTTAAAAGGCCTCATCGTGAGATTTTTATGCAAGGACAACCCTCTATCACCTATAAGCAATTATTTGCGAGCAAAACCTTTCCATATTCAGTTATTGGCAAAAAACAGAGTTGAATGGAGAAACAGGATCAAAATCCAATTTATTCGTGAAAAGGCTTGATTGAGCTGAGTCAAGTTCATTGACGAAGACCATTAAGTGTGGGTTTTTAATGTTTTCTTTCTTCTTCTTAAATAATAGCATATGCTAGTCCAATGACATGAGACGATATACTCATGGTGAAGCTTGTCAAGCTACAATGGTTGGTGGTGGATGCCTAGGGCATGATTACAGTCCAACATTGGAATGATGGAATCATAGGGTAATATTCAACCAAGAACAGGTAGAAGAAAGGCCCAGATCGAGCAGCTTGGTTCATGGGAGAGGCTCTACAGAGCTTGAAGAGGAGAAGAATGGCTTTGAATAGTCTGAGACGGTGCCATAGAACAGGAGAAGAAGGGCTTTGAAAAGTTGACCAAACTCTGCGATCTCACAGGAATTGTTTTGAGCAGCAATGGCGAAGATGATGTACATAGGAGAAGAGAGCAGCAACGGCGGTGTTCGTTTGGGAAGAAAGGTAAACAAAACGATGTAGAGGATGCTCAGTGGTAGGGTTATGAAAAAGGTTGGGCTGGGTTCGGTTTGATTGTTAAGAACCGATTGGATTGGTTTGAGTGGAGCTTATGGTGGTTCAAACAGAAGTCAAGTGAAATTCAAAAACTTTTGAACTTATTCATTCACAGCCGTTGGATGCTCATAAAGACAGGTGGCGCATTGACAAGCCCTGGAAGTAGGATGGAAGTAAAAGTAATGGAAGTAGAGGATGTGAATCCGTTGATACATGCAGATGATCCATTCTCCAGCTGCAATGGCCTTTTCTTGTACTCACCACTTCTTTGTAACATGTAGCTCTATATGATGGAACCTCCACAGTGGCAACAGTGTTGCGGCTGTCATCCGTTTTCTCCAGAAGCATTATTGCCCAAGATAGCCACTCGATGGCATCAGCATAGCTCCTGTTTGTTATATTTTTCTTTGCCATTGTCTGTAATTATCCTTTTTTCTTCTTATCTGTTTGTATTACATTATATTTCCAACAATCTTATGGTTTTTAGAATGAGTATAAGGCTAGAGTTTAGAGATTTTGTTACTTGCTTGTTCTTCTTTATGCCGATACACCCTTTCGAGGGGCTTCTAATGCTGTAATCTCTAAAGATTCTGATATTGTTGAAGTTTCTAATTTAATCTCCAGAACCGCTAACCAAGAAGATTCTTTGTGTTTCCTTCTGGGTTTCTCGGTTGGAAAAGTCTTCTATCAAACACCCCACCTTGTTATGGTTTGAGTTGCAGAGATGCAGGTCTCGCCATTGAATGAAGTCATGGTGCTATCGTTCTGTTTCCTGGCGTTTCACGGTTGATGAACAAAAGGGTTTCAAGCGACACAAGTTTTCGGTTTGGGGATGACGTTGATGTGGATCTTTATCCTCTCAAGTCTGGTGCACCTGCCTAGTGCATCTAAATGTGCATTTGACGGTGCACCACATGTGACTTCATGTTATTAAAAATAAAAAAAAAAGGGTAATAGAATGCTACCCGGTAATGCGCAAAGTATGGTGACCACGCCCAGATAGGGGTGTCAATTGGTCCGGTTCCTTAACGACTCTAGCCTTAAGGGGACTAAAACAGGACCAATAAGCTAATCAGATCCAAAGTCCAAACTTGAGATCTAGGACCATTAAGTAATGGTTGGGCCGGTTCCGGTTCCAAAACAATTCCAAACTGTCCAAATCTTTTAAAAAAAAAATCCTAACACATGCTACATATATCTAATAATATTATAATAAGACACTAATTTCAATCATAAGAGATATGTTTTGGTTTTTTCTTTTAAATCACAAAACTTGTCTATATTACTTCTTGTTTTGTATTAATTAATAAGTAGGTACATCAAAACTCTTATAAGTTAGGATTAATTTAAGGTATGTTCTTAAGTTAGCATCCCCAAAATAGACCTTTAAATTGATAGGCAAATCTTTAGTAAAATAGCACATGAGACAAATGGTACCAGCCAAAATTGAAAGACCAAAAAAATAAAGGGTTTGACTTTAGCTCTCACGACCTTGAGTCCAAAGAATTATATAACATATATAGGGTTATGATGTGAATTTGCTCCGATTCTACCGGTTCCACCAGTTCCTAATTTGTAGATTTGGAGCCATACCAATAACTTATTGGTGGATCCGAAACAGGACCAAGAAGCTAATGGGTGGATCAATTCCAGCTCCTAGCAAGCTGGATCCGGTGCGGTTACCGATTCTGGTTCAAAATTGACACCCTTACAGCCAAACATAAAAGCACCTTGAGCGCCTAGAAATTCCACTTCTACATGGGGTAAGGTGGTAATTTTCAAGCACCTTTTATGTTTGGGCATTGTCTCCTTGCTTTGCGCACAACTAGGTAGCGTTGTTTTCCCCCAAAAAAATAATAAAACAACTCTTTTAGAGTGAACCAAATGTAGCGGTCTAACAAATGGTCGCGATTATTGGTAACCACCCTGAACCGATACCATGAGGTCTAATTCCGATTTGGGCCTCAAACTACTTACTAGGCCAGCCCATGACCACTGAAGTGGTGAAGTAACAGTCGATTTATGCTTAATTTAATTCCATTACGTGCGTCTGAGAACAGATAGACACGTGGAAGATTCCCAATCAAGGGTATTACCGTCATTTAATTCTAGAATATTAGAGAATGAGAGTTTCTAACAGGAACACAAACATGTTCCTAATTACAATGGAAAACAACATTGTTGACCTGTGGTAGCATGTACAAACATTTGTTGGTGGAGCGATTCATAGAATCAATAGCATAAACCTGGGTTACAGGTCAAATCGAGAGCCACTAGGCTAAAGACATATATGTCTTAGTTATATATATCTGGTGAGGCTAAGGAAGACAGTGCTATCAACTCAGTATATTCAAGACAAAGGCTTGTGACATAAGTCATATAATGGACACCCAACCTATGTGAAGAGGTAAACTCCCGATTAGGTTTAAAGGGTAAAAACAAATTCACCAGATGACATCATCAGTACTACTATTTTTGGGTCATTTTGATTAGATGAGAAAGTAGTACCACCATAATGAAAGGAAGATGAGTTATAGATTGTTAATCAAGCTGAATCTCATGAAGTGTGGGGATGTGTTAACAGTGGTGCACACTGTGGGATGACCTAAGTGGATGCAGGGGTGAGACCACCTACCAATGAGAATTTTATAGGTGAATTCTCTAAACATCCATGAGATTAACCAATTAGAAGGGAACAAGGTCGGGTTACGAATGTCTAATTTTATCATGAAAGGGATGGCACATAAAGTTGACTGGTAGGATATAGATGGTGAGCTAGTCGGCTACACCAATAAGGAAATGTTGGATGGTGAGCTAGTCAGCTACGCCAATGATTAAAGATTCAAGAAGTTTGACTTCACCTGTACTCAGTAATGTAGTTAATCAGATCTAGTATAGGTTCAAGTTCGAAAGACATCTGCAACGATGTGTCCTACTATTTTTAATATACTCACTAGCTAGTTCAATGTTTTGTTTTATCAATATTTTGAATCTTGTGGTGAGGGGGGGGGGTTGTTGGATTTCTAATGTCTTTATTATTAGAGATTCAAAATTCATTTGGCTTTTCTGTTGGGTGTGTGACACACCTTGGTTATGTCTCTCCCACTCCTGTATATGGAGAGGAGGTTTTGTCTTTTTTAACAACATATTTTTTAGGAAGCAATTTTAGTTTCTGTTTTCTTCCTTAGTCGTAGTTTGTCAATATCAATGAGTTAGTGAGTATAGTCTATGGGCTCTCTACGTAATTACATTTGGAATTGCAACCTATGTGATTTGAGAGCTATTTTTATCTTGGAGTTATAGGCTTTTACTGCTCGTAATTTTGTGTTTCTAGTCTTATACTTTATGCCCATCTTATTATATTCCAACATTTTCGATGATTTAGACGAGAATCAATCGGTTGAAGTGTTGATTATCCCTTTAGAATTTTTTTCTTAATCTAGTGAATGGGTTTTTGTCAAATAAAAATTGAGAAACCGTCTCAAAATGAAATTGTTTTGGACGTTGACGAAGAAAACGTAGACATAACTGTAGAAATCCGAAGATCTGAAGAGACCCATTCGCAGATTTCAAATATGTTGAGCAGCAAAACCATGGATATCAACGACGAGTCTTCTTTGTCAGTCAACCCAATTAAAGTCAAGAACAGATCAGAAGTTTTCTATAGAGATAAGGGAATCAGGAGAAGGGGAAAACATGAACATTGAGGTTATCTTTGCATGACACTTAGGGAAACATGTCCTCAATTCACAATTCCACATGAGATGATCAATAACGATGACCTCGGTTACCCCCGATACTGGCTAAGCTCTTGATGTACATAAAAATGGCCCACCAATGATTACCTGACACGTGCTATGGAATCATCATACAAGCCCGATATCTAGTGATGTTGAGAACCTCATCAAAGGTGTTACACCAACAAAGGATGCCATCACAAGATGGAAATCATGCGCATATAATTTCCAATCAAAGCCAACATCACAAATGGTAGTGAGAGCATCGAGATCTGTAACTTCCTTACGGATAAGGGTGAACCAGTCAACACACGATTAGGGGTAGATAGGGAAACTGTCACATCATGACCCTAGTACAACCGAACCTAAACAGTGGCCAACTCCCCGTTGTAGGGCACGGTCCTTGAATCATGGGGATAATGAGCCCCACATACAGGAGTGTTGAATAGGGTAAAGCCCCAATGGCCAGCCCCAATGGCCAGGGAGACTCAACAACCGCCTCGATAACCGTCCCTCCTTTATATAGCAAAGGAGGGACCCAAGTACGACACTCCACAACCTCTCACATTTACTACTCTCTCTATACCCCCTCTACATTTTGCCTGTTCTGTTGGACTGACTTAGGCATTGGAGAGTCCCTCCTCAGAGTTTGCTCAGGGTCTCTCTTGTGCTCTTCACCTATTATAGGTCTCCATTTCACCAACCCAGATTCTGGAGGCAGCACCTCATCAATTATTATTTGTGAATCTTCCATATGACAGCCTTAATTCTACTTCTGCCAATACCAACACTGTTCAGGCCAACAAGGACAGTAAAATGTTGTCCAAGCAGTTTGTACTCGAGCTCAGTATCCCTGATCTTAGAGAAAATGCCTTCATCTCTCCAATGTAAGCATTAACAATGAACTTAATTAGCTTTTGGTTCATCCCTTGTTCTGATCTGTCTCCCTGAAGCACAATGTTGATGGGGGTGATTTGAATATAGTAATCCAAAAACTGAATCCAATTCACTAAAACTGCTTGTCATCGTAACAACAAGTAACCAATATTCTAGGTTGGGATTTGTTGCGTGTGAAAACCTCCGATGCTCGGTTCGCCCACGGATGGACCTGTAAAAACCAAGCGATGAGCACAAGAGAACCGGTGTGGCTCCGGCCTAAGACTCTCCGATGCTCAAGTCAGGTCTCCAATGCAACAGCGTAACTGCGTAGTAAAAAGCCAGCCTCCTCGATGGTGTTCCATACCTGGGTATTTATAGAATGAGGAGGAGATGAGGCGGTTGGGAGAGTCCTAGTATGGTAGGAGTCCTTCTTTCGGAAGGTTCTCTCGCGTATAGCGAAGTGGAGAGCTATTTTTGGGTCGGACTCTTATTAAGGTAAGAGTCCATGTAGAGTGCGATTCCGTGTTGCGCTCGGGATCGTGGCTCGATCCCTATCCCGCGATTCTCGGGATGCACCGCGTGGCCGGAGATCCCGGGTGGGGTGCTATGGCGGCTTCGGTGGAGGAGGGCTCGCCTCGGAGGTCGGCCCGGGGTTGGCGAGGAGGTCGGCAAGGAGGTCGGCCCGAGAGGTTGGTCTCGGCCGCAAGCTCGGTCGGAGTCTATGGCTGACCCGTATGAGCTCGGCCTCGCCCACCGGCTAGCTCGCTCAAGTCCGCTCTGTCGGGTGACTTATCGGAGATGGGGTCGGCCCGGTCTCTGCCCGACCCAATTCGGTTCTCGGGCCGAGGTCGGGTCGGCCATGTGGCGCCCTCGATAGGAGGGTGTTTTATGCCTCATCGGATTGTTCTCCTCTCGGGTTCCCTGCCCGGTCAAGTGCACAAGTTCCTCTCATAGGAGGGGCAGAAATGACGAGCTCACCCCCAGCCCAAACACATTGCCCGGGTGGGGTGAGGTCGTCATTTACGCCCTCCTATGAGAGGAACCTGCGCACTTGACCGGGCAGGGAACCTGAGAGGATAAAAATTCATCTAGGTTCATATTCATTCATCGATTGAGATTAGTTTCACTTCAAATGTGCGGTTACTATTATTAAAGAACAGAAGAATAAGTTGATCAATTGATGAATGTGCCAAAAAAAATTTGCTAGTTGAATATTGAATTTGTGACCGTATAGGTGAAAAAAACTTGTTGCCTAACATAGGATGTGGACCCATCATTTTTTTTTAGATTAATAGAAGGTCAAAAGGTTCATGTATGGCACTATGGCTATTAAAGACACTGAGCCAAGTGATGAAAGCACCCCCGCCCCCCTATAATAAGAAGCCAATGGGTGTATGTAATGCAGGTCGTGTTGATCTATAATGTTTGATGAAGAAACTCCACATCTGTTGTCTCTCCCTCTGTTGATCTTGTCTACTCCTTTCTCTATATAATTGCTAAGGTTAGCAACTAATGAGGATTGCAACTATTATATAGATTGAAAATAGAGACCAACCCTATAATTAATAATAGTTTATCTCTCCAATAATAAGACAAAACTGCAAATAAGTCTACACATAAAATCATTCTTTACACTTATTAGAACAGGTACACTAAAGTCTCTATCCGATAGGGAGACCACCTCCCGCATAGGGTTTCATCCAACCATGACCATCAACCAACACTCATCCTCTAATCCATACGCAATTACACATACAATGATTGGATGCTAGCCCACAAATGGTGAAAACATTATAGCTCATGCATATGGAAAACGGCACATGAATCCCTTCCCCTTAATAAAAATAAAGATATGAAATAATTATATTTTAGTCTCTAATTCATCCAATCATGTCGAAGTAATATATTAAAATCAATCATTACATTACTTATTTTGTAACACACCTCAATTACAACTTACAACAAAACAAAACCTTGAATATTTGTCCGAAGACCTTTTAGAAAAAAAAAACCTGTTATGATTAACTTGGATGAAATGCATGCCATTGACTTTAATATTATACTTTATTGGATTTATTACACACATTTAAAATTATATTATGTATTAATGTGTTAGGTGGGGGACAGAGAGCTGGGGAGGTGTTAGCCACGTCTGTGTTAAGAAATTTTCTTGAGATGTGGATATGGATTGTGAAATCTGTTGAGAGATTTAATTAAATTGTAAAATGATTTTTCAAAATATATATTTTATTGGTAAACGAGTTTTCAATAGAAGGGACTCGCCTGTGAAATGATCTAAACATCCCTTCTTTTGCTGGGTTGGATCTTTCAATTCCAACCACGGCTGGAGGAGAACGGAATACTTAACCCTGACCCAACCCAACTTGAAGACGGACCAGGCCGTCTATTTCTTTGCAACTGAAAACCAATTTGCAAACCACTAACTAGAGAGAGAAAAGAGCACCCGGAGCAGCTATCTATCTATCTATCTATCTTCTCTGCAACTCTGCAAGTGATAGCGGCACTAGATCTGGCCACAATTGGATCTTCTAGTTACGATGTATTCCTTAACTTCAGGGGCGAAGATACTCGTAATAACTTCATTGAATTCCTTAACTTGGTTCTAAAAAATGAAGGAATCGATGTGTTTATTGATAGCAAAGAGTTGGAGACTAGAGAAGCCAAAATCTCGATCCCTGTCTTCTCTAAAGGTTATGCTAACAGCAAATGGTGTCTGCTGGAACTTGCTCAGATTTTTCAATGCTACATATCCAACGATCAAATGGTCTTGCCCATATTGTTCTATGTTGAGCCGTCGCATGTTTGGAATCAGACCGGAAGTTTTGAAGAAGCATTTAAGGAGCATGAGAAGAATTTTGAGCCTCATATCGTAGAGAATTGGAGAAACGCTTTGAGAGTGATAGGAAATTTGAAAGGAGAGGTTATTGATAAAAGCAAGTAAGTTTCAAACCCACAAAATTCTTTTGAATCTAGTCTCCTTTTCATATCTTAAAACTTAATTGATTTATCTGTTTATTCCATTAGTCCATTCCCCACTTTCATCCTTTACTAGATAACTACACCCCCACCCAAAATATATAGTTTGATTTTAATCTTTAAAATAAATCAACTAAATTACATATCTTATCAAAATCAAATATTATTAAATTAAAATTTGTTAGTCATAAACCCTTTAAACACAAGGGTAATATTTATTTTTCTAGATAAGATTGTCTCCATTCACTTCTCTATCCATTATTATTTATAATGAGTTTTTCTAAGCATGGTGAATGGGATATAAGAATACAAGCTCCTATTATAAAGAACAAATAATTACATGAAAATTTTCTCATAAAAAAATAATAATAATAATTACGGCTCCGTTCGATTGTAAGGGGAATTAAAGGGAAGGGAAGTGAAATTTTCATATTTAAAAAATGAACTTTTTTAATCATTACCCCATGTGATAATATATCTAACTCCAAATCATTCCATATTTGGTTATTAAATGTCACTTTACTTTGCATCCATTTTCCTTTGGTTTAAAATGTAAAATAAATATTACATGTATAATGTATTTTTACTAGATATGATAAGAAATTTAAGTAGTTTAAACAATCACATGGGGTAATGATTACAAAAGTATTTTTTTTAGGTTTGAAAATTTTCCCTTCCCTTCCCTTTAATTCCCCTTGCAACCAAATGGAGCCTACAAGAAATTTTACCAAAACGAAAAATAATAATTACAAGAAAGAAATATCCCTACTTGTTTTGCCAACATAAAAAATTTGGCGCAACGGTAGGATTACGGGTATCTTGTGTAGGTTTGGTATTTTGGCAATGGCAATGTGTACAATGTGTGGATGTGTTGTGATTGTTGACAACAAGATACTGATGATGTGTACAAGCAGTGGCTGACGTGTGGGGGTGTGTTTGGTATGGTTTGACATGTGTATGGTAAGTGTACAACACTGCATGGCATGTTTAGGATGTGGTTAGAATGTGGATGGCATGTTGGGAGCATGATTGTGGTCTGTAGATGCGTGTGAGATGATATCATGTGGGTATATGATGACATGAGAGATGATGCATGTGAGATGCATGGAATGCATAAAACATAATGTATGTGTAGATGTGATGGCCTTGTATGTGATGTGACAAATGATGTGAGCATAATGATATGGCATGTGAACAAAGTAATACGCATGGGTGCATCATATGGCACGTATGGTTATGGTGAAATCCATGATATGCTAATGTGGAAGATCTAGGTTTTATCATGGCAGTTTGTACGGGTGTGGCAACATGTGTTGGTTCAGATATGATGTGGTGGATAAGGTTGAGATGACATAGCAGCTCAACAATGCATGGTGGCATAGCTGTGACAATCAATCAGACCAAGCAGGGTCATGCAACCCAGGCTGGCAAGCCATGGCAGCCGCATAGGCAAGCCAGCAAGAGGTACACAGCACCATGGTCGTAGGCCACCAAGCCATGTGGTTCACACCTGCAGAAGGCAAGGCCGCGCCTGTGGGAGCCCAACCAAGGCCAGTGCGCAAGTGCAAAGTCCTTGGGCCATAAGGCTATTTCGTTCATTTGGTAACAAATAGCTAAAGCACGAAACCCATGCCATGTGTTCGGTGGAATTTCCTAACGAATGGGTAATTAAGCCAACCAGAACTTCTACGGCACGCCTGCCCATCGCGGCGCACTAATGAGGTGCGGTGCAATGACTGTCTTATACCTATTCGAGCGGGGGTAAGGTAGTCATTACACCTCATCTCATTAGTCCACCACTCCGGCTGCTACTGGCAGCGTGCCGTAGAGGATCACGATCCGTGATTAAGTGAGCTTGGGGAAATAAAAGGGAAATTTTCACATACCTCCCTAAGGTATCATGTAATTACAACAACACCCGTCCATTTTGGAAAATTATGCCTCCTACTTTTGTAAAAAGTTAACACATACACCCATCTTATCCTTTAATACTATCGTTGTTAATCTCACGGACTCACACTAACGGAATGGATGCATGTGTTAAATTTTTACAAAACTAAGGGGACATGTGTAATTTTCCAAAATTGATGGATGTTTTTGTAATTATATGACATCTTTTGGGAGGTATGTGAAAATTTTTCAAAGCGAAATGGACCTCAAGGTTTTGGTTAATGTGTTTTCAATTCCAAAGTCTTCCTAGTTGTCTAATGAGAATCCAAGGTTGAGATTCGGATCAGAAGGATTAACAAAATGCGCGTCTGGGTTCGACGGAAAAGATTTGCCCATACCTTCTCAGATTGTCTAAGTGTACAAGGATTCATGTCATGTGAAGCAAGGTAGGTGTAGAACCCTAACATGATGTAGAAAAGTAAAGGAAAAATGCAAACACAATCACACAATGCACACAAAGATTTACGTGGTTCGGCAAGATTGCCTTACGTCTACGATGAGATGAGATCTATTTCGCTATCAATGAAGAATAGGGTTACAGTCACTCGTTCCTCACACCTCTCTCAGATTTTTTGTTACAGAGAAAGAACTCTCGCTACATAGTTATAGTAAAACCCTATACAATAGGCTCACTGTGTTACAATGCTTCATGCGTATACCATACGAGACTTACAGAGTCCACTCTAGAGGCCGCCTAAAGCTCCATGTAGTTCAGTGTTTCCATCTGGTGCAACCAACTGATTTGATGGGCCTCATTAGACCGCATTTTGAATTGGATCGAATTGTCGAAATCTGAGCCGCTAGGACCCTTACACTCAGTTCTATCATGACGACAATTAGTGATATTTCGCATGTCACGACATGCCCTTGAAAGGACAATTTTGCCATTGGATCTTGTTTTGGCCATAAATTGGTCATTGTAAGTCCAATTTTGGTGATTCAAGTTGTTGTGTGTTCCAGAGAACGTGAAGAGTATTGTAGAATTGAAAGTAGAAGCTGGAGAGTACCCTAGAACCCCTAGTTTTAGTTTTTTATTTTGTTATATGCATTGGGAACATTGGGACTGCTGATTAAATTGCATCAATTTGACCTCCAAGAACTTGTGGGAGATGGTGGTGGTGGTGGAGAGCTATGGCCTTCAAGTGGTTGATCAACTTTGGTAAATTCTTGTCAATTTCCCATTGTAATTAGCTAGGACATGTGTTGAGTGTTGAATTGTCTTAGCTATGATGTATAAGAGTTAGAGAATTTGATTTTGAATTGTTTTTGTCATTCTAAGAGGCTGTTGAGTGGATACTCAATAGGTTGTGGTTGTAAGTAGTTGGGGTTGTTGTAGTCCTTGTCTTTCTATTTCAAGGACTAAAGTAGGAAGAGTCCTGGATTGTAGGAGCAGTTGATACTTGGTAAGAATCGGGAAAATATGAAACTCTAAGGAGAATTACTCCGTGGATGTACAAAAATTTCTTAACCACGTAAACTTTGTGTTGGATTGTGTAAATTGCTTTGATGTGCATTTATGTGTGTAGAGTGGGCGTGTCTCTCCTGATAGGCCTGGCCAATTTTGGTTACGAACTATAGCTGGTAAAATTGGGATTACCCCAGCCAGTGGTGTTTGCACAATATTGGTTCAGGCATAGACGGGACAATGACAATAGCACACAAAGTTTGAATTAAGCGGAAAATTTTTATACCCTGATTCAAACCTCCTCCAATGTTGAAGATAGTTCAACAAGTGGTATCAAACCTGAGGGCTTAATTAAATAGCAGTTGGGGGATCAGGGACTGAACATGGATTTAAGAGAAACTACATACACTTTTGGCAAAGCACCACTGATGGCAGTAATTTTACATTCTAGAAGAAAATGATGGAGTTCTATCTTGGGTCGTCTCTTGGATTTCAGGTATGGGAGGCAGTGACTAAAGACTACACAACTACATCTACTTCTTTAGGTGACACGAAGAAAGGAAAAGATACGTTAACAATCAAAAGGCCCTTATTGCAATTTAAAGTGCATTACCTAATAGTGAAATGGCTAAGCAGATGTGAGACAAACTCATCAGTATACAAGACTGTTGGGCAATTGGAGCGTTCTGGAGTTGTGTTGTCATTGTTGGCAACGTTTCTAGACATTTTGATGATGAGGCAGTGGTTTTTGATGAGTTGGAAGAGTTGAAATGGTCAAACAGACTTCTACACAGTGTCAAGGGCAATTTGGTCATTTGGCAGGGGCATAGTGGCATCCAAGTATGGAGGATGTATATTGGCAGTATTTTGGATCCCTAAAAGTGTTTGGCAAAGGCTTGAAGTAGCAGGTGAAGGTTTTGTACATCGAAAGCTGCGATTTCATAGGATCGTGCAGTGGGGTCTACTTTGAAGCTTTTTTTGGAAGCCTTAATGTCTGAACTGGGTGAAGAAGTCTTCATGATAAATGAAGTTCGTCAAGTTATGGTTCCAATGCAACTAGTCTCGTATCATTTCAATGTCAGACCAAGAAGTTATAGAGTTTTTCGTGTCATTGCGTGAAAACGGAGCGAATATGGAGAAGGATGTTTTCTCCATACTTAGCCAAATTTTTTGGCTTAAGTTTAGCAACCATTCTGTAGACAGACATCTCCCATTAATTTCATAAAGTTCCAGAATCGCCATGACCGTCAGATCGACATCTTGTGCAAGATTCCTCTTGGACGTCGCATATTGATGCAAGATTCTTTTTAAAAAAGAAGGGAGAGAGAAAGGAAATAAGAGATTTGGTAGTGGAGTGTGACATCAGTATGACATCACTTCATATTTCTAACGAAGATTGCATTGTGATTTCTTTGACATGTGTCCTCGTTACACATGGTTTTGTCACAAAGAATTCAGTTATTTACGATTTTGCCACTGGTTACCCGTTTTTGAGCATCCAACTTTAGAAGGCCATATCTTGGTCATCCGAAGTCGAAATTGAACGAAAGTTTTTTTGAAATTGGGTATTTTTTCGAGAGGAAGCCATTGGAGTAAGTTGCAGAACCGTTTGAGCACAGAAAATCGACAACATCACTGGTTTATGTTCAATGGCTCCGTATTGAAGATGATTTGAGCAGTGGAGCGTACACAGACTCGATTTCTATGCGTTAGAGGCTTCATGATTGTTGGATTACTCTACAAGAGTTAATCTTCGATTATAAATCCCTATTGTGAGTTTCTAGGTTGCATGTTCAGTTGAAAAAACCTAGTTTGATTGTAAGCCAATATTGGCCATTGTATTGGGAGATTTAGTTCTGTTATTTGCAATTAATTATTGTAACTCTGTCAAGTGGGGGCTTGCACAGAAATTGAGGTAGTTGCCCTCGTTTGTGTGGTTGCACAGACTGAAGCAGGGATTGGGACTTCCTGGGTGGTTGTAGCCATCAAAATTTGAGTAGTGTATTGAGGGAATATGAAACCCTATACGGGTATTCCTCCTTGGACGTAGGCAATTTGGCCGAACCACGTATATCTGGTGTTCTATCTTGCATTTATTTTTCAACATATATTTGAAGTGTGTGTTTTGCAGAGTGGAGGGACACTGTCTGGTAGACCCAACCACGTTGTGGTGTGTAGTGGACATGTCTGTGTGTGATTGGTAATTACGGGACTGCCTCGGCCAATCTTGAATTGTGATTGAGAAAACATCACCAGTGCGATAACTGTTAGAGATTGGAAGAAAGTTTTTGCTGACCCTGATTCACCCCCCCCTCTCAGTGTCAACCTGAGTTTATCAAAGACGATGATCCCACGACCTCATGAACAAGTCAAAACTGCTGATACACAAGGCACAGCTTGAAGGACTCAAAATGTTAGTTGATCGATCAAGACATAGCTGGATGCATGTTGAGAGTAAATGAGTTTGTCAACTCCATCAGAGGCTTGGGAGAAACCTTGACAGACTCTACAGTGGTTCAGAAGATACTTAGGTCATCATTATCCAGGTTTGATCCTAATTAAGGTGTCAGCTATAGAAGAAGCAAAAGACCTTAAGTTAGTGTTTTTTGATGAGATACATGGCACCTTACAGCTTATAAAATGAGGATAGAGAAGAGTAGGGGAAGACAGTGAACAATAAGCTGCATGTAATACTCTAAAGAAGCTAGATATTATAGAGGATCGATCCAAAGGTGGAGGCCAATACGGAGGTTGAATATGAGGCCAATTTTGTGAAAAAAACTACCCAAAGGCAAAGGCAAGTACAAGGGCAAGCTCCCTCTCGAGTGCTTCAATTGTGGAGCAATAGGGAACTTTGTATCCAAGTGTCTCCATAGGAAGAAGAACTTCAATGATGCTGAGGAAGAGCCAAAGGAGAAGACCGAGGATAGTAATGAAAAAGAGGTCCCCAAATATGAGAAGTAGGCTAAAGAAAAGATATCTCGTTACAAAGAAGGACAATGACACTTCAGATGTTGATTCAGGAGGTAAATCAAATAATGATTGTAGTAAGGCATTATTTATGTTTTGGTCATTGTAAGGGGCTGTTGAGTGGATGCTTAATAGGTGTGTGACAAATTGTGTAGTTGTAGCTAAAGCTAAACAATCATAGTTGTGGCTTTGATCGAGTAGTTGGAATTGTAGCCATTGTCTCTGTATATCAAGGACGTAGGAGTCGTCTTAGACTGAAGGCGCAGTTGATACTTGGTGAGTATTGGGTACGAGACCCTAAGAAGTATTTCTTCGTAGATGTAGAAAAATTGCCGAACCACATAATCTTTATGTTTTGGATTGTATAAATTTCTTTGATGTACATATTTGTGTTTAGAGTAGGTGTGTCTCTCCTAGTAGGCCTAGCCAAATGTTGATTGCAAAGCGATAGGGCATACGAACTGTAGCTAGTGAAATTTGAATTGCCCTAGCTAGTGGTGTTTGCAGAGTATGTATTGGTTCAGGCACAGATAGGACAGTGACAGTGGCATAGTGAATTAGTGATACTAACACACATAGTTTGAATTAAAGGGAAAAATTTTATACTCCGATTCACTCCTTTTCTCTGTGTGAGTAGTTGGGTATGTAGCCCTTATCTTTGTATTTCAAGCAGTTAAAGATTTTTCAAGAAATAGGATGTTTCAAACCCATTTTAACATATCATCATAGATTTTCTACCTTGTCTGAAGCCCAAGGTTGTAAGATTGATCATATAGATTCAATCTTCCTCTTATGATGTAGGACATTTAATAGCTTAAAGTCGGTTAGTGTTGGAATAAAATAGTAAATTAGGTTATCTTGATGCTATGTTGTCACCCCAATGATATTTATGTTTAAGCCCCTACACCCCTACTTCTTATATAAGGATGCATACTTTCAATTTTTTGCACATACTAAATTCTCACTAGTGTTTATTTCAGATTGCTTTCTATTCCAGAAAAACTTAAAATGTATATGTTTTTTTTACTAGATATTTTTATCTCATCAGTTGTTGTGCTTTTATCTTTGATATAAAATGATTGCAGGGATCAAGCAGAGGTAGTTGAATTAGTTGTCAAAAGAGTTTTGGATAAACTGGACAGTGACATGCACTTGGCTGAATGTAAACATTGCATTGGCATAGATTCTCATGTACAAGATCTATTATCTTTATTGAGTACCGGTTCAAATGATGTTCAATGCATAGGAATATGTGGTTTAAGTGGAATTGGGAAAACAACCATTGCTGAGACTGTTTATAATCGCATTCTTTCAACTTTCAATAAGCATAGTTTTATTTCAGATGTTAGTAAACAAGCAAAGCAATGCATGGGTCTTGTTTCTTTGCAGAAGAGACTTCTTAAGGATATGTTCAACAGAGACTCTGACATAGGTCATTGCAGTAAAGGGAAAAAATTGATAAAACACCGACTTTGCAAAGAAAAAGTTGTTCTTCTTCTTGATGATGTGGACAACAAAGAACAGGTAGATGCTTTGGCCGGTGAACTAAATTGGTTTGGTCCAAGAATTAGGGTGATAATAACGACCAAAGGTGAACATATCTTGAATGTAGCTAAAGTTGATAAAGACAAAATCTATAGGCCTAAAGAGTTGGACCATGAGGAATCTCTTCAACTATTTAGTATGCATGCCTTTTCATTGGTTGAACCTCCTGAAGAATATATGCAGCTTTCACATGATGTGGTAAGTTATTCAAGAGGTCTGCCTTTAACTCTAGTGGTGTTGGGGTGTTATCTATCGGACATAAGTAGCAAAGAAGAATGGAAAATTACGTTGCGGAAATTGAAAGCTGGTAAAGCTTCTATCTACAGGCTTACCAAGAACCAAGATGAATTACTTAAATTCACTGGAGGATCTTTGAAACCGAGTGGCTCCACAACTAAAGATAGAATTTGTAAGTGGTTCACAACAATAAAGAACCAAGATGAATTACCTAAATTCATTGGAGGATCTTTGAAACCAAATGGCTCCACAACTAAAGATAGAATTAGTAAGTGGTTCACAACAGCAAAGAACCAAGATGAATTAACTGGAGAATCTCTGAAACCAAATGGCTCCTCCATAGCTATTGGTAATGATGATAGTAATAAAAGGTGGTTGAAATTAGTAGAGATCCTAACTGCAACAGAGAATTTTGATAAATCATTGGTGATTGGAGTTGGTGGCTTTGGTAGAGTTTACAAGGGTGAACTAGATGACGGTACCCTAGCAGCAATCAAGCATTCCAATCCGCAATCTAGATCTGAACAAGGCGGGGCAGAATTTTTGAAAGAGATTGAGATGCTATCGAAGTTCAGGCATAGACATGTGGTTTCCATGATTGGGTTCTGCGATGAGAAGAAGGAGATGATTTTGGTGTATGAATATATGGCAAATGGGGATCTCATGAATCATCTCTTTTGCCGGAGTTACTTGACATGGAAGCAGAGATTGGAGATTTGCATAGGTGCTGCAAGAGGACTCCACTACCTCCACACATGGGGATCAGATCAGAGTGGTATAATCCATAGGGATGTTAAGCCATCAAACATACTATTGGATGAGAACTTCGTAGCAAAGAGAGCTGATTTTGGAATATCACTAACAGATCCTGCATTAGTCCATACTGTTGTAAAAGGAACCACTGGATATGTTGATCCCGAATATGTGGCAACTGGGCAATTAACTACAAAATCTGATGTTTACTCTTTTGGTGTAGTACTGCTTGAGGTTGTTAGTCCTCAGCCACTTTTCAATCAACACTTATCAGTAGAATCATACATCCCAACAAAAATAGTATTTCCATTATTTGAGTTGGGAAGATCAATTAAATACTATGTGGATGAAGGGAATTACTGTCCAGAATCATTTGAGAAATTTACTGAGATTGCAGAGAAATGCACAGGCCATATGCATCAGGGTTTTATGGGTAAGTATCGACCCACAATGGAGAAAGTGTTGTCGGATTTGGAGTATGTCTTGCAGCTCCATGAAGCTTGGTTAATAGCTCCAAAAAAACAGAAGAACAAAAAAAAAGTTTGGTCTGTAAGAAATTAATGCTAGGGAGGATTCCACTTACTAGCTCCTCATTGGTTGGTACAGTTTTCAATCACTGGATTTAGATGTTTACATTCTTGGAATTTTTGAAATTTCTTACAATGTACATATATATATATATATATATATATTGTGCAATTGAGAGAGAAAACTGTAAAGATGAATCTCCAAACAATGTTGATTGTGTACTGCAAAGAACCATATGATGTATTTAGCCGTTTTGTATATTTATTCTCTGATCAATACAGAATCTCTGTTGTATCTTTTGCAAGGACTAGCTTGTTACTGTATCTCCAATTAAAGAATCATATATTGTGTTTTGAATTGGTTTAAATTTAAACTAGGGATCATTAATTTGTCCGATTGGCCCATGGGGTTTGAACTCTGGACTCTGTAAGGCCCTTGAAAACCTTAATTGGATGGGTTTTTACTAAATATGGGGTTAGTAATGGTTTGGAACATTCTGTCTGTAAATCCATTTAATGGTTCTTGGGATCATTGTAGACGGATTTGAGTCCTCTGTAGCGTGGCACAGCATGTAGCGCACCACAGACCGTCGATGATGCGCTACACGCTGTGTCGTGCTACAGAGGAGCCCCACGCATTGTAGACTGTGTGTGTGTGTGTGAATAGGAGAAAAGAAGATCGAGCACAGGGTAAGGGGATCGTTATCGCGTCAAGTACCTGACGCGGTCAAGTGTGCAACGTGCGCTTGGACACCGCCCATGTATGCATGGTGGGACCCGCTGTGCACACATGGGTGGTGCCCAGCAGCACGATGCACATTTGATCGCGTCAAGTACTTGACGCGATAATAATTCCAGGGTAATATTGTACTAGAGAAGGGGAATTAAGTTTTCTCGATCTTGGAACCACACTGATCCTTAATTTGTTTGGTTTTAACTTCAACAAATTTATTTTGTGCCAAGGTTTGAAAAAAGAGAAACTCTTAGGAATCAAATGAGGCTGACGCTAGCGTTTGCCAGTTTTCATTGGCTCATCTCAAGCCAAAGAATTGGATTTGGATTCGATTATTTCTTACCCCAATGCTTTTGTTGTGATTGAAGTGATTAAAGTACCTATTTGTTAATTAAATGGTGTACTTAATTAAATGGAGATATTTTATCAGTTATGCTAATATGGAAAGTCATATATGAAATCTAATTGTTAAATCTGACTTAGTTTTTTTCTTTTTTTGGTTTTTTAGCTTATGACACAAGGCTATTGATAGATTGGCAGTACATGGATTAGAACATGTGAAGGTCATTGGTTATTTGAGAACTAAATATTAGTTTCGATCTTTACCAAAAAAAAATAATAGTTTCGATCTTAATAATATGGTTCAAAAGCGTAAGTAGCTAAAAAGCCTTTGAAACATGAGCAAACATTCCCAAAACTCTTTCTTGGATAAGTTGTTATTGAAACTGGTAGGATTCCATTTGGTGTGGATTCCGGGTGTGTTTGGTTGGGTTGATTCAGAAGCCCAGGTTTAGCCTGATGTCTCAAATGCCAACCCCAGCCCAGTCCGACCTAATTAAAACCTTGGACTTGGATATGCCAACTCTAACGCAGCCCAGCCCATCCGGGCTCAAATTCTGATTCATGGTGGTTAAGCCCTTTTTTTTTTTTTTGTTTTTTCTTTCTGATCAAGAAAAATCTACTCAAAGCCAGTAAGAGAGGAAACAAAACCCCTTAGAGGGGGTACAAGAAGAGAAGGTGGATTCTGCCACCATAGGCGAGAGAGTCCCATCGAAGAGCCCTTGTGGCTAACAAATGAGCCTCCCTATTGGAAGACCTATGAGCCTAAAAAAAAAAAAAAGGCAATTTGGCTAGATGGCAAGAGAGAGGTAATATCCTCTACAATGGATCTAGCTGCCCAGACTAGAGAAAAAGAAAGATTGTTCAAAGCATCTATAACTAAAATACAAACTGAAAATACAACAACTGAAAAAAGATCAAAACAAAGAGCAATAGGGATTCCATCTCGAATAGCTTCTGCCTCAGCCGCAGCGGCTGAAAAACACGCACCACATATTCAAAATGGTTGATTGGAAAGGGCGATGTTTGATTTTGGCTTGATGATTGGAGTGGAGAGGGTCTCCTGATTGATTATGTTGATGCTGTGCACTCAAAATGGCCTAAATTTAGTAGTGGGATCCTAGTCAAAGTCTTTTGGTTTTCTCCATGCTACACTTCATCCTATGAACACTAATTTGGTCTTCTACAAACTCTATTGAGTCTCTATAAAGGAAGTTTTGAAAAACTCAACTTCAACATGAAGAATTGCTTCAATATATGAAAGATTACACCAAGACATTGGAACTAGAATCGATGTGATGTCGTATAATGTTTGTTCAACCCACTAGATAGTGGATTATCTTTATTTGAAAAGTCATTTTCTTTTCTTAGCAAACTATGTAGTAGTTTAATCTCAACCTTTGAATCTCATTGTAAATGGATGGTCAAGATATTGTAGGAGCTTTAGGGTTTAGTTTTATTTTGCCTATAAAAGGCCTACCTATCTTGTTTATAAGGAGATTAGAATTTGATTAATGAAAATAACTTTCAGTATTTGTTAGAACCATGGTGAGTATGGTGAGTTCTTTCATTTAAACCAAGATTGAGTTCAAGATTAGAAAAACCTAGAAGAGTTTTTCCATCAACCTAGAAGAGTTGGTGTTTTCCTCATTGCATCTTTGAAGAGATTGTAACCTCGTGGTGTTACTACACATCCTTGAAGAGAAATGTTTTAACCCATATTTATCCATTTTATTTTTCGTAATTTTGTTTTTCATTTTATTGTTTGTCCATATTTGCACACTTTGTATTAGTGCAATTCACTCTCCCGGTCTCACGCATCCGCTGTCTGCATTAGTCTCACCCTTTAATGCGATAAAACTTAATGTTGATGGAGCAAGTAAATGAAATCTTGGTATTAGTGGAGGGGGTGACATTATTCGCAGTCAGGATGGCTCCTTTGTTAAGACTTTTGCCAATTATTATGGAGTTTGACTAACTTGGAGGTGGAAATGAGGATGCTTCTAGATGGTTTTCGTATGTGTGTTGAATTGGGTTATACAGGTTGTCATATGATTCCTAGACCATTGTGTGTTTTGTTATTCAGGCATTCAGGCATTTTTCCCTTTATGGACTTGTTGGTATTGGTTCAAGAAAATTCTTTATTTGATTGACTTCCTTGGAACAAATTTTATTTTATTTTTTTTTTTCGAGAAAGCAATTGGACGGCTGATTACTTGATTAATTTTGTTTGTATCTCTTTGACTTCCTCTACCTTCTTTGCAGATAAAGACATTCTTCAAGATCTTTGTCGTATTATTTGGAAATACAAAACGGGACTTTTAGTTTTTTGTATGTAATTTTGTTTTTAAGTTTTGTGATGGGAAAGGGTGAGGTGATTTGGTTTCGGGTTAAGAGTAATTTTTCTCCATGGGTTGGGATAAGGCAGGTTATGTTCCCCCTTTATTCTTGTTGCCTTTTTATATATCTTAATAAAATTTAATGGCTTCCCAAGTCCCAGATAATATCTGGGATAAAATATAAAAATAAAACTGTTTAAATTGTTAAGTCATTCATGGTTAGAATAAAATAAAAATAAATAAAACCCACTTACGAAAAATAAGAGGCATTCAAATCTTTTGAATAAAAAATTAAAACATACAAGTAATTATAATTTTTAAATTATTAAAAAAACATAAACAATAACCAATTATTCTTTTTTCTGTTGGTAAACTATAACAATAATCAATTCAATTCAATGTTAATTTTATATGGGAAAATATCTACCCCCTCCCCTCTAAGTTTATCTAATATCAATCCAGTACCCAAGTTTTGAAAAATATCTACCCCCTCCCCTACTTATAAAGATTCTATCAACTGTTACCCAAGTAGCTAACTGTGTTAAAACAACATTTTAAAAGATGATATTACCCTTTAATTGGAATAAAAATAAAAAAAAAGCACAAACCTTTAATTGGCTTACCTCATATATATATATATATATATGTATATATTTTTTTATTTATTTATTTATTTTGTTTCTTTTTCTTCCTCTTCTTCTTCTCCTCCACAATGGCCAAACCCGCCGAATCATCTCCTTCACCTTCATCTCTCATCTTCTCCATCTTCTAATGTGAAAGCCCAGCTCAAACCTCCAAACTCCATGGCTGCCACCAACCGAACCCTCTTCTTCCCCTTTGCTCCTTTTATTTTTCTTCTTCTTTGACACCCTAAACCTGTAAAACCATCTCTATGGATTAACTAGGTAATTCCAAACCTATTGATTCCAGGCCTTAGAGATTCCAGCACCAGACCATTATTTGAGAGATAATTTCTTGGAATTAGATTTGGCTGTAGGCTTAGAACCAGATCTGAAGTTTTCAGCACTGAGCAACAATCTCGCAGTTGCCCATTCAATGAGCCAATCAAATGATCCAGTGCTTAACTTTATCTCCAAAAAGTTCGAAGCAGGCGAAAGCATAATTCTCTGGCCGTTGATTGAGGCAATGAATCAGAATTATTGGGAATGAGAGGTCTGAGTGGTTCAACCCTTTCTTCATTCTTCTTCTTCTTCTTGCAAACTCACCTGCCCGGCCCCATCCCTCTGCAACCCCATCCAAACAGGCCGCATCCCCACTCTCCTCTTATTTTTCTTATTTTTTTCGTGCAACCTCACCCGCCCTTGCCCTCTATAAAGTAGAGAGCCACCATTAATGTCGCTTTAACATTTGAGCCTCTTGGAACAGAAGAAATTATAGTTCAAAAATCATCTCAATAATTGCTTCTGAAATATGCAAAACATTCAATTATATTATAGCAAACACCAACAAAATCACGAAAAAGAAACAAGAACAGAGCAAGAGGACACAGAGATATAACGTGGTTCACACCAGTCTAGTGTGCTACATCCACGGGTGAAGGCGAAGCTGATTCACTATGTAAAATGGAGAAAAGATTACAGTGGAAACTCTCAAGAACACCCAAAACGGTGCTGCAACTCTCTCTCAAAATACCCTAGAACGAAAAAACCCAAATCTTACTCTCACTTACAATAAGGCGGGTAAGGAACATAAATACTCCTCCATCGGATCCGGGTCGATCCATTGGATAGGGTCGAAGTGTACCACCCAAGCCCTCTGCTACCATCACAGATCTCAGACAAAGTTCCATTTGGGTCGCCACCAAAAATGTCAAAGCAGGTCATTCTTCGGGTCCAAGAATTTGACACATACATAACAAATTATTTTAGAAGAAGCCACATGTAAAACAAACAGTAAATTGTTCAAGCGAAATATCACAGAATGACCCTTGAAAACCTAATCTACAAACCTAATTTTGAATGAACAGAAACAAATTCCAGTGAGTAAACAGACATTGAGCACCGGCGAACAATTACATTCGCCATTGGAGAGAGGTCAGAAATTAATGAGATGATTTTTTCATTGAAAACCTAATCTACATTCCCAAAATGGCTCTCAAATTATCTCATTAATTTGCCCTTGAAAACCTAATCTGAATTCCCAAAACTACGGGTCTTCTAAAAAGAAATTGCATTGCTCCTTCCAGATTCTGAGGTTCTCAAATTATCAGTTTCTCTTTTCTAGCAATCTAAGTTCTCAGTATTGGAGTTCTATAATCTTTCTTTCTTAGACCTTAGTTCTAATCCTGCAACTATGGGAATTTGTTGAAATCCTAGAAATTCGAATCAGGAAGAGGCAAACGTTGGAATGCCAAGGTTGGGTCCGCCCAAACCCGTCTCCTTGATGTAGAAGCATCCCATCAACCACAAAAAGAAGAAGAAAATGATACCCATCTTGATCAACCCTCCAACGGTTAGAAACCTTCCTCTGTTGCTTCGGATTCCACCAGTCCGTACTGGCCTTTCTTTTCTCTTGGGCTACTTTTCTTCTTTTGGGTGTTTCACTCCCTGTACTGATACTCGAGCTCTCCGATTGTTTCGACTGCGAGAATTATCAGATCTTCAATTTCGAGCTCGATGTCATCGTCGCTTAGTCTTGTCTTGCCGTAGTTTCTCTGGCATGTGCCTCTCACAACCTCTGTAAGTATGACATTCGAAAATTCCTCTTTGTTGATCGTTATCACGACCATTAGTAGCTCAATTGGTGAATCAGATTCAAGGATTGGCAATGACATTGTTCCAATCACCTGTAATCGCCATCTCAGCCATCACCCTAAACTGTAATCGCAGCCAAGCTCCTCTATATCGTCACGTTCAGCAGCAGATTCGTCAACCTAGCTGGCATCTGTCTTGAAATTTCCTGCAATTTTTTAGGTAAATCCGGGATAGTCGTCGGCCGGTGAATCTCAGCCTCAATCACATGAGTTCGCCGGAGAGAATCTGAACCAAGAAGTTCGTCTTCGTTTCAATTAATTATTTTATTTTTAGGGAGGGTAATCTTGGAATATCATACTATATAAGGGTATTTTTGGATTTAATGAATATATTAATACCGATGTCATCACTTAACTGCATTTTTTAACAGAATAGGCACGGTTGATATAATCTTTATAAAGTAGGGGAGGGGGTAGATATTTTTCAAAACTTGGGTACTGGATTGATATTAGGCAAACTTAGAGGGGAGGGGGTAGATATTTTCCCATTTTATATTTATTTCAATAAAAAATTAAAAGAGAAAAAAAATGATTTAAATAATAAAATTATTTAAAGCCATTTATTTTTTTAATCGAGTCCGTTTAAACCAAAATGATGAAACTGTTTACTAAAACGATTCGAATTTTAGTTTTACTTAATGTTGATGGAGCGAGTAAAAGAAATCATGGTATTAGTGGAGAAGGTGACATTATTCGTAGTCAGGATGGCTCCTTTGTTAAGGCTTTTACCAATTATTATGGAGTTTGACTAACTCGGAGGTGGAAATGAGGATGTTTTTAGATGGACTTCATATGTGTGTTGAATTGGGTTATACAGGCTGTCATATCAGTTCTGATTACCAGACCATTGTGTGTTTTGTTACTTAGACATTTTTCCCTTTATAGACTTGTTGGTAGGGGTGCAAGTTTGGCCATGTTGGCCCGAACCCGCCCTGAGCCCGAACAGGGCCTGGGCTAAAGATTTCTAGCCCTGAGGGCGGATTAGGGTAAAAAATGCTTGGTGCTGAGTCAGGGTCGGGTCAGGTCCAGGTTGAGGCCTCGGGCTCGGCCCGACCCTGATTTTGCCCCTGATTTTTTGGCCTTGATTTTGACCTTGATTTTGGCCCTGATCTTGGCCTTGATTTTGACCCTGAACTTGGCCCTGATTTTGTCCCTAATTTTGTCCCTGATCTTGGCCCTGATCTTGACCCTGATGATGACCTCTGATCTAAACCCTGATTTTGACCCTAATTATGTATAATGATAATATGATATTCTATTATATAAGAAATTATTAAATTTTAATGTAACAAATAATAACTAGGGTTCATAAATTAGACTTTTAAGTACATTTTATATAATTATATATTATATATATTAAATATATATCATATTTATATTTTTATATATTATATATATATCATATATAATATATGACAATATGATATATTAAATATATTAATTCAGGGTAATATGATATATTAAGTATATCATATTTAAATATATTAATTATATTATATATATATATATATATTAAATATATATCATATTTATATAATTATATTATATATATATATATATGATAATATGATAATATGATATATTAAATATCATATAAAATATTATAACATTAAAAAATAAAAAAAATGTGACTCATCTTGACCAAGTTTTACGAGGCTGACTCACTAGGTTTTTTTTTTTTTCTTGAAAGATGAGTCATGTCAAATAAGACATGATTTTCCTACTATATTTAAAAAAAAAAAAAAAAAGCAAAAAACAAAAAACAAACAAGAAAACACATAAGAAAGGTGAGAAGTCGAGAACCTTGATCTACAAGGCAACGCCTAGACAACAATGTCGTCCGTGAAAAATCAGAGCTTACCTATAGTAAAATACTAAAATCAAACCATGTCAATAAAGAATTGAATTAATAAAATTGGGACTTAGGTCAATTCAGAACCATATTTGGTTTAGCTCTAGACCTCTAGTGTTTTACTATAGTACTATACGTGTATACCTTATAGTCTATACCCATCAAGGCATCAACCTCCATAACATCAGGGGAAATCGAGAAAAGTAAGACATACATGTTACTACTTACTGATGTTAGTATGTCACATAAGCAAAGAGCAAGAGTAAGAGAGAACAAAATCTCCGATTCAAGGGAAAATTAAACTGACCAACACCGGGTCTAATCATTTTCTAAGATTGACAACTGACGAATGTCCATGAGTCCATGATACTTGATCAGATTTTATAATTTTTTAATCAACTTGGGTGACTCGTCTTAACCGAGTCAAAACCTAGTTCAACTGTCCATGTATGATTTAAATGTCAAATTTTAGAATGACCAGACCGGTCCAAAACTCTTTTTTTTTTTAAACCAGTCCAAAACTCAAAGTTAATAAATAATAATAGTTTATTTAAAAACCCCAAAGCAAGTGAAATATGTTTTTTTTGGTTTTTTGGGCTTAAGCAAGTAAAGTCTTAAAAGTTACAGTGAAATCTTTTTTTTTTTTTTTTGCCTTAAGCAAGTAAAGTTTTAAAAGTTAAAACCTAAAACGAATCTCATTCTCTAACTTCTTCTTTTCCCATTTTATTCGAACCCTAGCACAGCCGCAGCCTTCCCCCAAACCCCAATCGTCTTCATATTCTTCTCCATCTCCATCTCTGTTCGGTTGCAGCAACGACGAATCGGGTCGTCCTCTTCTTCTCCATCTCCATTCGGTTGCAGCGCGACGATTCGGTTCCTCCTCTTCTTCTCCATTTCCGTTCCATTGCAGCGGCAGTTTGTTTAAGGATCCCTCCCTCACCAACTTTCTCTTGCAGCAATTACATTCCTGTAAGAATCTCTTTCATTTTATTCTATTGTGCCCTTAATTTATATCTGGTTCTCTAAGATGGGGAACGTGGTCTGTGAATCAGAAGTTTCGTTTCTTCTCCCTGTTCTTTTTTTTTTTTTTTGGTAAAGCCCTGTTCTTGACTATGAAAGTCTGTGAATCAGAAGTTTTATCTATGGCTTTTGAATTGAAATCTTCTCTAAGATGGGGAACGTGGTCTGTGAATCAGAATTTTTTATTCATTTCTTCTCCCTCTTCTTGACTTTCATTTTAAAATCTCTTTATTATTTTTTTTTTGCAGTGTAGATCTGCTGCTCCTCTCTGCAGCTACTATTCTAACAGGCTTGGTTCTCTCGGTTGCTAATACAAGAACTCAAGAAATGTGACAGTTTAATAGATTAGAAAATTGCTTATTATGATATTTTGTACAATTTTAATCTAAGGCTTTTGAATTGAAATCTTGTCTTGTATTTTTTATTTAACATTTTTCTCTTGTATACAAAAGCATATGTGTAGGGGTGCAAGTTTGGCTCTGTTGGCTGGAACCCGCCCTGAACCCGAACAGGGCCTGGGCTAAAGATTTCTAGCCCTGAGGGCGGGTTAGGGTAAAAAATGCCTGGCCTTGAGTCAGGGTCGGGTAGGGTCCGGGTTGAGGCCTCGGGCTCGGTCCGACCCTGATTTTGCCCCTGATTTTTTGGCCCTGATTTTGACCTTGATTTTTGACCCTGAACTTGGCCCTGATCTTGAACCTGATGATGACCCCTGATCTAAACCCTGATTGTGACCCTAATTATGTATAATGATAATATGATATTCTATTATATAAAAAATTATTAAATATTAATGTAACAAATAACAACTAGGGTTCTTAAATTAGACTTTTAAGTACATTTTATATAATTATATATTATATACATTAAATATATATCATATTTATATTTTTATATATATTATATATATATATATATTATATATATATATATATATATATATATATATATATATATATATATCATATATAATATATGACAATATGATATATTAAATATATTAATTCAGGGTAATATGATATATTAAGTATATCATATAAATATATTAATTATATATTATATATATTAAATATATATCATATTTATATAATTATATTATATTATATTATATATATATATATATATGATCATATGATATATTAAATATCATATAAAATATTATATATATATATATATATATGATCATATGATATATTAAATATCATATAAAATATTATAACATTAAAAAATAAAAAAATGTGACTCATCTTGACCAAGTTTTATGGGGTTGACTCACTAGGTTTTTTTTTTTTCTTGAAAGATGAGTCATGTCAAATAAGACATGATTTTTCTACTATATTTAAAAAAAAAAAACAAAAAACAAACAAGAAAACACAAGAAAGGTGAGAAGTCGAGAACCTTGATCTACAAGGCAACGTCTAGACAACAATGTTGTCGGTGAAGAATCAGAGCTTACCTACAGTAAAATACTAAAATCAAACCATGTCAATAAAGAATTGAATTAATAAAATTGCGACTTAGGTTGATTCAGAACCATATTTGGTTTAGCTCTAGACCTCTAGTGCTTTACTATAGTACTATACGTGTATACTCTATAGTCCCCCATCAAGGCATCAACCTCCATAACACCAGGGGAAATCGAGAAAAGTAAGACATACATGTTACTACTTACTGATGTTAGTATGTCACATAAGCAAAGAGCAAGAGTAAGAGAGAACAAAATCTCCGATTCAAGGGAAAATTAAACTGACCAACACCGGGTCTAATCATTTTCTAAGATTGACGTACAACTGACGAATGTCCTTGAGTCCATGATACTTGATCAGATTTTATAATTTTTTAATCAACTTGGGTGACTCATCTTAACCGAGTCAAAACCTGGTTCAATTGTCCATGTATGATTTAAATGTCAAATTTTAGAATGACCAGACCGGTCCAAAATTCTTTTTTTTTTTTTTAAAAACCAGTCCAAAACTAAAAGTTAATAAATAATAATAGTTTATTTAAAAACCCCTAAGCAAGTGAAATATGTTTTTTTTTGTTTTTTTGGGCTTAAGCAAGTAAAGTCTTAAAAGTTGAAGTGAAATCTTTTTTTTTTTTTTTCCTTAAGCAAGTAAAGTTTTAAAAGTTAAAATCTAAAACGAATCTCATTCTCTAACCTCTTCTTTTCCCATTTTATTCAAACCCTAGCACAGCCGCAGCCTTCCCCCAAACCCCAATCGTCTTCTTATTATTCTCCATCTCCATCTTTGTTCGGTTGTAGCAACGACGAATCGGTTTGTCCTCTTCTTCTCCATCTCCATTCGGTTGCAGCGCGACGATTCGGTTCCTCCTCTTCTTCTCCATTTCCGTTCCATTGCAGCGGCAGTTTGTTTGAGGATCCCTCCCTCGCCAACTTTCTCTTGCAGCAATTACATTCCTGTAAGAATCTCTTTCATTTTATTCTATTGTGCCCTTAATTTATATCTGGTTCTCTAAGATGGGGAACATGGTCTGTGAATCAGAAGTTTCGTTTCTTCTCCCTGTTCTTTTTTTTTTTTGGTAAAGCCCTGTTCTTGACTATGAAAGTCTGTGAATCAGAAGTTTTATCTATGGCTTTTGACTTGAAATCTTCTCTAAGATGGGGAACGTGGTCTGTGAATCAGAATTTTTTATTCATTTCTTCTCCCTCTTCTTGACTTTCATTTTAAAATCTCTTTCTTATTTGTTTTTGCAGTGTAGATCTGCTGCTACTATTCTAACAGGCTTGGTTCTCTCGGTTGCTAATACAAGAACTCAAGAAATGTGACAGTTTAATAGATTAGAAAATTGTTTATTATGATATTTTGTACAATTTTAATCTAAGGCTTTTGAATTGAAATCTTGTCTTGTATTTTTTATTTAACATTTTTCTCTTGTATACAAAAGCGTATGTGTACAATGTTAAGCAATATTCATTAAGATTGTAATAGGGTCAGGGCCAAGGCCAATAGGCCAATCCCTGCCCAATTAGGGCCAATCAGGGCGGGCTTGGGCTGGGTTTGGGCTGTCAGGGTCAGGGTCAGGGTCAGGGTTTGTAGGTCCTGAGGCAGGGTCAGGGCGAGTCTGGGCCGAGCTAAGGGGATTCAAGGTTGGGCTAGGGTCTTAAAAAGCCCGACCCAACTTGACCCTGTTGTAGCCCTACGTATGTGTACAATCTTAAGCAATATTCATTAAGATTGTAATAGGGTCAGGGCCAGGGCCAATCAGGGTGGGCTTGGGCTGGGCTTGGTCCGTCAGGGTCAGGGTCAGGGTCAGGGTTTTTAGGCCCTAAGTCAAGGTCAAGGCGGGTCTGGGCCGAGCTAAGGGGATTCAGGGTTGGGCTAGGGTTTTAAAAAGCCCGACCCAACCTGAACCTGTTGCAGCCTTACTTGTTGGTATTGGTTCAAGGAAATTCTTTATTTGATTGACTTCCTTAGAGCAAACCTTTTCTTCTTCTTTTTTTTTTCGAGAAAGCAATTGGACGGCTGATTACTTGGTTAATTTTGTTTGTATTTCTTTGACTTCTTCTTCCTCCTTTGCAGATAAGGACATTCTTCAAGATATTTGTTGTATTATTTGGGAAGATAAAACGGGACTTTTAGTTTTTTGTATATAATTTTATTTTTTAGTTTTGTGATGGGAAAGGGTGAGGTGATTTGGTTTCGGGTTGAGAGTAATTTTTCTCCATGGGTTGGGGTAAGGCAGGTTATGTCCGGCCTTTGTTCTTGTTGCCTTTTTATATATCTTAATAAAATTTAATGGCTTCCCTGGTCCCAGATAATATCTGGAATAAAACAAAAAAATAAAACTGTTTAAATGGTTAAGTCATTCATGGTTAGAATAAAATAAGAATAAATAAAACCCACTTATGAAAAATAAGAGGCATTTAAATCTTTTGAATAAAAAATTAAAACATACAAGTAATTATAATTTTTAAATTCTTAAAAAAACATAAACAATAACCAATTATTCTTTTTTCTTTTTGGTAAACTATAATAATAATCAATTCAATTCAATGTTAATTTTATATCTATTTCAATAAAAAATTAAAAGAGAAAAAAAAGTGATTTAAATAAAAAAAAATTTAATAAAATTATTTAAAGCCATTTATTTTTTTAATCGAGCCCGTTTAAACTAAAATGATGAAACTATTTACTAAACGATTCGAATTTTAGTTTTACTTAATGTTGATGGAGCGAGTAAAGGAAATCATGGTATTAGTGGAGAAGGTGACATTATTTGTAGTCAGGATGGCTCCTTTGTTAAGGCTTTTACCAATTATTATGGAGTTTGACTAACTCGGAGGTGGAAATGAGGATGCTTCTAGATGGTCTTCGTATGTGTGTTGAATTGGGTTATACAGGTTGTCATATCAGTTCTGATTCTCAGACCATTGTGTGTTTTGTTACTCAGACATTTTTCCCTTTATAGACTTGTTGGTATTGGTTTAAGGAAATTCTTTATTTGATTGATTTCCTTGGAGCAAACCTTTTTTTCTGTTTTTTTTTCGAGAAAGCAATTGGACGGTTGATTACTTGGTAAATTTTGTTTGTATTTCTTTGACTTCTTCTACTTTCTTTGTAGATTAGGACATTCCTCAAGATATTTGTCGTATTATTTGGGAAGATAAAACCGGACTTTTAGTTTTTTGTATGTAATTTTGTTTTTTAGTTTAATGATGGGAAAGGGTGAGGAGATTTGGTTTTGAGTTGAGAGTAATTTTTTCTCCATGGGTGGGGGAAAGGCAGGTTATGTCCCCCTTTGTTCTTGTTGTCTTTTTATATTAATAAAATTTAGGGGCTTCTCTTGTTCCAGATAATATTTGGGATAAAAAAAAACTGTTTAAATTGTCTAATATATATATATATATATATATATATATATATATATAAGGAGTTAAGTCATTCATGGTTAGAATAAACAATTAATGATACGAATAAATAAAACCCACTTACAAAAAATAAGAGGCATTCAAACCTTTTGAATAAAAAATTAAAACATACGAATAATTATAATTTTAAAATTATTAAAAAGAAAAACATAAACTGTCACACCCCCATCCCTGAACCACGGGGAATGCAACTGGAGTGTACCAATACGCTCTCTAACCACCAGAATCACTGATGCAGTACCCAAGACTAACTCATTCACAACGACAAATAATAGGTAAAAGGAAAGGATTAATATTAATAACATCGAGAGTTAGCGAAGCTAGGTGATAGCATATAAAATATTGTCTATTCAAATTTACCCCTTCATATCAATGGGTTCTAATCGGGATCTATGTATTATCACCGTATAATAAATACACTTATCAAGAAAGGAATAAAAGAATACACCTTTGAATCGAAAAATAGTTTATCAAAGTGTAACAAAAGATGGCCACCACCAAGAATCACTGTTCCTCGTGGAACACATTCACAAGAGCACTCGGTCCATGATCCTCATACTCCGAAGTCCACCACTCTTCATGACCTTCATCAGGAGTCTTGAACTCCGTGCCGTCATGCTCGAATGTACCTGCATCAACTAAAAAATATGTTTCCTCGAGGAGTGAGCTCCAACTGAGCCCAATGAGTGGCTAAGCCACACAAGCATACACAATAATAATAATGAATGGGGTTGACTGCAAACCATACATGATGGACGGATACCAAGGTGTCCCATACCACCAAGGTAGACCGTACATCACATACAATTTACAATCATGCTACATGAATGAATGATGATGTATAGTTTTATTGTTATCCACCTAACACACAACTAAGTCAGTATAGTACTATAGCAACACCTTAGGTAGCATCCTCGACATCGGTACCATAAACGGATGGTATACCGGCGATGACAAACCCGAGTCGCACCGAAGCCTCATTGCACTGTCTCCACCAAGAGATATACGCAAACCCCGAGTCAAATCCCGTCCTGGCGTTCGCCCAAAATACGGTTGGCGCCCGAACTTCCCGGTGGGTATACCCGAATAACGGTCGGAACCCACGGATTTGACCGACACCTAACCCCTCGCTTGAGGGTCATAGTACTGGTAAACATTTATCCTAGCCAAGATTCACCTATTGTATGAGTGAGGTACGCATGTGCATAGGCCGAGGCCGAGTCCATAGATACCGAAATACGGCCGGCGCTATCCTCTCACCCCTCTAGCCCATACGTGCACGTATACAAGTACGAGATGTGAATACCGAAGGCGATCGGTCACCATCCCGTTTCCACCTAATGCAATGGACAACTCTAATGCAATTTCAAGTATGGCAATCTCAAGCCCAAGACCCACCGGCACTTGATCCCGCTCCGAAGCCCTAGATCTACATGCCATGAGTGAGTCCATATTATGGAATCCTCAGTGTCCAAGACCAACCGCAAGCCCGAGAGTCCCATAACTAAATCCAACACCATTCGCACCATAGTGCAGTAAAATAAATAATATCGCAAGACAAGAATGTAAAGTCCTATCAACATCTAAACATTTATATCGTCCTATATCTTACTAATAATTATATATTATAGCACACATGCATGAATGACATTCGCAAGACATGACACACAAACATTCCATAAATTAAGACGTTTGCTTAACTCACTCACCTTGATTCTCAGTCAATCGTCAGTACGGAGCTCTTCAAATCGGCGTTCGATGCCAAGTACACTGTCCCACGTACTAATACGCCCCCGAGCCAGGTCAGTCAACCTAAAGAGAGTGTACAACGTGGGGAGAGATTAGTGCCTTAGGGCTAGAAGAGTTGGGCCCCATAAGTTATCAAACAAGGCTAAAATAGGGGACCGGCACATACAGCAAGGCTATATCATGTGCCTGTCCATGTGCCTGTCCATGTGTCTGTCCCTCTCGGACTTTCCCACCGGCAGATCTAGGTTCTCAGGGACTGGCACTTGCATGTGCCTGTCCATGTGCCTGTCCCTCTCGGACCTCACACCGGTAGATCTTTCTCGTGGACTAGCACTTGCATGTGCCTGTCCCTCTCGACTTTCCACCTGCAGATCTAGTTTCTCAGGGACTGCACTTGCATGTGCCTCGTCCATGTGCCGCTTCATCGTTAATGCCATTCCGAGAATGGTTTTGCAGCCCCAAAGTCTTGGGCTAAAATGGGGTATTCTTAGGGGTTTTTAGGGGTCTCTTTGGCCATGAGAACAACCCCAACCAAGCTGCCATAGCACACACCCAACATGGGTTTGTAAACCCCATGATCGATTAGGTTTTCCTCCATTAAATACATATGGAAAGGAAACTCATGGGTTTGGGTATTGGGGTTTTGAAAGGGTCTTTAATCAATGTTATTTAACAACCCACAAACCACACCTCTATGGTCTTCCATGAGGGTTGGTGAAACCCATAAATGGAGGTGAATCCCCAACTTAGGGTTCATAAATGGAGAAAGGGTGAAAGGGGGTTCAAGGTAGGATTAGGTGTCTTTATAACTAAGCTTCAAAGATTAGCCATTAATGGCCTTTCCATTAGGGTAGATGAAGCACTCATGGCTCATAAGTCCAAACCCTAGGTCTATAAATTAGGAGGTGAGAGAGAGAGAGAGAGAGAGAGAGAGAGAGAGAGAGAGAATGCTCACCAATGTAGGAGAGCAAGCTTGGGTTCCACCTCTCTTCCTTCTTCTTCTTCTACCTTTCGTTCCTTCTTCCTTCTTCTTCTTCTTCTTTTTCTTCTTCTTCTTCTTCTTCTTCTTTCTTTCCTTCTCTCCTTTCCTCTCCACGATTTAGGTTTTTCTATTGTGAGGTGAATAGTGGATTGACCCCTATTTACCTCACTTTAGTCTTAAGTCATGTTTGGTTGTCTTAGGTCTTTAGGTCAATTTTAAGTTATTGGGCCCATTATACTACTAGGCCCATAATATGATTAGAATGAACATCAGGTCCTAAGCCCATTCTAGTATTTATACTCATGAGTTATTAGGATATTAACTTACTTCCAATCATCTCGTAAGTGGGAACGGGTACACCGGCGAGGGCCAGGCGATCCTCGAAATAAGGAAATGCTAGGAATGCACCCTCGAAGATAAACTTTTCCCTACCTCTGTCGATGTACCTATCCTCGATGACTTCTCCAGAGTCACGGTCAACAATCTTGTGGGATGGCTTGAGTATCATGGTCCACAGTTCACAAGCGTACTCCGCTCCTGGTTCTACATAAAAGGTTCAAACCAGACCGGTGGTCGACCGAGTTTTAAACTGGATTTTGGGCACGGATTTAACATCCTCCCCACCTTATAAGAATTTCGTCCTCGAAATTGAGACGTACCTAGGTATCTGCATAGGTGAGGATACTTCGACTGCATTTCACCTTCTCATTAACGAGATGCCCCTTTAATCAATGAGATTGCCCCACCGAACTTTATCAAAAGTTACAATTGATTGTGAGGATTGCTGTCCTTATAATCAAAGTTCTCTTCGTGTAGCTCTTTATGTGTCACCATGACAAGCGATGTGGCTTTTTAGTCTTGACAATATCAATGTAGGGGTGTACTTTCTCACATCATTACGTAAAATACATTAACACCTTTGCCCTCTTTGTCGAAACAAATTACTCCCTTAGTTGGCGATACTCGCAAGAAAACATAATCGGCATAGCTCTTCCATTTAGATTAAGCCGCCATGATTCGGTCCCTTATCAAATCTACTTTTCCACAAGTGGCTTGTATCAATTCAGACCCTAATATTCTTTGCTAATCAGCTTCCTCCCAATATAGTGGTGTTCGGAAATTTCTATTGTACTGTGCTTTGAACGGTGTCATACCTATAGTAGTTTGGTAGCCGTTGTTGTAAACAAACACTACGAGTGAGATGTGCTCATCCCGACTACCCTTCATATCAATGACACAAGCCCTGAGCACGTCCTCTAGGGTCCGAATAGTCCTCTCTGACTTACCATTAGTTTGTGGATGGAGAACCATGCTAAAATTCAGCAGTGTACCCATAGCCTTCTGAAAACCGCCACAGGACTTCAATGCAAACTCAGGATCACGATTAGAAATGATATCCACTGGATCTCCATGTAAGTGAGTCACATTATCCATGTATAGCTTATTCAACTTGTCCATTGGATAGATCTCCTTTATTAGGATAAATGTGCTAACTTGCTAAGCCGGTCAACAATGACCCAAACAGCATCAATACATTTAGCTATACCGGGCAATTTAGTGATAAAATCCATAATGATGTATTTCCACTCTCGTTCGGGAATAGGAAGTGATTACAATAGTCCATATGGTCATTGCCTCTCCATGCCACCTTAACTCGCTCACCATTGGGTACACATAACCTATCCTTGAACCGAAGGATGTTATTTCCGTATAAGGTAAAATCTGATTCCTCCTGCATCTCTTCCTGAATGTCATCTATCAATTTCTGTAACTCCGCATCGGTATGTTGGACTTCCTTAATCTTCTCCGCCAATGAGGGTTGTACTGTCAGAGCGGCAAATAACATAGTAGCATCATCAATTAACACTTCCAGCCCCATTCTTCTGGCTTCCTCTATAAGCCTCTCATTGACTGTTAGAGCTGGCAAGGAAGGGTTTGTGATTTCCTACTAAGTGCATCTGCCACCACACTGGCTTTGCTTAAATGGTATTGGATAGTGCCGGATAGAGGGGTTAAAACTATGCTCAACTTCCGCTCCGGGACTGCTTAGTTATTTAGCTTAAACTAAGTTGTATTGATTTGTCCTCTAATAGTATCCACCTTACATAATGGTATAAATCAATTCCGGTTTAGTTAATATAAAGTCTAGTGTATATAAGGACCCAAAGTGAAAATCAAACTCGAGCTTATACTTCTAGAAATAGAGAGATGCAACTATTTCCATATACTTCGTCCAATATCTGTACTCCTAAAATTTTGGGTTGAATGACACAAGGCTGTACTACTTTGCTTACCTGGCTTTTTCTATGAGGACTTTCACTTCCGATCCTCCAATACCTAACTCAGCTTTAGAATGAATTGGAATATTGATGGAATCCCTACTGTTCACTCCCAATAACGGAGGGGACATTCAGGGACCCATTACTCCACTCATATCTATTGTTGAGCAAAGTTTTATCAAATCATTCAGTTCCAATTCCTTTTTGTTCTTGACTGCACTTGGCTACACTAACACCCGATATAGTACTGTTCATCAACTTAAATTGCTAGATCTATCATTCTCTTCCAACTACATGATATAATCCATACCTCTTAGCATCCGTCCTAAATTATCCTTTCTAGATATCCATCGGTTCGTGGGTGTATAGACATATCAAGATTTAACTACGTGCCTATATATATATTTTTTTCACCGTCCCTTCGAATCTAGACACAATTCTGGGGTTTCCCTCTGACAAGGTCCCCGAACGTACCAGCCCATACACCAAGCCAATCCCAAGCATTCCCTGTAGATTTACCAACAAGTCCTAAAAATGGCTCTCCGAGAGACATGTAGGGCCATAGGCTTACCCAAGGGTACTTAGGACCAATACTCAAAATTTCTAGGTGGTTCCCAAAGAAAGCCCTGCCACCACGAGGCCACGAGAAAAATGAAAGATAATTTCCACCTAATCATTAGCCTACGTAACAAGTCCTGTGGAGAGTCTCTCACCGCGACTAGCTTACGCAAGTTGGAATTACAACTAACAACCGTGGGTGACTAAATTGAGTCGTCAACTCTAAAATCAATAATACATGCACAGTGATAGGTATAGACATAAAGTACCGATGCAATGAAATTTACCTTATTGTCATGCTAACAATGTAAGAAAAATAATGAATGCTAAGCGTTAGTGAGTTAGGTAAGGTACTTGCCATCGCCGATGATGACTCGCCTCATCTCGCAGGCATGTTGAATACACCCCCTGGGTTGCATGGGACCGATGGCCTGCAGGTTTGACACATACACGGGCTTACTGTACGAGCAAGTCTTGGACATATGCCCCCGCTTGTTGCAGTTGTAGCAACGAATGCCTAGGTGATGGGTTTGAGGTGTTTGTGAAAAGGCTCAGGTGAGCTTTTCTTTTGTATAAATTAGCTATTTGCTAATCCATCTCAATGTGTAAGCTTCTTCCCGTTCCTACACTTGCTTATGGTATGATTCTCTATTCAAAATGTTATTCGTAATGTGCCTAACCACAACATTTTTTTTTTGGTAGACCAAGAGCCCCAGTTCTTGATTGGTATTGGTGTATCTTGAAGTCGTTGGGCTTATGCAACAACAATCCTATGATGTATAAATTTTTCTAATATATACAATAGCTCTTTATGGTTAGGCTAATCCCAATTATCATTATATTTTACATCATTGTTCATGACTTTACCCTCATAAACTTAAGTGTATATCCTTTTTTTTTATTTTTTTATTTTTATTTTTATTTTTTACTCCTAGGGTTTAGTATGTAGTTTCTCATCATTTCTTCATTTCTAAACTGGTTTATGTTCTATCAGTAAAATTTATATATTCTCCCTTGTTCTATCGATTCTTGTTTGTGGATAAGGTTTTTAATATTTAACCCTAATTTAGAGTAAATCGGGTCGTGTGAACACTGAGTTAGTCCAGGAGGTAGAGCATCGCGCTCTGATACCAAGCTGTCACACCCCCATCCCTGAACCACGGGGAATGCAACTGGAGTGTACCAATACGCTCTCTAACCACCAGAATCACTGAGCGACCCAAGACTAACTCATTCACAACGACAAATAATAGGTAAAAGGAAAGGATTAATATTAATAACATCGAGTTAGCGTAAGCTAGGTGATAGCATATAAAATATTGTCTATTCAAATTTACCCCTTCATATCAATGGGTTCTAATCAGATCTATGTATTATCACTGTATAATAAATACACTTATCAAGAAAGGAATAAAAAGAATACACCTTTGAATCAGAAAATAGTTTATCAAAGTGTAACAAAAGATGGCCACCAGCCAAGAATCACTGTTCCCTCGTGGAACACATCTCACGATAGCACTCCGGTCCATGATCCTCATACTCCGAAGTCCACCAATCTTCATGACCTTCATCAGGAGTCTTGAACTCCGTGCCGTCATGCTCGAATGTACCTGCATCAACTAAAAAATATGTTTCCTCGAGGAGTGAGCTCCAATCGAGCCCAATGAGTGGCTAAGCCACACAAGCATACACAATAATAATAATGAATGGGGTTGATCGCAAACCATACATGATGGACGGATACCAAGGTGTCCCATACCACCAAGGTAGACCGTACATCACATACAATTTACAATCATGCTACATGAATGAATGATGATGTATAGTTTTATTGTTATCCACCTAACACACAACTAAGTCGGTATAGTACTATAGCAACACCTTAGGTAGCATCCCCGACATCGGTACCATAAACGGATGGTATACCGGCGATGACAAACCCGAGTCGCCTGGAAGCCTCTGCACTGGTCTCCACCAAGAGATATACGCAAACCCCGAGTCAAATCCCGTCCCGGCGTTCGGCCCAAAATACGGTTGGCGCCCGAACTTCCGGGTGGGTATACCCGAATAACGGCTCGGAACCCACTGGATTTGACCGACACCTAACCCCCGTCGGTAAGGGTCATAGTACTGGGTAAACATTTATCCTAGCCAGATTCACCTATTGTATGAGTGAGGTACGCATGTGCATAGGCCGAGGCCGAGTCCATAGATACCGAAATACGGTCGGCCGGCTATCCTCTCACCCCTCTAGCCCATACGTACGTATACAAGTACGAGATGTGAATACCGAAGGCGATCGATCGGTCACCATCCCGTTTCCACCTAATGCAATGGACAACTCTAATGCAATTTCAAGTATGGCAATCTCAAGCCCAAGACCCACCGGCACTTGGATCCCGCTTCCGAAGCCCTAGATCTACATGCCATGAGTGAGTCCATATTATGGAATCCTCGTGTCCAAGACCAACCGGCACCGAGTCCCATAACTAAATCCAACACCATTCGCACCATAGTGCAAAAAATAAATAATATCGCAAGACAAGAATGTAAAGTCCTATCAACATCTAAACATTTATATCGTCCTATATCTTACTAATAATTATATATTATAGCACACATGCATGAATGACATTCGCAAGACATGACACACAAACATTCCATAAATTAAGACGTTTGCTTAACTCACTCACCTTGATTCTCGGTCAATCGTCGATGACGAGCTCTTCAAATCGGCGTTCGATGCCAAGTACACTGTCCCCACGTACTAATACGCCCCAGCCAGGTCGGTCAACCTAAAGAGAGTGTACAACGTGGGAGAGATTAGTGCCTTAGGGCTAGAAGAGTTGGGCCCCATAAGTTATCAAACAAGGCTAAAATAGGGGACCGCACATACAAAGAAGGCTATATCATGTGCCTGTCCATGTGCCTGTCCATGTGTCTGTCCCTCTCGGACTTTCCCACCGGCAGATCTAGGTTCTCAGGGACTGGCACTTGCATGTGCCTGTCCATGTGCCTGTCCCTCTCGGACCTCACACCGGTAGATCTTTCTCAGGGACTAGCACTTGCATGTGCCTGTCCCTCTCGGACTTTCCACCGGCAGATCTAGTTTCTCAGGGACTGGCACTTGCATGTGCCTGTCCATGTGCCAGTCTTACTGTTAATGCCATTCCGAGAATGGTTTTGCAGCCCCAAAGTCTTGGGCTAAAATGGGGTATTCTTAGGGGTTTTTAGGGGTCTCTTTGGCCATGAGAACAACCCCAACCAAGCTGCCATAGCACACACCCAACATGGGTTTGTAAACCCCATGATCGATTAGGTTTTCCTCCATTAAATACATATGGAAAGGAAACTCATGGGTTTGGGTATTGGGGTTTTGAAAGGGTCTTTAATCAATGTTATTTAACAACCCACAAACCACACCTCTATGGTCTTCCATGAGGGTTGGTGAAACCCATAAATGGAGGTGAATCCCCAACTTAGGGTTCATAAATGGAGAAAGGGTGAAAGGGGGTTCAAGGTAGGATTAGGTGTCTTTATAACTAAGCTTCAAAGATTAGCCATTAATGGCCTTTCCATTAGGGTAGATGAAGCACTCATGGCTCATAAGTCCAAACCCTAGGTCTATAAATTAGGAGGTGAGAGAGAGAGAGAGAGAGAGAGAGAGAGAGAGAGAATGCTCACCAATGTAGGAGAGCAAGCTTGGGTTCCACCTCTCTTCCTTCTTCTTCTTCTACCTTTCGTTCCTTCTTCCTTCTTCTTCTTCTTCTTTTTCTTCTTCTTTTTCTTCTTCTTCTTTCTTTCCTTCTCTCCTTTCCTCTCCACGATTTAGGTTTTCTATTGTGAGGTGAATAGTGGATTGACCCCTATTTACCTCACTTTAGTCTTAAGTCATGTTTGGTTGTCTTAGGTCTTTAGGTCAATTTTAAGTTATTGGGCCCATTATACTACTAGGCCCATAATATGATTAGAATGAACATCAGGTCCTAAGCCCATTCTAGTATTTATACTCATGAGTTATTAGGATATTAACTTACTTCCAATCATCTGTAAGTGGGAACGGGTACACCGGGCGAGGGCCGGGCGGATCCTCGAAATAAGGAAATGCTAGGAATGCACCCTCGAAGATAAACTTTTCCCTACCTCTGTCGATGTACCTATCCTCGATGACTTCTCCAGAGTCACGGTCAACAATCTTGTGGGATGGCTTGAGTATCATGGTCCACAGTTCACAAGCGTACTCCGCTTCCGGTTCTACATAAAAGGTTCAAACCAGACCGGTGGTCAGACCGAGTTTTAAACTGGATTTTGGGCACGGATTTAACATAAACAATAACCAATTCTTCTTTTTCTTTTTGGTAAACTATAACAATAACCAATTCAATTCAATGTTAATTTTCTATCCATTTCAATAAATAAATAAAAAAAAAGTAATTTAAATAAAAAAATCTAATAAAATTATGTAAAGCTATTTATTTTTTTAATCAAGACCGTTTAAACCATAATGATGAAACTGTTTACTAAACGATTTGAATTTGAATTTTAATTAAAAAATCATGCATCCAACTAAAATATCAAACCAAATCTTTTACACCAAACCAAACCGTTTAACACCCTTAGACAAAGGTAACAACAAATGTTTCCGTTTTACCTTGTGGGTCCAAACCATACATGTCACTATGACGCAATATGATTCTATAGTTGCATAGTGGAGTAGTGATTCTTCCATCCAGCTATATGACCTCAATTAGCATGCTGCTTTCTACGCGTTTAGGGTAAACTATGATTTCGTGGAAGGCAGTTGAATCAAATTATAAAAAAGGTCATACTACAAATGATTTCCTACCGCAAACCAATTTGTGAGTGAATCAAGAGAGTTCCTTGAGAGAAAAAAAAAAGGGGTCTTTGAAGATATCTTATCTTCATTCTCTGCAACTGTAAGTTTATGGCGGCACTAGATGGATCTTCCTCCTCCTCCTCCTCCTCCTCCTCCTCCACTGTCTTCACAACTGGATTTTCTAGCTACGATGTATTCCTGAACTTCAGGGGTGAAGATACTCGCAATAACTTCACTTCCTTCCTTAACTTAGTTATGAAAGTCAGAGGAATCGATGTGTTTATTGATAGTGAAAGGTTGTGGACTGGAGAAGCCATTGGCCCAACTTTGCTTAGAGCAATTGAGGGCTCCAAAATCTCAATCCCTGTCTTTTCTAAAGGTTATGCACACAGCAAATGGTGCCTGATAGAACTTGCTCAGATCCATCAATGCTACATATCCAATGGTCAAGTGGTCTTGCCCATTTTCTTAGATGTTGAGCCGTCGCATGTTCGGAATCAGACCGGAAGTTTTGAAGAAGCATTTCGAGAGCACGAGAAGAATTTTGAACCCCATGTCGTAGAGAGTTGGAGGAAAGCTTTGAGGGAAATAGGAGAATTAAAAGGAGATTTTATTGATAAAAACAAGTAAGTCTCAATCCCATTACACTTTATAGATTTTCTATTTGTTTCATTAGTCTCATTAGCCCATTCCACTTTCATCCTTTACTACTTCGCCCCTCCCCCCTCCCCCTTCCCCTCCCAATCGATAGTTAATTTGATTCTTAACATTTTTAATAAACTCAATTGAATTAAATACCTTATCAAAATCAAGTATTATCACTAAAATTTATTTATTGCCACAAAATCTTTAAGCATAACGGTAATATCTATATGTCTAGATAAGAATATTGTCATTCATTTCTATCCATTATTGTTTATAATAATCGAGTTATTTTACTCCTTGGATGGTTTATAAGAATACAGGAAAGGATAAATAATTACAAGAAGAAAATATGGCTACTTGTTTGACAAACATAAAAATTTTGGTGTTGTACTTTGGATTAGGGTATCTTGTTGGCAATCATATTCATAATGTGTGCATTATTGAACATTTCAATTCAATTTCAACCATTAGGGATTTTGTACATTATTTCAAGCCCAAGATTGTGAAGTTGATCGTAGAGATTCAATTTCCTCTTATGATGTAGGATATTTAATGCCTCAAAATTACTTAGTATTGGGATAAAGTAGTAAATTAGGTTATCTTTTGTTTTCCATTCCATAAAAATTTTAAAGGGAAATTTACGAAACACCCCCTGAAAATGGGTCGAAACTCGGATCACCCCCTGAAATTTGAAAATATTCAGATCACCCCCTCTACACTAACGGTGTTAGTCTGCTATTAGTTATTGGTGTAAAAAGACTATTTTACCCTTGTACTAAATCATTATAATCAAATTTACAATACGACCCTTTCCTTCATCTTCAACCTAAAATACCCACTTTCACCCTTCCTCCTCTCCCCGTAATCCTCACTTTGCAACTCCGACCTCACCAATGCAATTTTGTCGGAGTTTTCTGCAACTCAGGGGATTCGTAATAAGCATTGAACTGGGTAACAAAAATCTAGTTGACGTTTTTCCTATCGATTTGTGCTTTAGCAACTTCAATCCTTGCAAAAAGTGGATCTCAGATCGAAATTCGAGAATGGAACCATTGTAGATGGTTTGAGGAATTGAAACAATTTTGTCAAAAATCACAGAAATGTCGTCTATGAGTTTGATCGAGCAAAAATCAGTTTTTCGGAGAGACACCGTCGATTATCGAACTTCAAAATCTCAAATAGATCAAATAGATCAAGAAATTCCAAGAATGATAGAGAATCATACCTGGAATCGGGTAGATTTGCAAAAATTTCGATTGATCTCAGTGATCGTTCTCTTCGATTGTTAAATAACAAAGAAAAAAAAAAACAAAAAATTGCAGAAACAAATCTGAGATTGGATCCGGCATACGCCGTTTTGCTCTCTGTAATTTCACATTTGAAATTTTTTTGAAACGGTATACCGGATTTGGATCCGGCGTACACCGTTTCCCTTTTTGTTCATTTTAATGTGAAGACATTGACAGAAACGGTATACCGGATCCAAATTCGATATACCGAATAGTCTGTCTCAGTAAATTTTCACCTCTTTATATGTTCCATTGAACCTATGCTTATGGCTTGCATACATGGGAAGGGTTTTCAATGGAATCATGCATCTCATTACATTACATGTAATAATGAACTTAAAACCCAATAATTAAATTATAACCTAAAAACCCAATATTCCATTGATCATTACAGTCAAGTTTTTAACTTAAAACACAATATTCATTACATTTCTTGGATTCCATCTACTTAATTCGCATCCTAAAAAAAAAAAATAGTAAAACATTCATAAGGGCGTGAGTCAAAGCAGTCTCGGCAACCCATTTTTCAAATTCCTTGTCTTTCTTCAGTCCGACAAAGTTCACTTTTGGAGTTGCAGGTTTTTTGGGAAGAGAGTGAAGAACGAAAAAGATAACACTAGACTTTGGGGGGTTTTTCTCAGCAAGGGCAATATTGTAATTTTACATTGCACAAGGGTAGTTGAGGGTTTTAAAAATTATTTAAATGGCTGACTCCATCATTTAACGGTGTACCACTAACGGTAGGGTTGAATCTGAGTATTGGGCTCTATTCCAGGGGGTGATCTGAGTATTTTCAAATTTCAGGGGGTGATCCGAGTTTCGACCCATTTTCAGGGGGTGTTTCGTAAATTTTCCAATTTTAAAATCTATATGTTCTTTTTTTATTAGATATTTTCATCTCATTAATTGTAGTGATTTTTTTTTAATATGAAATTATTGCAGGAATCAAGCAGAGATGGTTGAATTTATTGTCAAAAGGGTTTTGGACGTACTAGTCAGTAGCACGCACTTGGCTGAATGTAGATACCCTATTGGTATAGATTCTCATTTACGAGATCTATTACCATTATTGAGTATTGGTTCCAATGATGTTCAATTCATAGGAATATGTGGTTCCAAAGGCATTGGGAAGACAACCCTTGCTGAGGCTGTTTATAATCGCATCCTTATAAACTTCAATAGACATAGTTTTATTTCAGATGTTAGTAAACAAGCAATGCAATTCATGGGTCTTGTTTCTTTGCAAAAGCGACTTCTTAAAGATTTCTTCAAAATAGACTACAACATAGATAATTATCAAAAAGGGAAAAAATTGATCAAACAACGATTTTGTAAAGAAAAATTTCTTCTTGTTCTTGACGATGTAGACAAAAAAGAACAGGTAGAGGCTTTGGCTGGTGAACTCAATTGGTTTGGTGAAGGAAGTAGGGTCATACTAACAACCAGTTCTGAACATATCTTGAATGTGGCTAAAGTTGCTAAAGATAAAATCTATTGGCTTCAAGTGCTGGACCATGAGGAATCTCTTCAACTATTTAGTTTGCATGCCTTTGCACTGGATGAACCGCCTGAAGAGTACATGCAACTTTCACATGATGTGGTACGCTATTCGGAAGGGTTTCCTTCAATTCTAGAGGTGTTGGGGTCTCACCTATCGGATATAAGTAGCAAAGAAGAGTGGACAAGTACATTGCAAGAATTGAAAGCAGGTAAAACTTCTATCTCCAGTCTTGCATCTCTACGCAGGGAGAGAAATAACACATGCCATATGAAAGACAATCCCCTCGGTCGTTTCCCACAACTTCATGGAACCGTTGGAATCACCAACACCGTTGCAAGAATATCTAAAGTGCTTGGCCTCGGAGGATGGCTGGATATAAATGGCTCCATAGCTACTGATAGAGTTGATAAGATGTTCACAAAAGCAAAGAACCGAGCTAAATCATCTAAATTCAGTGGAGGCAATATGAATCCGAATGGCTCCACAACTACTATCAATAGAGTTGGTAATAATTTGTCCACAATAGCAGAAAATGGCACCACAACTACCACTGATAGAGTTGGTAATAATTTGTCCACAGTAGCAGAAAATAGCTCCACAGCTACTATTGATAGAGTTGGTAATAAGTTGTTCACAATTGCAGAGATTCGAGCAGCAACAAAGAATTTTGATAAATCATTGGTGATCGGAGGTGGTGGATTTGGCACAGTTTACAAAGGTGTGCTCCATGACGGCACTCTGGCAGCATTCAAGCGTGCTGATTCGCAATCTCTGCAAGGCCGGAAAGAATTTGAGAGAGAGATTGAGATGCTACCGAAGCTCATGGATAAAAATGTGGTTTCGATGATTGGATTCTGCGAAGAAAAAAATGAAATGATTTTGGTGTATAAGTATATAGCAAATGGGGATCTCACGAAGCATCTCTTTGGCCAGAGTACTGATCATCTCCCATCATTGACATGGAAGCAGAGATTAGAGATTTGCATAGGTGTTGCACGTGGGCTCCACTACCTCCACACATTATTGCCAGAGAGTCCTATAATCCATAGGGATATTAAGACAGCCAACGTATTATTGGATGAGAATTTTGTTGCAAAGATATCTGATTTTGGATTATCAACAACAGATCCTACATTGGATCATCATCTCTTTGGATTAAAAGGAACCCATGGATATATGGCTCCAGAATACATGCTAAGTGGGAAATTAACTAAAAAGTGTGATGTTTACTCTTTTGGTGTAGTACTGCTTGAGGTTGTCGGTGGTCGGCCATTTTTCAATTCTCACTTGTCAGCACAACCAACCTACGTTACAGGATGGGCATTTCAGTGGCTTATAGGGGGATCATCACTAATTGAAACTATTGTGGACCGACGGCTTGAAGGGAATTATTGTCCAAAATCATTGAAGAAATTTGGGGAGATCGGAAAGAAATGCGTCGCCGATGACTATCAGAATCGGCCCACAATGAGGAGAGTGTTGTGTTATTTGGAGAAGGCCTTACAGCTGCAAGAAGCTTGGTTAATAAGCAATGCTTGGTTTTCTGAGCTGGTTAACATTCCTTAGCAGGATCAACCAGAAGATCTCTCATTGTTATAGAGAGCCTAATGCTATTGTTGATTTTCTGGCTAGGAACGCTGCAAAGTCAAGTGTATCTGATGCTGTGGAGAATTTCCCATCTCATATTGTGGACGAAGTTGTTTTGGACGCCATGTCTAGGCCGAGATTTCGGTTTTATTAGGTGCGGTCTCCTTTCCCTCCTGATGGCAATGGCGAAGGTGGGATCTACTTGACTGTTTGGTGGGGTTTGTTTATCCTCTAGTTTTCTCTTTTTGCAATATTTTTTCTTTAAATTTCTTATTGAAATCTTTTAGCCAAAAAAAAAAAAAAAAAAAACAGAACAACGACATAGATTTCAATCACTGGATGGATTCAGTTGTTTACATTCTTAAAAATTTTCTTCTACTCATAAAGCCTATGGCTACGTTTGGTTGCAAGGGGAATTAAAGTGAGGAGAAGAGAAAATTTTCAAACCTAAAAAAAAAATTTTTGTAATCATTACTCCATGTGATTGTATAAATTACTTAAATTTCTTACCATATCTAATAAAGATACATTTTACATGTAATATTTATTTTACATTTTAAATCAAAGGAAAATGGATGCAAAGTAAAGTGAAATTTAATATTCAAATATGGAATGATTTGGAGTTAGATATATTGTCACATAGTGTCACATGGGGTAATGATTAAAAAAATTCTTTTTTAAGTATGAAAATTTTACTTTCCTTCCTTTTAATTCCCCCTGCAAACAAAAGAAACGTATGAAAACTTTTGAAGTTTTTTACAAGGGAAATTTTCACCGACGCCCTTTTGTTGGACCGTTAAATTAATGCCATCCCACTAAGCACCAAAATATCAATTTTGACCCAACAGGGTTGACATTTATTCTGTTAATTAGTGATGTCAGTAAATTAATTTTTGTTAAAGACTATTTTGCCTTTCCCCTAAAAACGATTGAACCTACTTCTTCTTCACTCCCCATCTCTGCAACGGGCAACTGGTCACCGCGGCCATCTCACACCTTTGCAACCTTGCAGACACCCATTTAGGCACCTCTCACCTCTCTACAACTGAGAGAGAGATTTCAAAAACAAAAAAATAGCAAAAGGGTTTTGGGGAGACAAAGAAGCTGAGACACCATCATCGGACCTCCACCGAGCCGAGGAAGAACTAGACCCGGCTTCTCATTCTTCTATATCTTCTGTTTCTTCTTTTTCTTCTTCTATATCTTTTCTTCTACATCCAAAACCCACCGATTGAAACCACCATAGCCACCACTGTATTTACCTATAGCTTTACTCGACCTTAACCGAACCCATCTCCCATTGAACTTTCTTGTTTTTTTCTCAGACCCTACTTCTCTCCATTTGTGCCTTGAGAAAAAAGCAATCAAGAATTTTTTCAACACATATCTCTGAGCTCTTGCAGCTGAAAGAAGAGGCATCTACCATCGGATTGATTTTACAGCCAAAAAAATAGAAAATGCAGACATCAAGCCAATAAAGGCCCAGGGAAACAGCAGAAGAATAAAGAAGAGAAAGGGAAAAATCAGGAGAAGAACTTACCAATGGAGGAATTATAATAGAGCTTGCCTAGACTCACGACGGAGAGCTCTTCGAGGGAAGAAGAATGATAGAGGACAGCGTTCATGCCCTTGGCACCAAATTTGCAGGAATTATAATAGAACTTCTTCAATCCCTTGCAATTGACGATGACAGCGGCCATGCCTACATCGGTTAACTTGCGGCAAGAATGGAGCTTGAGGGTACTGAGGTTACGGCAGTGGAGAGAGATGAGGATAAGAGCGTCGTCGCTGATGTGGATGGGTCTACTTTTGCGAACACATTTGAGGACGAGTGTGGTGACGGCGTCGTAGCAAGTGAAGAGAGAAGTGATGCTGGTGAGGAGATTGGATTCAGCCTTGAGGAAGAGGCGATGTCGACACTGACTCTCTACACGGAGCTAACGGTGGTAGACAGAGAGCAGCTTTCGCAATCTAGGGAACCAAGGGACTTGAAGATGTAGGACAGACACCCATCCGGGAGGTCATCGGCATTATCAATGAGAAGGAGATGAGCATAGGCATTGTCGCCGCCAGGCATCATTGCAGCGATTTGAGATTCTGGCTGTCGATGCCAACTGGCCCTCGCCCACAGATCAGAGAAGAAAATCAGAGAGAGAGGAAAGGCATCCGGGCGAGGGGGGAATCCAACCTTACCGGAGATGGCTAGCTCAGAGTGGACTGACCTCCATTGTTTCAGCTCCACATCACCGAGCCCCATTGTTTCAGCCATGGTTCTTCCCCTGGGGTTGGGAATGCGTTTGCAGCAGCAATGGTGTTGGATTTGCTAGGTGCAAATGGCAGCAGCGGCAGAGGAGCTCAGGACAAGGGCGGGGTCTTTTAAAGCGTATTTTGGTCATTTGACTTATACACAGTTAACCCCGTTAATTTTTAGGTCAAAATTGAAATTTTAGACTTTAGTGGTGTGACATTAAGATTACGGTCCATCAGAGGGGGGGGTGGCAGAGAAAATTCCCTTTTCCTGATAATATACATCTATTGTAGTTAATGGAAGTTTTTATTTTATATTCTATTTGTTTTGGATCCTTTCCTACTCAAGGGTTCAATAAATCTTTATACTTGTATTAATTAATTGAAAAGATGCGATGGGTTTTCCTGTGTTAAGGAAATAAGTTGTATTTTGTATTGGGAAAATCACACTGCCACCCTCCAAGGTTTGTACTAAATACAAAGTGTCCCTATGTTTCTAAATTATACAGCCATACTTCTTAAATTTTCATTCCGTTAGTTAAGTGTTACGGTAATGGTGAAGTTTTTCCTCAAATGACTAATATACCCTTGAGAATGTGAGTTTACTATTTTGCCCATAGGGCATCCCTAATACCATAAATAAGGTGTTTGGCCCACCTAATCACGATCCCTCCTCCCTCGTCTTCTTCTTCTTCTTTTCTTCTTCTTCTTCTTCTTCTTCTTCTTCTTCTTCTTCTTCCTACTCTACAACCCCACTGGCCCCACCACCTGCTGCAAGTCAATCCCATCCGCATAAACATACTAAACGGAAGAAGAAGAAAAAACATCAAACAGAAACAAGAAAAAAATGAAAAAGGAAGAAGATAATCAAGAGAGAGAGAGGGGTTAAGAATGAGATCAGGTGGAGAAGGAATAAAGGCCGAGAACAGGGACCGTTAAATAAGACTCCATGAAGATCCGTTGCTGAGCAGCTTCGAGAGTGGCACCTCCTTCGAGGAGTTCTTTGACCAAAGAATAATAAAAGTGTTTTGAGTTTCTTCAACAAAAGGGAGTACTTGAGCTTCAACCATCGAAGCCGGATGCGCTTCACAAGTTTCACTATGAACAACCCTCTGTGGTGGCGCTTCTTCCCTCCCAATCTCACCGTCGGTAGCTTCCGTCTCCTTCTAATTAAAACCTTCCTTTGTGTGACCCACCGGAGCTTGGAGCTGCAGCGGGCGAGAGCTCGATTCCCATGGTTGCTGATGCTTTCCTCGTGGTAATCCATGAGAATGAATTAAGAAAGAGATAATTAAGTCAGTGATGAATTTAAGGGTTTCAGAGTTTGATGATCGAGGTTGACCAGATTAAAAATGGAGATCCAGATAGACGTGGTGGGGTTGGATTGCAGAAGGGCGTAGCGGCGGGTGGAGTTGGGATGCAGCAGGTGGTGGGGCCAGTGGGGTTTGCAGAGTAGGAAGAAGAAGAAGAAGTAGAAGAGGGAGGAGAAACCGTGATGGGGTGGGTCAAATACCTTCATTAAGGTATTAGGGATGCCCTTAAGGGTATAATAGTCATTTGAGGGAAAACTTAACCAATATCGTAACACTAAACTAACGGAATGAAAATTTAGGGGGTGTGACTATATAATTTAGAAACACAGGGGATCATTTTGTATTTAGTACAAACCTTAGGGGGTGGCAGTGTAATTTTTCCTTTTATTTTTTATTTTTAGGAATCGAGATGTGAGTTCTTCTTTTGAGCAGTGATTAAATATTTGTACTCCTGGGCTGGGGTAAGGCGGGAATGTCTCCCCTTGTATTCATCTTTTATTTGAGTTCTTTATTAATAAAAGTTTAAGGACTGGCCCGAGTCCTAGTGAATATTCGATTTTAAAAAAAAAATTCTTTATAATTGTATTGATGATTCAATTTTTTGTAGCAGAACTATTTCTTACTTTTTGATCATTAATTCTATTGGATTTGCGTTGTTTGAAAACTTGCAAACCGTCGATCTGTATGGATTGGTGGCTCATACTTGTCCTCGGTTAACAAATGTTATCTGCAGTCCTTCACAATTAAATTTAGGGGAAGGTATTCATACACATGAGATTCTCCCATCGATTCCATCAAATAATGGGGGCAAGGGTGTTAATGTCCCTTGGAATGGAAATTTATGCCAATCTGACTGCATTTCATGCAGGTTGTGCACATGCATGAGAGTGCATGGAAACTTTTGCCCCCTATAATGTTGCTTGGTTGCATGCTCCTAAGCCTAGACACCAAGGGTGGTTAAATGACAACCCTGACCCGCATGTTGGATGCTTGGGTGTGTGCTCATCCCATTGACCTCCACATGGGTACAGGGCCATGAACCAAGCAACGTTCTCTCTTCCATTTAATTTATTATGGTATACTTCAAAACACCAAACTAAAGTATTGAAAAACCTCGTCACCTCACCCAGATAGACTGGGACATCCTTCAACCTTGCGAAACATAGATGAAAGGTCATCCACCGTCATAGGATCTAAAATTATAATGCAGTGGGTCCTACTGATCGATCTATGTGAAATACAACTCTACATTTCTATGTGTTGCCGCTTAATTCTGATCAGGCTGAGGTGGATGACCCATAAGAAAGATAAAGAATGGTCGGATGAATCCGAGGTTAACTCGTGGTAACTCCGACGATTCAATCAGAACTAGGCAACGATAAATATGTGTGAAATACAGTAAGAGTAATAAATGTGTATATCAACCTCTGCCAGACACTATTCCTTATATAATCCAAATCGATTTGTATTATGATCCGACTGAGTGGATGATGAACTGTTATAACCAACTGAGTTAGATCGATCGCATTGAATAGTCATGAGAAAGAGTAGAAGACATGATATTTTAAGCATATTAATCATGGGAAATCCATATGGTCGTATATTGTCAGAAGACTTTTCTATTATACTGCCACCTGCACAAATATATTTTTATGTATATCATCATGAAACCGTAATTTCATGGTGGAATAACAGGTCAAGGGTCAAGGATCAAGGATCAAGGCCGCCTCTTAAGATTTTTCAATTGTTTTTTTTCAATTCCATATGACATACGGTATGATATGGTAGCTTAATCAGCTTTACGTGGTCAAGAAAGTAAATATAGAGAATCACTTGACAATTATTACTTATTAGGAATGGAAAAGTAAAGGAAGCGACTCAGAAAGTCTGTAGTCGGCACCACGCCTTCCACTCGTGGAAAGTAGTTGAAGATGTCTTCTACTTCCCACTAAAAAACACAAACTAATTTGTTTTGTAAAACCCAACAGATACTTCACTGCTTGATAATCTTATCCGGTTTTTCTGTTCTAGAAATGTGCTGGAAAATACCAAAGCATTTTTTTTTCTCAACAAAATTTATTTCATTTTTTTTTACAGAGAAATTGTTTTTTATCCGCTTGATAACAAATTTTTTTTTTGGTGTATGTGTGAGTTACCTACAACTAACAAATGATTCAACGTTCCACTCTACTTAGGGCCAGCTCAGTCCACCACCCACCATGAACTGTGGGGGTAGAATCTTTGATTTAGGGTCTCTCCAAATCTTTGTTGAATCCCCCTGGAAGACACTGTAATTCCCCAACAATTGTTGCTTTCTTCGTCTCTTTTTTACTCCGAATTCCTAAAGCAGAGTTCCAGAAGTAAAATCCATTTTCAGAGATAAATGGATTGTCATCAGTATCAATATTACCATCCACTCATAACCCAAAAACCCAGTAACCTAGAAGAGAAGATTTGCAGAAGAACTGGAAATTACTTAAAGGATCGATTCTAAAAATCCAATTTTTAATGAATAGATGATAGTAAGATCTAATAAAAAGAGCAGAGAAGAGAAGGATTAAAAAAAACTGCAATAAACCCTTCTCAAACATTTTGTTTTACTTTTGATGGTATTGTCTTATACAAACTACTGACCTCCCCATAACCTAGAAATCCATAAACGAATTAAATTCAAAGTTTGCCCATAAGATTTGAACAAGGAAAACTAGAAATCACATTCAATGGCTCAAAATATGACCCAAAAATCAGATTTTTATTGAACAATAAATAGTGTATGATTTGATATGGAAGAAGAGGGGTAAAAATCAGTTTGATTAAACTCCTCACAAACAATGATTTCTTTCCCTCTCTGGTTTTTCCTATGCTATTGGGTCATACAATGGAGTAAAGAATCAAGTCCGTATTGTTGACACCCACAGCCTTGGCACCGCAACTACTCAACCGAGCAGAGACGTTGGAGGCCGCATCACTGCTGGTGGCGCCACCGCTCTGAGGGAGTCTCAAGAGGGTGGAGGGAAGTTGCAGGTTGCATAAAAAAACACCAGATTGACACAAAGAGAGTGACCGAGAGAAAGCGAGATAGTTACAGAGAGAGTGAGAGATAGCGAAAGAGATGAGGTACCTTGTGAGAGTTGCAGGTTGCCGGAGATACTTCTCCCTTCAGATCGTCGAGCCAGAGAGCGACACAGCGAGGGAACGAGAGAGTGAAACCAGAGAGCTTCGCGGCCAGAGAGTGAGAGAGTGAAAGCAGTCAAAGAGTGTTTAGGTTTGGGGGGTTTTTGGACGATCGATTTATCGGGAACAAGTGTTTAAAGTTGTGCTCAGCAAGCAACATGTTCTGTCAAAAGTCTTCTGGGAAGTAGAAATTTCTATTTATTCACTGAGAACAATTTATATGGAATACTATTTATCAAGCATTTTTTAGGTGTTTTTGTGTTTCTCAGAATAAAAAAAACACTAGAAACAGTTTCTAAGAACACTTTGAGCATCTTATCTTTTCTGCAACTCTATAAGTTATGGCCGCACTAGATTTTGTTTCCACTACTGTCACAATTAGATCTTCTAGTTACGATGTGTCCCTCAATTTTAGGAGAGAAGATACTCGTAATAATTTCACTGGGTTCCTTAACTTAGTTCTAAAAGACAAAGGAATCGGTGTTTTTATTGATAGTAAAGAGTTGTGGACCGGAGAAGTCTAGGCCAAAATTCATTAGAAGGAATCAGAAACAATTGGTAAATCTTCTCATCACTATACCAGATTTTTTGTAATACTAGATATGGTTTTTTTTTTTTTTTGGTGGCTTGAACAATTCTTTCCAAAATACCAACCCGTTCAACTTCCAAGCAGTTCTATGTTTTAAAAAATCCTGCAACTATCAAAACAAAATTTCCTTCTACCAAAATGCAATTAGCCCAAGGAAAGGTATTTAGGGCTGGGTTAGCAATTCCTACCCAAATTAAGATAGGATAAGTCAAAAAGGGGATGAGCCCAATAGGAGTACAAAACAAATCATTAGATAGATTCTGAGAAAATGCATAAGGGGTGGATACCATAGGGGGTGGATATATTAAGATCCATCGAAAAACAAAATTAAGAACCAAATATGGGTCGGGCTTAGCTAACCCTTTAAGGACTTTGTTCCAAATATGCCAAATAAAATAACAAGTTATAATAAACACAGGAAAGACCATGGGAGAGATTATTTGTTAAGAATTCTGTTGTAGAGGAAAGAAACACAGAGATTTGCCATTCAGGAATGTCAGCAGATGCATTCTGTTCTCAGTTCCAGAGGGTCTGTAGTCCAAATACGTTTAGACCATTCGCAAGAGAGGAAGTAAGGGTGTCAAAATGGAACCGAAACCGATTGTCGAACCCGGAACCGACCGTTTACGATCGAACCGAACCGCATCATGTAAAAACAATGCGATTTTGATTTCATAGGTTTCATTACTAGTTAGGTTTCATTCAAAATCGAAAAACCGTCGGTTAACCGAATAGAAACCAAGTAGAAAACTGAGATTAGGAATATTCTTATTTATTTAAAAATGGGGTTAAGCACTCTAATATATTAGGACTCCTTACTGAGATTTTTTTAAATTTCAGTTTGAGTGCCAATATCATGAAGGTAAGCTTTCTATGTGGATAGGACGTATCAACACCTTTTGCATATTTTAAAGGATTCATAGTTGTGTTGGGTCCTGCGGGTCCGAAGGAGAAGATCAAAACCTAAATGTGCCAGGGGTTGATCATCGAAGCCAGGGCAATAACGATGAAGGAATTTGAGCGCTAATGTAGCTAACAGCCACCTTCATAGTCGATTCATTAGGGTCGTCACCTTCTACGCAGAAATATCCACCGTTTTCTTTATCTGTTAAGCCTCATAGCTATGGGACTTCCTAAAGAAAACTACAATCGTTGATGGAAGGTTTTAGTACGAGCATGTCTTAGTGGACTTTGTTAATGAATTATATGGGGTATGAATTGGTGATGTCCTCAGGTTGGTTTCCCTTGCGGTACTTTGCGGCATTGAGTAATCACTTAAAATTATCATTGCAACTAGCATGTCTAAGTGAACTTTGCCTAAAGATAGATGTATATGAAACAAAATAATTTCTCCCACATAACAAGGATATGGAAAATAAAATTAAAGGATACAAAGGTGAAACTGGTATTACAAAACAGATGTAAATTGGCTAATGAAAACCAAATAGAAACTGCTAAAGCTGCACCGCATATAAAACGATTCTGATTTTGGGTGATTCTTATCTGATGCAGTTTTGATTTCTACCTTGCAAAATATGCATCTAACCAGAACCGCATCGTTTAACACCCTTAAGAGGAAGAGATGCCAGATTGATTTTGCACAAGAACCACAAAGAACACAGTGTGGCTCAATTGATATCCATTTTGAGAGAGTGGCTTTAAATAGAAGTCGTGCATGTAAAACACGCCAAAAAAAAATAGTTTAAATTTTGGATGTAATTTCATCTTCCAAAGGAAACACAATCACTTTGAGAGATTGACATCTTTAGTAGGGCCAACAGCTTGAGAAAGAAATTTAGCAGCTAATCTAGTGGAGAAACGATCATCCTAAGATAAAGTGCACCACCATCGATTCTCATTACCTAATAGATGGATAAGGACAATCTCATCAACAAAAGCGGGGGGGGAGCAAGGAATTAAGCAAATGTTTGTTCCATTGTTGATGTGAAACCACATCGCAAACCATAAGTTTATGGTTTATGGGATGTAACCCAGTACATAACGAAAACTCAGGGACAAAGAGAATCAAAGGGTCGAAAAAAAAGAGAATTGATCCCATTACCAATATTAATATGAACAATGTCCTTGAGGGTGGGGAGGATATTGCCAATGCTACTCCAAGTCCATGAGTCTCTCTTGGTAATAACTTTTAGATCAAAGATAGAGGTATTACAGAAAAATCTTGCTTTCAGAACTTAACTTTGACCCAAAGAATATTGCATGCATGAAGTAAGCTCCATTACAGTTTCAATAATAAGGTCCTTTTATGGAAAGAAGATTTTTGTAGTCCCAGGCTTCCTTAAGAAATGAGAATGGAGATTCTATCCCATCCAATTAAGTGAGCCTTTTTTGAATTTCCAAAGTTGCCATTCCAAAAGTTTAAACAAATAGAATTTAGACTTTGAAAATTTTAAGCAGGAAAAGAAAACAAGACATAAGGTAAGATGGAATCCAGGCCAACACAGATTGAATGAGAATTCTACGACCTACAAAGGATAAAAGCTTGGATATCATCCAATCAGAGATGAGTCTGATTTTGACTCTATAACAATGAAATCATGCTCCTTGACTTCGGATCTTGAGTGAAATAACCTAGATCCAAGGACGAGAGAGTCTTGAGACATCTCTCTAATTACCCATAAGTTTAAATCATCTTTGTAAAGTCAACAATCGTAAGTTTGTATGACAATTTTTAGGAATTAAAAAATAAAAGAAGCAACTCAGAAAGTCATTGGAGGCCTCATTTCCATAGTGGAGTCAGCATCCTGCCTTCTAGGCGTTTAAATGTTTTCGAGGAAGGCTGCTGAATCAATTAAAAAATTTCCTAATAAAAAACCAATTTGTGACTCATCCAAAAAAAAAAAAAAAAAAAACCAATTTGTGAAGGAATCAAGAGAGTTCTTTGAGAGAGGAGAAAAAAAGGGTATTTGAACCTATCGTATCTTCATTCTCTGCAACTGCAAGTTTATGGCGGCACTAGATGGGGCTTCCTCCGACTTCGCTGCCTTCACAACTGGATTTTCTTGTTACGATGTATTCCTGAATTTCAGTGGTGAAGATACTCGCAATAATTTCACTGCCTTCCTTAACTTAGTTATGAAAGACAGAGGAATCGATGTGTTTATTGATAGTGAAAGGTTGTGGACTTTGAGAATCCATTGGCCCAGCCTTGCTTGGAGCGATTGAGGGCTCTAAAATCTCAATTCCTGTCTTCTCTAAAGGATATGTACACAGCAAATGGTGCCTGCTGGAACTCGCTCAGATTTTTCAATCCTATGTTTCAGATCATCAACTGGTCTTGCCCATATTCTTTGATGTTGATCCGTCAGATGTTCGAAATCAGACTGGAAGTTTTGAAGAAGCATTTCGGGAGCATGAGAAGAATTTTGATCCCCAAATCGTAGAGAGTTGGAAGAAAGCTTTGAGAGAAATAGGAAGTTTGAAAGGAGAAGTTATTGACAAAAATAAGTAAGTCACTCTCAATCCCATAGAATTCTTCTGAAGCTATAGCTTCATTTTGATATCGCATCTTAAACTTGATAGATTTATCCTCTACTACTTCCCCACTCCCCCTCCCCTCACAATATATAGTTTGATTCTTTTTAACATTTTTTACAATAAATTCAGGGAAAATTTGGTACAATAACCATCAGGGATTTTCTACATTGTTTGAAATCCAAGATTGTGAGGTTGATCATAGAAATTCAATTTCTTCTTATGATGTATAAGGATCCATATTTCCACTTTTTACTCATACTAAATTCTCACTAGTATGTATTTCTGATTGTTTTCCATTCCATAAAAACTTAAAATCTAAATGTTCTTTTTTAATTATGTATTTTCATCTCATTAATTGTTGTTGTTTTCTTTTCGATATGAAATTATTGCAGGAATCAAGCAGAGATAGTTGAATTAGTTGTCAAAAGGGTTTTGGATGTACTGGTCAGTAGCACAACCTTGGCTGAATGTAAATATCCTATTGGTATAGATTCTCGTGTACAATGTCTCTTATCTTTATTAAGTATCGATTCCAATGATGTTCAATTCATAGGAATATGTGGTTATAGTGGCATTGGGAAGACAACCATTGTTGAGGCTGTCTATAATCGCATCCTTTCAACCTTCAATAGGTATAGTTTTATATTAGATGTTAGCAAACAAGCAATGCAATGTATGGGTCTTGTGTCTTTGCAAAAACGACTTCTTAAAGATATCTTCAAAATAGACTCTGACATTGGTCATTTAGGTCAAGGGAAAAATTTGATAAAACACTGACTTTGCAAAGAAAAAGTTGTTCTTGTTCTTGATGATGTAGATAGTAAAGAACAGGTAGATGCTTTGGCCAGTGAACTCAATTGGTTTGGTCCAGGAAGTAGGGTGATAATAACAACCAGAGATGAACACATCTTGAATGTGGCTAAAGTTGAAAAAGATAAAATCTATTGGCCTAAAGAGCTGGACCATGAGGAATCTCTTCAACTATTTAGTTTACACGCCTTTTCAATGGATAAACCTCCTCAAGATTATATACAACTGTCACATGATGTGGTACGCTATTCGGAAGGGTCGCCTTCAACTCTAGAGGTGCTGGGGTCTTACCTATCCAACATAAGCAACAAAGAAGAATGGAAAAAAGTACATTGCGAAAATTGAAAACAGGTAAAGCTTCTATCTCCAGGCTTGCATCTCTACGCAGACAGAGAAAGAAAACATGTCATTCCCCTAGTTGGAGCCCACTACTTCCTCATGAAACCATTGGAAACATCAACACTTTTGCTAGGGTATCTAAATTACTAGGAGGATTTTTGGATCCAAATGCCTCCACAACTTCTGATAGAGTTGGTAAGTGGTTCAGAATAAAACAAATCCGAGCTGCAACAACGAATTTTGATGAATCATTGGTGATTGGAGTTGGTAGCTTTGGCATAGTTTACAAGGGTGTAATCGATGACCTCACTCTAGTAGCATTCAAGCGTGCCAATATGTTATCTAGATCTGAACGAGGCCTGGCAGAATTTGAGAATGAGATTAAGATGCTATCAAAGCTCAGGCATAGACATGTTGTTTCCATGATTGGGTTCTGCAAGGAAGAGAATGAGAAGATTTTGGTTTATGAGTATATGGCAAATGGGACTCTCAGGAATCATCTCTTTGGGAGTAATCTCCCACCATTGACATGGAAGCAGAGACTAGAGATATGCATAGGTACTGCAAGTGGGCTCGATTACCTCCACACATGGGCAGAGCTTGGTATACTCCATAGGGATGTTAAGAGATCCAACATACTATTGGATGAGAATTTTGTAGCAAAGATTGCTGATTTTGGAGTATCAAAAACAGTTCATTCATTAGGTCATGACCAGGTTAGTAAAATGATAAAGGGAACCTATGGATATATGGCTCCAGAAAACATGCGATGTGGGGAATTGACTAAAAAATGTGATGTTTACTCTTTTGGGGTAATACTGCTTGAGGTTGTTTGCGCGCGACCAAATTTTGATGGACGCTTGCCAGAAGATGAGGTCAACCTTAAAGAATGGGCACTCCGGTGGCAAAGACAGGGATCACTTGAATTCATTGTGGACCAACGGCTTGAAGGGAATTACTGTCCAAAATCATTGAAGAAATTTGTGGAGATTGCAGAGAAATGCGTTGCTGATGAGGGTAAGAATCGACCCACAATGGGGGAAGTATTGCAGGATTTGAAGTATGTCTTGCAGCTGCATGAAGCTTGGTTAAGAAACAATGCTGGAAAAAAATCGACTACTTCCTCATCGGTTGGTACAATTCGGTTTAATGATTCAAGAATAGGAATCGAGTTGGACTTGGTTAGATATGATATTTCCATTGAGGAAGAATATTCCTCCACATGCTTCTCATTGGTTGATACAGTTAACTGTGATGAGTTCCCTGATCTAGTTAATGAACCTCAAGGTCGGTGAGAACGTGACACAATTTTCAATCAGAGATTCTGATGTTACGTTCCTGGAAAAATTTCTTCCACTCGATCAAGAAGCCCATTGGAACTTTTTACAATGTATTAATGGGTATGGGCTCCCTGATAAATCTTTTTTATTGCTTGCTTTTTGCTCATTCTAATTGGATTTGTGTTTGTTTGAGGTACATAATTCTAAGATCGATGCTGATACATCCAATATTCACCGAGCCAATCAACGATCGCCACGTGTCACAGGTGACCCATTCCATAGCCAAGGAGAACGAACCGGATCCCAGCACCCGGGCGTGACCTCACCCAGGCGCAGCCACCACTCGGGCGCGGCCTCACCCAGGCGCAGCCACCCCACGGGCACGGCCTCACCCAGGTGCGGCCACCACCCAGGCACAGCATCGTGGGCACGTGAGGTGGGGGCTACCCATCTACGATCCGATCGTATCGCTAAGACTCATGCCACTATCAGGACTCTGGACCGCCGCTTAGAGGTCACGTTACCCAGACGGATTCAAGCACCAAGGACGTTATCACCACACGCGGGAATCTATCCACCAAGGATCCTGATGCCACCATAACACTCCCTCCCATGGGGAGATGGCCAATCAGGATAGAGCCCCGTTACCCAGGGCCTCTATCCACTCAACGGCACAATCGCCATCAAACTGGGACTCTCCACACCGCCATATGCTACTATAAAAGGCAAGGTACACAACCCCATCGGGGACATCTAAACTCATATTGAATAATCACTATTCATCTATTTGCGCCAGGAGATCTAACTTTGGCATCAGAGAGCCCTAGGCCGGAACCACACCGGTTCTCTCTGTTGACTCCTTGGTCCACTTGCAGGTGACAGCACTCGCAGGACCGCTTGGTGATTTCTTGACGCAATAGATTGGCGCCGTCTGTGGGAACGACGCTAGCCATTACAGCTACTAGCTCGCTTCCATACTCATTCAATGGCACGAAGGAAGACTACCACCACCAACAACGGAGCAAGGAATGGATCACCACCCCTAGAGTGCTCTCGCCGCAGAGCCAACGACCAGGACCATGTCCCTCTGGAGGAAGAGATCCCCCTTAATGACCAGTTCGTGATCGCCGAGCCCAACAATGATGAGGCCGACGATGTGGTGGTGGAGGTGACACCTGACCCCAATGCTCCAGCCACTGTGGGTCAGATCAACGACCTACAACGACAGATCCTCGATGAACAACGACTCTTTCGAGAATACTTGACGCAGCGTGCGATGTCTCACCGTCGAAGGACTTCACCATCAACAAGGGTGGAGTCCGTACCTCGACAAGAGCCGAACCCTAGGAGATCATTTCCCAGGGGAGTGAGATCAGAGAGACTAGCGCAACGAGCGACCCCCACTCCGCAGCGGGGGGAGCCTTCCAAAGATCCCAGGAGAACAAGGGACCTCTCGCCACGGCCGAACGTGGGAGGACGCCAACACCTGAGGCGAGGGTGTCTAGCCCGCAGAGATCGGTCCGAGGTCTCGTGTTCGATGGACGACCGGGAAGAAAGTCACATACCACGACGGCCGGACCCTCACAGAGAAGAAAGCCCTCACCTTCACGACAAGATTCATCACAGCGTGACCATTCCCCATCCCACCAACACTCAAGGCGGGAGGGGACTTCCAGGAGAGAGCATGAACGGGGTCGCAGCGAACGTTCGGCCAGGCGTGGGGGGCAGACACAGGAAGAGGAGCTCGATCAAAGACTCCGCGACCTGGATGAGAAGCTGGAAGGGTTGAAGAAGCAGACCAAAGGCGAGACGCATTCCATACCTGGGCAACACCCCTTCTCGGCAGAGATCATGTCAGCCACACTACCTTCCAGGTTTCGACTACCCACCTTTGAACTCTACAGTGGTACCACTGACCCCAATGACCACATCAACTACTTTAATGGCATGATGACGCTGTATGGGGGGTCGGACGTGGTCTCCTGTCGGGCATTCCCAGCATCCCTCAAGGGAGCAGCCACATCATGGTTCTCCAGGCTACGACTGAAATCTATAGGCTCGTTCGCAGAGCTATGCGAACAGTTCGTCACCAGCTTCCAAAGCAGCGTCAAGTAGAAGAAGACCACCGTCAATCTACTGAACGTGGTATAGAATCCTGGGGAATCTCTCAGGGAATACGTTACCAGGTTCACCAAAGAGTCCCTAGAGGTTCGAGACTTGGATGACCAGACACAACATGTAGCCCTAGCAGGAGGTATTAGGGACCTGGACCTGATCAAGGACCTGGCACGTCATGAGACCAGGACTATGAAAGAACTCTTGGAGCGGTGCAACGAGTTTGCAAATATGGCCGAGGCACTACAAGCTAGAACGAAAATAATCGAGGCCAAGCCATATGACAACAAGAGGTCAGCACCTGATGACCGCAAAGAGGGTAAGAGGTCGAGGACAGAGCGTCGACAAGAGAAGAGCGATCGCCCGTCTAGGAGGACAGACCGCCGCCTAGAGAGAAGCGAGAGGGCAAGCACCCCTGAGTTCACACCACTGAACACCACCAGGTCCCAGATACTCATGCAGATCCAGGATCGTGACTTACTCCATTGGCCACGACCCATGCTAGCAGGACCAGAGAAGCGGAACCCTAACAAATACTGCCTCTTCCACAAAGAGAATGGGCACGACACAGAGGAGTGCTATCAATTGAAGAGAGAGATAGAGCAACTGGTAAGAGCAGGAAGCCTGAACAAGTATGTGAAGGGGAGACATGACAACCACTCAGGTCAAGGAGATAGAGGTCGCAGCGGAGACAGAATGGAACCGAGACGATAAGAAAGAAGAACAGATCGAGAGAGAGACCGCCCAGAAGAGCGGAGAGATGCAACAGAACCTAGTGGCACCAAGGGACCTCCTGTCCTCACCATACTTGGAGGATCGGGACAAGAGTCCACAAGAAAAGCTAAAGCTCATGCCAGGTTCGTGGGAGTGGCAGAGAAGCCCAGCAAGATAGCTAGGACCGAGGCGGTGATCTCCTTCTCGGATGAAGACCTGGAAGGACTAAACTTCCCGCATGAAGATGCTCTGGTAGTACAGGTGGAGGTAGTCAATCGACCTGTACACAGGGTACTGATAGACACAGGGGCGTCTGTTGATGTACTCTCCTTGGACGCCTATCGACAGTTCGGGTTCGGGGACGACCAGCTCAAACCAGAGCCACTTATCTCCATGGATTCTCAGGTGCCACCGCCTCCATCAGAGGTACCATAGAGCTACCCGTCACCTTCGGGGTACACCCTCAACAAGTAACCATCATGGTGAATTTCATGGTAGTCAAGTCCGTGGTGTCCTTCAATGGCCTCTTAGGGCGACCATCATTGACAGCCCTTAGAGGAGTCATATCACCACTTCACCTGAAGATGAAGTTCCCCACCGAGAATGGGGTAGGCGAAGTCCGAGGAGATCAGAAGAAAGCAAGGGAGTGCTATGCCACCTTCATGAAAAAGAATAATGGCAACACCCGTGGAATGGCACTCGCCTAGAGAGCATGGTCGATGACTGGAGAGATGAACTGACAGAGAGAAGGGGAAGGCCAGTGGAAGACCTCATCACCTGGCCCCTCACCCAAGAAGACCCCTCCAAGGTCGTTCAAGTTGGCTCGCTGCTAAATAAGGAACAGAAAGAAGGGCTTGGACACCTCCTCCAAGCGAACATGGATGTCTTCGCATGGTCGACCTCTGACATGCCGGGAATATCACATTCCATAGCGGAACACCGACTACATGTCGACCCAACTAGGAAGCCTGTTCAACAGAAGTGGCGTAACTTCGCCCTCAACCAACAAGCAGCAATCAAGGAGGAGGTCGAGAAGTTAAGCCGATCAGGGTTCATCAGAAAGGAGAAGTTCCCAACCTGGCTTGCCAACGTGGTCATGGTACCAAAGCCAAATGGGAAGTGGAGGATGTGTGTCGACTATACCGACCTGAGCAGGGCATGCCCAAAAGATGAGTACCCACTGCCCAGGATCGACCTATTGATCGACGCCACCGCCGGCCATGAGATGCTGAGTTTCATGGACGCCTACTCCGGATACAACCAGATCCTCATGTGTGAGGATGATGAGTCTTACACCGCATTCCGGACGGACAAAGAAAACTACTGCTACCACGTCATGCCGTTCGGGTTAAAGAATGCAGGGGCCACCTATCAGAGGATGGTCAACAAGATGTTCGAGGAGCAGATCGGGTGCAACATGGAGGTATATGTGGATGACATGCTCGTAAAAAGCATCCACGCCAGCCAACACCGACCACCTAGAGGAGGCATTTGCGTGATCGAGGAGGAACCGGATGAAGCTAAACCTCGCAAAGTGCGCCTTGGCGTAACGTCGGAAAATTCCTGGGGTTCATGGTCTCAGCCCGTGGAATAGAAGCCAACCCATCCAAGATCAAGGCCATCCAAGAAATGGCACCTCCTCGAACGATCAGGGAAGTGCAGAGGTTGAATGGAAGGGTCGCCGCCCTTTCCAGGTTCGTGTCACGATCAGGTGATAAGTGCTTACCATTCTTCAAAACATTGAAGAACCTCCAAGCCCTAAAGATTTCACATGGATGGAAGAGTGCCGATATGTTCAAGAATTGAAGGAGTACCTAGAGAGCCCACCACCGCTTGGGCCACCAGAACCTAACGAAGAGTTGCAGCTCTACCTGGCCGCCACCCTGTGCGGGCCATAGATCTTGAAGGAAGAAGACAAAGTCCAGAGGCCCATCTATTACGTCGCCATGTCCGATCGATGCGAGACCAGGTACACTAGGATCGAGAAGGTAGCCTATGCATTGGTAATGGCAACCAGGAAGCTACGACCATACTTCCAAGCCCATACCATCATAGTCCTCACAGACCTACCCCTGAAGAAGATACTGCACAAGCCGGACGTCTCCGGGAGATTGATAGCATGGGCGGTGGAGTTAAGTGAGCATGACATCAGGTTCCAACCAAGGACAGCCATCAAAGGCCAGGCTCTTGCAGATTTCATTGCAGAGTGTACCCTGTCTGAGATCGAGTCAGAAACAGGGGAGCCGGAAGAGAAGGATCACGGATCATGGGACATGTTCGTGGACGGGTCGAGCAATGCGGCAAGAAGCGGCGCGGGTCTCATATTAACCAGCCCCGAGGGATTTCGTATCCAATATGCTCTTCGATTCACCTTCCAAGCATCCAATAATGAGGCAGAGTACGAGGCATTGCTAGCTGGACTCCGGGTGGCCAAAGCCATCCAAGTCACACACCTATCCACCTGGAGCAACTCCCAGCTCGTGGTGAATCAGGTGAATGGAGAGTATGAGGCGAAAGATGAAAGGATGGCATCATACCTAGCACGTGCTCAAGCATTGATCGAGGGTTTCGTGAAGTTTGAGATGGTTCGAGTTCCCAGGGAGGAGAACGCTGCCGCTGACGCCCTATCCAGGCTAGCCAATGAGGAACTCCAAAATTTGGCCAGCGCAGTCTATGTTGAGATCGTGCATGAGCCAACGTATAAGGAAAAGCAGGTAAACGAGATCATGGAGGGACCTAGCTGGATGGACCCTCTACTCAACTACCTCCAGAACGATGTCTTACCAGAAGACAAGGCCGAAGCAAGGAAGATCAGGATGAGAGCTACAAAGTACACCGTCCAAGATGGGGTACTGTACAAGCGGGGGGCAACAGCACCACTACTCTGGTGCCTAGGACCTAAGGGGGCAGAGTACGCCCTAGCCGAAGTCCATGAGGGGATATGTGGAAGCCTTATGGGGGGACGAGCCCTAGCCTACAAAATCCTCCGCCAGGGACTATACTGGCCACGAATGCAAGAGGAGGCCATCCAATATGCCAAGAAGTGTGAGCAATGTCAGTTGTTCGCCCCAGTACCCCATCTACCCGCCACCAAGCTGACATCAATCCTCAACCCCATACCTTTTGCCATGTGGGGACTAGACATCTTAGGCAACTTCACCGCAGCACCGGGAAACAGAAAGTACCTGGTCATCGCAATTGACTACTTCACCAAGTGGGTTAAAGCTAAACCCTTGGCCAAGATAATAGAGACAGAGATGGAGAAGTTCATCCGCGACGACGTCATCTACAGGTTCGGGGTACCACGGATCCTCGTCTCAGACAATGGAAAACAATTCAAGAACCCTAAATTCCAAGCATTTTATCACAGCTACAACATCGACTATCGGCCTGTGTCGATAGCATACCCATAGGCCAATGGTCGGTGGAGGTCACCAATGTAACGCTCCGGAAGGAGTCAAGAAAAGGCTAGAAGGAGCCAAAGGCAAGTGGGTAGAAGAGCTACCAAGCGTCCCCGTGGGCATACCGAACTACATCACGGACGCCCACAGGAGAGAGCCCATTTCGCCTAGCATATGGCATCAAGCATTGGCGCCGGTAGAGGTGCACGCCATGTCCCATAGGGTTCTCGCACTTCAACGAACGTACCTATGTCGACGGATCGCGGGCGAACCTAGACTTTATAGATGAGGTCTGCGAGAGAGCACTACTAAGGAACGTCGCCTACCGACAACGTCTTCGCCAGGTACTATAATGCCAGGGTCAAGGAAAGGCTATTCCACCAGGGAGATTTAGTACTACGGAGGGCAAGTGCATCACAGCCCACGAAGGCAAGGAAGTCACCCAATCTGGGAAGGACCCTACATAGTCTCCAAGCGATACGCCCGGGACTTACCGCTTGAAAACTCCAGGGGCAAGAAGGTAGACCGTACCTGGAACTCGAACATCCTGAAGAAGTACTACCAAGTAGAAGCATAGCGAAGCGTGAGGAGTAGCGATGAAGACGACATCAAGGACAATGTGAATTTCATTCAAAATAAAGAAATGTTGCAAGAATGCTTGTCTTCTTCTACCACTCAATCGAATCACGGCCACTACATTAAGGCGAGATGCCAACACTGAGGCTTCATGCCTAAGGCGACATGCCAACACGGAGGCTTCATGCCTAAGGCGATATGCCAACACTGAGGCTTTATGCCTAAGACAACATGCTAACATCGAGGCTTCATGCCTAAGGCGACATGCTAACACTGAGGCTTCATGCCTAAGGCGATATGCCAACACTGAGACTTTATGCCTAAGGCGACATGCCAACACTGAGGCTTTATGCCTAAGGCGAGATGCCAACACTGAGGCTTCATGCCTAAGGCGATATGCCAACACTGAGGCTTCATGCCTAAGGCGATATGCCAACACTGAGGCTTTATGCCTAAGGCAACATGCCAACATCGAGGCTTCATGCCTAAGGCGATATGCCAACACTGAGGCTTTATGCCTAAGGCAACATGCCGACATCGAGGCTTTATGCCTAAGGCAACATGCCAACATCGAGGCTTCATGCCTAAGGCGACATGCCAACATTGAGGCTTCCTGCCTAAGGCAATATGCCAACACTAAGGCTTTATGCCTAAGGCAATATGCCAATACTGAGGCTTTATGCCTAAGACAACATGCCAACATCGAGGCTTTACGCCTAAGGCAACATGCCAACATCGAGGCTTCATGCCTAAGGCGAGATGCCAACACTGAGGCTCTACGCCTAAGGCGATAACCAACCAAGGTCCGAGGATCACCAAGGCACGACGCCACTAACAAAATCCTATGACTACCAAGGGTCAGAGAGTATCAACGCGCAAACAACCACCAAGAGACAATGCAGTCAAAGAAAATCAAAAGCGATCACATAAAAAAGTCATAGTATTTACAAATTCAAGTTCAAAAAAGGAAAAAGTTGAGACGTCTACAGGATCCGTACAGCCGTGGGGTCAAGGGATCACAGAGGGATGGGTCACCTCCGACCCAGCAGGGGACATCATGTCCACCTCAAGAGGACACGCAGCAGCACCCCCCTCAGGCAGGACAGCCTCCACCTCTGACATCGGGACGCTCTCCACCACAGCTACACCCGGAAGTGCCGCAGCAAACTCAGAGAATCCCAAAACAGAGAAGTCATAATCGGGGGTCACCTTCAGGACACAAGCGGCTAAGTCCCGGACCCCTCCCTCATAGGCGGGCTGAAGCTGCACCTGATACAGCGTCGAGAACGCAAAGGATGCCTAGAACTCAGCCATAGCTCGCTCACCTGCAGATGCCAGCTTCGCCTCATGCCTTCCCCTCAATGAATGAAGCTCCTCCTCTAAAGCAAGAACCCTAGCCGAGCTCTTGGCCGCACCAGCAGAGGTCACACGCAACTCCTCGGACACCTCTAGGAGCTTCCCGGACGCCATCGCGAGCTCCCCCGATACCCTCTGCGCGTCAGCCTCGGCCCTCTCACGAGCATCGATCTGACCCTGGAGCTCCCTCTCCACGTCACGCAGGGTGCGCTGTATCTGCACCTCACGAGAAGCGTGACCATGACAAGCGATAAAACATGACATGACAATCAACATGACAAGCGATAAAACATTATAAAAATAAATGGAGCAATGGACATGATGAGACAGAAAAGGAATAACTCACCGAAGCCATATCATGGTAGAGGGTCTGAGCCAGACAAGCATCGCTAAGCCTCTGCAAGGCCATCCTCATGGTAGGGAGCCTGCCCCTATCCACCCACTCCCGCGACACGCCGGCTTCGGCCAAGGTCGAGCCCTCCGGCACGCCTAAGGTGATCACCAGGGACTCACCCAGCGTGGGAAGATCAGTGGCAGTGCCGCCAGAGGAACCCACAATTTTCCCCTTAGAAAGGGGCAATACAGAAGATCCGGAAGGAACAACAGAGGGAGGCAGAGGCACAGAGCCTGAAACGCCATCGTCACCAGGAGAAGTACGGGGAAGGAGGACCCGCACGCCAGAGCTCGTCACGCGGGCATGTCCTGGTCCCCCCTTCCACTTCGCTCCAACAACCACAGGCGCAGGGGCACCACTAACGTCGGTCACTCTAGCAGACGGACCACCCTGAGAAGCGGCCTTCCTCCGTAGATTGCCGCGAAGCAAACTGAAGTCTGGACGCGTATCCACTGCATAGACCGCCCAACCAATCGGATGACATATACATTCAAATATCAACATGCCAATCAAGTACAAAAGACAATGCTCTTACCAGGACTCAGCTTCCAAAGAGACAGGAAGGCCTCCGAGTCCAACTCCTGGACGTGGAACGGATCGCGACCCAGGCACAGCTTGAGGGAGTCACCCTCAAAATCACTCAACTCAAGCCCCTGATTGACCCTCTTAAGGTCAATAACTTCCCTAACGGTCCGTAATGGGCATCGGGGGACCGTGGCAAAAAAGAAGCGATCCCTCCAATACTTCACGTGACTAGTGATCCTCGTGAGAAGCTCTATAGAGGCATAGGGCCCCTTGAGCACGCGGCGAGCAAAGTGATAGCATCCATGGTTCCCCTTCTTCAACAGATAAAAGTGGGAGAAAAGGGGAACAGTGGCGTGCACGCCCAAAGCGAGCGAAGAAGACATAGAAACCCAAAATCACCCTCCAAGAGTTGGGCAACACACTGCCGGGGTGAGGTGCCAATGCTCTAACACTAACTCGACAAAGCAAGGGATAGGAAGGCAAAGGCCCTAGAGAAAAAATGAACGGTAAAGATAGATCTCACCTGCACGGTGAGAGAAGGCATACTCGCCAGGCCCAGGAGCACGCAACATGACCTCAGCGGGAATGTGGAACTCCTCACGGAAGGAGACCAAGTCAGAAGGTGACAAGATGCTAGCAACAGGGCCTAACCTATCAGTAGGACCGACGGCTGAGGATGCCGCCCCAGAGGGCTGACGATCCCTACGGGGACCGGAGACACTAGAAGGTCCCACTCCTCCATCAGTATCACTAGGGGAGGGTATAGAGGAGGGAGTACCCACAGAAGAAGGCGATCCGGGGGAACGCTCCTCTGAAGATCCAACCCCGACTGAAGCAGGGCCAAGGTCACCCGGGAATGACATGAAGGACAAGAGGGGAACGAACTACTTACTCGAGAAAGCAATCTCCCCGAAGCTGGCAAGAAAAATGAAAGGAATGTCACCTGCAAAATATAAACAGCAGATCCATCACATACAAGAGGAAGAACAGGGAAGAAGAGCGAGGGTCCATCACACCCACGCCGCGGCCACCATAGGCGGCGGCATCACCGGCAAGGCGCGGGCCACACCCAGGCACGGCCACCCAGGCGTGGCCACCCTCGCAAGGCGCAGCCACACCCAGGCGTGGCCACCCCAAGCGCGACCGCCCCAGTGCGGCCACCCTAGGCGCGGCCACCCCAGCTGTTATACCCGCACCCCGGATCATAATTAATTGTTATTTCTTCCCCGTGATGTGTAGTTATCACTGCCACGTATGCTAGTGAGCTGTTCTCACTGGTGGTTAAACCCAGCTACAAAATTATTGACCATAGTGCGGGTTTACCTGTGGAGAAAACTATTCGGGGTCATGGGTGACGAACCATGACAAGGAAATAGTAAGTTCTAGCCCTTAATTTTATTTATTTATCCTTTCCCTCGATGCCCTAAAAGTGCGGGTCAAGATTTGGACCGTCCGGGCTATTTTAGTTGAGTTGGGAATATTCTATTTGTGGGTCCCACTTATTTAAGGGAGCGTGTGATGGGCTTATAATCCCATGGTGGATGGACCCATCCCCAAGTGGGTTCTTTTCTATTTTGAAACCTATGGGCAGGCCCATTTAGTTAAGAGACCCATTCAACTTGAGGGCCCATTTGACTCTATTTGACCCAAAGATTGGTTAACCCATTCCTTTACCCTAAATAAGACCATGGGTCAACCCATTAAGCCCTCTTGACCCATTTAACTTAAACTACCCATTTGGCCTAATGACCCATTTATCTTGGATCCACCCATTTAACTCTTGACCCATTTAACTTAAAGTACCTATTTAGCTATTTGACCCATTTAACTTAGAGGACCCAAGGTCCATTTTCTAAATAAGACAAAGGGGGGGGGGAGAAGCATTCATTTTCATTTCTTCTCCCATCTAACCTAAATCGTGGAGGAGAGAAAGAGGAGAGAAAGAGGAGAGAAGAAAGAAGAAAGAAGGAAAGAAGAAAGAAGGAAGGAGAAAAGGAGAAGGAGGAATGGAAAAGCTTGGTTGAAGGCTTGGAACCTCACCTTGTGGAGTCCTCTACGTGGAGCTTTTCTACATTGGGGAAGGTAAGCCATTGAAACCCATATCTCTTCATCTATTTTGAGTTTTGAGGTTTGGAAAATGGGAGAGATTCGACCTAGGGTTCTCTTGGAACCCAAGGAATCGATGGAACCTCTAAACCTAGACTATGGTGGAGTTATTTCACTCCATTACAAGCCCTAAGCCTAAGTAATCTCTTTCCATTTAAGAAATTTAAGGTTTCTACCCTATTATGTCCTAATTTAGGTTCTCTTTATTTTTCCTCTTAAATCCATGGGATTACATGGACCTAATGAGGTCTTAGAACCCTAATGGACCTAGGAGGGAGCTTTCTTGAAGCCTCTCTACCTTTAAACCCCTTAAAAAATGAATCCCTAGTGAGAAACCTTTCAATTTTCGGTTCTGCAGGTATGTGGTTTTACATGTGGTTTCAGCACACGAGAAACCACACCGCAACCACCCTTGGCAGAGACCTTCCTAAGCCCCGGTTAGCTAGGATTTACATGTGGTTTCGGACACGAGAAACCACACCGCAACCACCCTTAGCGAGAGACCTTCCTAAGCCCCTGGTTAGCTAGGATTTACATGTGGTTTCGGACCTGAGAAACCACACCTGCAACCACCCTTGGCAGAGACCTTCCTAAGCCCCTGGTTAGCTAGGATTTACATGTGGTTTCAGACCTGCAAGAAATCACCCTGAAATTACCTCCCTGAGAAGGCCCCTGGGAAGCTCGGATTTATGGGCGGTTTCATTTTTCTGAAACCACATCTGCAACCGACCTTGACTGAAACTGTCCTGAGCCCCTGGTTTCCTAGGATTTACATGTGGTTGCAGAATTTGGGCATGAAACCACTCCTACAACCACTTTGTTTCTGAAACCTTATACTTAAGTGATTATGGGAGACCTTTTGGGGATCCTTTCCCTTCGCTCGTTTAACCTTATTTCACTCTTTGTTTAGGTTTAAAGTTTTCATCTTGCGACGTGTTACTTAATTGCGGCGACAACTCATAACATCGGAACATTAACTTATATGTGAGTGGGTTTGGTTGTTTGGGCTTGATATTATTATTGCATTGTATATTATGTCATCATTATAAATTATTAAGCATGCTTGCGCATATTGCATACTTTTATATATGAATGTTATGATGTTAATTGGAGATGCTTTACTTTGATGGGTCTCAGTGCCGGTGCCAAAACCCTGGATACTATATATATTTATGAAGAAATTATGTTGAATGTCATGTTGAACTGTATGCGCCGTGCCGTGCTGGTAACCGGGCACTAAACCAGATGAAAAGTTGATGCGCCCGGATTACCTCTCGGGACGATAGGACTTGCATGTAGCTGTGGCTAGGATTTTACACCCTTATGCTACGACCCTTACCAACAGGGATTTATGTGTTGGGTAATCAGTACACCGGATTCTGTGGAGGTGGGAGAGACCAGTCATGGTAATATTGGTTATCAGGGGTCTGCCACTGAGTGGTCTTGGAGGCTTCGATCGGCGTAGGTCCCAGGTGACAATTGAGGTTTCATTGTGGCGATAAGTTAAGTGACCCACAGTGTCTCCGAGTTGTCACGAGAGCATATACCTCGACTTAGTTGTGATGTTAGGTGGAAAATTTACTTAACATATGCATGCATCATTGGACTATGTGAATTGTGTGTTTGTGCATCCCCATCCCCTCACTGGCTCGGTGGAGAGCTAACCCCTTCGTGTACACAATTTTTAGATTATGATCACAGTGGGAGGAGCGGAAGGCGTGTTAGAGGAACATGGCAACGGGTGTCCTTGTGACGATTGTGCCTACGGGCCGTGAGAATTCTAGGGACTTGTTCCCCTTTTGGTTATTTTAGGGCGTAGGCCCATGTATAAACATTTACTGTTATACCCTTGTTGATCATTATTAGATGGTAATGAAAAATGGATTAACTACAGTATTTATCATCTAGGCTTTGATCATCTTGTAACTATTGATTTTATACGCTTCCGCAAAATTATTGATATTTTGGAATGTAATATTTTCCTTTTCGCACTCTGATATTATATTATTTTAATATTAGTTATGACTGTGCGTTAGGACACTGTGTCAGTGATCCTGGCAGCTTAGTAGGATGACAAGCGTCGTCCTAGTCACCCCTTATAATGTATTTTATCCCTTGTTGGGATGGGGGCGTGACACCAGCGCCGCCAGGCGGCCACACCCCCAGGCCCGGCCTCACCGCGGCCTCACTGAGGCGCGGCCACCCCCGCAGGCGGGCGCGGCCTCACCGCGGCCTCACCGAGGAGCGGCCACACCCGCAGGCGCCGCCTCACCGCGGCCACACCCGCAAGCGCGGCCTCACCGCGGCTACACCCGCAAGGCGCGGCCTCACCGCGGCCACACCAGCAGGCGCGGCCTCACCGCGGCTACACCCGCAGGGCGCGGCCTCACCGCGGCCACACCCCGCAGGCGCTGCCTCACTGAGGAGCCATCCTACAAAAAAAAAAAAAAAAAAAAAAAGGGATCGATTTACCTCAGAAAAAAGGCGACCGCGCGGAAGGACAAGCACACGGCGATGACGTAGCCACACCACGAGGCACAATCAAGGGATAGAGGTCACAAGAGGCAAGGCACTCAAGCCAAGCACCAAAATCAAGCAAAGTGGATACTAGTGGAGGTGACCCAAAAACAAGCACATGGTGGGCACCAAAGAGAAGACAAAAGACAAAAAGGGGAATGCAAAGGGGGAATTAAAGGAGAGCAAAAGGGGAGACAAAAAGTAAGAAAGAGAAATGAGAAGTGAAAGAAGAGAAAGTGAGAGGAAGGAACATATACCTACAAAAAACAAAAAAAAAAGAAAAAGTGTAGGAGGAAAGGTTTGAACCCCCAACCTCTCCTACCTCATTAGTGGATTTACAGACAAACCCCACAAGGAAAGTCTAATCGCAGCAGACCCCTTACTATGCAAAGGCACTTACTCTCTTGGACATCCTATCCCAAGAGAGTGGGGGGCAAATGATACATCCAATATTCACCGGGCCAATCAACGATCGCCACGTGTCACAAGTGACCCATTCCATAGCCAAGGAGAACGAACCGGATCCCAGCACCCGGGCGCGGCCTCACCTAGGCGCGGCCACACATCAGGGCGCGGCCTCACCCAGGCGCGGCCACCACCCAGGCACAAGATCGTGGGCACGTGAGGTGGGGGCTACCCATCTACGATCCGATCGTATCGCTAAGACTCATGCCACTATCGGGACTCGACCGCCGCTTAGAGGTCACGTCACCCGCACGGATTCAAGCACCAAGGACGTTATCACCACACGCGGGTATCTATCCACCAAGGATCCTGATGCCACCAGGACACTCCCTCCCACGGGGAGATGGCCAATCAGGATAGAGCCCCGTTACCCAGGGCCTCTATCCACTCAACGGCACAATCGCCATCAAACTGGGACTCTCCACACCGCCATATGCTACTATAAAAGGCAAGGTACACAACCCCATCGGGGACATCTAAACTCATATTGAATAATCACTATTCATCTGTTTGCGCCAGGAGATCTAACTTTGGCATCGGAGAGCCCTAGGCCGGAACCACACCGGTTCTCTCTGTTGATCCCTTGGTCCACTTGCAGGTGACGGAACTCGCAGGACCGCTCGGCGATTTCTTGACGCAACAGATGCCAAATAAATAATATCTTGGATAATAAGAATCATTGAAATTGGTGGATCAGTGTGTAATGTTCATCGATGAGGATAGAGATCAGTATTTTATTGTCAATAAATTCGACAATTAGATGGTCAAAATTATCTTCAGTAACTTGAAAGATGCCCATCAGAATTGTCGTTGCTTCGCCAATCATAACTGTTGTAAACATATATGGTTTAGAGGCAGTAGCACACATGCTCTGTGTTATTGTGCACGAAAAAGATTAAAAAATAGTGTTAATCTACATTTAACTAATCTTCTGTACTTCACTGTGCACTGCTACTATCATTGTTCTCTGTTCAATATGGAATCTTTTTTTCTGTCTTTTGCTCACTGATTCTATCTAATAGTAATTTTTAATCTTAATCTTATTAAATTCAAGTTTTACTATACTTTACTAGCAAACCTGTACATTTATTTATCATATATATGAGTCATTGATCATTATTGATCCGAGACATTTAATTCTAGAGAAAGATTAAAACATGGTCTTAATCTACATTTAACTAATCTTCCCCCTCCCCCTCCCCCTCCCCTCCCACCCCTTCTGATGACTATAAAGTCGAGTACAAACTCTTAACCCTTCATACATCAGAAGCATGGATTAGCAATTATTGGGGGCCTTGGGCATTTGTATCCTACATCTCTATTTTTCTATCTAGGCACTTTTATTAGCTACAACCATGCACCTGTAAATCCTATCCAATTCCCCCATGGCGTAGTGCGGTGCAGTTTGGGGTGGAGAGTTCGACACTTGACAGGCACGACATCCAACGGTGCCGAGTTCGTTGATGATGAGCCTATTCCAAACATGAATACGCAGCCCACAAGAAGGCCTGCACGTAAGGGGTGTTTATTGGTGAAGCTCGATCTCAGTCTAGAAAGTGTTGTGCAGATTCTTCAACAGGTCGTTTCGCTTTTGAAACACGGCAGAATGGCCTAAAAGTGCATACATCAGCGCTGTGGGCGTTGACCCTTGCAAAGCTCATTGAGACCTTCAAAATGATATGTATATTGACATATGTCGGGTTCAGGTCTGAACTAGACTAGGTGGGTCTTTTGGGCTTCTAGGGGCATTTATGTACTTTTCTAGGTGAGGGTTCTCTTATAAAGTGTTCTTATCTTTGTGAGGGTGTGTTAGATCTGGGGGATTGTAATTGTTGCTTCAGAGAAGTAGTGAAACATTTTCTATCGCCAGCTGTGGATGTAGCCTACCTAGCTACTTGGGGGTGAACCACGTAAAATCTCGTCTTGTGTGTTAGTGTGATCTTCTCTTTATCTATGTTTTTCTGCAAAATCCTCATTTCTAGGTTTTGTATTTCTAACTAGGGGGGTATTGTGGTAATCCCACATTGGCTATGGATGCTCCAACTATGGATTATAAGAGCCACAAGAGGCCACCCCACTTTGAATCAATTGATTTTAGGAAAATTTTCATCGACACCCACTCCGATGGACCGTCCGTTAAATTAATGCCACCTCTGTAAGGGCCAAGATATCAATTTTTGCTTAAAAATTAAAGGGTATAACTGAGTGCAATGAAAATGACTTAAATACCCTATACCCACTAGCATCTTTTAGACCTTTGGATGAAATGGAAAGCATCCCAACCATTCAACCACTCCTGCCCTCTAACCGGCGCCATTGCACCTCTCCTCCTTCCTCCCATATCGGCTTCCTCTCTTTCCTCCCTCCACCGCCACTGCCACTGGAAATCTGGGATACGTTCAAGGACAGACCTCCATTGCAGAGTCCATGCACCATGAATGAACGGTCTTATTTATTGTAAACCATGGAAATTTCCAGACAACAATTACCCACAATAATGTTAACGTCATAGGCCCCCCTCATAAAAAGCCAGAAAACCATAATTAATTTCATGGTGCAATAATGAGTCAAGGGCCAAGGCCGCCACTTAAGATTTTTCAAATTTTCTTTTTTCAGTTCCATTACATGCCATATGATATGATAGATTTAATCTGCTGTGCGAGGTCAAGAAGGTAAATATGTACAGAGAATTACTTGACAATTATTAAGAATGAAAAAGTAGAGGAAGCAAGTCAGTCGGCAGAGTCGGCAACACGCCTTCCACAGTTCCACTCGTTTATCAAATCAAATGGAAAGTAGTTGAAGATGTCTTCTATTTCCCATTAAAAAAGAAAAAAAAACTACCCAATTTGTTTTGTAAAATCCAGGAGATCCTTATTTGAGAGAAAAGAGCACTCTGAGCATCTTATCTTTTCTCTGCAACTCTGTAAGTTATGGCGGCACTTGATTTGGTTTCCACAACCGTCACAATTAGATCTTCTGGTTACGATGTGTTCCTCAACTTCAGGGGAGAAGATACTCGAAATAACTTCACTGGATTCCTTAACTTAGTTCTAAAAGACAAAGGAATCGATGTGTTTATTGATAGCAAAGAGTTGTGGACCGGAGAAGCCATTGGCCCAGCATGCCTTTCAGCAATTCAGAGGTCCAAAATATCCATCCCTATCTTCTCTAAAGATTATGCAAACAGCAAATGGTGTCTGCTGGAACTTGCTCAGATTTTTGAATGCTACACTTCCGACGATCAACTGGTCTTGCCCATATTCTTCTACGTTGATCCGTCACAAGTTCGGAACCAAACCGGAAGTTTTGAAGAAGCATTCAAGGAGCAAGAGAAGAATTTTGAGCCTCATATAGTTGAGAGTTGGAGGAAAGCTTTGAGAGAGATAGGAAAACTGAAAGGAGAAGTTATTGACAAAAACAGGTAAGTCTCAATCCCACAAAATTCGTAAACTTAATTGATTATCTGTTTATCTCATTAGCCCTTTGAACATAAGGGTAATATTTATTTGTCTAGATAAGAATGTCGCCATTCACTTCTATGCATTATTGTTAATGATGAGTTTTTTTCTAAGCATGGCGAATGTGATATAAGAATAAAATCTCATATGGTGAAGAACAAATAATTAAAGGATAATTTACACATACCACCCCTGAGGTTTAACGAAAGTATAATTTTACCTTCCAGTTTTGGATAATTCTGTGTATCCCCTGAGGTTTACAAACGTTAACAAATACATCCATTTCGTTAGTTCATGACTAACAGTATTAAAATTGTGATGTAAACTAACAGAATTGCCCTTTGCTAAGAAAAAATAAAAAACCCTACAACTCATCTTCCCCAAATAGATTGGGGAAGATGAGTTTCAAGTATTCCTTTCTCTGCTCCTTTCTCTTTCTCTGTTATGTTTGTAAGCGAGTCCATCGAGAGTTTCAGTTTTTAGAGAATTGGATGAAATTTTTAGCTTACACTGGTCCTTGTGAAAAGTCGAAGGTGGTTTGATTGTTGCTTCTCTCTCTTTCCTGCTCTTGATTGATCTCTTCTCAACTCAGGTACTAATCCTCCTTTCCTTTTTTGTTTCCATCCCCGTTCCTTCTTCTATTCCTGTTATGTCTAGCGGTAAAAGCAGCCTGAAATTGGAGTTTGAACTCCCTAAGACCCAATCGATTGGGACTGAAACTTTGAGAGTTACATCATCTCCCTAGGGCAATTCAAACTCCAAGTTTACATCCCCCTGATGCAATCCCAGGGTCGAAACCCTATTCCACCGTACCCTGGTTTAACCGTACTGCCTGAACCTTGCAAACCGACTGACCTTCCGCCTGTTCATTCTCAGATTTGGGATTTATCCCAACTCATGTTAATTTATAGTTTTGGGCTCACTTTGTCAAGTTGGGTCTGGGAAAATTGGTCAAGAATATGGAGTATATGGAGTAAGAGCTGCAGGTAATGGATTGATGTGGGTAAAAGCTTCCTATCTCTACTAGGGTTTGATTCCTTATTTTCTGATTTCCCAAGCTGCCCTGTTATTTTGTTTATGTAATATCTTTAGTTTTTTATGATGAGGATGAGTGATTTCTTTTATTTCAGGGTTATTACAGAGAAGAAAAAACCCAAAAAAAGCAGAACAAAGTTATATAATCAATGTCTACAGAATCACATACAGAGTATCTAATCAGAACTTTCACAGCTCTTAAGAGAGAGAGAGAGAGAGAACACGGAGGAGCAAAAGGGATACCTGCAACTCAACTTCCCCAATTGATTTAGGGAAGATGAGTTGCATGGTTTTTTTTTTATTTTTTTGCAAGGGCAATTTTGTCAGTTCACATCATAATTTTAACACGGTTAGTCATGAACTAACGGAATGGGTGTATTTGTTATCGTTTGTAAACCTCAGGGGGTACGCAAAATTATCCAAAACTGGGGGGCAAAATTATACTTTCGTTAAACCTCGGGGGTGGTATGTGTAAATTACCCATAATTATAAGAAGGAAATATCAGTACTTGTTTGACTCACATGGAAAATTTGGTGCAGTGGTAGGATTAGGGATATCTTGAGTTAGAGTTATGGCATTTTAGCAATTGACAATGTGTCTAGTGTGTGGATGTATTGTCATTGTTGGCAACATGCTAGTGATGATGTATACAATGTCTGGTGATGTGTGCAAGCAATGGCTGATGTGTGGGATGTGTTTGGTATGGTTTGACATGTGTATGGTATGTGTACAACATGGTATGACATGTTTAGGATGTGTTTAGTATGTGGATGGCATGTTGGGAGCATGATGGTGATGTGTAGATATATTTGAGACGATGTGGCATGCATATGATGATGTAAACTTATAACCAAACTAGGCTTCTTTGCTTAGGAATAAATCTAGGGCTAGGTTATACACATGTTGGGCCTAGCTATTATCCCATGGGTTTCGAATGTAATAGGTCAATTTTATGGACTTAAAGTATGGGTAATAGGGTTGCATATGGGAATAACTCTTTTAATTCCTTAGTTTATTTTTATGTAACTAGTGCTCATGTGACTTGGTTAAGTAGTCATGTGACAACTTAAATGGTCATATGACTATTTAATTGTTTTGTAAGTTGGGTTGGATTAGGATTCTATAAGTTTAACCATGTTTTGAGTCTATTTCCTTTATTATAGGTTAATGATTAGGTTAGGTATTTCCTTTTTAGTGTAAGAGTCTATTTTTTGAGTCTTTTACATAAGGTTGTAAGGGGGGCAAGCATTGGAGGAGAATTTTGAATAATGAAAAGCCTTTTACTACTCTGTTTCTCCATTGAAAATGTTTGTCTTGTGTTTGATCAAGGCTGAAGGAATCGGTGTTTGATCCGAATAACACCTTTAAGTGGGAAGCTCTGGTGGATCATTTGAAAGAATCGGTATTTGATTTGATTGACACCTTGCGGTAGGAAGCCCGTGAGGATCTTTTGAAAGAATCGGTGTTTGGTATGGTTTGACATGTGTATGTTATGTGTACAACATGGTATGGCATGTTCAGGATGTGTTTAGCATGTGGATGGCATGTTAGCATGATGGTGATGTGTACATGCATGTGAGATGATGTGACATGTGTATGATGCATGTAGGTGCATGATGGCATGACAGATGATGCACATAAGATGCATGGCACAAGACATAATGTGATGGTCATGTATGTTAGGTACTTGACTGATACGCCATAAGCTTCGAAGCTGATGGAATGCGTTAGATCAAACCCTTTAACCTATCACATGCTAGGCTGGCCAAATCTAGCGCCCATACACCAAAGTGGGCCGCCCCATTAGGCACATAATAGACCACTACGCTTCCGCAACCGTCGTCCTCGGTGGCTCTCACTTTAGGTAGCTTTCACTCTGGTGGTAGGTAGCCCTTTTCAAGTGGCTCCACTCTGCTTCAAGGTTTTTGTCTGGCGGCAGGTTGCCCTTTCTTGATAGCTTTCACTCTACTCCAGGTAGCCCTCTCCTAGGTAGCCCTTTCCATGACTCGAATCTGTGACGTGGTGTCCAGCTCTGATGTCAAATGTTAGGTACTTGACCGATATGCCAAAAACTCTAAAGCTGATGGAACGCGTTAAATCAAACCCTTTAACCTATCCCAAACTATGCTGGCCCAATCTAGCGCCCATACACTAGAGTGGGCCCCATTAGGCACATAACAATGTATGTGATATGACAAATGATGTGAGCCTGATGATATGGTAGTGATCAGAGTAATATGCATGTGAGATGCATGGGTGCATTATATGACATGCATGGATATGGTGATATGCATGGTATGCTAATGTTGAAGATCTAGGTATGACATGGCGGTTTGTGGTGGTGTGGCAACATGTGTTGGGCCAGGTATGATGACGCGGGTAAGGTTGAGATAACATAGCAACTCAATAGTGCATAGTGGCATAGTTGTGACAACCACTCAGCCTAGCCTAGCAAGCCACAGTTGCCGCATAGGCAAGCTAGCAAAGGCTACACAATGCCATGGTCACATGCCACCAAGTCGTGTGGTTCGCACCAGTAGCAACGAAAGGCCCCTTAGCCGTGGCAGATGCTCATAGAGACCCTTGTCTGGGGGATCCCAACTATGGCCAGCGTGCTCAAAAGCCAAGTCCTTAGGCCATAAGGCCAATTAGTTCTTTCGGTAAAAAATGGCCAAAGCATGAAAGCTATGCCAATAAAGGGGTGTTTAAGTGAGCTCTTGGAAAGCAAAGTGGATCTTTGGGTTTTGGTTAATATGTTTTCGGTTCAAGAGTCTTCTTAGCCATCTGATGAGACTCCAGGGCTGAGATTCGGATTGGAAGAATGAACAAATACGCACCAAACACTGTTGTCGAGGTCTTCCCTACCGTGATCTGGTCTGGTCTTGCATGATCCTGCCCAACAATAGAACCAAAAGACAAAGAGAGTTAGCACCACGGAATGTATTCTTGGGGAGATCCCTTCGATGCCTAAGTCAGATCTCGGGGCTAAATAGCAATTAAAAGGATTGGAGATGGATAATTTGGTTGCAAAGTCTTTTCTCTCTCAAAACCAATGGTTTAGTCCTTAGAGTCCTTACCTTCTTTACCTCTATTTCTCTTATATATCTCTGCCTTTGTTCCCCAAAATGCTCTTCTGCTCCTTGTTCCCAAAATGTCTTCCTGCTCTTTAGGGTTGCGTAGTCTTCAAGGCAGGTTGCTGATCTGATCGAAATCCATTAACGAAATTGCCAATATTTGTCAGTGATTATGCCTTTAGTAGTCCACATGTAAAGTTCGCTTATAGGTTCCCACAACGTGAGGTCGTGATAGGGAACCCAATCAGGTTGTGGATGTTTTCTTCCTTGGGCCGGTCCCCGGTTTGGCCTTACTACACATGTTTGATTGGCATTGGAGGTAGAATATGACCTATATCATAGGTCCCCCAATCCTTTGAGTCTTTATGAAGAGTCAATGGAGTAAGATAAAGTTTTTGAAAAAGTTGTAGGAGCTCGAGGTTGTGACTTGGCACATAGCATATGTATCATATAAGTCTCCTAATCCATCGAGTTGCTTTCAGGGGGTCGATGGAGTATGATATTCCCATCTTATGGTGTGGGTCATTTACACTTGATTCTGTAGTGAATCTTCTTTTTTGTCTATTGCCAGATTTTTGGAAAGTTTCTTAACTTTATTGATAGTTGTGGCGGTACGGACGAGTTGAGTCTTGTCCATAATAAAAGTTTACGTTTCTTTTTTTTATTTTTATTTGAGAAGGGTAATGATCCTGACCATACGTTGTAGGGATTTGGTATCGTCAGATTTGGTGGTTGCTTTCTTTGAGAAACGTATATATGTATGCTTCTTCTTCTATGGGTGTTTCTTCTATTGCAAGTTACTTCCTGAGTGTTTCTTTAGTGCCGTTCTTTTGGAGCTTCTTTTCTTTCTGCAGGATGTCTTGTTAGTCTTTTAGTGGGTTGCTTGTTGTCCACTTTTTTTGCTGAAAAGATAGTGAGGGGGATGCTTCAAAGTCTAATAGGAGGGGCGACGCATCTGTTGATGAGGACAGTGGCTCGTCTTCTAACTGTGGTGGCTTCAATGATTCTTCTAGCCATACGTTGTCTCCTGTATCTAGGATGGCGCGTTGGAGTCCCAAGAGTAGGAAGTTAGAGGTATCTGAAGGGCGATCTCATAGTAAGGATCCCAGGGATTTTTATTCGATTCTTAAGGAGGGGGATTTGGAGAACATCATGTCGAAGTACCATATTCTAGCCTCTTTTAAGTTATCTCTTACGAACAAGAATGAAACTGCATTATCGAGGATGCACGAGGCTGCTATTTTCTATGAAGACATGTTCATGTCTCGTGTGCGTCTTCCTCTTCATTCTTTGTTTGTTGACGTCCTCTGTCGTTATGGGATTGATCCTGTTCAACTTTCTCTGAATGCTTAGAATTGTATTGCCGGTTTTATTGTGGGTAGTCAACGAAGTAAGGTCGTGCCCTCAATTAGGATTTTTCCCCACTGTTTTATTCTAAAATCACAGGGGGAGGCACTGTCGTGGTATTACTTTTGTCACATCAATCAGGAAAGATGTGAAGATAGTTCAGCTCCCTAATCGGGCAACTGATGGTTGGAGGAATAAATTCTTTTGGGTAGAGGGATCTTTTCGTTTTGCTATGTACTGGATGGAGGGGGTCTCGATAAATCGAGTGAATAAGGCTAATGCATTGACCGAGTCTGAGGAGGTTGACATGAAGACCATATGTGGCGGAGGTGGTGTTGCACGCTTCTCTGACTAACGATCATATGTTGCTCGAGGCCGGCCTCATCAGAGGTTAGCTCTGGCTTGGTGATTGTTGTGCTTTTCTTTATAAAGTTCATCATTGAAAATAATCGCATGTTGTTTTTAATAGGGTAAGCTGTTGAAGGTGGCAGTGGGTCGAGGTCATCGATCGATAGAAAATGAAAGGGGTTTCTTGTTGGTGATGGGGCTGGTAAGAGGCCAATTGTTCGAAAGAGCAAGGCCTGTCTTATGTTAATCACTAATGCTTTTTTTGCTGGGAGGAAGAGGGGGTGGCTTGAGTTCCCCCAAGGTCGAACTGAGGAAGAAGAAGAGGAGGAGGTTGGTTAAGGCTTCGATGTGGTCTGTCCAGCTTTTGTTCCTACTTCTATTCCTGTTGTGTCGCAGTCGGTCGAGGTAGGTAAGCAGTTGGAGACTATCGTCGGTTCCTCGGGTGGTGCTTATGAACAGGGTCTAGAGGTTAGGAATGATTCTGGCATTTCCCCGAGTTCAGTCGAGCACTTTGGCAAGGTAGCAGCTATTTTGCCATATTTTGATGATGAGCGGACTCCTGCGAAACCAGCGAGCGAGCTCGGTGAGTTGGATTCTGTTGTTGTTGGGTTGTTGGGAGATGAGCTTCCTAGGGAGACGCAGGGCCCTAATGTGGGTTTCGATGAGGGGGTGGCTGGGTTAGCTCGAGGCATTCTGTCAATGATTTGGAGAGGGATTGCCCTAGTGGGGGCCCTTCGCGCTTCGTTCCAGATGGGAGCGTTATGGTGGAAGATTCTGTTCTAGGAAATATTCATGTAGCGGGAGAGATTTTGCGGCGCGTATTGCTGCCGACGGATGCTCAGCTAATGGCCAAGGGGTGTCTGGATTCTTTCTCTTGCTCAGTCGTATCTCAACTTGGTTCTGGAAGTGTTGTTCTTTCTTTTTGCATTTTTACATTGCGCAGTACCTCCGGTAATTTTATTTTTATTATGTTTCTTTTCATCATGTTGGTCGTCACAGGGTTCGATGCTCGTGGCTGAAGTAGTTAGGCTTCAGCAGGAGGAAATAAAGGGTTTGCGTGCTTCGTTTGATGTAGCAAGATCTGATATCCAAAATCGGGTGGTTGGACGGAGGGCGTATCAAGATGAGATTGTAGAGTTGAAGAAACAAGTCTCGCTTCTGGAGGTGGAGTTGACCTTGACACGTCATACTTGTGAGGTGGCGGAGAAAGACCTTCATTCGTCTAAGAAGCGTCTTGAAAGGTTGGAGAAGCGTTCTGAGGAGGATAAGAAGAATTTTGCAGATCAGGAAAAGGGAGTTGAGCAAGCTCGAGAGCGACAGACTGAAGTGGAAAGGGCTTTGAGCTTGTATGAAAAGAAATATATGGAGCATGTGGAGAGTGCATAACAACTCGCCGTTCAAAAGGATTGGGTGGAAAGAACCCTGGTTGAGCTCTAGCGAAAGTATGAAGAACAAGTGGAGAGTACCAATCGTGCCATCGCGTGAAGAAAGGAGATTGAGAACGCTCTTGATGAGTTAAGAATTCTGTTGGAGAGGAAAGAAACACAGTGATTTGCCATTGAGGCAAGTGAGATGCATTCCATTCTCAGTCCCATAGGGCCTGCAATCCAAATATGTTTAGACCATTCGCAAGAGAGGAAGAGATGCCAGATTGATTCTGCACAGGAACCACAAAGAACACAGTGTGGCTCAATCGATATCCATTTTAAGAGAGTTGCTTTAACTGAAAGTCCTACATGTTTAACACGTCAAAAAAATAGTTTAAATTTTGTTTGTAATTTCATCTTCTAAAGGAAACGCCACCACTTTGAGAGATTGGCATCTCTAGTAGGGCCAACAGCTTGAGAAAGAAATTTAACAGCTAATCTGGTAGAGAAATGACCATCTTGAGATAAAGTGCACCACCATCGATCCTCATTACATGATAGATGGATAAAGAAAATCTCATCAACAAAAACTAGGGGGAGCAAGGAATTAAACAAATGTTTGTTCCCTTGTTGATGTGAAACCACATCACAAACCATAAGTCTATGGTTTATGGGATGTAACCCAGAACATAACGAAACCAAGGAACTGAGAGAATACAAGGGTCAAAAAAAAAAAAAAAAAAGAACTAATCCTATTACCAATGTTAATAAGAACAATGTCCTTGAGGGTGGGGAGGATATTGGCAATGCTACTCCAAGTCCATGAGCCTCTCTTGGTAATAACTTTTGGATCAAAGATATAGGTATTACAAAAATATCTTCCTTTCAAAACTTTGACCCAAAGAGAGAGTGAAACCTCCAGATTTGGGAAGGAAGATGGAAGGAGGAATCTCTTCACCCACTCCTTGTTATGAAAGGGTAAAAGTGTATTTTCATATCCACTCTAAATGCCACATCATCATTTAACGTTGGATGGCTAACGGTTAGTTAGTTTAGCATGGTTTTGAACACTGTTAGCAAAAATGCCTTTAAAAATCTATTACACGTTTTATTTTTTTACCGTTTTAAACACGTTTTGCCGTATGTTACCCAAACATATGGTAAAAAATGGCACACGACAAACATTCCCATTTTAAACGCGTTTAAAACACGTTCCCCTTTTTTTGGCGTTTTTTAAGACCTTGGACTTAGGGGTGTCAATAATGCCCAGTTGGCCCGAAGAACCCGCCCTGAGCCCGGCCCGGACCCGACCCTGATCTACCAGCTCGAAGGGCGGGTTAGAGTTGAGTTTTTGGCTGACCCTGGCACGGTTGAGTCTGGTTGGGTCTGGGATAAGACCTTGGGTTTAGCCCGGCCCGGCCCAGACCCGACCTTGTATTAGTTATAGGTATATAATATTATATATTAATGTATATATTATAAAGAAAAAGATAAAAAGCCAATAGTAAACCCTAAAACCTAAATCCCTTTTCATTTTCACTTATCCAGATCCGAAAAGCCGCCGCTCGACGCTCGTGCCTCCATCTTCCTCCTTCTCTGCTATCAAGCTTCCTTTTCATTTTCACTTTCCCTGAGTTCCCTCAGTCTCCTTCCCTGAGTAATGAGTTTCCTTCACTTTCTTTTAGCTGCTTCGATGAATCGATTCCCTTGACGATCAATCGCTACGGCCTCCAGGTACACACTTATATTCCCTCGAAGATGATAATGATGGTGGTGAAAAGGATGTGTACGCACACACACATGGGTGTGGTTGATGATGATGGTGGTGGTGGCGAACAAGATGTGTTCATCTTCCTGTTCTTATGAGGTTTTGAGTTCTCTGCAAGTGCTACTTGACACACTGTTAGGCTTATGACAAGTAAGAATGAAGATCTAGTTCATTTCATCAGTCAGCTTCACTTCCAAATCTTTGTTGAACTGGCTGGATTAGTGACCTCTGATTTTACATTACATGTGGCTGAAGGGATATAGGTGCCAAGTGAATTAGAGACGAGAAAAAGGGCTGCATCTAGTACCTAGGGTCATCTTCTGTTAATATTTGTTTGTAATTTGACCAATTTCCATGGGTCATAGCTATTAGCACTTTTTCGGTCCTGTTGAGATTTTTGGGAATTTCTAGGTTTTTTGGGGCTTGGTCTTTTTTACTACAAGAAGATTTGGCCCCAAAAACAGTGTTTTGTTTTGTTTTGTTTCTTTCTTTCTGTCCTCTCTCTCTCTCTTTCTCTCTGTTTTGTTTTTGTTTTTTTTATGGTGATTTCAGTGCAAAAACTGTTGATAATCACCATCAAAGATTCAAAGATCGAGACCGGCGCACAGCGCACGGTAAGAGGCTATAAATTGAAGGCAAGAAGAACCCCTAGGGGTTGGAACATCTGGGATGGGAGAAGAATTGAGGTGGAGAGAAAAATCTGGGTTCTTATAGAGTTTGACAATTTCGATTTGGGGTTTTTTTTTCTAGGGTTTCAGAGTGAATTTTTCAGAGAGATGAGTGGGAGTTCTTCTTTCTGAAATTTGAGAGAGGTTCACTCTATTTTCGCTGGCTATGGCTGATTCTTCTCTATTCCTGCATTATTGGATCTTTGTTCTCAGTTCTGGAGGATCGATTTGAGCTTGCTAAGCTCTTAAATTTTGGGTTTATGTTGAGGATTCATCTCTGTGATTGTCTACCAAGAGCTAAGGCTCAATATAATTCCATTGCAGAGGAGTTTTTTTTTGAGTTCTAAACTGATGGGCAAGGTAAAACCCTTCAACGTTTCATTTTTTGAAAAAATTTAAAGTCAAGCTCGGGGTCAATCAGGGCCAACCCGACCCTGCCGGGTCGGGCCGGACCGGGTTAGGGAAAACCCTGGCAGGGTCGGGTCAGGGTTGAGGGTTTCTTGGCCCTGCCAGGGTTAGGTTAGGGTCAGGGTTTAGGTTAAGGCCTCTAGGGTCTGGGTCTGGGTCAGGGTTAGGCAGGCCCGGCCCAACCCGATCCATTGACACCCCTATTTGGACTTAACTGACCATGTCTCTCTCCAGAACTCAGATCGGCCTGATTTTTTCACCGATGTAAAGATGATTCGAAAGGGCTACATTTTTCATGATATCACCTTCAACTCAAGGTCAATGCACGGATACCGAAAATAGAAGCATATATTTCAAATAAAAAAATTCCTCAATTTATATGAGATTAGTGCCATTTTTTTGAAATATAAACGCTTAAAAACCATACCATCTCAGGGGCTGCCCTGGGTCTCATGTGAAGTTCGGGTTAAAAAAAAAAAAAAAAAAAACCCATACCATCCTTTTTCTGTTTTTTATCGTTCTTTGTCTTATTTGACTGTTCGTTTGTAATTTTTTACCGTTTAAAACCTGTACAATAGAACTCTGTTTTTTTGCCGTTCCCATTTTTGCTAACTATGGTTTTGAAATTACAGGGGGTGTACTCGCTCACTTTTTGAAACCTTGGGTCGTTTTATATTTAAGGCAAAGTACAGGGGTGTACACATAATTTACCCCCCCCCCTTTTTTTTTTTTCTTTTTCGTTTTTTTTTTTTTTTGTAGAAACCTTTGTAAAATCAACAATCTTAAGCATGAATGACAATTTTTAGGAATTAAAAAAAGGAAAATTTCTTAGATCTACTAGATAACAACAAAATTAGAAAACTAGTAGATATAAAATATGTTATACAATTACAAGATACCACATTCAAAAGATTTACCAAATCTCCATATGATTAAAAAAATTTAAATAAACTACCTAAAATACCCTTAGCTTCTTTCTTTCCTTCACTTCGTTTTTGTTTTTTTATTCAATCTTTTTTATTTTTTTATTTTTTTATTTTTTATTAACTGCTCCCTTCTTCTTCCTCGGACTAAGGAACACCAACAACCACCCGCTTCTCCCTCTCCCTGCAACCCACACCGTCTAGAAAAGGAACCTCCTTCCACGTCAATAGTCTCCAGGGGAACCCGTCTATGGATCTGCCAGGCCTCAGTGGTGCCATCCTTCTTGGCCAGAGGGCGTGATAGCCCGAGCATTGAACATAGTGGCAGCGTGGCCGGAGGGGATGGGGCCGTCGGACAAGCGAGGACGTCCACATGTGTCTGTGCTGGCGGCGGTGTTGAAAGCAACTACCTCAACGGTGATGGATTACGGAGCAAGGCACGTAGACCCGCAAAAGACCATGGAACCTGGTTTGGTCTACGACATCTCCAACTAGGACTATGTGGATTTCCTCTGCAACTCCAAAATACTCGGAGAAAAACATCCGACTTGTCACCAAGAAGAACATCGATTTCAGGGGAGCATGCCGGTTGGGACACGTAGGCAATCTCAACTACCCATGGTTGATGACGGTTTTCTAGTAGTTCGATGACGGTGAGGAGCAGAAGCCGTTGGAGGAAGGGTGGAGGAAGATGTCGACACACTTCAAAAGGAAGATGACCAAGGTGGAGGATGCCAAATCGGTATATCAAGTGACGGTGAAACCTCCGCGTGGGACCATGGTGATTGCATCCAGAGAAGCTGGTTTTCAGGAGAGTGGATCACAAGTTGAGCTTTCTGGCGAGAGTTAAAAATTGAAAGTTCATAGTTGAGGAAGAAAAAGGGTGGGGTTAATAAAAAATTAAAATAAAAAGATTGAATAAAGAAACAAAAACGCAGCGAAAGAAAGAATGTAAGGGTATTTTAGGTAGTTCATTTTGATTTTTTTAGACATATGAAGATTTGGTAAATCTTTTCAAGGTGGTATCTTGTAATTATAAAACATATTTTACATCTACCAGTTTTATAAATTTTGTTGTTATCTAGTAGATCTAAGAAAATTTCCTTAAAAAAATAAAAAAAGCAACTCAGAAAGTCAGTCTGCTTGCCACCTTCCACGAAATGTCATATAAATTATGATTTCATTGAAAGCTACTGAGTTTGTCCAATACTTCCTATCAAACCTTTCCGGAAATTTCAAATTCACCCGCAATTAATTTTTCCCATTACATCAGAAAACTATGCTTACTTTGCCTATGGAATAATAGGCAATCCCACATCAATTGTGGGTGCTCTTTGAACCAATTGGTTTTAAGAGAGAAAATTAATATAGTATCAGAGCGAATAAGTTGGGCCTCCATCGATGATGGGTCTTATTTCAAACATGAATACGGAATCCACAAGAAGGCCTGCATATAAGGGGTGTTTATTGGTGAAGCCTAATCTCAGTCCAGAAAGTGTTGTGCGGATTCTTTAACAGGTCGTTTCACTTTTAAAACGTGTCAGAATGACCTAAAAGTGCATACATCAGCGTCGTGGGCATTGACCCCTACAAAGCTCATCGAGACCTTCAAAATGATGTATATCGACATATGTTGGGTTTAGGTCCGAACTAGACTGGGTGGGTCTTATGGGCTTTTAGGGGCATTTCTGTACTTTTCTGGGTTAGGGTTCTCTTATAAAGTGTTCTTATCTTTGTGAGGGTGTGTTAGATCTGAGGGTATTGTAACTGTTGCTTCAGAGAAGTAGTGAAACCATTTTCTATCGCCAGCTGTGGATGTCGTCTACCTAGCTACTTGGGGGTGAACCACGTAAAATCTGGTCTTATGTGTTAGTGTGATCTTTTCTTTATCATTGTTTTTTTGCAAAATCTTCATTTCTGGGTGTTGTTTTTCTAACGTGGGGGAGTATTGTGGTAATCCCACATTGGTTATGGATGCTCCAACTATCAATTATAAGAGCCATAAGAGGCCACCCCACTTTGAATCAATTGACTTTAGGAAAATTTTCATCAACACCCCCTCCGATGGACAGTTAAATTAATGCCACCTCTGTACGGGCCAATATCAATTTTTGCCCAAAAACTAACGGGTTTAACTGAGTGCAATGAAAATAACTAAAATACCCTATACACACTAGCATCTTTTAGACCTTTAGATGAAATGGAAGGCATCCCAACCACTCAACCACTCCTGCTCTCTGTCAACCTACCCACCCTTGTGCCCACCTACTGCAAGCCTGCAATTGACCGGCGCCATTGCACCTCTCCTCCTTCCTTCCACATCGGCTTTCTCTCTTTCCTCCCTCCACTGCCCCTGGAAATCTGGGATACGTTCAAGGACAGACCTCCATTTCTGAGTCCATGCAAAATGAATGAACGGTCTTACTTATTGTAAACCATGGAAATTTCCAGACAACAATTGCCCATAATAATGTTAAAGTCATTGGCCCCCATCATAAAAAGCCAAAAAACCATAATTAATTTCATGGTGCAATAATGAGTCAAGGTTCAAGGCCTCCTCTTAAGATTTTTCAAATTTTCTTTTTTCAGTTCCATGACATGCCATATGATATGATAGATTTAATCATCTTTGAGAGGTCCCAAGAAGGTAAATATATACAGAGAATTACTTGAGAATTATTAGCAATGAAAAAGCAGAGGAAGCAAGTCAGTCGGCAGAGTCGGCAACATGCCTTCCACTCGTTTGTCAAATGGAAAGTAGTAGAAGATGTCTTCTATTTCCCATTACAAAAAAAAAAAAAAAACCCCAATTTGTTTTGTAAAACCCAGGAGATCCTTATTTGAGAGAAAAGAGCACTCAGAGCATCTTATCTTTTCTCTGCAACTCTGTAAGTTATGGCGGCACTTGATTTGGTTTCCACAACCGTCACAATTAGATCTTCTAGTTACGATGTGTTCCTCAACTTCAGGGGAGAAGATACTCGAAATAACTTCACTGGATTCCTTAACTTAGTTCTAAAAGACAAAGGAATCGATGTGTTTATTGATAGCAAAGAGTTGTGGACCGGAGAAGCCATTGGCCCAGCATGCCTTTCAGCAATTCAGAGGTCCAAAATCTCCATCCCTATCTTCTCTAAAGATTATGCAAACAGCAAATGGTGTCTGCTGGAACTTGCTCAGATTTTTGAATGCTACACATCCGACGATCAACTGGTCTTGCCCATATTCTTCTACGTTGATCCGTCGCAAGTTCGGAACCAAACCGGAAGTTTTGAAGAAGCATTTAAGGAGCACGAGAAGAATTTTGAGCCTCATATGGTAGAGAGTTGGAGGAAAGCTTTGAGAGAGATAGGAAAACTGAAAGGAGAAGTTATTGATAAAAACAGGTAAGTCTCAATCCCACAAAATTCTTAAACTTAATTGATTATCTGTTTATTTTATTAGCCCTTTAAACATAAGGGTAATATTTTATTTGTCTAGATAAGAATGTCGCCATTCACTTCTATGCATTATTGTTTATGATGAGTTTTTTTCTAAGTATGGCGAATGTGATATAAGAATACAAACTCATATTGTAAAGAACAAATAATTATAAGAAGGAAATATCCCTACTTGTTTCACTGACATGGAAAATTTGGTGCAATGGTAGGATTAGGGATATCTTGTGTTAGAGTTATGGCATTTTGGCAGTTGCCAGTGTGTATAGTGTGTGGATGTATTGTCATTGTTGGCAACGGGCTGGTGATGATGTATACAATGTCTGATGATATGTACAGGCAGTGGCTGATGTGTGGGATGTGTTTGGTATGGTTTGACATGTGTATGGTATGTGTACAATATGGTATGACATGTTTAGGATGTGTTTAGTATGTGGATGGCATGTTGGGAGCATGATGGTGATGTGTAGATACATTTGAGACGATGTGGCATGCATATGATGATGTAAATTTATAACCATACTGGGCTTCTTTGCTTAGGAATAAGTCTAGGGCTGGGTTATATACATGTTAGGCTTAACTATGATCCCATGGGTTTCCAATGTAATAGGTCAATTTTATAGACTTAAAGTATGGGTAATAGGGTTGCATATGGGATTAACTGTTTTAATTCCTTAGTTTATTTTTATGTAACTAATGCTCATGTGACTTGGTTAAGTGGTCATGTGACAACTTAAATGGTCATATGAATATTTAATTGTTTTGTAAGTTGGGTTGGATGATGATTCTACAATCCCAGCCATGTTTTGAGTCTATTTCCTTTAATATAGGTTAAGGATTAGGTTAAGTATTTCCTTGTTAGTATAAGAGTCTATTTTTTGAGTCTTTTACATAAGGTTGTAAGGAGGGCTAGCATCGGAGGAGAATTTTGAATAATGAAAAGCCTTTTACTACTCTGTTTCTCCATTGAAAATTTTTGTTTTGTGTTTGATCAAGACTGAAGGAATCGGTGTTTGATCCGAATAACACCTTTAAGTGGGAAGCTAGGGTGGATCATTTGAAAGAATCGGTATTTGATCTGATTGACACCTTGCGGTGGGAATCTCTTGTGGATCGTTTGAAAGAATCGGTGTTTGGTATGGTTTGACATGTGTATGTTATGTGCACAACATGGTATGGCATGTTCAGGATGTGGATGGCATGTTAGGAGCATGATGGTGATGTGTACATGCATGTGAGATGATGTGACATGTGTGTGATGCATGTAGGTGTATGATGGCATGAGAGATGATGCACATGAGATGCATGGCACAAGACATAATGTGATGGTCATGTATGTTAGGTACTTGACCGATACGCCATAAGCTCCGAAGTTGATGGAACACGTTAGATCAAGCCCTTTAACCTATCACATACTAGGCTGGCCCAATCTTGTGCCCATACACCAGAGTGGGCCCCATTAGGCACATAACAGACCACTATGCTTTTGCAACCGTTGTCCTCAGTGGCTCTCACTTTAGGTAGCTTTTACTCTGGTGGTAGGTAGTCATTTTCAAGTGGTTCCACTCTGCTCCAAGATTTTTGTCTAACGGCAGGTAGTCCTTTCTTAACGGCTTTCACTCTACTCAAGGTAGCCCTCTCCTAGGTAGCCCTTTCCATAACTCGAACCTGTGACGTGGTGTCCAGCTCTGATATCAAATGTTAGTTACTTAACCTATACGCCAAAAACTCTAAAGCTAATGGAACGTGTTAAATCAAACCCTTTAACCTATCCCATACTATGCTCGCCCAATCTAGCGCCCATACACTAGAGTGGGCCCCATTAGGCACATACCAATGTATGTGATATGACAAATGATGTGAGCCTGATGATATGGCATGTAATCAGAGTAATATGCATGTGAGATGCATGGGTGCATTATATGGCATGCATGGTTATGGTGATATGCATGGTATGCTAATACGGAAGATCTAGGTATGACATGGCCGTTTGTGGTGGTGTGGCAACATGTGTTGGGCCAGGTATGATGACGTGGGTAAGGTTGAGATAACATAGCAGCTCAATAGTGTATAGTGGCATAGTTGTGACAACCAGTCAACCTAGCCTAGCAAGCCATAGTTGCCGCATAGGCAAGCCAGCAAAGGCTACACAATGCCATGGCCACATGCCACCAAGTCGTGTGGTTCGCACCAGTAGCTTGGAAAGGCCCCTTAGCCATGGCAGATGCTCATAGAGACCCTTGTCTGTGGGATCCCAACTATGGCTAGTGTGCACAAAAGCCAAGTCCTCAAGCCATAAGGCCAATTAGTTCTTTTGGTAAAAAAATGGCCAAAGCATGAAAGCTATGCCAATGAAGGGGTGTTTAAGTGAGCTCTTGGAAAGCAAAGTGGATCTCTAGGTTTTGGTTAATATATTTTCGGTTCAAGAGTCTTCCTAGCCATCTGATGAGACTCCAGGGCTGAGATTCGGATTGGAAGAATGAACAAATACGCACCAGACTCAATATCAAAGATTCACCCGCACTTTCTTGGATTGGCTGGGTGTACGAGGATTCATGTGATGCGAAGTAGGGTAAGCTCGCCATGTTAGGATGCTTCACGCATATACCACACTTGAGTGAAAGATCCTAATACAGAGACCTTGAAGCTCCTTGTGTTTTGGTGTTTCTGTCAAGTGCAAACAACTGATTTGACAAACCTCATTTGAAACATGTTTTTTAACTTAATCGAGCGGTCAAAATCTAAGTCGAAAGAATCTTTACACTCAGTTTTATCGCAACAATAATTAGTGACATTTCTCATTTCACGAAATGCCACTGAAAAAATAGTTTTGCCCCTGGATCTTGTTTTGGCCATAACTTGGCCATTTGAAGTTCAATTTTGGTAATTGATGGTGTTATATGTTGAATCGTTATTCCCTCCAATTTGCTGCTCCCTCCAATTCCTCCAATTCCTCACATGGGGGTAGAAATGACCACCCTACCCCCTGCCTGAAAACACTACCTAAAGTGGGATCCACTCCCCTCTATTAGAGGAATTGGAGGACTTGGAGGTGCCCGCAAATTGCAAGGGATAATTATTCTTATATGCTTTAAAAAATGAGAAGAATACTGTGGAACTGAGAGTGGAAGCTAGAGAGAGCCCTAGATGCCCTAGTTTGAGTTCTATTTTGTTCTATGGATTGGATACATTTGGATTACGAAAACTTGTAATTGATTGGACTACATCAATTGGACTTCCCAAAGCCCGAGGAAGATTGTGCAGATGGTGGAGAACTGTGGCCTTCAAGTGGTTGATCCACTTTGGTAAAACTCTTGTCAATTTTCCATTGTAATTAGCTACAAGTGTTGAGTGTTAAATTGTCTTAGTTATGATGTATAAAGGTTGAGGAATATGATTTTGAATTGTTTTTATCATTGTAACGGGCTATTGAGTGGGTTCCCAATAGGTGTTTGACAAGTTGTCTAGTTGTAGCTAAAGATAAACACTCATAGTTTTGGTTGTGAGTAGTTGGGATTGTAGCCATTGCATGTCTTTGTAAATCAAGGACCAAAGTAAGAGGAATCCTGGACTGTAGGAGCAGTTGATACTTGATGAGTATTAGGCAAATACGAGACCCTAAGTGGTATTGTTCCATGAATGTAAGCAAATTGTCGAACCACGTGAACTTTATGTTGTGGAATGTGTAAATTGCTTTGATGACATTTGTATGTGCATAGTGCGTGTGTCTCTCCTAGTAGGCATGGCCAATCTTGGTTGCAGTACAAGAGGGCATACAGAATGTAGCTGGTAAAATTTGGATTGCCCTAGCCATTTTGCACAGTATTGGTTCAGGCACAGACTAGACAATGACAGTAGCACAGTGACACTAGCACACAGAGTTTGAATTAAGGGGGAAATTTGTATACATTGATTCACCACCCCTCTCAGTGTTGGCCTTGCATTAGACCCTTATCTTTGTATCTCAAGAGGTTAAAGATTTTTCAAGACATAGGAAATTTCAAATCCATTTTAACATATCCTCGGGGATTTTCGACCTTGTTTGAAGCCCAATTTGTTTGGTTGATCATAGAGATTCATTCTTCCTCTTAATAGCTCAAAGTCACTTAGTATTGTAATAAACTAGTAAATTACGTTGTCTTGATGCTCTATTATCACCCCTAATGATATTTGTGTTTAAACCACTACACCCCGGATCCGGCTCCTCTACGGTGCGTTGCCCCAATTGTGTTGTGTTGTGCAGACACAGGGCCACGCGCAATGATCGTCTTACCCCCACTCAGGCAAGGCACTTGGGCAGGGGTAAGGTAGTCATTGTGCGCAGCCTTGTGTCTGCACAGCAGGGCCCTTGGGGCAGCCCGAGCAGCAAATGCCCCCAATCCCTACACCCCTACTTTGTATATAAGGATGCATACTTTCAATTTTTGCTTGTACTAAATTCTCACTACTAGTGTTTATTTCTGATTGCTTTCCATTCCAGAAAAACTTAAAATTTATATGTTAAATTTTTACTAGATCTTTTTTTCTCCTCAATTGTTGTGATTTTATTTTTGATATAAATGATTGTAGGGATCAAGCAGAGGTAGTTGAATTAGTTGTCAAAAGAGTTCTGGATAAACTGGACAGTGACATGCACTTGGCTGAATGTAAACATCGTATTGGCATAGATTCTAGTGTACAAGATCTATTATCTTTATTAAGTAGTGGTTCCAATGAAGTTCAATTCATAGGAATGTGTGACGTAAGTGGAATTGGGAAGACAACCATTGGTGAGGCAATCTATAATCGCATCCTTTCATCCTTCAATAAGCATAGTTTTATTTCAGATGTTAGTAAACAAGCAAAGCAATGCATGGGTCTTGTTTCTTTGCAGAACAGACTTCTCAAAGATATGTTCAACAGAGATTCTGACGTACGTCATTGTGGTAAAGGGAAAAAAATTGATAAAACACCGACTTTGCAAAGAAAAAGTTCTTCTTGTTCTCGATGATGTGGACAACAAAGAACAGGTAGATGCTTTGGCCGGTGAATTCAATTGGTTTGGTCCAGGAAGTAGGGTGATAATAACAACCATAGATGAACATATCTTGAAGGTTACTAAAGTTGATAAAGACAAAGTGTACTGGGTTAAAGAACTCAACCATGAGGAATCTCTTCAACTATTTAGTTTGCATGCCTTTTCAATGGATGAACCTCCTCGAGATTATATGCAACTTTCACGTGATATGGTAAGATATTTGGGAGGGCTGCCTTCAAGTCTAGAGGTGTTGGGGTGTTACCTATCGGACAAAAGTAGCAAAGAAGAGTGGCAATTTACTTGGCGGAAATTGAAAACTGATAAAGATTCTATCCACAGGCTTGGTAGTGATGATAATAAGCGGTTCAAAATTGAAGAGATCAAAACTGCAACAAAGAATTTTGATGAATCGTTGGTAATCGGAGTTGGTGGCTTTGGCAAAGTTTACAAGGGTGAACTAAAAGACGACACTATGGCAGCAATCAAGCGTGCCCATCTGCAATCTAATTCTGGACAAGGCCGGGCAGAATTTTTGAAAGAGATTGAGATGCTATCGAAGATCAGGCATGAACATGTGGTTTTGATGATTGGTTTTTGCGATGAAGAGACTGAGATGATTTTGGTGTATGAGTATAATGCAAATGGGAATCTCAAGAATCATCTCTTTCGCCGGAATTACTTGACATGGAAGTAGAAATTAGAGATTCCACTACCTCCACACATGGGGAGAGAATGGTATAATCCATAGGGATGTTAAGCCATCCAACATACTATTGGATGAAAAGTTTGTAGCAAAAATATCTGATTTTGGAATATCACTAACATATCCTCCTGCATTATCACATCATACTCATCATCATGTTCATAGTGTAATGGGAACCACTGGATATCTTGATCCAGATTACATGGGAGGTGGGGAATTGACTAAAAAATCTGATGTCTACTCTTTTGGTGTATTACTGCTTGAGGTTGTCAATTCTCACCCACTTTTCAATTCCAACTTGTCAGAAGAAGAATTTTACATCCCTACAAGACTAGAATGTCCATTACATTTATTTAGGTTGAAGAGATCACTTAATTTCTGTGTGAACGAAGAAGGGAATTACTGCCCAGAATCATTTGAGAAATTTAAGGAGATTGCAGACAAATGCACGGGTTTTATGCGTAAGGGTTGGGATTTTATGGGTAAGGATCGACCTACAATGGAGCAAGTGTTGCAGGATTTAGAGTATGTCTTGCGGCTGCATGAAGCTTGGTTAAGAAACAATGGTGGGTAGAATATTCCACATGCTCTTCACTGGTTGGTACAGTTGGGTTTTGAGATTCAACAGGAATCGCCTTGGTTAGATATGATGATGAAGATTCTATTGAGAGAGAATATACCACTTATTCGTCCTCATTGGTTGGTACAGTTGTTCTGGGGATTAATGAAGAATCGTAATCAGATCGACCTTGATGGCTTGGTTAGATATGATGATTCTACTAGGGAAGAATATATAATCCTCCTGCACCTCAAGGTGGGTTAGAAACAGGGACAATTTTCCATAATTGGATTCAGATATGTACATTCTTAAGAAATTTCTTCCACTGGATTTAGTGATTATTGTGACTTGTGCAAGAACCATTTGATAATTTTAGCCGGATTCAGATCCTCTGCTATCGAGCTGCCCTGCAGGATCGTGCTACCAAGACATGGTGAGGCCTTCAATGACTGCCTTACCCCTGCCCAAGCGCCTTGCTCGAGTGGGGGTAAGGCGGTCATTGCGCATCTTACCGTGTCTTGATATCACGGTCCTACCGGACAGCTCGGCAGTAGAGGATCCAAATTGATTTTTAGCCACTGAGTATGTCTCTTCTCTATTCAATATAGAATCTCTGTTCAACCTTTTGCTCAAAATGCTATTTGATAGTCTTAATTTTAATCGTAATCTTAATGAATTTCAGTTTTACTACATTCACTAGCAAACCTATACATTAATGCATCATATACATGGGTCATTAATCATTATTGATCATAGCCATTTAAGGGAAAATTTCACGTACCTCCCCTGAGACTTACCTTAATCTCACTTTCACCCATAAGATTTGGAAATTTTCACGTACCTTCCCTGAGATTTGCCTTAATTACACTTTCACCCATGAGATTTGGAAAATTTCACGTTTCCTCCCTTGCTTTCTAAACTAAGTAACAAAAACACTCAGTTCGTTAACTATAGATGTTAAACGTTAAAATTATGTTTTAATTGACCAAAATACCCTCATCTTCACCAAATCGTTTAGGGTTTGAAAAAACCTACAACTCATTTGGAATCACTCTATAAGGAAAGACACTTGTAGCCAAGGTAGGTTACAAAAACACTTTCATGACCTATTTTTCAATACCCATATTACCCTCTCTGTCAAGCACATGATTGGTGTAAGTCAAGGCTCTCTCTGGTATTATTTATGTTTTTGTTTATCATCTATTAAAACAAACCAAATAAATAAGAATCTCTCCATTAACTGTATTTGACATTATCAGGAGCTTCTTCTTCAATTGTATAACATATAGACAGTAAAAGAAACTTCAAAAGCTCATCCCATGCATGTGGAATATTCTTCCCCAGGAGAATAGAATCAGCATATATCATCATCATATCTAACCAAGGCCGCCGATTCAGCAAGCTTCATGCAGCTGCAAGACAGAACTCCAAATCCCGCAACACTTCCTCCATTGTGGGTCGGTTCTTGGCCTCCTGGGCAACACGTTTCACTGCGATGTCCGCAAATTTCTTCAATGATTTTCGAGAGTAGTTCCCTTTAAGCCGTGGGTCCACAATGGTTTTAGGTCTTCTACTTGTTAGAAACGGGAGTGCCCATTCCATAAGAGAGACCTTATCTTTTGGCAAGCTTCTATCAAAAACTGGTCGCCCACAAATAACCTCAATCAGTACTACACCAAAAGAGTAAACATCAGACTTTTTAGTCAATTGGCCAAGTGCCACGTATTGTGGATCAGCATATCCATAAGTTCCCATTACACAAGTAGTGACATGGGTATGATCTAATTCAGGACCTGTTTTTGATATTCCAAAATCAGTTATCTTTGCTACGAACTTCTCATCCAGTAGTATGTTGGATGACTTAATATCCCTATGGATTATACCCCTCTCTCCCCATGTGTGGAGGTAGTGGAGCCCACGAGCAACACCTATGCAAATCTCTAATCTCTGCTTCCATGTCAATAATGGTGGGAGATCAGGACTCTGGCCAAAGAGATGCTTCGTAAGATCCCCATTTGCCATATACTCGTACACCAAAATCATCTCATCCATTTCCTCGCAAAACCCAATCATAGAAACTACATTTCTATGCCTGAGCTTTGATAGCATCTCAATCTCTTTCTCAAATTCTGCCCGGCCTTGTAAAGATTCTGGAATAGCACGCTTGATTGCTGCCAGAGTGGCACCGTCATCGAGTACACCTTTGTAAACTTTGCCAAATCCACCAACTCCGACCATCAATGATGTGTCAAAATTCTTTGTTGCACCTCGAATCTCTGCTATTGTGAACAACTTATTACCAACTCTATCAATAGTAGCTGTAGAGCTCTCTGGATTCAAATTTCCTCCGGTGAAATTAGATAATATTGCAGCTTGGTTCTTGGCTGCAGTTGTGTACCGGTTACCAACTTTATTAGCAGCAGCTGTAGTGGAGCCATTTAGATCCAGACATCCTCCGAGGGTAAGTATTTTAGATACTCTAGCAATAGTGTTGCTGATTCCAATGGTTCCATGAAGTGGTAGACGCCAACCAAGGGGATTGTCCTTTATAGGAAATGTGTTCTTTCTCTCCTTGTATGGTAGAGATTCAAGACTAGAGATAGAAACCTTACCTGCTTTCAATTTTCACAATGTACTTTTCCACTCTTCTTTGCTACTTATGTCCGATAGGTAAGACCCCAATGTCTCTAGAATTGAAGGCAATCCTCTCAAATAGCGTACCATATCATGTGAAAGTTGCATATAATATTGAGGAGGTTCATCCATTGAAAAGGCATGCAAACTAAATAGTTGAAGAGATTCCTCATGGTCCAGCTCTTGAGGCCAATAGATTTTATCTTTGTCAACTTTGACCATATTCAAGATATGTTCAGAATTGGTGGTTATTATAATCCTACTTCCTTGGCCAAACCAATACAATTCACCGGCCAAAGCATCGACTTGTTCTTTATTGTCCACATCATCAAGAACAAGAAGCACTTTTTCTCTACAAAGTCGATGTTCTATCAATTTCTTTCCCTTACGATAATGACCAATGTCAAAGTCTGTTGTGAACATATCTTTAAGATGCAAGACCCATGCATTGCATTGCTTGTTTGCTAACATCTGAAATAAAACTATGTCTATTGAATGTTGAAAGGATGTGATTATAGACAGCCTCAACAATGGTTGTCTTCCCAATGCTAGGGGGACCACAGATTCCTATGAACTGAACATCATTGGAACCAATACTTAATAAAGATAACAGATATTTTATACGAGAATCTAGGCCAATAGGGTATTTACATTCAGCCAAGTGTGTGCTACTGACCAGTACATCCAAAACCCTTTTGACAACCAATTCAATTATATCTGCTTGATTCCTGCAATCATTTCATATAAAAAGATCACAAGAAGTAATAAGATGAATTTATTTATTAAAAAAATTTAGAACATATAATTTTAAGTTTTCTTGAAATGGAAAGCAATCAGAAATATAAACTAGTTGAGAATTTAGTATGAGTAAAAATTGGAAATATGCATCTTTACATACGACATAGTATGACGGTTTAAAGGCAAACATCATTGAAGTGATAACAGAGCATTAAGATAACCTAATTTACTACTTTATTCCAAAAGTAAGCGACATTGATGACTAAATTAATATCCTATATCATAAAAGGAAATTAAATCTCTTTTATCAACGTGACAACCTTGGGTTTCAAACAAAGTAGAAAATCAATCATAATATTTTAAGATGAGTTTAAAATGTCCTATGTTACACTCTTGAGTCCCACATCGGTTGTCCTGGTAACTTGATGTGTGGTTATAAGACTTTGGGCTCTCCCTCCTCTCAAGTTAGCTTTTGGGCTGGGCTCTCCTAAAGTCTTGTAACATCCTATTTCTTTAAAAAAATTTAATCATTTGAGATACAAGGCTAAGGGTCTAATACATGGTCAGCCATAGATGTTGCACCAAATTATGAATATGTTGATGATCAACACGATACCCCTAATCTAACCGCTGTACCAAATTTTCCACCATGCATGTCTACCAAATAAGTAGGTATATTTCCTTCTTGTAATTATTTTTTCTTTACACTATGAGCTTTGTATTCATATATCCCCTTTACCATGCTTAGAAAAGTTCATATAAACCATAATGGATAGCAATGAATCACAACATTCTTATTTAGACACATAAATATTACTTACCCTTAAGTTTAAAGTGTTTTTTGTTTACCAAAAAAAAAGTTTAAAGATTTTGTGTTAAAAAAAGAAAAAAAACAAATTGAAGATACGATAATTTTGTGGGATTGAGAGAGACTTACTTATTTTTGTCAATAACTTCTCCTTTCAAATTTCCTATCACTCTCAAAGCATTCCTCCAACTCTTAACGATATGGGGCTCAAAATTCTTCTGGTGCTTCCGAAATGCTTTTTCAAAACTTCCGGTCTGATTCCGAACATGAGACGGCTCAACGTTGAAGAATATAGGAAAGACCAGTTGAGAGTTGGATATATAGCATTGAAAAATCTGAGCTAGTTCGAGCAGGCACCATTTGCTGTTTGCATAACCTTCAGAGAAAACAGGGATCGAGATTTTGGATCCCTCAATTGCTGTAAGCAAAGCTGGGCCAATGGCTTCTCCAATCCACAACTTCTCGCTATCAATAAACACATCGATTCCGTTGTCTTTCATAACTAAGTTAAGGAAGCCGGTGAAGTTATTACGAGTATCTACACCCCTGAAGTTGAGGAACACATCGTGACTAGAAAATCCAGTTTTGAAGGTGGAGGTGGAGGTGGAGGTGGAGATGGAGGAAGCCCCATCTAGTGCCGCCATGAACTGAATTGCAATTGTTGCAGAGAAAATAAAATGTTGAAACTAGAAAGTGCTCTTTTTTCTCAAGGAACTCTCTCTTGATTCACAAATTGGTTCTTTAATAGGAAAAACGAGTGGAAGGCAAGAGTGCTGACTACTGCATGAGGTGATCAAGAGATTCCTCTCTATCTATACTTCTTTCTTTAAGGAGTAGTCATATTTTCCATATGGGGACTGCGTGGGCCGTGGACTCACGCTATATATATATATATGCGCATATAGCAAGGTACTGTGAGCAACACAGATCCTCTTCGGCGCAGCTGCCCGTAGCGGTCGGTTCAGTGCTGAGTGGGCCGCGTGCATAATGACCGTCTTACTCTCACTTGGGCAAGGCGTTTGGGCGGGGTAAGGTGGTCTTTGCATGCCCGGCTAAGTTTGCAGAGCTTAGGCCACTACAGGCAGTGCACCGTAGAGGATCTGGATCCGTGAGCAAGGCTGGGTTGGACCCACAAGGTAGTGTGCAGGTGGGAGAGGCTAGATCGTACAAGAACCATTTAGTATGCCAGATGGCACACAAATGGAATCCAATCACTCTTTTGGATTCCATTTGTATGGTATCTATCAAACCTAGATGATATGCGAGAGAGGTTCTCATGTTCATGTACGTGAGCGTACGAGAACGGGTCATATCCGTTCAGATGGAATCCACCCTGTGGGACCCATATAGGGTGGATTCTATCTAAATGGATGTGACCCATTCTCGTACGCTCACGTACATGAACGTGAGTCTAACTCATGATATTCGATCCTATGCATGATTGAATTTGGATCGTCTACTGTCGAGTTGCCCGGGAGGACTGTGCTGCCTTGACACGGGACTGCGTGCAATCTCCGCCTTACCCCTACCCAAATGCCTTGTTCGAGTCGGGGGCAAGGCGGTAACTGGGGGTAGCCCCGTGTCTAGGCAGCACGGTCCTGTCGGGCAGCTCGATAGTAGACAATCCAGGTCCATGCATGATTCGTAATCTTGGGATGGTCATGATCAAAATAATAAAGGGTTTTTTTACAATTACCACCCCAAAATCTTTACTATCTACTATTACCCGCCCCAAAAACTTTCAAACAACTGTTACCCTCCTCTGATGCATACTAACCACTAACTGACTCCCACCGTTACATTTCTGTAACGGTAGGGGTTAGTCGTGACAGTGTGCCGTTGTCACAAATTTTCTAGGACCAAAATGCCCTTTTGGGGTGGTAATTGTAAAAAAAAAAAAAAAAAAACCCCATCACCGTCCTCCTCCTCCTTCTACTTCTTCTTCTTCCTCCTCTGCAACCCCAAACCTGATTATATTCTCTTGGGAGATAACCAGCTTCTTCCCTCGTCTTCTTCTTCTTCTTTTCCACTTTACTTTTAATTTATTTTGCTTAACTCCAGCCATGACTAACCAGCAGCAGCATCATACCATCCCCTGTTGTTTTCTTTCTCTTGTTCTTCCCTATTGCGAGCTCCATTTCTTCTTTCCATTTCCCATCAATCTCTTAAACCCCTCTTTCTTCCATTTCGTTTTTATTTTTTTGATTCTCCTTTCAATCACCTAAAACCCATTCACCACAACCCACTTCCTCTTCAAAAAACCATCTTCCAATACCCATCTGAAACCACCGTTCCTACCCCATTTGTAAACTTCTTCTTCTTCGGAATAACCTATTTCCTTATTCCTCTTCTATTTCTTTTCTTCTTTTTCCCAACCGAAACCTCCGTTCCTATTGCGAGCTCCATTTCTTCTTTCCATTTCCCATCAATCCCTGAAACCCCTCTTTCTTCCATTTCGTTTTTATTTTTTTCATTCTCCTTTCAATCACCTGAAACCCATTCACCACAACCCACTTCCTCTTCAAAAAACCATCTTCCAAAACCCATCTGAAACCACCGTTCCTACCCCATTTGTAAACTTCTTCTTCGGAATAACCTATTTCCTTATTCCTCTTCTATTTCTTTTCTTCTTTTCCCCAACCGAAATCCCAGCTCCCATCGTCTATAACCGAATCCTAGTCTTGGTTCATCACGCTCGATTGTGATTTTTGGTGAAGGATTCTGCAGATGCTCCATCTTCGATCACACCTAGCACAGTCAGAAAAATCAACGTTGGTGCTGCTGCAGATTACGTTGGAGAACTTGTATCTGGTTTTATTTTTATTTTATTATTCTTTTCATTTATTCTTCATGTAATGGTTTGTAATTAAATCCCCCATCCCCTTTGTTCGATTTGTTCTTCCCTTTGTTCCTGATCAGTCGCCGGTAGCTTTGCTCCCATTGCTGGCTTTGCAGGTCGATCATCTGTGTTGCAGGTGGTGCTGGTGTTGTTGGTTGGAGTAATAATTATGTTAGTGGTACTCATGTTAGGTTTTATTCTCTCGATTCTCTTCAGTTCCTCCTCGTGGCGTGGTTTCATTCCATCCAAGGTTTTTGATTTTGGTTTGATGGCAACCACATTTTGGGGTTGCAGAGGAGGAAGAAGAAGAAGAAGGAGAAGAAGGAGGAGGAGACGGACGCTGATGGGTTTTTTTTTTAACAATTACCACCCAAAAGGGCATTTTGGTCTTAGAAAATTCGTGACAACGGTACACTGTCACGACTAACCCCCACCGTTACGGAAATGTAATGGTGGAGGTCAATTAGTGGTTAGTATGCATCAGAGGAGGGTAATAGTTGTTTGAAAATTTTTGAGGTGGTAACAGTAGATAGTAAAGATTTTGAGATGGTAATTGTAAAAAACCCAATAATAAATTATCGCCTCAAAATTTCCACCCCCATGTTGTTGACTTTTCTTTTGATGGGCTCATGGAGGGTGAATTTTTATCTCCTCCAATTCTGACACCGTCCAATTCCCTCCAATCCCTTACATTGGAGCTGAAATTACCACCCTACTCCACTTTGGGCAGTGTGTTCAGATAGTGAGTAGGTAGTCATTTCCGCTACTATGTGAGGGATTGGAGGGAATTGGAGGGTGTCAGAATTGGAGGTGATAATGATGGTATCTTTCTCTCTTTTTTTCTTACTTTTTTTTATGAAAGGGTATCTTTTGTTAAACAGGCCCTTGATTTAGTGTTTCGTGATGAGTAGCCGTAGGTGATGGTCGCTGGAGATGGAGTTGCCGCACTTGATTGTCGCTGGAGCTAGAGTTGGTGCAGATGATGACCGCCCAGGAATGGTTTTGGAGCACAAACAGGGAAGAAAATGCTCCAATGGTCAGAATAGCGAAGATGGAATAAGAGGTTATTATTTAAATAACTAATGGGTTTAAAATAGACATTTCAACTCTAGTGTTAATTGTGACGTTAAACGACTGCGGCCAGAAACCAGAGGAATTGAAAACAAAAGTTGATTTTTGCTCAAGTCGATTGTTCGCCCAAAATCGTTTTGCAGAAGTTCTCCAACGGTTTACCCCAAAAAACAAAAAAGAAGTTCTCCAACGGGAAGGAGAGGGAAGAAGGGGAAGGTTGATATTTTAGGGATAAAATGGGCATTTCAACTTTGGGGTTAAAATGGACATTACATCTTGTTTTTTAAATAACTAAGGGGTTAAAATGGATATTTCAACTTTGGCTGCTAACTGTGCTTAACGTCAGGTGGAAGGTTGAAATTTTGACATTTTTTGAGATGTCCGTAATATTTGATATACTTATAAGGGGTGTCTATGAAATTTTTTTCTTTTTTTTTGAGGGGTGGGGGGGGACAAATTTCACGAACACCCCTTTAAGTATTCAATATGTCACGGACTTACTTAAACTTAGTCAAAATGGCACCTTCCCCTTGACGTTAAGCACAGTTAACAGCCAAAGTTGAAATATCCATTTTAACCCCTTAGTTATTTAAAAAACAAGATGTAATGTCCATTTTAACCCCAAAGTTGAAATGGCCATTTTATCCCTAAAATATCAACCTTCCCCTTCTTCCCTCTCCTTCCCGTTGGAGAACTTCTTTTTTGTTTTTTGGGGTAAACCGTTGGAGAACTTCTGCAAAACGATTTTGGGCGAACAATCGACTTGAGCAAAAATCAACTTTTGTTTTCAATTCCTCTGGTTTCTGGCCGCAGTCGTTTAAGATGGAGGGAGGAAAGATTTTGAAGTACCATCATCTGCGTTCAGCTTGTGGCATCTCGGAGATGCTCTGTAATGAAGGACGCCACGGTTACCTATAAATTCTTTTCTTCCTACCCTTTTAGCTTATTGCCCTAGTTGGGAAAGATCAACAACGAATCTGAACTGAAGCCCTGCGTTTAAGCCTAATTTGTGGGAGTGATGATTAAGCCACAAACCCCATAGTGCCGGAGAAATTGAGTGGAATTTGTGAATAATCAAGTTTTTTTTCCTCTTTTTTTTTTTTTTTAATTGTAATAACAGTTGGTTTCCCCATTAGTCTTGGGGAAATACCTTGGATTATGAGCGTTGATGGGTGGAGGCAGAGCTAAGCGGTGTAGTAGTAGTAAACACAATAAATTTCTCATCCAAAAATTTGGGGATTTTAGAACCCTAGGTTCGATTTTATAACCTTAAGTTCAATGTCATAAATTTTGGAGGATAAAGAATTGATGGTTACTGTTTATATATTTCTCATCCAAAAATTTGGGGATTTTAGAACCCTAGGTTCGATTTTAGAACCTTAAGTTCCATGTCAAAAATTTTGGAGGACAAGGAATTGATGGTTACTGTTTTATAAAGAAGAAACCGAGATTATGAAGATGAAGAAGAATATTGTTGAACACACAATGCAGATGGCAGTGACTGTGTGTTGGTTGTCATTATTGTCAACATAGTGCATGTGTGTTGTTGTGGTCAACACAATGCATCTTGGTGCAGTGACAGCGCTCAGGCCAGTTCAAGCAGCATTCTGGTTAAGTAGACATGCTTATGGCAGTGCAGGCAGTGACTGGATAGTGTCCCCACCATCCCCAGTAGTTCTTACAGTATTCACAACTGCAGTGATATCATTATAGGGGTTTGGCAGTGTATATAGAGGTCCCATAGTGGTTGGGAGTCATCCAAGGGTATTTCTGTCATTTTAGGCATGGACAACATTCAGGGGTATTTATGTAATTTTGCGGAGTACAAATGGCCCAAACAGGTGACAGAGAGCATCTAATAGTATGTTGGTGATTTAGTCAGTCACATATGTCTATGAAGTGTTGACACAGCTCACAGGGGCATTTTGGTCATTTGACAGTGGTGACATGTTGGCAATGATGTTGGAGCATCCGGGAATTATGTGGCAGCATAAGATTGTTCATTGCAGTGTTTGGAAGCCTTAAACAGCCTTGGGTGAAGGCTTGGTGCATTAAGAATGTTGATTTCATAGATTTTTGCACTGACAGTGTGTTCGTTGGCATTTTTGGAGGATGTAATGGTGGAACTGGGTGGAGTATTCTGCATGAATATTTTAGTTCGTTGAGTTCTCTTCGAAATGCAACTGGAATCGCGCAATTCCGAGTTCGGACAGCGAAGTTACATCAATTCCTGTTTGGTCACCTAAAATGAAAGGCATTTTAGTCAATCCAAATTGTTTTTGGGTTTCCTGAGAAAATTAGTAAGGATTTTGCTGATGTGGCTAATTTTTATTGGTAGTGTTCATAGTCACGGACACGTGGCTGCAAACGGCGCTCAAATCGGAGCTAAAATGAAGAAGTTATGGCCTAGATTCCATTTCGGGTTCTCTGGTTGGTTGAAAGTGCAGAAGATTCTAATCGATAAGACAAGGTTCAACCGGATTTTTTGAAATTTGAATGTGCGGTCCAGATTAATTCAGATCTGTAGACCTTTTGGTCCCTGATTGAGTGTAGCGCCTACATACAAAGCACCCAAGAAAGATTCTGTTTAGAAGGATTTCATACGCCCTACCATTTCAAGATGAAATGGATGATTATCCAATGGCTGAGAAGTATTCCCGCCTTCACCGACAGATCTGACGGGTCGCAGTCCACCGTACGAGACAGCCAATAGGAGTGCGATACAGCGCCTGCTATGTCAGCCATTGACGATTGACTTGCTGACACGATCTGAAGCGATTTGACGGTCTCAAGTTACTCGATTCTGATCCAGTGGTTCCTTCTGTGCGTAATATACTGCACGTGTGCTACACGAAATCAAACGGTGATAAAGTGTTGCACGTGCACGCATGACTCTCCCTCAAGATTCCATTTCAAGCTACACGAATGGCCCAACTTCTAAACCCGATATCTCACTCATCCAATGGCCAAATGAGGTGAACTTTTTTTGATTTTGGGTGATTTTTCGAGATCTATCTATTGCTGTGCTGAGAGAAGAGAGAAGAGAGAAGAGAAGGAGAGGTCGCCGGAAGAAGGGTTGCAGCCCTAAATAGGTGTTGTATGCATCTATGGTTTGTGTCTCCCTCTCTACCTCATGTCTTCAGCTTTTCTTGATGCCATTGAAAATTTGAAATCATAGAACCAGAGCCTCTATTTCGTGGTTGCAGTCAAGAAAGAGAAGTAAAAAAAAGGAGAAAAGGAAGAAGAAAGAAGAAGGAGAAAGGAAGAAAGAAGGAATTGAAGGAAGAAAGAAAGAAAAAAGGGAAGAAGAAATTTGAAGCTCCATCTCAAATTTGGTGGAGAAAGAAAGAAGAAAGGAAAGGGGAAAAGAAAAGAAAAGAAAGAGAAAAGGAAAGGAAAGGAATAGAAGGGAAAAGAAGAGAAAAGAAAGGAGAAGGGAGGAAGAAAGTGATTTCTCCATTGCCAAGAACTACTTTAGAGCATAAGTGATTTAGCACACTTGAAGATTCCAATTCTCCATCAAATTGGAAGAAGTTGAAGATTCCAGTGAGCTACCAGAATTGCCAAACTCCATCACCGGACATCAATGATCAGAGACGGTGCATGGTTGTGAGATTCTCTACACTTTGTTGCTTGTTATGTTTGATGTACTGTATTTCCAATGCATATGCTAGCTAGGTTATATTGCCATAGACCTATGCTATGTGGATTTCATTGTCGGGCATTTGTATAAGCCCAATTATTTTTGTTGAGTTGTCCAGTTGCATCTGGACACAGTGTTAGTTACCAGTGGGTGCTGGAGAAACCATCGAGGGTAACACCCTTGTCTCTATACTTAGAGATAGAAGCAGATCAGATGTCCTGAGTCATAGGTGTGAGTAAAACATCATCTTCCGTGGGTGCGGCCTCTCAGTTTCATGTTGGGAAAATTAGTGATGAGTAGATGCTGAGGTTCAAGTGACCATTACTCCGTGCATGTAGGTAACTTGCCGAAGCACGTATTTCTCTGTATTGTGGATGCTTGCTTGCTTTGGTTAGAAGTGTTTTTTTGCAGGATGGGTGTACACACCTGGTAGAGCCTTTGACAGTCAGGCTGGAGTGTGTATGTGTGTATATGTATGCCATCAGTGAGGTCCTCCATTTGTGATTGAGTCAGTGTGCTGGAGTGAGGGATCTCCAACAGTTGACATAGCAGCTCTTGGCAGCATTTTGTTTAGCAGCTCTTGGCAGCAGTATCAGTGATTGTGGTTGTATGTGACTGTGTTAGGATTGCTAGTTAGAGTGTGGTTATGTGCCTGTGTGCCTTTTGAGAAGACTGTGTGATTGGTTGTAGTGAGTGTTAAAGATCTCAACAGATGAACAGGAAGTGAAACTGTTAAGGGAAAAAGATTTTTATAGTCCACTGATTCACCCCCCTCTCAGTGGCCATCACTGTTCAAAAAGCAGATTACAGAAGAAGAAGAAGAGTAATAAATTTTGGGTAAAAAGAATTGCTGGTTAATGTTTATAAAGAAGAAACCGAGATTATGAAGATGAAGAACACTAGCAGGGTACATAAGAAGGAGTCTTCATGTACCTACTGTGTGAGAGGTTGCCGAGCATAGAACAGAGTTGCAGGTACTTGTACTCAAAGCGGTAAGATGAGATTTGGAGTGGCGATGGAGAGTTGCAGTCCGCTGGAGTGGCGAAGTCCAGTCTTTTTTCTTCCTTCGTTTTTTCACTCTAGCAGTAGTTATCGGGAGCAATGTTTTAATATGTGAGGCTTTTGTTCTTTTAAGATCATCTGGCTGAAGAGAACCTCTCTGAAGAACCTGCCTCCTCCTCCTGCAAGGTCGGACCTGCATCCTCCATACGATTTACAACCTTCGCCATCGACAAGATCCATTTCTCTCCCTCTCTGTCTTCCTCCAGGTATGCCTTCAGCCCTGTGAAAACGATGAAGACAGAGAATGGTGTTTGTTTTGGGGGTTTTACCGTTAAGGGTATTATGGGGACTTTACCCTATTGGGGGGGACTTTACCCTATTGGAAGGGTCATTTCACCATTATAAAAATGTTAACAGAGACTTAATTGCTAAGACTTAATGGAGTGAACTAAGTTAAAATATAATCATAAAATAAGGATAGTAGAAAGTCGCAGCGTGGGTGTATAAGTAATTAGACGCACCACTAAACTCAACGCTTAAATCTCAACCGTTTAGAATTAACCGATCTATCTTAACCGTTGATTTTCTAACCTGCAACTGGCTCTCCCACGTCGTCTTCTTCAGGTACCGACCTGCAACCCAAAACCCATCTTCAGAGCCAACCAATGAACCACCACCTGCAACCCCAAAGACAACCAAGAATCACCACCTGCAACCCAAAACCCATATTGAAGCAATCCCCTGTAAATCTGTCTTCTCCTGTAAACCAATTCTCTGCAAACCCAGAGAGAATATATATTAAAAAAAAAAAACCCACTCCTGCAACTCAAAATCCACCTCTGCGTTTTCTACCTCTTCATCTAAAACGATTCAACCTGCCACCTGCTTATCCAACTCACTTTTTCATTTGATTTCTGATAATTTTTTGGGAAACATTGCGTTTCTAGTCAATTTCAATGGAGCTGAGGGAAGTTTTTAGGGTTTTGGATTCATTAATGAAGCATTGGGCTTGTGTTTTGGAGTCTTTGATCTCTTAAGATCATTAGGAAGTCGAAATCTGGAGGAATTCACCAAGTTTCGAAGCCCTGGGGGCTAATCAGTCTCATCACAGCCCAACAGCGGCTCAGACGAGCTTCGGATTCTGGTTTTTTTCCCCACCGTTTCTTGGGGGTTATGTCTTCTCAGTTCTCAGGCGTTCATTGATTTTTTTATGTTCTCGAGTTTCGAATTTCGATTTCTTTGATGAGAGGGGAAAAAACGACAAGATGGAAAGAGGACGGAAGAGAAAGAAGAGCAGCGAAAGTTCGGGTTAGGGGGTACCGTTTACTTTTTTTTTAAAATTTCTCTCATTTTCTTCTTCGTCTTCCTCGCACGCCCAAACCCCCTGCAACGTCGCCTTCTCCTTCTATTTGGCAAAGAACAGCCTTCCAGAATCCTTATATCAGAGAAAACCGAAGACAAAAATGGTACAAGTCCATCAAATTTAACATTGAATGAAACCCGGAAAATTGAAGATCATCTACTACTTGCCTCAGTTTGAAGTTCGAATTGATTCAGAGAAAGAGAAGAAGAAATTGATGAAGGAAAAAGACGTAATTTGTGTATAAAAAAATAAAAAACTAAAAGGACTTAATCTGAATGACCCTCCATCGATATCTGCTTGCAATGGGCATCTCCATGATAGATCTCTGCAATCACCTGGAACCCTATCTCTCACGAAAGCTGTTTTTGCCCCTTTTTTGTTGGAACAGCGGAAGAGATGGAAAAAGAGTAACAATAATGGGAATGGCAGTGGAGGGAACAATCCTTGTAGATGAACCAGCAAAGCTCCAACGGAACGAACGGTTCGAAGAAATGATGTATGCGCGGCCACCATCGGTGGTCACCAACTTGCCTCCACCACCCACCTGAAACACTCCCCTGAAAAAGAATAGGAAAGAGAAGACACCTGCTCTGGCGGTGAGCAGGTTAATGCCTTTTTTTATTCAATGGTTACGATTAAAAAGTAAAAAAATAAACGGTTGAGATTCAACCTTTGTGTTTAGTGTCGCGCTTAAGAAAAATAATGCTAGTGCTGTATCAAGCGAGTTTAAGATGTTCGTGACATATTGAATACTTACAGAGGTGTCCATAAAATTGCCCTTTTTTTTTTAAGTAAAAGCACTGCAATCACTCACCCGTTTTGTTTTCCAAACTTTTCTTTCTTTTTATCGTGGGAGACACCTTTATACTTTTTTGGGAAAATTTCACGAACACCCCCTAAAAGTATTCAATATCTCATAAACTTATCATATTTAGTCAAAATATCACAGGCACCCTCTATTTTTATGAATTTCTTTCAATTTAGTCCACTCCGTTAGTCTATGCAATTAAGTGTCTGTTAACTCTTGTTAAATGGCGAAATTACCCTTACCACAATGAAATCTCTATAATACCCTTAATGATGAATTAATGATGTTAAAAGTTAGTTTTTATAAAAAGACAATTTTGCCCTTATTTTTATTCAATACTTTTTTTTTAATTCCTTTTTTCTCCCCTTCTTCTTCTCCCTCTTCTCCTTCAGCTGTTTCTTCCGCCGCCGCCACCCCCTCCAGCCCTCTTTCTCTTGCTCCCCTGCAACCCCGCCACCACCCTCTCCAGTCTTCCCCTACAACCCCGCCACCCCCTTTTTTTGGTTGGTCTGTTTTTGTCTTTCTTCCTATTCTTCTTGAACCCTAGTTTTGATTCCATTCGAAAATGAACGAAGACAAGATCTCCATCCACGAACACTACAGTGGGGGTGACCATCTCCCTCGTCAAATATTCTGAATCTGCTGGATCTTAAACTCTTCCAAAGGATTCTTGTTTCGTTGGTCTTGTTGTATTTTGAATGACTGTTCCAAGGATTCGAAATGATGAACCCTACCTTGCTTAGTTTTAGAATGTGAGATCTGTAATCTGAATCATACTCATAGAATGCCCAGTTTTAGAAATTTTTATGAGTTTTCAGTTTCTATTGTAGAAAGTTGATCTTGTTTTGATGATTGAAAATGGATAATTAATTAATCTATCTCCACTTTCATATCCAAGAACTTGATTCACCATATATGAGCGAAACTTATATATAGTTCCGTCCCTTCGCATCAACTTCTACTTCTTTTCTTCTTCTTTCTCGTATCTCTCCCATTAACCACTGATTAGTGATTACGGCCACCACCGCCTACCACAGAACCCGGCGCACACGAAAGGAGGGGGAAAAAAAGGCATCAGTGCAGCGCCGCAGGGCCGTTCAGTGCACAGAAGCTTTGTAAGAGAGAGAGAGAAGGCAGGGAGAAAGAAAACAAAGTGAGACAATCTGGGATGCGGGTCCATCTCAAAAGTAATTGAGGAGGAGCTGGGATATGTTTCCATCGGAGTTGCAGAGGAAGAGCAGGCCGAGGTTTCGATTTTGACGACTTGCATGAAAATCTAAGGAGGATCGGCTCTTGGTTTTTCCTAGCTTAGGGAAATCCATCCCTATTTCAGATTTTTTCTCCTTGCCATTGGTAATGGTCGTTGTAGCCGAAGCAGGTGATGGTCGCCGGAACTGCAGCCATAGAGGGAAAAAGATGAAATGACAGTTTTGTCCTTTCATTTAAATAACTAAGGGGTAAAATGGATATTTAGAGAAGAAGATAAAATGATAGTTTTATCCTTTTATTTAAATAACAAAGGGATAAAATGGATATTTCACCTTTGGGTACTAACTGTGCTTAACGTTTGGGGTGCCTATGACATTTCGATCAAGTATGGTAAGTTTATGAGATATTGGATACTTTTAGGGGGTGTCCATGAAATTATCCCTACGTTTTTTCATGTGCCTCGAATTTGCCATTCCATTATGATGACTGCTCCATGATTAATACAAATTTATCCTCTTCTTACTGCTTAGAAGAAGCCAGATGCAGGTGCACGATGCTCTCTCGGGTCGCGCTTCGTTTCCTCTTGATGCCATCTCATTAATCTATCGTTGCTTTTTCTTTAGTTCTTTCCAACCCATCACCGACCACATTTATTCCCCTTTCTCTTTCTCTTGGATGGATTAAGTGAGATTGGACGCTGTGAGAACTGGGTCAGGGCCTTTCGAGCTTTGAGCTGCTGTGTGGGACTTCAGAGCTTCTGCAGTCGCTCTCGTTTCCTCTCTCGGTTTTTCCTGTGTTTTTATTCGTTTCCTGTTGGATGGTTGTTTTTTCTGTTTTCACTTGCTTGAGGAGCGCCCTGTTTGTCTGGGTTTTACTCTTCTTGCTAGCTTGGCTTTCTATTTTGCTTGATCCCTGTTCCTGGGGTTTTGCACACTTTCTTTCTTTGTGGTTACTTCCTTTTCATTGCTTGATCCCTGTTCCCGGGGTTTTGCGCTCTTTCATTCCCTTTGTGGATGGGTGTTTTTTTCTGATTCACTTGCTTGAGGAGTGCCCTGATAAGCTGGGTTTTACCCTTCTTGCTTCTTTCGTTTGTTATTTTGCTTGATCCCTGTTTCAGGGGTCTTTCTCTTCTGACTTCTCTTTTGCTTGTGTTGTCTTTGGTTTCTGTCTCCATGTTGCCTCACAGCTCTCGTCGCGGATCGGCTGGACCTTATGTTCGACGTCCTTACCGAAGTCGTCGCAGGCTAGATTTCGACACAAGCTGGCGTGCTTCTCCTTCTCGGAATCGACCTGCTGAAGAAGTTCCTTTTAACTCCAATTGGGTTGTCAACTCTGAAGTTCTTGCTGCGGGAATGAATGGCATGTCGTTGACCGGCTTCTACACCTTGGATTCTCGGTCGGGTTGCCCAAGCCTGCTGATGCTGTGCTTTGCATTCAGTTTTAACGCTTTTGGGTTCTCCTGGGTGTCACTGAAATTAACTGAAATCAACTGGGTTGCGGAGGGAATGTTTGTGGTTCATGTTTCCTGAATGCCTGCTAAGGACTTTCTGTTCTCCCTGTGTCCTTGGTGGTGTGAATATGATTTGATTCACTTGGTACCTCATGCCCTTGATGATGCTCTCTTTACCAGTACGTGAGTTTTTATCGGTTTGGTTTCAAGTTAGCCTGGTGCCGGTCGACGTTTTCTCTTACGAGCCTATCAAGCATGCAGTCTCATGAGTGACCGTGTTAAGTGCCAGTCTGAAGTGGATATGGCCGTCTGCCCTCACTCTAAAATCAGAAATAACAGGGGTGATCTGTTGCCGGTCTCTCGATCTTATGAAGTTTTTCAAATCTGTGGCCTTTGTGGTCGGTTTAGCTGTAACAGTTCGGTCTGGCCCTTCGTGGCTGGGATGATCTTGATCATTGATGATTCACTGGCCGGCCAATTTGAACGGGCTATCACAACTCCATTGCTGAGGAACGCTACTGGTTTTGAGGACTTGTCTCCTCCATGGGGCGCTTGCTCGTCGGGTACATTGTGTATCACTGTCGGATCGTTTCAAGACACTCCCTCTGCACCAGTCCTTACTGATGTGGCCAATGATGGTGTTCCTTTGGCTTATACCAGGGTTTGGTGGTTATTGAGATGGACTGGGAGGTGTAGGAGGAGCTGCATGACCGTAATAGTATTTCACTTTCTGAGGAGTTTCTTTCATCGGTGATTGAAGATCCCAACCCGGATGAGCTCAACGTGGATCTCTCTCTGTTTTCTATTCCCAAGGACGGCTTGCTGAAACTTGATTCCTTCCATCAGCTTGTTTCTCATCCCGCATTGGATGTGGATCCTTCTCTGGTGTTGCGTCTAACCCAATTGCTTCGGTAGGGCATGTCGACCAGCCTAGTATCTTCGATGAGAATCCAGTGGACGGCCCTCCCCTCAAATAACGCAAGTCCTCCCCTTCACGAGTATTTCCCTCTCTGGCTCGGAATTCCGCTTGGCTCTTGTTTCTGCTTTATCTTGGTCCTGCGATCCTACTGCCTTCTTTTTTCTGGTTCTGGAATGGCTGCTTGAACGAAGGAATGACGTTCCCTCTGGTTCTCCGGCTCGTGTCCCACAGCAGAGTATTGGATATGGCCTTGATCCTGGTTCCACAGTGCCTCCGATATCACTTAATCCAGTAAGTCTTCCTATTCTGACCTGCTTTCTCTTCGATACTTATTGTGTTCTGTTCTAATCCTGCTGTGTACTGCCTTCACTCTCTGGGGTTCCAATCACCGTGCTTGTAGCTACCCATTGGTTGCCACTAGAATTTTCCGTTTCTATATGTTCTGCTTTTCTTTGGTTTTTCTCTCAAATATGTTGCTTCTTGCTTGGAATATTCGTGGTTTGAATAATAAGTTTTCATGCAAATGTCTGGAATTTCATTTGAAAAAATCCAAACCTGACATCATTTTTCTTTGTGAAACGAAGTGCATGAACCATGAGAGCATGTTGCATCGTCATCCTTTTTCTCAGTATGTCTCTGTGCAATACCAAAATAGTTCAGGTTTGCATGGGAAAAAGGGGGGACTTTGGATTCTGGCTCAACATCATGTTCGAATTGAATCATGTGTCTCTGAGGAAAACTTTATTGCACTGTTAATCTCCGATTGTAATTTGGTGGCTGTTTGGTATATTTGCATTTATGCACCACCTCAACCTTCTGCTCGTCTTGAATCTTGGAATCGACTCTCAAAATTCCTAGACGGATTGGAGATTCCATTTTGCGTTTTGGGGGATTTTAATGAAACTCTCCACGCCTCGGACAAGCTTGGTGGATCTCAATTTCGTACTACCACTTCTGGGTTGGCTCTCCATAATATAATTAATACCTTTTTTCTTGAGGAGATTCCTTTATCTGGATCTAAATTTACATGGTCAAACAAACAGAAACCACCCGGGCTCATTAAAGAATGCCTAGACAGGGTCTTTGCCACTCGCAATTGGTTTGATGTCTTCCCATTACCTTTACTGGCTAAACTTTACCCTGTTGGGTCGAACCATAATCCCATTCTTCTATCCACTGCTGGAAATCGCCCTCCGTATAAAAAACTCTTTCACTTTCAACAAGCTTGGTTGCATCACCCTTCTTTCTCCACTTTTTGCCTTTCCACCTGGAAATCAATGCCACCCTCAAACCTTGCTTGCAAACTTTCTTCTTTTTCCTTTTCCCTTAAAAAGTGGAATAAAGATGTTTTCGGCCACGTGCCCCTCTTGAAGGATCAGTTATTTTCTGCTTACTTGACCAATGCTAACGGCTCTTCACTTGATCCTGATTTGCTTAGGAATATTGGTAAAAAGGTGGGTTGGATTTTCGACGCTGAAGAGATTTTTTGGCTGCTGAAATCTAGACATATCTACATTCGTCATGGGGATCGTAACACCAAGTATTATCACTCCATCACAAGATCCAATCTACGTAAAAGAAGAATTGAGTTTATCTGTGATGATCAAGGTACTAAGTTTTCTGACCGTAAAGCCATTGCTCACGTTTTTACTGGTTTTCTTCAAGAGTTGTTTACAACTTCGAACCCTTTGGATGCTAATTTTATTGAAAGTCTTTTTCCTTTTATCTTCTCTGAGGGGCAGTTGGACTCTCTGGTGGCTTTGCCCTCCTTGAAGGAGGTAAAAAATGTGGTATTCTCCATTGGGCCCTTTAAAGCACTTGGTTTCGATAGATTTAATGCCGGTTTTTTTCAAAAGTTCTGGTCTATTGTTGGAGATGATTTGCTTCAGTTAGTTGTTGATTTTTTCAATTCGGGGTTTCTTCCCCCTGGTCTTAATCACACTCATATTTGTTTAATTCCTAAACTGGAAAATGCTTCATATGTTGCTGATTTTAGACCCATTAGTTTATGTAATGTTTCTTATAAAATCATTGCTAAGCTATTGGCCACTAGACTCAAGGGCACTCTCCCTTCGTTCATATCCCCTTTCTAGGCCGCTTTTATTCCTGGGCGTCAAATTGGCGATAATGTTATTATTGCCCAGGAAATTTTTCACTTTCTTAACTACTGCAGGGGCAAACAGGGGTTTGTTGCTATCAAAATTGATATGTCGAAGGCTTATGATAGGGTGGAATGGAGCCTTGTCACTTCAATTCTGAAGTTTTTGGGTTTTAATGAGAAATGGGTTAGCTTGATTTTTGCTCTTATCTCTTCGCCTACTTTCTCTATCAAGCTTGATGGCAGTCCGTTTAAGTATTTCTCTACCTCCAAGGGTATCCGTCAAGGTTGCCCTCTTAGTCCCTACCTTTTTTTGGTTGCTATGGAGGCACTGTCTCGGCTTTTAACTGTCTATTGTGATTTGGAAATGTTTCGAGGGATCAAAATTTCTAGATCTGCACCCGAAATCTCATACCTTTTGTTTGCTGATGATATTTTTATTTTTTGCCGAGCTACTTCTAATGATCTTTTAACTATTAAGGCTGTCTTGGATCTTTTCTCTGACCTTTCAGGTCAACAAATTAATCTTTCTAAAAGTTCTATTCACTTCAGCAGAATGTGCCTCGGGAGCCTAAACGATCCCTTTGCTCTCTTATTGGGATTAACGAAATGAAGCAAGATTCCTGTTATCTGGGTACTAATCTGTTCCATGCCAGGTCAAAGGTTAAAGAGTTGGAGGGTGTGATTGCTCGGATGCAAAGCAAGCTCGCTTCTTGGAAAATTTCTCATTTATCTTATGCAGGGAGAAGTGTACTTATTAAATCTGTTCTTGCCTCAACCCCTTCCTACCTTATAAACTTTTTTAAATTTCCAATTAAAATCTGTAATAAAATTGACTCAATCTGTATTAATTTCTGGTTGGGTAATTGTGGGGGCGGGCAGAGAAAAAAAACCTCTCTTTTCTCTTGGGATCGAGTGTGTGTCCCTAAATTCAAGGGGGGACTGGGGTTTCATAAAGCGGAGATCCACAACAATGCGTTTCTGTTAAAGCTCAGTTGGAGATTGATTAACGAGCCTAATTCTTTGTGGAGCTGAGTGCTTAAAGCTAAATATTTTCCTAAGTTATCATTCTTCGATCCTTCTACTAGGAACAGGAAAGGTTCATGGACCTGGAATAGCATCTCGAAGGTCATCCCTGCCCTGGAACAGCTGGTTATCAAGAAGATTGGTAATGGTACCTCAACTTTCTTCTGGTTTGATAGGTGGATATCTCCCTTCTCAGGTAACCTCTCTACTGTTTGTAAATCCAATCTTACTCTCTCTGATAGACAACTTCGGGTTTGCTCTCTCCTACAAGGGCGTAATTGGAATTCTGACCTTCTTAATACCTTTATTCCTTCATTATTATCATCCCATGTTCACTCTTTGATTATCTCTGATTCAGAAGATAAGTGGTGGTGTTTAAAAGCCAAAAATGGTATTCTCACAACTAAAATTGCTGCTCGTTATCTTAGTTCTAATACTTGTAGATGTTCTTCTATTGAGTTTGATTGGTGGAAATTCTTTTGGAAAATTCCAGTTCATCCAAAATTTAAGATTTTCTTCTGGCGTTTACTAAATGCAGGAATTCCTACAAAGGCCACCCTTTCGAAATGGATCCAGATTGACTCTTCATGTGTTCGTTATGGAATTGATGTTGAATCTTCGTGGCACCTTTTCTTATCTTGTAATTGGGTCAGACGCATCTGGGCTGCAGGACCTCTGGGATTAAGAATTGACTCATTGGGGTTTGACAGTCTTAAAGCCTTTTCTTTATTTTTTTATTCTCTTCTCCGGTTGGATAAACACTTGGCCTCTTGGGTTTTTGGTGTCATTTTAATTACCTATTATTTTATTTGGATGACAAGGAATCGATGTATCTATGGTGCACATCCCCCCGATCCCCGATGGGTGCTTCGATGCACGCAAAACTGGATCATAGATCACAATTTACATCCTCCCCCGCTTTCGTCCCAGCCTGTAATAGATTATATTGAATCTATCTCTCTTACTTCTTTTGACTTTAAACTGCCAGTGCTCAATTTCACTGTTCTGATTTGTGCAGGATACTGTTTACCGGGGTTAAACCAAGCAGGATGGTCCCATTTCTTTTTGATAGATGGCAGACGTAAGATTTTTGATGCAGGAACTTTGCAAGCTGCTGACGAGTTAACTGCTATCCTTTTTGCGATCCGAAGAAGTATCGACCATGCTGCTAGAAGTGGGTTGCAGATTAAAGCGGTTTGGAGTATCAACAGCTTTGTTGCTGATACGCTACCATCCCCTACCAAATGCTTATGACCGTGGACCTTGTTTATAGACTGTTTATATATATCTGATCGTACTCAGGATATGACTTTTGTAAAGGATGGTGACCGGTTTTGTATAACCCTAGCTAAGAATATTATCTCTGCCCATATCGGTGATATGTGGTAGTTGTTTTTTGTTTTTCTCATAAAATAAAAAAAAAAAGAAGCCAGATGCCTTTTGAAAAATTTTCAAACGTTCATACCTGTGCTGTACGTGTTATTTTATGTAGTGGTATCGGAAAAAGATTCTCTCTAGTGCCCGCATTAAGATGTGGACCGTGCAGTGCAGCTACTGTAGCTCGACACTTGACAAATGTAAAATCCAACGGTGCCATGCTTAGAAGAGAAAAAAAACTGATAACTCGAGTTTGATACTGTTGGATTTGGTATCCGCCAAGTGTCGAGCTCCAATACTCATATTACATCGCACTAATAATGATAGATCTGGGCAACGGTGAGGATTTTAATCCTGTAGATCCAACTAATCCGTCTGAATTATCAATTCCTCATTACCACGATCACAACTTTACCCATAAAGTCAAGGTCACAGGCCCTTTATAAAAAAGCAAAAGAATCGCGTAATTTCATGGTGGAATAATGGGTCAAGGTCTCCTCATAAGATTTTTCAACTTTTTTGCATTTCCAAAACTTCCCACTAGCTAAAAGCCTAAAACCCAATTTGTAAACAAAGAGAATTCCTTGAGAGAGAGAAAAGAGCACTCTGATCACTCTGATCATCGTATCTTCTCTACAATTGCAAATTAATATGGCAGCAGCACTAGATTGTGCTTTCTCCACTTTCACCTTCACAACTGGATGTTCTAGTTACGATGTGTTCCTCAACTTCAGGGGAGAAGATACTCGTAATAACTTAACTGGCTTCCTTAACTCAGGTTTGAAACACAGAGGAATCGATGTGTTTCTTGATAGTGAAAAGTTGTGGATTGGAGAAGCTATCTGCCCAGCTTTGTGTAGAGCAATCGATGGGTCCAAAATCTCCATCCCTGTATTCTCCCAAGGATATGCAGACAGCAAATGGTGCCTGCTGGAACTTGCTCAGATTTATGAGTGCCACAAATCCAACCGTCAACTGGTCTTTCCTATATTCTTCAACGTTGAGCCGTCGCATGTTCGGAATCAGACCGGAAGTTTTGAAGAAGCATTTCGGCAGCACGGGAAGAATTTTGAACCACAAACCGTTGAGAGTTGGAGGAAAGCTTTGAAAGAAATTGGAGGTTTGAAAGGAGAAGTTATTGATAAGAACAAGTAAGTCTTAATAGTCTCATTATCATATCTTAAACTTATTAAATTATCTATTTATTACATCCTTTATTACTTTTCCAATTCACCCCTCCCACTCTCAATATGTAGTTTTTTTTTTTTTTTGTTGAAACTCCCAATATGTAGTTTGATTCTTAATCTATCATATATATTTTTTTGGTAGAATAATCTATTATATTTATTCATCTGAATTACGTACCTTATCACAAATCAAATTTTATCACTTCTACCCAAAAAAAAAAAAAAAAAAAAAATCAAATTTTATCACCAAATTTTTTTTTTTTGTGGTAGAAATCACCAAAATTTTTATAGCTACAAAATCTTTAAACATGAAGGATAATATTTATTTGGGTAAATTACACACCACCCCCTAATTTTCAAACAAAACTCAAATTATCCCCTGGTTTTTTAAAATACTCAAATCACCCCCTGTATTAGACAGCAATATGACAAATTAGTCCCTATCGTCAGTTTTATGCTGTTAAGTGATAATGTTGCCAGTTAAATAAATTTAAATCCCTAAACTACCCTTGACCAATTTTATCCTTACTTCCTTTTTCATAAAAAATAGAATCTTTGGTATCTTAAGAACAAAAGAAGAAAATCTTCACTTATATAGCGGTGACTGAGAAGAGAAGTGAAGAAGAGTGACTCTAAAAGACTTTAAAACCCACATTTAGTTACCGTTTTATACAATTACTGAGATAATTTTGTTTTTTGATAGAAAGAGCAAATGTTATTTATCTAACGGGTAGTACACATGGGAGGAGAAGTGACAAACTCCACAATCCATGGATCGGAATTAGGCCATACTGTTGCACACGTAACCGACAGAGCCCTCCTAGCTAGGGAGTCAGTAAAGCTATTTATCTTCCTTGGAATATAAGCAAAAGAACAAGATTCAAAAGAGGTAGCAATATAAAGAATATCTTCCAAAATAGGTTTAACCTCCAACACCATTGATCCACCGCCATGTTGTAGATAATTAACAATACCCATATGATCAGTTTCCACCATGAGAGTAGTATAGCCATCAAATAAGCCTTCCAGTAAAGTCGAGTGGATAGCCAATGCCTTCTCCACCATGATATTGGAAAAAACAATTGGAATTGAAACCGCTAAAACTGGAAAACCTTGATGATTCCGAAAAACAAAACCCAATCCACTTTTGTTTTTAGAAAGAAGTAAACTAGCACCATAGTTTACTTTAATAACATCTACTCGAGGGCATTCCCAAACATGATTTGTAGACGAATGAAAATACCAACAATTGCATCCCTTTGATCATGTAATAAATTGCTTTGAAAATCTTCTAAAGCATATGTAGCAGATCGAATCACCTCATCTGGGGACTTCATTTGACGGCTAAAAATCATATCACACCTAGCCAGCCATATATGCCATAGGATAAAAGATGCAAGAGAGGAGATACGTCGACCAAATTCCTTCCCATGTATATAAAAAGCTTTCCACAAAACAATGAAAGAAGAAAGATCAGGAACATCCAAGGCTGAATAAGAATAATCGATACTGCACCCAAACCACACAGTCTTTGCAAAGTCACAAGAAAGAAGAACATGAGTAGTTGTTTCAAATTGATCACAGGGACAGCAAGTAGGGTCAATAGCAATATTCTTGTGATGTAGAGACTCCCTTGAAGCAAGCCCAGAAACACAACTCCGCCATAAGAAACGTTGTATCTTACGCAGCGTTTTACACTGCCAAACAACCCGCCACACCTCATCAAGGACTCTACTATTAGATAATGAAGAAGAATTTTTTATGCCCTTTGGTGATCCAACTCATCCTTCTTATTAGATAACAAGTGATACGCACTCTTCACAAAGAAGACCCCAGTGCGAGAAGCCGTCCAAATGCGCTTATCATCAATGGGAAATAAATGGAGATTAATCTTTAAAAGTCGATCCACATCATCCGAAAAAAAATAGAGATCCAATAAATCATTTTTCCAAACCATAGATCCTTGATCAATAAAGTCAGCCAAGCAAGTAATATCTGGTTGGATAATTTTAGGTAAACTAGATTTCGTACCTCCATCGATAGGAATCCATTTGTCATTCCAAGGATCAATAGAGAAATCCCTTCCAATACACCATCCCAAACCTTCAAGAAGAACTTATTTACCCAACAGAATACTACGTGTTTGAGTTAAAATAATACCGCAAGCGTACGGGTCAATCGTATCTACGGGTCGAACACGAGGAGATATATGCCACCCTATTTAATTAACTTAAAAGTAATGCAAAGTGAACCAAATTAAAATGTTAAATTAAACTAATTAAACTAATGAAAATTAATGCATCCTAACTCATAAGCATCTAACAAAATTAAAGGATTAAATTGGCGTCCTAACACATGAGCATCTAACCTATCAAACTAAAGCGAATTGAAAGGAATAACAAAAACGCAGCCACACTTCATAATCACATAAAAAGAAATAAGAGAATAAAAGTGCATCCACCTACCACAACCATATAAAAAAAATAAAAGAAATAGAGGGAGAAGAAGAAGAAGATAGAGAGAGATAGAGGAAAGGGAGAATGAGATTAAGGGTTTAGAGAATGAGATACCTTGATGTGCTTGAATACTTGAATAAACTCACCATGGTTTCCTCTTCTAAATCTCCATGTCTTGTCATCAACATAGGAACTTAGACTAGGAAGCTTTAAAGTAAAACTATTACAACCATTAAACTAGACTTATGAAATCAAAATTAAGAACTTGAAATCAAAACTAAGAACTTAAGCCAAAAATAGGAAAAGAAGAGAAAATTTCACTAAATGAATGAAATAAAAATTACACTAAAAAACTGAATTAAAATTGAACTAGAAACTAACTAAAAACTAAACTAAAAAACTAACTTCTTACAACCCAAAGGGCAAGGGGTATTTATAGGGGAAGAGAGGAGAAGAGAGAAGGGGGAAGTGTAGGAGAAATATTCCCTAAGAAAAGAGAATATTCTCTTCTCCTTCCTCTTTTACAATGCCTTGAATCCTAAGAAAAAAGAAAAAATAGAAAGAAGAAGAAGAGAAGATTATTTACATAGACCTTCTATTTTTAGAAAAGTAAATTTCTAATTCTAACTTGTGTTTCCTTTTCTTTGTAGATATCTTCTCCAAGCAATAAAATCAAAGCATCTTTGACTTTTCAACTTTCCATATGTGAGAGAATATCTTTCAAAATAAATCTATCCCAAGTAGAATTCCAAGTGCCTTTGAGAAGTTGGAGGAGAGAGAGAGTAAAGGTGATGACTAGGATTCCTTGAGAATAAATAAAATATCCATTACTGTCCTTCAGAAAACGTGGAGCATGGGGTGTTTATATAGGCCTCACCATTGTGTTCCTTGCAAAAAATCACCCAAAATAGACCCAAATTTCGTCCAATTTGGAGTTTGGGAGCCCAAGATATCTCAAGTTGAAGTTGGACTGTCCAGAGCCCCTAGAATCCAAACTTTTGCTTCACTTTGTCCCCGGTCGACTGTCAATAATTACAAATAAACCCCTATAGACCATTTTCGTGTAGCCGTTACGGAAAGCGGCCGTAACTTCTTCGTTTCAACTCGGAATCAAGTGCCGTTTGAACCGTTGCGAAGTGACTCGATGGGCCTACGCATCCAAGCCATTAACACCTTTAAACAGCTTAAAAACATTTTCTTAGCATCATCTCCTCCATTTTCACAAGAATTCACCTAAAACCTGAAAAGCACAAGAAAGCACCGAGTAACTCTGTCCATTGTGGTAAAATGTATGCTTTATGCCCTAAGATTTCACACATAAATGTGCTCATCACTACGTCATCCCCAACTTGGATCATTTTCACCCTTAGATTTGAGAAAATCAATACGAGGAAAATAAATAGCCTTCATAAACCATGAAAACAAATACTTCAGATCAGACCAAAGCCTGTAAGCTGTCTTAGAAAGTAAAGCACGGTTATGAAGAGTAGGATTTTGGAAACCAAGTCCTCCCTTCTCCTTAGACTTACATAATCGATCCCATGACATCGAATTAATTTTGGGATGTCCCTCCTTAATTATCACCCCAAAAGAAATTTGAAGCAATCTTCTTTACATAAAGATGATGAGAAGTAAAATGCATACCAGCATAATTACCCATAGAGAAAACCACAGATTTAAGTAGGACCACCTTTCCCGCATGAGATAAAAGCTTTGATTTCCAACCTTGAATCCTCCCTTCAATTTTTGAAGTAATGTCCTTAATAAGAGAAGCTTTAGAGACACCAAAGTCAGTAGGCAGTCCTAAATACTTCTTAGGGGCAGAACCATAAGAAATCTTGAGGATGCGAGAAAACCATCTCTTCAACTTTGGTGAGTATTTTATGTAAAAGTCAAATACGATTTAGACAAATTAATAGATTGGCCAGAAGCTTTACAGTAGGTAGTTAGAATATCCTTCAAATGATAAATCTCATCTACCTTCACTTCAGAAAAAATATGGCTATCATCTGCAAACAATAAGTCAGTAATAGGAGGAGCCTTCTTCCGAACCCTGATGCCATGTATGAGAGAATCAAATTCAGCTTTCAAAAGTAGACAACTTAGAGCATGGCTACACAAAATAAATAATGCCGGAGATAATGGATCGCCTTACCGAATTCTACGGCTTGGTGTAAAAGAACCCCTTAAGGCACCATTTACCAATATATGGTAAGAAACAGAATGCAAACAACCCATACTCATCCGGACCAGATGATGGCAAAAGCCCATACGCAAAAGCAACTTTTCAATAAACTCCCACTCAAGTCTATTATAGGCCTTCCTCATATCCAATTTTATGGCAAAATATTTCTTCTTACTCTTCTTCTTTTTTCTGATATAATGAAATAACTCATGTGCCATAAATTAGTTGCTACGTCTTTGCTCTTTGACTGTTAGATCGAAATCTTAACGGACATCTCACCTGTCTTTCTCGGTGACAAATCTTAACTATCCAAAATAATTTTTGTTTGGCTATACAAACACGTAACTGTTTAATTACCGCCAACAAATTTAGAAAAAAGAGAAGAACCGTGAAGAAATGCGACATTGTTTAGGTTACTGTGCAATCCAAGGAAGCAATCATGTTCGCTTCCGAACCATGCCACCGGACGCGGCAGTCGCCATCGGTCACTCTTCATTGAAAACAAAAAGAAAAAGAGAGAACAGAGAAGAGTGGAAGTCTAAAGAATCATTTAGTGCACGGCACCAATGTTTGGTGGAGAAAGAGAAAATAAGTATTACTTGTTCATGCCGTGAATGGTGTTTTGGTTCAGTACATCTGTGCTTCCACTGGTCGAAGTTAAGTGTTTGCATCTGCAACGAACGACATACACGGACAACGACGGACTTCTTGACAACAGCGATTGGTTCTTTGTTATGCGAGAAGTGTGAATTTTGGTTCTGCTCGGCGGTGGCGGTGGCGGTGCTGTCAGCGGAGTTGTAGGAAAGGGGTGGGGTAATTTAGGTTGAAGATGAAGGAAGGGTAGTATTGTAAATTTAATTCTAATGTTTTAGTACAAGGGTAAAATAATCCTTTCACACCAATAACTAATAGCAAACTAACACCGTTACTATAGAAAGGGATGGATGAGTATTTTAAAAAACACCCAATTTATTTTTGAATGTTGCCACTCATTTGTATCCATTTTCATTTGTTTATAATGAGTGTTTCTAAGCAAGGTGAATGAGATATAAGAACACAAGTTCATAGTGTAAAGAATAAATATTTACAAGGACACTAATATCCCTACTTGTTCAGCAGACATGGAAAATTTGGTTCAAATGACCATATTCATAATTTGGTGCAATATCTATGGTTGAACATGTATTATCTCAAGTGGTTCAAGATTTTTCAAGAAATAGGACATTTTAAACCATATTTAACATATCATCACGGATTTTCTGTCTTGTTCGAAGCGCAAGGCTGTTAGGTTGATCTTAGAAATGCAATGTTCCTCTTATGTTGTAGGATATTTAATAGTTCAAAGTCGCTTAATGTTGGAATAAAGTAGTAAATTAGATTATTTTGATGCCCTGTTGTCACTCCAATGATATTTGCGTTTAAACCTCCACACCCCTACTTCGTATTTAAGGATGCATATTTTCAATTTTTACTCGTACTAAATTCTCACTAGTGTTTATTTTTTATTGCTTTACATTCCATAGAAACTTAAAGATAATATATATATTTTTTCACTAGATATGTTCATCACTTATTTTTTGTGATTTTCTTTTTTATATGAATTGATTGCAGGGATCAAGCAGAGATAGTTGAATTAGTTGCCAAAAGGGTTCTGGATGTAGTGGTTAGTAGTACGTACTTGGCTGAATGTGAATACCCTATTGGTATAGATTCCCGTGTAAACGATCTAGTATCTTTATTAAGTACTGGTTCCAATGATGTTCAATTCATAGGAATTTGTGGTTGGAGTGGCATTGGGAAGACAACCATTGCTAAGGCTGTTTATAATCACATTCGTTCAGACTTCGAGAGGCATAGTTTTATTTCAGATGTTAGTAAACAAGCAGAACAATGCATGGGTCTTGCTTCTTTGCAGAAACGACTTCTTAAAGATATCTTCAAAACAGACTTTGACATAGGTAATCATCATAGAGGAAAAAAAGTGATAGAAGAAAGACTTTGTACAGAAAATGTTCTTCTTGTTCTTGATGATGTTGACGATAAAGAACAGCTAGATGCTTTGGCTAGTGAGCTCAAATGGTTTGGTCAAGGAAGTCGAGTTATAATAACAAGCAAAGATGAACATATCTTGAATGTGGCTCAAATTCACAGAGATAAAATTTATTGTCCTCAAGAGCTAGACCAAAAGGAATCTCTTCGACTATTTAGTTTGCATGCCTTTTCAAAGGATGAACCACCTCAAGATTATATGCAACTTTCATATGATATGGTACGCTATTCGAGAGGATTGCCTTCAGCTCTAGAGGTGTTGAGAGTTTACTTTTCAGACATCAGAAATAAAGAAGAATGGAAAATTACATTGCGAAAATTGAAAATAGGTAAAGCTTCTATCTCCAAGCTTGCATCTTTACACAGACAGAGAAAGAACATATGTCGTATGAAAGATAATCCCCTTGGTTGTCACCCACCACTTCGTGGAACCATTGGATACAACACCACTGTTGCTAGAGTATCTAAAGCCCTCGGAGGATGTCTGAATCTAAATGGTTCCCCATCTCCTGATAGAGTTGGTAATCAGCTCACCACAGTAAATCTGAATCAAAATGTCTCCACAGCTATTGATAGAGTTGCTAAGTGGTTCGGAATAGCAAACAGAAAAGCTACAAAGCATTTTCAGCAAAATGGAGGTAAGCTATTGATGGTACAACTGCCTCAGCAAAATGACATGTTCAAAAATATTGCCCAGATTTTTACCATAGAAGAGCTAAAGAGGGCAACCGAGAACTTCCATGAGAGTCAAATAATCGGCAAAGGAGGGTTTGGTACAGTTTATAGGGGAATCTTATCTGGTGGCAAAGTTGTTGCCATTAAGAAATCCAAATTTATGGACAAAAGCCAGATTATACAGTTTATAAATGAAGTTGATATCCTCTCACAAATCAATCATAGGCACGTGGTGAAGCTTTTCGGTTGTTGCCTAGAGACAGAGGTACCTTTGATAGTTTATGAATTTGTCTCCAATGGAACCCTCTACCAACATATCCATAGTGAGAATAAAGCAGGTCCTCTTTCATGGGAAAATCGTTTAAGAATTGTTGCAGAAACTGCCAATGCATTGGCCTATTTGCACTCTTTTCATTCAGTGCCTATCCTTCATAGGGATGTCAAGTCTTCTAATATACTACTGGATGATAAATACAAGGCTAAAGTATGTGATTTTGGAGCTTCAAGATTGGTTCCTCTAGATCAAGATCCAAAAATGACAGTTATTCAGGGGACTTGTGGGTACCTGGACCCAGAATGTTTTCCTACAGGACAACTTACTGATAAGAGCGATGTTTATAGTTTTGGAGTTGTTCTAGCAGAGCTTTTGACTGGGAAAAATCCGATTTATATCGATGAATCTGGGGAACGGAAAGCCCTTGCATGGGACTTTGTATCTTCAATGGAAGATGGGAATCTTTTTCGTATTCTTGATGATGGAATAGTATACGACGATGGGAACAGACAGCAATTATTGATAGTTGCTGAGATTGCAAGAAACTGCCTACAGGATAGAAGGGAATATAGGCCTACAATGAAGGAAGTTGCAAAAGATCTTGATTCTTTGACAAAGTTGTATGACCAGGTAATTGTTTAGTGACTAGCTAGGGATCATACCCTATCCTTACGTAGCTGAACATGCAAAATCACAACTTTTATAAGAGATCTCTATTGGCATTTAGATCTTATCATATACACCTCACACACGGCATGAATAAACCTCAACCCCTTTGAATATATCTGTTAACATTTAATTTTTAAAGGTTCATCATTGTTTGTTTGTTTGTTTATTATTATTAATTTTTTCGGAGAAATATCCTTTACAGTACTTTGTTTTATAATATTTATTAGTTAATAAGCTGTAAGAAAGTAACTTAATTACTCTAAAAAAGGATATAATTAATGAGAATACAACCCACACTTTCTTATTTTATAGCATGCATCAGTGAAATAAAAGCTTTAGTAGGAGTTAATCAAAATCATATCATCCATTTGATCTGATCGGCTGGATCTAATGAGTGATTATTTAATCAGGAATGTGTGAAATGGTCGTTATACTTATTCCCCGGGAATGGTTCCTCATTGGATAATCAAGCTTTATTTTCTTCCATATGTTGGGTAATTTGGGAGGCCTAAATTAGATTGATCTTAATTGTTTCCTGACCAAATCTGATTTGTATTGCAAGGAGGGCTATGGCTTTGACTCTCTCGGGTCTTAAGAATGAATTATCTCATTTGGGATTTCTTCTCCTTTCTGACCTGTTGTGGGAGCCATTGGGATGTCCTAATATTGTTTTTGTATTATTGTTGATCTTAACTTTAAGAAGAACAAGGGGGAGATTTCAGGTTCCTTCATTTTTTATGCTAATAAGTTTCTTTTTTTTGCAAGTGAGAGGAAAACCTTATTCTATACTTGGATGGGGAAGCACCTCTTAGCGTGGTAGTGGTTGCCAGTGCAATAGAGCCCTGGCCTAAGTCCATGGAGAGGTCGCTTGTTCGACTCTCCCCCCTCCCCCCCCCCTTCCAATCGGATGTTTAACATCCTGTCCTGTTATTCCCCACCACCTCCCCCCCCCCCCCCCAAAAAAAAAAAAAAAAAAAAAAAACACACACACACACACCCCTGGCCGCCCTTCCTTGAGTTGGAATATTTTTATCCTTTTTATACATGTGAATAGTTAAAATTCTTTAAGAATGTGTTAGGAGATAGGTTTTATCTCTTATGGGTTTATGGGTGTTTTAAATATAATTCTTTTGTTGATGAGTATTTTTAGATAGTTCCAAAAAATATAAACACATAATGATATCTATGTTGAGTTCATTTTAGAATGATCAAAATGCCACTACCATGTTGATTGTGGAATCAAATTGATTGTTTTGCCATCTTTTCTTTCAACTTTATATGTTTCTTGTCCTGTTTGTGGTTGCACTAATCAAAATAACATTTTAAATATTTTATATAATTGTGTATTATTGTAAAAGAACCATTTAAAACTGATTAATCTTAATCTTAATAAATTTCAGCTGCATGAAGCTAGGTTACGAGACGATGCTGGGGATGAATATTTTATCTGCTCCTCATTGGTTGGTACAGTTGGATCCACAGATCCTCAAATCGGAATCAGATCAGCATTGGTTAGATTTGATGATTCTGCTGGGGAAGATTATTCCCCTTGTTCCTCATTGGTTGGTACAGTTGGCTGTGATGAGTCCTCTGATGCTGGGGACGAATATTTCATCTGCTCCTCATTGGTTGATATAGTTGGGTCCACAGATCCTCAAATCGGAATCAGATCGACATTGGTTAGATTTGATGATTCTACTGGGGAAGATTATTCCACTTGTTCCTCATTGGTTGGTATAGTTGGCTGTGATGAGTTCTCTGAGGTGGCCAATCCTCAAGTTGGGTTAGAAAGAGGGACAATTTTCAATCACTGGATTCAGATGTTTACATTCTTAAAAAATTTCTTCTACTCGATTGCTGATTCTGTACTGTGAAAGAACTATTTGATATTTTTTAGCCATTCTGTATGTCTCTGCTCTGTTCAATATTATAGATTCTCTGTTCTATAGTTTGCTTAGTGTACTCAAGGGGGGGGAGAAGGGTTTTTTTTATTGGTTTTTTTTTTTTTTAAAAAATTTTTTTTTTTTTATGTGAAAGAGTCAAATTTTTTTATTTGGTCTATCCGCTCTGTTCAATATTATAGATTCTCTGTTCTATAGCTTGCTTAGTGTACTGTGAAAGAGTCATTTTTTTTATTTGGTCTATCCTACTCAAAGGTCCATAGGCCAACTACAAGCTAAGGGGAAGGCTAAGACAAGCCCACAATCTACGACTAAGGGGGGGAGGGGGGGGGGGGGGGGGGGAAAGGAGCCTTTTTTGGCACAATATGCAATCCAAGAGAATCGATCCCTTGACCTCCTGGGGGGGGCATGCACCAACTTGCAATGCCACCAACCAACCGAGATAGTGGTTGTTTGCTGAAAGAGTCATTTGATAATGTACATATTATGCAATTGAGAGAGACAACCATGAAAAAGCTCCTAATAATGTCCAATGTAATTAATGGAGCTTGGTTAAAGGTCCGAGCTGCCGGGGCTAAAAGCCTGGTTTGAAGTCTAGAGGACGGCCAATTTGCATAAAAATGCTTAAGGTTGAGACCGACTCCGGCCAAACTCATCCCTCCTAGAATCCCACATAGGCGAGACGAGCATTGTGTAATGGTAATGGCCATTTTTTTAGTTAATGGAGGTTTTAATTTATATCCTATTTATTTTGGGTCCTAATTCCTGCTGAAGCGTTCACTAATAAATCTTGTATTTCAGGTCTATTTCATTTTCTGCTGAGCAATATAGAATCTCCCTTTTTGGTGATCGTCGTGCAGTTGAAAAGATTAGATTGTTGATTGTGTACTGCAAAAGAACCATCTGATATATATATTTAGCTGTTCTATATATCTATTCTCTGATCATTACAGAATCTCTGTTCTATCCTTTGCTCACTGATGCTGTTTAATGGTTATTTTTAATCTTAATTGTTAAATTCTTGAACCTGTTCATACATCAGACGCGTTCAGTTAATGTGGATTTCTCCAGGATCATAGGCATCTCTATCTATAGAGAGTGTTTATAATGCTGCATTATCTCTAGGGATCGCTAATCAGCTTACAAACCTTTTTTGGGATGTTGGTTGTGATGTAGGATTAAAATATTTTGTGTTTCATCCTCTGGTTGCTTTCTTTCCTCTGTTCTCTATGATTGTTGAATCATCTTGGAACAATGTACAGTGTTACTCACATGGTTTTCCTCTGTTTCCCTTGCATCAGTGCTAGGAAGGGAAGAATTTACCTTCCTCAGGATGAGTTGGAATGTGCCGATCTCTCCAAGGCTGACATCTTCCATGGGAAAGTGACTGACAAGTGGAAGAATTTTATGAGTCAGATTAAACATGCAAGATTGATTGTTCCCATAAGACCTTGTTTATGTGTTTCATCAAACTGGATTTTCAAATTTGGGCATATCCTTGTTGCCATATTGGCAAATATTAGATGCAATTGAAGCGAATAAGTTACTCTCATTGCCAGTGGCCTGCACCAGAGCACTATTGGCACAATAAAAAATGATTGGTCTGGAAGGAAGATTTGTTCAAAATTTTCCTTCCAAATGAAGGGCCCCCTGCTGCACGAAAAGCTAAATTTTGTAAATTCCCAGCCAGTTTCATTTATAATCTTAATGAATTTCAGTTTTACTATATTCACTAGCAAACCTATGCATTTATGCATCAGATACATGGGTCATTAATCATTTTTGATCCTACACATTTAATTCCAATGAAATATTGGGGGAAAAAAAGTCTTTCTTCTTTTTCGTTTTTTTTTTTTGAATAGAAATTTATTGAAAGATTAAAAAGGAGGCAAACATCCTAAAGACAGACTAAAGGCAAAGAAAGTGAAAGCTAAAAAAGGGAACTCAATCCTAAAACATATTGGCAAGGACAACAAGCCACTCGCTCACCCAAGAGAAATAATAAAATAAGACTACAAGGATCTGAAAGATGCACCGAGAGGGTCCATATTCTATTCCATCGACGGGGGATCTTCGCATATAAACCAGGCCGAACAAGAGCCACACGGGCCTCTTGTGCTGGTGGTGGTGGCGCTTATGGTGACTCTTGTGCAACGCATACGGATGATGAGAGCTTTGATCGTCTTATCATCAGTCAAATAGCAGCGGCGGAGTTTGATCAATATCATGACCCTTGTAGCGAGACGTGCATAGGATCCGATCTGGTTGGGATTGGGATTGGGATTGAGATTGGTCACAATCACATGGCCGAAGACTAGTCCAGAACCAGTAGCCTTATCGAAGCCCTGGCTCAAGCTCCAGGGGTTGTGGTGGCGGTGGTGATGTGTGGAGAATGGACGGTGGAGGCTTTGCATGGAGGCTGGACGTTAAGGCTGCTCTCTGTTTGGGTCGGTGAACCGGCCAAGTTGATGATGAAGAAGATGAAAGGAAACAAAGCAAAAGCACCGAGATCCCATATGAATGATGATATATGGACCTCTCTTTAAAGAGACAAAACTGTGAATAGTTTTCCACTTCTGCGTCTATGTTCTGTTTCTTTTTTTTTTTTTAAATTCAAATGTACCTTCCTATGCTTATTATCGTTTTTATTTTTTTTTGGGTGGGGGTTTTTTGGGACCTCCTCTTCCTCCTCCTAATGTGGAAATTTTTTTTGTTGAGCTTGGTTTTAGTGGGTATCATTTGATAAAAATCGAAAGTAAATAACATCAATTTTTTTTCCTGCCATGATGGTCGTGGTCGAGCTCTGTCTCCCCTGCCTGTGTATCTGTTTGCGAGAGAGAAAGAGGGAGATTGATTTGGTTTGTGGTGAGAAGGAGAGCAGTCGCTTTTGAGGCAGGAAGAGCGAGCATGAAGGCAGTTGGCTTTAATTGGGTCTTTACGGCAAGGGCGGTAGAATGGAATCTGCTGACTCTCACGCCATAGAAACCCAAACCTTAAACATATCCAACCCAATCAAACCAGGTACACGGGAAACGCTGGTATTTGCAGGAACTAAGGGGATCGCATGGTTTGGAGATGGCGGACCTGTTCAGGAATGATGGCAAGTAATCCAGTGACGTCTTGGAGCCTCTGAGGCTCGGAAGGAGAGAGCTTTGCAGAGAAACCGTGGAAGACGGTTCGGTAGGTATGGATGATACGGCTTCCCACATCAGAAGCAATAGAGGTGGTGGGGTCGACAGTAGAGAGAGATGGATTCGAGGGAAGACTTGTACCAGTGTTTGTGAGTGGAGAAAACCGAGGGTTTGGCGTTGTGTTGGACGCGAACTATGAAGGTTTTGGGTTTCTCTACAACTGAAACAGAGAAACAGACGGAAGCGAAGAAGAAGGTAAGTGTAAGAGAAAGAAGAAGAGACTGGGGAGGGGAGAGACAGACTCAATGGAGTGCTGGCATAGGCCGTACACCCAGACAGACATCTTTTTCCCATACAAAATTTAGTCACTTTTTGGTATCATTTTTTAAATTTGTTTTTGACGTATAAATATATAATTACTGAAAACCACGTTGATCAAAAAGTAAAAACGGTGTCCTAATTATTTTTCTTTTGGTAATTACTGTTTTGTAACTATTAAACACAACAGATTATAGAATGAAAAATAAATTTTATAACTACCTATGTGAATAGTTCTAGAAAAATAAATCAAAAACCTATATATATTTTAGTAGTTGGTGAAAAAATTCTCCCATCACTCATCTTCTTTCCCAAATCAACTCTAAACCGTAAGAATGAAAAACTGTGATTTTTTACCACCAAAAGCGTCTTCTCTCTTTACAGCTAACTGTGAAAATGTGATTTTTCATCACAAAAAAACAGGTGGTCAGATGGACCCCAAATAATTGTTGAGTGCTCTTCCAATAGAGGGCAATGATGCCCTTAAAGCCTGAACAGATCTGCTGGCTAGATCTTGAGTAATTAAGAAATCGATGTGGGGAGATTTCTTTATTAAAACAGAGTATCGCCTACTGTTTTGGAGAAATAAAACTGCAACAACTTAGGGGATAGAGATAGCCCACAAATTGGATCGAGGGTACCTCCCACCAGTAGTAAGTAGCCCTTAAAAATTGAGTAGCACCAAGTGGTTAGATGAAAAGTAGTTTGTAGATATCGATCTCTTCAAAAAAAATTTCCAGAATGTAAATTGATAGCAGAAATCTTCATATAACTTGATTGCGGTAGGTCGAAATCTTCATGGATCCCCAGGGTAGGTTGTTGAGAAGCCAAATCAAGACTTTTTGATGTCTTTTTTGTGGGGTTTTGATTTGATTTTTGGGACCCCGATTCTGATCAATCCCAGGCCCTAGAGGATCCAAATCCATAGATTGGTGAGACTGAAGAACAAGAAGGAGGTGGAGGGGGCTTACTCTTCCAAAATAAGAGCAAATCTTTATTTTACCCCTCATATTTGGGTCTTATGATCACACGCTCATTAAACTTGAGTGAAAAAACATGAGGGAAACTGTATTTGGCCAAAATCCATAATAAGGTTCAAACGTTTATCTGTCAGAAAAACAAAATGAAAAATTACACCAAAAAATGACTCTTAGATAGAGGAAACCAATTCTAGATGAGAGTTTTTTTGGGGGAGGGTTTCCTAAAGGGCATTGTATGAAACAGTATGCACATTATAAATAATGAGGGTTTCCCCAAAAAATATAAAGTCTGGACATGTTAGTCCAACCCAACCATGTTTGACATTACTTTCTTATTGTGATACACTGTATATGATTCCTCATTTTCGGTCAAGTTATAATCACATGCCCATGGTGGAGCCCTCTAAGATTTTTCAATAATTTTCGATTCTAATGTGACCTTCTACAGAGCAGGTTTATTAATCTCTGAGAGGTCAACAATGTTAATATGTGGAAGACAATTAGAGGAAGGCAGTTAGTCTGTCCAATACTTCCTACCGAAAACCATGTTGTATAATGAGACAAAATTTCCATTGGCAATCAACTTTAACACTAAAGAAAGCTACAAAAGTCTATACTAGATGTTGAGTAGTCCACCAAATTTGACCAAGAAAAAACGATTACTCCTTTAACCTTTTCCATCTAGCTATAGATAGATGATCACTTCATTCAGCACTCTTGCCTACCACTCGTTTAGGTGATTTCGTGGAAAGCAGTAGAATCAATCCAAAAATTCCTATTAAAAACCATTTTTTTTTGTTTTTAATCAAGTCATTCCTAGAGAGAAAAGAGCACTTTGAGCATCTTATCTTCTCAACATTAAGTAATAAAGTTATGGCAGCAGCACTAGATTGGGCTTCCTCCACCTCCACCTCCACTGCCTTCACAACTGGATGTTCTAGTTTCGATGTGTTCCTCAACTTCAGAGGTGAAGATACTCGTAATAATTTCACTGGATTCCTTAACTTGATTTTGAAAGACAAAGGAATCGATGTGTTTATTGATAGTGAAAAGTTGTGGATTGGAGAAGCAATTGGCCCAGCTTTGTGTAGAGCAATCGATGGGTCTAAAATCTCGATCCCTGTATTTTCCAAAGGATATGCAGACAGCAAATGGTGCCTGCTGGAACTTGCTCAGATTTATGAGTGCCACAAATCCAACCGTCAACTGGTCTTGCCCATATTCTTCAATGTTGAGCCGTCGCATGTTCGGAATCAGACCGGAAGTTTTGAAGAAGCATTTCGGGAGCACGAGAAGAATTTTGAGCCTCATACTGTTGAGAATTGGAGGAAAGCTTTGAAAGAAATAGGAAGTTTGAAAGGAGAAGTTATTGACCAAAATAGGTAAGTCTCAATAGTCCCATTATCATTATCGTATCTTAAACTATATAGATTATCTATTTTTCATCCTCTATTACTTTCCGAGTTCACCACTCCCCCAGCCTATATATAGTTCGATTCTTAAATTTTTGTAATACATTCAACTGAAATACATACCTTATCAAAATCAAATGTTATCATTAAAAATTGTTAATAGACTCAAAATCTTTAAACATGGGTAATATTTATTTGTCTACATAGGAATGCTGCCATTCATTTCTTTACATTGTTGTTTAATGTTGCGATCAAAATCCGAGTGGATGACATGGCCGTCCTGCAAAAGATGGAAGACATATAAGAGATCTAGAGCGGATTCCGAAAAGGGACTCTCCGATGCCTAAGTTAGATTTCGTCCAACTGTAATGAGATGAGAGTAGGGAGAGAGCAGTAAAAATTAAAAACAATGTTTGATCTCTAGCCTTTACCTAGGTCCCTGCTTTGTTATATAAAGTAGAGGCGGTTACCAAGATAGTTACTGGTTATGGTGGCGGTTGGAATGCTCTTCACTTCTATTCCTGTGCGTGAGAGTGTGAGGCCTTGAGAGTAGCAGCCATCGTCATGGGATAGACATTTATTGCTATGATGGTTATTGATTTCCTTAACCATGGTGAAAGCAATTTTCGAATAAAGTTTATATGTTCTTATTTTTACTACATGTTTTCATCTCGTTAATTGTTGTGATTTTTTTTATATGAAATTATTACAGGGATCAAGCAAAGATGGTTGAATTAGTTGTCAAAAGGGTCCTGGATGAATTAGTTAGTAGCACACACTTGGATGAATGTAAATACCCTATTGGTATAGACTCCCGTGTAAAAGATCTACTATCTTTATTAAGTATTGGTTCTAAAGATGTTCAAATCATTGGAATCTGCGGTTCCCGTGGCATTGGGAAGACAACCATTGCTGAGGTTGCCTATAATCACATCCTTTCAAACTTCAACAGGCATAGTTTTATTTCAGATGTCAACAAACAAGCAATGCAATGCACGGGTCTTGCGTCTTTGCAGAAGCGACTTCTTAAAGATATCTTCAAAGCAGACTTTGACATAAATCATTATCATAGAGGGAAAAAATTGATTAAACGCATGCTTTGCAAAGAAAATGTTCTTCTTGTTCTTGATGATGTGGATAGTAAGGAACAGGTAGATGCTTTGGCCAATGAGGTCAATTGGTTTGGTGAAGGAAGTAGAGTCATAATAATAACCAGAGATGAACATATCTTGAATGTGGCTAAAGTTGATAAAGATAACATCTATTGGCCTCAAGTTCTGAACCATCAGGAATCTCTTCAACTATTTAGCTTGCATGCCTTCTCAATGGATGAACCTCCTGAAGAGTATGTGAAACTTTCACATGATATAGTATGCTATTCGGGAGGGTTGCCTTCAATTCTAGAGGTGTTGGGGTCTTACCTATTGGATATAAGTAACAAAGAAGAGTGGAAAAGTACATTGCGAAAATTGAAAGCAGGTAAAACCTCTATCTCCAGTCTTGCATCTCTACGTAGGGAGAGAAAGAGCACATGTCGTATGAAAGACAATCCCCTTGGTTGCCGCCCACAACTTAATGTAACCATTGGAATCAGCAACACTGTTGCTAGAGTATCTCAAGTCCTCGTAGGATGTCTTGATCCAAATGGTTCCATAGCTACAGATAAAGTTGGTAATCAGTTCACAACAGCAAAGAACCAAGATGAATTATCTAAATTCATTGGAGGAACTCTGAATCCAAATGGCTCCACAGCTACAAATAGAGTTGGTAAGCCGCTCACAACAGCAAAGAATCAAGATGAATTACCCAAACTCACTGGAGGATCTTTGAATCCACATGGCTCCACAGCTAGAGATAGACTTGTTAAGGGGTTCATAACAGCGAAGGACCACGATGAATTAGTTAAATTATTCAGCCAAAAAAACAAAGATGAATTAGCTAAATACGCTATAGGATCTCTGAATCCAAATGGCTCCACAGCTATTGATAGTGATGATAAAAAGCGGTTCAAATTAGCAGAGATCCGAACTGCAACAAGGAATTTTAATAAATCGATGGTGATTGGAGTTGGTGGCTTTGGAACAGTTTACAAGGGTGTACTAGATGATGGCACTCTAGCAGCATTCAAGCGTTGCCATCATCCACAATCTAGAAATGGAGGCCTGGCAGAATTTGTAACAGAGATTAAGATTCTACAGAAGCTCAAACATAGACATGTGATTTCCATGATTGGGTTCTGCGAGGAAAAGAAAGAGCTGGTTTTGGTGTATGAGTATATGGGAAATGAGAATCTGGGGAAGCATCTCTTTGGCCAGAGTGATCTCCCAGCATTGACATGGAAGCAGAGGTTAGAGATTTGCATAGGCGTTGCACGTGGGCTCCACTACCTCCAAACATGGGGGAAAAGTGGTATAGTCCATAGGGATGTTAAGACAGCCAACATACTATTGGATGAGAACTTTGTAGCGAAGATATCTGATTTTGGAATATCAAGAAAAGGTCCAGCATTCGATGACACCTTTGTTACAAATCATGTAATAGGAACCTATGGATATATGGCTCCAGAATACATAATGCGTGGGGCATTTAGTCTAAAATCTGATGTTTTCTCTTTTGGTGTAGTACTGTTTGAGGTTGTTAGCGGTCGATCACGCTTTCAACAAGGTTCAGAGGTCAACAATATTACAGAATTGGCACTTCAGTTGCATAAAAGGAGATCACTTGAAACCATTGTGGACCAACGGATTGTAGGGAATTACTCTCCCAAATCATTGAAGAAATATGGGAAGATCATAAAGGAATGCCTTGCCAAGGAGGATATGACCCGACCCACAATGGGGCAAGTGTTGCGGGATTTGGAGTTTGTCTTGCAGCTGCATGAAGCTTGGTTAATAAGCAGTACTACTACTGCTGGGGAAGAAGATGATTCCAACAGCTCCTCATCTGATGGTACAGTGGATTAAAATCCTCTCTAATTCTCCCATGGTGCAGTGCGATGAAGATCGGGGGGGTGAAGAGATCGACACCTGGCAGGCGCGACATCCAAAGGGCTGAGCTGCACCTCTACATTTATCTTTTTCTATATTCACTACACTTAAAGGGAATTGGAGGGGATTTTTTCCTGGTACAGTTGGGTCCAATTTGTAAGCTCTTCACCATTTTTTACAGATTTGCTTTGTACTAATCTGTTATTCTGTGTCTCTTGATCTTAGAACCCACAAGTGACGTTCATTCTATACGGTTGCAATGAAGTGATATTTGGATCAGGATAAATACTATGAATGAATTCTTATTTCCAAATTCCAATGGCACAGTAGGTTATCTTTATTCTAAAGTTTAGAGGGGGGCGGGGGGAGATGATGTTTTCCCTGAATATATTTTCAATTTTATTTTGCATATAGTTGTCGTTTCTTCAGTGTGTGATATTTCAATGATTCTTGAATAGCGATCAAAGAGTGTTTGAGGAAATTCTCCATTGAAAATCTATTTTGACCTTTTCAGCTTGTTCTCATTTCCTTGAACTAGTGCACAATTAAATTTGACTTGTGAGTAGACTAGAATTGCTGAATATTGTGTACTGCAACAGAGCCATCTGATATTTTTTGAAAGTTGAAACTCTCTGGGCTTCTTCTTCTACCCTGAGTATAAGTAGCGCAAAGCATCAGAATTGCTTAGGTGAACTCTGAAGTTCTAGTCCAAAAGAGGGAGTGATTATGCCACCTGGGGCAAAAATCCTTTGGGCCCAAGCTCAATTTTGGTACTCAAATCATCTTTGCCCAAGATGGGTGTCTTGTATTTAAGAGACTGCATGATGAGCTAGGTTTTTTGACACTGTTGAAATTGGTGAACAAGGAAAAACTGTGCAAATTGTTTTTGTGACAAAACTCAAAAGTCACACTTTGGCGCCACTTGTTAGAGCCTAGAGAGAAGTACATTAAGTGATTAAAAGTGAGTTTAAGACTTTAAGTGATACCATTGGAGAGAATATAAAAGGGTGAATTATAGATCACCCCCTGGTTTTCAATCGAAACTCAGATCACCTCCTGATTTTTGAAAAAAACTCAAATCATCCTCTGATTTAGACCCCAAAATGTCAAATTAATCCCTAACATTAGTTTTATGCTGTTAAGTGATGATGTCAGCCAATTAAATAAATTTAAATCCTTAAACTACCCTTGAACGGCGTTAATTTTTGATTTTGCCCTTCTAACTAATAATCTTAAAATTGATCATCTTCCTCATATGACCTGCAACTGTGTGTAGAAGAACTCACGACGAAGGTCATTAATGGAAGGGTCACGGTGAGGAGGTAGAGGGACGTGTGGAGGAGCTCACAGCAGAGGTCATTAATGGAGGGGTCACAGTGATCGAGCATCCTAGATGTTAACCCTTCTGTAGTGATTTGAACTACCCTGATTCAAATCCCACCTCTGCAACTCATGTTCCAAACAGTGCTTGAGGTCAAGACCTTCACTCTGAACAAACAAGAAATTTTCCATGAAAATTACACCCTGATCGGTTCAATCAAACTAAACCCACTTCTAAATGAACCAATGTGAATCCCTCAAACTAAACCCATCTCCATTTCACATATCCCCATTTCATTTTGAACGAAAAGCCCTAAAACTCTGAGTTGCAGAACCTCTCCATCGCTTGTTGGAGGTTCCGTTGCTGGTTCTCTACTCGCTGCCGACACTCTTTATATCGTCGTTGTTGCATTTACTGACCCATCTTATCACCGGTTGCCAGCTGAAGATGAGTTGCAGAGTTCTGGCTCGGGTAACGTTGGTCACTCTCCGTCAGGTTCCGGAGGCGGTGGTGGTGGTAGCGAGGAAGCCATAGTGTTATGATCATAGGTAGATGGGTTATTGTGTTGGGTTAGTCTATTTGGGGTAGATGGGTAATTTTGTGTTGGATTAGTCTACTAAGGATAATTAGATAATTAAAGGGTAAATGATTGTTATAAATTGAGGAACGAGGGTCATGTAGAGGCATCAAAATTAATCAAACTCTGTTCTTTTGCTTCTTCTTCTTCTTCTTATTCTTTGTCTTCTTCCTCTGTCTCTGACTCCCCCCTTCTTCTATTCCCGACAACGGAACCAGGAAGACGAGAGAAGAAGAAGAAGAAGACGGAGAGAGAAAGCAGATTGACAGAGACAAAGAGAGAAGTAGAGTTAATTCTTCATTGCCCTTCACAATCTCGTGCTTTACATTATATAATCACATTCTACCAAATTACCCATCTACCCCAAATAGACTAACCCAACACAATAGCCCATCTACCTATGATCATAACACATAGCCACCCTGCTCCACCAGCAGAGTCATGTGGGGTATCAATCTATGGCTGCAATCTCTCTTCGGATTTGATTTGGGCCCCAACCACCAGACAACAACAACCACCACCACCACCACCACACTTTTGAATTCCGCCTTTGACTTTTTTCATTTTGTAAAATCCTTTTTGGGATTTCTTTCTTTCTTCTTTAATTTTACTCTGTTAGCTGTTGAATTCAAAATTCGTTCTCTACAATCGAGATCTATTTGTTTTTTAGCTTAATCTCTGTCATTGTAGTTTGTAGATTTTGGAAAGAGGAGAAAAGTAGTGTAGCTCAAGTATGTTTCTGGAAAGAAAGAGAAAGTGGGCTCTAATTCTTTTTTTTTTAATTTCATGAATTACTATTAAGTAAGAAATGAAATGATATACATTTCTCTATCTGGGTTTGGAATTTGGAGTTTGGACTACTAGGGTGAGATAATGGGGTTTATTTCTTCATTAGCTTATTCTTCTACAAGTTTAAAAGGACCTGAACTGTTGCAAGGCTGCAAGAGCCCTGCACCGGCTTAGTAATCACTTCTGCTCTTTGGAGAAAAGCAATCTAGATTCTCCCGAATGTGGAGCGATGGAGAGGTTCTGCAACTCGGAGTTTTAGGTGATGGCAGTGGTGGTAGTGACCGTGACACGAACTTCGGGGTAGCGGAGGGATGGGTGGAAGAAGAAGATGGAAGAAAAAAGAAAGGGTTGAAGATGAAGGAAGGGTAGTGTAAATACCTGATTTTTGTCATCCTTTCCTGGTGATGATGACACACGGAGTACCGGAAACCTCTGTGGGAGCAAATTCCAAATGTGGTGTGGAATCGCATTTGGTCCATTCAAACCCTCCCAAAGATTAAAGCTTTTATCTGGAGAGTTTGTAATGGAGCAGTGGCTATTGGGGCTAGTTTGCACTCTAGGCAGGTTAAGTTGGATCCGAGTTGCTTGAGGTGTGGCACTTCTCCTGAATCCGGTGATCATATTCTTTTCGACTGCCTTTTTGCGCGGAATGTGTGGTTTGGTAGCCCCTTGCAGTTCCCCCCCCCCCCCTCGAGTGATTCACCAAGTTTATCTAGCTGGATCCGGAGTTGGGACGTTTGGTTCAAACAAGACAAGAGGCTAGCTCGAGACGCTCTCTCTCGTGCTTCCTTCCTTTGTTGGTATCTCTGGCGTGCTCGGAATGAGCTGGTCTTCAATGATAAGGCATGGACTCCTCTTGAGGTTATTCAAATGGTTGACAGTGCTTATCTGGAATTCTCAAACGCTTTTAAAGGTCCAGGTGCTCATACTCCTTTTGTAGCTGGTGATTTGCCTCATTGTTGTGTGCGTTGGAACCCACCTCCAGTGGGTATTTTAAAGATAAACTGTGATGCAGCTTTGACTATGAACTCGTTGAAAGGTGGTTTGGGTGTGATTTGCAGAGACCGTACAGGGGCGATTTTGTTGGCTCGATCCCTCCCTCTTTAGTTTGGTTCGATTATCCAAGGTGAAGTGTTAGCCATTAGTAGTGCTTTGCTTGGGGCTTTGGAGTTGGGTTTGGACAGCTTGATCGTTGAATCAGATTGTAAAGAAGCAGTTCTGATGGTTGATGGAGAGCAAGCCCCGATGTGGGAGGTGGAAGATCTTGTTTCAGACGTCCTTAGGCTGGCTTCTTCTTTTTCCAATATTGATTTTTCTTTTGCTCCTAGGGTTATGAATAGTGTTTCAGATGCCCGGGCTAGGAAGGCCCTGTCTATCACTAGGGTGCGTGATAGATTGGCCAAATTCCATTCGGTGGCTTCAGGATCTCTGTGTGATTGACGCTACCATCTGTACCCTCCCCTCTTATCAATAAATTCCCTGTTTACCAAAAAAAAAAAAAAAAAAAGATACAAACATCTCTTGTTTTGATTAATACAAAATTTAGGGTCTTTTTGCTATCATTTTTTTATTTTGTTTTGGGCTTATTTAAAAAAAAAAGATAAATTACATTTACCATCCTTGTAGTTTGAATCTATTACGTCTACCATCTCTATAAATTAATTAATTATGTTCGTACCCCTGAGTGTTAGTTCTGTTAGTTTTAAATTAAAAATACAGTTTTGCCCTTCTCATTTTCCCTATTAATTTGAAAAGTTAGTTTTACCCTTCTTCTTCTCTTCTTCCTCTTCTTCATTCAAATCCAATAATAATAACACAACACAATTAATCTTGATTCTTGATTTGATGTATTAATTCCAAAGTAAACCTAAAGCTACGGTCGTCGGCGCCCTTATGAGTTATCGATTGTATACGAGTAGGGATGTAAACGGATCGGATTTGGCTCGGATTGTGCTATATCCGCATCCACATCCGATTAACTCTCGGACGGGTTCGGATAGTGCTAAACAGATACGGACACGGATTTGGATTGGAAATTTTATCCGTTTACATGTAAATATTGCTTTTCGGATAGCTATAGTCTATCCGTATCCACATCCGTTTAGCTTTCGGGCGGATTCGGATAGTGCTAAACAGATACGGACACGGATACGGAACCGGATTTCGGCTTTTCATTTACACCCCTATATACGAGCTCTCTACCTCCAATGTAATAGTCTTGCCAGTGAGGGTCTTCACCAAGATCTGCATTCCTCCCCTGAGACGGAGCACCAAGTGAAGGGTCGACTCCTTCTGAATGTTGTACTTTGCCAAAGTGCAACCGTCCTCAAGCTGCTTCCCAGCAAAGATAAACATTTGCTGGTTTGGGGAGATGGCCTCCTTGTCTTGAATCTTGTCTTTGACATTGTGGATCGTATCTAAACACTCAACCTCCAAGATGATGGTCTTACCTGTGAGGGTCTTAACGAAGATCTGCATCTGTGAATTCCAATGGGAGATGTAAGAGATCAATCTGCAATTGATACACCAAATTATTGGCCTATTCAAATAAATTTGTAATCCCTGCAGAAGAACTAGATCCACAAAATTTTAACCCCAAATCGGATCTTTATCACCTCTTGTTGGCTGCCCGGCCCAGTTCCCCAGTTCCTCTAACAAAGGGGGGCTGAAATGACCTCTCTACCCATGCCCAAACACTCTGCCCGGGTGGGATCCACCATCCCCCTATTAGAGGAACTGGGGAACTAGGCCGGTCAGCAAACTGGAGGTGATAATTTTCCCCCCCAAACCCTAGCAAAACGCAGGAACAACTAAAGAATGAAGATAATCTGAATAAAAAAATTGTCAAAACAAACAAAAATTCGGTCCGGTTTCTACTACGTTATTTATTTATTTTTTAATTGCAACGAAATCAGAATAGAAACCAAAAAGACTATTTTCCATGTGATGGAGATGTTGTCATTCTCCTCTGTTAGAGTGATGAAGGTTCTCCTCTGATTTTTATTTTTTTCCATTTTGAGATTTGAGAAGATAGTGTTTTTGGGGTAAGAAAATAATATTACTTATTTCAAGTGCGGTAAAGAAGGAATGAGGTTTAATTAAGGGTAATATAGGCATTTAGATTAAAATTGGGTGATGACATCATCACCTAACTATTCTAATCTAACGGTAGGGTTACGGATGTAAGGTTTTTTCAAAATACACGGGAGGTTATTATAAGGGAAAATTTCTTAGATCTACTAGATTAAAAAAAGAATTACAAATAAGTGTATTTTAATTTGTTTTACATCTATAAAATTATATTTTAAAAAAGTTTACCCAATCCCCAAATCAGTTAGTTTCCGTCCTGTCCAAACTACAAACTTCCTAATGTACCCTTTGACTCAATTTTTTCCCAAAAAAAAAGGCTAAAGATAATGCGTGTAACCGTTTGTATTTAAAAAAAAAATAAAACAAAAAACCAAACCGTTTGCATTTAAAAAAAAAAAACCACCGCACAACTTATTGAATTCCCTGTTCTTCATGGACTCCTCTTCTTCTTATCTCTAGTTATCTATGAATGCATCCCTCTCCCCGCAAACATCTACAACAAAGAAAATTCTTATCTCTAGTTGTCTGTGAATGCATCCCTCTCCCCGCAACCTCTACAACGGAAAAAAAAAAAAATTGCAACAGGGACAAAGAAAGTGAGAGAACCAATACTCATCGGGACTAATAAAGATGATTAACGAGCGGAAGACGGATAACGAGATAGAGATAAGTAAAGATGATTAGTGAAAGAGGGATAAGGAGATAGAGATAAAGAAGCATCTAACCGACTTCTATTAATCTTTCAAGTTTCTCTATAGAAAAGGGAATTCAATAAGTTGTGCAAACGATGGGGTTTTTTTTTTTTTTTTTAATTTTAAAATGCAAACGGTTTGGTTTTTCTTTTTTTCTTTTTTCTTTTTTGTTTTTAATGCAAACAGTTACACTATTAAGGCATTATCTTTAGCTTTTTTTTAAGGAAAAAATTGAGTCAAAGGGTATATTAGGAAGTTTATAATTTGAGTGGGATGGAAACTAAATGATTTGGAGATTGGGTAAATCTTTTTAATATTTAACTTTATGGATGTAAAACAAATTTAAAATACACTTATTTTGTAATTCTTTTTTTAATCTAGTAGATCTAAGAAATTTTCCCTTATTATAATACATTAATGGGAAAAAGTTCTCTGTCTGTGATTGTGGCCTACGCCAGCATTCCCATGAGTCTCTCTCTCCTTTCCATGTGAAAAGACACCTCTACCCCCTTATTTTAAGGAGGAGATAGATAGACACATGGTAGTGCTGGCGTAGATCACACTCCCGTACAGAAAACTGCTTCCCTACATTAATTTACAAGAGTGGTAGACATAATAGATTCAAACTACAAGTAACAAAGGTAGTAAATGTAATTTTTCCTAAAAAAATCATTACTGAAAATCATGTTGATTGAAAAATAAAAAATAAAAAATTGTTTGATAACTACTAAACACAATAGATTGTAAAATGAGAAATAAATTTGATAACTACTTATGTGTGAATGGTTTTAAAAAAATTGGCCAAAAACCCATATATACACCCATCTTTCCCACCCATAAATCAACTCTAAACCGTAAGGATGGGAAAATGGGATTTTTCACCATCAAAAGCGTCTTCTCTCTCTCTCCTTCTTCTCTCTACAGCTAACTCTGAAAATGTGATTTTTCACCATCAAAAAACAAGTGGTCGATGGACCCCAAATAATTGTCGAGTGCTCTTCCAATAAAGGGCAATGATGCCCTTACAGCCTGAACAGATTTGCTGGTGAGATCTTGAGTAATTAAGAAATCGATGTGAGGAGATTTCTTTATAAAAAAACAGAGTATCGCCTACTGTTTTGGAGAAATCAAACTGCAACAACTAGGGAGATAGAGATGGCCCACAAATTGGATCGAGGGTACCTCCCACCAGTAGTAAGTAGCCTTTTAAAATTGAGCAGCACCAAGTGGCTAGATGAAAAGTAATTTGCAGATATCGATCTCTTCAAAAAAAATTTCCAGAATGTAGTTGATAGCAGAAATCCGTATAACTTGATTGCGATAGGCCAAGATCTTCATGGATCAGCAGGGTAGGTAGTTGAGAAACCAAATCATGATTTTTTGGTGTCTTCGCTTTTTGTGGGGTTTTGATTTAATTTTTGGGACCCCGATTCCGCTCAATCCCAGGCCACAGAGGATCCAAATCTATAGATCGGTGAGGCTGGTTGAAGGAGGAGATAGAAGAAAAAAAAGGAGGAGGGGCGCTTACCCTTCTAAAATAAGAGCAGATATCTATTTTCATATTTGGGTAGCTCATTAAACTTGAGCGAAAAAATTAGGGAAATCCATTTTGGCCAAAATCCATAATAAGGTATCAACTCTATTATAGTTGTTCTATTATTTTTATATTGGGACTTTAATATTTTGTAAATAGAAATAGGGTCCATAAATTGTACCAAACACTTGTAAAAATATTCGTGTTAGAAAAAGAAAATGAAAAATTATACCAAAAAGACCCTTAGATAGAGGGAACCCATTCTAGATGAGATTTTTTTGGGGAGAGGGTTTCCTACAAAGTCAGTAAGGAATATGCACACTATAACTGATAAGAGTTGGAAAATTGTATCATTCATATGAGGATACGTAGGGCCCACATGGTTAGAAATAGAGAGAGAAATATCAGTGTGGATCTCACTATTTGTTATTTATAATGTGAGAGGATAAAATAATTTGTGCAAGCCCAGTGTAGTGGAGAAAAATTCTCTATGGGGGACAGAGGGGCCACACCCAAACACAGTAGCGGCAAAATGATCACCTTGCCCCCACAATGCATATGAACTCTCCCACTGACTATCGTGCACGCATGACCTCTAATCACCCCATAGAGAACGTTGCCCCAAAAACTATAAAGTCTGGTCATGTGAGTCCAGCCTTACCATGTTTCACACTATTTTCTTATTGTGATACACTATATATGATTCCACATTTTTGGTCCAAGTTATAATCACATGCCCATGGTGGAATTGGTCAAGATCTCCTCTAATAAAAAGGGGTGGACCCCACTCGAGTAGAGTGTTCATAACGGGATAGGGTGATCATTGTTCCGGCAGATTTAGCATATCATACTGGTGTGTGAATCATGTTAAATCTCTGTGTCATTTTTACTTTGTATTTGTGTTTTCATGTTTCATAGTGTTTACATTCACACTTTGCTTACGAAAAAAGGATTTCTTCATTACCATATTATTACTGCCATGCAGTCTAAAAACTGTAGATTTAACCAACATAGAAGCTGATCCCATTAGCTTCTTCAGAGGATCTACTATCTGTCCAGGGTCCGGCCCATTGAGATGTATACCTTCTCTCAGTATAGGAGCCATACAAATGACAATAAATGACAGTACAGTTTTGTCCTTGTGGTTCCAACGCAGCCATGTCTACCAATTGACTCCAAACGGGCCCGACACAGAAAGCTACCCCTAATATAATTCTATCCACACGACCTCGAAGGTCAGGTCTCCTTTTCCATGGTGGAGCGACGAACTTCCGTGGTTATTTCTTGCGAGGCACACGGAAGCTGTCTAATACTATTTCCTTTAGCAATCAAATTGGACACTAAAGAAAGCTACCAAAGTCTATATTAGATGATGAGTAGTCTCCAAATCTGACAAAGAAAAAATGAAGAGAGTTCTTTGAGAGAAAAGAGCACTTTGAGCATCTTATCTTCTAAACTGTAAGTAATTAAGTTATGGCAGCAGCACTAGATTGTGCTTCCTCCACCTCCACTGCCTTCACAACCGGATGGTCTAGTTACGATGTGTTCCTCAACTTCAGGGGCGAAGATATTCGTAATAATTTCACTGGATTCCTTAATTTGATTTTGATAGACAAAGGAATCGATGTGTTTATTGATAGTGAAAAGTTGTGGACTGGAGAAGCAATTGACCCAGCTTTGGGTAGAGCAATCGATGGGTCTAAAATCTCGATCCCTGTCTTCTCCCAAGGATATGCAGACAGCAAATGGTGCCTGCTGGAACTCGCTCAGATTTATGAGTGCCACGAATCCAACCGTCAACTGGTCTTGCCCATATTCTTCAACATTGAGCCGTCGCATGTTCGGAATCAGACCGGAAATTTTGAAGAAGCATTTGGGGAGCACGAGAAGAATTTTGAGCCTCATACCACTGAGAGTTGGAGGAAAGCTTTGAAAGAAATTGGAAGTTTGAAAGGAGAAGTTATTGACAAAAATAGGTAAGTCTCAATAGTCCCATTATCGTATCTTATACTTTATAAATTATCTATTGTTTCGTTACCCCATCCCTATGTGTAGTTCGATTCTTAATCTTTCATAATATATTCAACTGAATTACATACCTCATCAAGTGGTTCAATATTTTTCAAGAAATAGGACATTTCAAACCCATTTTAACATATTATCATGGGTTTTCTACATTGTTTGAAGCCCAAAGTTGTTAGGTTGATCATAGAGATTCAACTTTCCTCTTATGATGTAGGATATTTAATAGCTCAAAGTCACTTAGTATCGGAATAAAGTAGTAAATTAGATTATCTTGATGCTTTATTACTACTCCAATGATATTTGTGCATTGTTCCCATATTGACACCAGGGGTGAATCAGGGTCAATAAAAACGATTCAAACAATTTCCAACACTCCCTTTGGTGTTCCCCAAATTTCCAACACCGTTGGTTCTCACAAAGATTGTTCCTACTTAGGTAGCACAAGTCAATTAACACTGCTCAACCTCACACTGTTGCCTGGAGTTGATACACATGTTTTCAAGAGCTGGTATATCTATATTGCCCACTACTGCCCCTCACAGATCAACATTATAAGTGACACACAATCAACCTGCAGACAAACATAGAATTCCTGTAGCAAGGACTACTGAGTGTGCACATCCAACCTGCAGACAAACACTCAAATAGACAATGTAGACATATACAACCACAACACAAGAAAAACGTGCTTCGAAAAATTGCCTACATGCACAAAGTAATGGTCATTTTGACCTCGACATTTATTCAATACTGGTCTTCAACTGCAATCAACAGTTCAGTTCTTGCACTTGCTTCAAACTCCTGATATACAGAAACAAGGACAATCTACCCCAATGATGTTTCTGTCAATGCAATAACTAGGACACCCAGAGGCAAAGGTGTTACCCCCAAAGGTACCCAGCACCCACTGGTTACCCAAATACAGAATTGGGCTTATAACAATACCCTACAATGAAATCACATATAGTCTAGGTTTTTGGCGATAATTCAACCTAGATAGCATATACAAAATGAATACAAAAATACAAATTAATGACAAGGGTAAGTAATAGAAATTCTCAATACACTATATGTTATTGTTCCTGGTATCCAGAGAAGCTCCTAAGTGGATGTGGAATGTCTGTGAAGGCTTCCCGACAGTGGAATCCTTCTTCTTGTTCCCTTCTCTCTCTTTCGCTTCCTTAGTGTTTTTACAAACACCTTTATTGCACACACACCACCTTCTTTTCTTCCTTCTTCCTTCTCCATTGTTTTTCTTTCTCTCGTCTTCTTCCCCTTTCCTTTTCTCTTTCTTTCTTCTTCTTACTTTCTCCCTTCTTTTCTTTCTTCTTCCTCCTTTCTTTTGTCTTTCTTTCTTCTTCTTCCCCTCTTTTTCCTATGCAATGAACCTTGTAAAAACAACAATGTAGGCTTCTCCCATGGTTCCGGCAACTTCAATGAAGTTGTACATATGAAAGGGGAGAAATAAGGATGGGTTCAATGCTCATAACAAAAGGGAAAAGGGATTTTTTCCATATGCCTTCATAAAATGTAGAGATCTCTTCACTGAGAATTCCTCTAGTTGGAACATCCAAATCCGAGCCAGGATGATGGTGATATGCCAAATTGAAGTTAGGCCAACCAGAAAACTCAAAAGGGAATCTATCCCGCAGATGTACTTGTACGCGCATTGCACCATAGCCTGCACATATCATTGATTAATGGGGACCGTCAGATGAGTATCAAGGGATGTGGCATTTAATATCCCATCCATTCGGTGTCAGATGGTCAATCTGATCTAATCCAGTGCTTGGTCAATGGATAATGGGAGCATGACAGGAGGAATATTGTCAAACGCCTAACAGTACGGGCATCACATCAAGTTAGGACCTTGTGATGATCGGGGCGTAACAACCCTGACATGGCAGGTGGCGTTTTGCCTCACTATTGGTCGTATCGTACAGTGTCTTGCACCGTTAGATCTGTCAGTTAGGGCAGGAAAATCTCTCCACCCTTGGATCTGCCGATTGCCAAGAGTTGTTATATCTATGTTATCCATTATTTTCCTTCATAGACTGGCAATGTCACTAGCACACAATCGGGTGACGTATCTTTCCTCTCAACCACAGGCAGACATACAATTCCTATGGTAAGAATTACCCGGTGTGCATCCCCATCCTGTAGAAAAGCACTCCAATAGTCCAATTTACAATGCAGACATACACAACAACATAAGATATACATGCTTTGGCAAGTTACCTACCTACATACACAGAGTAATGCTCACATTCACCTTAGCATTTACTTAATAATGGTCTTCAACTGCAATCAACAGTTCAAGTCCTACACCTACTTTAACTCCAGATATGCAAAAGCAAGGTCAATCTACCCCAATGATGTTTATGTCAATGCAATAATATAGGACACATTGCCTACTTCAACCACTGATCAATATAGAGGCAAGGGTGTTACCCCCAAAGGTACCCAACACCCACTGGTTACCTAAATGCAAAATTGGGCTTATAACAATGCCCTACAATAAAATCACATCTACTCTAAGTCTTTGGCAGTATTTCAACCTAGCTAGCATATACAAAAATGGACATAGAAATACAAATGATAAGAGTAAGTAGTAGAACTGCTCACAACACTATATGTCATTGTTCCTGGTATCCAGAGAAGCTCCTAAGTGGTTGTAAAAATTTCTATGAAGGCATCCCGTCAATGGAATCCTTCTTCTTCTTGTTCCCTTCTCTCTCTTTTGTTGCCTTAGTGTTTTCACAAACACCTTTAGTGCACACACCACCTTCTTTTCTTTCTTTTTTCTTCCTTCTCCTTTCTTTTCTTTCTCCCTTTTTCTTCGCCTTTCATTTTGTCTTTCTTTCTCCTTCTTCCTTTCTCCCTTCTTTTCTTCCTTCTTGCTTTTTTTTTTTTTTTTTTTGTCCTCTTTTTTCCTTCTTCTTCCCCTATCCTTTTCTTCTCTTATTATGCAATGTACCTTATAAAAACAACAATTCAGGCTTCTCCCACAGTTCCAGCAACTTCAATGAAGTTGTACATATGCACAGGGACAAATGGGGATGGGCTCAATGCTCATAAAGAAGTGGAAAAGGTATTTTTCCATTTTTTTTCACCACATTGGCTGCATCTAGTGTGTTCTTGTATTCCTAGTGTGTAGTGCTCTCTTCACTGAGATTTTTGCATGTTGGAACACCCAAATCCGAGCTAGGATGAGGGAGATATGCCCATTTGAAGTTGGACCAACCAGAAAGCTCAAAAGGGAATCTATACCGCAGATGTACCGGTACAGATGTACTAGTACGCATGTAGCATCATTACCTGCGGACTACAAGGGTGCACATATCATAGATTAATGGGAGCTGTTAGATGAGTATCAGGGGACGTGGCATTTAATATCCCATCCGACCGGTGTTAGATGGTCAATCTAACTGAATCTGGGGTTTGGTCAACAAACCAACAATGCGATAGGAGAAATCAAATCAAACACGTAACAACACGGGCGTCACATCAAGTTAGGACCTCGTGATGGTCGAGGCGTAATGACCCTGACATGGCAGATGGCATTTTGTCTTGCCATTGGTCTTATCGTACGGTGGCCTACGCATCGTCAGATGTGTCAGTGAGGGTAGGAAATCTCTCCGCCCATGGATCTGGATTGATCTTTTGACATAATGTCTTGCGCGAATGAGGTTGAATGTAACAGCATCCCGAGGCTCGTTTGAGTGCACAGGCATAACACCGAGTTAAGGTACTTCATAGGGCTCTAGAAGTGTGTAAGTCGTGCACGACAGGATCTCTATGCATACCAATTATAATACGAGAAATGGAATCTTACGAACATGTTCAATGGTCAACCAATCTCAGTCGTAGAACTTCAACTTTTCTCAAATTGTAATCAAGTCCCTGACTTTAAAGTTCATGCTCTATCTGTTCGACGAAAGGCCTCAGCCAAGCCATGTGCCAAGGACCAAGGGGTCATGGAATACTGCGTGCACAGACCAGGACATGTTGTGGCCACGCCCACACTACTTGCAGCCATGGCTGCACCATGGTGCAGGCCAGAATGCACTTGCTAGGGACGAGGCCCCAACACTTGACCAACCTAGCAAGCTTGTTGCCTTGTTGTGTTGCCCTCATGGCGGTGCGGATCATCCTCTTTTCTATGCCACGTGGCAGTGTGGGGCCCACCTCACTTCCTCTCTCCTTAGAGAGGCTTCTAATCTACTCGACTATATGGAAACTACAGTATCTCCTCCATCCGACATCGAAACGATGCACTTCCATTTGCATTGGAAAGGCGACTCAATGAACTACATTTCTCCTACAGAATACTTTGCTCAGTTCTGCCACTTACCTCTCAGAAAATACCAACCACCCCTTGCCAGTGCGAGATCCTATGAAACCATTATTCTGGAGGCATCTAGCTTTAACCTGAGGCTGTCCAAGTCTGCCTAACATTGAGAAACCATGCAATAAGAAAAAGGGTTTTTGTCAAATGGCTCCGCCTATTTGTCCAAATGCACCCTTACAACTTTACAATTTACACTTACCCCTTACTTTCAAAATATTGTAACACTTTAGTCCAGTCCATTAGTCTGGGACGTTAGATATTGGTTTCAGGGAATCTAATGACCAAAATGCCCTTATAACAAACAAAATTAAAGAGTAAAGTGATCAAATTGCCCTTATCTTCCCCAAATCGCTTAGGGTTTGAAACTGAAAATCAAACCCTAAACCATTTGGAGAAGATGAACCCTAAAATCAATGGAGTATTTAAAGAAATTAACAAAGACGATATTTTATTTAGAAGAAATTTTATGCAAATTTAATCCAAAAACAAGAGAAGAATCAAATGAAAAAGGAACAGACTGAATTAGGGCTAGAAAGATGAGGATTTTCTCCATGAGTAAACAAACCCAGAAATCAAGAACAGAGTTCATAACAACCCAGAAAATGCAAATGAATAAAGAATGAGAAGGATTCATCCAAAAAAACAAAAGAATGAGAGGGCATGGAAAGATTTTTCAGCGAAAATGAAAATACTTCTCTCTTGTTGTGGTCATCCATAGTGAAACGGCTGAGTTCATCGATCTCCAAACTGTTCTGAAACCCCTTAACTTCACGAATTCCACCCACGATGATCTCCTCCTCCATTTTGATCACAGATTATCGTCACTGTAAGACCCTAAGTCACAACACGAGGAGAAGAAAAACACTATAGACAATAGAAGAAGAACGGACAAAGAAGGATAATTAAAGTAGTTGGGTTTCATTTGCAGCGCTTTTATTGCTTGTTTCTCGCCCTCTCTTTCCCCGAATGAATTTGCAGCTCTGCTTTTTTTTATGCAGAAAAGAAAAAAATATATTATAAAACCAATTAGCAAAGTTGGTCAACCAAAAAATTATGGAACTATACTCGGTTAACAGAAATTTTGTTTCGTCCTGTACAATTGTATTAAGTTCAAGAAGTAAAAGGAGTTTAGTCCACGGCCAAGCATCTCTTTTGGGTTGAGGGACAAAAAGTAGTAAATCCTTGCTTCAGCTCCAATTTCTTTCGGCTGTAGATCAAATTTATGAGCCTGTTTAATGCCCTTTGTTAATACTCCATTGATTTTAGGGTTCATCTTCCCCAAATGTTTTAGGGTTTGATTTTCAGTTTCAAACCCTACACGATTTGGGGAAGATGTGGGCAATTTGGCCACTTTACTCTTTAATTTTGGTGGGTTTTTATCACAAGGGCATTTTGGTCATTAGGTTCCTTGAAATTAACGTCTAACGTCCCAGACTAACGGACTGAACTAAAATGTTGCAATGTTTTGAAAGTAGGGGGTACATGTAAATTGTAAAGTTGTAAGGGTGCATTTAGACAAATGAGTATTTTGAAGGGGGCATTTGACAAAAACCTTAAAATAATGCCACATCACTATCAAATGTCTAAAATACCCCTGTGAGCTGTGTCAATATTCAACAGACCTTTGTGATCGACACACCAAATAAACCCTATATGCTGACTCTAATCCATCTAAGCCATTTGTACCCTGTAAAAATATAAAAATGCCCCTATAACACTATCCATGTATACACTGTCAAACCTCTGTATATACTGCCAAACCCATGTAACACTATCAGTACCACTGCGACATGTCTAAGAACTACTAGGGATGCTTGCAAATGACAGAAATGCCCCTAGTTGACTCACAATCACTCTCTATATGCACTGCCAAACCCATGTAATACTATCACTATCACTGTGAACTGTTTAAGAACTACTGGGGATGCTGGGAAACTATCTAGTCACTGTTTGCATTGCCATAAGTCCGCCAACTCAACCAGAAGGTTGCATGCGTTGTAGTGATCATTGTAACTTCCTTGAACTGCTGCTTTACTAACTGAACTGCACCAAGATGCACTATGTTGACAACAATGACAACCAACACACAAACATTTCCATCTGCACTGTGCATTAAATATTGTGTTTAAGCCGCCACACCCCTACTTGGTGGGTAACAATGAATATTTTTAATTTTTATTCATAGCAAATTCTCGCTAGTGTTTATTTCTTATTGTTTTTCATTCTATAAGAACTTAAACTTTTTATGTTTTTTTTTATTTTAGATATTTTCATCTCATTAGTTATGATTTTCTTTTTTATGTGAAATGATGGCAGGGATCAGGCAAAGATAATTGAATTAGTTGTCAAAAGGATTTTGGATGAACTAGTCAGTAGCACACACTTGGATGAATGCAAATATCCTATTGGTATAGATTCTTGTGTAAAAAATCTATTATCTTTATTAAATATTGGTTCCAGTGATGTTCAATTCGTAGGAATTTGTGGTCCTAGTGGCATCGGGAAGACAAAAATTGTTGAGGCTGCCTATAATCGCATCCTTTCAACCTTCAATAGGCATAGTTTTATTTCAGATGTCAACAAACAAGCAATGCATTGCACGGGTCTTGCGTCTTTGCAGAAGCGACTTCTTAAAGATATCTTCAAAGTAGACTTTGACATAAATCATTATCATAGAGGGAAAAAATTGATTAAACGCATGCTTTGCAAAGAAAATGTTCTTCTTGTTCTTGATGATGTGGATAGTAAGGAACAGGTAGATGCTTTGGCCAATAAGCACAGTTGGTTTGGTGCAGGAAGTAGAGTCATAATAATAACCAGAGATGAACATATCTTGAATGTGGCTAAAGTTGATAAAGATAAAATCTATTGGCCTCAAGTTCTAAACTGTGCGGAATCTCTTCAACTATTTAGCTTGCATGCCTTCTCAATGGATGAACCTCCTTTAGAGTATGTGAAACTTTCACATGATATGGTACTCTATTCGGGAGGGTTGCCTTCAATTCTAGAGGTGTTGGGGTCTTACCTATTGGATATAAGTAACAAAGAAGAGTGGAAAAGTACATTGCGAAAATTGAAAACAGGTCAAACCTCTATCTCTAGTCTTGCGTCTCTACGCAGCAAGAGAAAGAACACATGTCCTATAAAAGACAATCCTCTTGGTTGGCGCCCACAACTTCATGGAACCATTGGAATTAGCAACACGGTTGCTAGAGTATCTAAAGTCCTCGAAGGATGTCTGGATCTAAATGGCTTCATAGCTAGTGATATAGTCGGTAATAAGTGCTTCACAACAGTAGAGATTCGAGCTGGAATATCTAAATTCACCGGAGGATATTTGAATCCAAATGACTCTACAGTTACTGATAGAGTCGATAAGCGGTTCAGAATAGCAGAGATCCGTGCTGCAACAAAGAATTTTGATGAATCATTGGTGATCGGAGTTGGTGGCTTTGGCAGAGTTTACAAGGGTGTAATGGATGACGGGACTCTGGCAGCATTCAAGCGTGCCAAACCGCAATCTATACGAGGCCCAGCAGAATTTGTGATAGAGGTTGGGATGCTATCGAAGCTCAAGCATAGAGATGTGGTTTCCATGATTGGGTTCTGTGAGGAAAAGAATGAGATGATTTTGGTATATGAGTATATGGCAAATGGGAATCTCAGGAATCATCTTTTTAGGAGTGACCTCCCACCATTAACATGGAAGCAGAGACTAGAGATTTGCATAGGTGTTGCACGAGGGCTCCATTACCTCCACACAGGGTCAGAGTATGGTATAATCCATAGGGATGTTAAGCCATCCAACATACTATTGGATGAGAACTTTGTAGCAAAAATATCTGATTTTGGATTATCATTAACATTAGATGATACCATTTTTATTTCTATTATAACAGGAACCTTTGAATACATGGCTCCAGAATACATTTGTAGGGGGCAGTTGTCTAAAGGGTCAGATGTCTACTCTTTTGGTGTAGTACTGTTTGAGATTGTTCTCGGTCGACAGGTTGAAGATGGAGAAATTTTTTAGTACAATCCTATAAATTTTGCACTCCAGTGCCGAAGATGGAGATCACTTGAAACCATTGTGGACCGACGGCTTGAAGGGAATTACTCTCCAAAATCATTGAAGAAATTTGGGAAGATCATAAAGAAATGTCTTGCCGAGAAGGGTGAGAATCGACCCACAATGGGGGAAGTGCTGTTGGATTTAGAGTATGTCTTGCAACTGCATGAAGTTTGGTTAATAAGCAGTTTGTGTATTCTCCCACTAACCACCAAGATTGGTTAGGCCTACCTGGAATAACGCATGCACTCTGTACACACTACAACTTATCAAATATCACAAGCACTCAATCCACAACACACAAATATACGTGGTTCGACAATAAACCTATATCCACGGTGTAATACTCATATTGGGTTTTGTATTTGCACAATACTCTCCATCACTGCAACAACAATTATGGCTTCGGTCCTTGATCGTACAAAGATAAGGGGCAACTACCCAAATCACTCATAACCCCCAACTATGAGTACCTACTTCTTTTTAGACTTTTTTACAAACACCTTACGAACAACAACTCAAAAGACTATGACAATGAAAATAAGAATGTAAATTTGAAATCTGATGCAATTAGCCCTACGGGATTGCTTGAAGACAAATCGGGAGAGTACTCTTTTTAAATAAAAACCAAAAATTTTAGCAGATTGACATCCGGTTAGTATTTTGATGATAACTTTTCACTGGAGTATTAGAAAGGGGTGATTCAAAAAGGGTTTTAAAATGGATAGAAAGGGCTACGTCTTTGGTGTTTTAGGTTTTTGCTGAATCTATTCGGAGAGTGGGTAAAAATGACCGTCAATAGATTGTTAATTTACAAGTCCGAATTTAATTAAGGGATTAATTGTTACTAAGAATGATAGCAACCTACGAGTTTAGGTGAAACATCTACAAAGTACTACTGATGCAGCTTTTGAAATAGAGCTTGCTTCTGGTTTAATAGATCTTGATAATCTTTGCCAAAATGACAAGATAATTGTCTAGTGACTAAGGATCATACCCTATATGCTTATATGTAGCTGAACAACATCATACAAATTTTATTAGAGGTCTCGAACCAAAAAATAAATAAAATAATAAAATTTATTAGAGGTCTATTGGCATTTAGATCTTATCATATACACCAATACACAGCATGAATAAACCTCAACCCCTTCGGCATGGATATATCTGTTAACATTAAATTTTTAAAGTTTCCTACATATCCTAGAAAAGAAAAACAGTTTTGCATTCATGTTCATCGTTTTTTCTTAGTTTCTTTTTTCCTGAGAACCATTGTTTACATTACCCTGTTTTATAATATTTGTTAGTTAATAAACTGTAAGAAAGTAACTTAATTACCTACAATGGGGGAAGTGTTGTGAGACTTGGAGTATATCTTGCAGCTGCATGAAGCTTGGTTAAGAAGCAATGCTAGTGAAGAATCCACCAGTACTGGATTGGTTGATATAGTTGGGTCATGAAGGCAGGTAGGAACGAGGCACAATTTTCAATCACTGGATTCAGATGTTTACATTGTTAAAAATTTTCTTCCACTAAACTCATGGGAACTTTTGAAGTTTGTTACTATGTACATATTACGCAATTGAGAGAGACAACCATGAAAAAGCTCCTAATAATGTCCAATGTAATTAATGGAGCTTGGATAAAGGTTCGAGCTGCCGAGGCAAAAGCCCGGGTTGAAGTCTAGAAGACGGCCAATTTGCATAAAAATGCTTGAGGTTGAGACTGACTCCGGCCAAACTCATCCCTCCCAGAATCCCACATAGGCGAGAGGAGCACTGTACATTGGTAATGTCCCTTTTTTGAGTTAATGGAGGATTTTATTTATATTCTATTTATTTTGGGTTCTAATTCCTGCTGAAGAGTTCACTAATAAATCTTTATTCTTGTATTGCTGATTCAATTTTTGGTGCAGAAATGTTTCTTGCTTTTTGATCATTCTATTGGAATTTTGTTGTTTGATAACTTGCAAAACATGAATTCTGGGTATTTGGGAAAAGTGGTTGTTAGTTGTGATGTAAGATTAAAATATTTTGTGTTTCATCCTCTGGTTGCTTTCATTCCTCTGTTCTCTATGATTGTTGAATCATCTTGGAACAATTTACAGTATTTACTCGCATGGTTTTCCTCTGTTTCCCTTGCATCAGTGCAAGGAAGGAAAGAATTTACCTTCCTTATGACGAGTTGGAATGTGCTGATCTCTCCGAGGATGACAATTCCATGGGAAAGTGACTGAGAAGTGGAGGAATTTTATGAGCAATGACAAGCAATAATGTTCTTTGGTGAAGCTTGATCTCAGCCCAGAAAGTGCTGTGGGGAATCTTCAAAGGACCGTTTCACCTTCGAAATGTGCTAGAAAGGCCTAAAAGTACATATAACAGTGTCATAAGCGCTGATTCCTCTAGAGCTCGTCGAGACCTTCAAAATGATATGTATATCGACATATGTTAGGTTCAAATCCGAACTAGACCAGATGGATCTTTTGAGCTTTCAAAGGCATTTCTGTACTTTCTAGGTTAGGGTTATCTTATAAAGTGTTCTTATCTTTGTGAGAGGGTGTGAGAGAGATAGGAGAGATTTGTAATTTTTCTTCAAACAAGTAGTGAAATCAGTTCTATCGTCGGCCGTGGATGTAGCCTACCTTCTTGGGGGTGAACCATGTAAAATCCTTGGTGTTGTGTGTTTGTGTGTTTGTTCTTCTCTATATCTTCGTTTCTTCTGCAAAATCCCCATTTTTGGACGTTGTTTTTCTAACAAAACTGAGACGGGTGTTTCTGAGTTGAACCCAACAAGTGGATGGCCTGTATGAAGTAAATCTTTCGTTAATATGATAGAAGAACTAAATTCCCATAACACCTTGTTTATGTGTTTCATCAAACTGGATTTTCAGATTTGGGCATATCCTTGTTGCTATATTGGCAAATATTAGATGCAATTGAAGCTAACCTACACCAGAGCACTATTGGGACCATCTAAAATGGTTGGTCTGGAAGGAACATGAGTTCAAAATTTCTTCTGCTGCACAAAAAGCTAATTTTTTTTGTAAATTCCCAGTTTCATTTAATTGTAGAAAGACAAACACTACTTGGCTTTCAATTGGAAAGCTGTATTTGTAATTTCAATAATGGGAAAGGAAAGGGAAAATTCACTGCTCTCTACTAGTGCAATCTGGAACAGCGCTTCTTTTCAAGGGAACAAAACTCTGTTTAGGCAATAGACATTATATGGTCGAAATTTTCTGGACCATGGTTATCAGCCCATTTCCATGGTTCCTTATATGGATCAGGATCGTCTCCAGGGAACAGGGAACGCCCAGGGCGCTGCCAGCTGTCGGGCTGTACCGCACACATCCCTAGGCGTGCATCGAGATGTGTGCGGCATAGCTCAACAGCTGGATTCCCCCTGGCAGCACCTTGGGCGAATGCCTCCCTAGAGACGAGCTAAATTCAGACTTTCTTGTGTCATGATGACTGCCACATTGTAATGTATCCATATAGGGGTGGTAACTGGACATGTTCATGTGAAATTGAAGGTTTGGGGTGTTTACCGGGCCTGGGCGATTCTGTTTACTAAGTAGGCAAAGGGTTTGGTTTGCCTGAGCCCAGCCCATTTAAGTGTCCCACAACAATGGAAACTTAAAGGAAAGAAGGATCTACAAAAGTAGAAGATAAGAAAACCATCAAAAGAAAATAAAATCACATTTTAGGGAGAGGGTAATCTGAGCAAATGGCATAGGAGAGCACACCAATGGGTTGCAACAAAAAGGTATCCACTATAGGAAGACAGGGATGTCATTTCATGTGAGGAGGAGAGCGATAGACGCAGAGGTTCTAGTGTACCCTACCCAATGTCTTAAAAGAACTTTTTCCATAAATTTTAAGGGATAAAGAACGCCACCTGGTCGTGTAGCACACGCCACCCCTGCGTTTAGACATAGGGGCCTGAGGTGATCGTCGCACTCCTGGTCATTTCAATCTTTCCAGGGGATGCGACGGTCATTTTGCACACCCTTGTGTTTAGGCATAGGGGTGGCGTTGTGCGACCGGGTGGCATTCTTTCTCCTAAATTTTAAATAAAGTGCAAAAGAACTCGGCTTGATCACATGGCTCCTGTGCCTAGACACAGGAATGCACAAAATTACCGACCAGCTCCTCCTAAAATAAAAAATATCATCTGTGTTGATGCCCCTACATGCACTCTCATTAGCTCCACACTAGTGCAGGGACTACACGATCAAGCAGCAATCTCTTGTCCACGAATAAATTATAGATGGAGAAATCTCATAATTCTCTCATAATTTTGGAGCAAAAGTACTGTTCAAAAAATCAAGACATGCACTTCTCCTCCAATGGATAGCACATTTTGATGCAACAGTAAGATTGCTCCATTGCAACCCAATGGTTCCTCCAAAGAAACATAAGTCCCCGCCCTATTTTTCTTTTCTATCCAACCCAACATAGCCTTCGTATTATTAATTTTTTTTTTACAATTTAGAAAAAAAATTCATCTAATAAATATTTATTGCTATTAAAAAAAATCCATCCCTTCCTGAAGTATCTCTTCATGTTTTATTTGGTTAATCAAAGCCCAACTCTTATTAACCGGTTTGGTTACAATGGACGACTTTCCAACCCAATCTCATCATACCAACACCTTTTATTTGAAGCCCTTTTAAGGGGGCTTTTTTTTTTCTCTTAATTAGTAATTCATGAATGGCAATCAAATTTGGTGTGTAAACTGTAAAATTGTAAATAGGTCCCATCATTTTCTTACCCAAAAAAAAAATGGTCCCATCCTTTTTCTGCACAAACAGATTGTACAATTATAACAAAGTCAAACTAAGAATTTTGTTCTAAGATAGAAATTAATGAAAAGTAAAGTGGTTGGGAAAGTTTTCTTTTGGGCAATAAGTGGCTGGAAAATTACTTGAATCCAATTAATCACTAAAGAAGAAAGTTCCTTTTGGGGTGGTGTACTGCCCACGCCTAGACAGAGGAAGGCGAAATTATCATCCCGTGCCCATAAAAGACAGAAATCTCATCCTCCAAGATGCCAACGCCCGTGCTCTCATTAGTGTCGCATGCACACAGAGAATGCCGACCCTCTCTAATATGGTTGACCAAATTTTATAGTTGGCCACTCTAGCTTTGTAAGGATAATATCTGATGTAGAGGAGATATTAAATGAGTATTTGAGCCGATTGGACTAGCAGAAGTCCACCTAGAGGGGTTAGAAGTATTAAGGCGTGTTTCGAAGGCGAAAAAGCCTGTCGAAGTTTTGAAATTGGAATTTTGATGCAATATTTGGATTTTGAACTTAAGTGCATTTTTTCGAATTTTGAATTGTATTTGACTAAGAACTCTTTACTGTTTATAATCTTCAACTTGAAATCTATTGAAAATTGATATTTTCATCCTTATCTTTTATCTTGTGAATTCGAGGGTCGTTTGTGCTTGAACGATATCTAGCCTACATATATTCTACTGTGTTACTATCCATCCAAACCGTTAACTTGGCAAGATCAACCATTTACATGTGACTCCAGTCCGGTTTTAGGAATCGATATTAGATTAGGCATATCGGCCATGTCCGATACCAATACCTGATCAATACAAATTGGTGGTACAGTACAGTCAGAGACTAAATTGGTCAAAATAATATTGGTATCGGTCTCTTTGAATGCAAAATTGTCCATTACCGGCTAATACCGATTTCACTAGTGACTGATACCGGTACCGATACCGTACGTGCATGAAGTAAATCCCTGTTGTTCGAGTGTTGTTAAGCTCAGCAAAATGATTAGGTAATAAAAGTTAATTTTCCCTTACTTTTAAAGACTTAAACATGAAAGCACTACAATTTAAAATGATGAACAACAGTTATTAGTGGGATATGACTTAAGATGCCCAATTTGTGACAAAGAGTCACTGCACAGTCGAAATTATAAAGAGATAAGAAGAAAGATTAGCAGACAAAGTGGAATCTTTATCAGTTTAACAGACTTTAGTTAATTAACAACATTATCCTTATCGCTTTCTAAAGGAATGGAATAAAAGAAAGAATGAAGATCAAGAACAGCCACTATTTTACGAGCTTCTTCTTTAGCTAAAGAGTTAAAAAATGGTACATAGAAAAGAAGCCAGGTTCGTTCATCTTCATTTTCTCCAAAAACAAAAAATCACGTGCTTAAAATATAAACAAAAACAAAAACAAAAACAAAAAGACAAAAAAAACACCAGTGCCGTATTTGAAGACCCTATATAGTAGTCTTCTAGGCTTACGTGCATGAAGACGATGGGATCCTCTATTACTTCATTGTTCACAATTTAGGTTTTTTGTTTTTGTGTTTTTCTGCCAAATCTAAGTGGTTGAACCTAACCTTTCAAGAATATTTAATGGGTGCATCGCAAAATGAATTCATTGTATTGATGTTCATTAGACCCGAATTAAACCAGACAGTTTGGTCAAACCAGTTGGACCGCCACTCGTCATGCATACATCATAATGGCTCTAGTTGTTGATGTATATATTGACGTTGCCCTTTCTTAATGCTTCGAGGTTTTGGGTAAAATGCTAGCCAACATGGTATTAGAACAGGGAGGTCAAGTGTTTGACTCCTGAAAAGTGCATCAAAAGAGTTTATGAAACGGAAGGGATCCGAGCATAAGCAATAAACTAAGATCATTCATTGCTTGTTCGCTCATGGAGTTTCTTCTTTTCTTCATTCCAGATGGTAGAACTTGCTACATCGGACATCAAATCTATTTAAAGAGGAAGAAAAAATTGTAGAGGGAAAGAGGGCCTTAACCCTGAAATAGGAATAAGGAACTAACCCAAATAAGGATTGATAACAGCTGACCGATACGTCAAAAGCTCCAGAGCTGATGGAGCACGTTAAATCAAGCCCTTTAACCTATACCATACTAGGCTGGTCCAATCTAGCGCTCATACACTAGAGTGAACCCCATTAGGCACAAAATAGACCACTATGCTTTTGCAGCCAACGTTCTCAATGGTGTCTCTCACTCTAGGTAGCTTCTACTCTAGCGGTAGGTATAGCCCTTTCCAAGAGACTCCACTCTGTTCTAGGGTTTTTATTTATCAGCAAATAACTCTTTCTTGACAGCTTTCACTCTACTCCAGGTAACCCTTTCCGTAACTCGAACCCATGACGTGGTGTTTGGTTCAGATACCAAATATTAGGTACTTGACTGATACGTCAAAAACTTCAAAACTGATGAAACACGTTAATTAAATCAAGTCCTTTAATTTATTACATACTAGAGGCTACCACAATTTAACGCCTATACACTAGAATGAACCCCATTAGACACATAACAAACCATCACGGTTCTGCTGCTCACGATATTACTAAAGTGATGCCCTTTTCAAATTCAACCAAAATGATGGAGCTCAAACCGTTCGATCAAACCGGCCCAACAACCAAACTAGACCAAATCCGGTTGAGGTAAGATAAACAAATGATTTATGAATAATGCTTTTCCATCAATTAATATACTGCCTTGCTTGTCAAAAAGTTGTTCGTATGCGGCATTTACTTATGATGTGAAAGGTGGGGGACCTGCACCTTAATTGCATGGCAACCTTTTTTAATTGTGCTTTGATTGTTTGCTCTTTTTTGCCATGAAATTCTAGGGTTTCCTTTTTCTTACTCATTCAAAGATGGGGAAGTGTTGTGTTAAACACGGATGGAAGAATGTAGTGTAGTGTTGAACACGGCAACAAAGCAAAGATGGGTCCAAAAGTAGGCACCGTCTTTTGTTGACATGAGATCTATAAAAAAAGGAGGTTCCACTGTTTCTATAAATTCTTTCCTTGACTAACTATTAGGCCTCTCTACTTAGCCCATTAGGACATAAAGCAAAAACGGATTATATCCAGGTTTAGCAAATTGTGCACCCCTATAATCATAGATGTGTGAGCATATTACCTAATCATTAGGTTAGTCGCATTGAAATGACTAAAATACCCTTAGTATTAAGGTAGTTATTTATATCAGTGGTTTTCTTATTGCCATCTTTTAAAGTATCAAATAGTTTGTAAGCATTTTTTTTTCTTTTAGTAAAATATTTTTTTTTCTTTCAAAATGAGCATAAATCCTATCAGTTCACATATATATTCAAAAAATATGTAAAATAATGATATTTTTTCATAATGACATTTTGAAAACTTTTTTTTCTCTAACTTAAATAATTCTTTTCAGAAGAAAACAAGGGACAATCAAAAGAACACGTCAAGTTCTAAATACGCATGTAAAGAGTCATTTTGACAGTTCCTTTATATTAGTAATAACCAACTAATATTATTAACTTTCTAACCCACATTTAAAAAACCTAATAATATTATTGGATTATTTAGATGCTTAAGCTTCTCTAACCATATTGATAGTGCTTCAAAGGGCTTCTTTGGAAGGTGATAGTTAAACAACTGGTAAAGTCAATGGTGCTTGTTAGGATAATCGGTTTGAATTTTTCTCCTCTGAGGTTTCCTGTCCGGTCAGGTGCGTAGGTTTTTCTCATAGGAGGGGCGAAAATGATGACCTCACCCCACCTAGGCTGTGTGTTTGGGCAGGGGGTGAGGTCATCATTTCCGTCCCTTCTATGAGAGGAACCTGCACATCTGACCGGGCAGGGAAATGGGTTTGAGTTAAGGGGTGGAGGAACTAATTAAGCAAGAAATAAAAAAAAAGTTGATGATGTTGCAAAAGGAAATAATCCATTGAGCTCAACTACTACAGGTGTTCTAGAACCTTACAGAAAGAATTTGAAAATTGTACCAATAATGCCTCAGCATGAGTCGTGTCTCACGTTAGTTATCTGAATGGGTTGACGTTTACTGACCAATTAATTCACTGTGAACTTGAATAACGGATAAAGATTTCACCAAGAAACAAAGTTTATGGAAATTTGCTGGCTCTAAGAACCAAATTTACAATATTAAAAAGTGGATTGTATTCCAAAATAAGAGAACTTATGGACTTAAACAGTTCCTGATATAAAAAATTTTGGATCAAGTTTTCCTTTATTATGAAAATCTTTTGCCATGGCCATCGGTACCATCAGATGATCAAGAGAAGAATATTTTCGACTTAATAGGGGATGAGATTTTGTTGGTCACATCACCAGTGAGTAAGGGAGTTTTTTCAATTTGGATCATCTACGGCTGGGCAGGGAAGCTTACACAGGCAAGGCATGGACCCCACCTGGACAGGGTGCTCGGGCAGTGGATAGGACGGTCATATTGCCCCTGCCTGTGTGTGGGCCGCACAATGGCCGCTCCCTTACCCTGCCGTAGAGGATCAAAATCCGAGTTTTCCAAACAATTGGTGAAAGGAAAACTTTTCCAAAAATTTTTATTATAATATCTTGATGTAATAAAACTGTCATTGAAATGAAAAACAATTTTTGTTCTAAAAAATATTTATTTAATATTTCAGAGGAAAATGTTAAAAAGATCAGTTCAAATAAAATTTCTCCAAGTTTCTCCAGAGAAACAATAAATGATGGACCCTTGGACCTTAAAAGAATTGCATTATCCAAACACATGGAAAACTAATTCTCAATGTAAAATTCTTTTTTTATTTTGACTATATCATTCACTTTTCAGTCTAATTTAATGGACTCCTGGCTTTGCTTCCTGATCTACTGTTATTATTTTTATTTTTTTATTTCTACTTTTGGATAGGGTATGTATTTTTAACTCATGAAGCTCAAATTCTAGTGCTTTTTTGGAGAAGAACAAAGGAATACTTGCCATAAAGTCCCCATTGTTTGGAAGATTAGGTACAGAACCATCTATTTCACACTTCTTTTGATTAAATAGAATGTCAAGCGCATGCCAAAGCTTTTTGGAATATTTTAGGTTTGGGAAAGTATAAAATCTAGTCCATACACAGATCTAAATTCAACTAAACCAATATATAGGGTGATTAAGATGAGCAATCTGCCTAAAACCCCCCATAGCAATTTTCACAGCACTTCCTCTTCTCATTCCCTCTTGCTCTTTCTAGTTTGAACAATAGCAATTACAAGTCTAGTTAGGGTTTCATGAGTCCTATATTTTGCACCATTAAACCTTTCAATGAGACCTAGAATCCCAAACCAAGAGATTTTTTAGGTTTGTAAGAGTCATCTAAGGTAGTATAGTTGAGCTCAAATTGCTAGAAAGGTTTCAAAGAAGAGAAAAGGGTGGTTTTGTGGTCCAAATAGAGATAATGAGTTAGATATTTGACAGAGCAATTTATGACTTAAAGACTTCAACATGAGCAAGAGTACATGTCTCCATTAGGGTTTTATTTAACTTTTTCTCTGTTGTCAAGCAACTGGGTATGTTTTGACTGTCCCTACTCATAAAATTCCATAGACTTAGACACCCAACACTTTTATTCCTTTGTATGGCTTTTAGCTTCCTTGTGTTCATACTGGAAAAAGGACAACCAAACATATATGATTATCTAAACTGTTGTAATGAAACACTATTCTCATTTTTTTTGAACAAGAAATAATGAGAGACTCTTCAAGAATTGGAGTTAGACACTACAAGAAATCTGAAGCTCCTAGGCTGCGATGGACACCAGATCTTCATGAATCCTTTGAGGAAGCTGTCGAAAGACTCGGCGGAAAACATAGTAAGTTTCAGTTGCAGTAGATGATTGAATAGGATGAAGTTTTACAGAGAAGATCTCTCCTGAGTGCAATCTAATGAGAGTGTCTAATTTTTAAGGAAGGAAAAAAAATATATGTATAAAAATTTTAATATGTAGCTTAGAAGGCTTTTTACTTAGCATGAGCAAACAGGAAAAAGAAAAGGAATTAATTGAAGCTTGGATCAATTAAATCTCCATTGATGGATGGCTGATGAACTGTGGTTTTTTGCAGGAGCTACACCAAAGAGAATTATACAGTTGATGGGTGTGAAAGGATTGGTGATATCTCATGTAAAGAGCCATCTTCAGGTACATTTTCCAATTTTCTTTACTAAGAAAAATAAAATTATGAGTGTTCTTAGAGATTTTAAGAAACTTCACAACTGTTAAAAGATGCTAAATTTCTTCTGTGTTTGATATCAAGGAAATTTGTTTGTCCCTCTTCCCTTATCCACCCACCCCCCAAGAAAGAAAGGAAAAGAACAAAAGGGCAGAGAGAGAGAGAGAGAGGGGACAAAACTTAAAAAGGGATATATCTTTTCTTTTTTATATCATGCATTTTGGCTATAAATTAGAAGATGGCCAAACCTTGTAGATTTAGAGGTACAAATGATAATATATAGTTGAAGGTGTATTAATATGTTAAATACAGGATATATTTATCTAAAAGGCACTAAAAGTTTTTTAATCTGACCAAAAATAGATGAACAAATTTAAGAATTTCAAGAGAAATTGTTCCAAACCACTTCTTACCAATCTCAATACCTTCCACCAAAAAATGGTTTTAGTTGAATTTGATCAAACTTGAAATGGCTTTTCTAGAGGAACAAAGATATTGTTTGATTAGAGTATATCAAAATAAAAATAAAAAACTGAAGAGGGGGTGGGTGACATAGAAGCTTTACCCCTCAAAAGGAAAATTAACTACATAAAATAAAAACTCCTTGGCATATTTCTGCATAGTTTATACATAACATGATCAAAGATTAATTAATTACCTTGAGAAAAATAAAAGCAAATAATACACAATGCGTGAACATAGTGGAGCTAGCTAGTCTACATTGTTGAAGCTCCGGCCAGAAATGGCAATTCACCTCTAAAATTTGCTTAGGCCTAGACCATTCACTATTTTTACTTAAATTTTGAAATTTATCACTCTATATATTCGCAACAAATTTTTTTGGGGAGAGCATGGCCCTATGCTCAGACACTGGGATGCATAAAATGACCATTGTGCCCCCTAATCCCCTCTTGGTTTATGCCCATGTGCGCTCACCCATTGGCCAAGACACAGGAACAGGCTCCTTTTTCCCTTTTAATTATTATTATTATTTTTTTTTGGGGGCGAGGGGGTGGGGATTGGAGGTGGAGAAGAGAATATAGTTGGTATTTGGTAGTTCACATTGAATCCCAAAGATAAAGCCAACTTCCTTAAATAATAAACAAGAAGAATTATCATGCATTTCTGATGCAGACCAAGGCCATGCCCATACCCATGTGGTCGACCCCGACCAGCCCTCTACTCAAATGGGCCAACCACATGCTCTTTGGAGACCAGCCTAACTTCAAGCCCAACAAGTACATTCTAAAGACCAACCCCAAGGTGTGGCCCCAAAGTCAAAAGAACTTAAGGGCATGGCCTTGGAATGTACTTGTTGGGCCACACCTCCGAAGAGCATGTGGCTGACCCAATTGCATAGAGAGTTGGTCAAGCGTCGGCCACATGAGAATGGGTGTACCTTGCATCATTAATGATGCAAGCCCCCAAAGGAGATTGTCGAACTTGAATCAAGTGATCAAACAAGTTTCCAAGAAAGCACAACTTGGATACAGAAATTTCTGGAAATACGTGACTTCAGTAAAATGAGGATAACTTATTGAATATAGATTGTTTGGGGTGATTCCAAAACCAAAAATTTGAGGACCCTTGGATCTACAACTTTACTAACAAACTCTTCTTCAGAAAACCAATGTAGGATCTCCAAATATTTATTTGAAGTAGAGGCATATGCACTAGACAGATTCTGAAACTCAAAAATATGAATATGGATAGATATGGGGTTGAAATTCAACTCTTCTAGGATGATTGCATCTCCAACGAAGTCTTGCAACTCTTCTGGGATGCAAGTGAAGTAAAAAATTTCAAGTCTTCTAGGATGAAATGTTCTTCAATTTTCAAACATATACAACAACAAATTACTTATTATTTAGTGTACTCCATAGTCCACCTGAAAATTTTTCTGAGCCACCTCATTAAATAATCTGTCAATAAATATATTGCAATTACATAAAGATGATATTTACTGCAACTTAGTATTCATTATTTTTCTTATTAAACTTCTTCCTTATCAGCAGATGTACAGAAGCATGAAGAAAGGAACAAACATTAAGTCTCTTTTATCTAGGCGACCACCAAGTAATGGAAGGACAGATTTTAGTGATCTCAACAGCTTTTATCAACAAAATGTTGTGGAAAACACTCACTCCAGCCCCAAGCATACACAATGCTTCTCTCTACAAAGGTAACCAATAGACATCCTTAATTTTAGTGTAAATCAAATGTAAAGTTTTGTGTGTTTGTGCAGAAAATATGATATCTATTACTTTGATCGAAACTAATAACTCTAAATGCTCTATTGAGTTTTGCTGCAAATCCACAAACAAGTTATACATTTGTCCACCTTGCAGGCCACTTTTTTTTTTTTTTTTTAATAAGGATTTAAAAATATAAATGGATTTCAAGTTGTTAATGGATATATAGATAATTCCTTGGTTGTGAGTTTTCTGAAAATTTTACTGGTTCTAGTGCAAATCTCCTATGTGTATTCATTCAAGGTTAGGGTTTCTGACAAACCCCTTTTTTTTTAAATTGCCTTTTGGTTTACCTTGTAATTTCTTGTTTTAAAACAATACCTTTTTTATTTAATTGAGCAACTTGTGGAGAGCTGGTAGATTTCCCAAATGAACTCCTTTACTTTATCTAGTAAGTAACCACTTACCAGTTGGTTGTGGAAAAAAAAATCCTCTCAAATTCCCTAAAAGTACAGTGTGGTGCAGTTCGGGGCTGAGAGGCATACTGACACTAGGAAAGTAGGTAGCTTTTATGTGAAGGCTATAAAATAAGTAGAAAGATAAAATGGACCTTTTTGCATTCTCTATCAAGATCAAGTTTCTTGGGGGTATGTTAGGCAATAATCTATTCATTGCAGGCATCTACTAAACAAAGCATTCAAAATTAATAGATATTTCACTAAATTGCTAATACAATTATGGGAAGTAGTTTTTTATCTAGGAGTGTGGCCTATGCCAACACTTCTATGTTTCTACCTCTCTCTTCCTCAACACAAGGAGGCAAGGTGTCTTTTCATATGGAGAGGAGAGAGATAGACTCATGAGAGTGCTGGGCCACACTCGCGGACAGAGTTCTTTTTCCCCACAATTATATATGTGATGGATAGATTTTTGCAACTGGATAAATCTTGAGTCCCCTAGTTTGCATAGGTCCGAGTGGAGGGAACCCTACTAGATGGGTGGGTGAACCCTACTCTACAGATAAATGAAAACTTTCACCATTTGCATAATTTGGGATTTCAATTCATTAGTGAATCATTTAAAGAGGATACCTTTTCAAATATGCTTGTAATTACTGAAATTATGACTGCCATGATGATAGAATTGTCAAAAATTATGGCCTTATCAAGGCATTCCATATATTTTTTTCGTCTCAGATCTGATGGGGAAAAATTTTGTGGACTAGTAGATCCTAAGATTCCTTGCTCACATCTAAACTTTCAGCCCAAAGAGAGTTAATTGGTAGAATAGAGACTTCAAAATCAAATCAGGACTATGGGAGAGTACATAGTAATGATTGGAGTACCATAAGCTTGCATGACATACATCCAGATGCATGTCAATACATAGGAGTGTATTTAATTGATTGAATTCGACTCTAAAGTTAGACACATGACTAATTCAACGTATGTACTATCTATCCAATGATCAGAATTAACACATCATTATTTCACAAGGCTGCCTTGATAAAATTATCAAGGCCGGACCATTCAAATAAGTTTTTCCTAATAAAAGAATCAGCTATGGACTTGTTTTTTTTTTTTTTTTTTTTTTTGGGGGGGTTGTTGTAATATGCTATGGACTCATTTCAATGAAATTGGGAAAGTAAAAAAATTGTTACCTACTCTTTTTGTTCTTCCTATTTTTAAAATGACTTTAACATACGAAATTTAACAAGAAAATCAACAACACAAGCTTCCAAAAACACTTGTAAATCTATGCAGATACAAATCATCTAGGATTGAGAAAAAAAATGCTGTCAGTCTACGTAGTGTACGCTAGCATCTCCTTGTATCTATCTTTCATACCTTGTATAAAATGGCATATCAGCCTTCTATTGTGGGAGGAGAGATATAAATACAGGGAGACGCTAGCATATGCTATGCAGCCGAAAATTCAATCGCTGGATTTTATTAACTCATCCAATGTAAGACTCTCATAATGGCTGAATGGCTGAAAATATTTTAGGGAAATTTTTTCTTCATGTTGCCACAGGAAGAGCTATCATATGAGGCTCAGGTCATCCCTATCATCAGAAGGCATCCTTTACATTAACCACATACAAAATTCCCTGGACCACTCCAGCCTCTTGGTCCAACGTCTGGCAATTTTCCTCCATAAGATTTCAGCTCATAACTAATTTACATCTGTTTGCCAAAAAAAAAAAAAGTTTAAGTCTATGATACTATATAAGGCATGATTTGAACAGCAATACCCGTGATCCCATGATCCAATGCCAAACAGGTATCCTCTTCCCTATAGCAATTCCCTCCCGCTTTCTCTCCTTGCACATTTATCTCACCCAAATACATAGCTCTCTCTCTCTCTCTCTCTCTCTCTCTCTCTCTCTCTCTCTCTCTCATGGTACTTTCTTTTCTCTATTCTGGTTTAATTAATTTTATGGTTTCAATTTAAAGACTCACTTTTAAAGTCAAAGTTTTGCTGGCCAAAGATGATGAAGAAAAAATCAAAGATGTAAGGAGTTAAGGTTTCATGTTCAATGGATAGCCATGGTTTATTCTAGGGTTTTTTGTTTTTTTTGTTTTTTTTTTTGTTGCAACATTTTAGGGTAAATCAATAAATGCAAAAAGGGATAGAATATTTTTTTTTCCCGCAAACAAAAGCTTCTCTTAGTGGATTGTGAAATCAATATTTGTCTTTTAAAAAGTAAGAAAATCTTGTTGTAATCAAAGTAAGTGAACAAAAAAATTGTGAGGAGGATACAATCAAAGTCGCTTCATATGTACCCAAAACATATGCAGGATGATGACATCTCATATGGATGACATAATAATAAGTCATTTTCTATTCTTTTGAAAACTTTTTTTACTCGACTTAAAGAACTTTTAAAAATAAAATAAGGGGTTAATGAAAAGAAAGTAACAACGTCTCACTTCATCCCACTTTGATTGAACTTTGAGCTTTCATTGTTTTGCAGGCCCTTAGGAGTTCAATTGATGACATGGGAATCTGAAAGGGCAGCTTCTGGACATGAAAGCTTTTCGACAGAAAGCAATGAAGTTCTCCTGACAAGAAAAGAAATAGAAAAAGATGAAAATCAGGTACTTAAATCAACAATTAAAATTGCTGATTGTAATGAAAATATCAAAAGAACCACACACATAAACAAGCTATTAGGGACAAAATGATGGAGACACTCTTTGAACAGCAATGTAGGGATATGATGGAATTCCCATTACCTAAGGCTATGTTTGGATGCCAAGAAAAGAAAAAACATAATGAAACAAAAAACATGATTCAAATTGATTTTTGTGTCTATCTCTCTCTCCTCAAATTTAAAGTTTTTTGAATTTTTCTTTTCTTTTCTTGGTATCCAAACATAGCCTAACTTCCTTGGGAAAGAAAAAGAAAATATGAAACTGCCCCTGCAAAGACCTTATGTCTATAATTTTTATGATTGGAAGTCCCACCTGAATTTCTTAATTGCTTGTTAAGCTTCACAGGATTTTGAAATTTTCCTACTACTGTTTCTTATATATGTATAAATTTTGTGGCAGCTTGCACAAATGATCTCAGTTGGTGGGATATCCAAGAGAGAAGATATTGGTCACCCAATTGATGATCAAAACTATGAAATGACCTTATCTTTCACTCCCTCCCCATTGGAAAGAAGTGAAAAAGAAGGAGAAATGTGGCCTTTGGAAGAAAATATACCTCAGTTCAATAGTAGTAAAGAGAGAGATATTATGGACTTTAAATCCCTTGAGGAAAGCTGTATAAACTTAGACCTAAACATCTCAATAGCCATCTCCAACTCTAACTAGAAACTGAAACTATAAATTTGTGCACTTGTATACTGTAATTTGCTACTGGCACTCCTCATAAATTTTGTTCTCTCTTATCACTATTACAATTTAATTGAAATTACAGCATAAGCATGGAGAGTGACAACAGGGAATTGTGATTTGGAAAACTCTCTAGGACCCCTTTAGTAATTAGGTTGAGAATACCAACCTGAACCTTGAAATACTAGGTGGATCAGCTGGGTAGTTTGTAAAGTGTCATATTGGGTTGGTTTTAGATTGTCTATAATTAGACTCAGAAATGCCAATCTGAACCAAAACTGTTTATTACTTGGGTTGTGATAATTGGAAAAACCTGTTCTCATCTACTTTTTGGTTTTCTTGATCTGTTTTTTCATATTTATTTCCTACTTAGAAATGATTAGAGAACCTGTTCTTAACTAAAACCAACAATGTTAAAGATTGATATGTAATCTTAACTTCTTCTAGGGTGAGCATTTTCTTTAACAATGAACAGGCTTTGAGGCCTCACATATATTCGAAATATTTTTGTGACATAGAGGTTTGCATGTTTCCTGTGGGGGGGGGGGTGGCCAAGTTAGCCCACTTGTACAACGATCTTAGCCTTGTCAGCATCATTGCCTCTTGCATTTTACTATGTAGCACTTTACAAATAATGTTAACGCAAACACCAAGACACACGAAGGAAAAAAAAACAAAATAGAGCAAAGATGACAGAGAGATTTAACGTGGTTCAAATACCAATGTGATGTGCTACATCCATGGAGGAAGCTGAAAAGATTCACTACGTAACAGAAGAAAATACAATAGAAATCTCTCAAGAACACCAAAAGTCGCAGCAAGAACTCTTTTCTCAAAACCCTAATACGAAGATCCCAAAATCTCACTTTTTCTCTTTTGCTTACACAACGAGGCACTAGAACTCAGCAACCAAGTCAGTTTGATCCATCTAGTCGGGTCGTACCGTATCGCAGGGCAAAGCCCCCACACCCCCATACAAGATCACAAAAAAAATCATTTTCAAGTCCCCACCAAAAAAGATCAAAGCAAGGCAAACTTCAAAAGGAGGCGTACAAGAATTCGAGACACACATAACAAATAATACCCTTAACAGTACTCATTTTTCATATTTACCAAGAATGTTTTTGATGGTTTGCATTCTCAGAACAGATTCTAAGTTTAGAATGCATTCTGAAATCCGATTCTTTTCTATATTCTTGCTTCATAATATATTCTAGACTTAAAATATAGTTTGAGAATACAAACCAAACACAGCCTAATGGAATTGTATCTTGGATTCGTGCAATCTAAATATCTTTGGATTATGCAAATTAAGGGATAGATAGGCCTAAGGTCTCCTATTCACATGTGAAATTTCAGCTCAAATGGAGTCAACCAATTGGCAAAGCAACGTAGTAAAAAAATTCAAAACCATTGAAAGAGTGCATGATAATACTTGAAAGGTTATATGATTCAACTGGTCGAAATCTGAAATTTGACATGTGGCAAATCTTGCAACTGTAAACAGCTCGACTACAAAATGGATATGCAAGTCTACGTGTTTGGTCCATTAAGGAATTTAACATATTTGTATCCTATTAAATATCTACCTGATTCACATGCTACCACAGTACCACTTCATATCCTAATCCGATTAATTAATAACCAAATATCAGATTATTAATCCGATATATGTGTTGAACAAGACCTAAATCCCTTAAATATATACCCCTATGATGCTAACTCGTGCACTCTCATTGGTCCCCGCATATATGTAGGGACCACACTCCCCCCATAGAGAATGTTGGCTCTATATATAAATATGGGGATGGAAAGAACGTTACCTGGTTGTGTGGTATGTGTGGCTCCTGCACCTAAACACAGAAGTGCACTAACCCATGGAAAGATGGAAATCCCACCCAGGGGATGCTTGCACATAGGGCTGCAACAGGGTCGGGTTGGGTCGGGCTTTTTAAAACCCTAGCCCAACCCTGAGTCCCCTTAGCTCGGCCCAGACCCGCCCTGACCTTGACTCAGAGCCTAAAAATCCTGACCCTGACCCTGACGGGCCAAGCCCAGCCCAAGCCCACCTTGATTGGCCCTGATTGGGCCAGGCTTGGCCTATTCACCCTGGCTCTGGCCCTGACCCTGGCCCTGGCCCTGGTCCTGACCCTGACCCTGACCCTGACCCTGACCCTGACCCTGATAGACTATATGCTTTCATTGTATAGAGTGCAAACAGACTATATCTATAAGCCATGACCACGCATGCTTTCACACAAGCAGGTAGCACTCTCTCATTTTATGATATAAAGTTATAAATTTATCATTATCAAATAACAACATGCATTACCTGTTAACTGGTATAGAAAAACAAATTTAATGAAAGTAAACCAAACTCCAACTGCTAATACTTTTATAACTATAACAATAACAATCAAATAATGAAAATTTCCAAAAAAAATGTTGTTGCTGTCAAATGAATGATCAACATAATAGCAAATACTAACAATGACACTCGCTCCAACTGCAAATTTTATCCCACTATTCACGACAAAGCTAATTAATATCAAACCTACTTGTCAACAGTTAATAAGTTATCTAGTTTTCACATTAAAAAGGTTCCATCAATGTAATATCTCCAACAATAAACAAACATTTCAAGATAGATCGCATTCAAAAGATGCCAAATTTTGACTCAACAATTCTTCAAATGGGAAAGACTAAAGAGTACTCCCTTGAATGTGGAGATTTGCTTCTCTCTTATTTGGCTTTTTTTTTTTTTTTTTGCACAAAATATTTGTCATCATGTTGGAATAATTGTCTCCATCTAAGAATTAATTAATTTGGTTTTTGCTTTGCATTGTGATGTTGCTTTGCATTTATACTTAAGAGGTCAAATTTTTTCTTGTGCCCCCTCAGACCTCTAATACCTCTCAGTCACTCACTCTCTCAGCCTTTTATTTGTTCAATGAATTTACACATTCATCCTTCCCAATCCTGATTATAGATTATATAATATATATAATGTACTTAAAAGTCTAATTTATGAACCCTTGTTAGTTGTTATTTGTTACATTAATAATTTCTTATATAATATAATATCATATTATAATCAGGTTCAAAATCAGGGTCTAGATCAGGGTCATCATCAGGGTCTAGATCAGGGTCATCATCAGGGCAAAGATCAAGGCCAAGGTCAAAATCAGGGCAAAGATCAGGGTCAAGATCAGGGCCAAGATCAGGGTCAAAATCAAGGCCAAAATCAGGGCCAAACTCAGGGTCAAAAATCAGAGCCGAAAATCAGGGCCAAAATCAGGGTCGGGCTGAGCCCGAGGTATCAACACAGACCCGACCCGACCCTGACTCAAGGCTAGGCATTTCTGACCCTAACCCGCCCTCAGGACTAGAAATCTTTAGCCCAGGCCCTGTTCGGGCCTAGGGCAGGCCAAGGTAGGTTCGGGCCAACAGGGCCAAACTTGCACCCCTACTTGCACACATGCTCCCATTGGCCAGGGCGCGCGTGCAGGCTTTAGTGGCCCAAGCAAGGATCTCTTTCTTTATAAATATATACCCCCACCCACTCTCTTTCATTTTTTTGAGCAACCCTAACCCAGTTTATAATGCAGTCCATGCCCTTCCTCTCTTGGTCTTTGATCTGTTTGCATCCATATGCTCTATCTCACTAATTCCATTCAAAAAGTCTTGGAATTATCAAACCACTTGAAATTACTTAAAACTCAATTTTTTTTGTATAATAAAAATAAAAATATTAACATAAAGAGGAAAGATTTTAAATAAGACGAATTTTAAAATTGCATACTTTGAACCCTATAAGCCATCAAATAATTTCATGGTGAAGGGAAAATTCTGTTATTCACCTTCTATTATATATAAATGGTAGATCATTCGGTGATTATATACTCCATTAGTAAAGAATCATGATGAATTAATTAATCTGGTTCCATAATACTTCAACAAGCTTTCATGGCTCAGTTGGTTAGAGCACCCGTTTAGAAGCGGGACGTCTTGAGTTCAACTCTCAATGAAAACATTATTAATTTTTTTTTTTCCCTTCAATCGTCTAGATAATGCCTCATTGGTCCCACTGGTGAAGTTTCAGTGCAAATCTACCCATCCACTGCCTATGTCACTATTTGGTTTTTCCGAGATTTTTGAAGAAACAGTATCGGATTGGAATCGATTGTATTCGTTGATTCGTATCGATATTGGTTGAGACCGACATCGATTCTTGGCTGATCAAAATTGTATAATACTATGGAAAATTATCCCTCTCCAATTCCTTAAAGTGTGGCAGTGCTAGGTGGAGATGTCGACACCTGGCAGCTGCCGCATCCAACCGTCTATACCAATGAGCTCGGACTGTTGGATGCGGCCGCTGCCAGGTGTCAACATCTCCACCTAGCACTGCCGCACTGCCACACTTTAGAAATTGGAGAGGATAATAATGTTGATACTCCGACCCATATCCGACTCTGTATCAATTTCCAAGGTGATTGATCTGGGATCTGATACCACGAACTTAAACCATGCTTGTGGCAGTTAAATAGAAGATAAGAAAATAAAATCCCAGGAGAAAGAATGTTGTAGTGTACACTAGTGCTTCTTGTGTCTCTCTCTCTCCTATGAAATGACATCTCTCTCCTCATGGTCTTAGTGCATGGTAGCGGATTGGGTATCCGTAAACTGCAAATCTGATACAATACTGATATGTTACCAGCCTGGATCAGCTGTATCAAACAACTTTACCCCTGATTCTCCTTTTAAAATGAGTTTTTTTATAATTTTACCCCTTGTTTGTACTGTGCTACCGATACGGTATCAGTGACTAGCAAAACTAGTATCGAGCAATACAATACTGAAACCATGTGCCCTCTATTGTGGGAGAACCGGAGAAGAGAGAGAGAGACACACAAGAAAGTACTAGCATATGCTACACAACAACCAGACACGCAACTCAAACCCTAAAATTTTTTTGAAATTATTGTTAGATGACGGATAGGTTCCTTGCCAATTTCATAGTACCAGATTCATGATGTTATTGATAGTTGTAGCCTCGCAAGGAGTGAACCTTTGTTTTTTTTTTTTTTTTGGTAAAAGGAGTGAACTCAAGTGTGCCATATTATTTCTCCTTAAGTTGTATATTTTGTTGAGTTTTGATGAAATTGCCAAAATAAAACACTCAAATCTCTAAAATTTTTCATTTTTAGCATTTTATCAAATGTCAAGGTGGCATATGATTGAATTGTGCCACAATAATTAATATGTACAATCTCATGGTCACCCTCTCTACCGAAACTATTTAAACTAGCTATTCCATCCTTCTAAACAATCCAAGTTTAATTGTTTATTTTTCTTGAAAAATGCAAATCTAATAGTGGCCCAGACACAAAAGTCAAATCAAAATTTAGAAAATATTCATTTTTTTTTGTAAATCTTCTTAATTTTCTAGGCTAGGTAATACGCAGGATCCCAAGTGCATCATCTACCTAAATAGGAAAATTAAGAAAGTCAGGCTTGACAACAAAGAATTGTAAAACTAAAATACCCCTGTAACATCTTTTACTTCAGCTTAATTTTACAGCATTCATAACAAAGATAATAACAAACCTTGTAGGAATTACAATTAGCATATCATAATTTCTTTTCCACCCTAGATTGATGGCAAAGTATTCAATAATAGAAGTTGAAGCACCAGCCCCAGGAATAAAAAGGAAGAGAAATTTCTGAAGATGTATAGTAACAAGTAATTATTCTAAGGAATTTATCAAATCTTGGAAGTTGAAAACCACCCAATCGGCCTTTGCTGCGACAGCTTCACGAAGTTGAACTCCAGCATAGCAAATAAATAAGTCAGCACCACCTGGTTTACGAGCCTGAGCAATACAATAAAGTTAATGTCATGTTCAATGCAAACACTAATTCAAAATAAATTGAGCACATTGCCATGAATGCCATATTCTTGTTTCAATCTCCCTTTTGTTTTTATGTTTTGCATTTCTTCCATGTTATATACTTATAATATTTGTTACATCCATAAGCGTAATGCCAAAAATTCGCTTAATGTCATGGCCATTAATTATTCCCCCAAAAAAATTATGAGTATTAGGCACTCTTCAATTACAGTGTCATAGCAACATTTTTTTTGTATATATAGATGCAAATAGAACAAGAAAAAGTGCCTATGAGACCAGAGCCACAAAAAAAGAACTCCCTTAGATCATCAAATTGTCCCATAAAATATTGCAATTTAGAAGATAAAAAGTTCCTACACGACCACACTGGAGGCAGTGCATAACCTCGGAAGGGGTAAATAAATCAATATGGTGACATCGTTACAAATATACCCTCAATTGCCTCCCATTAGTCAACAAAAACAAAAATCTTAAGCATGCCAAATCCTGATTATCCTATAGAAAGTTTCCTGCAAATGTTTTTTGGAACTCATACCGTTGAAAAGGGAAATATGGTGCAAATTAAATACATTAAAAGGACAAAGAGAAGTCCAAAAAAAGACTTGGTTGAAATAATGAAAGACATGACCTTAGGTAGAGTGAAATGACATAACAAGATTCACAAAGCTGACCCAAAGTAGTTTGGTTATGGCTTATTTGAGTGTAATTGAGTTGGATTATGCCATGTATCTATTTCCACCAAATCAATTTAGACATGAATTATAACAATGGCAGGGGATCTTGTGATGTCTATATATGCAAGGATAGTGAGAATGTAATGCATGCACCATGAATACTTCTCTATTCCCTGGTGAACCCATGATCAGCCCTATCAACATGAATGATTTGTGCCTGGTGTTGGTGTTATATGCCCACAAGACACATACACACTCTGTGCATGCGGAAGAGTTCTCTTACCTCAAGATCAGTTGCACCATCCCCTAACATGACTAGTGCCTTGTATCCATGAGCCTGTAAAATCCATACTCTCAGCAGATCCTCCAAAGTCATGAATTTAATCAGCCAAAAATCCACTCATAAATTTAACACTGACCTCCCTTATTTGTTGAACTGCAGTGGCTTTCCCACCACTCCTAGAAGTAGGTTCACTCCTGTCAAACCCAAGGAACTCCCCAGAACTTCCAAAGAGCAGTTGATTTGCAAAGATGTTTTCAGGGGGAATTCCAAGTAGTAACGAAACAGGCTTCAAACAATAAAAAAGAAAAGATAGAGGCACTCGTTAGTAACACTAAAGTGAATATTATATTCTCCCAAAATCTGCAAATTAAAATATAATATATTTTCTTTAATTCTTTTACTGGTACAAATTTTCTTTAAATTAAATACCAACAATTTACCCCACCATAGATTTCAGTGAACAAAAAGCCATTCACTCTAATGAGAAATCATAGATGGTGCAGCAAAGCAGGATGACCAAAAACATTGAAAGCTATTTTAGGACCCAAAGCATCTAGGATTAGTAAATTTCTGAGAAAAAGCAGTGCCCTCGGTAAAAATACAAGTAATAACAGCTGCTGTAGTAATTACTCCCAGTACAGGATAAAACCTTAGCTTTCCTGATGTAGGACAGATTTGGGAAACCGCAACAAACCACAAACAAGTCCTATTCTAGCCAAAAGTATGGTATATGGGGTTTACGAGCTGCTGTAGTTGATGCAGATTTATCACCAAACTGAGCTTCTTTTATTAGGAATAAGTCTAGGGTTGGGTTATATACATGTTGGGCCTTTGATCCCATGGTTTTTCAATGTAATAGGCCACTTTTATGGGCCTAAACTATGGGTAATAAGGTTACATACGGGATTAGCTAGTAGATTACTTTTTATTTGGTTAGTGGTCACATGATCACCCTATTTTGACCTAGCCGTTCACCTGTTCATAACAGATCCTGGTTGATTGGTTCCTAGTTGATCTTCTACCAATCTAGGACTACATTAGTAGTCGAAAGAACAAATGGGCTGCTCTTAGGAAATGAAAATGGAGGTTGGGAGAAATATGATGGAATAAACAACAATGGATTTGGGGGATCAAACAGGGATGGTTTGCTGTAGATATAGAGTTTGAAAGAGAGGAGTCGATAGAAGAAGAAGAAGATAGACAAGAAAGAAGATCATCTTCTTTTTTTCCGGTGAATGAAGAAGATCATCTTGGCTTCACACCATCTTGGATTCACTCCAAGAATTGCATAGAATCACTCATGCTTTCATTCCTCTCTTGGTTCATTGCTTGTCTTCCATCTCCAATACAGTCTTTTTAAACCCAAAATGAAAAAAAAAAAAAAAAAAAGAGGAAGGAAATAACTCCCTAATAACTACTTCTCCAGTAATAACTCCTTACAACATTAGTACATAACAGGTCTGGCCCCAAATAAAAATACAATAAAATAATAAAAAGAACTACACATAATGCTGGTCATCTAGCCATAATGAAGTAACATGTGACTACATAAATCCTTGGGTGATGTCCTCATCATTTCCAAGTATAAAACTTGGGCCTCAACCTTATAGATAAAGAAACATAGATATTGCAACCACCCATTTACCACACTTTGAACATCCTTTAGCCAAAAGTCAATCCAATAAGGTAATCCTAACTGGAAGGGCTGGGTTATCTATAGGGTTGAAGTGTTGGACAAGCCCAAAGTAAAGGAATACATCTTAAAATCTTGACATTAAAAAAAGTAAGAAAAATAAATTGAAAAAAAATCATTTGAGACTACTAGTACTGTCTTGCTATTGCAGTGTCCATTGTTGGCAATGATACAAAGAGAGAAATTTCATTACACCTATGTATTACAAAGTATTCCTCAAGCTTCACATTGTTTTCATGCAGTACATTTCATTGGATCAAGCCTCACGTTAAAGAAGATGGTTCATTTAAATGAGAAAGAATTTAGAGGCTCTCTGTTCCCAGCTAAAACAATTAGGAAGAGTTTTTAAGAAAACCAAGATATTTCAATTCATAGGATATTAGGTTGTTCTAAATATTTCCCATCAAGTATACATTTTATGTTAGGGTTCTGGTTCTTCTTGGTTGCTATGACATTGTATCTTTTATAAATAAGAGCAGAAGGTAAATCATATAGATGTGATCATTAATGTGAATTACAAATTTACGCTGAGTTGATTTCAAATAATCCTTGTATATGTTCATGTGGTCTGTGTTTGATAATTCATACCAATATATGAATACCAATCAACTTTGCTTTTTTTAGTTTTGGGTGGGCGAGTGGGGGAGTGGGATGGGATTAAAAAATTCTCCAATTGCTTGATCCTACTGCTTGAGGAACCTTCTCTTGATCATTCTAGAGTATCAGTTGATTATATCAAATTTTTATTTCTGCCAAGTTGACCCAAGCTGTCAAATATGTTGTTTGTGGCATACAAATCACACCACATCATTTGAAACAACATCCAATTTACCCCTGGATTCAAACAAACATGTTGTAAAGTTTAAAAAACATGAATAAAAGCTACTTATTGAGTTGGCCATGTTTTAATTTTTAATTTTTTATATTTCAGATATTAATTGTTTAACACTAACTCCTATTTTCTGGTCAACAAAACTGCTAAAAGGACAAGGTTAGAGCAAAATATATGAAAATAGTTCATGACCTATGTAGTCTCACAGAAATCTCCAGCTACATTCTATTTATCCATGCATTTGGAGCATCTATGGCTCATGCACAGGATACTCTCCCTCATATTGCATGTCACGCCTTAATTATCAATTTCATTTAATTTCTTGAAATTTCGACTGAAAATGTCATTCCACTCCCCTAACGAAATGTTTATGGGTGTTTTTAATTCATTTCCGGAAAATGAAATTTAGGAATATTTCAATTTTTTTTTTCTTTCCAAAAGTTAAATTTCTACTGAAATGGAAATTGACCCAGATTTACCTAATGGCCATAGGTTTTGGGACCCGAGTTGCAATCCTAGTCCCTATTTTCAGGTTTTCTCTTGGCCAGGGCCAAAGAATTGATACTAATATAAGGTTTAAGCTGGGGCTTTAGTTATATGTATATATACATATATGACTATAAAATATGCATGTGTGCATACATAAATATACCTTAAAAAATATAAGTACCAAAAGCTAACAAAATGACTGATATATCCACACACTGGGGACTGAAATAGTCACCGGAATGAAATTTATAACTAAGGGTTGCAGTTTGGCATTGAAACACCACCAAGGAAGAAATTTTATGCATTTTCTTTACGGGGCATAATTGTCCATCAAATCTCATCAAATGGAGGAAGGGTTTCAGTATCTTCTTCCTCATTTATGATCTGTTGGATGCTCAATACTTCCAAAGGCTCCTCATTCTATAGCTATGTTGATGAAAAAAGTAGTCTCTTAACAGTTCCTTGTTACGGAGAATTGGAGACTTTCTATCCATCTTGATGAAACACACAGACGTTTCTCCTTTTAAAACCATGATACCTAGAGAGTATGGCACAGCCCCATAGGAAAGTAAGCCTAGTATGTCAAAACGATGTTGCTATGGAAAGTGATTCATTTATTCTAAAGTTGGGAAGCATACTTGGATCATCTGACGAAAACCTCCAGAAATCAGATAAACATCAGTTTGTTTAACCTTCAATTTCTTGATCAATTCATCTATGCCAGGAGAAAGTCTGCAAATTTAAAAATTAGAAATATTAAAGTATGTTCAAATCTAAAGTGTGCCTAAATTATGGATTCACTTAGGTAGAAATTCAACAAGACAAACACTGTAATAATACAAAGGAACTCATGATGCTCTTCATGGTAATATATTGTTCCTAATGCAAAACTCAAAGAAGCACAGGGTATCAGATGTAATAACAATACAGTATGTAGTGCTCTACTTAATATTCTAAGCCATCTTAAATCAAATCCCAGATAAGTAAATCACTTGCAAAAGGATAATTCCATTGGTCTAATGCAATGTAGCTAGCATAAGAACTGAGAGTAACTATCAAGAATTTAAATAAGCAAAGCAGACTGAGAACCAAGTTAACCAACAGGATACCCATCCCAAGGGCCTCGCCATCTCAGACCAAACAAAAATTGGATTTTCTTTTCTAATAAGTTAGGGATATCTCCTTGTATATTCCCACCTCCCCCCCCCCCCCCTTTATTCTCCCCCCTGCCCCCCTCCTGGCGTTTGGTAATAGATTTTATTCACCAAAAAAAGAGTCAAGGATATCCCATTTTCCTCTTCTCTGTACATAATTAAGAATTTATCAAGTAAAGAATAAACAGAGAAAGTACAGACTAGGGATAAAATACTTCAAAAGCAAGTGCAGAAACACCAGCACAGGAGAGTTGAAAGAGAAACTACAGCAGAATAGAGAAACTAAAAAAGACGCGTCCACATGTAGCAAGAAAATCACTCGATCCATTAACGGACATGGGCATATTGAAGACAATATGTTTAAAGATTATGTCAAACCCAAAATTCCCTTGATTAGCTCCCTTTCTAAGTATGCAAGCCTAACTCAATTACTGGGGGTTAAGAGAGAGAACTTTAGAAATTCTAAATCCAAAAGAAAAAGAATGAACCTTGGCCATATTGGCTTTCACATTTCTAAAATGAACACAAAAAGAATTAATGACGACCATCAGAACTTCTAAAGGCAATATGAACAAGTGTATGGATTCCTTAAAAAAGGGCCATTAAAATTGAGCCATGTGTGTTAGCAATAAGGGAAACAATTTGCCACAATCATGATTGATAGGCAATGACTAAGAAATTTAATACAAGCCTCGCTTAATATCATCACCTCTAACGCATTTGATACCCATTGAAACAAAACCCGATTCCGAATAGTTTTTGTTAAACCCCAAACCCAAACATACCAAGGACCTTGTCCACATGATGGCTAACAAAACATTGCAACAAGAATTTTAGCATCCCCTATGCATTGGACTATCAACTATTTTTACATTTTTTTTTTGGGTAAGTAACAATGGTTACTGAAGAAATGTATATCGCACGAAAAATACCTGACATGATTTCAGCACATTAATTCCAGGGAGTTCAGCACATCAATTTCAGATTTTAACCACAGCACATTAGTCCCTTTGATTGCATGACTAACAAGGGAGTTTCAGCATACAGGAACAACAGTAGCAGCAACAATCATTGCTGCACTATACACACCAGATTCTATATAGAACCTTCAGAAGAAAAAATCAATTCAGAACACTCCTTGATTATCAAATTCTGAATGAAGAAAGGAAAGGGAAAAGAATTATTGATCAATATAGCTCTGATTCCATGTTACTGAATCAGAGACTTCATTAAATAGTAAACTGAAACAGAAAACAGATCCAAGAGAAGGGGATCTGCAGGAGAAGAGAACGAAGAAGAAGAAGAAAAGACAAGGAAAGAAGAACCAGATTGATAGGGTTCTGAATACCCTATGCGATTTCAAACAGCTTATATTTATTAGTTATAAAAACTCTATCATTACAAGTAGCAACCCCTGACTAATGACTATTTCCATATGAAGGAAGAGAGAATAAAGCATTGCACATCACTTGCATGTCATACATGTGGCACAAGAGGGCTGTATTCTAGCTTTTTTCTATGGAGCACTATGTGAAATAGTGCATGCCCATTTTTTTGAGAGAAGCACAGAGAAATAAAAGTTTTTGGTGAACCTAATGGCTCAAAATTATTTTATGCCGAAAGGAGGAAAAGCAGTGGAGGATGAAGACTATTGGCAGCACCAAAGGCGACCAAATTAAAGGAAAAACATTTTAATTTGGGTTCTAGAAACCACAACTAGCATATCTTTTATCAAGCTATAATATGAAATTGCCTAATTGCAGCCAGTGCATAGGGCAAAAACCAAATTTGGAGCCCTGTATTATAGAAAAAAGGACTAAGTTATAACGGCCTGACAAAAATCTAACAATAACAAATCAAATAGGAAGAATGGCATAATGTTGCTAACTCACCAGTACAAGAATTCAATCATTGAGTTTTAAAGAAATTATATAGAGGATAAACCGATAAAGCAACACACCTAGGAGGTTTCTTCTCAAGGAAATCCTGGAGTTGGGACAGAGGAGGGTTAAACAGAGAAAGTCTGGCTGCCAGAGCATCCTCAAAAGGAACAGAACCACTCATTGCCCTAGCAGTCCATTCCGCAACAGCCTTTCCAGCTCCACAGAACTCTGCAAGTTCATCTATGCCCTCATCGAGGCAGACAGTACTATCCACATCAAAGCAGACTGCATCAGCACTTTGCCATATCTCGAGAACTTCTGCAAGTAAACAATCAAGAGAGGGTCAATGACAATAAGACTCGAGGATCACTATGTGGATCATCATTTAAGAACCCATTGATTATAGGGCCAAACCTTGGTCAACTATCTCAGTACCAACTGCAAATTCGAGTTATTCTAAAAGTTCAGCTTACATTATAATAGATTCGTTAAGTTTTTCAGAGATAATTCGGAAACCCATCATCTATGGGCCCATTTCTGAACGAAGTTTGAGCTTTTAAACATTCATACAGATCATCAGATGAACTAAAAATCTTTCAGAAGTTCATGGGTACAACCTCTCGAAGGCTGAGTGTTGTTGCATTGCGCAGGAATGGCTGATTCTATAGGCTGAACTGAAGCAGTTATGGAGGTGGTCAACCTGGGTTTTGTGCTCATCCGAAGACAACTTGTAAACAAACCCTTTGTCAAATGATGAGGGTATGGTTGGGGGGAAATGTATTTTCGGCGTGTACAATAGGGTTGAACAGTGATGGTGCCTGTGCTCGCCAACCCTTCCATCAAATTATCTGCTTCCAAGAGATAAGAAATGTCATCTTCAAACACTAACTCCTCAGTTATGAATGAAGCAAAATCGAAAGCTTTAACAAACATAGAACATTCATTTCCAATTCCGATTACAAAGAGGAAGTATAAAACCTTAAAGAGAAATATAGAAAGAAAGCCCAAAGAGAAATATGCAAGGAAAGCCCATCACAACCAAGAACATAAAGTCATAAACTGACATAAACCACAAGCCCAACAAAAAGGCCAAGCACATACTCAATTCAATTCAACTCAACACAGCCGTCTCCCAACTAAATGGGGTTGGCTACATGGATCCTCTCTATTGACAGCCATACTTGTTATCAGTCCTAAGACATGGATGGTTTTCCTCACCACTTCTCCCAGAGTCAATTAATGCCTGCCCCTTGCTTTTTTAGCTCCTACAATTTGAATCATACCACTCCTTACCAGTGCATCCAAAGGTCTCCCTTGCACATGTCCATGCTACCTCAAAACGAACTTCTCTCAACTTATCATGTTTCATAGCTACTCCTAAACTAGCTCTAATTCCTTCCTTCCTAATCTCATTTTCTAGTTTTACCACTCATCCATCTCAACATCCTCATTTCAGCTACACTAAGTTTGTTAATATGTTGTTTCTTCACCGCCAACATTCAGCTCCATATATCATTGATGGTCTTATAATCCAAATTTTCTCAAGTTTTAATGGAATACATCGATCGTACAACACTCTAAAAGCACCTCTCCATTTCATCGACCCTACACTAACTCTTTGTACAACATCATCCTTGATTTATCCTTCTTTATTTATAATTGAACCTAGGTACCTAAAATTATCACTTTGAGGTATCTTCCTATTATCAATTTTCATCATCGCACTTTCAGTCCTCTTTTTACTAAAGTTCCTCTCCATATACTCTATCTTCCTTCTACTAAGCATGGGAAAGACCAATTTTTTGCCGTATGGAAGGCTGATTTGCTCATTTAGTTGTCAGATAATAGGATATCCTCTAGATCATCTACATGTAAAAGTGGAATATTCTAACCATACAGTTAACCAAGTATTGGATTCTCTCCTCTGTATTTCAGTCTTTTAAATTTTTTTCAAAACATGTTACTTTTCGATAACTTTCCAAGCCTTTATTTGACACATGGTGTGATCCAACTAAAACTTGATGCAAGAGTAGAAAGTAATTGGACAACATGCAGGAAATTTAGTTGGCACTCTAATTTTTTTTGGAATTTTTGTCTATATTACATTCTCCTCAATGAGAAGAACAACATATTATATCACCATGGTCAAATCTTCGATCAATATGTGTTTATTTTCTGTCTGCATTCAATTTCCAAAAAGATATCAAAAATATCTTTTTATTTCAGAAAAGTCATGGGCTAAACCTATCAACAGGCAATAAAACAGCTATGTATTTTGCAGCAAAATGTGGGGCAAATGGAAGCCAATCAAACCCATTTACATAGAGAAACCATGAGGATTTGAAGTTCTGGACAACAAGAACATAGTTTTCCCATCTGCTTAAAGAGAACCCAAATCTAGAATTCCTAACAGAACTATTTCTGATTGTGGTAATGCTTCTCAATCTTCTTCTTCACTTCAAAACTTTAAAAAAAAAAACTCATCCTTAAGTCCCCTAATTAACTAATTGCTTTAGAATTCCATACGCCAGTGCAAAGAAAGAACGACATTGAGTCTCAAATAACAATAAGAACAAGACCACTACGCTAGAATAACAATTTACCACAAGATGGAGAAGAAAAACGGAAAGAGAAGAAGACATCAAAGCAACTAGAACTTTTTTTCCAAAATGAACAACCAAAACGCATTGATTAAAAGGAGGAAGGAAATAAAATTTGACAAAGCTGTAGAATGCAGAAAAAGAGAGCATGAAATACAGCATTGGAAGGTGATTTTTTATTTTACAAGAATTTTATTGGGGCTTAAGAAGAAGAACAAAGAAGATAACCGCCAAAAAAGAACCCCAAACCTATACAACACCACAACCAGCAAAAACTCCCTCTAAAACCCCAAATTCAATCACTGGAAGACAATAAGATTGGCCAATTCTACAATAGTACTCTTAAGGAGTTAAAACTGATAAAATGCACCTATTTCTCTCGCTCTAAACAACGAGTGAACTCCATAACTTCCAAAATCAGAGCGCGGAAAACCTCTCCCAGCATCCCATCAATAATTTTTCTCCTTTTCTTCCAAAAACCATCCTAGAAAGCTGACATGGAAACCTATTCCACGTCCGTCAGACCTTGTCTTCAGAATTACCAAAACCCAAAAAAATTCAACAATTCACCAACCTCTCGAATGACTAACGCCTCAGCAAGAGCTTCCCCAAAATTCAGAATTTTAATTTGCAGACGACATAATGGACAGAAATTAAAAGAAGGGGGAAAAAAACAAATTTATAGACTGATTGCCCAAGTTAGAGTCAAAAATGAGAGTAAGATAGTAAAATAGCAGAAGAGGAGACGAGACTATACTTACAGGATCCAATCTAACTCTGCAAATCCTGTTGATTATCTCGGATCCCAATCAAACCAAAGACGATTACAGTACTGCGATTTAAGGGCAAAAACGAAGGCACAAAATTAGATCGGAGAGAGATCGCGAAACGAAAACTCTTCGAGTTCCGTTCGAGCAACTGTTAACTGAATCTATTGTTTTAAGGATTTTTTACAATTACCATCCCAAAATCTTTCATATTTATTATTACCCTCCCAAAAACTTTGAAACAACTATTACTCTCCCCTGTTGCATAGTAATAACGAAATGGCCCCCACCGTTACAGACCTGTAACAGTGAGGGTTAATCGTGAAAATATGCCGTTGTCACGGATTTTTTAGGACCAAAATGCCTTTTTTCGGATGGTAATTGTAAAAAACTCCCACTGCATCACCACCGTCCCTTCTCCTCATCCACCTTCTCCTTCTTCTTCTCCTTCTTTTTTGAATTGCAGAGGCACCAAGCCAGCGTCAACGCCATCGCCGCACAGTTCCACGCTGCTCCCTTGACCGAATCCTTCACCACTTCCAGGCGACTGGCGTTCTCATCCCCTTCAATACCGACTCCAACACTGTCATCTTCTGCGTATACGTTTTCAAATAGGTTTCGTTCTTGATGGGTTCAGTTTCATGGTCGCATTGCCCACCTGAATTCCACTGTCCACCACTAGAGAGGGAAAAAAAAAACCCCTTTTTAATTTATTTTTAATGGCGAGGATCATGGAATTTATATTTCATTGTTTGCTCAAAGTGTCAAATTTACCTGAAATGTGAGGCACAATAGCCCCTGAAGAAAACCAGGGTCTTCTTAGGACTTACATTGGCATCAACCCATCTTGCCCAAGTTGTTAAAGCTCTTCGAAATGCCTCGACATCGTTCGATTCGTCATAGATATGGCTACCTTCTTGATAGTAATCCTTTCTGCAAGTTGTGAGTATTTATTTCCTTTTTTTTATTTAATTTGTTTAAAAAACAGAGGTTTCAATTCAGAATACCAAATAAATAAAGAACACAAGGAAAGGATTCTGAAGATATACCCTTTTGAAGTCTTCTCGTGAGTCCACCAGTGTCCCGTGTTGAAGACGATGATATCTGCATTCTTGTATTTATCTAACGATCTCTCAACTATGTCGAGACGAAGTGTTTCCTTCTTTGATCCATTCGTGTCTGGCATTTCCCATTCTTGAACTAGGAAAGGCGATCGGAAGAACTCTACGGAACAGTTGAAATCCTATAAATCAATCCAAATCAGAATATTAACAAGAAATTCTGCAAAATTTAGGGTTGTCAACAGAGTTAAAAAAAAGATGTCTTTTTCAAAGAACTTCTAAAAATGGCTAATATATTCGATAATTAAACCCTAATGCAATGCAAGAAAGATGTCTTTTTCACAGAACTTCTAAAAATGGCTAATATATTCATCATTAAATTAAACCCAAGACCTCTGCCAATGTTCTTGCTTTGTGGCTCCATAGCCTGGAAGTGGTGAAGGATTCGGTCAAAGGAGCAGCATGGAACTGTGCGGAGCCCAGGCGATGGTGTTGACGCTGGCTTGATGCCTCTGCAACTCAAAGAAGAAGGAGAAGAAGAAGGAGACGAAGAGGATGAGGAGAAGGACGGTGGTGATGGGGTGGGAGTTTTTTACAATTACCATCAAAAAGGGCATTTTGGTCTTAAAAAATTCATGATGACGGCATACTTTCATGACTAACCCCCGCCGTTATGGGTCTGTAATGGTGGGGGCCATTTCGTTATTAGTATGCAACAGGAAAGGATAATAGTTGTTTCAAAGTTTTTGGGAGGGTAATAATAAATATGAAATATTTTGGGATGGTAATAGTAAAAAACCCTTATTTTAAACACTACTTTTTCATATTCCCTTTTTTTTCAAAAAAATAATAGAAAAATTACACTACAACCCTCTGAGGTTTATCTTAAATACAGAGCGACCCCTTATGTTTTGAAAAATATACAACCAGCAACCCTGAATTTAGGATACTTGTTACATTCAGCCCCCATCCGTTAAGAGCATTCCCGTTAATTGCCGATGAGTTGGCCTTTAATGCCTTAAATGACAAATATACTCCTAATGGGATATGAGCTTACCATTATGCCCTTTAGGGAAGCCGGAACTTCACACCCCCTTCCTCTTCCCGTTCCCTTTCTCCTGCTACTCGAAATTACCTACAACAGAGTTCTTCAGAGATCGGGGAGTTGCAGACTTGCGCCGCATTTGCCTCTCTCTCTCTCTCTCTCTCTCTGTGTGACAACTTATCTCAGTTTTCTGAGCAGTTATTACCCCAAAAAACAAAAAAGGGGTTTTCTGAGCAGAGATGAAGGTTATCGCTGCCTACTTGCTCGCTGTTCTGAGCGGAAACACCAGCGCGCCCTTCTGCAGATGAATTGAAGAACATTCTTGGATCAGTTGGGGTTGATACTGAAGATGATAGAATTGAGCTGCTGAAGTTAAGGGTAAAGATATTACAGAGTTGATCGCATCTGGAAGGGAAAAGTTTGCTTCAGTGCCTTCTGGTGGCGGTGCTGCCATTGCAGTCGCTGCAAGTGATGGCAGCAGCGGTGGTGGTGCAGCACCTGCTGCGGATGAGCCGTAGAAAGAACAGAAGGTGGAAGAGAAAGAGGAATCAGATGATGACATGGGCTTTAGTCTTTTCGACTTAGGGATTCTGATGCTGGTCCTTGAGCAGGAAATCATTTCTTCCCATTTTGTAGTGAAGTTTTGCTCTGTGGATGGTTATTTTATCAGAATTTTGGAGGGTTTTGTTCTTTCCCTGTTACGTAGAAAGATATGTTTGGGAGAAAATGTTGTCTGGTATATTCATTACGTTGATTTCCTTAACTTGAATTCCTATGTTTCTTTAAATGAAAATCCTTAAAACAGTTCAATTTGGCTGAAAAAAACAGAGAGTTCTTCAGAGATCGGCAACAATATACACAGAACTCGTCATCACAATTCCCAGGGGCACTGCCTTGGTGGAGAAGAAAGAAATTGGGTTGGTTGTTGGTGAAATCAGAAACAAAATGGAAAAGCGGAATCGGTTTTAGGAGAAAGGGGAGAAGAAGGGAGTTTCAGGTGAGGGGGTCAAGTGGGTTTAATGGAGAGGATGACGTGAAAATGAAAAGACAGGTTTCGGTTGTGATAGGTAAGGGTTTTAGGAGATGGGAAGGTTGAAGAAATGGAAATGGGTTACTGATTATGGGGTTCTCTGTACCTGGAACTCTGGAAGAAGCCTGGAGCTGCTGGGTTGGCTGGAATGGCGGTGATAAAAGCAACGCCGACAACGAAGGAGGAGAAGAAGCCAGAAAAGAAGAAAGGGTTAGAGAGGAAAGAGGATTTGAGGAGGACATAGTTGGCATTTTATGTTGTATTATTTAATAATTTTATGTTAATGATATTAGAAGAGGGCAAAGTTGGCATTTTACATTGTATTATTTAACACCGTCGAATCAGAGGATGTGGTTCTATATTTCCAAAATACAGGAGGTCTCTCTGTATTTAGGACAAACCTTAGGGGGTTGCAATGTAATTTCCCAAAAAATATTTATATTCTCTTTTCGGCCCTTAATAAAAATTAAAGACTTAAAAAGAAGGCCAACTAATATTTTTCAAAGATGTGATATTCATTACCAACCAAGGTTTTAGGTAGGTGAGATCTTTGGTAAAAAATGTCGGTCCCCTAATGTACGAAATTCGACCCACAAAGAATGTAGGGAATCTCTTCACTGTAGACATGGTTTGAGGGATCGGTAACAGTGGAGACTAATATTGATTTTTGGCTGATTTCATATGAGTGGATCGGTATGGATTGAGATAAAAATATATAAAAAAAAATTGGTTTTAAACTAGATCGATTTAGACATATGTATCGATCCAGATCGATATCAATAGAGACCAATATTGATACCGATTACTAAAACCTTAATTTAGGTGAATTGAAATTCGATTTAGGGTTTTAAAACACAGAATTTGTATTATCTAGTCCGATCTAATCTGGAATTGGTTAGATTATATGTGACCCTAATTCAAACAGCTTAGGCAAAGATTGATCAATCACCATAAGCACCAAAAATGTTGCTTAGAGTAGGTGGAGTTATTTTTTTCTTTTTTATGGGATTTTTTTAATCATCAAAGAATAAAAAATCAAGAAAGACATAATCATATTATAAATGAGAGGATCCGGCAAGGAAGGTTCCATTTTCGATAGAAGACAATCTTGACCTATTCTATGAGAGGGTTCTCTAAGCAAATGGTCACATCAATGAAATATTTTCATACATGAGGAGTAAAAAGATCATTTCATATATATTTACCAAAATGAAAAATCATTTCATATGAAGATGAAAAAGATATTCTACCCAAAAAAAAAAAGAAGATGAAAAAGATAGTGAAAGGTAGTGCTAGTCTACCCTCCGGGGGTCCACTCAAAGGACCTTTCCCAGTTTTTTATATTCAAGAATTCTTTTATTAGCATCAAAGGAAAAAAAGTAAAGCTCTTTCAATTTCAATGGGAAGGTAAGATTCATCATTTCATATGTTAGGTGTTTACTATCAACCAATTCTATATTATTAAAAAGAAAAGGAAAAAGAATGATGCCCGGTCGCGAGAAGGTTGCGTTCAGACACAGGAGTGAGCAAAATTACCTCCCCACCCTCTATAAAATCAAAAATCCCATCTATTTTGCTCTTATGTACGCTCTCATTGGCACCACGCTGATGCAGGGACCACACAACCAAGCAGTGATCTCTTGCCCAGAAAAAAAATTTGTAGTTTCTTGTTTTCCTTATTTTCTTGTACAACTTCATGAAACCAACAGCTATGGTTTGCCCATTTATTCTGATGCACAGTCAGTGACTTAATGAGATCCAAGTAGAGAAATTATCAAAAGGGTTTCAGCAGACTCAGCAATTGGAAATTTTTGCAAGAACTTGTTACTTTTTTTTTTTTAATGAGAAAGTGAAAATATATATAGATTAAAGATAAAGGAAAGTCTATACATCATACAAAAAGGGGGGAATGGGGGATCTATTTGTGATTGAAAAAAGGGCTAAGGAGCGTAATATTCTAAACCAATGATTGTTCTGGTGTAAGAAAGTTGTAATTGAAAAGTTTGAGGTTAGTTCTGCAAGTTCAAGGTAGGGGGATAATAGGTTCCAGGGAACATACAATTTTTCTTGGGGATTCAAAAAGCTAGTTAGTTTATAACTATGAAGCCAAATTTCTTTAAGATGGATCCCATCCTTCAAAGCGTGTTTTCACCCCTGCAAGATTCCATTTACCTCAGCCTCCAGTTTGTCAGTTGAACATGAAAATCCTGCAGATGTTAAAACAGTTTGGCCATCTAACAAAAAGCAATATGTCCATCCTGTTAATCCTATTGAAGGTTCAAAAAGGTATGCGCAACATAAAACAAGGAATTGCAGCTCTTGATTAGATCTCGAGATAACAATTAATTCATTTGGAGTGGATATATCCTGATTAAACAGATTTAAATTTATCAAAGGAGGGGTTAAATTAAGTCAGATAACCATCTAAAAGTGTTTGATAGAACTACACAGGGATTAGCCATAACTAACCCACGAAATACTTTGTTTCTTACAGTCTTAATAAAATAACAAGTTATTGCAATAACAGACAAAAACAAATAGCAGTTGGTTTGGCCAAGGCTTTAGAGTCGAGGAAGGAAACACAACGTTGTGCCAGAGAAGAACTGCTAAGGTGCTAAGTTCTCAGTCTGAGGGGTCCAAAAGCCCAGATACGCTTAGTCCATTCACAAGACAGAAAAAGATGCCAATGGGATTCATTCATAGCGAAGGAGGTATTCATTTACCATGGGCATTAATGAAAATAAAATGAGGATCATAATGAGGGTAGGAGTTTGTTTTTTTTAACTTTCAACCTATAGGAAAAGTAATAATGACTCACACCATGGATTATCTCCTCCGACAGCCCCATTTTGATTTTTGACACTATATTTTCCTATCACCAAATCTTAAGAAGGATGGAAAACATAGAGAGGTACTCAGAATGCAAATCTCAACTTCACTTCCAACTTCAGATTCTAAAGAAAATACAGAAAGTCCAGGACATAAATATTCAAACCTCAGTGGTTCAGAGAGAATGACATTTATTTGGAGAGAGCATTGGTCAACAAGGTTGGGAGCCAGGGTTATCACTGTAAACATAGAAAAAACAGATTTTGATTTAAGTAAATCTAGAAGGGGGCCATTGTCTGCAAGTCTAAATGCCTAATGGCTTCACATGTCGACTAGGACATGGAAACCTTTGGGATGGATAACTTGAACTGTAAACATCAACTCCAGATCATTGGTTTTCATTACTTTTTTAAAAACAAAACAAAACACCCCTTGGATCACTGCTGCAGTCAACAAGCTGCACTCATGCAAGAGTAACCTGAATCAACAGAAATTCCAGAGTATAAGGAGCAACATTCATATCAACTATGGAGTTAGACAAAAAAATTTAGCAGGCTAGCAGAACAAGTGAATGATCAACCAGAGTTGAGTAACAATGATATATAATGTATGTATAACCAAGAAACAGGAAATAAAATAAGTTACCTAAGATTGTCACCAACGGGAAAAAAAACATTTTACATGAAAAATCATCAATTTGTATCCTAGTATCAAAATTGTTGGCTCGACTACAAAGACACCTTCTACATCTATTGACTAACATTCACTCGACATTCTTCTTTTTCTTCTTCTTCTTCTCTTTCTTGATCCCTTCAGTTTCCTCCTCTGTTTCTGTATGCTTTCTCTTCTTTTTCTTCTTTTTTTCTCCAGCTTCAGGTTCAATGTGCTGATCCTCAGGCTCCAAATCAGCTTCAGTTTCTGTATGCTTTTTCTTCTTTTTCTTCTTTTCCTTTTTGGTTTCCTCTCCTGGTTCCACCGCAGAATCCTCAGTATCTTGCTGGTCAGTGTTTTTAATTCCCATTTTCTTTTTCTTTTCAGTAGCATCCTCATCCTGATGGTCCATTGCTGTTTCCATAGTCCGCCCAAGTGTTGAATCAGCCGAAGGATTGTAAGCCTACAGATGAAAATAAGTACCAAAAATTACTTTATTATAAAGAAGGAAACAATAAGTTCCAACAATTACTTCATTGTCGAGAAAGAAACAACCAAAAGTGAAGACTTAAAATTCTCACACCTTTGCAGCAGTTATCAATGCCCCTGCCCCCTTACGATCCTTATCATAGGCTTCAATCTTGGGTTTTCCTTTCATCGACCCAGCGGACCGCCCCAATTCTCTTCCCTCAAGATTCCTCAGCCGGGCTTCAAGCTACAAAACAATTTCACATTACAAAGGGGCCCCAGAAGAAAAGGTACTAGAGCTCAGAATTGTAGTTAGACATTACCTTTAATCGATTCTCTAGTCCCATTGAATTATCTGGGTTATCTCCAAGAGCATCATACCTAATGGCTAATGCAGTCTTAGCAGCAAGAGATCGAGAAATTTTTCCCTTCAATTTTGGAGCTGCCTGACCAATTAAAGATGCATGATAGATCAGCCCATATTTGGGAGTAGCATGTTTTGTCTTCAGAGCCCTGAACAGGGCTTTCTCTGCACCCAGGATCTGAACCGTGCTTCCAGGCTGCTTGGCAAGATTAAGCAAGCTGCCCCCATGAGCAATAAGGCGAGCACCAACAAGCTCTCCAACAAGAGCAGTCAGATTTGGAGCAATGGTGTTCATTCTGCTTTTCAAGTAATCATATAGTTGAGCTCTATACTCTGAAAGAGCCAACACTTGATCACAGAGGTCCCTAATATTCATCAGATCAAGCTCACTGACTTCAGTCCCCATGGACACCACGGCTGCCTCTTTCAGTTCTGTCTCAACCTCTTCTGGCAATATCTGCATAACAGTTAGAAAAAGAGTAACGGCCTTCATCCTGTCACAGGAAACATGAAACTGAATCTCCAGAAATTTTAGCAATGTGACACATAATCACAGTTTGCCAAATCTGGGCACCTATTTTGATCTGTCACATCAAGGACTTTCAGAACATAAAACTGACAAATGATCCTAACCATCCAAGCCACAAAATATTCTTGATCATCATAATTTTCTCATATTGCCAAGAGGGTAGCAAGGAGCAATTAAGAATGCTCTAAAACAGATAGAACCTAAAGACCCAATTCAACTAGGTCAGTTCAATTAGGGTGACCTTATTACTGGTACAGCTTCAAAGTATTACCGGTAAGACAATGCTGTCAGCTTTTGGGCCAAGGAAGTAACCAGGGAACCAATCTAATGGCAATTTACATCCATCTTTAACATGTGTATCATCTCCTTTACAGTTGTCGCACTTTCCTATGGGAGTCCCTAAAGTTATCATGGTAAAAATGGAAAGCAAAACTCTACCTCCGAGAAATCAAACTTTGCAGCATTTTCACGATTCCCCATTAGCTTCACAGCCTTGGCATAGAGAATGTTGTCTTGAACAATCTTTGCAAGCTCTGGAAAATGCCAACCATACCATTCTCGAACTCTCATTGCATATGTGTTGAGCTCCTTATCAAGATCATCCAACAAACCAATAGCCTGAATGATCATTGTATCTACCTATAAAGGTGAAAGAAGACCTTGAGTTATAGCATTCACAGCAATACATATGTTGCTAAAAAGATTGACTAAAATGGAAACTGACCTCCCAAAAAAATAGAAAAGATCCTACTTTACATCAAGAAACACTTAATTTCCCAAAAAAAAAAAAATTTGTTATATACAACGCCCGACCACTTTCCAGACAAGTGGCAATGAAAAGAAAATGTGGATTTTATTTTCCTGCCACGAGCGGGCTACATTATATTATTCATAGTTGCTTAGGCTTCCAGGTGCCTTGGTCAACTTGGTATAGAAACCTTTTTCGTTTCACAAAGTTTCATATGTGATTCTCTTCATTAAATATACTTTAGCTCAGTTTCAATAAGGCTGTCTTTTTAGCTATTGATGATAATTAATTATTAGGTAATTGGGTTTCTGCGGACACAAAAACCAGAAAAGTCTTTTGCTTTGACTTGCATCATTCAACCCAATACAAAGTATGCTGTTTAAATTCAAAAATTAACAATTATATTAAGCACAAAAAAAATATAACATGAAAGAACTTCAGAATCCAAGGCTAGTCAATATTTTGAAAAAGAGAGTTCACCTTGTCAGGACTAAATTTTAGCTTATATCTTGACAAACTATGAGCTAAACCCAAGCTCATTGGAGCTAAATCTTGAACAGGGAGCCCTGATATCAGTTCCGTTAGTTGACTTCTTAACCCTCTCATGAGCTCCATCACTGCATTGTTGTGAACACAGTCGATTTGCTGAAAGAAAATACGATCCCAATCACATTGAATGACAGAAAAAGTAGTTTGGGATAGTCTAGAATCAAATAGTCTATGACATAAAGGACATAAGCATACCAGTTTTTCTTTTATCACATTTCCAAGCTTTGAGTCTGCCACGGCTAATGACTCTCCATCGCAATGAGCACGCAAAAATTTACGAAGAGACTTGGTGGGCTTGCCATCAATCAACAAGGTTGCTGCTGACAAGGCTTCAGCTGTGTTCTCAAACTTGGAAAAGGCTTTCAGCTTCACTATCTGATATTGAGGTGAAACCAAATACAATTAAAGTTGGTCATGCGGAGGAAAGAACAAAGCTCAAGGAAGAGGTTCCCCGATACACACATTGCCATTGATAAAATAAAAAAAACATGACAGTGGAAGAAAGACAAGACAAAATTGACCATTATTCCAGTGTTATTCCTTATGTAAGATACCATTGGTTCAAAGAGGATTTAGCTTCTCATCCGGCATGGTTAAGGTTTACCAAGAAGATTGATCAGATTTGGCTATTGATAATAAAACTTTAAATATTCATATGGTAGTTCGGGTTTAATTTCAGATGAAAATTTTCATTAAAACTAAGTATATCACTAAAAATGGGTGTAAGTTATACCATTCACATCATGGAAAAAAGGGAAAAAGTCTCCCTTAGGCTAGTGCCTAATTAAAACAATGTTTGGGTATGTTCACTGAATGAACAGTTTGGACAACTGAACACAAAATGAGCAGCCCTGTTTTTTATCCACCACCTCCACCCTCCCCCAAAAAAAAGAGGGGTGGGGGCGGAGGAAAAGCTGGTAGCAATTTGTTAGGCTGAAGACAGGTTTTCAACAGAGATTTATGATATAAGTCTCCACATGTTTATCTTGACATAAAATGCTGGCATAAGTAAATAAATAAAAAATGAACAAGGAAGGTGAGTGGTTGGGTCCTAGGGTTCGGAAACCCTGTTTGGGTTCGCAATGGGCTCACCCAGGTGTACAAGAGCCACAAGTTGATAAACAATGGTAATTCTGTAAATAACTCCGAGTTTGCAAGGGGGAGTGGCAGAACTGTAAATAACCAGAAACTTCAAAGGGCAGATTGGTAGTTAAATAGGGGAATGGACAAGAGAGGAATTAGGGCATACTACGCAATAACCAAAAATAAAGGACAAAACAGAATTGAGAATGCAAGAAAGGATAGTAACGGAAAGAAAGAAATGAGGCGTTTAAGACAACTCACACTTGAGTTGTCTTAAACCCTCAACCAAGGCAACCAAACCAGCGTAACCACTAACCAGTACTGATTTCAAGTGAGAGAACTCTTTCCAACAAAGCGTAATCAACCTGAAAATTTAGAAGAGTGCTCCTAACCCACAGTACTATTGAATCGATGCAACAAACAACTAAATCTCAAGCCCAAAAATTAAAAAGAAATTCCTGAAACCAGGTAGGGCGAAACTTGTAGGCCCAACAATACTTTGAAGCTTGATTCTCTCAGTAGGGAAGGCTTCAGCTACTAGAGACATAGGGTTAGGGTTGTCTAGGTTAGGGGATTTTAATGCAGATCCGGGGTTCCGAAACCCTATTCGGATCGCTTATGGGCCCAGCCGATTGAACAAAAGTCAAGCAATAAAAGGGCAATGGCAATTTCATAATAACCAGAATTTTTTTAAGGGTTAAATTGGTAGGTAAAGAAGATAGGACCTAAAAGGAATTAGATTTCTTGAATGATGTAGACTTGGAAGTGTATATAAATTAAGGACAAACTAGAATAAAGGAACATGAGAAGGGCAATTATGGAAAGTGGTAATAAAAGAAAAGCAACAAGGATTCGTGGGGAGAAGGGTATTCTACAAGGGAAAAGGATAAGACAAAACCAATTATAGCTAAAAGACAAACAACAGAACTAAGAGATAAAGGAAGGGTATTTTTGGAAATATGAATATAGGAATTAAATAAGAAACTCACTTTTATGAGGTTGTCTGATGGAACAAAGTACTGAAGTAGGCTGGAGAAAACCCAGTTCGCAAGGACAGGAGCAGTAATTTTGGAAGAGCTTCCACACGGCAAGCCCAAACAAATCAAGATTCTGGGAACAGAATCGCAAAACAAAGCTCTATGAAGTTCAGCTACTATCCTAATGATACAGGGTTGATTCATCAAGCAAAACTTCTCTGTAATCAGATCTGGCAAACTCTGTAGTTACAGGTTTCTTCCAAATTTCGAATCTCAGAGCAAGGAAAGCTTTGGGGTACGAAGTTTTCATGTAAGGATCCCCCAGGGTAGGGTTACCTTCGATACAAATCGCAAGGACAAAGAGAACAGAGTGGAGAGATAATGAAGAGCCAAAACAGGACCTGCTGTTACTGCCAGAAACAGGGGAGAAACCAGAAACGAAGAAGAAGAAAAAATGCAAGAGAGAGGAGGGGGGGGGGGGGATACGGTCACACGACCTTGTTGTACCAATCTGGTCACAAACAAATCAAAATTCAATTCATCAAATCTGCTTCCATCAATGGGTTACATCTCTATTTATAAAACCCAGAAAATAAAGACTCCTAATTGCTTACTAAAACTGAAAACTAATTCAACTCTACTATTAATTAACCTACTAAAACTAAAGTATGGATAGGACTCTACCACAAGTAGTCTATTTAACATAAAAGATTAGAAGATAAAATCCCAGCTAATAAAGAACTCTAAGAAATTAAATATCCTACTGGACCTAAAAACCCATGGACCCAGTTCATCGTCACATGGATACCCAAATGAGTTTGGGTTGGTCCAAGACAGTGCACCTGCATCAACTTCACACAAGATATTAAAGAAAAAGAAGAAGGGATGAGGGTGATCGATGATCAGTTTTAGTGATTATAGTTCTGCTGAAAACAGGGTATCGATAGTAAGAGGGAAAAATAACATGAAGGAACAAGAGAAGAATAAAGGAAGGGAAAAAAGAAACAACAGTGGAGATAGATGAGAAGAACAATACCTGACAGAAAAGAGGACTGGATCGATACGGAAGAGGAAGGAGGAAAAAACCAGAGTATGGAAGAGCGGAGAAGAAAGGAGAGGGGAGGACTTGCAGCCACCGCTGTGCACGCCTCACAAACAAGCTCTAAAAAAACAAACTCGATATTACATTCTTCACTGTTCTGCGTATTAGATTATATGCTTATTTATAAAACCAAAAAAAAAAAAAAGACTCCGAATTACTTCCTAAAACATAAATTAACAAAATAGAAACTCAACAGCACTCAAACTGGAAATTTCTCTACATGTCTAATAGCTATCCCAAAAAAAATATGACATAACCCAAACAAAATAAATTCTAAATATCCTACTGAAAATGAACATGGTTGGGACCTGGTTCATCTTGGTCTAGATGGCCAGACTGGTCAAGTCAGTTCAACCACGAATCTGCATCAGTGAGCTACCCCTCCCTAGTGATAACCTCCCAATGAGGTCAAAGGAAAAAACACAAACCAGCTAGGTAACCACTGTCTCACTTCCTAATGATAATTTCCCATATATCTTTTGGAACATTCAGGTTATTTCGAAAGGCCTTCAAATCAATGCCCAAGCAAACAGTTTCTTGCCGACAAACCAAAGAATTAGGTCTACAGAAACATAATGTTATCAGCACATTTATTTTCTCACTGGTAAATCATTTTCTAATTCTATTCATATCTGGTACTAAATCATCAAGGTCATAGTTGTCAAGGCAATTAGGCGACCCAAGATGTTGGAGGGGCACCTAGGCGACCTAGGCGTGCAGTACATGTATTATAGTTGTCAAGGCGTCACCTAGGCGTCCAGTGGCCTTGGTCGGCTTGGTTGCCTAGTTGGTGTTGCCTAGATTTTGGCCCCTCTCCAACGCCTTGAATCGCCTAGACGCCACGACAACTATGATATGTAATACAGCATTGATAGTTTTATATAATTATGCTCATATACAAGATGGAAGTCATATCAATGCAATATGATTATGATATAATTATACTAGTAATGGCCTAATATGAGATCCCTACTACATTTGTAAATGGGACAATTGTTTTATTAGGTTCGTTTTTTGTAGAGAAAATCAAATTGACAATTACCACTCCTATTAAATGCTACGCAGCAATCAGATGAACCGGGGGTAACCTGTCTAGGCACCCAGATAAAATCAGAAACAACATAAGATGAACACAAGTCAGACAACCCAGATAAAATCAGAAACAAAAGATAAAAAGAAGTCAGGTGCAACTGTGCAAGTATGGCTCAGTGAGTCTGAAGCCCAAAGCCCGCCCTGAGCCTGGCAGGTTCTGAGCTGGGCATTTTAGCCCAAGGGCCGGGCTAGGGTCGAGTATTTTAGGCCAGAGCTCAGGCAAGGGCTGAGGCTTCGTTTTCATCTCTGCCCGTGTATCTATCTTTCTTTCCCCCTCTTCCATGTTCCCTATAGTAACTCTACTCACTTTTACTAGGAATAATCTAATACATTTAAACATTAATAATTTTACCATCTTAATTAGGAAACTCCCAATATATGAATTCATATTACCAGCCTAATTAAGGGAAAAAACTTCAAATTCAATTCATATGGTATACATCTCACTTAAACCCCCCCCCCCTCACATATCTATCTCACACACACATTCTTGTCCACAGGTGCATTTGCACGTGCATGTTTACTAGTATAAACATAGTCATCAAAAAAATAAAGCAATAAATATAAATCAACATAAACTTGTGAAGTATCAAAAAACTGATACAATATTAGACATGTTATCACAAGGCCACCCACAAGGCCCCACTTAGGCATCCAAGGTGCCCTCCTTTCTTAACATCAAACAAGGCGATTTGTTGCCTTGGACCCAAGAAGATGCTTGGATGCCTAGGCAGCGCCAACTTGACAACCATGATCAGGATAAGCTTGAAAAGCTAATCATATCCCACATGTCATATACACAGCAATTATTGACCTACAGCAACGATGATATATATTTGCCAAAAATTGTATCATTTCGAGAAGCAAAGGAGAGTATAGATCACCTGTCTAGCTGACTCTGATGTGGAAAACTCCTTCCACAAGTCCTGAAACACAGAGCATACAATAATGTTGAATTCTATTCACTTAAAAGTGGAACCCAACACAACACAGAGAATGACCATGAAACAAATATAATCAAAGGTTACTTACATCAACTTTAGATATCTTTCCTTCATCTAATACTTTAAACAAGGCGAAACCCGCGGGGGTTTCAAATAGCACGAGCATTTTCAAACCTTACGCACCTAAACACAAAGGACCAGCCACACACTGCTACTCAAAAGCTCTGAAATAGAAAGAACCCGACAACTAAGAATGTTAAATGCATTTTAATAGAAGAACGGGCAAAACTAATGGATAAAAAGCATGTTCATATTACAAAAGAGCAACCCATGCACGAGGCTCCCGCTACTGCAGGATCTGGGAGGGGCAACTGTACGCAGCCTTATCCCCTGCTTCGCAAGAGAGGCTGTTTCCAAGTTTCGAACCCACCAACAGGTTGAAATAGCAAAACTTATAAAAACATGTTTATATTAATACATTTAACAACAACAACCATAACCTTGTCGCATATATTAATACATTTAACATTTCCCATTAAACTTTAATCCATTATACTTTTTCTGAAAAATGGAAGAAAAAAAAATTAAGCTGAAACTTGTCACATTCGCAGAGACTAGTGCACAAAACATTCCGACAAAGTTTCAGCGCCAAGTAACCTGTTAAATAGCAGATATAGGCCACAGTTTACAGAAAGCTTCTTTCAATGCCTCCCTGCCCTTATTAGGAACCTACATTGGGCAAAACAGTTTTAACTTGAAGAGACACACACACACACACCAAATGAGCAGTTCCACCTGCAAAGGAAAGTAGTGAAATATCTAAATGTAGGCTCTCACGAAGAACCATTGCATAAAACTAGAGGGTTCTAAGAGTTCCCAAATAATCAAGAGGGACCGATTATGCGTCAAAGGTTCATAACCATCTGTAGAATGTTCTTTCTCATGTGAACGCACGATCATGTTACCCACCAATAAAATTTTAAAAATAAAAAAAAATACAAATAGAACTGAATATAGATGCGTAGATGCATTGGATGTTTGCTGCAGGAGGTAAAGAACCCACCATCCTAAGTGGAAAGGCTTCCAAATCAGAAGAAGTTATTAAAAAAAAAAAAAATACAAGAGAGAGAAAAGGATAAATCTGATTTGTAGATGAGAAGAAGATGATGAAGTACAGCCAGCGGCAACCAGGGCAACTTCCCCAAAGCAAAAACGATCTTCACCCACCTTTTAGCCACTCAACCAAAACTGACCTCTAAATACAAAACTTCAACCTCAGCGAAAGAGAGCGAAAGAGAGCGAAAGAAAGCGAGAAAGAGAGAGAGTACCACAGGTCTGCGCTGGTGCCGGGGGAACCTTCGCCTGCTGGAGGAGAACTGCAGAACAGAAGCCGCTGAAATCTGGAAAAACCACGAGAACAAATAGAGGGTTTAGTTCTCTTTGGGAGGAGAGGAAGGGGGGGGGGGGTGGTCGGGTCTTCTCTTAAACCCTAACTCATTCCTTAATTCATCGGGTCGGGTACGGAGCGGGCCACCGAAGATTGAGTTTTAATTTCTAGGTTGTATTTTGGAAATCTATATTAGAAAGGAAAAAAATCTCCACACCATCAATGTGAGCTGGTTTTCTCACGCTATTTCACATTTTGTTATTCTTTCTTTTCACTAATCATGTGGGTTTCACTGATAAAATTGATTTTAATATTTTAATTGGTTTGGCACGAATGGTGCGAGATTTTTCCATGCCAGTAGCGTTAGAAATAATCAATGGTCTCATTTATGTCTTCAAATTAAAAATGCCAACGATCCACATTTATTCTTATTTTTTGTTTATTTCATCTTCCACTTTTCTCCATCTTACCTTCTCTTTCTTCCTCTTATTGACTTATGCATAAAGATGTGCTTAAAGAGAAATGTTTTTGACTTGTAAGTAATTGTGGTGTTGTTTTTTTTTTTTTTTTTTACTTAAATGTCATTTATGCCAATTATGATTCAAGGAATCGGTATTGGATTGGCTATATCGGCCGATTCATATCGATATCGATAGAAATCAATACGATACCAATCCAGGAGTCCTAAGCAAGGGTAAAATGTAAATAACATTGATTTTCATTGAAATTTAGGGGTAAAACCATCAGATTTGGATCGATATTGGGCGATCTAGATCGATATCATTTCGATATAATGATTACTAAAACCCTGATGCCAGTACCTCCTGACACATTGTTCTCAAGAGTGAGTGAGTTAATTTGTAATGGTGAATGAAATCATAATCTTACTTGTTTTCTTTTTCTTTTTTAAATGTTGTGAATAAGAATTTTCAAATTCCGCTCTATAACTCTCCATATCGGGATTTTTGGAATTGTTTATTGATCAAAACAAGTTGCCTTACTACTAAAGCAGCAACATCATTCTTAGCCATAACTCAGTGATAAATAAAAAGTTGTGAAATTATTGTATGGAAAATTTAAGTACATTTTAAATTTAAACTCTTTTATGGGGAATTTTAGTAGGGTTCTTAAAACAAGGAAGATATTGTTTCAATTTATGAATGTGAACCCCAAGTGTGCATTTTGTCATAATGAAGTGAAATCATATCAACACTTATTTATATCTTGTTAGTTATCTTCAAAAACTGTGCCTAGGAAGCATTTTATTCCGGTCTGTGATTTGGGAACAAACAAACAGACCGGAAATGCCAAATGCATTTTGGTTATTCTTTTACCCCCCCACAACTCAGAAGAACAGAAGAAGTCTTCCTAGAAATGATTACCAAATGTAGTCTAAGCGGATTTGGGTGGAAGTGACTTTAGGATTGCGAACTGAATTCCTCTAGGCTTCATCCTTGCTTACTCTATTTGAATCTTTTTTCTACATTTGTTTGTCTAAATATGAGAGAAATATTATATTGCAAATGTCTTCAATTATTTGCTATTTTTATTTGGTTAACTCATAATCAATGTGCATTCCTTAATCTTCATCCTAAACCTGTGTTTATCATCCAAAATATTCATAAATGGGTTTATGACTTGGAGATTATCAGTCCTGTAGAGTTTGTGTAGGTGGCACTTGATTATAATTATTTAGATCTGGTTGATTACAAACTCCTATCTATTGAGAATTATAATATATTTCCACTTACCAAAAAAAAAAGAAGAATTATAATATACTTTATTTTTATGGCTATTTTGATCCAATTATAACGAAATATGTTGGGCCTCAATTTTATTATTTAACTATCAATTTATTGTGGCATATATGGATTTCGGATTTTAAAGGTACGCTCAAGAAATGGAAAACTAGAAAAATGCAACTAGGAATGCAAAGTACGCTGGAAATGAGGTGGAAAATTTTACAAGTATAGACTAATTGCCAGGATTTGATAGATCGTTTGACCTAGAAAAAGAGACCATGATGGTCATGGGAATTGTTTTCTTTGCTACTTGATGTTTCTTAACATTGTTTCTATTATTGGATCTATAACATTATTGAAGAAAGATAGGTTGTTAATATTGATGGCTACCATAGCCAAATTTGCTAAAATTAGGGACACAATTATCATAGGTTTACGATCGGTTCTATTAATAGTTTTATTTTCTTTATCATAAAAAAAACACCACACAAGAACAGTAGGTTTTGTTTCTTTTTACATCAAGGCTTTTAAAAACTCGGAATCATATTCGAGATTGATCTCCATCATAATTAGTTAGAATCAATTGAAACCTTAGAAAATAGATGTGAAAGAAAAAAAGCAAAAATTTTCACATATTCATAAAATTTTGGAGTTTTTTATTCAAAAATCTTGCAAAGCAAGGTGTAAGTTTCATAAATTTGTTGCTATACTACAATAGTGAGCATGTGAGTATCCTCTCAATTGGGTTATACTATGTTAGCTTAAGGTATGAGGTCTTATCGAGCTGCTTTATTTCATTTGATCACCCATGCTTATTCTAAAACATTATCGTTCCCAGTGGGAGGCCCGCACAACAGGCTATTAGCTCAGTGGTAGAGCGCGCCCTTGATAATTGCATCGTTGTGCCTTGGCTGTGAGGCCTCTCAGTCACATGGATAGTTCAATGTGCTCATCAACGTCTGCCCGGAGATATGAATCATCCAAGTTGAGCTGGTTGTTGGAGAATAAAATCAATATATTGCTTATGTAGCTTATCCTTTAGACCTTTTTGAAGAAGGTTCTGTTACTAACATGTCTACTTCGATTGTGGATAATGTATTTGGGTTCAAAGCCCTTTTAGACCAAGAGGTTGATAGCAAGATCTCGAATCAACTTATTGGACTCATGGTATATTTCAGTATAGAGGATGATACCAAAAATCTGTATTTGTTTATAAACTCTCCCAGCAGATGGGTAATACCCGGAATAGCTATTTATGATACTATGCAATTTGTGCCACCAAATGTGCATACAATATGCATGGGATTGGCCGCTTCAATGAGATCTTTTATCCTAGTTGGAGGAGAAATTACCAATCATCAGATCTCACTTCCTTATGTTTATAATATAAAGACAAGAGCAACTTCTATGATAGCACACGTTTTCATTTAGAACATGAAACGTTCTTTTGATTGCCCTTTGTCTTATTCTCAAAATTTATTAAGGGGTAAAATAGGGTTTTCAAAAGTATTTGAAAATGACTTGTCATCATATCATTTTCAAAGTATTGTCATTGTGGTGCACATTTTTTGAGTGGACAGTAACACAAGTGAAAGTGTACTATGTAAGTAGTATACCTAGATTAAGGACTAGGCTGTTAATACAGCATATAAAAAATTAATTAGAAAACTAAAGGGAGGGCAGGGTCCTTCCACCAGCGGTGTAGAGGGCATATCTGGATTCTCTAAATCAACATCCTAAGTTATGCCACTTGGCACATTGGATAAGGATGGAATTTTGGGGACAGATATAAACCCAAAGATCTCCTGCTCAAATGTCATGTTTCAACCTAAATAGAGCTGGCTAGGTAGAAGGGTATATATATGATTGAGGGATTAAATAGAGGAACTGCAGAGCATTTGGTGATCTCAGGTGTGTCCATATCAACAAAACATGTTATGAATGTGGAATCAAGAGATAGGATAAGATTGTTAGTTAGGTTGTTTGTTAATTTTTATTTTTTTTGGGTTGAAGTTTGTTAATTAGTTAGATTTGTTAGTTAGTTAGATTGGTTAGTCAAGTTGTTCAATTGCCTAAGATTGTACTACTTACATGTATTGCTACTATAAATAGTAGCTAAGGATCATTGAGGCATCAAAAAAGAAAAGAAATTAGTTCAGTTGTTAATTCTCTCTCTTCCCCCCTCTTAGGAGTCCCTCACTACACTCGAATTAGTGAGATTTTTCCCCTTTACGGTTCTTGAATCCCTTTTCAGATTCTGAATCGTAACAAAACATGTGTCTCATTATTTCGATGAATTATTTCTTTGGTAATAAGCAGAATATGGAAACACTTTTTGAAAATCTCACTTATTAGATTCCAACTGTTAGTGCCTAATGAGAAGCAAGCCAAACTTGTCTTGAACAAATTGCCGTCCAAACAAAAGGCATCTGATCTTTGGAGTTCAACAACCATTTTCAATAAAAATCAGGAATCAAAAAGAGAAATCAGAAACCCAAGGGGTGTGTGTCTCTTTCAGGTTTATCTGGTGTAATTGGCCAGTCCAATTTGGTGTTTAAAGCTGTGATTAATAATTCCTCTCCCTAATGCCACTGTTAGCAGTTTTTCATGATTTAGGAATGAAATCATTAAAACCCCAAAGAGGAACAATACATAAGTTCAAACTCCCATAAAAGCATAACTTCAATTCAAACAATAATAACCTGGACAAGCAACAATAAGAAATAAATGGGAAGCAGTTTTCTGTACGGGAGTGTGGCCTATGCCAGCACTCCCATGTGTCTATCTCTCTCTTCAATAAAACAAGGGGGCAGAGGTGTCTTTTCACATGGGGAGGAGAGAGATAGACTCATGGGCGTGCTGGTATAGGCCACACTCCCGGACAGAGAACTTTTTCCCTAAATAAGTATATAATTGTATTCTTTCAACAGAACCAGAGCTAGCTCCATAAAATTAGAGTCAGGAGTTTCTAACTCTGAATTGTAGTTGAATTTGGAAACATGAAGAGGTTTGTTTAAGCCTATAAACATGAGCAATGGAGACCTTTGTTGGCCTCTAATTGACCAAAAAAGAACGATATTTCAGGAGGATCAATCTACAGACCTGTATAATATAACTGATAGTCCATGAAAGATCAATAGAGGAAGATAGTGTGTTAATGTAGTTAAGTGAATCCCTTTTAAAATTAACAGAATGAAGACCAAGCATTATAGTAGTGAAATGCTATCCATCAAGGCAATAACCTCACATATAAGAGATTGAACTCATAAGAGACACCTAGTTGACAGTTAATGACCAAACCCTGAAGAATTTTAATAATAATTCCAGTTTCTGCACTTCTATTCAAGACAGCACCATCAAAGTTAATCTTCAAGTGATTACTTAGGGGAGGAACCCAAGCAATAGAGATTAAGGTTGAGTAATCCTATAAGGTATTGAGGTTAATGAGATAAAGTAACCATCTGTAAAGCAAAGTTGACTAAGAAGTGTAGTACCCATCTGTTAGTTGAATGTAAAGATATGGGAGAATGTTTCCTGCCCAGGGGCATAGCCTCTGCTAGCACCGCTCCTTTCTCTCTCTCTCCTCCTCCTCCCCCTCCCCATGACATGACTTCTCTGCCCTCTATTATTTGAACCGATACGGGAGCCCTCATTGGCTCTTGCTTGCTTGCATAGCCTCTGCCACCGGGCTGGAAACACCTTTCCATTAAGATATATAAACCAAGTCTTTTTATGAATGATTTTCAGTTCAACTATTAAGTGGTAGAACTTAATATGTAACCCATGGGGAAAACTAGATATGTAACCCAACTTGCTTCCTAAACGATTCAGAGGCTTCATGTAAAGTACTACCAGAAGATTTCTACCAAAAAATAAAATAAGTATTAGCTGAAAATACGATTTGCTAAATACAACAAATGGTTCCATACGGATATATAACCTTTTTTATTGAGCTCTGGAATCTGGAATCTGTTGATTTATTCTGTATAGAATACTGCAGTTGTTTGTGTACCATATAATTTTTTGTCTGTAGTCAGAGATTTGGGTAGTATGTTTCTTGTCAGATTTGTTTGGAAGGAAAATTGTTCTTGTTTTTCCATTTGGTTTCATCTTCTTCCAAACCAAAATTTTGATTTTTATTGTAGTTTTTAAAAGGAGTTTTTTTGAAATTCATATTTTCCTTAGGTATTGGTTACATTTTTAGGATAAACTCTTTTTAAGGAACAATAGATACTTGGAAAGAGTTCAAAGATTCAAATGGACGCTTTTATATTCTTTCATTATGGCTTGTTTCTTAACATTATTGCAAACAGTAAACAGGTTGATGAACTATATAGAGAGAAATCTCCCCCAAACTAACTCCAAACCAGAATGATAAATTTCGGGAAGATTCTTGGAGGATTTATAACCTTATTTATCCATCATGACAATGCAAGGTAACCCTTACATAATATTGAAATTAAAATAATATATACCTTGTTAAAGAATGAACTTTTGATTGTTTCACACCTCAATTGGTATGAAATCATTGTCAATCATCGTTCGCATAGAGTACAGAACTAGCGTAACAGGTCAGACCGAAAGCAGAGTAAGGTGGAGATCCATGCCAGCATGTGAAGGTGATTCAGTGAATATATTTAGGATGGGGCGGATGCATTAAGGAAGGAAGAAGATGATCAGTAACTATTAAATACAGGGCAGGAGGCAGAGAGGGTTGCAGAAGCCAAACTTTCCTATAAACATGAGGATGGAGAAATCATATTCAACTTTTTCTTGAGAGAGATCATGTAGAATGAGTAACTGCACTTGAGTTAAATCAGGTTTGGGGTCGGCTTCCTTCTATGTCCTCAAATAATTACCTTGATAGATATTACTATAAGAAAGGTTTCCAGTATCATATCATCTGTTAATTTGGACTGCATACTCAAACTTTCTGTTTTAAGGGTATTGGGATACTTTACCATGCTTCCTATACAAATATAGCCACATCGCATCGATATTTGTGCATCTTGCTTAGTTTGTGTGATATTTTTTTTGCAGCTTCCATTTCTAGCCCAGAAAGGTATCATTTACCAATCTACATGTAATTTGACCTCTAACAGATCCTCCCTATCTAATGTGTAGAGAGAATTCTTTTAGAATTGCTGATTATTGTTCTTTACATGGTGTCTTAGCTTTTGTAAGAAAGAATGCTGCAAAGAAAGCAGTAGCAGCAAACATAAAGAATGTGAACAAAAAAGGGAAATAAAAAACAAGCCTGCAGAGCAAATGGAGATAAAGAGGTTGAGGAAGTTGATGGTGCCGATGTTAATGCATGAGGGTAAGTAATTCTATTATGTCATTACATTATTACAATATCTGTTTGACCATTTCTGTACAGTGAGGTGATGCTGTAAAATGTCAACTACATCATTTGTAAGCTGTTGCAGGCTAAAAGTTGACATACCAGTCATCAGCTTTCTGGTTCTCAAAACAGGTTGACTTGTATTTGTTATTTTGTTAGTCATATTGTGACATTGCTCTTCTTTCCACTTTGGATGTTTTCCATTCTTATACAGAGATGCAATGGACAAACTAGCTTCAATGCGCTCAACTTTGTTGATCCTGCATCAACTAATGCTCCATTTTGTGCTGTGATAAACTTAACTACAGATATGTATGTTGTCCTGATCAGAGCCACTACATATCATGGGATCCACAGCTTTGATTGGAAATCCTGTCCTTGAACCAAGCATGACCTTCCAATAAGTTAGGCCTTCATTTAGAGCATGACCAATGCTTTATTTAGATTACCATGGTGTGATAGATGAGTTAATATATATATATATATTTTTTTTTTTCAGACCCACTTTATTGAATCAAGTTAATCTGATTCAATGTTGTTATTCAATTAGAATAAAAATATTTGTTTAAGTACTTGAAATGCATTTAGTTTGTTATAGGAATCACCTCTCTCTGAGATGTGTAGAAGCTTCTTGCAAAATCGACGGTGCAATACTTCTAGACTTTTTAGGCCTGTAAGCATTGAGAGTGATCTTAACAATACAAAAGAAGAAGCATCAAAAGATTTTAAACTAGAAGGAAGATTTGGAAGCTATTCAAGTTTACTGCAGCTACATACTTTAAGCCTTGTCAAGGAGGTCATGCTACCAAATTTCTCTAGCTTTAGCATCCTCACAAATCGAGTCTTTCGGGAGAAATCAGTTGAAAATTTTCATTTGGAAGATCCACTATGTTAAGAAAACAACGCCCAGAATGGCGATTTGCAGAAGAAAACGAGAACAGAGAGAGAGTACACAACGCACAACACAGAGATTTATGTGGTTCACCTCCGGTATGGAAGCTACATCCACGGTCGAGCAGTAGAACAGGTTTCCCTATTATCTCTGGAAAAGTTACAAACCCTCATATCTCTATCTCAAAGAGATAAGGAGAAATATATAAGAAAACCCTAACCCCATAAAGTACACAAATGCCCCTAGCCCAAAACTTGCCAAAAAAAGTGAGCCGGACCAAAACATAACACATGGCTCAAAAGATACTCATTTTGAAGATCTCGACGAGCCCAACACAACTCCAAGCCTTTGGCATGGAGCCCCGCCATTTTTCGGCATTCCGAGATCGTTTCGAGACTAAAACGGCCCTCCGAAGGTCTCAACCGCACTTTCTGGACCAAATCAGGCTTCACCAACAACACACGAGACCCTTGCATAAACTTAAGTTCTGCAAAGGATATCATGCAGCCCAATTTCTCTGGTAGCTTATTTAGACTTTTACATACCCTTAAATAGAGTTCTTGGAAAGAAGTAAGCCGACAAATTTCATTTGGAAGATCCACAAAACTTGCAAAGCCACATAAATCAAGTTTTTACAGAAAAGCCACGACAATTTCCAATTGAGAGATGCATTAGGCTCGAGTAGAAACTTAAATCAAGTGTTTCCAAAGAAGTCATCTGACAAAGTTCAATTGGGAGATACACTAGACTCTCACAGCTGCTCATATCTATTTCTTCAATTATATCCACTCTTACGTTATATGACATGTATGCTTGGTCAACATTCAAGGACCTGAAAGCATATGCTATCAAAATTGAAGACCAAGCTCTCCATTTTCTCAATTTTATCACACTTTGTACTATAATACATGGAGATAGATGCTCTTGGTGGTCTTTTTTCTACATCAGTGGGAAAGATGCTTAATGAATGCTGTTGTTTGAAATCACAATGAATGAAGAAACACCCACACCTTTTATCCTGTTGATATTGTTGTTTCCTCACTATTAGGGAGGAGCCCATTCTTAGCCATTTCAGTTAGGACATTAAAAACAGCATCCATGTTCCCTTCTTTATGGTTGATCTCAACAAGAACTTTCGAAATCTCAGCATCAGCAAGCCTACAACTCCTCAAGATATCATTAATGAGTTGACTCAATTCATTGTTCATTCCCTCATTAAAAAGAGCTTTTATCAGGGCAAGAACACTAATAGTGTTAGGAATGAAACCTAATCTTATCATTTCCTCATACAGTCCAAATGCTTTCCGCACATTCCCACTTCTAGAATGCCCATGTATAATTACATTGTAGGCTACTTCATTAGGCTTCCAGTTTCTCTGAGTCATTGATTCAAAAACTTGATCTGCTTCATCCATCAATCCCTTCATACAAAAACTCTTTATGAGAGCTATCATACTCTTAGATTCAACATTACTGCAATGACCGATTAGTGTATCATATGTTACATCACTCGGAACGGACTCATCATAAAACAACCTGAACAAAAGCTGCCTTGCTTCCCTAGTCCGAGCTTGTTTACGGAGCCCATTTATAAGCACACTGTAGGTGACAACATCAGGAAGCAAACCCTTTTGTATCATTTCATCGTGCAGAATGAGAGCTTTATTTACATCCCCTTCCATGCAATAACCATTGATCAGAGTCGTATAAGTAAATTCATCTGGAGGCAGGCCCATGCTCAACATCTCGTGGAAAAGGCTGCAAGCTTCAACAAGTCTACTCTGTTCACAGAGACCTTGAATTAGTGACGAATAAGTGACAGCATCAGCTAATACACCCTTTCCAACCATCTCCTGCTTGATTTCATATGCCTTGTCCAAATCCCTGTTTCTGCAAAAACCAGTTATAATTGTGCTATAACTAACGACATCTGGGGCCAAACCCCTTGCTATCATTTCTTGGATGACCTGCAGAGCTTCATCCATTCTTCCAAAGATGCAGCTTCCATTGATAAGTGCGTTAAAAGTAACAATGGAAGGTGAGAATCCATTCTCAGTCATTTCCATCAAAACTTGATTTGCTTCATTCAAATATCCCTGCTTAGAAAAACCATCAATCAAGGTGGTATAGGTTACCTCATTGGGACAAAGTCCTCTCAGGCGCATCTCATCCAAGAATTCCATAGCTCGATTTAGATTTCCAGCCTTACACATGCTATTGATCAAGGCTGTGTAAGTAACAACGTTCGGGCTTACCCCCATCCTGATCATCTCCGCATGTAAAATAAGTGCCTGATGGATGTTCCCTTCCTTGCAATGACCATTAACAAGTGTGTTGTAGGTGACCTTATCAGGAACCATGCCCTTCCTATCCATTTCCTCAAGCACATCACGTGTTTCTTTCATCCTACCTTCTCGGCATAATCCATTGATAATCACATTATAGGAAATCAAATTTGGCTGCAAACCCCTCTGAGACATTAATTCGAACATCCTGAATGCTTCATTGACCTTTCCCAGTTTACAATATGCATCAACTATAGTGTTGAATGTGACTACAGTTGGGGCACAACCCTTTCTCTCCATCTCACGGAAAACTTCAAAAGCCTTCTCCAATTTCCCTTCTCCACAACAACCTCTAAGCAGAATGTTATAAGTATACACATTAGGAGATACCCCACATCTGATCATCTCCCCATAAAACTCCTCTGCTGACGAGACCGAATCCCCAGACCTGAACATCGCATCAAGGACGGAGTTGTACGACAAGATGCCAGGCATAAATCCATGAGATTTTGCTAAACCAATAGTAATTAAGGCTTTCCTAACCATGTTCAAGTGAGCATATGACTTCACCAGCAGATCAAAGACAGAGGAACTGGAGCTGCAAAGATGATAACTTGATTTCAGGCACTCAAAAATTAAAGAGCAGTCATCCTCCTCAGAAACCAGAACTTCGGCAATGGATTGGGCAGTCTTGTAGAGCTTGAATCTAGTGAGGATGTGAAGGGTAAGGCATTTGCATTGAATATCGAAGAAGGAATGATTGGGAGCCCAATTGAGGAATTTCAGGGTTAGGGTTTGATCGAATTGGGATTTGAGGAGAAGGAGGGAAGCTGCTTGTGGGGTGAATTGGGAAGATAATGAGTCGAGTTGGTTGGGGTACCTCTTGAGAAGAGTGAAGGCTTTGTCTGAGAGGAAAGCATCAGAGTGAGAATTAAGAGATGAAAACGAAGCATTTGAGAAAAGGAGAGCACGTATGTGGGGTTGGGAACCCTGGTGCTTCAGAATGCGCATTTTTTTGGCCAATCTGCATACACTAATGTAGGCTCAAGCTGTATAGAAAGTGGTTATGGCACCCAAGCACAGCAACACCGATTTATTGAAAGCCATCAGCAAACTCTCAGACTTAAGGTTTTCTAAGTTTGGAGCCTATAGATCAGTTGTTAAATTTCTGCACCTCAAATATAAGATCACTCCCACCATTAAAAAAGCTTCACAGGTTTTTTAACCCTGAAGCCTTCAATCAAAATAATACTTATGGGCATTGGCACAGCGTAGAAAGAGAGTACAAAGAAGTTTAAGGTTCCAGGTATGGTTACTTACTGAAAATAGAGTCGAGAGGATCAAAACAGAGCATCTGCCAGATTCAACCTTAAAAACTTGGCTCCGTGAACAAGGTGAGAGAGTTCTGTTCGGCAACCCCAATCGACCGTTCTTCTGATCGATGCTACTTTTGCTACCTGGGCGCGTGCTGTGCGCTGCCCTTGACTCAGGTAATGAGGTGCACACTGAATGACCGCCGTGCCCCCATGAAAATGTGAAAATTCTCGAGACACGATGGTTATTTTGCATACCCCTATGTCTGGGTGCAGGGGCAACACACAGCACATGCCTAGGTGGCATTCTCTTTCCCCATAATTAATATTAGACATGGTCATAAAAGTTCATTGTTGTGACTTGGTCCTAAAGAATTTTGGAAGACACATTGTGCGCTTCTGCCCTTTGCCCCTCATTTGTGTTTGAGAATTAGCAGCATAAGGACTGAATGTAACTTATATGACCTCTTAAAAACTTGATTCTAAAAGAGCTTGATCAATGGATATGATTGTTTGGCTCAATTCCGATGCCTGTTTCACTACCCCTCAGGTGGTCGATAGTGGGTGTGTAATCCGTTTTACTGAATAGACACTATCTGTTCCTACCCAAAAAAAAAGAGCTTGTTGCATTCTTTATCATTTTACTTCCTTTCAACTTTCTCTTACCCTCTTTAGGGGCTAAACTTAATTTATATTAGATGTAGAAACCCGAAGAATGAGAAATGATTTCAAATTGAAAAGTCAGATTGAATTTAAGTGTTCATAAAAGCATGGGAGATCAGAATTTAGTTGCAAACAATCCGTTTCAGTTCATTCTTAATACCCAATTAAACCCATATTTTTGCTCCCAGATTTTAACAGAGCAATCATATTAAACACGTTGCTTTTGTTCCCAGATTTTAACAAAGCAATCGTATCATTGTCGTACATGCTTGTTGTGCCAGATTTTGAAAAGTATTTTTTTTCATATAGTCCATTTAACTTCCGAACATATATGTTCCCGTATTGTTGTCATTCTCGAATTTAACATGCTCAGAAATGATGAATTGTTGAAGGCCTGAAATATCTTTTCTCAGTTCAATCAGTGTTAAGATTAAATAGATTAAGAGGTTCTCTCTTCATCGTCAGTGAAGTAAAACTCATTCTAATAGATTTAGCATGCTCGTTTTTTATTGCCCTCATGCTCAATAGGCAAGGTTTGCCTCATATGAATCTATGTGATCAGCAGCCCATCTGCGGTGCGCTTTTTTTGAGTGGGTCTTTCATTGGGGTGTCCTCTAGATTCAACAAAAATGGAGAAAAATATAAGTTTTACAATGCAAGCAGTGATTGTTTGGGAAATTTGGAAGCATAAAACTGCAATATCAATTCTTGTATCCCCTGCTTCCTCTTCTGACCTCTCTGATGCTCCTCCCCTAGCCTCTTAAGACTATGGGGGAGCCCTAGCTCTGTGGTTTTTCATATATTTTATAGATGGATCTATCTCCCGATATCTTCATGCTATGAGTTTAGGTACTCTTATCTTAGATGGTGATGGTATGCTTGTGCTGGTGGCCACTAATCATATGTTCCTTAGCTCGACGGTTGTTGGTGAAGCCTTGGTCCTTCGTGTTGGGTTGAAGATGGTAGTGGAAAACGGTTTGAGATGTGTCATTGTCCCTCAGATTGTTTGGTTCTGATGCCTTTGTTCTCCCTATGGATGTGTCCTCTATCATCATGGGTGTCCAGTCCCTTGTTAGTCATTTTGAGACCTGCTCTATTGCTAAATGGGCCCTCTCTTACCCTCAGGTAGGTCTTCAGAAGTCCTTTTTCCTAAGGATCTTCTTAAGATTTAGGTACTCTTTTCCCAATGAGGACTAATAAATTTCCTCCATTTACAGGGTTTTCAATGCCAAAATGACACATTGATTTTTACTCCATATTGAGTCTCCTTGATCTAAGAATGCCAATATTGCCAGTCAATCCTTCAAGAATTGAAGATGTCAGCAACCTTAGCTAGTTAGGATTTCTAATGACCCTATTTTGGTGATGCCTAGTCTTACAAATCTAGTCACACCTTCACCTTAGAGAGGAGGAGGGGGGGGGGGGGGTTAAGGAACTACTTGTATGCACAAAAAAAAAAAAAAGAAGGAAAAATAGATGGCTACAAATATGAGGGAAAATGCCAATATATGGGGTAAATGTTTGAGGTTTGTTGTGAAAATTGGCATATGGTCATTTTAGACCATGTCCATCCAATTCAACAATTTCTTTTTTTTTAATAATAGAAACAAACTATTAATAGAAGAAAAAAAAAACTGGAAAACACATAAGGTGGTGTTGCTATAGCAGGATGAAAGAACCAATCTTCTTGAAAGTGGGATAGTTTCTTGAATTTTTATCGTATGCGGTTCCCTGACCGGTGCGGTTCCCTAGTGTCTCTCACAAGAGGAGGGTGGACCCCACCTGGGCAGAGTGTTCAGTCAAGTGCCTCTGGTGGGTCCCACCCCCTCTTGTGAGAGGCACTAGGGAACCGTAGACGATAACGATTCATAGTTTCTTAGTGGAATGAACAAAGGGAAACCCAAACATAGAAGAACCCTAATAGCTGCTAAATTGGAGTTTCTACCAATTCTCCAATTCTAGAAGGTAGTATATTTGCATAAAAAGATTCAGATGAAAGCAACCAAAGACCACGCATTGCCCCAATGCAGCAACAATACATAAGGGTTATACTCCCCACCCCCTTCCCCCTTTCACCTACTCCCTCCCTCATTTTCTTTCCTCTTGTTCGAACACGAATACATTCTCTTCGTTCTTCTTCTTCTGCAACCCCTACCGCACTATGCTCTGCCTCTTTCCTTACTCTGTGTTCTTCCTCTATTACTTAGATATCACTTTGATCATCCACTCAGAATGGCTCGCTCAATTTCTAAAGCAAAGCTTCTCTCTGTTCTTGTTGTTTGCTTGTCAATATCAATAAACAGGTAGGACGAAATCAAAGAAACAACTCTTTGGATCTGACTTACGGTTTCCTTTTAGGGTCATGTCCTTGTTCAGTTTGGTTTTGTGGAGACTGTTAGGCTTATAAGGAGGGGACACCATTCCTACTTTCCACGATTTGATAGCAGGCAGTGCCATTTTGCCGCTTAATTGCACTTCTCTTGTGTTTAATCCATCTTGGGATCTTAGTTGTCCGGCTTAGGCATTCCCTGATGCCAAGATTCGTCATTTCTCTTCCTATTTTGACAAAGAAAATATAGCATAGGAGATAAAGACAGAGCTACCGTTGGAATGGAAATTATCTGCTAACCTTTCTGCCCGGTCCATTTCCCTAAGTCCCTCTAATAAGGGACCTTTATCCCCTGAGGTTCGCTGACCGGTACAGTTGTGCAATTCCTCTCATAGGAGAGCTGAAATGACCATTCCACCCCCTGACCGAACACACTGCCCGGGTGAGATCTACCCCCCTTTTATTAGAGGCACTAGGGAACCGTACCGAGCAAGGGAACCACAGGTGATAAGAATTCCTCTATCTAATAAGGGGGTGAATCCCACCCGGGTAGTGTGTTCAGGAAAGGGGTAGGGTGGTCATTTCCACCCCCACAAAACAACCTCCAAAAAAATGAACAAACAAAAACTTATAAAAGGAAGGGGCTGTTCACCAAAACGATGCCATTGTCAAGATTAAAGAACAAATGGTGGAAAGAGGTCAGGGATAGTAAGGAAAAAGAGTTGGTTTTCATGGATCATAATTAGTTTTCAGAACTTATTTTTTTTGGTAAATTACAGTTTTGTAATCTCATGCATCTAACGGTAGTTTCTATTTTCAGAATTTCACCATTAGGGTTTATATTCTGATGCATTTAACCATCATCTCGTCAAATGCTCTCCCAGGAGAAAGGTACCCTTCAGCAAGGTGAAGGTTCTCCAACCCTAAGAGCCCTTCCTTCAGCCCGCAGCAGATGAATCCTTCAAGCCAGTGGGAACCTCGGTCCCTAATCAAATCAGCTAAAAATAAAGGCATCTTTAAAACCTTCACAATCCACAGCAACCTTAGAAAATGAGGAAAATGACTTCTAGAACCACAACTCACCATTCAGATATCAGCAAGAGAATTCAACTCAGTATCACCAAATGTGACGTATGCATTAACATCATAAAGTGAAATTTAACTATCTCTCCGTCCCTGCACTTGTGGACAGAGAAGTAGCAAGAAGTTATTTTCACTCAAATGTACCAAATATATGTTATCCTATACCCTACCACCCACAATAATGCTCTTTTGCAAAGCAAATTAGATGCTAATCAGATAAGACACACCATGTAATGATTTGCAAGTGAACATAAGACAAGAAGTAAAACAGTCTGAAAAGTTTAAAAGAAAGAAAAAAATTTCAGAATCATCTTTTCTATCCAGGCAAATATGCAGCCATATTTAATTATCTGGCGTCATTAAGTGCTGGAATAAATAGTTTCAAAATGTAAACCAATTACCAAGTTCCACAAACCTACAAGACGAAAACTGAGGAAACAAAACAAGGGGGCAAGAAAAAAAAAAAGGGAGTTGGGGGGGGGGGGGGTAGGGGATTTTAATGACCTAAGGAAAATGTTTCCTGCTCATGCTCACCTCTCTATCTTTATCACTCAATCAATAGCTAAACTTGCCTCACCAACAGTGAATTTGATAGCTTATAGCTTATCCTCGAACTCAGAGAGTGGAGTCATCTGCTCTTTCAAACCTTTCCTCTTTCTAATGTCAGCAACCAGCTGTGAAGCCTGGGTTCCAGACTCCAATGGGTCAGAAGACATCATGTCCCAATGATCAAACACACACTGGGGAAAGGCCTGACCCGAGGTTGCAGCCCTGAGCGTACTTGAGAATCCAAATGATTCAACGACAGGAAGGTAAGCCTTGATGTTGTAGAGTGGGGTACCTGGTCTTTGCATTTCCTCAAAGACGTGGCCACGCTTCTGGTTCAGAACACCATAGATACCACCAAGTGCCTGCTCTGGTGCCTGGATCTCGACTAAGTAGACTGGCTCCAGAAGCCTGGGTTTGGCAGTGAGCTGAGAAGCATAGATGACCCTCCTAGCAGTTGGAATAACCTGACCACCTCCTCTGTGGATGGCATCAGCATGCAGCACCACATCACAAACCTCAAAGCAGATACCCCTCATGTTTTCTTCAGCCAAAGCTCCCTCCTTCGAAGCCCATTGGAAACCAGCAACAACTGAGTCCTTGATTTCATTCAGATACTGTACTCCCTTACACATATCAACGACCATGTTTGGCCCTGTGGTCTCAGGTCCAAAACACCAGATCTTCTTGGCAAGATCTTTGTCCCACCCAAACTCCTCTGACAGGACCTTTGAACGAACCTTAGGATCATCCCTTGGACCAATACGCCCATCATCAATGGCTTCTGCAAGACCTTCCTCCAAGGGCCTTGCTTCCATGTATAAACGGTTGTGCTTGTTTGGTGACTTGCTCATGACAGTTCGGCATGACTTCTCAAGGACAGTCTCACGGAAAGAAACAACGGGATCAGATTGAATGATCTCGGCGCCACCCATAAAGTCTTCTTGCAAATCCTTCAAACAGATCTCGAGGTGGAGCTCACCAGCACCAGCAATGATGTGCTCTCCAGACTCCTCTATCATACACACCACCATAGGATCCGACTTGGCCAGACGTTTCAGACCTTCAACGAGTTTTGGAAGATCTGAAGCAACCTTACATTGTACAGCCACACGCACAACTGGTGACACAGAGAACTTCATAGCACGAATTGGATGAGCATCAACATCCTTCTCATTTGTCAGGGTTGCATTCTTTGTAATGAACTGGTCAAGACCAACCAGAGCGACTGTGTTACCACAAGGCACATCCTCAACTGATTCCTGCTTCTTTCCCATCCATATAACAGTTCTTTGCACACTCTTAACGTACAAGTCCTTCTTCTGGCCAGGAACATAGTTTGGTCCCATGATTCTAACCTTCAAACCTGTAGAGACTTTACCAGCGAAGACACGACCAAAAGCAAAGAACCTACCTTTGTCAGAGGCCGGAATCATCTTGGACACATAAAGCATAAGAGGTCCATCAGGATCACAGTTCCTAATTGCATTAGCATACATATCATCCATAGGACCCTCATACAAGTTCTCAACACGATACTTCTGGGCTGTGGAAGGAGATGGAAGGTGAAAGATCATCATTTCAAGTAGAGCACTGCTAGCTGGGAGCCAGGTCTGCATAACACGCTTCATCAAAGCTTTCCCACACAATTCTTTCTCGTCAGACTTCATGGTCACACCAAGCTTCTGCAACATTGGCCACAGCTTGTCTTTTTGATCATTCATGCAAGTATTGATAATCTGCTTGATAGGTTCATAACAGAACTGGACAAAACCCCTCTTGCAGGTTGCTGACCCAGTGTTCTTGCTGGTCCATTTCTTGGTGGCAGGGTCAAAATAATTCTCACCCCAGAGCCTTTCCATCATCTTTGACTCATCTACACCGAACTTGGATGCGTACATCTTGGCAAAATTGGTCAAAGTGAAAGCCCAACCATGCAGACCAGCAGAGAAGGCAACTGTACCTTTCTCAGGGTAAACCTGGACATCCCCAAGAAGTGGATCCTCATACGTGGCCATAATCACATTGGCATTCTCAATGACCCTCTGAAAGGTCTGATAAGCCTCTTCTCCATCCACCTGAAGCTCAAGGAAGCACCTGTCCATCTTGTTTACAGTCAACACAGGCCTAATCCTTTCACCAAGGGCCTGTCGCAGCACAGTCTCAGTTTGAACACACACACCCTCAATACAGTCCACCACTACAAGTGCACCATCAGTAATACGGAGAGCAGCTGTGACCTCAGATGAGAAATCAACGTGCCCAGGGGAATCAATCAAATTGATCAGATACTCGTTCCCCTTACGTTCCCCCTTGTAGCTTTTCAGAGCAGCATCTGTCATCTCATAGTACAGAGAAATACCAGTTGATTTAATAGTAATGCCTCGCTCTGCCTCATCTGCGCGGGTATCAGTCATCCGAACATCTCCTGCAACTTCTTGTGCAATGATTCCAGCAGCTGCCACAAGAGAATCTGTAAGAGTAGACTTCCCTGCAAAGTTCAACATACAATGTCAGAACACAATGGCATCCATAACTTCTAAATAAGATTAACAAGCGAGCAAGAACAAAAGAGAGAGGTGCCAAAACTAGACAAACAATTTTTGAAGAATTACCGAATGTATTTAACAGATATTAATAATTGTTTTTAAACAAAAAATTGTCAAATGCCCCTTCAGGGAGATGTGAATATCTGAATGAGGCTACTAGAAGGGTATGAAAATCATTAAATACAGATTTGCTTTAAAACGCAGAATTTTTTTTTAGAATCTGACCCCCAACATGATTGGCCAACATCATCCAACCAGATCTGAGCAAATTAAGGATCAAACACAAAATCGTGATGCTTTTTAATGCCCCTGAAAATGAGCTTGTTAACAAAATTTAGAGAGTTGCTTTGCCCCAAAAATGGAGAATCATAGGAAATCATAAGAGAAAAGACAGCCAAGAGTTAACTACAAGAGAATTCATACCATGATCCACATGGGCAATCACAGACATATTACGAATGTTGTGTTTCAGGTCCATAATCCTGCGAAGCTCCTCTGCAGTAAACTTCACCTGTGCACGAATCAAATTAATTTCCCAATCAGTGGCTGAAAAAGAATTTTCAGAATGGCAAATACAAACTCATTTGGAAACAGTAGTCTTACCATCTTGTCTGTTCTTAGTTAGCAACCTCAAAAATTAAGATATTGCAAGGAGAAGTTCCTGTAAAAGTTATAAACAGAAAATAATAATTAGCCAGTAGTCACTAACACAACAAAATATCACAAACTAACCAACAATGACAACATCGAAAAGACACTGAACACTGGAATATGCAAGGACGCACTTCAGTCTAGTCCATCAGAAGGGACACGATACAATCCATATAAGAACCATGTGAGAACAAAAAGAACCGCCACATTATAACAAAAAAATAGCATTTTTCATGTTCTTCAAAAAATCGTTGTCCAACTATTTTTTTCTTCATAATTTGCAATAATGGGGGTGTCAGATTCCAAACAACTAGGAAGAACCAACAAACTCAACCAATGGAATAAACATCAAATGAGAAATAGATTGACAATGCATGCAAATGAGAATATCTAATTATGTCAGCGTTATCCCACACATGATACAATGACTAAAAATATTATAGAAAACAGATTAGAGATCAACTGCAGAATTCAATCACATAGTCTCATATATATACAAAGTAATTCATAAACTAGCATATGAAATTGGAGAGGAAATATCAAGTCATAAACACATGGATTAGTAAGAAAAAAAGGTTTATTTAACTGGAAGAAAACATACAAGGACTAGAATGCCACAGACAAATAAAAACACACATAAAAATCAATAAAATTCTAACTTTGTTCACATCATCTCATAGGAAAATAGTGCAAATCAAAACCAAGCTATGAAAATTATAGTGATTTGTGACCAAGGATCATCAGAAATGGAGAAATAGCTAAGAAAATTCAGAGTTAATGACATATGACTGTTTGAGTCTTGTAAAGGACAAATTGGAATGACCTAAAAATTCAGGTCAGGTAATAATTGAGAAACTCTACTGACCAGCTTAATTTCACAAAAATCTGAGAACAAGAAAGGTGTGCGCAGGTAAATCAAAATTCTAGTAGAAAAATCTGAGCATAGAACCAGATCTAGTAGCTAAAGATAGATTTTAGGAAATAACGTAAACAGGAACAGGAATGCCAATTTCTAACTACCCAAAGCTTGTTTTCAGACAATTGGATCGCCACCTTCCCTTGTGGGGTTCCTAGACTTTAAGTCTAGAACTCCATAAGAGATCATAACCTAATGCAACTGCATCAGAAAAAAGGAGCCCACTAACCCTTCATGTGGGGTATCATCCCAAAACCTAGGTTGACTTTCTACACAGGCTGATTTAAAATACCAGCTGTAAAACTAGACTTCCAATATATACTAATGCTGGTCTGCTAATATGAAAACACTTTAATAATTTATTAATCTTTGCAATAAAAAGCATAAGAGGGTACAATTTACTAGGAAAAAAATGAAAAAAAAGTAACAAAAAAGGACCAGATTTTCCTTCAGCCATGGTCAATGGCGTTGGGAGTAGGGATGTAAATGGATATTCGTAAATTTGTATTCGATCCGAGTTCGCATCCGTTTAGGAGAATTTGAATCCGTCCGAAATCGGATACGAATATGATAATCCCCCTATCCGACCGATTATTATCCGATTCGTTTAGCAGTCCAACGGTAATAAAATATCTGAAATATAACTCTGTGTTTGCCTATCCTTTGAAGTTACCTTATCGGATTTTGTTGTCTTATTTTTATAAATTTATAAGTTAAGATAATGTAATTCTTTTTCTAGATTAGCTATTGGTTTATACATATTGTTTTATGCAATGTGATTCATGGAATTACATATCTATTAAAAAAGCAAAAGTAAAAAACGTAAGAGAATAAAAGATTAAGAAGAGTAGAAGAAAGGGTAGTTACTGAACTCTCAAGTCTCAACCCTAACCCTCATCATAAAAACGGTAAATATGTCAACGGATAGTCGAAAAATTGTATTTGGTCTGTATTCATATCCATTTAGGAGAACCTGCATTCAAAAAATCACTATCCGAAAATTATCCGAATCCGTCCGAAAACCGATAGGATATGATCGGAATCCGTCCGAATATAATCGGATACGAATATGATAATGCCACTATCCGACCGAATTCGATCCGTTTACATCCCTAGTTGGGAGGGTACTTCTCAAACCGAGGTGTGGGAGGGTATCACTCTACACTTGGGGGGAGAGCACCATTTGTAAATAGAGAGCAGAGAAGTACAGCTTTATGCTGTACGGTTCCTTTCACCGCATGGTGAAGAAAAACTTCACCCTAAAATTAACCTTGAATAAACAAATAAAGCAAACATCAAATATATGGAAAAAAATAAATAGAAATAGTTATCAAAACAAGAAGACGATGAAATAAAAGCAAAAACTGCATGGATACATCAATAAACAGAAAATGGAAGATAACAGATTAGTAACCAGAGATTGGGAAACTAAAAAGATAAATAAAATAGAAACTTTTCCCTAATAACCCAAACAAACTCAGATCAGATCTAACCTACAAACACAAATTAAAGCTAATGTCTTTCAGAATATGCACGTAAAAAAAATTCCATCAACCTCATTTACACACGTGAAAATGCCTTATCAAGAACAGGATAAAAATGCGGCAAGATTCAGTAACAAGCATAATCGATTCTAATCTACAGCAACATTGTTGAGAACCTGAAATTAAAACTAGTAAAAAATAATAATAATAAAATTACAAAAGTACAAAACTTAGACAGAGTAATAGATCAGCAAAAGAATTCCACCTCAACACGAAATCTACAACGTAAATATAAACTGAAACATAGAAATCAATAGATCAAACAACATTAAACAAAACCAAAAGAGAAAATCCTCAGCTCTAAGTTCAAACTAATAAACCAGATCTAATAATTTTGATAACTACACAACAGCATTAATCGGAAAAGCCAACGAAGAAATGGAAGAATCAGAGAAAAAAAAGGATCGAAGGTTACCTGAGAAGAAGCAATGCCAAGAACGAGAACGAGAAAGAGAACGAGAACGAGAACGAGAACGAGAGGTGAAGAAAGCTCTCTCAGTCACAAATGCCGGGTGACTGAGGATATGGTATTATGAAATGCGAAGCTAGAGCAAGAGCGGAGAAACCCTAATATCGTTGCGTCCAATAGATTCTAACCATTGGATTCGGATTTAAAGAATGTCTTATGACCGTTGATTTTTAGAAATTTAAGAGCTTATAAGTCATGGTATATACTTGATTCCCACGAAAGCGTTTCAAACGTGCCGCGTATCTTAGTTTATTTACATTTTCACCCTCGAATGTTTGTATTTTCGACGGGTTTCATCCTACCGGGTGCGGTGCTCCAAATCCTCCAATAGGTCCCAGCCATTGGATTCGGATTTAAAGAATGTCTTTGAACCGTTGATTTTTAGAAATTTAAGAGCTTATAAAGTCATGGTATACACTTGATTCCCACGAAAGCTTTTTTACACGGTGCAGCGTATCTTAGTTAATTTACATTTTTGCCCTCGAAAGTTTGATTTTCTACGGATATCATCCTCTCAATTGCACCACACTTGTGAATCCAACCTTAAAAACATCAACAGGGGCGTCTCAAGTGGACCATTTCCGTATTTCTACATCTATCATTTATGAAATTAAGAATTTTTGCAATTATATATTTTTTATTAGGGAAGTAGTTTTTTGTCAAGAGTGTGGCCTACGCCAGCACTCCCATGTATCTATCTTTTCTCTTCTCAAAATAAGGGGGCAGAGGTGTCTTTTCAAATGGGAAAGAGAGAGATAGACTCATGGGAGCGGACAGATAACTTTCTCCCTTTTTATTACTATTTTAGAAAAAAGGGGGCTACTAATTTTACTGGAGCAATTATTTTACCTGCCTTACACAAGTCCATGGATTTAGGTATCAGTTACATATTGATATATTGGTATTATTAGATAGGAAAATTTACGAAACACCCCCTTAAAATGGATCGAAAGTCAGATCACCCCCTAAAATTTGAAAATACTCAGATCACCCCCTGCATTAGAGCCCTATACTCAAATTAGACCCTACCGTTAGTTAATTGATGAAGTCAACTGGTTAAATTTGTTGAAAACCCTAAACTACCCTTGAGAAGAAAATAATTACTATTTTACCCTTAAATCTTAAAACCCAACATGTAGTCTTTTTTTTTTCTTTCTTAATGGGTCTAAGGAATCGGAGAGGGAATTTTCCCTCTCCTTCTTCCCCAAATTGCTAAACCGAATGGAGTTAGAGTCGCCGGCAGAGTGGTCGACGACCACCTCTGTGTTTTTCTTGCAACCGGAACAGTACTCGAAGAGTTTCTAAAAGTTCGTTTCAGGGGTTGGGTTCGATTCCACTAACCGAGAACCCCAAACAGAAAGAGAGATTTCGGGGGAGGGATTTCAGAAGAAAAAAATCAAGGAAAGAGAGTGAGAAAAATCAGAGACAGTGAGAAATCTTAGTATTTTCAAATTGGTCGACGACCCATTAAGAATCTTAAAACCAAATTGGTCGACGACCCATTAAGTATTTTCAAATCTTAAATCCCAACATGTAGTATTTTCAAATTGGTCGATGTAGGGCTAGAGAGAGTCGCCGGCAGAGTGGTCGACGACCACCTCTGTGTTTTTCTTGCAATCGGAACAGTACTCGAAGAGTTTCTAAAAGTTCGCTTCAGGGGTTGGGTTCGATTCCACTAAAAGTACTCGAAGAGCTTCTCTCTTTTGCAAACGAAGATATTTCTTACAGCAATTTGTTGCCTTATTTGACGTCTTATCAATTTCTTCTCTTCCAGTCCATCTACCCGAAAACAAACAAAAATCTACAGCCGAGAAGAAGAAGGGGCGGCAGACGCAACAGTTAGGGTAGGGGTGAAGCTATGAAGGGCGAAGGTTTGGACTTGCAATCACCCCCTGGCCACCTGGTGGCGGCCACCATGAACGGAGACGGAGACCCAAGCCCTAGGAGTTTTTTTCCCCAGAATCATTCTCTGCTGTGAGATTTTGCACCATAACCAAGCTTGAAACTGTATTCACCGTCAGGTTAGGGTTGCAGGAGTTGAATGTCCCTTTTCACATATTAATTGAGTTGATTAATCGATGGTTGCATTCAAGAAAGCTTGAAATTTCGACAATTGTCTCAAAATCTCAGATCCAACTGTGCCTTGCTGAAGGAGTTTTATGCGATTGGAGTTCTTCTCCTTCCGCTGGCTTTGTTCCTGGCTGAAGGTTGAAGACAATCTTCATGGCTTTTTCCCGTTGAGCAACGGGGCAAGGGTATCACCGTCGGGCGTCGGTTAGGGTTCGAAGAAACACAAGATGAGAAGAATAGAAAAGGGTAGTATTGTAAATTTAATTCTAATGATTTATTACAAGGGTAAATTAGTCCTTTTACACCAATAACTAACAGCAGACTAACACCGTTAGTGTAGAGGGGGTGATCTGAGTATTTTCAAATTTCAAGGGGTGATCCGAGTTTCGACCCATTTTCAGGGGGTGTTTCGTAAATTTCCCTATAGATATCGACATTAATATGATATTGATACAGATTGGTAGTTTGGTATCGTCGAAAAAGTAAAATGATGCATTAGGGGTAAAATGGTCCAATTTGTATCAATATCAGTATTACCCAAACATGTTATTGTTTGACAAGAAAAATAACCGCAAACGCACAGTATCAACTGTAGCTACGGGCCAAACTCAGGGAGGTCGAGTTGCTTAAATCTTATTCTCAATTTAGGCAAAGTGTACTCAACAAGCAATTTATATCTCTAAACTTGAACTAAGAAAAATATCAAGATTAACTATCAAATTAAGAAAACTAGGCTAAACTAGGGCAAACAGAATTAACACAAAAAGTAAGAGAATGAGATTGATAGATTCAAATTGAGATGGGCTTTTGGGAATGGAATCCACTACAAGGTTAAGGTAAATCAATGATCAACACATCAAAGCATTGCATATATCATGGTCGTGGTCTATATGAGATGCGGCGCAAATGGTTAACATATCCTATGAGTAATACACATTCAATACACAATTAGATCTTAAAAATCATGAACATGAATGGTACGTGTCACAATGGCTACGGTGGCAATATTGCATATAGTCCATTAGAATGACATGCACACAATGCGGCGGTCAATAGTTGTAAACCCAAACAATGAACATGTCCATTAATACATAAGCATGCAAATCATCAACTCATCCTTCCCTCATGGCTTCATCCTACCCCAAGAGTTGAGGGTTTAGTTGGCAATGGAAAAATCGATGGAAGGAGAGGGGGGTTGATGAAGAGAACATTAAAACTAAAAGAAAATTACACTGTCACCCCCTAAGGTTTGTATTAAATACAAAGCAACCCCTTGTGTTTTTAAATTATACAACCACACCCCCTGAGTTCCCGCTCCGTTAGTTAGGTGTTACGATGCTGGTTAATTTTCCCTCAAATGACTAATATACCTCTTTCAGGGTTTCTAATCATTTTCCCTTAGATTGTCAATATGTGGAAAATAAAAATCCGACGGTCAGATTTGAGTCATGACTGTCACCCATCCAACCCTAACCTAGCCCTAGTTACCCATCTTCTCTCCTCCCTGTCTCTCTCTCTCTCTACTGCAACTCCTTAGTGTTTCTATTCTCTCTCCTTCTCTGCCAAAAAAAAAAAAAAAAAATGATGAAACAAATCCAGGAACGACGGATGTCGCACAATCGACCTAACAACCCCCCAAATGCCGATGTTCTCTTCTTTTAGGGTTTTCTCAAAAAAAAAAAAAGAAAAGGGAGAATGAGGACAAACAAATAAATGTCGATTTGGGGCTTTTTCTTGATCCCGGTCCCTGTGGAAATTTTTTTTTGTTTTTTTGGTAAGACCTATGGAAGTGAGAAAAAGGGGTGTGGCAGTGGATCGATCGTTTCTTGAAGGATAACAAGATAAGTGCTTCAATAGATTAAATCATTAAATAAAAAAGATGAGAAAGCCGGGGGAAGTTAGGGTTTCTTGGATGCTGGTTGTTGCAGACATCATCAAAAGATCTAGAAGATGAAAAAAATTACGCTTCCCTTTTAAACCCAATTGACCCAAAAAAAACCAAAATTAGGATTATTTTCTTGATTGCCCCTCAAACTTAGATCCTCCCCATCCACCGAGATAAATACCACATGCAAACTCAGATCCTCCCCATCTCTGAGACTGCCCCTTCTTACACTTCTTCTTCTTTTTCTCATCCATCTTCTCCTTCGACTATGGGGAAGAAGTCAATGTTATTTAGAGGACGTGGTAATCAGGGTCGTTTTCTTTTCCTCTCCTCGATGTTGTTTGGGGGCGAGAAAACCATTGAAAAAAGACCTCTACTCTCCCAAGCTTCCAGTACCAATACCAATAGCAACCGCAACAACATGAAACTACAGGAGTAGAGGAGGTGGAGGGTCAGGCAGTTCCTGGATTTGTTGCATCATCTTCTGTTTTTTTTTTTTTTTTTTTTGGGTGCTGTTCTTTGTGTTGCAGCCAGCCTGCACCCAGGCACTTGGGGGTGGGTGCAATGACCATCCTGCCCCCCTCATAGGCTATCCATGTGCCTGGGCACAGGCTGCGTTGCGGTACAGAGAACATTCTCCCTTTTTTTTGTGCAGAGGAGAGAGAAATAAAAACACTAAGAGAGGAGTTGCAGTAGAGAGAGAGGGAGGAGAGAGGATGGGTAACTAGGGTTAGGTTAGGGTTGGATGGGTGAAAGTCATGACTCAGATTTGATCGTCGGATTTTTATCTGCCACGTATCGACAATCTAAGAGGAAATGAATAGAAACCCTGAAAGGCATATATTAGTCATTTGAGGGAAAAATTAACCAGTACCGTAACACTTAACTAACAGAGTGGAAATTCAAGGGGTGTGGCTATATAATTTAAAAACACAGGGGGTCGCTCTGTATTTAGTACAATCCTCAGGAGGTGACAGAGTAATTTTTCCTAAAACTAAACTATAAAAATAAAATTAAAAGATTAAAAAACTTAGCTTGTGTAGAACTTGAACTTAAACCATTGAAGAAAAATTTTCAATCTTAACCTTGAATCAACAACTTGAATCACACCAATGTAAGAAGGGGATGAAGATTAAAAATCTCAAATTACATTAGATCTAGGAATGAAAAAGATAAAATTACATCAAAGTTTGAAGCTTAGACAAAAAAACTAGAAAGAAAAAAACAAGAGAAAGAATGCTAAAATAAAAGACTAAAGAGAAAATGAATGTCTTTCCATGGGGGAGAGACCCCCCTATTTATACACACAACCCCCAATCCCCCTTGCAAAATTTGAACAGCCTTCCTCTCTCTTTTCGAATTTCGGCCAGCCAAGGAAGAGATTCCCTTGATCAATATTTTTCCAGCCAAGAAATTCTAAATTTGATATTTTAAAAAAGAAAAATAGAGAAAGATTGAGATTTTTATCCAAAAAATAGAGAGGGCGTTGGAGATTGGATCCACAACTCTAAAAATAGAAGATCTCAATCAAATCATCAAGAAAATCTTTCCAATCTTCCAAGATTTGAGTAACTTGCTTTGACTTGGGCTCTACTCCACAACTGAAAATGCTAATTGTCACCAACAATGCATTTGGACAAAAATAACCCTTGGAATTTTTTATGGGAATATGAACTGCCCTTATTGAATTTGCTTGCTTGGGTCTTCATGGCCCAATGGTTCAGCCCATATATGAAATTAATTCTTAGGTCTATGGACATGGGCTTCTTTAAAACTTGATTCCTTGCATTTCAGCTCCACAAAGGCTTTTATGCATAATTTGGGCTTTCTTTCAAGAATTGACCTAAACCCAAACATAAAAATCTCGAGAACTTGTTCAAGCATGAAAAATACAAGAATATAAATGCTTAAATTAACATATAAATGTGCTCATCAATTATGGTCATCAATACTGATACCTCTAACCCTGTACACAAGATTTGTTGGGTGGATAAGGGTGGAGAAGCGAAACTTGTTTAGCAAACAAGGAGGGTAAGTTTCTTCTACCCAAAAAAAAAATAAAAAAAACAAAAAACAAAACAAAAAAAAAAACAAAAAAAACAAAAAAACAAAAAAACAAGGAGGGTAAGGATGACCAGCCTCTACCTTTATATTATAACCTTCTTGTCTAATGCAGCCGCCTGAAAAGAGGTATAAATATAATTAAGGGAAAAGAATCGCAACTACTCCAAAGTACTATTTCCGTCTCATATGAGGTTCTTTATTATTTTTTCACTCCTGCTTTAACTATGTGGAATTGTGGATCTCATGTAGATGATAACATTGTCGACACTACCATTGGTGTGGCATGCAAAACTTCCCCCCCTCCACACTAGCATCATGGGAAGCCCTCTTCCTATAGTTAGACAAGATATGACGCTCTCTATATTTTTATCATCTTTATTATGTGTTGTAGGTAACTATTGTATTGAATTATATGCTTAGGTCAATATTGTGTTTGAATTTTATGCTTAAAAAAAATATTGTGTTGTTTATTAAGTTAAAGAAGAGGCATCATTTTACCAAAAAAGAGAGGCATCATTAGTATTTTATTAGGTAAAAAGGCAACCTGAGAATGTTTAAGCCTTCCCTATCATACAGTAATACTTGTCTAATGCTTCATTTGTTTAGCGGAAAGTATTTGGGTTGAGAATAAATAGTGAAGGAAAGTTTGACAATTTTTTAAAGTTTTAGAAATTTGAGATGGTAAACCTGCTATACAATCAAAGCATAAGACTTTTACCACAACAAAGAATGTACGTACGTAAAGGCCATTACTTAACCCTAATCGACTTGTTGCCACACTTGTTAAGAAGATTACAAATTCTTATACAATGAATTGTTTTAAATGGTCAAGGTTACGGTGTAACCCATGCCAACATTTTCTACTTCCAACCAAATCGTGTTGGACTAAGTCAGGTTTGAGCTCAGTTTGCTTCAAAGTTTATAAATTCCCCAATATATGTCCACCCAACTTGCACCCCTACCCATGGCATTAGGCACAACTGCTATTTAGTTCTAAGCAAAGTTAAGATTTCCTTAATTTCATTCCATTGTGTGCTTGACGTTGATGCCTAGATGATTTCACCCAAAAAAATGCCTACTTATGTTCTTTAGTAATTGCATGTTTTTGTGTAAGAAGAGTGTAGTGTATTGACATGCCGCTTCCATCAAAACTCACCCTTCGCATTCACAGAGACAAGTTTTGGAGCATAATTTATTTGGGATAAAATTGTGCAAAAATACGAATGAGATGATATTGAAGGTAGTTGGCAATAGATGCACATTTTCTCTCGGATAAGGTGGGTTTTCGAACTCGGAAGATATATAGTATACAGATGTAGATCTACACAGATCACTGGTGCATCGTAGAAATCTTCTCTTGTAGTTCTTTCTTGGTGGTTTGGTGCTAGCTTTGGTGGCTCAGCTCGTTTCTATTGGAGGCATTGAAAGATGCTTTAAGTGCTTTTAAGTAGGCAAGGCATCTGATGGTTGTTCATGAAGGATGCCTCCTGCTTTATGGTTAGGTCTGGTGGTTTGGTGCTAGCTCTGAGCACCAAATTAAACCACCATACTGAACAATTTCATAGTATGACTCATTAGTTTATTCGTCTACAGTTATTATAGCTTTGAATATCATCATTATTTTTATAAATTGGAATCCCAATGCTTCTCCTCTAGATATCTTATATTTTTCTTATGCTCATAATCTTATTAAACAAGCTGGTTTTTTTTTTTTTTTTTTTTTTTTTTGGTTTTGATGAAAAAAACCACCATATATTAACAGCCCTAGGGTAGGAGTTTGTACATAGAGTTGGGGGTATGACACCACTTAAAAGTTAGAGTACTAAAGTTCTTTGTGAGTTCAGCAAGTTCCAAAAAACTAGTGATAGTGTTCCAGGGGATTATGGGGAGGCACTTTGTGGTAAACAAATCAAAAAGTTGTTTGTTGCAGCACCATATCTCCTTTAAGATGATATGTTCCGCGGCTGCTCTCTTCCACCCTTGAAGAATGCCACATAGCTCTACTTCTATTTCATCCAGGGATGCTGTCCGACTGGTTTCTGTTCGTTGTCCATTAATGAAAAGGGAAAATGTCCATCTGGCTATTCTAAGTTCGGGATCAAAAACTCCTGCGACCAGCAAACCAGGGAAGTCCATGTTGAAGTCAGTTATAGCAGCAATATCAGGTGGACAAGGTGTATGTGGTGTCGGTATAATGGGTGGAGCAATAGTTGGAGGAGTTAAATTAAGATCAGAAATCCATTGGTTAACATTATGGATGACCACCAACGGGTCAGCCATCAAACCACAAATAAGTACTTTGTTACGTACAAACCAAATATAATAACATGTGATAATAAAAATAGAAAAAAACCAACAAAAAATAGGAAAAAGTTATTCCACAGATTCCCAAGTTATTCCACACCTCAATTGGAATAATATATGGACCTATTGTTTTACTTATTTTTATGTTCTTTTAAGCTTCATTTACTTCGGGCATCCCAATTTTCAATATATATCTAAGACTTGTTGTTTCTTGATGGTTATTACAATATTATAAAATACTATTCTTATATTATTTACATCCATTAAATTGTAAAAATAGTTTCTCCATCTTTCTTTAATATAATCATCACTTATTAATACTTTATCATCTTCAATTTTAATGCATCTAATATGGTTGAAATTATGGGTGCAAGTTTGGCCCTGTCGGCCCGAACCCGCCCTGAGCCCGAACAGGGTCTGGGCTGAGATACTTGGCCCTGAGGGCGGGTCAGGGCTGGAAATTTCTAACCCTGAGTTAGGGTCGGGTCGGGTTAGGGTTAAGGCCTCGAGCTAAGCTTGACCCGACCCTGATTTAAGTTATACTATAAAATATATATTGATATAATTTATACATTATAAACTTTAAATTTCACCCACATTTTTTTATATAATATATTATATATGAAGACAATAAGTGTTATAATATAATTTATTATATTGTTATTTTATGTAAAATTAATAATGTTCTTCCCAACCCATTCCAGCCCATGCATTTCTTTCCCCCTCCCCATGATCAGGGCCAATAAGGGTCGGTCCGGCCCAGCCCGACCCTGAGGGTGGGTCAGGGTTGGATTTTTCTGGTCCTGAGTCAGGGTCGGGTTGGGCCTGGGCCCAGCTAAGGGGACTTAGGGTTGGGCTAGGGTTCTATAAAGCCCGGCCCAACCCGACCCTAGTTGAAATCTCTGTTCTTCCTTTCCAACATTTTTGTTAACTATAGGTATTTCTTTCTCTTACTTTCTGCTCAAATTGATATTATGATCCTCATATTTCCTAGTATTTATTTTCACTGATATCTTTTTAGCTTCATTTATGGCAAATTTATACTTTTTTTAATTCATATCCTAAACACAATTCACCAAGGTAAGTAATTGATCTTTTTTATATTTGTGAAATGCATATTTTATTTTGGTTTGGGGTCCCACGTGGAATTAAGAAATTGTGCTCCCACACACTTGTCTTTAGAAGAGTGAATTTTTAAGCAGAAAAATGCAAAACATCACAATTAAAATATCAACTATAGGATCAGATCTTACAAATGTTCTTTCAAGGCAAAACCAAGTCTGAAGTCTGAACTATGAAATCAACACAAAACCAAACCAACTGCATTTTACAGTTACAACTTACGAATCCGTCCTACATAATTACTCTATTGTACAAGGTTGGTGGAATCCATACACTAAAATAAAGTCTTTCTCATCGTAGGTCATAACTTCCACTTTTGTACAGTCAGCTGAGTGCCCTCAAAATCCACAATTTTTATCCGTTGTGCACTGCAGCGGTGCTGTGCCATTGTGTGACGCAGCAGCGGTCATGTGTGCACAGCAAGCTCCATTGTACACACATGGCCGCCGCTGTGTCACACGATGGTACAGCAGTGGATAAAGGTCCCAAAACCCATCGTATATTCACAATCACACACATTCATGGAAAGCCAAGCAAATAACATTCAGGGCTTGGCGCAGTTGGGTTCATTCTTCCTCTAATTAAATACAATTAGAAAAAAAAAAAACTGTAACATAAAGGAGAATTTACATACCACGAGGCATTTTCACCACTGTAGCAACGGTCAGATTACTTGCTGGCAGAAAATTACTCGATTCCGTCACTGTCGAATCGAACCCATCACCGGAAAAAGACGAAGCGAGCTTTCTAGGGTTTCCCCCAACAATCCAACCAGTGGAAACATCCTCTTCAAAGAAATCCCCATCATCAAGCTTACTGGAAGGAGGAGAGGTACCTAGAAGTGACTCAGAAGGGTTGTAGCTTCCAAGAGGCATGTCATCACCCATCAAAGTCCTACAAAGAGGCGACATGGGAACTTGAACTGGAATTGCATGAGACGGGCTGTGAAGAAACAAAGAACATGAGAGGTTGTCGGAGGCGTGGCGAGGTGGGGGTATCATGATAGGGGAGAGAGTTGTTGGATGGCAAGATGTCAAAGACCGCCTACGAGAATGTGGCGGCAAGGCCTGATTTGGTCAAGCGCAAAGAGAGCACCAGCGGAGAGTTGCCGAGGTCGTTGGCGAAGAGAGCACCTGAGTTCTTCTCGGATTTGCAGGGGAAGAGCGAGAAGGTAGTCTTGCGAGTGAACATTGTGAGGTTTTAGGGCAAAACAACACTATTATTATGTTTTTAATGAAATTCCAATATTACCCTCGTTTAACTTAAGTTGGATTGGTGTTTCTTTGAAAATTGTTATAAATGTTTCTTCAATGTGTGAAACATGATTTTGGTGTTTTTCAAATGGACTCAAAAGTGTACCATGTGTCCGATTCATTAAAAAAAAAAAACAAACAAAAAACAAAAAAAAAAATGAAAAAAATAAATTAAAAAAAAAACAGAAAAACATTAGAAACGCTTTTTAAGAACGTTGCCATACAGAGCCATACTGATCAGCCACGTTAATCACTATTATAATAGCTCATATTCTCTGCACAACAGTACTAAATTATTATGACTTATATTATCTTAGGCTGTTTTTGGTATGCATTCTCCGAATAGATTTTAGAGTCCATAACGTATTTTAAATTAACAAAAAAAAATAAAATTCCAAAATACATTCTAAATCGAGAATCTCATCCATTAATACATACTAAACACAGCCTAAATATTCTCGTTCGTACGTACATACATATTTAAGAACTACAGAGTGAGCTCCTTGTTGAAGATCCAGCTAAAGCGCAAAGTTTGAGGCTTCCTCCTGTGGGCCCGTTCTTCGACTCGTTCTTGTACCTTCCGAATCTTGCGTGGCAATCTACAAACGAAATGTTGGGCTTCGTGGGCTTTGCTGATAAGGCCCACAAGCTTTTCCAACTTCCATCGCTCAATTAGGAACTCCAATATATTTGCATAGTCTGCGATGGTGTAGACACCGAGTTTCTGTGTGACAATGGAGAAATGATTGAAGAGATTTGCATTCTCACCATCATACATCAGGTGAGCGGGCATCGTGATGTTCTGACCCAGCATGTCCCCAATCCCTAGCATGGCGTCTGTGGGGTCCACCTCCAATAGTTTCTCCATAATCTTTTGATAGGCATTTTCATGTCGCTTCTCGTCCGCTGCGATTGTGCCACATATACGTGCTAGCACTGGGTCACCACTCTGCTTCGCCAACTTAGCTGTTTTGCCATGTGTTATGAATGTTGCTCGTTCTTGGAATGATGTGTACACGATTCCGGTGTATGGAGTGATTTCTTTCTCTACACTCTGTGTCATTAGACAAAGTAGACATACATGAATATCAAAAATCTTGTCACATCTGCTGGGTTGTGGGAACCATAGTCATGGTTTGAGGAATTGGTATCGATTCAAACTGGATCGGTATCGGATTCCATCAATTTTCTTCTTGTATCGGATAGTCGTATGGACCAAGTGTAAAAAGATTTAAAAAAAAAAAATCAATTTCATAGAAAAAACAGGGTAAAATTCATTTGATCCCACCAATACGTGCCGATTTGGGATCGACACTACCAATACCGTGCTCGACATCATGAACTTAAACCATGACCACATTTTAAGGTATGGGTATCAAATATAAGTATAGCGATACCTAGCTAATACCAATACGGAGGCAATCGTATAGTTACAATGAAAAGTTAAATGGTTCGAAAAACCAAGATATCAATATTTTGAGGGACATAACCGTTTGATTCAACCTAATACGACCATTCCATAATGGAATTGATATCGATATCGACCGGGATCAATACTAATATTGATACTGATACCTAAGACCATTATGGCAATTAAAGACAACATGATAGATACAACATGATGGATCACTGATCCTATGTCATAGTATTGTCTCATCATTAGAATTCCGATGGTTTCATGTTTGATCTTCATTTTTAGACATTGAAATAGCAAAAAATAAGTTACAATGGACCCTCATTGAAAGATCTCTATGTTTATTGTATAATTTTTTTTTTTTTTAAATCATAAAATTTTCAAAGGCAAAAAGAATACTACCTGGTTACGTGCGGCACACGGTTCTTACGCTTAGACAGGGCCATGCAAAATGACCATCTTGCCTTCAGTGATTTCTGCCTTTCCATGAGAGTGTGACAGTCATTTTACACGGCCCTGTATCTAGGCGTAGATACCGGGTACCACACGCGACCGTAGCATTTTTTTCCCTATTTGGAAAATATTCGAACATCTAAGATCCATAGTATTTTGGTCCATTTCAGACTGGTAATGCCCAATTCTAATCTGACTGGAATAGAGAAAGGCCAATCTCAAATCCCATTCCTTATTTTTGTTGTAACCAAAGTTGGTGTAAACCCAAATATTTGGTGGGGATAGTTAGCATCCCTTGATTACCACCTGCAATGCCTATATTTGGTTTTATTTCTTGGGTGTATGTAGGTCGAGGGTCAGGTTCATAATTTACCTATTCCCCAACCCAGGCCTGGACCGGCCGGCCTGCTTGGTAGTGGGGCTTAATTGGTTCACTTAGTACACTACAAAGTAACTCACCATGCCGGAGCCGATAAGGTTCTGTATAGTACGCTCGATCATAGGCATGTTGACGCGTCCAGACAAGTACAAGTACTTATTGAGTAGATCACCATGCCGGTTCTCTTCGGCGGTCCAAGATCGGACCCAAACAGCCCAAGCATCCGGGCTGGTTCCGGTCTCATCTTTAACCCCTTCTATTCGGTTGAGAAGGGACATGTAGGTGGGCAGAGCCTCTTCTGTGATCAAGTCACCAACTAATACTACCAAGTAATCGTCAGGCAATTCTGCTGTTCGCTCACGTTAAGGCCAAAACGTGCTCCACAAATTCATCCGACGGCAAGGATGAATCCGGCAAGAAATCGTGTGGCTGCCAGCTTTTGTCCACTGGTTTTAGTAGTGGCAGGATATTTTCTCCTACCCAACCGTCCAGTGACTTGAACATCTCCACCTTCTCTGGTGTCAGAATGCGGGTGATCGGCGAAGATGCAGGTAGCGCGGCCACAGCAGAGACTGATCGCCGCCGTAATCTAGTGGTGCCGATAGCTGGGGTGTTGGTTTTGACATGATAACGTGTGAGATTCTGGGATTTTCTTCCGGGGAAGGAGAGGTGCAGTGGGAGGGAGTGGGACAGGACACATGAATGTTGCATATTGAATATCTATCTATCTCCCCTTTGATTTAACTCTCAGGAAGACAAAGGTCATAATTGAGAGGGAACTAGGTTACAGCTAGTCTTATAAGATAGAGATAGGGTTTTTTTTTTTTTTTTTTTTTTTTTTTCCGTTAAAAGGAAATTTATTGAAGAAAACCTCTCAATTTGGATCGTCTACGATGCAGCTGTCCATCCTGCAGACACAGGACCGTACGTAAAGATTGTCTTATCCCTATCCAAACGCCTTGCCCGAGTGGGTATAAGGCGGTCTTTGCTTGCGATCCTATGTCTGTGTAGCACAGACAGGACAGGCAGCTGCGCTGTAAACGATTTGGATCCAAAACCTCTAGGGAGGAAAGTACAGCTAGCATCATAGAAAAGAAAACGCAACAAAAAATAGGAGGACTCCTACAAAAATGAAAAACCAGACGTGCAAAAAGCATGAGAGGCCAAAGCATCAGTCACAAAATTTCCTTCTCATAGCGTGTGGGAAAAGGTCACTTATGAAAGCTAGGCACTAGTCTAACGCAATCATAAAAAATATGTGAAATACTTTCGATCTGAATAAAATGGTAATCCTTGAGTTATGGACAATATTAACGCTTGAAGGATCGCTAGCATTTCCGCAACACACGCATAGGCTTCCCCTATATATATTAACTGAGAATCCAAAGATAAATCTCCCATTATGGTCACGACCTGGATTACCATGCTAGAGCTTAAGCCAAAAGTTATCCGTGGATCGGAGTTTGAATCCTTGTTTAAGACAATTCTATAAACTGATGCTATTACTTGCGCAACTTCCCAACTAATCTAAACATATAGCTAAAGTATTTTATAGACATTAAGGCAGCTTGAGAAATGTAAGGGATCTTACCACAAAAGAAATATTTGACCTTGATTTTCACTCTCAAGCAATCATATTAAGTTGGATTGATATGTCCACATTGCCAACTGTTTTATCTCGATGCTCTCAAGCTGTGGAAATATTGTTCATTAATACATATAAGGATTATTTGGTGTAATTCAACTTGGTTATATTGAGTTGTCATCATCCTAAGTAGGTCATGTAAGACAAGCGATAATTATGATGCTAATATCATTTTACAATATATTATTTTTTTATTACTAATTATACCCCCATAGGATAAAAAAGGTTAGAGAAATTGTCTAGATCTATGAGATAATAAAATTAGGAAAACGTTTTTCTCCACCTTTAGAAGATTGTTCACCCACCATCCTAAGATTCACAAACCTCTCCTAGGGTTTTAGTATATTCCAAAATACGCTCTCGACACCCATTCCCGCCGTCTTCCCTGCCTCTTGGTATGAGAACTCATTCATCGTGGATGGAGGGAATCTCGATCCATAAAATTAATTACAAAACAAGTAAACTTGACTTTGTTTTACACTTTGTCTTGTAAACATATATATTTGAATATCTTTTTCTTATCTCTTTGTACGTCTAGAAAATTACCCCCAAAAAGGTCACCCTATTGTAGGAATGAGAACAATTCTGGTATGGTTACAGCCATACAGGTTCAGTGTAACCATACCAAGCAAAAACCCATACATATAATGAATTATAACCATGGCCTGATTCTACAGCTTGGAAGAATGATGCGGCAATTGAGCGTGCAACATCAGGGTTTGAGGAATGGTATTGGATCAACCATATTGGTCGATCCGTATCGATATCGACCGTGATTGATACCAATACCTGATTGGTATAGATCAGGTGAAAAAAAGGCTTTTTGATTCAGTATCAGACCAATACACGCAATCTGTATCGGTATCAAGTTTTACCAACGAATGATACTGATATCGATACCATTAATGCCGATACTGGGTTTTAAGCGTGTATATTTAAAAAAAGAAAACATATCCAAAATTAATCCAAATCTATTCCAAAAATTAACCATTAATTGCAAATTCTAAGACATGTCATTTAATATTATCCAAAGTATTTCATCCAATATCAATTCCCAATTCATACACCGTAGTGTCCAAAGTCTTGTTGAGCAATGTGGCTTGGCTATGGTATTTTCTCATTGTTGTCAACATAGCCAATACACTCATGGAGTGATGCATGTTTAGTTGGAGTTGGGAGTCATCGTTTTAGAAACCCTTTTCAGTAGATGCATCAGTTTGTAACTCAATTTCCTGGTCCGTGCATTGACCTTGAGTTGAAGGTGCTATCATGAGAAATGTAGCCGAAAAAATCAGGTTGATTAGAATTTGGAAGAGAGAGAGAGAGAGAGAGAGAGAGAGAGAGAATGCAGGATTGCCCGTTAAAGCACCTCTCTCAAAATGGGTGGCGATCGATCCTGTCTTGTGTAGTTCTTGTGATGAATCCATGTGGCACCTTTTTATTTCTTGTGATTAGAGGGCATTTGGCCCCTCAGATTGAGAACAAAGCTTCTCTCCAACCTATCATTGGCACAACTGTGTCGCTCCCTTTTCCTTTCGGAGTTTTGGATAAACAATCTTCTATTGGGTTTTTTTTCCTTTCCAGTTTTTATTGCTACATGTTATTGTATTTGGGATGTAAGGAACAAAGTAATCCATGGGTCCACCACAGCTGATCCAAAGTATGTGCTGCGGTCTGTAACTAAGTGGTTATATGATTTGAACATTCACCCCCTACCCCACCGTCTATTGCAAATAATCCTACTATGCTTTCAAGTTGCTTTACAATGACTCTTCTTTCTAACTATGATATATATTGCCCTGTTTTTTAATTTGTGCTGGCATTTTTTAACCACAACTAAGATTAACCGATTAGACTTTTTGCATTTTGATAGTTGGGCAGGAGTTTCTAACTTCTGCAGGTTACCTCATCTCATTAGACGTTTTTGAAGCAGAGCTTACGGGAATATTGATGCATGGATGGAAACATGCCATCAAATAAAAAATCCGAATCAAAGAATTTTGGAGAAACAACAGGAAATTGAACAATCTCCTTATTCCCAATGACAATACCAAGATCCCCTGGAACCTCGTCCCTAACTTTTTAGAACTTGCAGATCTTAACTTTACTAGCACTTTATTTAAATGTCTAGAGGATGACAAACTACTTTCAATGTTAAACTCTCTAGCTTATAAGGCTCTTATCGAGAAGATTGTAATCTATCCCAAGGACAATTTTGTAAATATTTCTAACTAACTTTTAATCAATATATTTTTCTTCTTAATAAAAAAAAATATATTATGGCTCATATTATATGGTATGCATTCTACGAATAGGTTCTGGGGTCAGAATGTATTTTGAAACGAGCAAATAGAAAAAAAAAATCAAATTCTAGAATGCATTCTAAATCAGAAATCTATTCTAATAATATATACCAAACACAACCTAAATATTCTCTTCGTACGTACATATTTAAAGAACTACAGAGTGACCTCCTTGTTGAAGATCCAGCTAAAGTGCATGGTTTGGGGCTTCATCTTGTGGGCCCGTTCTTCGACTTGTTCTTGTAGCCTCCGAATCTTGCGTGGCAATCCACAAACGAAATCCTGGGCTTCGTGGGCTTTGCCGATGAGGCCCACAAGCTTTTCCAACTTCCATCGCTCAATTAAGAACTCCAATATATCCGCATAGTCCGCGATGGTGTAGACACCGAGTTTCTGTGTGACAATGGAGAAATGGTTGAAGAGATTCGGATTCTCACCATCGTACATCAGTTGGGCGGGCATTGTGATGTTCCGACCCAGCATGTCACCAATCCCTAGCATGGCATCTGTGGGTTCCACCTCTAATAGTTTCTCCATCATCTTCTGATAGGCATTTTCATGTCGCTTCTCGTCCGCTGCGATTGTGCCACATATGCATGCTAACACTGGATCACCACTCTGCTTCGCCAACTTAGCTGTTTTGCCATGTGTTATGAATGTTGCCCGTTCTTGGAATGATGTGTACACGATTCCTGTGTATGGAGTGATTTCTGTTGCAATAGTCTGCGTCATCAGAGAAAGTAGACATACATGGATGTCAAAAATCTTATCACATCTGCTGGGCTGTGGGAGCCATTGTTACGGTTTGAGCAATTGGTATCTATTCAATCTGGATCGATATCGGGCTCCATCAATCTTGTTCTTGTATCGGGTAGTGGTACGGACCAAGTGTAAAAAGATTTTTAAAAAAATCGATTAATTCGTCTGATCCCACCAATACATGCCGATTTGGGATCGACACTACCAATACTGTGCTCGATATCATGTACTTAAACCACCAAACTTCAAGGTATGGGTATCAAATATAAGTATTGCGATACCTATTGCGATACCTAACTAATGCCAATACCGTGGCAATGCTAAAGATACAATGAAAAGTAAAATGGTTTGAAAAACCAAAGTATCAGTATTTTGAGGGGCATAACCGTTTGATGCAACTTAATACGGCCACTCCAAATTAGAATTGATATTGATATCGGCCGAGAATGATACTAATATTGATACCGATATCTAAGACCATTATGACAGTTAAGGACAACATGATGCATGGATCATTAGACTCCCCATGGTTTCATGTTTGATTCTCAATTTTGATCATTTTTTTTAAATATTGAAATAACAAAAATTCAATGTAACTTACCCCCAAGTTTATTGTATAAAAATTTTAATAAAATTCATAACATTTTGAAAATGTAAGAGAATGTTATCTGCATAGGGTCATACAAAATGACCGTCATATCCTTAGTGATTTCGTCCTTTCAATAGGTGTGGGACTCTCATTTCGAATGACTTGTGTCTGAACGTAAGAACCATGCACCACACCTGACCGGGTAGCATTTTTTTTCCCATTTAAAAAATATTCGCACATCTAAGATTCTATAGTATTTTGTTCCATTTCATACCGGTTATGACCAATTCTAAACTGATTGGAATAGATAAAGGCCAATCTCAAATCCGATTCCCTATTCTTGTTATAACAAAAGTAGGTGTAAACCCAAATATTTGGTGGGGATAATTAGCATCCCTTGATTACCACCTGTAATGTGTATGTATGGTTTTACTTCTTGGGTGCAAGTGGATCGAGAGTCAGGTTCAACTTTGAACTAAAATGAGCCGATCCGGAACAGGCTCAAGCTCAACATGGTTTATAATTTACAAATTCCCCAAAGCAGGCCTGAACCGGCCGGCCTGCTTGGTAGTAGTTTCAATTGGTTAACTTAGTACACTACAAAGAAACTCACCATGCCGGAGCCGATAAGGTTCTGTATGGTACGCTCGATCATAGGCATATTGACACGTCCAGACAAGTATAAGTAGTTGTTGAGCAGATCACCGTGCCGGTTCTCTTCGGCGGTCCAAGATCGGATCCAAACAGACCAAGCGTCCGGGCTGATTCCGGTCTCATCTTTAACCCCTTCCATTCGGTTGAGAAGGGACATGTAGGTGGGCAAAGCCTCTTCTGTGATCAAGTCACCAATCAATACTACCAAGTAATCGTCAGGCAATTTTGCTGTTCGCTCACGTAAGGCCAGAACTTGCTCCACAAATTCATCCGACGGCAGGGATGAGTCCGGCAAGAAATCGTGTGGCTGCCAGCTTTTGTCCACTGGTTTTAGTAGTGGCAGGATATTTTCTTCTACCCAGCCGTGCAGTGACTTGAACAACTCCACCTTCTCTGGTGTCAGCATGCCGGTGATGGACGAAGATGCAGGTGGCGTGGCCACAGCAGAGACTGATCGCCACCGTAATCTAGTGGTGCCGGTTGCTGGGGTCTTGGGTTTGACATGATAATGTGTGAAATTCCGGGATTTTCTTCCGGGAAAGGAGAGGTGCAGTGGGAGGGAGTGGGACAGGACAGCTGAATGTTGCATATTGAATATCTATCGATCTCCCCCTTTGATTTGACTTTCTGTTACTGAAAATATAACAAATACTATTCTGTAGTCTGTGTGCAAAAGAGAGCAAGATAGTCTGAAGCAGTGGAGCTGATTCTCTCTATATATTGGGGACGGGTGGGGACAGACTGACCCCTCTATGGGATGTGGGTCCCACATCCTAGAAGCGGGTCCCACATCCCATGGAGGGTTCAGATCTGTCCCACCTGTCTCCTTATGGGGGTGTAGATCTGAACTTTTCAAGTATTATATGACCAGGGTCTTTATCTTTTTTCTCAAAAGAAAGAAAAACAACAAAAAGAAGAAGAAAGAAGAAAAAGAAAGAGAGGAAGACAAAGGTGATAATGGCGAGAGAACTAGTGTTAAAGGTAGTCTGATATGTCATATCAGTCATAATGAAAGAGATAAGTTTCATCTCACAGGGACAGTAACTACTCTCTTGCAACGCTAAATGGGAGACACGTGACAACTCCAAAATGGACTATCGGTTTCTCTACGAACCTGACCGATCAGGAACTGAGAAGGGTTAAGTCCCTCTCTCTCCTACTCTCCTTACTAATATTCGAAGAGGAGGGAAAGTGGTGCCAACTAGTAATAGCAATTCACTTTTACTAACCATTAAGTTATCACGTACGTTAAGCATTCACTTCTTTCTGTTGATTCGTATGGATGTCTGGCACTCTGGCCTTATTTATAGTAGTCACATTCTTTATTCATTCTTTTTTTAATGAACAAAAAAACTCTTTTTTGTTTTCTTAAGGGAAGAAAAAGGATTTAGAAAATACACTTACTTTATAATCCCACATTGAAAATTTAAGAAAAAATAAAAGGAATAAGAATTTGTAAATAAGGAGAGTTGGTGAATATTTTCAAAATTGGTTATTAACCCCAAGGCTCTGTTTGTTTCGCCTTACATGGAATAATTTACATGTAAAATTTTCCTTAGGCTCTGTTTGTATCAATGTAAAATACTTGGTAAAACAAATTTTACGGTAAAATCACATTTTTTGCTTTTTGTTTCGTTAATTGGAAAATGTTTATTGGCGTAAAATTTTACAAGAGCCTACCCATTTCTGAAAAATGGGATGGAAAATTTTATCCTAAAATTTGTCAATAAAATTTTCACTACATAAGTATCGAAACTTTGTCTTAGATGACCAGAGGAAGGAAGAGTTGGGAGAACTATGGGGGAGAAGATGGAGAACTCAAATGGTGACCTCGTGGTGCTCTCCTCATTTTCGAAGAGGCAAGCCCGATATTTTTGTGGTGAAAAATTTATTGACAAATTTTAGGGTAAAATTTTCCATCCCATTTTCCAGAAAAGGATAGGCTATTGTAAAATTTTACGCCAATGAACATTTCCAACTTATGAAACAAACAACAAAAATTGTGATTTTACTATAAAATTTGTTTTACCAAGCATTTTACATCGAAACAAACAGAGCCCAAAGTAATAACTTTGTTAGGAAAGACCAAACTTTACAATTAAAAAAAAGGTCATGAGTCTAACTCTCCTTGGTGAAAAACATTAAAAAAAGTACATTATTATTAGACTAACAAAATGATCTAATGATCAAACAGGGCAACCACTGCCTGCCAGCCTTAAGCCTGGCTGGGATGGGCGTGGGCTGAAATATCTCAATCTGATATAGGTTGGACCGGGCTTGGGCTGACCTAGGTTTCTCTAAAACCCAGCCCAACCCGGCCTTATTGCACCCAACCTAGCCTTGATGGACCCTGGGTTGGGCCTGGGCTGAAATTTAACTTCACTGTTCTTTAGAACAACCCCTCCACCAACAATCAAGCCTGGATTACTTCCTGAAGATCAATCAACCCACATCCTTTAATTTGTGTACTTATTTATCAATCTTCTTCGCGAGGAACGAATGAAAGCATCAATGCGGTTGCTTGAAGGGCTTAAGCTTCATAAAAATGGTGGAAAGCCCAACCTGTTTTGATCGTTATAATTACTTTTTTTCATAAAAAAATTTATATGTATAGCAAACAACATTAGAGCTGCATACTCCAATCTAGCAGAAACTTTAATTAGTTTAACTAAACAATTCACCCACCCTTCAGATCTGTAGCTTAGTTGGTTGTTCGTCAAAGAAGCTTATAAAATCATTGTTCTCACACACTAATTTAGATTAGTGTGTGTGAGAACAGAGTGAGCTTATTATCTTTATTATTCTAGGTTGTATTTAAAGCTGCGTTTGGTATGCAATCTTGGAATGCATTAATCTATGTCTATTTCACATTCTCGGACGCTAAAAACAACTATTTTTATCATTTGAGAATGCCAAATCAACTTAGAATGCATTCCTAGAATGCAAACCAAACGCTGCGTAAGAATTACAGAACGAGCTCCTTGTTGAAGATCCAGCTAAAGCGCAGGGTTTGTGGCTTTTTCTTCTGGGCCAGTCCTTCGACTCGTTCTTGTACCTTTCGAATCTTGTGTGGTAATCCGCAAACGAAATCCTGGGCTTCGTGGGCTTTACTGTTGAGGCCCACAAGCTTCTGTAGTTTCCATCGCTCAATTAGGAAGTCCAATATATCCGCACAGTCTGCGATGGTGTAGATGCCGAGTTTTTGTGCGACAATGGAGAAATGGTTGAAGAGATTGGGGTTCTCACCATCGTACATCAGGTGGACTGGCATTGTGATGTTCTGACCCAACATGTCAGAAATTGCTAGCATGGTGTCTGTGGGATCCACTTCTAATAGTTTCTCCACCATCATTTGATAGGCATTTTCATGCCGTTTCTCGTCCGCTGCGATCGTGCCACATATAAGTGCTAGCACAGGGTCCCCTCTCTGCCTTGCCAACCGAGCTGTATTGCCATGTGTTATGAATGTCGCTCGTTCTTGGAATGATGCGTACACGAGTCCAGTGTATGGAGTGATTTCTGATGCTGGAGTTTGTCATTGGGCAAAAATAGACGTACAAAGATCATGCATGCATGCATTCATGTTAAAATCTTAGCTGACTAGATAGTAGACACAACATTATGAATCATGCTTCATGATATGCTACGCCAATTGTTATCACGCAAAATTACTAAAACTCCCTTATATTTGCCGTATAATTACTCGGAATGTTCTACTCATTACTTCTTTTCTGATTCCCCAAAAATTGGGGATAGGGTGGAGACAGACCAATAGGGGTCAAGTTGGGAGGGGGTGGGGGGGAGTTGGTAAGGGGTGGGAGTGGGGGAATTGTAGAGGATGGGGACGGCAAGTTAGAAGGGGAGAGAGTTGGTAAGGGGTGGGAGTGGAGGGAGTTGTAGAGGGTGGGGGCGACGAGTTATAAGGGGAGGGGATGAGGGGGTTGGTAAGGGGTGGGGATGGGGGAAGTTGTAGAGGGTGGTGGCGGCGAGTTATAAGGGGAGGGAGTGTGGGGGTTGGTAAGGGGTGGGGGGAGTTGTAGAGCGTGGTGGCGGTGAATTTTAAGGGAAGGGAGTGTTGCAGACGTAGAGGGAGTGGGAGTGAGGGTGGGGCTGGGGTGAGGGTTGAGGAGAGGGGAGATGCAAGTGAAAGGATCAAGGCACGGTTTTAGTTCACAATATTTGTAATGGGATCGATCAACCATTGATATCAATACTAATATCCATATGGATACCGTTTCGATCTATTGATTTGTATTGGTCTGATTCTTATTATTTTTATTTTTTTGGGGTGTTAGGGGGGGGGGGGGAGGGGCTAAGGAAAAAGGTTTTGTCCAATTCTTGATGAACACAATTTTTCATTAAAAAAATCGCATTCATATTGAATCGATCAAGTACCGACATCGATCCAGTAATACGATCAAGGGGTAATTTAAGAATTTTAAAAATATAAGAAGTGAAATAGACTTGGAAGTTGTTTTCTTTTTTTGTTTTTTTGGTGAAAAAAGTTGTTTTCTTTTTAAAGGAAAAAAAAGTTAAGTACATGAGATTTTGTGTAATTATTGGGCCAACATAGGGGAGTATTACTTATTATTATTATTTTTGTTAAAAAGTCTATGTACAGCAGTGTGTCTCCCTAGACATAGGATGCTGCAAAATAATAACTTTGTACCAAATGAGAGGTGGAAATTCTGCCCTGTCGATGCTTTTATGCATACTCCAATTGGCCACCTCGTTAGCCCAGGGTAACGTTGCTGGAAAAAAAAAATTTCCTATATTTTTTTAAAGGAGTATCTCATAGAATTACTTAAGTATAACTCACCATGCCTGAACCGATAAGGTTCTGTATAATACGCTCGATCATAGGCATGTTGACGCGGCCAGACAAGTATAAATACTTGTTGAGCAGATCACCGTGACGGTTCTCTTCGGCGGTCCAAGATCTGATCCAAACAGCCCAAGCATCCGGGTTGGTTCCGGTCTCATCTTTAATCCCTTCCATTCGGTTGAGAAGAGACATGTAGGTGGGCAAAGCCTCTTCTGTGATCAAGTCACCAACCAATACTACCAAGTAATCATCAGGCAATTCTGCTGTTCGCTTACGTAATTCCAGAACTTGCTCCACAAATTCATCAGACGGCAACGATGAGTCCGGCAAGAGATCGTGCGGCTGCCAGCTTTTCTCCACTGGTTTTAGTAGTGGCAGAATATTTTCTCCCGCCCACCCGTCAAGTGATTTGAGCAGCTCCACCTTCTCAGGTGGCGATGTGACAGTGTTGGGGATCGGCCGAGATGCCGGTGGCCCAGCCACAGCAGACACTGTTCGCCACCGCGGTAATCTAGTGATTCCGTCTGGGGTCTTGGATTTGACCTGATAATCTGTGAGATTCCGGCAATTTCCGGTGAAGGAGAGGTGCAGTGGGTGGGACAGGATATGTGAATATTCCATATTGAATATAAAAAGTACAAACTCCATGTAACGGATAGAGCCAAGTAGTCTGTCTGTAGAGGCTTGAGCTGGGAGAAATAAATGAGAGGATTCTCTATATATTAGAGTTCCATAATGATCTTTATCTTTCTACCCAAAAAAAAAAAAAAATTTTTTTCATCTAAATTCCATTCCTACTATGGTTTGAGGTATCGGAATCGGATACAACTGATCCTGCATGGTTTTGAAGGTCACCAATATCGATGCATGACCGAATGATCAATATCGTATCGATAACACAGTACGGATAATGGGTGAAATAATAAAAAAAATCCGTGTTTTAAGAAAAACTAGGGATAAATTTATTTGATACGATCAATCCAGGCCAATACCATATCGATTTTTAAGGTAATCAATACCCGATCCATTACCATGCACTAAAACCATGATTCCTAATATTTCGATCTTTCCATTGTATTTGTTAATTGGTTGTTTGATATGCCCTTTTCAATCCTAAATTGAAATAGCTCAATTGGAGACTCATAAGGAAGTCGATTACCAATCTTTACGCACATAATCAGCTCTTGTAAAAATAACTGGAGAATTTTTATTGTAGCCAAAGTGAAAAATTAAGACTTAATACTGTCTGTTTTAAAGAAAAATGCCAAAAAAAAGGACATTTAAAAAATAGAAAAATCTTACATGGAGAAATTTTTTTATGTAAATATTATTTGCATGGAAAATTCTCAAATAATATAAATAGGGCCTTTGCCATACTTGACATGTAAACCGAGATCATTGGGTCTACTTATCCATAAAATTTCAGATTGATTTAATTTGCCACTTGGAAGATATTTATAATCATACAGAGATGCCCTCTAGAGCTGCGAACTGGAAAATCTTCTCCAAACATGGACAAAGAGTAGGCTTCTCTTAAATATCAATGGAAATTGATTTACTTCTTTGTAGAGAAGTATCTTCCTCATCTGCCCAAATTATTTTTTTTTAACATTTTCATGTAAAGAAAATAACAGTTTAATCATCTGAAGAAAACCAAGAAGCAACAATTCTTCCACGACAATTGAGAATGAGAATTGGTATTCAAGATAAAACAACCATTGACTTCCTCTGATAGAACAAGTGCACTCTTCTACCACGCCCTTTCAAGTTTTACAAAGTTGTGTTCAAATTCAAAACAAACTTTGAAAGAGAATCAACAATCTTACCTTAACCCCTCCCCCAAAAAAAAAAAAAAAAACCTTTTGGGATTGGTGTGTGGTTTGTGTGATTATACTTTCATAAAAAAAAACAAAAAGAAAGAAGAAGAAAGACAGTTGTTTGTTGGACACAACCACACACATACAAAACAAACTTTTAAAGAGAATCAGTAAAAGAAGGCTCTTAAAGAAGACAAAATAGTAGATTGTTGGAGACACACACATATATACATATATATATATTTATCCTCTTCCAACAGGTTAAACTGATTCTATCTCAACATTTCACTTTGTTCAGAATACCTCTCATTAGGCCTTAAATAACAGTAATTAAGAATTTATAGGGTTAGGACAACCACCAACGCCCAGTATCGTAATTGGTTTAATTGTTGTTTGTTGGACTACCAAACATTCTGTCTTTAGTGTAATTCTGATGTTGCAATCAATATTCTTGGTCTTGTAATTCTCATAACCATGTGGAGTGTAGGACTACTAAATTATTGATACATGCATGCATATTGAAACATCACTTTCTAGTTTGCATGCCATATTCTTACTATCTATATCTTCATCCCAATAACGATGACGAAGATATTATAGAGAGTAATCAGCCTGTATTATTGTAGGAGATAAATCAGCTGTATAGGAGATATACCCGCCTGTACACCTACCATTTTTCCTTTATTATTTTATGTAAACTTCTTTATATTGTAATCATATCAATACAATCACTAAGCCATTCAAGGCAATACAAACCAGAATCGTTTCACTGCTATTAGTTTAACATGGTATCAGAGCAGGTTGATCCCCATTATTTTCTTCTCCATTCCAAATCATGGGCGACACCATTACTGCCGTCACTGCTGCTGCTCCTCCGGCTTCCCTGCCGGTGACCTCTCCTTATTTCTTGCATTCCTTTGATCAACCGAATGCATCTTTGGTTACCCCTCCACTGGATGGGGACAAATTTCCAACTTGGCATCGAGCTATGACGATGGTTCTTGAAGCTAAAAACAAGATTTCATTCATCGATGGTTTGTTGCCCAGGCCTGCTGCAACTTCTCTTGATCTTCCACATTGGATCAGATGCAATTCCATGGTTTGTTCCTGGATCGTACACTCAACAGTTCCCACCATCGCCCGTAGTATCCTATGGTTCGATTCAGCCAGAGAAGCATGGCTCGATCACCATGGCCGTTTTTCTCAGAAGAATGTGCCCCGTATATTTGAAATACGCCGCTCCATCTCCACTCTTACCCAAGGAATGGACTCTATTTCTGCCTATTACACCAAGCTGAAAGGACATCATGACGAGTTATCTTCGTATCGTTCACTTCCAGCCTGTACATGTGGTTCCGTTGCTGAACTACTTGCCATCTCAGAGACGGATTATTTAATGGATTTTTCGCAAGGGTTGAACGATTCATATGCGGCTGTTCGCAGCTAGATCCTCCTCATGGATCCATTACCTTCCGTTCCAAAGGCGTATTCTCTCTTGTTGCAAGAGGAGCGCCAACGCTCTATTCATGCGGTTCCTACTGCATCTATTGATCATACGACCATGGCTGCTACCAAGGACCCCTCGGCCTCTTCGGTACAGCGCCCCAAACCTCATTATCACTGTATATATTGTGACATGGATGGTCACTCTGAGTCACGATGCTTCAAGAAGCACGGTTACCCTGATGGTTGGACACCTCGACAGCCTAGGCGTTCTGGTGGACGTGGGCAGTCCCAGTCTCTCTCTCTTCCATGGCTGCTGTGGTTACTTCTACAACTGATACGAGTGCCACCCCAGCTCCTACCTTGACCGCTGCCCAGATTCAGCACTTGATGACATTGGTGCCTACTGCTAACACCCACCCTCTAGCCAATCTCGCAGGTAATTGTTACTTCAATACATCCTTCGGCTCCAGTTCATGGATCTTGGACTCTGGAGCGACGGATCATATTGCCTCGGATTCCAAATTATTTTCCACCATTATGCCACACTCCCATCCCCTTCCGTGGTTCTGTTTCCCTTACACCTACCCTCATTTTGCATAATGGTTTTTATGTTCCTTCATTTAGGTTTAATCTTTTGTTCATTCCTAAACTTACCCTTGCCACCCAATGCCATGTCAATTTCACTCATGACTTGTGTACCTTTCAGGACCCATGATCAAAGAGGACTTTTGCGACGGGTAGGCGCCTTGGTGATCTCTATTTCTTGGACTGTTCCCCTATTGCTGCTGCCGCCGAATCCACTTTTGACCTCTGGCATTGTCGCCTGGGTCACCCTGGTTATTCACTTGTTTCTTCCTTTAAAAATTTGGACTGTGGAATTTCTTTTAAACAATGTTTATGTCATATTTGTCCATTGGCTAAACAAACTAGACTACCATTTCATAATAGTTCTATTACAACTACTGCTTGTTTTGAAATGTTACATCTTGATGTTTGGGGTCCGTATCGCACTGCTTCTATGTCTGGTGCTCGCTTCTTTTTAACCATTGTGGATGATTTTTCTTGGCGAACTTGGCTTTATTTGATGCAGTCTAAATCTGAAGTAAATAACCTCATACAGTCCTTCTTTGCTATGGTTAGTACTCAATTTGGTAAAACCATTAAAATATTACGGACAGACAATGGGTCTGAATTTTTTAACCACCCTACCAACACTTTTCTAGCCGCCCATGGGGTAATCCATCAGTCTAGTTGCGTAACTACCCCGCAACAAAATGGGGTAGTAGAACGCAAACACCGTCATCTCCTTAATATTGCTTGTGCCCTAAGATTTCAAGCCCATCTACCAATTATTTTTTGGGGAGATTGCGTTTTAACCGTTGCCTATTTAATTAACCGTTTACCTACAACTGTTCTACGTGGGAAGACACAGTTTGAAATATTATTTGGCACTAAACCGTCCCTATCTCACTTAAGGGTTTTTGGTTGTCTTCGCTTTGCCCGCAATAGCTTCACCCAACACAAATTCGACCAACGGGCTTCCCCGGGTATGTTTTTAGGCTACCTATTTGGACAAAAAGGTTATCGGATTTATGATTTAGCAACGGCCAAAGTTTATGTTTCCCGCGATGTAACATTCCATGAATCCATTTTTCCATTTCAAACCACTGGCGCATCACCATCTTCATCTGTTTTGCCCCTACCACTTCATGAACCCGATGACATATCTTCTTTTCCTTCTCACTAGCAACCACTAAACTCTCCCACTCCAGCATCATTGCCACCACCACCACCACCACCCATGATTCCACCATCTACTCGCCCTCAACGTAACTGACAACCATCAGTCCATTTACGGGATTACCAATGCGATTTTACTCGTCCGCAAGGCTCTTCTTCAGCCGTGATTTTAGGTACTTCTCACCCCATCGCCAATTTTTTACTATATAGCCGTTTTTCATCACCCCATATTGCTTTTCTTTCTTCCTTGTCTGACATGACAGAACCAACTACCTTCACTGAGGCAATGCGGTACCCACAATGGCGTGATGCAATGAAAGCTGAAATATCAGCACTGTCTGAAAATAATACTTGGTTTTTAGTTCCTCTGCCAGCTGGGAAGAGACCAATTGGTTTGAAATGGATCTTCAAAATAAAAAGGCACTCTGATGGCTCCATTGAACGGTTCAAAGCCCGATTGGTTGCAAAGGGTTACACCCAAATCGAGGGCCTTGATTACCATGACACATTTGCCCCAGTGGCTAAATTGGTTACTGTGCGAACCCTAATTGCCCTTGCCTCCGCCAAAGGTTGGATTTTACATCAAATGGATGTACATAATATTTTTTTACACGGGGACCTCGACGAAGATGTCTACATGCTGCCCCCCCTGGATATCGCCGCAAGGGGGAGAATCTTGTATGTAAGTTTCATAAATCCCTCTACGGTCTTTATTTATCTTGTGACGCCACAATGCCGTGGTTTTCATTGTTCTCTATGTTGATGACATAGTCATTACCGGATCTGATGCACCCTTAATAGCTGATGTCAAGTCCTTTCTCAGTAAGCGTTTTCGCATCAAGGATCTAGGTACTTTAAAGTATTTTTTGGGCATTGAAGTGGCACGGTCTTCCTCTGGCATTTGTCTATTCCAGCGTAAGTACGTGCTTGATATCTTGGCGGATAGTGGGCTCATTGGCACTCGCCCTACTGATACACCCATTGAACAAAATCTATGACTGACAGAGTCTCATGGCGATCTCTTACCAGATCCATCTGTCTACCGTCGACTAGTTGGTCGCTTAATATATCTCACGGTCACCAGGCCGGATATTGTCCACACAGTAAACATACTCAGTCAGTTCATGCACCAACCACGTTAGCCTCACTTGGATGTTGCTCATAAGATATTGAGATATCTTAAAGCAAGCCCAGGCCAAGGCATTCTCTTACCCTCCGCTGGTTCTCTACAATTAAAGGCCTATTGTGACTCAGATTGAGCAACTTGTTCGATGACTCGGCGTTCCATGACTAGTTATTGTATATTTTTGGGATCCAGTCCAATCTCATGGAAGACGAAGAAACAGACAACAGTGTCTCATTCCTCAGCTGAGGTTGAATACCGGGCCATGGCGGCAACCACTTGTGAGATAACATGGATCACCTCCCTGCTCCATGACCTTGGTGTTCCCATTACTGCACCAGCTCCATTATACTGCGACAATCAGGCAACCCTGCACATTCCTTCCAATCCCTTTTTTCATGAACGCACAAAGCATATAGAGATTGACTGTCATGTTGTGCGTGAAAATCTACAACATGGATTATTACAACCCAGGAAGATAGCCAGTTCAGCACAGATTGCGGATTTGTTCACTAAATCCCTAGGTCGGGAGCAATTCCAACTCCTCTGTTCCAAGCTGGGCGTTTGTAACCTTCACGCTCCACCTTGAGGGGGAGTCTTACCATCTATATCTTCATCCCAATAAGGATGATGAAGATATTATAGAGAGTAATCAGCCTGTATTATTGTAGAAGATAAATCAGCTGTATAGGAGATATACCCGCCTGTACACCTACCATCTTTCCTTTATTATTTTATGTAAACTTCTTTATAATGTAATCATATCAATACAATCACTAAGCCATATTTCAAGGCAATACAAACCAGAATCGTTTCACTGCTATTAGTTTAACACATATTAGGTTACAGCTCAAAAATTAATGAACCTTAACTGTAACCAAAAAAGAAAATGAACCTTAATTTTAAAAGCTGAAAGTGTGCTTTCGGTGACAGTGGGATATGGACATTGGATAATTGACTTTGTGGATCTTTGGTGGAAGTCCAGGAGCTAACCAAATACTCTCATTTGCTTATAGCCAGTGAATTATGAGGCATTAGGCAATTGATAACAAGTGTTTGAAACAAAAACTTAAACAACTCTTTACTATCCTTCTCTGAGCCAAAAAGGATATATATATTTTTTTATTCACACAAAAAAAAAAAAAAAATCATTTTTGCCTCAAAGAATAAGTGTAGAAAGAGAGAGAAACACTGACAGTGTTTTCTTTTTTCTCCAAAAATTCCCATTATTCCCATACTCACACTGCTTTGATTCTTCTTAGGATTAGATTTTTAGGTGATATGAATGGTTCTAGTTGGTTGCGAACTCGGTAAAATTAATTCAGTCTATACCTAGAAGAAGCCCAATGGAAAGCACTAAATTAGATATTTGAGTGGAAGCAATTTTGATTGACTGCTCAATTTCGAGTTTTAAAACTCTATTTTTGAAATCTAAATCATAACTAAGACCTTAGGGCAGCTTCCCTGCCCACCCCACCCCCACCCCCACCCCCAAATTATATATATATTTGCAAAGTATAAATTCACCATCACCTCAATCCATTTCATTGTAAGAAAATGAGTAAACCAGAAATTTAATTCTGCAGGAATCTGATGAACAACATAAATAATTTATGTTTGATTAGAAAGTCACTCTAATCATAAAAAAAACTAAAAACAAAATTCTATTTTTTGTTGGGATTGATAAAGAAATAGAGACTAAGGGGCTTTTAGATGAATTAAAATTGCCAGAGGGCCCCCTGAAATAACACATCCACTCATTGCAGATGACATCTTTATTTTCTGTAGGTTTATGATGATGGTCTCTTAACTATGAAATCTGTTTTAGACTTATTCTCAGACATCACTGAACTAAAAATTAATTTCACAAGGAGTGAGATTTTTTTTTATAAAAATGTGGATATTACTCAAAGAAGGAAATTTTGTTCTTTTCTTAAAATCCATGAAATGTCTCCTTCTTCGACTTACCTTGGCACAAAACTTTGTCACTCACGATCCAAAGTCAAGGATTTGGATTACTTGATAAAAAATGTACATTCTAAACTTTCTACCTTGAAATCTTGTTTCTTATCTTATGTTGTAAGGAAAGTTTTAATTCAATAAGTGCTTGCATTAGCTCCTTATTTTCTTATGTCTTGCTTTTTATTTCAAAAAAAAAAAAATGAAAAATTCTTGATTCTATTTGCCTCTGTTTCCGGAATGGTGACTTTGGATCAAACAAGAAGCTCCATTTGATTGGTTGGCATAAAATATGCTCTCCAATCTCAAATGGAGGCCTCGGTCTCCGGAATGCATCAACCCATAACCAAGCTTTAATCCTTAAACTAAGATGAAGGCTGTTAGTTTAGACCGATTCCATCTGGGCTCAAATTCTCAAAGCCAAATATTTTCCCCGCTCCTCTATTTTTGACCCAAAGTTTATGAAAAAAAAAGGATCATGGACCTGAAATAGTATTGCTTCTTTACTGTCCTCCCTTAGAAAAATTGTTTAGCGAAAAATTGGAACTGGTAATAAAACCAATTGTTGGTTTGACCTATGGATTCCTTCTATTCTGAGGAATTCTTTACCCTCCCCCTTCCATGGTAACCAGAATATCACTTTGGTTAAGGATTTTACTGTTAATAATATCTGGAATACAAGCTTACTTTCTCACATTGTTCTCCACTGAACAAGCTGCAAAGTTCAATTCGAATACTCAATCTAGTACCACTCACTCTAAATGGTGACGATTTTTCTGGAAACTAATGTCCATCCGAAATTTAAAATATTCTTTTGGCGTGTTTTAAATGCAGGATTGCCTGTCAAAGCTGCTCTCTCAAAATGGGTGGCGATTGATCCTACATGTGTCTTGTGTGGTTCTTGTTATGAGTCCATGTGGCACCTTTTTCTATCTTGTGATTAGACTAAGCGTATTTGGACATCTAGCCCCATCGGATTGAGAACAAAGTTTCTCTCCAGCCCATCATTGACACAACTGTGTCGCTCCCTTTTCCTTTCAAAGCTTTGGATAAACAATCTTTGAGTTTTTTTTTTTTTTTTTTTTTTTTTTCCATTTTTTATTATTACATGTTATTTTATTTGGGATGTAAGGAACAAAGTAATCCATGGGTCCAGCGCAGCTGATCCAAAGTATGTGATGTGGTTTGTAATTAAGTGGCTCTATGATTTGAACATTCACCCCTACCTCACCGCCTATTGCAAAAAGTCCTACGATGCTTTCAAGTTGCTTTACAATGACTCCTCTTTTTAACTATGATATATATTGCCCTCTGTTAATTTGTGCAGGCATTTTTGAACCACAACAAAGATTAACTGGTTGGGCTTTTAGCATTTTGATAGCTGGGCAGGAGGTTCTAACTTCTGTAGGTTACCTCACCTCATCAGACGTTTTGGAAGCTGAGTTTATGGGAATAGTACATGGATGGAAACATGCCATCAAATAAAAAATTAGAATCAACGAAGTTTGGAGCAACAACAGGGAATTGAACAATCTCCTTAATCCCTCTGACAATACCAATATCCCTTGGAACCTGGTCCCTAACTTTTTAGACTTTACAGATGTTACTATTAATTTTACTAGTGGGTAAATTACACATCACCCTCTGATTTTCAAATGAAACTCAGATTACTCCTTGGTTTTTGGAAAAACTCAAATCACCCCTTTTACAGTAACGATATTAGTCTGCTGTTAGTTATTGGTGTGAAAGAACTATTTTACCCATGTATTAAAACATTATAATTAAATTTACAATACTACCCTTCCTTCATCTTCAACATTGATCAAAGGTAGTTTAGGGATTTAGAATTAAATTTACAGTACTATCCTTCCTTCATCTTCAACATTGATCAAAGGTAGTTTTGGGATTTAAATTTATTTAATTGGTTGACATTATCACTTAACAGCATAAAACTAACGGTAAAGACTAATTTGTCATATTGGGGTCTAAACCAGGGGAAAATTTGAGTTTTTTCAAAACCAAAGGGTGATTTGAGTTTCGTTTGAAATCAGGGGGTGACGTGTAATTTATACTACTTTATTTAAATGTCTAGATGATGACAAACTACTTTCAATGTTAAACTCTCTAGCTTATAAGGTTGTTATCGAGAATAGTGTATCTATCTCAAGGAGTAATTTGTAAATATTCCTAACTCCTAACTTTTAATCAATATATTTTTTTTCATGATTAAAGAAAAGGGTAAATTACACCTCACCCCCTGATTTTCAAATGAAACTCAGATCACCCCCGATTTTTGAAAAAACTCAAATCACCTCCTCTACAGTAATGGTGTTAGTCTGCTGTTAGTTATTGATGTGAAAGGACTATTTTACCTTTGTACTAAAACATTATAATTAAATTTACAGTAAACTGCAAAAGGGTAGTTTAGGGATTTAAATTTATTTAAATGGGTGACATCATTACTTAATGGCATAAAACTAACGTTAGAGACTAATTTGTCATATTGGGGTCTAAACTAGGAGGTGATTTGAGTTTTTTAAAAAATCAGGGGGTGATCTGAGTTTCATTTGAAAACTAGGGAGTGACGTGTATTATGGTTTATATTATCTTAGGATGTTTTTGGTATGCATCCTCTGAATAGGTTCTAGGTCAGAACGTATTTTGAAACGAAAAAATAGAAAGAAAGAAAAAAATTCGAATTCCAGAATGCATTCTAGATCAGAAATTTGTTCCAATAATATATACAAACACAACCTAAATATTTTCTTCGTACGTACATATTTAAGAACTATAGAGTGACCTCCTTGTTGAAGGTCCAGCTAAAGTGCATGGTTTGAGGCTTCATCTTGTGGGCCCGTTCTTCGACTCGTTCTTGTAGCTTCCGAATCTTGCGTGGCAATCTACAAACGAAATCCTGGGCTTCGTGGGCTTTGCCAATGAGGCCCACAAGCTTTTCCAACTTCCATCGCTCAATTAGGAACTCCAATATATCCGCATAGTCTGCGATGGTGTAGACACCGAGTTTCTGTGTGACAATGGAGAAATGGTTGAAGAGATTCGGATTCTCGCCATCGTACATTAGTTGGGCGGGCATCCTGATGTTCTGACCCAGCATGTCACCAATCCCTAGCATGGCATCTGTGGGGTCCACCTCTAATAGTTTCTCCATCATCTTCTGATAGGCATTTTCATGTCGCTTCTCATCCGCTGCGATTGTGCCACATATACGTGCTAGCACTGGATCCCCATTTTGCTTCGCCAACTGAGCTGTTTTTCCATGTGTTATGAAAGTTGCTCGTTCTTGGAATGATGTGTACACGATTCCTGTGTATGGAGTGATTTCTGTTGCTAGACTGTGTGTCATTAGACAAAGTAGACATATATGAATAACAAAATCTTATCATATGTGCTGGGTTGTGGGAACCATAGTCATGGTTTGAGGAATTGGTATCGATTCAATCTGGATCGGTGTCGGGCTCCATCAATCTTGTTCTTGTATCGGGTATTGGTAAAAACCAAGTGTAAAAGGATTAAAATAAAAATCGATTTCAAGGAAAAAAATGGTGTAAAATTAGTTTGATCCCACCGATATGTGCCGATTTGGGATCGACACTACCATTACCATGCTCGATATTAGGAACTTAAACCATGACCACATTTCAAGGTATGGGTATCGAATATAAGTATCACGATACCTAGCTAATACCAATACCGTGGCAATGGTAAAGATACAATGAAAGATAAAATGGACTAAAAAAACCAAGGTATCAGTATTTTGAGGGGCATAACCATTTGATGCAATCTAATATGACCACTCCATATTAGAACCGATATCAATATCGGCTGAGAATGCTACTAATATTGATACCGATACCTAAGACTATTATGACAATTAAGGACAACATGATGCATGGATCAATGATCCTATGTCATAGTATTGTCTCATCATTAGAATCCCCATGGTTTCATGTTTGATTCTCAATTTTGGTCATTTTTTTTAGATATTGAAATAACAAAAATTCAATGTAACTTACCCATGGACCCTCATTGAAAGATCTCTAAGTTTATTTAAAATTTTTTTTTTTTTTAAATATTTCATAGCATTTTGAAAGGGTAAGAGAATGCAAACTGGCTTATAGGGTCATACAAATTGACCGTCACACCCTCAGTGATTTCTTCATTTCCATAGATATGGGATTGTTATTTCGCACGACTCTGTGTCTAAGCGTTTGGAACCATGCACCACACGTGATCGGATAGCGTTCTTTTCCCCCATTTAAAAAATATTTTGCACATCTAAGATTCCATAGTATTTTGGTCCATTTCAGATCGGTTATGGTCAATTCTAATCTGATTGGAATGGATAAAGGCCAATCTCAAATCTGTTTCCCTATTGTAAACAAAGTTGGTTTAAACCCAAATATTTGTTGGAGATAATTAGCATCCCTTGATTACCACCTGCAATGCCTATATATATATGTATGGTTTTATTTCTTGGGTGTAAGTAGTTCGAGAGTCAGGTTCAACTTTGAACTAAAATAAGCTGATCCGGCACGGGCTCAAGCTCAACATGGTTCATAATTTTAATTCCCCAAAGCAGGCCTGAACCGGCCGGCCGGCCTGCTTGGTAGTGGGCTCAATTGGTTAACTTAGTACACTACAAAAGTACAAAGTAACTCACCATGCCAGAGCCGATAAGGTTCTGTATAGTACGCTCGATCGTACGCATATTGACACGTCCAGACAAGTATAAGTACTTGTTGAGCAGATCTCCGTGCCGGTTCTCTTCGGCGGTCCAAGATCGGATCCAAACAGACCAAGCGTCCGGGCTGATTCCGGTTTCATCTTTAACCCCTTCCATTCGGTTGAGAAGGGACATGTAGGTGGGCAAAGCCTCTTCTGTGATCAAGTCACCAACTAATACTACCAAGTAATCTTCAGGCAATTCTGCTGTTCGCTCACGTAAGGCCAGAACTTGCTCCACAAATTCATCCGACGGCAAGGATGAGTCCGGCAAGAAATCGTGCGGCTGCCAGCTTTTCTCCACTGGTTTTAGTAGTGGCAGGATATTTTCTTCTACCCAGTCGTGCAGTGACTTGAACAGCTCTACCTTCTCTGGTGTCAGCATGCCGGTGATGGGCGTAGATGCAGGTGGCGCGGCCACAGCAGAGACTGATCGCCGCCGTAAGCTAGTGGTGCCGGTAGCTGGGGTGTTGGGTTTGACATGATAATGTGTGAGATTCCGGGATTTTCTTCCGGGAAAGGAGAGGTGCAGCGGAAAGGAGTGGGACAGGACACATGAATGTTGCATATTGAATATCTATGTATCTCTCCTTTGATATAACTTTCTCTTACTGAAAAGGATAACAAATACTACTCTGTAGTCTGTGTGCAAAAGAGAGCAAGATAGTCTAAAGAAGTGGAGCTGATCCTCTCTATATATTAGAGTTCCATATGACCAGGGTCTTTATCCTTTTTCTCAAAAGAAAGAAAAAGAAGAAGAAGACAAAGGTTATGATGGCGAGAGAACTAGCTTTAAAGGAAGTCTGATATGTCATATCAGTCATTATGACAGAGATAAGTTTAAGAGTCTCATATCACAGGAGAGTAACTACTCTCTTGCAACGCTAAATGGGAGACACGTGACAACTCCAAAATGGACTATTGGCTCCCTTCCTTTCCTTCAGTGTCCCTCTCTCTCCTACTCTCCTTAGGATCTTTATCGCTACTGGGGCGCTGCTATGCGCATGAGCGCAGCTGGGGCGATAATTTTCCACTCTCCTTATTACTATTCGAAGAGGAGGGAGGGTGGGGAAGGTGGTATCAACTTTAGTTAGTAAGTACGCATATAATATACGTATTATATATATATCCGAACATTTGGATGAAAAATATTTTCGTTCTCGTACTTTCTCGTATTTTTATAAAAAAAATATATCTTTTAATCGATCGAATATTATACTCGTATAATTTGGGTATCATATGGTTTATATTTTTTAAGTTTTAATCCTAATGTTTAGAAAAAAAAAAAAAAAAAAAAACCCAAAGAGATTCAAAGAAACGATGCTTCACACTTTCACTTTCCCTTTTGCGATTTGCGTTGAACACTCGAAGTCTCGAACCCTAGCAGGCAGCACCGCATCAGCAGCCCCCCTCCATCTCCAATCATCCTTCTCATCTTCGTTCAACAGCCACCTGCGATCGTCAAAGCTTCGACGGCGACGGCAACAGTGACGGTAGCGGCGACATTTCTCCTTTGTGGTTAGTATCCCTTTCTTTATTTCTTCTTCCACTGTTGTTCTTCGTCACCATCTCCGTTCAACATCCATCATCATCTTATTCCTCACCATCTCTGTTGTTGTTCCTCATAAGTTTGATAGTAGATGTCAAATAAAACCTGCAAACCCATATAACAGAGACAAGCAACATACTGAAATCTAAGTAGAATTTATGCAAATGTTGACATTAGATATCAACGATTGATGGTTTCCTTCTTTATGACATGAAGGATTTGTTATTGTTAGAGACTATTTTATGGGACTTGTTCTTATTAGAGACTATTTTTATGAGATTTGTTCTTATTAGAGACTATTTTATGGGGTTTTCATGGTTCCAGAACAAATTATGTCTTATTTTTTTTTATGTTTGATGAGATGTAATAGACTATTATATTGATATTTTATGGTTTAGAGACTACTTTATTGATATTTTGGTATGTTAAATGATAATCTTAGAGATGTAATATAGGATATTATATTATTGTGTTTATTTTAGTTCATAAAATCATGATATTATTTTGTTTATTAGGTGGTGAATGCATGTTACATAATGAATATATGCCCCTTTTTTTAAAAGTATTATTGCCTTCTATGCCGTATTATACACGTATTAAACATGTATCGTATTATTATCGTATGTGTTTTATTAAGCCGGATTTTTAAAAATATTATTACTGTCTAGTCCGTTTAATTGCCGTACGTATCTGTTCCCGTTCAATTGCCATTCCCGAACTTACTAACTAAGGTACCAACTAGTAATAGCAATGAACTTTTACTCACCAAAATTATCACGTACGTTAAGCACTGTTCACTTCTTTCTGTTGATTCGTACAATACCCATATGATACGATCTGATCATAGTTTCAGTATCCGATTTGATGTCAAAACTAGTATCAGTCCATATCTTGGGGTATAAAAAAAAATCGGTATTAGATCGGTATTGTGCCCAGCAGAATCATCACACACCACCATGGCGCCAGCATAACCATCAAATTGCTATCATGCCGCCATAGCACTAAATCACTAAGTCGTCATATCGTCTCGCCATGGTGCTATGTCGCCAATTCATCGAGAATGACGTTATATCACTAAATATCAGTCATGACATTATATCGCCCAATCATTGTTGTGATGCCATATTGTCAAATTGCCAGTCATGATGTTATACGGTCAAATCGTCGCTATGGTGTCATCTCGCCAAATCCCTATTATGGCATCATATCGACAAATCGCAATCATGGTACCATATCGCTAAATCATAAATGATCAAATTGTCATCATGATGACACATCACTGAATCGTATATCACCAAATCGCCATCATGACCAGTATTAGTATCTATGTCAATTGATAATGATATGACCAATGCTTCGTATCGTGTCAATGTCCCATATTAGTTCAATATTGATATCAGTGTCGACTGAGAGTGATATTGTATGCGCTGTCGTATCTATGACGAATCAATATCGACCAAGAGAAAGGTTAGAGAGAGAGAGAGAGAGAGAGAGGTTGAAAAAATAAAACATTAGTAGCAAGAATGAGAAGAGGAAAAAAAAAAAAAAAAAAAAATGGGATAATCTGTTTGTAACCAGAGTGGGGAAAATGATCCTCTCCAATTCCTTTTAGCTCATTTACCAAAAAAAAAAAAAATTCCTTTTAGCTCGGCAGTGCGGCACTACTAGGTGGAGATGTCGACATGTGACAGCTCAGACACATGGAAGTGCTTGGATGTCCGAACTGCCATGTGTTGACATGTACACCTAGTACTGCCACACTGTCGAACTTTAGAAATTGAAGAAAATAATTATCCCAAAAGTGGTTACAAGTGACATTTATAGCAAATTTTTATTTCTTTTTTACCCTTGTTATATTTCTTTCTCTCTTTCCATAAATATTTTTTGGACATTTTGGATCGTGCTCCAGCCTTGGAGTTTAACCATATTAAGAATGATTTTGTCTTCTCTCTTACTGTCCCCTTAAGTCGCCTTTTGTTCGTAAACTCTTTGTAAATCTTTTGTAAATCTTTTGTCGGTTTAATATATTTTATTTTCTTTTTCATGAATTTTTTTTTTTGTGATTTGGTTGCCCTCTCCCTTTCCGACGACCTGACACATGCGTTGGCTGGATCGTGAAGCACACTCAGACGAACCTTTATCCCCTCAAGTACAATACACCCTCAAGTGCACCAAAAAGGTACATCTGACCGTGCACATGCACTTGGGGGAGTGTTTTAAACAAAATCACTTTAAGGTTCACCGTCAGATGTACTTTTTTGGTGCACTTGAGGTGTATTATACTTGAGGTGATAAAAATTCCACTTAGACTCTCTAGATCTACGATAGCGGCAAAATGGTTCACATCTCTGGCTCCTCCTCCCGCCTTCTGATCGCGTCCCAAGTTCAAACAGATATTTAAATACCATGGGCATGGATAGTCATCCAGATTCAAAGTTCAGAGGAAATAAAACCCCTCATTGGTTGAAGTGTGCAAATTCCTTTTCACGGTGACCTTGTAGAAAATCCTCCCTACAAAAATATTTGCACGTACCTCATAAATCAAAACCTTCGCTTTCTTGTGACTCATCATCTTCTCAACCCTTTTTAGAATAGTTTGTCTTCTATACTAACCATGTGAACCCCATATAGGCTCCATATAAATGATACCATTTTCCAACCCCTTATTGGTTGAAGTGTGCAGATTCCTTTTCATAGTGCCCTTGTAGAAAATCCTCTCTACAAATATATTTGCACCTCATAAATCAAAACCTTCACTTGCCAGCCACCCACCATCTTCTGAACCCTTTTTAGAATTGTTTCGATGAGGACAGAATTTTGCTGCTACATTTGTAGTAGGAATGTTCCTGCTGCAAGGCTAGCAACTAAGGAAATAGAATCTTAAAGGGTATTTTAGAAAATACTAAAATCTAAGAGGATATTTATGAACCCAAAAGAGAAGTGAATTATTCTATTTCCTTGGCTACAAGTATAGCAGCAAAATTTATTCCTTTTGATATAATATGCACCTTTTTTTTTTTTGGGGTGCGATTAAATCTATTCATTGATCTGGTTCAAAAAGGGGGTTACAATGTTCAAGAGCTCCCTTGGAAAAGGGGGCTCCCAACAGCAATTCAAAGGGCAAGAGAGGGCCCACTTAGCTAAAGAATGGGCTACACCATTTCCAGCCCCACTTTCATGGACAAAATCACAGAAATTGAAGTGCACCTTAGGATCATCACTTTTGGACAAATAACACTTTTGAATCACGCCATGCCTACACATTACCCCCTTCATGGATAAAACTTTAGCCCACCTAGTAGCCTTATGGACCTAGATGTCTCTCCACCACTCTCTCCTTTGAACCATCCTTCCAAGGCCCACCACCAGTTGCCAAAAACCCCTATTTGGTGGAAGAACGGATTGTCCAAGGGTTGAGATTCTTAGGACTGGGCTAAACTTTGACCGGGTCTGGGCTGAGGCCTTGAGTTGAGCGAGTTTGGATCTGCTACCCACATGGGGACGGGTGGGACAGATCTGAACCCTTCATGGGGATGTGGGACCCACCTCTAAGGTGTGGAACCCACTACCCATGAAGGAGTCAGATCTGTCCCCACCCGTCCCCATGTGGGTAGCTGATCCGGATTCGAGTTGAGCCCTGCTTGGCCATGCTGTCCGTATAGATGTCTGGCCTTATTTATAGTAGTCACATTCTTTATTCATTCTTCTAAGTTTTTAATGGACAAAAAAACTCTTTTTCTTTTCTTTAAGGGAAGGAAAAGGATTTAGAAAGTACACTTATTTTATAATCCCACATTGATAATTTAAGAAGAAATAAAAGGATTGAGAATCTGTAAATAAGGAGAGTTGGTGAATATTTTCAACCCCACGGCTCTGTTTGTTTCGGCTTACATGGAGTAATTTACATGTAAAATTTTCCATAGGTTCTGTTTGTGTCGATGCAAAATACTTGGTAAAACAAATTTTACGGTAAATTCACATTTAATGTTTTTTGTTTCGTACGTTGGTAAATGTTCATTGGCATAAAATTTTACAAGAGCCTACCCAAATCTGAAAAATGGGACGGAAAATTTTATCCTAAAATTTGTCAATAAAATTTTCACCGCATAAGTGTCAGTAACTTTGGTCTTAGATGACTAGAGGAGGGAAGAGTTGGGAAAACTATGGGGAAGAAGATGGAGAACTCAGATGGTGACCTCGTGGCACTCTCCTCATTTTCAAAGAGGCAAGCCCGACACTTTTATGGTGAAAAATTTACTAACAAATTTTAGGGTAAAAGTTTCCATCCCATTTTCCGGAAAAAGGTAGACTATTGTAAAATTTTATGCCAATGAACATTTTTCAACTTACGAAACAAACAGCAAAAAATGTGATTTTACCGTAAAATTTGTTTTACCAAGTATTTTACATCGAAACAATCAAAGCCCAAGGGAATAACTTTGTTGGAAAAATCAAAACTTTACAATTAAAAGATCATGAGACCAACTCTCCTTGGAGAGGCACATTAAAAAAAAGCAGGTTATTATTAGACTAACAAAATGGTCTAATGATAAAACAGAGCAAGCCCTGCTCTGCTAGCCTTGTGCCTGGGAGGGATGGTCCTGGGCTGAAATATCTCAACCTGATATAGGTTGGACCAGGCTTGGGCTGACCTAGTTTTTTCTAAAACCCAGCCCAACCTGGCCTTATTGCACCCATCCTAGCCTTGTTGGACACTTGGACCCTAGGTTGGGCCTGGGCTGAAATTTAACTTCATTGTTCTTTAAAATAATCCCCCCACCAACAATCAAGCCTGGATTACTCCTTGAAGATCCATCAACCCACATCCTTTAATTTCTGTACTTATTTATCAATCTTCTCCGCGAGGAACGGATGAAAGCATCGATGCGGTTGCTTGAAGGGCTTAAGCTTCAGAAAAATGATGGAAGGCCCAACCTGTTTAAATTGGTCGTTATAATTACTTTCTTTTCATAAAAAAACTTTTATGTATAGCAAACAACTTTAGAGCTGCATACTCCAATCTACCAGAAACTTTAATTGGTTTAACTAATCAATTCACTCACCCTTCAGATCTGTAGCTTAATTGGTTGTTCATCAAAGAAGCTTATAAAATCATTGTTCTCACAGAGTGAGCTTATTATCTTTATTATTCTAGATTGTATTTAAAGCTGTGTTTGGTATGCAATCTAGGAATGCATTCTATGTCCATTTCACATTCTCGGACGATAAAAACAACTATTTTTATCATTCGAGAATGCCAAATCAACTTAGAATGCATTCCTAGAATGCAAACCAAACGCTGCGTAAGAATTACAGAATGAGCTCCTTGTTGAAGATCCAGCTAAAGCGCAGGGTTTGTGGCTTCTTCTTCTGGGCCCGTCCTTCGACTCGTTCTTGTACCTTTCGAATCTTGTGTGGTAATCCACAAACGAAATCCTGGGCTTTGTGGGCTTTACTGTTGAGGCCCACAAGCTTCTCTAGTTTCCATCGCTCAATAAGGAAGTCCAATATATCCGCATAGTCTGCGATGGTGTAGATGCCGAGTTTCTGTGCGACAATGGAGAAATGGTTGAAGAGATTGGGGTTCTCACCATCGTACATCAGGTGGGCTGGCATTGTGATGTTCTGACCCAACATGTCAGAAATTGCTAGCATGGTGTCTGTGGGGTCCACCTCTAATAGTTTCTCCACCATCATTTGATAGGCATTTTCATGCCGTTTTTCGTCCGCTGCGATCGTGCCACATATACGTGCTAGCACAGGGTCCCCTCTCTGCCTCGCCAACCGAGCTGTATTGCCATGTGTTATGAATGTCGCTCGTTCTTGGAATGATGTGTACACGAGTCCAGTGTATGGAGTGATTTCTGATGCTACAGTCTGTCATTGGGCAAAAATAGACGTACAAAGAGCATGCATACATGCATGTCAAAATCTTAGTTGACCAGATAATAGACACAACATTATGAATCATGCTTCATGATATGCTATGTCAATTGTTATCATGCAAAATTACTAAAACTCCCTTATACTTGCCTTATAATTACTCAAAATGTTCTACTCATAACTTCTTTTCTGATTTCCCGAAAATTGGGGATAGGGGTGGAGATAGACCGATAGGGGTCAAGTTGGGGAGGGGGGGGGGGTGTTGGTAAGGGGTGGGAGTGGGGGGGAGTTGTAGAAGATGGGGACGGCGAGTTAGAAGGGGAGAGAGTTGGTAAGGGGTGGGAGTGGAGAGAGTTGTAGAGGGTGTGGGCGACAAATTATAAGGGGAGGGGATGAGGGGTTTGGTAAGGGGTGGGGGGAGTTGTAGAGGGTGGTGGCGGTGAATTCTAAAGGGAGAGAGTGTTGCAGAGGGGTTGCGTAGAGGGGGTGGGAATGAGGGTGGGGTAGGGGTGAGGGTTGGGAGATGCAAGTGAAAGGATCAAGGCACGGTTTTAGTTTACAGTATTTGTGATGGGATCGATCAACCACTGATACCAATACTAATATCGATATCGATACCAATACCGTTTTGACCTATTGATTTGTATTGGTCTGATTCTTATTTATTTATTTTTTTTAGGTGGGGGGGGGGGGGGAAGAGGAGGGGCTAAGGAAAAAAGGTTTTGTCCAATTCTTGATGAAAACATTTTTTCATTAAAAAAACCGCATTCATACTGAATCGATCAAGTACCGATCAAGTACCGATCAAGTACCGATATCGATCTAGTAATATGATCGAGAGGTAATTTAAGAAATTTAAAAGTATAAGAAGTGAAAAAGAGTTGGAAGTTGTTTTCTTTTTAAAGGAAAAAAAAAATTTGAAGACCAAAGAGTTAAAAAGGATCATCTACGGAAATGTGTCTCCCATGCTTAGACACAGGATGAAGCGAATGGTAGCCTTGTACGAAATGAAGGGTGAAAATTCTGTTTTTATCAATGCTTTTTTGCATGCTCCCATTAGCCATCATGCTAGTGCAGGGTCCATATTTTTTTCATATTTTTTTAATGAAGTATCTTATAGTATTACTTAACTCACCATGCCTGAACCAATAAGGTTCTGTATAGTACGCTCGATCATAGGCATGTTGACACGTCCAGACAAATATAAATACTTGTTGAGCAGATCACCGTGCCGGTTCTCTTCTGCGGTCCAAGATCTGATCCAAACAGCCCAAGCATCCGGGCTGGTTCCGGTCTCATCTTTAACCCCTTCACTTCGGTTGAGAAGAGACATGTAGGTGGGCAAAGCCTCTTCTGTGATCAAGTCACCAACCAATACTACCAAGTAATCGTCAGGCAATTCTGCTGTTCGCTTACGTAATTCCAGAACTTGCTCCACAAATTCATCAGACGGCAACGATGAGTCCGGCAACAAATCGTGCGGCTGCCAGCTTTTCTCCACTGGTTTTAGTAGTGGCAGAATATTTTCTCCCGCCCACCCGCTAAGTGATTTGAGCAGCTCCACCTTCTCTGGTGGCGATGTGACAGTGTTGGGGATCGGCCGAGATGCCGGTGGCCCAGCCACAGCAAAGACTGTTCGCCGCCGCGGGAATCTAGTGATTCCGGTGTCTGGGGTCTTGGGTTTGACCTGATAATCTGTGAGATTCCGGCATTTTCCGGTGAAGGAGAGGTGCAGTGGGTGGGACAGGATATGTGAATATTCCATTTTGAATATAAAAAGTACAAACTCTATGTAAAGGATAGAGCCAAGTGGTCTGTAGAGGCTTGGGCTGGGGAGAAATGAATGGGAGGATTCTCTATATATTAGAGTTCCAAGTAATGAACTTTATCTTTCTATCCAAAAAAAAAAAAAAAAAAACTTGATATAAATTCCATTCCTACTATGGTTTGAGGTGTCGGTATCGGATTGGCCGATACGATTGATACCGCATGGTTTTGAAGGTAACCAATATCGATACATGACCGAATAATCAATCTCGTATCGGAAACACAGTACCGACAAGGGGTGAAATAGTAAAAAAAAATTTGTTTTAAGGAAAACTAGGGATAAATTTGTTCGATACGATCAGTCCGTGCTGATACTGTTTCGATTTTTAAGGTAATCAATACCCCATCCAATACCATGCACTAAAACCATGATTCCTAATATTTCGATCTTTCCATTGTGTTTGTTAATTGGTTGTTAGATATGCCCTTTTTAATCATAAATTCAAATAGCTCGGTTGGAGACTCATAAGTAAGTCGAGTACCAATCCTTATGCGCATAATCAGCTCTTGTAAAAATAACTGGAGAATTTTTATTGGAACCAAAGTGAAAAATTAAGATTTGACACTGTTTGTTTAAAAGTAAAATGCCAAAAAAAAAAGAGGACATTTAAAAAATAGAAAAAACTTACATAGAGACAAATTTTCATGTAAATATTATTTGCATAGAAAATTTTCAAAAAACATAAACAGGCCTTTGCGAAACTTGACATGTAAACCGAGACCATTAAGTCTACTTATCCATAAAATTTCAGATTGATTTAATTTGCCACTTGGAAGATATTTATGTTCATACAGAGATACCCTCTAGAGTTGTGAATTGGAAAATCTTCTCCAAACATGGACAAAGAGTAGGCTTCTCTTAAATATCAATGGAAATTGATTTACTTCTTTGTAAAGAGCTATCTTCCTCATCTACCCAAATTATTTTTTTTAACCTTTTCATATAAAGAAAATAACAGTTTAATCATACGAAGAAAACCAAGAAGCAACAATTCTTCCACGATAACTGAGAATGAGAATTGGTATTCAAGATAAAACAACCATTGGCTTCCTCACGTATTATTACTTAAGACAAAAAATTTCATGTAAATATTATTTGCATAGAAAATTTTCAAATAACATAAACAGGGCCTTTGCGAAACTTGACATGTAAACCGAGACCATTGGGTCTACTTATCCATACAATTTCAGATTGATTTAATTTGCCACTTGAAAGATATTTACGTTCGTACAGAGATACCCTCAGTTTAATCATACGGAAGCAACAATTCTTCCACGACAATTGAGAATGAGAATTGGTATTCAAGATAAAACAACCATTGGCTTCCTCCGGTATTATTATTTAAGACCAAAAATTTCATGTAAATATTATTTGCATTGAAAATTTTCAAATAACATAAACAGGGCCTTTGCGAAACTTGACGTGTAAACCGAGACCATTGGGTCTACTTATCCATAAAATTTCAGATTGATTTAATTTGCCACTTGGAAGATATTTATGTTCATACAGAGATACCCTCTAGAGCTGCGAATTGGAAAATCTTCTCCAAACATGGACAAAGAGTAGGCTTCTCTTAAATATCAATGGAAATTGATTTACTTCTTTGTAAAGAGCTATCTTCCTCATCTGCCCAAATTATTTTTTTTAACCTTTTCATATAAAGAAAATAACGGTTTAATCATACGAAGAAAACCAAGAAGCAACAATTCTTCCACGACAATTGAGAATGAGAATTGGTATTCAAGATAGCACAACCATTGGCTTCCTCTGGTAGAACAAGTGCACTCTTCTACTACGTCCTTTCAAGTTTTACAAAGTTGTGTTCAAACTCAAAACAAACTTTGAAAGAGAATCAATAATCTTACCTTAACCAAAAAAAAAAAAAAACACCTTTTGGGATGGTGTGTGGTTTGTGTGATTATACTTTCATAAAAAATAAAAAAAAAAGAAGAAGAAGAAAGATAGTTGTTTGTTGGACACAAACACACACACACAAAACAAACTTTCAAAGAGAATCAATAAAAGAAGGCTGTTAAAGAAGAAAAAATAGTAGATTGTTGGACACACATACACAAAACAAATTTTTAAAGAGAATCAGTAAAAGAAGGCGCTCTTAAAGAAGAAAAATAGTAGTTTGTTGGACACACACACATACAAAGCAAACTTTCAAAGAGAACAAGCAAAAGAAGGCTCTTAAAGAAAAAAAATAGTAGTTTGTTGGACACACACATACACTTACAAAACAAACTTTCAAAGAGAATCAGTAAAAGAAGGCTCTTAAAGAAGAAAAATAGTAGCTTGTTGGACACACAAACACACACACTAGAAGAGAGAGTGAAAGGGGGGAATAAGGAACTTAGAATATCACATTTAAAGTGTCCTCCATTAATACAGAAGATGTACCCTTGGAAACACCTATCCAAATGGGTCAAAAAATGTGCCTCTTGGAGAGAGAAGAGACAAAAACTAGTTTATATTGATGTCTGACGCATTTTGGTCGGAAAAAATTTCACTGCTACACTTGTAGCAGGGATGTTCCTGCTACAAGGCTAGCAGCCAAGGAAATAGAATAATTCACTGCTACAACTGTAGCAGCAAAATTTTGTTCATTTTGGTCGACATATAATATACAATCGCGGACATCATCAATGCGTCAGACGACACACGAGCGACATCAGTAAAAGCTCATTCACATCGGACAAAGACGTTTGTTAGTTTTTGACAAACCCCGAATCTAAGTGGCCTCCATCCAACGTTCAATAAACAAATGCCGATGTTAGAAACTGAATTTCTCATTTGATAAGCCTGACTGCCGGCAAAAAAAAACCACACACATTAGTACCCCCACCTCGCCCCGGCTTGGATAGGCTTTGTTTGCATACATGTTAGCCTTTCTTTCATGGAACCTACCCTTGTAATTCCCATTCTAATATGTAAACCTCACTTCACTCTCTTAGGCCCCGTTTGTCCGTCGGATAAAAAGGGATAGAAAACTTGGGAGGATGGGACCCACATGTTGTGGGTTGACTTGATAAGAAAAGGAAAGGAAAGGAAAGGAAATAATGGAAAATGCATTTAATGGGCTTGTCTGAAAATTTCCTATCCCATATATTCAAACACACACATCCTTGGCATTTTGTGGAAAAATAGTACACTTTTCCGACCCCTTTTTGCCTATCTCACTTTTATCCGGCAAACAAACGGGCCCTATATATTCATCATGGGACTAAAGTTCTCCCACTTATTTGCTTTGCAAAAAGTAACATAAAAAGATCTTGGGTTCAACACTTTTGAGAGATAAGATGAGTGAAACACAGAAAGAAGTACTTTGAAACTTTTTTTATTTAAACTCATTTAAGACCAACAAAACCTATAAAAAAATATTGAAAATTTTTTTTTGGTGAAAAATAGATTTACTGAAATTGAGAACCATGTGTAAAGCTATTAGCTTCAAATACACAAAGTCTATGAAGCCAAGGAATGAAATTTGCCAATCTGTCGTATACATGATAGACAGTGCCTTCCTTGCCAGGGCATCTACAATACTGTTCAGAGCCCGTGGAATGCAAGAGAAAGAAATTGATGCAAAAAAAGCACATTGATGCCTAATGTCATTGATTACCGCTGCCACCTCCAAGGGTGGGAACCGATTACCAATGTGAAGCAAATCAATGATCTCCTTATATTAGACTCAACTAGAAGATGTGTGAATCCTAGAGCAATAGCCTGTGACAATGCAGTTCTGATTGCCACTGCCTCCCCTTGGATAGCTGAACTGAAAAGATAAGGAGCAGAGATAGCCTTAACTTGGCTTCCCAAGTGATCTCTAAAGATGAAACCCAAACCCCCAGCCGAGGTCCCTTGAGGAAGTGCTGCATCGCAATTTACTTTGATGAAACCTAGAGCGGGGGGCATCCTTGTAACATTCGCTGCATTCATAGGACCAATCGATGGTGCATCTCATCGATGACCCTTTGTAGATGTTGTCGAGAACTCAATATAGGCTTTCTCAGCTACCAAAATCACTTCTTGAGGAGTCCATGCTTTGACGTTGAAAGTTAAATCATTTCTTCCATGCCAAAGATACCAATAAAGAAAGGATGCTCGCGCTAACAACTCTTGAGCAAACTTCTTATCACTCCGATAAAAGGCATCCCAACTTCCCAATATGTCACCAACATAGACAAGCATGTATAAGCAAATGTGATCCTTGGTGTAGATAAATAAAGATAGGTCCATTTTGGATGTTGTGAAGCCACATTGAAGCAAGACCTATGACAAATGTTGAAACTAGGCATGAGGCCCCTGTTGGAGACCATATAGAGACTAGTGGAGGTGACGCACATGATTAAGTCGTGTGGAATCAACAAAGCCAGAAGGCTGAGTTATATAGACCTCCTCATCTAGGACACCATGGAGGAAGGCATTATAAACATCAATTGCCTGATGAGCCAATTTTGAGATACAACCAAGGAGAGAATGGTTTGAATGGTGGTGAGTTTCACAATAGGGCTAAATGTGTCTATGTAATCAAGGCCATGCTATTGGTGAAAGCCCATGGTAACGAGGTGTGCCTCGTGGCGTTCTCGGGTGCCATCAGCCTTATGTTTGATATGGTAAACTCACTTGCAGCCAACAGATTCATATCTGTCTGTGGGGAATTCGAAAAAAGAGACCCAGTGCCATTAGTCATTAGTGCACAACTTTGGGAATATAAGGGATAATTTCATATTTTCCGTCAAAAGCTTTATGAAAGTTGTTTTTCTTTTTTGAAAAAAAACAAAAATAAAAAGGATCACATAATGTAAAGGTCCAAGTGGATACCCTTGGTTCTATTCTGTTTCCCACAAAAATAAAAAAAAACCATTTTTAGTACTCGAAGGTCGTCCCAAGCATGAGTGTTGTCTAAAGACGCAGTTGGGTCGTACTGGGCCTGGGTTTTCAGCCCAAGCATCCTCATCCCAGCCCAGGTTGTCCAGAATCCAGATTCATGGTCGGTTGGTTTGGAAGGGAAATCATCAGATGGAATTAAATAAGAGAAAGAAAATGAAAGTTTCTATAGCCAAACAAATAATGATTGTTTAATTTTTTTTTTTTTTTTTTTGATAAAGATTGTTTTATTAAGAGCAAATTACTTAGATCTCTCCTGGACTTTATAATTAAGGGAACCTCCCTTGCCCTTCTGATACCTATTCAGAGCTCTCCCATTTTTTAAACTTGGTTTCACTTAGCCTAAGTCTATTAACGGTGTTAATAAAAAAATTGTTGTGACCAAAATACCCTTCTGTTTCTTCCTCTTCCTCTTTCTGCTTCTTCCTCCTGTAACCCCATCAACTCACCCTTTCCTTTTCCCTTTCTTCCTCTTCCACTTCCTCTTGCTCTTCCTCTTCTTCTTCTTCTTCTTCTTCAAATCCACCGGCTACCACCCCTCTGCAACCCCATTCCCTTGGCAGAGAAATAGAGAAACAGAAAAATTAAACGCGATTACTTCGATTCATGCATCTATACACTCGAGATTCATCACTCATGTACTAATAATTAGCTCAAGACGAGCAAGATCAATTCTGGATAAATTAAATTTCCGAAATTGAAAATTTGTAACCAAAGTGTTCATATACTAAAAGTCAAAATATCTAAGATCAGAACTACTATAGACAGTATGGATCTGTGACCCCAAACAGAGCAAGATCGAGCCCTTTATGTTTTAGCTGGAGATAAACCTCCTCTTCTCGAATCATTCTGATCCTCTCATCTTTCTGCTCTAAAACCTGCAACTTCAAGCCATTATCAGCGCTGAAGAAAGAAAAAGAAAGCATGCTTTCACTGAAATCTAACAAGAATCATTTAAGATCCCCATTTCTGTTCAATGCTTCAAAGCTTCAAAGACAGACTCAGATAATTCATCAAGGTATCGATTAATCAAATTACTTCTATATCTTTTTAAGTTACTTTGATGCGTATAAGTGTTAAAACTTTAATGGTGGAAATCTAGAAAAGTTTTTGCAAGGAAGCTTACGGTGATAGGGTGTCAAGAAGAAGCTAATAAGAAGGAAAGGAGGAGTTTCTTGAGCCTTGAAGAGGCTGGTTTAGTTGAAATTTCTGGTCTGGGAACTCACGAGTGCTTCCTATGTCGATTAACAGTAATGCCAAACGAACCCTATATATCGATTACTAGATTTCATTCTCAATATTTTTTTTCTTCTTCTTGCATATTCTTCTGTTAATTTGTGATACATGGTGACTTTGCTTAATCATAACTAAAAACGAAAAAAAAGAGAGGTGGAAAAAATGGAACGGCCATGGAATTACAAAATAAAACTCGGTAACGACCCGGAGAAGTTGAGCGAGATTAGGGAACTCGGGTGGGTTTTGCAGACATGGACCATATATTGTTCATTTGTTGGTAAACTGTGTGAGTTTGGTGTTTGCTGAAAATTGGCGGTGAGTGATTCGGTTAAGTAGAGCGAGAAATATTGTTTCTTTGTTTACCTTTTAGAAGATCAGAAACTTCAATGGCTTATCCGATGCAGATCTATTTGATCCAAAACCCATTAGAGAACGAAGAGAAGTAGAGATGAAGAACTATCAGAAGACAGGGAGAAAGAAAACGAATACCCTGAAAGAGGAGAGAAGAGAGTGTCGAGAAAAGAATAGAAGAACTGTAAGATGGGATCTGAGCTCTCATAGGGATGGGAGCAGGTGGAGGAGAGTAGGGGTTGTGTCCTGCGTAAATGGGGTTGTAGAGGGATTTTTATCCGCTCCAGTACTGGAGGCGCTGCTGTGCACATCATGCGGATAAAAATTCGTTGCAGAGGGGTTGGGACCAAGTGGACCTGCGTGGATGAGGTTGCAGAGGGGTTTGGAGCAAGTGGATTTGCAAGAGAAAGAAGAAGAAGAAAGGGAAAGGATATAAGGGTAATAGGGTAAATTCCTAAATGGAAAATAACTCTACTTGTCAGGATTCTTAGGTTTTTCAAATTTATCTGTTAACTGATGTTAAATTACTATCGCACTTGGGTGAAGAGAAACCAAGTTTGAAAAGTAGGGGAGGTCTAAGTAGTTGTCAGAAGGACAGGGGAGGTTCCTTGAATTGTCAGAAAGGTCAGGAGAGGTCTAAGTAATTTGCTCTTTAATTAACTTAAGGGAGAGGGTTGGATATGCCGTCAGCTTTGGTAAATTTGCGGCATGCATCAATCACAGGGCTGGAGGTAGGAAACCAATTGGATCTTTTCCAAAGGGGGAAGAGAGGATGACGCATGATGGACACCCTGGTGGTGTGCCCAACCTTTTCCTTCAATTAAAACACTTTCCAATTTTGGTCTTTTCCCTTAATTAAAATACAATTAGGAACATTTTAGAGGCTATCAGCTCGTTGTTCCTTGCATCCGTGGCTCACTGGCTCTGATTTCTTCTCAAATCTGAGGTAAGCCTCTGATTTTACTACTACCTTTCCTCTATTTGTTACTCCATGTTTGCTGTTTGTTCTTGTTACTCTTTTGCCAAGCCAAATACAACAACAAACGAGTCAATTTCAAATTCCAGTTTCACTAATCCTCAAATGTGAACCTTAAGCAAGAAGAAGAAGAACAGCACAAGTCAAAACCTTCATATTCATCCCCGAGAACTCAACCCAATCAATGATCATAGAGAGTCAAAAGAAAGAGGGGTGGGTGTGGGGGATAATAATCCAGGAAGAGAACAGTACGATACTTTTATTTGCTGAAACGAAATCGTTGGGACATCGCATGGGAAGTGGTTGAGAGTTTTCTCATATATTGGATTTGGAGGTAACATAAAAAATTTTGGAGAAATAGGATACATGTAGCCGATCCTATCTAATTAAGATAAGGCTGAGTTCCACTATCCTAGGGTTCACAAACCTCTCTTAGGGTTTTAGTATGTTCCAAAATACCCTCTCGATACTCATTCCCGCCCTCTCCTGGCCCTCGATGAACGAGATCCCATTCACCATGGGTGGAGGGAAACTCGCTACAAAATTATGTATCTTGTTTAATTAGAGATGTACATACTACATAGTAGACAAGAAAAGTGAAAGTCCAAGAATTTACCAGCTTGACTCTTTGTTGTAGGTGTAACTTGTCATCATCAGTTTGGTCATCATCCCACTCCAACGCATTGAACCATTTTTCTCCTACCACAGTTTCCCTCAGCTTTGTTGCAGTCTTTGGATTCACAGGAAGCCTTTTCAAATTGGGGCTTCCCAGAATTTTCAATGTTTCCAATGAAGCCCCAATCATGGCTGTGTAACTGAGGAAACAATACCATAGTCTTGCATGTGATGATGGCCTCCTCTTCCTCCTTTTCATCTATGTCATGATGATGATCGTCCACAGATATTATTTCCTCCAGCTTTGAGCAATAACTAATATCCAATTCTTCTCGTTGTAGGAGATCACCTTGGGCCAAACTCATTGGTAGGATGTGATTCAAGCTTTGACAATAATAGATTTTTAGGACCCTTAGTCGAGGACATGGTTTTAGTGTACGGTATCGGAACAGATATCGGTGACCCGCAAAATTGATACGGTATCGGTCTAGATCGGTTGTATTGGACATAAATGCCCCTGAATTTCTTTAAAAAATGAATTTTCTGACCATTTTACCCGTTGTTCGTACCATACTATCGATACGGTATTGGCACGGTATCAATATCGGTGACTAATAAAACCGATACGTATCACCCAATACAAGCGATATGATACCGATACTTAGAACCATGGTTGAGGAAACAGTACTACTATAATCTTCTTGCACATGATGATGGCCTCCTCCTCTTTTTCATCAGCTATGTCATGATGATGATGATGATCATTCACAAATATTATTTCCTCTAAATTTTTGCAATTACTAATATCCTATACTTCTAGTTGTAGGAGACCTGCTTGGGGCCAAACTCATTGGTAATATTTGCTTCAAGCTATCACAAGAATAGATGTGTAGGGGCCTTAGGTTGCCAAAAATTATAAATATTCATTAAAAATAAAATAAATTTAAAAAAAATCATAAAAACTCACATCTTTTATCATACATAAATACATAACCATAGAAAGAAATCCGATCCATTGCAATTTATTTTACCCATTAATACAATATTTGAAGCAAATTGAGCAATACCTATCACTTTTAATTTTTTTTTTTCTTCTTTTACTCTTTATTCCTAAAGAAGAAAGCAATCTGTATCTTTTCAGCTTTTTCTTTTTTTTTTTCTCTTCCTTCCAGCGTGACTGACAGTGCCTAGACAAAAGAGAAGGCAAACGTCTCTAATGTCTGTCTACCGGTCAAAAGATATATATTATTGCCCTTGTTGTTTTCACATGTGGGTATCTCACTAAACATAATTATTGAAGATTGATCATTTTTCATGTCCATTTGCCTTTATATTGGAAGGGAAAACGTTCTCTGCACGGAACCTGGCTCCTGTCCAGCCCAAGGTTTCACAACGGCTGGACAGAATCATTTTCCTTCTGCAAGTCCCCAGAAACAAAAAGACAACCCCGCCCCTTGAATGGTCAAAATTTTTGTCTTGTCGATTCATATGTTAACTCTGATTCCATGTGAAATTTCTATCTAAAAGTTTGAAATATTAAGTTGAGGGCATATAAGGAGGGTTATAGGCATGTTTATAGCCGATGTGAGACTAATCTCCCAACAAGCGGAAACTACTGAACTAAATAGTTTGTCTATATGTGCAACTGGCATCATAGAGACTCCCTGATTTGTTAATCACCGTAGAGAGACTGATATATGCAAGATTGCAATCACTGAGAAAGATCAATTATACCCATGGTTTCAAGAATTGGTATGGGATCGATTGTATCAATTGATTCAATATTATCAATATCGGTCAAGATCAATATTGATATTTGGTTGATCTGGTATTGATAAAACGGTTCTTAATAAAGGTAAATTTATTTAAAAATCAAAATTTTAATAAAAATAAATACAAATCATCCAATATGGCCCAATAGCATCAATATATCAGTATCAATATTTGGATTTTTTTTTTGCAAACAAGTCCCTTTAATTAAATTACAATGACCACGAACATGGCATCTTAACATGGCTTTGAGTTTAGAACATCAAAAACACGTTCTTTAGTCTTAACTCTTACAAAGGAGAAAGAAGGCCCCCGGTTGTGCTAGACATGCCACCTCTCTCAGGAGAACATGAAATGACTGCCGCACCCCTACTCATTTCAACAATTCTAGAGGGTGAGGTGGTCATTTCATAGGCCCCTGTGTCAGGGTGCAGGGGTGGCTTGCATAGCACAACTGGGTAGCACTTGTTGCCTGATTGCATGTTGTGCGTGGCTCCTGCGTTTAAACATAGGCCGCACGAAAGGATCGCTACGCTCTGAAGGATTTCTGCCTTTTCATAGGGGCACATTGGTGATTTCGCATGGCCCTGTGTCTTGGTGCACGAGCCACACCTCACATGACCACGTAGACTTCCCTTTCCCCATATGTATATATTAGGCCAAATGTTCTCTATGCAAACTTCAGCCCATATATATATATGGGAAGCAGTTTTCTGTAAGGGAGTGTGGCCTACTCCAGCACTCCCATGTGTCTATCTCTCTCTTCCTTAAAATAAGGGGGCAGATGTGTCTTTTCACATAAGAAAGAGAGAAATAGACTCATGGAAGTACTAGCGTAGGCCACACTCCCAGACAGAGATCTTTTTCCCTATATATATATATACTTATTGGAAAAAATTTTACTGCGAGATTGTAACAGGGCAGAAAGATCATCCTACCCTCCATGAAACCAAAAACTGACGGATTTGGCTCCTGTCCTGCAGTGGCCGGAGCTGGAACGTCCAGCCCATGGAAACCACCTAAAAACAGGGAGTGGGATGGTCATTTCACATGTAGGACCCACCTATGAAATGATCACCCCACCCCTATTTTTGCTGTGGTTTAGTTGGGCTGGATGCTCCAGCTCCCGCCACTGCAGGACAGGAGCCAAATCAAAAAATGACGCCCACATTGATGGACCCTACGCGTGCAGGAGCCACGTTCACCCGGTCTCCAGAAAACGCTTTCCCACTCTATGAGGAAATAAAATAAGCCATCTTTTTTGTTTTTAATGCAAAGAAAAAGAGAAATGATGCCATCTTTTCTTGGTAAAAGCATAGAAATAATCCAATGACTTTTTATAAAGAAACAATATTTGAGGCAGGAATTCAACATATCAGAGAAGAGAGCTCCTCAAGTCTCTAACAATTAAGAAAAAGAAGAGACGTTTCCCCTGAGTATCTCTGCAACTGCAAGTTTCATTCATTCATGGCTTCTTCATCTTCTTCTTCTTCTTACGATGTGTTCATCAATTTCAGGGGTGCAGATACTCGTCATAACTTTGTCTTTCTGCTTTACGATGCTCTGAAAAGAAACGGAATCCATGCCTTCATAGATAGCAAAGAACTATGGGAAGGAGAAGAGATTTGCTCGTCGCTTCTAAGTGCAATCCAAGGGTCTGAAATCTTGATTCCGATCTTCTCTAAAAACTATGCAGATAGCAAATATTGCCTCCTGGAACTTGCTGAGATATGGGAGTGCAGCAGCCATTTATCTGATCAAGATAAAACCATTCTGCCAATATTCATTGAAATCGAGCCACGGGATGTTCGACATCAGACCGGTAGTTTTGAGGGACCATTTCAGGAACACCAGGAGAAGTGTGATCCAGATGATGTAAAGAGTTGGAAGAATGCTTTGACTGAGGTGGGGAAACTGAAGGGATGGACTCTCATGGGGGACCCAACTATTGAGTAAGTCTCTCACTCTCCTTACTTGTAAAACTTATTATTCCTAACGTACTACTCTCCACTCTCCATACCATATTTTTAACTTAGGGTTTTATCTCTATCTTCTTCTCTCTCTTCATTTTCTTCCAAACCGAGAGAGAGAGAGAGAGAGGTATGGGAATTGGACGGAATTAGGGTTGCAGAGAAAAACATAGAGATAGAGAAAGAGAAAATAAAAGAAGAGATTATGTTTTGACTTTCTAAAAAGGCCTAACATGGGCCTAAAAACTGAGTCCGTAGCCCGTCCTAAAATTTCTGGGCTTTGGTTGGTTTCGATCCCTGGGTTAGTGTCAAGCCCAAGAATATAGGCCCAATGTTGCTGGGCTAAGCTTTGGGTTAAGGATCGGGAAAGGCCAGGCCCTCATGAAGCCTGTCTGAAAAATAAAAAAGCATCCATAGATGTAGGATAGGTTTGATGTATTAAATAGAGATTTGATGTATTAGGATGCATCATGATATAATGTATACACAATAAAGTAAAATATTTGTATATTGTGAAATATTCAAAGCTATCTCTAAGGGTGTAGCTCAGTTGGCAAGGGCCAACACCTCACAAGTAACAGGTCATGAATCTCACTCCACATGGAACTTACCATGATAATGTAGGTCTCTATTTTATAGAATGGGTTTAGGGGGAAGTTTCCCTTCTCTCATGAGATAAATGTGAACATCAAAAGATCACCAGCCCATCATCCCCTATAATCTGTATATAAGGTTGTTTTTTCCCCATAATTTCACGACTAGTGCTTACCATTTACAATTAATTTTTTCTATTCCATCAAAAAGTTAAGTAATCAATTTTATGTTTTACTGAAAATCTACACCTTTTTTATATGAAATAATTGCAGGGAACAGTCAAATGTAGTCAAGGAAGTTGTTCAAAGGGCTTTGAGAGAACTAGATAGCATCCCCTTGGAGGAATGTAGATACCCTATTGGAATAGATCTCCATGTACGTAAATTACTGTCTCTACTAGATATTGATTCTGATGATGTACGATTTGTAGCAATATGTGGTATGGGTGGCCTCGGAAAGACAACTATTGCAAAAGCTGTTTACAACCAAATCTTTCGAAGCTTTGAAGGGAGTAGCTTTCTTAAAGATGTAAGTGAAGAAGCATCACATGGTAAAAAAGGTATAGCTTCTTTGCAAAAGCAACTTCTTCAAGATATCTTGAAAGAGGATTGTGACATAAGAAGTGTTTCTGGAGCATTGATAAAAAAAAGACTTCATAGAAAAAAAATCCTTCTTGTTCTTGATGATGTGGATGATGGTGAACAGCTTGATGCATTGGCTGGTGGATGCAATTGGTTTGGTCAAGGAAGCAAGGTCATAATAACAACTAGAGATGACCATATTTTGGATGTACATAAAAATAAAATTGATAAAGATATTCCAATATACATGCCTAAAGAATTGGATTTCAAGAATTCTCTTCAACTCTTAAGTTTGCACGCCTTTAAAAGGAGTGAACCTCCTGAAGATTATAAGCAGCTTTCACATGAAGTGGTACGACATGTTGGAGGGTTACCCTTGGCTCTAGAAGTGTTGGGTTCTTTTCTAATTGGAAAAAGCAAAGAAGAATGGGAAGATACATTAGAAAGATTGAACAATATTCATGATGACAAGAAGTTTGGAAAGTCAATAAAAAGCTATGATGACAAGGTCTTTCGAAAGTTGATGATAAGTTATGAAAAACTAGGTGATCCTGAGAAAACCATATTTCTTGATGTTGCATGCCATTTCATTGGATGGAAAGTAGAAGAAGCAAGTTCCTTATGGAAAGCCTGTGAGTTGGGTCCAAAATTAGCAATAAAAGAACTCATTCAAAAGCACCTCTTAAAGATTGAAGGTGATGATAGGAAATTGTGGATGCACGATCTACTTCGAGATATGGGAAGGAGAATCATCATGGAAGAGAGCTACGGGGACCCCACCAAACGTCGTAGGTTGTGGTCTCATGATGAGATCGTTAAAGTACTAAAAAAAGACAAGGTAAGAGCTAAATGCTTGCATCTTTTCCTTGTTCACCTTTTATTATAACTAATCATATAATCCTAATAAGGAATATTGTCACTCTGTATGATGGTAAAAATTGAGTTGCAGCACAATAATGGTTCGAGTCTAAACAACCACATAACACAAATATACAAAGGTAAATATATAATCAACCCCTCATGGACCTACACTATGAAAGTAGGTCTAGCACGGGGTATGACATTTTTAAACATATAATCCTTGTTTGTGGAGATATATTACTACTAAGTACAATAATATAAATTGCATTGAGTAAAGATTTTGCATCTTTACCTTTTGTTTGGGTGTGTGTGCATTATATTTTTTTTACTTGGAATTCTATTTTTCTGCTGTAGGAAACTCAAATGGTTGAAGGTATCCTCCTTGATCAAAATTTTAAATTTGAAGCAGAAGACGTTTTAAGCTGTAAAGACTTTGAGAAGATGCACCATTTAAGATTTCTCCAATTTAAAGAAATTGACAAACTTTATGGGGACTTTTCGCATCTTCCTTCTACATTAAGATGGTTCCATTGGGATTGCTATCTTTTGAAAAATCTACCAGATAATTTTTATCATGAGGAATTGGTTCATCTTGAGTTATCTAGAAGTGGTTGTATCAAACATGCTTGGAATGATGCACCTCGAAATCAAAATAAGGTATTGAGTTATCTAGAAGTAGGTTTATCAAACAGTGGAACATTTTCCACTGTTTTCATCTAAAGGAAATTCACGGTCTCGAAGGAACAGAATTCTTGGAAGAGTTGGTTGCAGGGTATTGCAAGAAACTAAAAGAGTTACCAGATCTGTCGAAACTGAAAGGATTGAGGAAATTAGACATTGATGGATGTGAAAATCTAGAGAAAATTCATGGCCTCGAAGGAACAGAATCCTTGGAAGAGTTGGTTGCACGGAATTGCTACAAACTAACAGAGTTACCAGATCTGTCGAAACTGAAAAGATTGAGGAAATTAAACATGAGAAATTGTCAAAATTTAGAGAAAATTCATGGACTCAAAGGAAACGAATCCTTAGAAGAGTTAGCAGATTTGTCAAAACTGAAAAGATTGAGGAAATTAAACATGAGGAATTGTCAAAATTTAGAGAAAATTCATGGACTCGAAGGAACCGAATCCTTGGAAGAGTTGGATGCGCGGGGTTGCTACAAATTAACACAGACAACGAGGAAGATACTTGGGCAGGTGAGGTCCTTTTTATCTCTCTTTCAATCTCTCAGTAACTTTAAATAGCAGCTAGCGCTATATATATATATATATATATATATATAATAAGTAGAGCTTAAAATATATGTATCACCTCAATTGATTAATTTCTCTATATATGAATGATTGACCATATATGGAACTTTTCCTTCACTCTTTAGTCTTTATATATATATGCAGGGAACATTTCTATCTACTTTTCCTTCAATTGCTGCTGCTGATGATGATGATGAGATCTATAATGGGTCACCACCAGTTCTGTGTGTTGTTATTCCAACAATATGTTTGAATATCCAGTGGATATAGCACTCTTTCGATTTACACTTGTATCCGTTGGAGAGGAAAGAGGACCAAGTGTTACCATTCGATTAGAATTGACAACATTGAATCCAATAGTGAAAATAGGCTATACAACCATTGGATCTATATCCACCATTTCAAAGGGTTTGATTGGTTTGGGTTTCCTTTGGAAAGCAAAGATGCTATTGAGGACTTAATTGTACATATTGGCTTTGAATTCTGGGATTGTGAAACCAGTACTTGTGAACAGCCCAGAAGCAGGGTTTCATCGTGGAAGCTCTTATTCGAAAGCAAGATGGAATCAGAGCAGCAGCAAATGCCTAACAATCAAAACAGTGCCATGTTGGTAGCAGATTTCTTCAGATGGTCAGGTAGTGTTGACAATGAGCATGATGAGGAGGCTACTGAGAGAATTGTTGATGAAGACCAAGAAGACAAGTCTGCAAAGAGGAAAAGTACTACTGATGTTGAGAATAAGGAGGTATTTACCCAAAAAAAAGATGAGACTTAAGACACACAGCATTTCGCGGGAGCTTACTACTCATAACTCAATTGTCGACAAAGGTACAATTTGAACTACCCAAATTTGCAACATATATCATGTTTAGAAATCTGAGTTTAAAATTTAATTCCTCACCATATGTTGTTCTTTACAGATATCAAGTGCATCAAAACTTTGGCATGAAGCTCCTGTCAAAGTTGGTATGTCTCTCTATTTCACTCTCTTTCTCCCAAAATTGGTACATGTTTGTTACGATCCTACTGTCCCACTCAGAGTAATGAACTCGGTGTGGACTAATATAATCCTGGGCACCCTCACCTACTGAACCGGTTTTGTGGGCTGAGATCCAAGATCGTATCGTGGTATCAAAGTAGGCTGCCATATCTACGGGTTGGGGCACCGGCGGGCGACCTATGGAAAGGGCTACACGGTGCTCAAGGGGTCCGGAGTGAAAGCCGCCATGGAGTGGGCCGCCGGGACGTCGGTCGAAGCGTGGTGGAATGTTACGATCCTCTCGTCCCACTCGAGAGTAACGAACTCCGGTGGGTATCCCACATCGAAGAGTAATGAACTCGGTGTGGACTAATATAATCCTGGGCACCCTCACCTACTGAACCGGTTTTGTGGGCTGAGATCTAGGATCGTATCAGCATTCTCTTTATACTCAATATCATTTCATTTTATTTTAGATCTAAATTGTAATTGGTATGGAATTTTAACCTCTTGAGTACTCCTTTAAATGTATGGCATCGTCATTGATGGATAGCTGAAAATTTTCAGTCATAATGAGCCGTAAAGTAAAGATGAGGCGTTTAGATTAAGGAGATCCATAAAATCAAGATAGAAGATCATTGAATCTCTCTTATTCTCTCTGTTTTCTCATCAGATTTGAAATTCCAAACATCTTTTTCTTTTCTTCAAGATGTTCATTAATTTGCTTCTGGTTTTCAAAATAAGGTTACATGTTTTAAATACATCTATGGATATAAGGACCCAGCCCCTCTCTTGGTATAATATTGTCTGCTTTGGCCCCAATAGGCCTCACGGCTTTAAAACACGTTGTACCAAGTAGATGAGACTACTCTTTATCAATAGCTCAGGATCTCCCTCCTAATTGACGTGGGACTAAGTTTGCACCCTCCTCACCAATCTCTCAAACCCCCTGATACTAAGTCGTCCCTTGATAGGGACATCTCAACAATCTCACAAGCAGAACGATACGATGCCGTTTTCATGGTGTGTTACAACAAAACCACATACCCTATATTTACATCAAATGGTTTCATTAGTCATTGACATGGGAGCCACAGATCAATTCATAGGATCACTAAATATTTTATCTAATGCTCTGGTTTGTGATGAATCTAAGCCAATTCATCTTCTTAATGGTTTCACGATTCTAGTAACCCACAAAGATTTTTTTTTTTCAGTTCTAATTTATCTATTGTTGATGTGCTTTGTGAGTGAGTTTCAATTCAATTTATTGAGTTGCTTTGTCATTCTCTATCCTAACCTTGCATTCTTTGCGTAGGTTTTGATCGAAGAAGTTGGATGGGGGTATAATGATCTATAAATTTAAAGAGTTTGAGAAATCTTCTAATCATCTGAAATGAAAGTTTTAAATCAAGTGATTGAGGCTATGGGGTTTGAACAGAAAAGGAAGTGTTTGGATAACGGCTTGCTTTTGTATTGCTTCAGTTTCTATCTTTATCAATGTGACTGCTAGGAAGGTGATTAATTGATTACATGGAATTTAATGAGGCATCCTTTATTTACACTTCTATTGCTCTGCCTTATCTTATTTCCCATTTCTATCCATGCCCTACTAAAGAAAATTCTATTTTAATCTAAAGATTTTTTTTTTTTTGTAATTGTTTCATTTACCACATGGTAAACTCCACTGAACCAAACACTTGGAATATAAATAATGAAATTTGGGATCTACATGTCCAAATTCCAACCTCATACAACTTGCCATGTGAGATAAAACAACTAATCTCATATAACTAAAATCTCTTTTCCTTGTTGGTCCATTCTTAAAACCTGCCTTTATATGGAGTCGACCGTTAAAAAAATGGAGCATTAGAAGATTGAAACAGTTTGCATCTCACTAGAGAGAGCATCAGAATGTATGTGAAAAAACTATTAGGGGCTTAACATGAACCTTCCCAAAAGCTAAAGCTGTAATTATAATATGCATAATACACAAGAGTCTGACTTGTCATTGCTGCCAAGAGGCAAGAGCTCATGGTCTGATTTTTTGTTTTGTTTTGTTTTATAAATCATGGTCTTGACTTGTGAGTACCACATTTCTTGGTCGTGGTCAAGCACACAGTCCTAGGCATAAACAAAAAGAAAAAAACATACTTATTAATTACAAACTCACAGTGATGTGGTATACTAGAACCGGATTTATATCCACTACTGTCCGCTCAGGGTGCTGTCCGCGTACATGGGGTGAAATGATCATATAACCTCCCCTCGGGCAGTGTGTTTGAGCAGGGAGGTTAAATGGTTATTTAACCTCCATGTGAGGGGACAACACCCTGCTGTCTGGTCAACATATAACATAGGATAAAAATCCAATAGAACCCCTATCCTCTCAATTTGTCTGCACGTACTTGATGGCAAGTACATCTAACAGAGGAGACTTGTCATTGACTATCCTACCCCCTGCCCAAACACACTGTTCGAGGTAGGGTCTACGTGGAATCCATCTCCCTCTATTAGATGTACTTGACGTCAAATACAGGCAGGCAAATTGAGAGGATATAAATTCCTAGCGAACTACCATGAAATTTGGTCAAAATGTCACAGACACCCCCTATTTTTATGAATTTATTTTAACTTAGTCCACTCCGTTAGTCTTTGTAGTTAAATGTCTGTTAACTTTTTTAAATGGTAAAATTACCCTTACCTGTGAAATCTCCATAATACCCTTAAGGGTCAAATCCCAAATACAGATTTCATTCTTTGTTCATCATTTTCACCGTCGATGAACAGGATGCAACGTCGTCGTTCAAGGCCCAAAATTACCCTTTCAACAGGGTGCAGCGTCGTCGTCCTAGGCCCAAAACCATGGCCGACAACCAAGTGGAGGTGGAGGGTATGGGAACGCCCCTTGCTAAGCGCCTCCTCCTCACTGGCGCTCGTGTCACCTTCGCAACAAGCTTATCCGCCCACCGCCGCATGCTCCAAAATACTTCTGCCGCCGCCGACGGCCTAACCTTTGCCCCTTTCTCTGACGGATTTGACAATGGTTTCAAACCCCATGACGCCTCCCATTCCAATTTTTTGTCCCAACTCAGAACCAGTGGTTCAAAGTTCCTTACCGACCTTGCTGCCAACCTCGCCGAGGAAGGTCGCCCCATCACCTGCATCGTCTTCATTCTTCCTCGAATCAAACGACGACCACAACAAATCGGCTCTTGAAGCGTTTCAAGAACAGTTTGAGACGTTGAAACAAGAAAAAGCGGAGGCGGAGGCAGGCAAGAAGCCATGGGTCCTGGTGACCACGTTCGATGCCCTGGAACCCCAAGCTCTAGGAGCCATTTCTGATAACCTTAATCTGATTGGGATCGGACCTTTGCTTCCATCGGCTTACTTAGATGGTAATGATCCCTCCGATAAATCACTGTGAAAATGATTGTGCATATGAACTCGGCCAACGCGGCCTTCAAAGCGTCCGGGTGTGTCGCTTCCTCGGGTCCACCCACTGAGATCCTAGAGATCAGCATCTTCGATCACTGGTCAGACGATCAAACGGCACTGCTAGCTGCACAGGGACTGAAGAAACGGAGAGTCTATTGATCTCAAAACTCGCTCTTACGTTGCAAGCAGGATCTGATCTCCACATTTCTTCCTCGTTAGCCTACTTATATTGCTTGACCAACCCTATTCTTCACTGGCTATAGCCGGTTTCCCAGTCAAACCGATCGACACCAAAAAGCAAATGGAGAAGGTGCAGCACTGCACTCCTACACCGCACTGGAGCTCTGGTTGGCAATGCGTCCGGCGGTTTCATTGAAGTCTGAATACTACGATTCAATGCTTAATGAAGTGGAGATCTTTAAGATGAGTGACAATGCAAGGAAGCTCATCGGAGATGTTCCATTAAAAGCCATGGATGGAGCCTGTAACTCATCTTTCCCAATCGATTTGGGGAAGATGAATTGTAGGTTTTTTTTTTGTTTTTTTTTTAAAAGGGCATTTTTGTCACTTTACCTTTTGATTTTAACAGTGTTAGTCATAAACTGACGGAATGGATTTATTTGTTATCGTTTGTAAACCTTAGGAGGGTATGTAGAATTTTTCAAAATTGAAGGATAAAATCATCCTTTCGTCAAACTTCAGGGATAATATGAATAAATTACCCTACAAATATAGTGAAATGATCTGTTTCACTCATCATAGTGACATTGAAGATGACCCTTCAATGATATATTTGAGAGTCATACATGAAGGCTTGAACGACTTTTGTCACCTAGCCGATGAGGCGGTGACGATCAGACAAACCCATTAAAGAAAGTTTGAAAAAGGAGCTAGTCAACTATTCAACAACAATTTAACCTTTTTTCTACTCCGACTTTGTGGGAACAACGTTAATAAAATTTCCTTATCAAAAAAAATATATTCTACAACACTTATCCACCATTACTTCCCCATCTCTCTTGTTTATCAACAAAAAACTTCCCCATCTCTCTTCACGGCAACAAATTTCTTTTAATTTGAGGATTTAATGAAAGAATCAGATCTTCTACGGCACAGGTTGCCTGTCATGGCATGATGTGCAGACACAGGGTGACATGCAATGACCGCCTTACCCCCGTTCGGGTAAGACGCTCAGGAAGGGGTAAGGCGTGTTGAACACACAGTGCAGATGGCAGTGACTGTGTGTTGGTTGTCATTGTTGTCAACATAGTGTATGTGTGTTGTTGTGGTCAACACAATACATCTTGGTGCAATTACAACGCTCATGCCAGTCAAACAGCTTTCTAGTTGAGTAGACATGCTTATGGCAGTGCAGGCAGTGACTGGATTGTGTCATCACCATCCCCAGTAGTTCTTACAGTGTTCACTACGGCAGTGATATCATTACAGGGGTATGGCAGTGTATACAGAGGTCCCATAGTGTTTGGGAGTTCTCCCGGGGCATTTTGGTCATTTGACAGTGTTGTGACATATTGGCAATGATGTTGGAGCATCCGTAAATTATGGCAGCATAAGATTGTTCATTGCAGTATTTGGAAGCTTTAAATAGCCTTGGGTGAAGGCTAGGTGCATTAAGAATGTTGATTTTATAGGTTTTCGCACTGGTAGCGTGTTCGTTGACATTTTTGGAGGGTATTATGACAAAACTGGGTGGAGCATTCTGCATGAGTATTTTAGTTCGTCGAGTTCTCTTAGAAATGCAACTGGAATCGTGCAATTCCGAGTTCAGACGATGAAGTTATAGCGATTCCTGTTTGGTCACCTAAAATGAAGGGCATTTTAGTCAACCCGAATTGTTTTGGGGTTTCCTGAGAAAATCAGTAAGGATTTTGCTGATGTGGTTAATTTTGACTGGTAGTGCTCATCGTCATGGACACGTGGCCACAAACGGCACTCAAATCGGAGCTAAAATGAAGAAGTTATGACCTAGATTCCATTTCGGGTTCTCTGATAGGTTGGGATGTAGAAGATTCCGATCAACATGATCACATTCAACTGAGATTTTAAAATTTGAATGTGCGGTCCAGATTATTTCAGATCTGTAGACCCTGTGGTCCCTGATTGAGTGTAGCGCCTACATATAAAGCACCCAAGAAAAATTCTGTTTCGGAAGATCTCATAAGCCCTATCATTTCAAGATGAAATGGATGACTATCCGATGGATGAGAAGTATTCCCGCCTTCACCGACAGATCTAACGGCTAGAAGGCCGCCGTACGAGACATCCAATAGGAGCGCGAAACGTCGCCTGCTACTGTCAGCCTTTGAATTGACTTTTCACGAGATGCTGATCTGATGGACGAGATCTTGAATGATCTGACGTATGAAAGCATGCATATTTCAAAATTAAGATCTGACGGACGTTGATAATTATGCTGATGCACTGGCGCTACATGAACTCAAGCGGCGATATGATACTTGCGCGCGCACATGTACACGGCCCTCGAGATTCTATTTTAAGCTCTACGAATGGCCAAACTTCTAAACCCGATATCTCACTCATCCAATGGCCAAATGAGGTGAACTTTTTTTTTATTTTGGATAATTTTTCGAGCTCTATCCATTGCTGTGCTGAGAGAACAGAGAAGAAAAGCAGAGGTCGCCGGAAAAGGGTTGCAGCCCTAAATAGGTGATGTGTGTAGTCATGGCTTGAATCACCTTTTTCATCTCATGTGTTCAACCTCCCTAGAAGCCATTGATAGTCTGAAATCATAGTTTCAGCACCTCCCTTTGTGGTTGTAGCCAAGGAAGAAAGGGGAAAAGAGAAAGAAAAAAAGAAAGAAGGAACGAAGGAAGGAAGGAAGGAAGGAAGAAAGAAAGAAGAGAAGAAAAAAAGGAAGTTTGAAGCCCCATCTCAAGCCCCAAATCTTAGATTCCGTGGAGGAAACAAAGAAGAAAACAAAGAAGAAAGGAAAGAAAAAAGGTAGAGAAAAAGAAAAGGAAAAGGAAAGGAAAGGAAAAGAAGAGAAAAGAAAAGAAAGGAAAGGAAAGGAAAAGAAGAGAAAGGAAAAGAAAGGGAAGGAAATAGAAGGAAAAGAAAAAAAAAAAGGAAAAAGACAGTGGTTTCCCACACTGTCAGGAACCACTCCAGGACTCCAGTGGCAGAGCACACTTGAAGATTTCAGTTCTCCATCAAATTGGGAGAAATTGAAGATTCCAGTGAGCCACCAGAGTTACCAGACTCCATCACCGGACATTAGTGATCAGAGACAGTGCATGGTTGTGAGATTTTCTACACTTTATTGCCTGTTGTGTTTGATATACTGTATTTCCATTGCATATGCTAGCTAGGTTATACTGCCATAGACCTATGCTATGTGGATTTCATTGTAGGGCATTTGTATAAGCCCAATTGTTTTTATTGAGTTGTCCAGTTGCATCTGGACACAGTGTTGGTTACCAGTGGGTGCTGGAGAAACCATTGGGGGTAAAACCCTTATCTCTATATTTAGGGATAGAAGCAGGTCAAATGTCCTGAGTCATAGGTGTGACTAAAACATCATCTGCCGTGGGTGCGGCCTCTCAGTTTTATGCTAGGAAAATTAGTGATGAGTAGATGCTGAGGTCCAAGTGACCATTACTCCGTGCACGTAGGCAACTTGCCAAAGCACGTATTTCTCTGTGTTGTGGATGCTTGCTTGCCTTGGTTAGAAGTGCATTTCTGCAGGATGGGTGTACACACTTGGTAGAGCCTTTGAGTCTGGCTAGGGTGTGTATACGACTTTGTGGTTTGTATTCAGATCCTCTAGTTGTGATTGAGTCGGTGTGCTTGAGTGATGGATCTCCAACGATTGACATAGCGACTCTTGACAACACTTTGTTTAGTAGCTCTTGGCAGCGATGTCGGTGATTGTGGTTGTATGTGACCGTGTCAGGATTGCTAGTTAGAGTGTGGTTGTGTACCTGTTTGCCTTTTGAGAAGACTGTGTGGGTGGTTGTGGTGAGTGTTAAAGATCTTAACAGGTGAATTGGGAGTGAACCTGTTGGAGGGAAAGATTTTTATAGTCCACTGATTCACCCCCCCTCTCAGTGGCCATCACTGTTCAACAAGGCGGTCAATGCGTGCCACCTTATGTCTGCACAGTACGATAGGATAGAGCAGCGTGCCGTAGAAGATCTGTGTACCCAACCAATCCACCTCCCTAATAATTGGGGACGGTTTAGGGACAATGAGAATTTTCAGCCTTCTAACACATCAAATCCTGCAAATTATAGACCGGAGATTTAAAGGAAATAGATAGCTCCCTCAGAAGATTAAGGGTCAAATAAAGGGTGTACCCAACCACTTTAGAATTTCCATCAAATTTCCTTTTGTTACATTCCAACTAGAGAACATATGGAACAAAAACCACACTTGTTAGCCAAGCATCAGCCAAGCTAACCACTTTAGACTCTCATCCACCAAAGGATAAGCTCTACAAAGGAAGATGGAGACGGCCATTGTAGACCGAAAAAATCCAAGAAACCACATCACACTTGTCTAGAGTAATCACAATCAAAGAAGAGGTGGGAAATAGAATCGGTTGCCATAGCCCTTCAACCTAAGAGTCTCATCAATAGGAATTTTTTCATGCCCTAGTCTCCAAGCAAAAGAAGAAACTTCTTCTCCTCTTCCTTTTTTAGTAAGGTTTCCTTTTTTTTTTTTTTTTTAGCCTGTTACCTAATACAACATAAGCACCTACTCCAAATTGAACTCAAATTGAAGAGTACTAATGTTAATCAAGAAGAAAGGTGATCAAGTCAGCAGGTTAAGGGTGGAGAGAAAAGGACAAGGAGAAAGAAAAGAAAACAGATTGTGTTATTTCAAAACTGGACTTGGTTGGAAAATACTCAAACCAGATTAGATTAGCTTAGAGCCTGTGAGCATTTGAGATCCATGGCTAGCTACATGGTTGTTGCAATCAATGAAGTTGATTTTGAGAACATGAGAACCCCTATTTAATAGTGTCATCTGAAAATCAATAGGAAAACTCTATAGTTATCCATATACTTAATCAAACAGAGTGGGTTTTGTTTCAAACAGACATAAAAATAAACACAAAAGAATGAACCAGTTTAAAGGTTTCATGCTCATGCAATTAAACTGTCCTGCAAACTCAGGCCATGAAGGCAGTAATCTTCATCTTCATCTGCAACAACAAACAAAATTTATGAGTCAGAGGAATTACTCCCCATATTTAATATAATAACTCCTTTCCACTTGTAAATGAAGCTCCAGAGACATGTGATTGAATCCCATGAGTGTGCAAAAAAGCACATGTAGGGATCATTAATAAGCATTTCTCTCCCAGGAATTGAAAAACATGAAACATTAGATAAAGCATGGAAAAACTTACATGAGAGGATGCTAGTATGGCCCTGTTTCATAAAATAGAATAGTAGCAAATCCTTCTTTATCAATTGTAGAAGAGCTCTACATTAGATAATCTTGGAGTTGGGATGATGAGAAGTGGTGTTCTTTTCTTCAACACGAGTCCAAATTCTTCTGATAGATCAAGCTCTACATTTTCTGGCAATTTCCACTCAAAGGAATGCAAGAGAGAAGCTAACATATAAGTTGACACCCTTTCTGCTAAGGGAATCCCTGCACATATCCTTCTTCCAGATCCAAAAGGAAGATAATTGAAGTTGTTGCCCTTATAATCATATTCATTCGAATCTCCTAAGAACCTCTCAGGGAGGAACTCTAATGGATCTTTCCATGCCTCAGGGTCCCTATGTATCTTCCAAATATTTAAAAAGACATTACTACCCTTAGGAATAGTAAACTGACCAATAGTGCAAGATTGGCTTGGGCAGTGTGGGACCAAGAGTGGGAGTACTGGGTGCAACCTCTGAGTTTCTTTCACCACTGCATTTAAATATGGCAACTTGGATATGTGGGACTCTTTCACTGTGTTACTCATTCCAACTCCTTCACCCAGTTCTTCTTGAGCTTTCCTCATTATATAAGGATTCTGCATTATCTCTGCAAAAGCCCACTCTAATGTAGTGGTTGTGGTGTCTGTTCCAGCCGTAACGATGTCCTATTAACAGATATAAACAACATTAGTTTTGTAAATTATCAGAAAAGAACCCTCGATTCTTCGAGATCGAAGGAGAAACTCACCATGGTTTCTTTGGTAAACAAGAACTCTGCTAGGTTCTAAAAATTCTCCCAAAGAAGAACATTTTTTTTCTTTTTTTTATTATCCGAGAATTATCTCTACAACCAAACACGTTGGCTTTTAAATAGCCTCAACTACAACCGATTAAATTAGAATACTATTCATACTCAAAAACCAATAACTAACTAAAGACACCTATAAAAAAACAAACTCTAGACTTCTAAGCTCCTACGGAAATAAAGAAACCTAGACTCACAACATAAAACAACTATTCCTATTTGATAACTCTAAAACAGCTTATCCCCGAAACTCAATACCAACTACAGATAACTATTAGTGTTGATGTTCTGTACGTGTGGGCTTGGTTGGCTTAGCTGGACCATCGCTTCCTTTACGAGATTGGGTCTTTGCAGAATGCCTAATGGCCTTAGTATGATTGTGGCCCGTCTCAACCTGATCTGCGATAGTATCCGGGCCTACATCAGACTCATCCTAATGTATTGGGTTCTTTATATACATATAAAGCATCCACAATGGGTCTTTCTTCTTCTGGTCCAATAAACAATGTTATTTCTCTTCTTAGTTGATTTGAAATTTCTTTTTCATCAAAATAATATATGGACATAGTTTTCCTCCACCCATAGAGGATGGTTCACCCACCATCTTAAGGTTCACAAACCTTTCCTAGGGTTTTGTTGTTAGGGTTTTGGGTTTAAGCACAAGATAAATACACCCTGCATATCAAATTTGGAATAAACAGGTTGTTGCCTTCAGCTATTATTTATAGGAAAGACTAGGATTTTGGGTTAGATGGGTTCTATCCAGTGGGGTCCGCCACAGCTTGATTCCTTATTCAAGTAGACTTATATTAGAACATATATTAGAGTTATAGAATATACCCAACAATCTCCTCCTATGTTCTACATATAGTCAGCACCAAGAATAGATTAGTATTGTTCAAACGAAATACTGAATCAAATAAATAGAATATTTAAAACTTTAACGAATCATAAAGTAAACTTCAAGAAATAAAACCTTTGAGTTTTAGATCAAATCTAAACCCAAACAACAACAAGAAGTTTCACATGCAAGTGAAAAATTAAAGAAAAAGAACCTTGCAATCCTTAATGACTTTACTCATCAAGTAAATTATCATCATCGAGATCCAGATTTAAACGTTCTCCTCCATCTAATTTGTATATTCTAAAATACCCTTCTGATACCCATTCTCGCCCTTTCCTACCCCATATATATATATATATATATATATATATATATATATATATATATATATGAAGCATAAATATATAGGGAAAAGGATGGATGCCCACCATGTGTCTCTCTCCCCTCCCCATGGGAAAGGACCACCCTGCCCCTCCCATTGGGCAAGCTGCCCGCTTACCTGGAGCAGAGAGCATGCCTTATCCTCTCCCAAATATATATTATGGATTAGGGATAAAGGTGGGCAAGCAATCGCCCTATACATGCCTCCTCTGCTCCTCACATTCCTCTTCTCTCTCCTCATTAAATGGTGGGGCAACTTCGTAAATCGTTTGTGACCCTAAAAATCTCTTTAACCTTTTTAGCATGTATGATTCCAATATATATTGTATCATATCTGAACCATAGTACTATGATAATGTGTATTTGAACCAAGCAACTTAAAAAGGGTGCACTCAATGCAAAAGGCTCCCACAAGTCTAGGATCTAGAGAGGGTCATAATGTATGCAGCCTTACCCTCACTTTGCAGAGAGGTTGTTTCCTAATTCGAACCCGCAACCGCTAGGTCATAATGAGCAACCTTACCTTCGCACTGAGACCCACCCTCTTGACCCAAACAAATCTTGAACCCAAAATTCCTGGGCTAAGACTAGGCCTTCATTAACCTAACCCAAGCCAGCCCCATTACATCAATACTATATATATGAACTATAAATTGAGAAAAATTTCAATCAAATCAATTAATGTAAGATTTAAAAGGAAAATTACCAGTAATAAGGCCTTAAGTTGCGTCATGCTTAATGTTTCTTTGCCATCTCCTTCTTTCTTATTAAGCTCCAAGAGAATTTCCAAAAAATCTTTGCTTCCCAGATCATCCTTCGATGGCTTCTTCTCTGAGTGCATTGCTTTCATTTTAAGCCGTTCATTTATTACAGTATCCAAGATTGTATCAGCCCACAAAAATACCTCCTTAGCTTTCCTTTCAATCCCTTGTAAATCAAAGCGAGCAAGGATGGGAAATATATCTGAAACATTGGTCTTACCAAGTAGAACAACCAATTCCCCTATCATTTTCCGAAACTCTACACCAATTCTAGTCTTTTCTTCTCTCTTTATTGCTCCACCCCATAACATGTTCATAAGCATATCAAGCATGGTTACAAAAATAAGGTCACCAATATCAATTGGTGTACCATTCTTAGAATAAACCTCTCTCAACATTTTTTGAATCTCTTGCCGGCGAAGATCGTAACAGACATCAAGACTTGTATTACTCATCATCTCTCGAACTAATACCTTACGCATCATTCGCCAATTCGGGCCATGGGTATTCCATAAAATGTCATTACCACCATAAGTAATGACCAAAGCTGCAATGGGTGGATTGTGATTTGCAAAAGTTGCATCATTGTCTTTTAAGATCTCTTTAGCTAAGGAAGATGAACTCACTACAACACATTTCTTGGTACCTAATTGAAGTTTGAAGATAGGACCATAGATTTGAGAAAGCTCAGAGAAGTGGGTATGGAGATCAGGTTTGAGAAAAGGGAGATTCCCAACCAAAGGCAAGCCTCTTGGTCCTGGTGGCAAAGGCAATAAGTCTCCCTTCTTGGATCTCTTTGATAGAAATACATAAGTAGTAATTGTAAGTGTAATCACTGAAAGTGTAACGATAATTACCTGGTAATTAATGAAGTCTTTGCCATCAGCTTCACCGTTTGATTGATTTGGATGAGAACCCAAGTATGCCATGGTTATAAGAAACTTCTGAAGCTTTGTTTGATTGAATTGGATGAGAACCCAAGTATATATGCATCCTCTCTCACCTATCAGATTAAAAGACATTTGTTGCCGTGAAGAGAGATTAGGAATTTGTGGTGGATAAGTGTTGTTGCCTATCTCCTTTTCTATCCTTTCTTTAATGGACATTATGTCTGATCGTTCACGCCTCATCCCCTAGCAATCCAGGTGACAAAAGTCGTTGTGTAAGCTTTCATTTTTTTTTTTAATTATTAAATTTTAATTTTTGTTTTTTTGGGTTTTTGGGGGGGGGGGGGAGGAAGGGGTGGGGGGGGGGTGGTTTTTTTTTTTTTAAAAAAGTTAAAATTTTTTTTTTTTTTTTTTTTTTTTTTTTTTTTTTTTTTTAATTAATTTTTTTTTTTTTTTTTTTTTTTTTTTTATATTATTTTTTATTTTTTTTTTTTATTTAATGAAGGAGGGGTTTTGATTGGTTTTTTTTTTGTTTTTTATTTTATTTTATTTTTTTCTGGATTTTTAAAATTTTTTAAATGGAAATACATACGGATATGAATTGAATATTTTATCCGTTTACATGTAAATATAATTTTTCAAATAGCTATAATCTATTTGTATTCGCATCTATTTAGCTTTTGGACAGATTCGGATACTGCTAAATGGATACGGACACGAATACGGAAATCGACTATTCATTTACACCCCTAACTTGAACTAGATAGTTGTCTTCAATGCTTAATTTTTTATCTCGAAAATAAATAAATAAATAAAAATAAAAAACCAAGATATCAGCCATCTTGCGTGAGATTTTCCAGTCTCACCTTTCATATTTCATGTTTTCCAGACTATCCTTGACAAGATCACCTTTCCTTTATCATGCTATGAATATTATATTTATATTAATTAAAATTCACTTATGTTTCTTTCCACCATTACGATTCTCGGCGCAATGGCGGAAGGGATGAAATTGGCGTTGAAGTCATACGGATCGTTAGGTGGCAATTGAGTACTACTAATTTGTGCAACGGCGTATGGAAACGACAGAAGCAGTAGGAGCAAGTAGATGCAAATGAGTCTATGGTGACCTGCTCTGTGACGACCGAACATATAACAGGATGTTTTGCTCATGCTGCACTAACTCTTTCAATTTCTTTACTTTCTTCTTCGTAGCTTACTTGCTTTATCGTTTGCCTTTGGCAGCTAGGAATTGCAGAGCTTGAGATGAAATCAAGGTGGAGCAAAATATAAAGGGTTAGGAAGAAGAAAGATTGAATTGGACGGTGATGCAGAGGATTGCCAAGGGTGGGTTAGGAGGAAGAAAGATGCATTGTGTGTTGGCAATACACCCAATGCGCAGCGGAATTTGGATCAGGTCAATACAGCTTGTAGTTCATGATCAAGAGTAGAGAAGAAACTAATTCAAAATAACATTCATGGTTATTTTAGAGTCGCAAGTGTAACTCCTCTTATAGATAATAGGTCTTCCAACTTGTGCAAACTTGAAGATTGAAAAATTGTTCAACACTTTAAAGCTTGATCAATCCTTGCAACCTTCTAGAAGATCACAAAAAACACCAAAGCCTAAGTCTCACACACACCACTACAAGAGAGGGGATAGAGAGAAATCGTGGGAGAGGGAGAGAGCACTGCCAAAATTGTGGAGAGGCTCCTCCTTGTCCCTCTTTTATAATTTTAGAGATCCTTGGATCTCAAACATTCCCCTTCCATCTTAGCCTTGGCTCAATCTTTCATTTTTGTGTTTTGTGAATCTTCTAATTTTTGCAACTCCAATTTGCTACTAAAGTGAAGACATAGAATCTCAAAAGAGATACAATCTTTCTAAACTATTGTATAGAGGTATGAAGTGGGTTGCGTGTGCATCCCTCTCTCGATTAATTAGTATACTCACATTTATGATATGTTGTATAGAGGTATGAAGGGGGCAAGCTTATATAGAATGAGACCCGAACCATAGTACTATGATAATGTTTACTTGACCCAACCAAATAAAAAAGGGCGTACCCAATCCACAAGGCTCCCGACATTGTGGGATCTGGGGAGGGTCATAATGTATGCAGCTTTATCCCCTCTTTGGGGAGATGTTATTTCTTGATTTGAACCCACAACCACTAGGTCGCAATGGAGAAACCTTACCACTGCACTGAGGCCCGCCCTCCTGACCCCCCAGGTCAATCAGGAACCCAAAATTCCTAGGCAACACTAGGCCTTCATTAGCCTAGCCCAAGCTAGCGCTCCATTACATCCTTACTATATATTTGAGCTAAGGATTGAGAAAAATTTTAGACAAACCACTAATTGTAATATTTAAAAGGAAAATTACCAGTAACAACGCCTTAAGTTGCTTCATGCTTTATGTTTCTTTGCCATCATCTTCTTGTTTCTTATGTTTTTTTTCTTCGTCCAAATATAAATAAAATTTGGAAAAGACAGGCACAACATCCGTCCACTCCAAGCTAATGCCTGCTCTATCTATCTCTCTTTCTCCCTCCTTTGAAATGACCCCATTATCCCTCCTGTATGATGTCCTGTCCCATGCCTTCGTTGGTGTCACCTGCCAGCTTATTGCGCATGGGAGATATATCTATATATCCCTTACTATAAATATTAAAGCTAAGATCACGTTCACGTAAGTGAATGAATGAGAATGGCTCACAGCCATTCAGATGGAATCCACTCTATGAGACCCACGTGGAGTGGAACCGTTCTCGTACATTCACGTGAGCCCAACTCATAAAAATTAGACTAACGTTGTTCTAGCCTACCCGAGTAGTTCTGTCACACCCCTATCCCGACAAGGGATAAAATACAATATCGGGGTATGATTGGGGTGACACGCGTCATCCCACCTCACCGCCAGGATCTCGATGCAATGGCCAACTCACAGTCATAAACCAATATTACAATACAATAATATCGAGTGCGAAAGATAAAGGAATATTACATTTCCAACGATCATAAAATAAGCGGAAGCGTTCATGGTTACCTCATGTTCACACGGCTAAGTGATACATAAATAGTTTGGATGGATATCCCGAATGACCATAGCATAACTACCCCAAAACAAGTATAATAATAAATATTTATACAAGGCACGTGGCCCCAAAAGAAAACAAAAGAAGGAACAAGTCCCAAGTATCAATACACCCGTAGGCACAATCATCATGGGCAACCATTGCCATGATCCTCGATCCACGGCCTTGGCTCCACAAGAATCATCGCATCAAAATCTAAAAAGAATGTGTACGGGGTTAGCTCCACCGAGCTAGTGAGAGAGAAAAGGGGATGCACAATCACACAATCACAAATAGTCCATGGTGCATGCTATTATTAATTCATTTATCACCTAACACACAATGCTAAGTCAATGGGTATATGCTACGCAATAACTCGGGAAGACATTGTGGATCCTTCCATTCTCACCACAATGCAACCTCAATTATTACTATGGAGCCCGCCGGTCGTAGTCATCACCACCCGCAGGCGGACCAGATAACCATTACTACCCTGGCTCGGCCTCTCTAACTCTCCACAGCGGCAGTGCTTGCTACCCAACACCTAAACCCCTGTTGGTAAGGGTCGTAGCATAGGGAACTCGAGCCATTTACCACCTAACACACAATGCTAAGTCAATGGGTATATGCTATCGCAATAACTCGGGAAGACATTGTGGATCCTTCCATTCTCACCACAATGCAACCTCAATTATTACTATGGAGCCGCGCGCGGTCGTAGTCATCACCACCCGCAGGCGGACCCGATAACCATTACTACCCCCGCCGGCCTCTCTAACTCTCCACAGCAGCAGGGTGCTCGGCTACCCAACACCTAAACCCTGTTGGTAAGGGTCGTAGCATAGGGAACCAGAGCCTAACCATGCGGATATACTACATGAATCCTATCGTGTTGAGAGGGTACATCCGGTGTGTCAACGTCCCATTCCATCTAACACCGGTACCAAGACAACACGGCGCATACAGGAAAGAATGAGATGCAATATACAATTCCACGTAATACGGGGTTGGTGCCAATACTTCCCGCACACCGTAACCCAACACAAATCCATATCATCCAAATCATCATCATCGAATAAGAATAAATGCAAATATGCAATCATGCTTGAATGATAATGTCACAATATAATTCATAAATGCATGAATAAACAATAGTAAACAAGCTCAAACAAATCACCCAAACCCACTCACCAATTACTTCAAATGGAATTTGTATAAGCGCAACGATTCCCGCTTAAAATCACCCCATTGCACATATATTGGCACCTATGGAAGTGAATAAGAGTGTGAGAGAGTGTAGGGGAGGCCTCATAGAGAAACCCCACCGTTTACATAAGTTATAAGCTTTAAAAACTGCATCGGAGGCAACGTCGGACTCAGCAGCCCGCCTCCGACCTTGCCTCCGACCTTCCCCGCAGGCTCGGGACACATCGGAGGCAACATCGAGGCACAGACTTGCCTCCGATGCAACCCAAATGCGATTTCAAGGTCTTAAAAGCCCGGGTTGTCCCATTTGGTTCTCTAAGCCTCAAGGGACTAGGGAGGGGGTGTCTTGGAGTCTATTTGGGTCTTAGAAACACCCAACATTCAAAGATTTAAGGGGGTTTAAAGGATCAAAAGCTCAAAATCCAGATTTGGGGTTTTCTTTGGTGGTTGAAGCTTTAGAATCAAATAGATTCAAAGAAGAGGTCAAAATAGAGGTCTTTATAGGATTGTAATGAAAATGGGATAGCATCCTACAAGGGAAACTACACATGGCTCGAGCTAACCCTTTGGGTTTCCAAAAAGAAATCCCATCTTGGGGCTGCAACCAACGAACCACCCAAGCTCAAGCGAGCAAGGGGAAGAGAGAAAAATGGGGGAAAAGGGCACTTGGCTTACCTGGTTTGAGGTACACACGAGGTGCCCTCTTTAAAGCTCCAAACCCAGAGCTGCTTTCCTTCTTCTTCTTCCCTTCCTTCTCCTCCTTCTCCTCCTCTCTTCAAAGCTCTCCTCTCCTTTCACGATTAGGTTAGGAAAGAGAAAGAAAAAAAGAAAGACTAAGGAATAGTCTTACCCTCTCTCTCATATAGACTTCACATTTATTGGCCTATTTGGATAAGGCCTCATAAGTGTAACCTAGGGTCTATTTGGGTAGGGTCAAACATGGCAGGCACCAATAGCACCTTAGCCACAGGGTCTCACCCACAAGGGTCCTTGTTAGCGGCATTGGATGCGGGGTCGGAGGCCGAAGTAACCTTGCCTCCGATGCGAGTAGGAAGGTGGTTCCCACCATAAGAGGTCGGGCCTTTGGACCATACTTCGAGGGCTTTGAGAGGGCGAAAGCACACAACAAAATTTGGTCAACTACTTACCCCGACACGCAAGGTGCAACCTCCGTGGTCCCGACTAGTTTCCACAGGCAACCTCGTACTATGGTCAATATAGTGTTTGACCACCAGAGAACAACTCACCAAACACGTGGCGTGATAACTACACGTCACGGGAAGAATTAATAATTAATTATACTCAGTGCGGGTATAACAAGTTCTATCCCTTAGGCTCCATTTGTTTCAGTGCAAAATTTTACCTGTAATTTTACTTCGCAAATGTATAATTTTACATGTTGAAAATTTTTTTAATGTTTGTTTTCATAAAAAAAAAAAAAACATTGGAACAATTTTCAACATTTAAAATTGGGTAAATTACACATCACCCCCTAGTTTTCAAACGAAACTCAAATGACCCCCTGGTTTTTGAAAAACTCAAATCGCCCCTTGGTTTGGACCCCAATATGACAAATTAGTCTCTATCATTAGTTTTATGTTGTTAAGTGTTGATGTCAGCCAATTAAATAAATTTAAATCCCTAAACTACCCTTGACCAATGTTGAAGATGAAGGAAGGGTAGTATTGTAAATTTAATTCTATTATTTTAGTACAAGGGTAAAATAGTCCTTTCACACCAATAACTAACAGTAAACTAACACCGTTACTGTAGAGGGGGTGATTTGAGTTTTTTCAAAAACTAGGGGATGATCTGATTTTCGATTGAAAATCAGGGGTTGACGTGTAATTTACCCTTTAAAATTTTACATCTACAATCTTTTGAAGTGAAAATTTATTTTCATCCTGGGGAAAACCTTCCCTAGCCATTAAGTTACTTTTGTAGCCTACACGAGTAGCTTTTTCCCCAAGTAAATCTTCCCTGGGTATTATTACTTGCCGTGTAGATGAAAATAATTGATCTGGATCATTTGGGATCGATAGGGAAGTTGGGGTAGGGACAAGCAGGAGGGAGGAGATCCCTAATCGGGAGAGTAATAATAAAATTAAGGGAAAATTTCACGAACACTCGCTAAAAGTATCCAATATCTCAAAAACTTACCATACTTGGTCAAAATGTCACGACACCCCAAACGTTAAGCACAGTTAGTACCCAAAGATGAAATTTTACCCCTTAGTTATTTAAATAAAAGGACAAAACTGTCATTTCATCTTCTTCCCTCTATGGCTCCGGCTCCGGCAACCATCACCTGCTCTGGCTACGGCGACCATTACCAGCGGCAAGGCAAGGAGAAAGCGAACTGAAGAAGGGCGACAAAATGAGAAGATGACCGAACTTCCATTTCCACCCATGGCTGAAAGCAAACTGAAGAAGGGCAACCAACCAAGGCAAATACATCTTCCATTTCCGAAACCCCATCACCGATCATCTCTCAAAACCCTTCTCTGCTAAAACCGCCATCATCTCCACTAACCCCTATTTCTCCTTTCATCCCTATTCTTTTCTCTTTATTTTTTTATCATTTTCATTCTAAAAACCCTCATCCCACCATCACCGATTCTCCTCTCCATTTCTTTTCACTTCTAATCTAACCCACATCCTTGTCTAAACAAAACCCCAATCTGAATTCCAGCCATGACCACACCCATCCTCAACTAATATATCATTTCTGATCCCATCATGTCTTTGATTTTCATATCCATTTTCCCTCCCATTAACCTTCGGATCCCTATTTCTTTTCTTTTATTCCCATTTTTCCAAACCCAACACAAAATCAGAATCCATTGGCTGCCATCATTTTTTTTCAAGCTCTCTAGAATCCATTGTCTGCTGTGGTGCAAAGAAATGTGGAGTAGAAAAAATAGAAGAAGATTAAGAAGAAGAAGAGGAAACCCGGGCAAAGAAGAAGGAGATGAGGAGGAAATTGTGCGGACATAGAAGGAGGGCTGGAGGGGGTGGCGGTGGTGGTGGTGGTGGTGGCGGCAGAAGAAACAGCAGAAGGAGAAGAAGGAGAAGAAGAAGGGGAGAAAAAAGGAATAAAAAAAAAGTATTGAATAAAAACAAGGGCAAAATTGTCTTTTTCTAAAAACTAACTTCTAACATCATTAATTCATTGTTAAGGGTATTATAGGGATTTCACTGTGGTAAGGGTAATTTGGCCATTTAAAAAGAGTTAACAGACACTTAACTACAGAGACTAACGGAGTGGACTAAATTGAAATAAATTCATAAAAACAGGGGGTGTCTATGACATTTTGACCAAATATGATAAGTTTTTGAGATATTGGATGCTTTTAAGGGGTGTTCGTGAAATTTTCCTTAAAATTAATTCTTTGACCAAGTTGCATGATTCCCAAGCCTTCATGTGATATTAGAATTTAAAAAAAAAAAAAACAAAGCGCGTGAATACCAGTGTACACTTATCCAATGCCTTTCTATAAGAAAACAATTGAGGCAGGACAGAGCATAGCAAAGAAGAGAGGTCCCTCAGTATCTCTGCAGCTGCAACTTCATTCATGGCTTCATTATCTGGCTCCTCTCGTCGTCGGCCTTCTTATGATGTGTTCATCAATTTCAGGGGTGTAGATACTCGTCAAAACTTTGTCACTTTGCTTTATGATACTCTAAGTAGAAATGGAATCCATGCCTTCATAGATAGCAAATTAAGAAATCTGGGAAGGAGAAGAGATTTGCTCGTCGGTTCTAAGTGCAACCGAAGGGTCCAATATCTTGATTTCTGCCTTTTCTAAGCGTTATGCAGATAGCAAATATTGCCTTCTGGAACTTACTGAGATATCGGAGTGCCATTTATCTAAAATATAAAATACTGTCGCTACTAGATATTGATTCTAATGATGTACGATTTGTAGCTATATGTGGAATGGGTGGACTCGGAAAGACAACTATTGCAAAAGCTGTTTACAACCAAATCTTTTGAAACTTTGTAGGGAATAGCTTTCTTAAAGATGTAAGAGAAGCATCACATGGAAAAAAAGGTATAGCGTCTTTGCAAAAGCAACTTCTTCAAGAAATCTTGAAAGAGGATCGTGACATAAGCAGTGTTTCTGGAGCGTTGATTAAAAAAAAGACTTCAGAGAAAAAAAATCCTTCTTGTTCTTGATGATGTGGATGATACTGAACAGCTTGATGCACTGGCTGGTGGATGCAATTGGTTTGGTCAAGGAAGCAATGTCATAATAACAACTAGAGATGACCATATTTTGGATGTACATAAAAGTAAAATCGATAAAGATATTCCAATATACATGCCCAAAGAACTGGATTTCAAGAATTCTCTTCAACTCTTAAGTTTGCACGCCTTTGAAAGTAGTGAACCTCCTGAAGATTATAAGCAGCTTTCACATGAAGCCGTACACCATGTTGAAGGGTTACCCTTGGCTCTAGAAGTGGTGGGTTCTTTTCTAATTGAAAAAAACGAAGAAGAATGGGAAGATACATTAGAGAGATTGAACAATATTCATGATGACAAGAAGTTTGGAAAGCCAATAAAAAGCTATGATGACAAGGTCTTTCGAAAGTTGATGGTAAGTTATGAAAAACTAGGAGATCCTGAGAAAACCACATTTCTTGATGTTGTGTGCCGTTTTATTGGATGGAAAGTAGAAGAAGCAAGTTTCTTATGGAAAGCCTGCGAGTTGGGTCCAAAATTAGCAATAAAAGAACTCATTCAAAAGCATCTCTTAAAGATTAAAGGTTATGATAAGAAATTGTGGATGCACGATCTACTTCGAGATATGGGAAGGAGAATCATCATGGAAGAGAGCTCTGGGGAACCCAGCAAACGTCGTAGGTTATGGTCTGATGATAAGATCTTTAAAGTATTAAAAAAAGACAAGGTAAGAGCTAAATGCTTACATCTTTTTTCTTGTTCACTTTTTATTATAACCAGTCACATAATCCTAATAGTAGTATTGTCACTCTGCATGATTGTAAAAATTGAGTTGACAACACAATAATATAACAAACAAAATACAAAGGTAAGGACTACCTCTAATCAACCCCTCATGGACCCTACGGAAGTAGGACTAGCACAGGGTATGGTATTTTTAAACATATAATCCTAGTTTGTGGAGATATATTACTACCACGTACAAAAGAATGAACCAAGTACAATAAATATTAATTGCATTGAGTAAGATTCTACATCTTTACCTTTTGTTTGGGTGTGTGTGCATTATATTTTCTTTACTTGGAATGCTATTTTTCTGTTGTAAGAAACTCAAATGGTTGAAGGTATCCTCCTTCATGGAAATATTAAATTTGAAGCAAAAAACATTTTAAGTTGGAAAGACTTTGAGAAAATGCACCATTTATGATTTCTCCAATTTAACAAAAGAATTAACAAACTCAATGGAGATTTTTCACAACTTCCTTCTACAGGAAGCAATACCCTTTGAAAAATCTACCAGATAATTTTTATCATGAGGAATTGGTTCATCTTGAGTTCTCTGGAAATTATTATATCGAACAAGTTTGGAATGATACTCCTCAAAATAAAAATAAGGTATCGTAAAATAGTCCCTCTTTTTTAGTTGTTTTATTATCAAATTTTAAATAGAGAACAATATTTTAAATCATTTCTTTGTTTTACAGCGGTTCCAAAACTTGAAGGTTCTTAGTCTCACTAATTGTTGGTATCTCTCTAAATCTCCCGACTTCTCATGGTTTCCATGTCTACGAAGATGCATGGGCAGGTCCTTTTCTCTATCTTTCTCTCAGTTAATTACTTCAAATGCAAGTTTCTATACATCGCAGCAATGCTATAATAAGTAGGTAGTGCTTAAAGTATGGTATTCAGCTCTCCTCCAACAGTGGCTGGAGCTGGAGGATCCAGCCCAACAAAAACAGAGGTGTTTGGGTCATTTCACAAGCCACCACTGGCCTATGAAATGACCAAACCCCCGTGTTTTTCTGGGTTGGATCCTCTAGCTCCCACCACGGTTGGAGGAGAACCAGGTCCATAAATATATGTCACCAATTAGTTAATTTGTATATGTGATTGACGAGACTTTTCCTTCACTACTAATATAAATGCAGCAAACATTTCTATTTATTTCTCAAAATGGTACTTTTGGCAAAGGCCGTGGGAGTATCTCAATTGTTGCTGCTGATGAGATCTATATTGGTTCACCAGTTCTGTGTGATGTTATCCTAACATTTTTCGAATATCCAGTGGATACCAGCACTCTTTCTATTTACGCTTCTATCCGTTGGAGAGGAAACAGGACTAAGAGTTACCATTCGATAAGAATAGAGAACCTTCAAATACCCAACCATGGAAGTCCTTCGTACTCCCATTGGATATATATCCACCAATTCAAAGGGTTTGGCCGCGAATTCTGGGAATGTAAAACAAGTATTTGTGAAGGGGGGGGGGGTGGAGCAGCAGCAGTAGAGTATCATTGTGGAAGTTCTTAGTCGAAAGCAAGAATTCATTATTAGCAGATTCTCCAGATCGTCAGGTATTGACTATGTTGACAATGAGTACGATGCGATGTTGAGGGAATTTGTGAGAATTAGTTTTGGAAACAAGGAAGAGAAAGAGGAAGAGGAAGAGGAAGAGGAGGAAGAGGAGGATGAAGAGGACTCTCTCTGTCTCTTTGAGTATAATTGATGAGGAAGGCTAGCTTTATTAATCCAAGAAAAAGAACCCTGCTTGACAGCACGGGCGCCTGCACCAGACACAAAGGGATGCAAAAATTCCTGTTCGTTTTGATGCTCCCGTGCATATTGTGATTGGCTATTGTGACATAATGGGATGCAACATAAACAACTTCTTATTGGACCAACAGGTATTTATATACAGTGAATTAAAGGTTTGCCAATACAATTAGGAGATCATAAAATCGCATTTGAGTTTGAAATTTGACATATGACCAAATGGAACATATCCCCTTCCCCCTTTATCTCCAAAAGCTCTTTTGTCTGATAGTTTGTAATAGTGCCCTCCCTCGTGAGGTGAGATCTCCTCAATAAAATTTTTCTTTACCCAAACAAGATACAAGTTCACAACTAAAATTTGTAGTATAGATATTAAAACAGATCAATCATTGATTGGGTGATTGGAGTTCTTAACACAACTTTGTAGGATAATAGTATCACAAGCAAGGGAATAAAATTGTTTTTAGATATTGAAATAGATGGGTAGTTAACCAAATAGGCCTTAAAGTAGTAAAGCCCCATGGTGGAAGGTAAGGGTATCAATGTGTACCGTGTACCATATATTGATATCGTTTTCGTACCAAATTATCTGTATCAAACTGTATCGAATAAATTCGGTATGGTATTGGTCTGAGATACCTATACCAAGTCGATATTCGGTACAGTAGTAGTATGGACATAATGCTGAAAATACATCATACCATTATGATACCATACCAAATATCTGTACTGAACCATACCGAATCGATTTTGTATAATATCGGTATGATATATCTATACCGAATCGATATTTGATACCATATCAGTATGGGATATATGTGCAGTGTACCATACCAAATACTGTATACTGTACCTATTGACATCCTTAGTACTGGAAGGAATCCAACACAAAATAAACTGCCACCTCCATTTTGAAGAGGGTTGTAGTGGGATTAAACTGTCTTTAATCCCTATGAACCAGTTTAGAGGTTCTATGCTCATGCAATTATACTGTCCTGCAAACTCAGGCCAAGAAGGTACTAATCTTCATCTGCAACAGCAGAAGCAATTAGAATTATGAGTCAGAGGAATTACTCAACATATTTAATACAATGGTGCAAGTTCTCTGTCCAAGAGCGCATCTAGGTGAAGGCTGCACCCAGACACATGTGGCATGACAGGAGCGGGATTTTTGGCATTCAGAGGGAGTGGTGGACCGATCATTTTACCCAACCCCCATGTGTCTAGGCACACCCTACACCCCTGGTGCAGAGAACTTTTCTCCTTGATATAATATCTCCTTTCCAATAGTAAATTAAATTCCAGAGACATGTGATTGAATCCCCTTTAGTGTGTAAAAGCACATGTAGGGATCATTAATAAACATTTCTCTTCCAGGAAAAACATAAAACATTAGATAAAGTACAGCAAAACTTACACGAGATGATGCTAGTACAGCCCTTTTTCATAAAAGTAGAATAGTAACAAATCCTTCTTTATCAATTGTAGAGCTCTACATTAGATAATCTTGGAGTTGGAATGATGAGAAGTGGTGTTCTTTTCTTCAACAAGAGTCCAAATTCTTCTGATAGATCAAGCTCTACATTTTCTGGCAATTTCCACTCAAAGGAATGCAAGAGAGAAGCTAACATATAAGTTGACATCCTTTCTGCTAAGGGAATCCCTGCACATATCCTTCTTCCAGATCCAAAAGGAAGATAATTGAAGTTGTTGCCCTTATAATCATATTCATTCAAATCTCCTAAGAACCTCTCAGGGAGGAACTCTAATGGATCTTTCCATGCCTCAGGGTCCCTATGTATTTTCCAAATATTTAAAAAGACATTACTACCCTTTGGAATAGTAAACTGACCAATGGTGCAAGATTGACTTGGGCAGTGTGGAATCAAGAGTGGGAGTACTGGGTGCAACCTCTGAGTTTCTTTCACCACTGCATTTAAATATGGCAACTTGGATATGTGGGACTCTTCAACTCTGTTACTCATTCCAAATACTTCACCTAATTCTTCTTGTGCTTTCCTCATTATGTAAGGATTCTGCATTATCTCTGCAAAAGCCCACTCTAATGTCGTGGTTGTGGTGTCTGTTCCAGCCGAAACGATGTCCTGTTAACAAAATTATAGATATAAACAACATTAGTTTTGTACATTATCATAAAATGCAAATTAATCTAATCTAACAAGTTTACTAGTGAGATCCATCCTAAATACATATAGGGGAAAAGGGTGGGTGCGCTGTCAAGGGGCCCATCCTGTGTCTCTCTCTCTCCTCTTCATGGGAAAGGACCACCCTGCCCCTCCCTTTGGGCAAGTCAGTCAGCATACCCAACCCTCTCGAAAATATATATTATGGATTAAGGATAAAGGAGGGCAAGCAATCACCTTATACATTCCTCCTCACATCCCTCTTCTCTCTCATTAAATGGTGGGGGCAGCTTTGTAAATCGTTTGTGACCCTAAAAATCCCTTTTACCTCTTTGGCATGTATGATTCCAATATACATGGGTTGTGTGCGCATACCTCTCCTGATTAATTATTATACACACATTTATGATATGTTGTATAGAGGCATGAAGGGGGTTGTGCGCGCATCCCTCTCTTGATTAATTATTATACACACATTTATGATATGTTTTATAGAGGTATGAAGGAGGCAAGGTTATATAGAATGAGACCTGAACCATAGTACTATGAGAATGTTTACTTGACTCGAGCAAATCAAAAAGGACATACCCAATGCAAAAGGCTCCCGCCATTGTGGGATCTGGGGAGGTTAATATTAATGTACACATTCTTAGTCCCGCTTTGGGGAGAAGCTATTTCCTTAGTCAAAACCACGACAATTAGGTCACATTGGAGAAACCTTACCTCTGCACTAAGGCCCACCCTCCTGACCAAGGTCAATCATTGACCTGAAATTCCTGGGCAAGACTGGGCCTTCATTAGCCTAGCCCAAGCCAGCCCCATTACATCATTACTATATGGGCTGATGTTCTCTATGCCGCAGCGTAATTTACGCCCAGACATATGAGCCTGCCATTCAGGGGACAAGGTGGTCATTTCACCCACACCCATGTGTGGGGGCTCAGCCTACGCCCCAGCACAGAGAACATTTGGCCCTACTATACATAAGAACTATAGATTGAGAAAATTTTCAATCAAACCATCAATTAATGTAAGATTTAAAAGGGAACTTACCAGTAACAAGGCCTTAACTTGCTTCATGCTTAATGTTTCTTTACCATCTCCTTTCTTATTAACCTCCAAGAGAATTTCTAAAAAATCTTTGCTCCCCAGATCATCCTTCGATGGTTTCTTCTCTTGCTCTGCTTCCATTTTAAGCCTTTCATTTATTACTGTATCCAAGATTGTATCAGCCCACAAAAATACCTCCTTAGCTTTCCTTTCAATCCCTTGTAAATCAAAGCGAGCAAGGATGGGAAATATATCTGAAACATTGGTTTTACCAAGCAGAACAACCAATTCCCCTATCATTTTCCGAAACTCTACACCAATTCTAGTCTTTTCTTCTCTCTTTATTGCTCCACCCCATAACATGTTCATAAGCATATCAAGCATGGTCACAAAAATAAGGTTACCAATATCAATTGGTGTACCAATCTTAGAATAAACCTCTCTCAACATTTTTTGAATCTCTTGCCTGCGAAGATCGTAACAGAGATCAAGACTTGAATTACTCATCATCTCTCGAACTAATACCTTACGCATCATTCGCCAATTAGGGCCATGGGGATTCCATAAGATGTCATTACCACCATAAGCAATGACCAAAGCTGCAATGGGTGGATTGTGATTGGCAAAAGTAGCATCATTGTCTTTTAAGATCTCTTTAACTAAGGAAGATGAACTCACTACAACACATTTCTTGGTACCTAATTGAAGTTTGAAGATAGGACCATAGATTTGAGAAAGCTCAGAGAAGTGGGTATGGAGATCAGGTTTGAGAAAAGGGAGATTCCCAACCAAAGGCAAGCCTCTTGGTCCTGGTGGCAAAGGCAATAAGTCTCCCTTCTTGGATCTCTTTGATAGAAATACATAAGTAGTGATTGTAAGTGTAATCACTGAAAGTGTAACGATAATTACCTGGTAATTAATGAAGTCTTTGCCATCAGCTTCACCGTTTGATTGATTTGGATGAGAACCCAAGTATGCCATGGTTATAAGAAACTCCTGAAGCTTTGTTTGATTGAATTGGATGAGAACCCAAGTATATATGAATCCTCTCTCACCTATCAGATTAAAAGACTTTTGTTGCCGTGAAGAGAGATTGGGAATTTGTGGTGGATAAGTGTTGTTGCCTATCTCCTTTTCTATACTTTCTTTAATGGACATGATGTCTGATCATCCCCTAGCAATGCAGGGGACAAAAGTCGTTGTTCAGGCTTTCATATTTGACTATCTCAAATAATTCATTAAAGCTTTAGATTTTTTAAGAGATTTATTGCCGTGAAGAGAGACAAGGCACTTGTGGTGGACAAGTGTTGTTGCCTCGAAAAGTTAAAAGAGGGTCCTTCCTGTCCCTTGTCTATGTAAACAGTACACCTTTTTTAATAAAGAGGCTTTTGTCTTTTTTTGTTTTTTTTGTTTTTTGTTTTTTGTTTTTTTTGGTAAGAATATGCCACACGATTTTTTTGAATTGTACTTGAACTGAAAATGTAAAGGAATCGGATTCGATTCAGATAGTATTATATTCGTATCCACATTCAGATGAATTTGAATACTACTAAATGGATATAGATATGGATACAAATTGAATATTTTATTCATTTACATGTAAATATAATTTTTTGAATAATTAAAGCCTATTTGTATTTGCATCCATTTAACTTTTGAATAGATTCGAATAATACTAAATGGATATAGACACAAATACGAAAACGAATTTCAACTATTCATTTACACCCCTAACTTGAACTAGATAGTTGTCTTCAATGCTTAAACTTTTATTGACGAAAAAAAAAAAAAAAACCCAAGATATCAGCCATCTTGCGTGAGATTTTCCGGTCTCACCTTTCATATTTCATGTTTTTCGGACTATCCTTGACAAGATCACCTCTCCTTTATCATGCTATGAATATTATATTTATATTACCTAAAATTCACTTATGTTTCTTTTCCACCATTACGATTCTCTGGGCAATGGCGGAAGGGATGATGTTGGCGTTGAAGCCATACGGATCGATAGGTGGCAATTGAGTACTACTAATTTGTGCAACGGCGTATGGAAACGACCGAAGCAGTAGGAACAAGTAGATGCAGATGAATCTATGGTGACCTGCTCCGTTTTGCTCATGCTGCACTAACTCTTTCTATTTCTTTACTTTCTTCTTCGAAGCTTACTTGCTTTAACGTTTGTCTTTGGCAGCTAAGAATTGCAGAGCTTGAGATGAAATCAAGGTGGAGCAAAATATAAAGGGTTAGGAAGAAGAAAGATTGAATGGGACGGTGATGCAGAGGATTGCAGAGAGTGGGTTAGGACTTAAGACTTAGGACTTGGGAGGAAGAAAGATGCATTGGGCGGGTTGAGATCAGAGTTGATCCATTTTGGGGCTTTTAAATCCAAGGGTAAAATAATAACTCAACCCATGATTAAGGGTAGTTTAGGAATTTAAAAAAATGAACTTGCTGACTTTATCACTTAACCCCATAAAACTAATGGTGTGGACTAAACTTGTAAGATAGTTCACTAATTAGAGGATACAAAAGTGAATTTTAAACTAAACCGGGGATGAGTTGAGTACGGGAAAACTTACAGGGGATGTCACGTAATTTACCCAACTCTAAATATAATGAAGCTATTGTTGAGAGTACGGAATTGTTCTAAGTTATTATGGTAACACAGGACCGCACAAAATGACCGTTGCACCCTCAATAATTTCCACTTTTCCCTGGGGGCATGGAGAATACATTAGGGAATCCAGGTTAGAGGGAGTTCCTTCATTGAGACCAATTGAAAAATTCCTCAAGACATCAGAAGATCAATATGATTTTGATCAAGTGGAGTCAAGATTTCATAGAGATGACGGATCATGCAAATGTGAATAGAGATCAGAATCTTTCTGTATAACTTCTCACAAGCTAATTAACAAGGACCAGGTTTCTCCAAACAAAAAGGAATATAATACAAAAGTTCAATCACAAAATGGCCAACTGGACTTTCATCCAAATAAGAAAAACAAAAGGCCAAATGGAAACTTTGTAAAGGAAAAATATTATAAGGAAAACTGATCTTTTAACAATGCTTCAACCCCACACTCTCAAGCTGGTTTTCTTCTGTTAAGGAACACAAGTTATAAATATCAAGGCTGGTGAAATGTATTCCCTCCATTCTCTTGGTGACCAACTGGAAGACTCACCACAGGAATATCCAAGCTGCTTCCCTCTGCTTCAGGGGATATTCTTACATCAGCTATCCTTGCCTCTGTAGCCCTAATATCATTCCATTCCCCATCTCTGATTGAATGGAGATCGACTTGATTTACAGACAATTGGTCGATGCCATCCTCAGAAATTGGAATAGCTCTTGAAACGCTGAGACATGCTTTGTCTACATTCCCTTGCAAGAAGTCTACATGCTTTGTTAATGGAAAGGTGTCACCAACATCTGAGCATGACTCTGTCTTCTCTTCAAAAACATGTTTTGTATCACTCTGCTGCCTGTAAAAAAATAAAAATGTTCAACTTTGCTACATTTTTATTCCTAAGAAGACCTCCCAAAAAAAAAAAATCAGAAAGAACAAGGAGATATTACCAAGATAAGTTGGCTTTAGAAATGAGTTAATATAAGCTACCATTAGTATCTGATCTAGAAGTCTTATTCGTTAGACAAATGGATACTCCGTCATCTAAAACAAGCTGATTGGACATGTTTTGACATCTTGTTACGACCACATCCAAGCGAAACAACCATATCCATGTCATCATTTTACCCTTTCCCCAAACAGGTACTATAAAATAAATCTAACAGAATAAAGGAAGATCAGAAGATGTACCTTTGTAGTTGTCCTTGCAGTGTATTTACATATGCTAGGAGCTTTTCCTTCTCCTTCACAGCAGCCAATTCTTTCTCTACAGCTTCTTTTACCTTAGCTTCAGCATTTGCCTCTGAAACCCTCACCCTCTCTTCAGCTCTAACAACAGCCCCTTCCAATATCACAACACGTTCTCTAGCTTTTGCAAGCTCAGAACGCCATAGGTGTGCCTCCTGAAGAGCAGAGTCTCTTTGCTTTAATAGTTGATCCCTATCCCTACTTAGAACTTCAACCTTTTCTTCAGACACTCTCGACTACAATTTACCAAAAACAAATCAATGTGGAATTAGAAAGCAATTAAATATTAGCAGTATCACTTAAAAACAACAAGAAGATGACATATAAAAGAGAAGTGTATTTTATATAGTTTCTGAAGAAAATCTGAGTAGTAACTGGGAACCTACATCATGCAGCTTTCAGGTAAAGGGAGTGCTGAGAAATCACATCCACATTAACCAGAACATCAATAGGAAGTGGGGACATGTACCCAAAATGGTCCGGGTACAAGGATTTGGTTATGTTTCAAGAGAGGGAGGTTAATGCATCAACAAAAAAGCAGAGTCAAACCTATTCTTCTTCACTGCTGTGTCCGAATCTCCAGCTTCTTGTCGCAATTTTGGACGCGTAAGTAATAACCTTACCCATATCAGTAGATAAATCACAGAAGTAGGTTTATTTAAGTGGAAATAATCCCTCGGTTAGGTTAAAAATGTGTTGAGCCTTGGTTCAAGGGGTTTTCATTATAATAGGCCACTTTAATGGGCCTAAAATATGGATAGGAGGTAGGAAAATGGGATTTATAAGTTAGTTAAGTTGGGATTTTTATTCTTTTATTGTAAAGCTAATAGTGGTTTGGGATTGTTTTACTCCAAACTGAGCTGGCTGCTCTTACTAGATAGATGATGTAATAAGTTCGTTTGGGGCATTCCTATTAGTTAAATGATGGAAGCTCTGATTTCCTATCAGGTGAAAGATGTAAGCTCTCCCTTTAGCCAATCATGGGTGAAGAGGAGCTATAAATACATGTAGGACCTTTATAAAGATATTCAGTTTTTGGAATTTTGGCTAGGTGGTTCCAGTGCTTCCTGCTGTGGATTCAGTGTTGTACTTGGTGGATTCCAAATGAAAAATAAGGTGGATTCTTTAGTGGAAAAATAGATTCTCTTCATAAGCCTTGGTGGATTTCTAGCCTGAGGTTTAGATGGGTTCCTACCTGTTTACCCTCTATCTTTAACTATATCTCTGTCATAAACTAAGGTCAAATCTACTCACTAGTATACCGTACGGCTAGACTCTTTTTTATCAATTTTCAGATCTGTTCTTGTGCTTAATTTCAATTTCTGTTTCTATTTATCAGAAGTGTAGTCTGCCTTCTATTAGCTCCAGCAAATTTTCAGATTTCATCCTATATAAAATGTTGTAATTGATCTATGAATCTGTTCAATGCTAAAAACTTTGGATTTTGGTGAGATTTCAACCCCTACCGACACTGAACTATTTTGATTAAACTTCGGTTAATTTTGCATATAAATTTTTAGGGTAATTTACACATAACACCACTGAGGTTCAATGAAAGTATAATTTTACCCCCCAGTTTTGGATAGTTCTGTGTATCCCCCTAAGGTTTACAAACGTTAACAAATACACCCATTCCATCAGTTCATGACTAATAACGTTAAAAATATGATGTGAACTGACAAAATTGCCCTTACAAGAGAAGAAAAAAAAAAACCTGCAACTCATCTTCCCCAAATCGAATTTGGGGAAGATGAGTTGAAGGTATCCTTGTAGGGAACACCATGGCTTCATTCCCAAATTCATCCTTTTCTGTCCCCTCCCCCCCTTTTCTGTTCCTCGAATTTGGGGAAGATGAGTTGAAGGTATCCTTGTAGGGAACACCATGGCTTCATTCCCAAATTCATCCTTTTCTGTCCCCCCCCCCCTTTTCTGTTCCTCTCTCTCTCACTTTTCTTCGATTGTATTCCTCTGATAACCCTGCTGAAAAACTAAAATTACTTCTTCCCCAATTGATCAAAATGATCGAATAGGGTTTAATGGTTTGTTGCAGAACCTTAAAGCTTAAATCGGAGATGTTTACCCTTCAAAAGAATGTAAAAAATCTAAATCCCTGATCAACAACTAAACCCTAATCTAAAAGAAGGATTCAACTACATTCATGATTCATCCCTTAACATGTTCCTCTTACCCAATAAAACCCTAATCTAACTCTTCGTTTCTCACGGTAAAAAGAAAAATTCAGGAAGGATCGACGGATCCCTCGGTTTTATCAGATGCAAAAGGTCGGATTCGGATGGGAGATTGTTGTATTCTGTAAATATATTTAACAATTGGAGGTGGGAGCTTCTGTTTTATGTCGGTTTTTGTTCAGGTATGTGTTCCTGTAGCTTCAAACTGGTTTAACAATTAATTTTCGTTAGGCTAACTGTTCAGATCTTGGTAAGAATTGGGTATTGATCGGTTTGCATGTATTTTAGGATTTCATTTCAGGGTTTATCTGATCATTGTGTTGTAATTTCACCACCAGATATGATGCTGGAGGTCGAAACAAAGAAACATGTATGAACATGTATGATGGAAGATGAAAATTGGGGGTTGGAGAAGGGAAGAGTTCACAGTAATCAGCAGCATTGCAGTAATGGTAGAGAGGGAATGGAGTGAGTGGAGAGAAAGAAAGATTTATAAAGGGAAAGGGCAGAAATCGGATGAATTTGGGAATGAAGCCTACCTGCAACTGATCTTCCCCAAATCAAATTTGGGGAAGATGAGTTGCAGGTTTTTTTTTTTCCTTGCAAGGGTAATTTTGTCAGTTCACATCATATTTTTAATGTTGTTAGTCATGAACTGACGGAATGGGTGTATTTGTTAACATTTGTAAACCTCAGGGGAGTACGCAGAATTACCCAAAACTGGGGGGTAAAATTATACTTTCGTTAAACCTCAGGGGTGGTATGTGTAAATTACTCAAATTTTATAGCCATTTCGTATCGACACTTGTCTAAACCAAATATTTCACTGAAACTTCAACATTTTGGTCGAAATTTCTAACCATTGTTCTGTTACAACTTCTTACAATTCCTTATGGTAATAGGATTGTTCTAGATTTCAAAATTCAGCCATTAGACTTTGCTAAAATTCTACAGACCTGTTCTGTAAAAAGAAAACTTTTGGCGTAATTGGAGCCTAATCTGAACCGTTTAACCCTATCTACTGAGATTTCTTTGTTTCTGGTTTAAACTCTTTATTATCGTGATCCTGTTGGAGAATTCCAACTGGATTTCCTTGGTTCTAATTTATCCTTTATTAATTGGTATCAAAACTATGGAAGGACCGCAGAGCCATCAATTTTTCCAACTGGATTTCCTTGGTTCTAATTTAACCTTTATTAATTGATATAAAAACTACGGAAGGACTGCAGAGCCATCACTTTTCAACAAGGTTTCAAGGGTGCTGATTTCCAATTGAAAGTTGATCGTATGGTTCTGATTTGGCGATGCTTCAAAATTCCATGGACAAGTATTTCTCAAGCCGAGAAGAATTGATGCAGATAAATTAGAGAAGCTGGCTTAGTATAGTGGAAATAAGCTTTGGGTTGGGTTACATATATGTTACACCATTTTTTATTTTTTTGTGGGGATGAATTATATGTTACACCATTGGTCCAAGGGGTTTTCAATATGTTACACCATTGGTCTAAGGGGTTTTCATTTTTTCATTGTAATAAAAGGCCACTTTAATGAGCCTAAAATATGGGTAGGAGATACGAATACAGATTTTATTAATTAGTTAAGTTAGGGTCTTCTAGAAGATTAGTTTCTCTAATTTTTTATTGTAAACCTCTCTTGGTTTTGAATTATTTTATTCCAAGCTGAGTTGGCTTCTCTTTTCTTATTGGATGGATGATGTAATAGGTTAGTTTGGAGCTTTACTATTGGATAGATTATGAAAGCTCTTGTTTCTTATAGGATGAATGATGTAAGCTCTCTCCTTGGCCAATCATAAGCTACAAGAGTAGCTATAAGTACATGTACGGCCTTCAAGTCATCACATAGATTTAAAGAAATAAACATATTCAGTTTTCTGAATTTTTGCTTTGTGGACTCCAAGTGAAGACTAAAGTGAATCCATTTGTGGAAGAGTGGATTCCTAATCTGTTTTGTTCTTTTATCTATCTATCTATCAAGTTCAGGTCAGAATTTTCTCATCTCTTCACCATGCAATTTACTTCTGCCAGAATTTTCCGGTTCCAGATTTGTCCTAAAAAGTTAAGTCTAGTTACTGAAGTAACTATCAACCAAATCCTGCCATACTCGTCATCGAATTGCCTGTTTGCTTTTAGAATTCAGTTTTTGTTTTAAACTCAGTTTTCTCATCGATTTTAAGTTTCCTAGTTCAACTTAATTTCTTCAAATTCTGATTTCTGAATCTGAATAATTATTCTTCTGATTCTGGTTGCTGTTTACTAATTAATCAACCTTGATCTTTTTTTTTATTGCTGTTTCGAAACCTTTCCCAGCTTTCCCTACATCGACGCTGCTATCTTGCTTTGAGTTCCAGTATCCTAGTTGAAGTAGGTTAGTTCTAATTTTGAAATATAGCCACTAGAATCACATTATAATTTGCAGTCTTAATCTCCTTGTTAATCTGAGATTTATCAACCTAAGTTTCAGGCTAATCCGACTTGGATTACATAAGTTCTTAAATTTCTCCTAATGGGGATTTGATCCTTTTCCCTGCGAACCTGTTGCAATTTAATCTCGTGCTGGAATTCTCCTGGTTCCTATCCAAATAACAAGGCTAGACGATTGCCTTGGGCGCCTAACTGTTGCCTAGTCGCCTTCTTAATGTTGCCTTGACATCCAAGCCCCCTCCAACAACTTGGCTTGCCTAGACACCGTGATAACTATGGAACCAACTAAAGTTTCGGAGTTCATTTAGTGACAGTAAAAACATTTGACAAAGTTCCCTCCCCCCAGCGCGCGCGCAAGGGCAACCCTATTTCTTAGGTGGAGGAATTTAAGGAATTTGCAGTTAAGAAGCGTCATATAGATAAATTCAGTGTAGCAGAGATGAGGATGTTGAGATAGATGCAGGGCAAAACTAGCATGGATAAAGTAAGGAATAACCATATGGTGAGTTGGGAGTAGCTCTGATTCATGATAAGCTACGAGAGAGTCGCTTGAATTGGCATGGCCATGTTCAACAGAGGCCTTGGGATGCTCAAGTACGGAGAAGTGATTTGATTCAGATTGAAGGAACTAAAAGAGCAAGGGGCAGGCCCTAAATAACCATAGTAGTGGTGAGGAAAGACATGCTTAGCTTAGAGCTTGTATAATGTTTAACTTCAATTAGAGCTGATTGGAGAGCAAGGATCCATGTAGCCAACCCCATTTAGTTGGGATAAGGGTATAAGGCTATGTTGTTGTTGTGGAAATAAAGGACTTTCAAATTGATCTCTTCCACTTCATGAAAGAGAAACAACTCACTAGTAAGGAAGTACAGTATGGGAGTGTGCCATGGAAGCCAGGGCTAAGGCGAATCTAACTATTGGCATTAGCTGCAGTTTTGTCCCACAGAAAATAGAAGAGGTTTATAGAAAATTTGTTGAAATATAAGTTTAGGGGCAGTTAGGTCTTTTTACTTTGGTTTACTTTAGTTCTTTATTATGTCGGTTTGATGTAGGGGCATTACTGTCCTAAAGTTTATTTTATTTTAATTATAAATACTAAAGGGACAGGCCTGCGGGAGAACATTCTGTTCTACCCGCAGGTCCTCTCCTCTCTTGGGATTTGTGTGGTTCCTCTCTTTTCTTCTTTTCTTTTTCTTCTTCCTCTCTTCCTCTGGTCTGATTATTAGTTCTTGATATTCTAACAAAAATAAATGCTCCTTAGCCTCAAACTTCATCTTTAACATAAAGAACAAGAAGAAAAAATAAAAACAGAAATTTTTTAGCATGCATGTTTGGCACAGGGAGAGGAGGGGAATGACAAGGAGACAAAGAACAAAGTCTTGAAGAATATTTCACTCATCAGTTTGTACATCACCAATCAGACTAAATATAGTGCCAGAAGATCCTCTTCAATATTCAAGAGAAGAATACATCGGTACCTTCAACATGGCTGACTCTAGCTGTTTCTCTGAATCCTTTGTTAAACGCTCAATTTCAGCACAAGCAATTCTTCTATGTCCATCCATTGTATGAGCTGCAGATGCTGCAGCCTCAGCCGCTTCAGCAGTCTCAGATAATTTCTCTGCTATAACTTTTATTGTTGAATCCCGTGCACGAAGATCCCTAGCCAGTTGCTGTAGTTCCTCATCCTTTACTCGCAATGTCTCCTATGGACCCATAGCACAAACAAATTGATGACAGCAAGCATATTTTATACTGATTTTACAAGAATGAAAGTATATGAAATGTAACTCTTCTTGCTTATGATTCTCAAAGTCTAAAAACAGCAATAATATCTAGCTAGATAGCATAGTTGTCAAGGCATTGCCTAGTCGACGCCTAGGCATCCAGGTGCCTTGGTCGACTTGGGCGCCTTGCCCGCCTAATTGGTGTCACCTAGAATTTGGACCCTCTCCACCGCCTTGGGTCGCCGAGACGCGGTGACAACTATGCTAGATAGGAGGTTGTAAACTTCAAATCCAGCAAATACACTAGCACAACCCCTCTTGAAGGTCATAAACTCTGGCCAAGTATCAAATGGGATCTGTCATTAAAGATTGGCAAGTGTATTTGACAGTCTGTAACAGACCAAAGTTACAAAAATATTTCAGAAAAAAGAGTAATGATTTAAATGAAAATGAAAAACACATCAGTTGCTACCACTAACCATATTAAGGAAATGAGTATTAAAATATTTATGGAGTGTAACTTATGACATGAATGACAGAGATCTGCAGACTACAGGATCATTCGGGGTCCATTGCTTCAAGCCTAGACTTTGACCTCCAACTGGCCACCAGGGAAACAGTAGTTTTTTTTTTTTTTATTGATAAACACCAGGGAAACAGTAGTAAGTCCTGGGAATATACGCTATGGCATTTTCATATAGAAAGCATCCTTCCCTCATATAGGATGCTAATCCATGATGCACTGGAAGTTTCCATACACTAACAGACCAACGTTACAAAAATATTTAAAAAAAAAAAAGAGTAATGATTTAAATGAAAATGAAAAACACATTAGTTTCTACCACTAACTAAATTAAGGAAATGAGTACTAAAATATTTTTGGAGTGTAACTTATGACATGAATGACAGAGATCTGCAGAGTGCAGACTACAGGATAATTTGGGGTCCATTGCTTCAAGCCTAGACTTTGACCTCCAACTAGCCACCAGGGAAACAGTAGTAAGTTCTGGGAATATATGCTATGGCATTTTCACATACAAAGCATCCTTCCCTCATATAGGCCATCAGGGAAACAGTAGTAAGTCCTGAGAATATATGCTATGGCATTTTTATATAGAAAGCATCCTTCCCTCTTATAGGATGCTAATCCACGATGCACTGGAAGTTTCCATACACTACAAGGTGTATCAGGACATATCCTAACAATTGGCAACTTGATCAGTTGACTGAGCTTGTAAAAGACTTCAGAACCATTTCAGAAGGCTAATAATGATAAAAAGATACAGGGAAATGCCAGATGCCACTTGAAAAATATTTTCTCCTTATTTTTTGAAAATTTCTAATGTTAGGGAGGAGCTATCTAACCATCCTGAGTCCTGATAGCATCTCCAACGTTCGCTTCTCCAATCACAATGATCATCTCTTTGAATCGTTGTGGGACAAGCTCTTGGGAGGAGCTATGTAACCATCCTGAGTTTCTCTCTCGCGGCTGTGGCATCCACTTCCCTGGTCCCCCAATCCCCCTGACTTCCTCTCCCTCTCTTGGATTATTATCAGGCAGGTATCAGACCTAATTTTGGTCTTAATCCAAGCCCAAATCAATACTAGCCCGATAAACAAAAACTGATAACAGTCCAAAACCAACCAACCAACCAATTACAGATTGGTTTTGGTTTCAGTCCAAAAGACCAAAACCTTTATCACCCGACGCCCAGTTTCCCCTACCTTCCATGTCAAGGTCCACAACCGACAGCCTTCGTTGGCCAGCAGGGACTAGTTTCTTTACTTCAATCCACTTACATCCCAGGCGAGAACTGAACAGAGACTCTTTCTCATTCAAATACATTAGCTAGAAAGTACAGACGTATAGTTGCCATTAGCATTTCCTTTTGGAGCGAAGTTTAAGGTATAAGGACACAGAGGGACTACTATAAACCAGAAATATGTTCGGTCCTGTCTCATCTCGACTGAAACCGGACCGTACTGACTGTTTGACACCCCTAGTCTCTAGCATGTTTCAACTTAGAATAGTCACCTGCATGCTGACTATTTTACCCCACATAGGAGTGATGATTGGGCTATTCTGAACATAGGATAGATGGGGGTCTCCCTGGGTAGAACACATGTCAAATTTAGTGCGCATTCAACTGCATGGCCTACCATGTATGGGGTTTTCCCTTTGTTTCTTCCAACAGTCCCTGTTTTTCAAACAGCCCCAAACAGATTTGTGACAAGAACGACACATCCACTGAATTTAATCACTAACCAAATCACTATGTGGCAGTTAACAGCTGATGTGCTGGGAAGCCTTCTTGTAGGATGTCCTTGTGCCAGAAACTTCCCCCAAAAAATAAATTCTAAGAATAAAAAGGAAAAGCCCATACAGGAGGATTTTAAGTTAACATTAGCACTTAAAAGGAGAAAGAAAAAAAGTTATGTTTTATTTGAACATTTAGTTTGTGGAAGAGAATCTAATAACTATCACTCCGCAAAAAAAATAGTCGACATAATAGTCACTCAAAATGAATCTATCTAAAGGGTTACATAAAGCTCTGATTCTCTTAAATCATTCCAATATCTTAACAACATCCTTTTTGGATTGCTTTGCATCCTTTGGCCAATTAAATCATGCACCCAGAATCTTTAGAGGCACCAACATGTGTCGAAGTTGCCAAAAAAAAAAAATATCTGAGACTCATTATAGAAAAAGAGTTCAACAGTTTATTTCCGAGGAAAAAATAATAGAAGATGCAGTCAGCACAACCATGCTATAATATTACAATCAAATAAATTTTCAGATGCAACAAGAAATACAAATGACAGAGGGTATCCAGTAGTTAAAATACCTTCATGATTGCCAGATCATCCATTTGACCTTCGTGTGGTCCATTTGTCACCATGGGTTTATTTGTCACAATGCCCAAAGCATTTCTCATGGAGATCTGCATAGCTGCTTCAATTTCTTTAGCAGCTTCCTGAGCTGTTGAGTTGGCAGCAGCAACAAGAGCTGCAACCGTTCCCAATTTTGCAGAACCATTTCCACTTATGGAATTCACAGCTTCTTTATGGGCAAATAACACCAATTGAGTTGCACTGGATATTGGACAAGAAAGAAAGACGATAAGAATGAATACAGCTATATCATTACTAAAGATAAAGTAAGTAGGAACCAATGGAGTTCACTAGAAGTCATAAGACATTCATTTTACAGCAGAGAACAGGACAAGGAAAGCAGGAGATTTACTCTAATAAAATCTAATCAAATATGGTTAAACACAATTGAACTTTCTGCAAAATTATATGAACATGAAATGCTATTAATTAAGACAAAATCAAAGGTTCAAAAGATGAGAAGCCTTTTTTAGACAGTAACAGAGGTGGGTATCATACTAACACAATGTGAAGTGTCATTGATGCAGTTGCATTAGACATTAATCCGTATGAGGCCTTTCCGTAAGCTTGGGAAACCCATAAGATGCTGGTGGAAATCCAATAGCTGAAATTGACCTTTGGGTAGTTATATAATAAGTTGGGAATTTTATTTTTTTGGGATTCATTGTAATGGGCTTAATTTATAGCCCATAAAGTGGGGATAAAGTTAGTAAATATAGTTTGAGGAACGTTGAAAAGAAGAAAGAGCCAGCCCAGCGAGCATTGTCCATCCAGCCCGCCAACCTAGGCCTTTGGGCCAGCTATTGGTCCACTTTCGTGGGCTAGATTGAGGCCCAGTACTGAGCTAGGCAGTCCATGCACCCCGGGGGGACTTTAGTAGCTTTATTTAGTCTCTATTTTGATATAGGTTTCTTTCATCTAGTAATAATCACTAATTTAAGGACTATTCTATTTTGTTAAGTAGCCACAAATTAGATTCTCTTTTACATTTAGTTTCTAATTAGAGGGTTTCCATAGTGCAAGGAGATCTCCTTTCCCACGTAAGGAGGGATCCATGCTGCTGTTATAAATAAAATAGGGGCTGTCTACACACCTAGATTTTGAGTATCGGAGAAAAGCTTGGCTTTGTTTTACCGTGAGATACAGTTATGGTGAGAGACCTAAGGTTAGTGAGAGACTACCGAGGCCATCAGTGAGAGGCCTTGGTCATATCCCCCTTCTTCCTCCCCTTTCTCTTATATCCTTTCTTCTTCTTCCCTTCTATTTTATTTTTCTTCTTCTCCTACAGTCTCTGCAATTCCAGCAAGGATTGATTCAAGACCTGCTCTTGGAGATTAAGTTGCTGACTTCCTGTGCAGTTGTGCTACTGAAGAGAAGTATTGACTACAAAAAGGGGAGATCACTTGGGGGGACTCAATCTTCTTTACAGGTGTTAAGAAAACAACGCCCAGAATGGCGATTTGCAGAAAAAAACGAAAAACAGAGAAGACACACAACACACAACACCAGGGATTTACATGGTCCACCCCCAAGATGGGAAGCTACGTCCACAGCCGAGCAATAGAACAGATTTCACTATCTTTTGGAAATGTTATAAAACCTCTCTTACAGCCCTCCCAGAGATAAGAATATTATATAGAGAAGCCCTAACCCGAGAAAGTATAGAAATGCCCCTAGAACAGATTTCACTATCTTTTGGAAATGTTACAAAATCTCTCTTACAGCCCTCCCAGAGATTGAGAATATTATATAGAGAAGCCCTAACCTGAGAAAGTACAGAAATGCCCCTAGACCCAAGAAGCCAAACCGGATAGGGTCGGACCAAAACATAACATATGTCTCAAAACATATCGATTCAAAGGTCTCGACGAGCCCAACACAACACATTGCCTTTGGCAATGATGTACGCCCTTTTTAGGCCATCCGAGCTCGTTTCGAGGCTGAAACGGCCCTCCAAAGATCCCAACTGCACTTTCTGGACCGAAATCAGGCTTCACCAATAACAACAGGATCCTGCGGCTGCAGAAATTGGGAGTTTCTTTTGCTTTGACTTTTCTCCTTCAGAGCTACCGTCCAGACCAGCAAACCATGGTGAATTTTTGACAAGTTACAACATCTTCTCAAAGTCATCCTTCAACCTGAGTTGCATCTCCACGACTCCATCCAAAGTCCAGGTTGGCAGTAGCATATTTACTCCCAATCGATTGTTAAGAGGTGGTAGTGTTAGAAGTCATGTAATAGGAGTAGTTTAGGAACTAGTTCTATTACTAGTTGCCTTATTATGTAATTCTGTTTTTCTTCTTTATTTCCCTTATACCTCCCTAGGAGGTGGATGTAATTCTCTATTAGTTATGATTGAATGAATATATGGTATATGAAGAAGCCTCTCCAACACAATCGATTACAGCCTAATATTCTCTTCTCCCTTCTCTCTTCTCTTGCTATCTTCTTCCTCCTCCAACTTCTTTCTTCTCCCTTCTTATTTCCCAAACCTAGAATCTAACTTGGTATCAAAGCAGGCTCAAGGTTTGAGAGTCGTGTTCAGTCCCTGTTTTCATTCTTTCTCTTCTCTTTGAAATCCTTTGTATCTAAGGATTCCAAGGAGAAGATTTCTGTGTACAGCTTTGCTTAAAGAATATGGAATAGGCTCATTCTAGCCTCTTTTGATGATTAAAGGATCTACTTGAGATCTTTTGAAGCTTCTTTGGAGATTTGGATCTCCCACAGCTGCTGCTCCAAGTTCCGCCAGTCTCAGTTTCAGGTTGCAACTGCTGCCATTCTCGGATTCCTTTTGTGTCTTGGTTTGGCCCTTTTGCATCGCCCAAGGACACTTATGAGAGTGGATATGATCTCCCTTGCTGATTGAAGAAGCTATATGAGCAGTTTTGCTCCTTGTGTGGGATCCTTTGTTCTGCCCAGGTAAACCTGAGAGTGTTTAATTCCTTTTCCTTGCTTCGAGCTGCAGTTTGATGCTCCCTTGGTTGAGGGATGTGTCTGCATAGCCTTTGTGTTTTACTTGTTTGAAGTTATTACTACACCTTGCAAGCCTTTGTGAGGCCTCTTCTTAGGGACTACCTGCTGGACTGTTGTTGTTATGCACTAGAAGTGCTTGATTTAAGTCCTCTTAGAGATTTGCTGCTAGGACTGCTTCGGTAGTGTGCTATCCTAGGCTACTTATTGGATTTTTTGCTTGTTTGGGTTGAGTGTGTATTCCCCACTTGTCTTTGGTGTTCTTGTTTATTGTCTTTGGTAAAGAATGGCTGCTTCAGATGCATTTGTGCTTGGTACTGCTGATTCACAGCCCCCTACTGTTGTCCCTCAGTTGGCTTATGAGAGTACTCACCAACAGATTTCTTTTGAGAAGCTTGATGGTACTAATTACCTAGATTGGTCACATTCTGTGAGACTTTCTCTTAGGAGTACGGGAAAACTTGGATATATCACAGATGCTATCAAGGCTCCCACAGCTGGTTCACCTACTTTTGATAAATGGGAGACTGAAAATTCTACAGTTATGACATGGTTGATCTTCTCCATGAAGCCCGAGATTGGGAGAAGGTTTATAAGGAAGGAAACAGCCAAAGCTATTTGGGATAGTGTCTCTGTGGCCTTTGACAGAGTAGGTGACACTACCAAGGTCTATCAGCTCCATCAAAGAATCTGACAGCACTATTTCTGAGTACTACAGTGCGTTCCTTAGTCTTGTGGAAGAGTATGATCACTATAGAGACCTTCATTTGACCAACCCAGAGGATGAAGCCAAGGTGTATCTGACTCTTGAAAAGGAGCGTGTCTTCTCTTTGCTTGGTGGTCTGAACTCTGACTATGAGCCAGTTAGACTCCAGTTGTTAGGCCGGTCTCCCCTTCCCTCTCTTAGTGAAGTCTGTAGTTACTTACAGAGTGAAGAGACTAGGCGACTTACTATGGCACCACCACCAGCATCATCTAAGAGGTCAGCCCTCAATTCTAGTTCTGTTCGAGACACCCGTGGAGGTGGTAGAGGCCCAGGGCCTAACCGTGAGGAAGCTAGTACTATGGAGACAATTGGTACCAGTGGAGTTGGGCGAGACAGATTTAAATGTGATCATTGTGGACGCACTGGACACACTAAGGATAGGTGTTGGTCTCTCCATGGTCGTGCTCCTGGTATGCGTGGTCGTGTTGGCCGTAGAGGGGGAGCTCAAGCTCATTCCGCAGCGGCGACTGATGCTGATGCCCCACAGGATGACTCCACCTTTATGGATGCAGTGGTTCGCAGGGTTGTGTCACAATTGAGCACATCTTCTACATCTAGTATGGCTGGATCCTCATCATCCTCAGCTTTGCAGGTCTCCACCTCAGCTTCCACTGCTACCCAGTCTTGGGTCATTGACTCGGGTGCCACGAACCACATGACTGGTACGTCTCATTATTATGATTCCTATACCATTTGCTCTGGTAAGGAGTAAGGACAAGGTTGGGGTGGTTGATGGCTCCCTTTCCTCCATATCTGGTAAGGGTAATATCCCTGTGACATCATCTATTTCTCACTCTTCTGTTCTTCATGTCCCTAACCTTACATTGAATCTTTTATCTGTGAGTCATTTGACTAAATCTCTCAACTGTTGTGTCACTTTTTTTCCTTCTCACTGTCTTTTTCAGGATTTGATAACGAAGAGGATTATTGGTAGTGGACGTGAGGAACAAGGCCTCTACTTTTTTGATCCGCTTTTGCCCACAGCTCATTCCTATGTGTGTGGTCGAAATGATAGTAGTTCTGTGGATTCTGTTATGTTATGGCATCACCCTTTTGGCCATCCATCTTTTGTAGTAATGAGGAAACAATTGCCTCACTTATTTTCATCGATTGCCTCTTCTCATGTTTTTCAATGTGAACCATGTATGTTTGCCAAACATTGTCGGTCTTCATATCCTTATCATGGTAATAGAACTGTTGCTCCTTTTCATATTGTGCATACTGATGTTTGGGGTCTTTGCCCTACTACTTCTTTATTTGGCTTTCGTTACTTTGTGTCCTTTGTTGATGATTTTTCCCGTGCCACATGGACTGTACTTTTGAAACATAAGAGTGATGTTTGTGATGCCTTTCAGAATTTTTATCACATGATCCTTACTCAATTTGAGACCCGCATCAAAATTGTGCGATCTGATAAAGGGGGAGAGTACATGTTTGGTGACCTTCAAACCTTCTTTACTACTCATGGCATTATCCATCAGCTAGCGTGTGTTGACACGCCCCAACAGAATGGGGTTGCTGAGAGGAAAAATCGCCATCTACTAGAGGTCACTCGTAGCCTATTGTTTGGCATGCATGTTCCCAAGACCTTCTGGTCCGCAGCTCTTCTCACTGCCTCCTTTCTCATCAATAGTATGCGTACCAAGCTTCTTAATTTCAAATCTCCCTTGGACATCTTATCTCCTAAGGCCTCTGCTTTTTCTCTTCCACCTAGAGTCTTTGGTTGTGTTTGTTATGTGCATGTTAACAAATCTGCTCGCACTAAACTTGACCCCAAAGCTCTAAAGTGTCTCTTCCTTGGGTACTCTTCTACTACCAAGGGGTACAGTCAAGTCTATGGAATTGACTACCCTTTCTTGAGTCTCTTCCCGCTGATGTATCATTTCCAAGGATGTTACCTTTCTTGAGTCTATCCCTTTCTTTGTCCCTTCTCAGCATCCTCTTCAGGGGGAGAATTGTGGGAGTGAACAGGCTACTGATGATTTCTTTCTTTCTCCTCTACCTACATCTCCTTTTATGCTTGACATTGGGAAACACAGGACTGTAGATATGGTTGAGGTTGATGACCAACAACCAGAGGGGAATACAGATTTGATTCTTGAAAGTGGTTCTGGTAAGGATTACCACCTTATATACAAAAAAAGTGAAGACTTGCATAATACAAGAAAGAAGACCTACCAAAAGTCCTCTTCAAATCCAGATCCACATCCTGAGAATCATCCTCCTCAATCAGGTGACATTTCTTCTCCACCATCTGATTTGGACCTTCCTATTACTATTAGAAAAGGGAAAAGAACTTGTACTAATCCTATATCCCAGTTTGTTTCCTATGATGCAATTTCTCCTACAGGCCTTGCCTTTATTACTGCTCTCTCTACTGCTTCCATTCCCAAGAATGTCATTGATGCTATGTCTGACCCAAAGTGGAGACAAGCCATGTCTGAGGAGATGATGGCACTTGAGAAGAATGGTACTTGGCAACTTGTTGACCTCCCCAAGGGACGTGTTCCAGTTGGATGCAGATGGGTCTATACAATCAAGTATAAATCTGATGGCAGTATTGAGAGATACAAAGCAAGGTTGGTGGCCAAGGGGTACAGTCAAGTCTATGGAATTGACTACCAGGAGACATTTGCCCCTGTGGCCAAACATAACTCGATAAGGGTTCTTTTATCCTTGGCTGCCAATAAAGATTGGCCTTTATATCAGTTGGACGTGAAGAATGCCTTCCTTCATGGTGATTTGGAAGAGGAAGTGTACATACACACTCCACCAGGCTTAAAGATGCCTTCAGCTGAAGGGAAAGTGTGCCTCCTTAAGAAAGCCCTATATGGTCTCAAACAGTCACCAAAGGCATGGTTTGAGCGCTTCCGACAGGCTATTCTAAAGAATGGATACTCCCAGAGCCAAGCTGATCATACTCTCTTTACCAAGCAGAGTAATGGTACTATCACAGCCCTCATTGTTTATGTTGATGATATCGTAGTCACAGGAGATGATATAGCTGAGATAGGTAGATTGAAGAGCTACTTGGCACAGCAATTTGAGATCAAAGATCTGGGTCCCTTGAAGTACTTCTTAGGAATAGAAGTATCAAGGACCAAGAGAGGAATCAACATATGTCAGAGGAGGTTTATTCTTGACCTGTTGACAGAGACAAGGATGTTAGGCTGCAAACCAGCAAACTCCCCTATTGAGCAGAATCACAAACTAGTAGAGGACTGTGGTCCTTCTCTTGTTGATGCGGGAAAGTATCAAAGGCTAGTGGGGAGGCTTATCTATCTCTCTATGACTCGGCCAGATATCTCTTATGCAGTGGGAGTTGTCAGCCAATTCATCCATGCTCCCAAGAGTGGCCATTTGGATGTTGTATATCGCATTCTGAGGTATTTGAAGTCCTCTCCAGGGAAAGGACTGTTGTATGCAAGGCACAACCACTTAAGAGTGGAAGGTTTCACAGATGCCGATTGGGCTGGTTCCATTACAGACAGGAGATCTACCTCCGGCTATTGTACCTTTGTGGGAGGTAACTTAGTCACATGGTGGAGTAAGAAACAGCATGTTGTGGCCAGATCTAGTGCCGAGGCAGAATTTAGAGCTATGGCACATGGAGTGTGTGAGCTCATCTGGCTGAAAAGACTGGTTAAGGAACTGGGATTTGACACGGAAGGACCCATGAGGCTGTACTGTGACAACAAGGCTGCCATCAGTATCGCTCACAACCCCGTTCAACATGACAGAACTAAGCACATTGAGGTTGATAGACATTTTATCAAGGAGAAGATAGACTCTGGCTGTATTTGTACTCCTTTTGTGAAGATTGGTGATCAGCTGGCAGATATTTTCACCAAAGCTCTTGGCTCTCCTCAGTTTAGCCCTTTCCCAAGCAAGCTGGGAATGTATGATATATATTCTCTAGCTTGAGGGGGAGTGTTAGAAGTCATGTAATAGGAGTAGTTTAGGAACTAGTTCTATTACTAGTTGCCTTATTATGTAATTATGTTTTTCTTCTTTATTTCCCTTATACCTCCCTAGGGAGGTGGATGTAATTCTCTATTAGTTATGATTGAATCAATATATGGTGTATGGAGAAGCCTATCCAACACAATCGATTACAGCCTAATATTCTCTTCTCCTTTCTCTCTTCTCTTGCTATCTTCTTCCTCCTCCAACTTCTTTCTTCTCCCTTCTTATTTCCTAAACTTAGAATCTAACTGGTAGCTGTTGGGGAAGCCTTCTTATCAACTTAAGAGTTCCTGTTGGTTCTACTTGCTGACTTATAGTCTTAGTGAAAGAGGGTTATAGATTAAAGGATCCAAGGAGGGTTTTACTTCCTATTTTCATGGACTATCACTATCAGTTTCTGTTGGATTACAGATTACTCCCTCTGTCGGCCCTGCCTTGCCTAATCTCTTTCTTTCCTGGACAAAACCAACTACTATGTTAGATGTTCAGACAATGACACTCAGCTGTCTGAAGTTATCCATCATTTATTTCAAAGCTAATCTTCGTACGGATACCCTGATTTAAGGGTTTATTTATCAGATTTGAGCATTTTCAGATCACAACATCCCAGAATTGGACCACTCTGATATTTTTGGATTAGATCCTCTCATTACTAGTCACCTTTGACCAGAAATCCAGGTTGATCTAAAGTGCTGATCTGAAGATCTGTGAAATCTCCTAAGAAGTAGGATCTAGACTTGCTATTTCGAATTATTCATAAACCCAGATCCCACTGTTGGATTCCGTTAAATTTTTGGGCTTTTGTTTATCTTATCAAAGGGCCTACTTGACCTGAAAATTATCATGATCAAAGTTATAGATCGTGTGGTATTAGTTTTCTCTTTAATTTGGTCTGTCTTTGTGACCTGTGAACCTGCCTGTTGGACAGCATCTAAAACCTATCATTAAGATAACCAGATTCCACTATTACTACACAGGATTAATAGCTAAGCTGAGTGTTCGAGTTAGATTAGAATACTTAATAGTTAGATAGAGTTCTGTTTTGAGTTCATTTATTTCACTGAGTGTGTAAATGTGATTAGGAATCCTTCAATGAGTCAATTTAGGAATTTTGAAGGTCATTATATATGCAATAAATCCTCCATCAATTAAGGATGATTTGAGTAAAGAATGTGAGTTTTTTTAAGAGTTTTGATGTTGTTGAGCATTGCAAACGGGGTTGGTATCCCAAACCTGATTTATTTTCTTCTCTTCTGTTATCTTCTTCTCTCTTCTTCCTCCCAAGAAGATCAATCTCATCTCTTTTCCTTCCCCTTCCATCAATCTGATTTCTTCCCTTAACAATGCAGTTACTTCCTTTATAAGTTTATATCAGATCTAATCATAGATTTGAGTATTGGGCCTGCTTGCATCTGAGACCATAATCTGGCTTTTCAGGTTGCAATAGTCATACTCAACAAAACCCCGAAAATAGGATTGAAGGACTCGAGGGGATATACAATCTTTTTTTAAATAATTTTAAAATTAATTTCATATCAAGATACCAAAATAAATAACTCTACAACTGTTTTGCAAGAGATCAAATTATGTACACGTGTACATACCCAAATTATTCCTATTGCCTTTAGATATTACAGTAAATCTATGGGTTGTTTAACTTTTATCAGAAGAATAATTCTACACCTGGATGATACACCTTTTCTAACTCAGATAAAAGGATATAGTCACAAGCGTTTTGCACAGAGATATTATGATTTAGACATAGAGTCTCACTATCCTGTAGAATTCAAGGAAAAGAAAATTTCGAAGACAGTGCTTTCACACAGCTGTAACGCCCTGTTGATGGACCCTAGGTCTTTTCTATCAAGTATAAATTTAGTTGGAAAAAATGGCAAACCCAAAATTTAAATAAGCAATTCTATCTTCATCTATCTAACATGTGAATATTGCATGGTGCCCTTACTTGATCATGTGAATTTGACTCTCGAGTAGATGACTATTCTCATTGAAGACACGCAGTTAAAGTTGAGATTTAGGTAATGGATGTAAGGTAGAAAAGAAGAAGAAAATAGAAGAAGAAGAGAAGAAGAAGATGAAGAAATGGAGAGAAAGAGAATTCGGTGGGAAAGTTGTGTGTTAGAGAGAATGTCTCTCACACACCTATATTACTTCACTAATGAGAATAGAACAAATTACATACTCCTCCCTAGGGAGGCAAAAGGGAAAAAGGTGAATTACAACATAAGGCAACTAGTAAACTAACTAGTCCCTAAAATACCCTTACAACATATAAACTCTAACACTCCCCCTCAAGCTGGAGAATAAATATCATGCATTCCCAGCTTGCATAATAGGGTACCAAACTGGAGAGAAGAAAGTCCTTTGGTAAAGATGTCCGCCAATTGATCACCTGTCTTCACAAAAGGAGTGCAAATACAGCTGGAGTCTATTTTCTCCTTGAAGAAATGCCAGTCCACTTCGATGTGCTTAGTTCTATCGTGTTGTACCGGATTGTGAGCAATGCTTATAGCTGCCTTGTTGCCACAATAGAGCCGTATAGGATCATTTGCAGCAAACCCTAACTCTTGAACTAATCGCTTCAGCCATATAAGTTCACAAACTCCATGTGCCATTGCCCTAAATTCTGCCTCTGCACTGGATCTAGCTACAACAGGTTGTTTCTTGCTTCTCCATGTAACCAAATTACGACCAACAAATGTGCAATAACCAGAAGTAGATCTTCTGTCTGAGATGGATCCAGCCCAATCAGCATCTGTAAAGCCCTCTATCCTCAGGTGATCATGCCTGGCATACAATAGTCCATTACCTGGGGAGGATTTCAAGTATCTAAGTATACGGTATACAGCATCCAAGTGCCCACTCTTGGGGGCATGCATTAACTGACTCACAACTCCCACTGCATAAGAAATATCTGGGCGAGTCATAGATAGGTAGATGAGTTTCCCCACTAATCTTGGGTACTTCCCTGCATCAACAAGAGGGGGACCACAATCTTCTCCTAGTTTGTGATTTTGCTCAATAGGAGAGCTTGCTGGTTTGCAGCCCAACATCCCTGTCTCTTTTAACAAGTCAAGAACAAACTTCCTTTGACATATGTTGATGCCTTTCTTGGACCGTGACACTTCAATTCCCAAAAAATTCCTTAAGGGACCCAAATCTTTAATCTCAAACTGTTGAGCCAAGTTGGACTTCAGTCTAGCTAACTCAACACTGTCATTACCAGTCACAATAATGTCATCAACATAGACTATAAGGGTTGTAATGGTACCATTACCACTCCAAGTAAATAAGGTATGGTCAACTTGACTTTGAGAGTATCCATTCTTCAGAATAGCCTGCCTGAACCTCTTAAACCATGCTTTTGGAGATTGTTTGAGACCATATAAAGCCTTCTTGAGGAGACACACCTTGCCTTCAGCTAAAGGGAACTTGAAGCCAGGAGGAGGCTGCATGTATACTTCTTCCTCTAAGTCACCATAGAGGAACGCATTCTTCACATCCAACTGGAATAGGGGCCAATCCCTATTGGCTGCCAATGATAAAAGAACCCGAATAGAATTGTGTTTAGCTACAGGAGCAAATGTCTCCTGATAATCAATCCCATACACTTGACTATAACCTTTGGCTACCAATCTTGCTTTGTACCTCTCAACTGCACCATCAGACCTATACTTGATTGTATAGACCCACATGCATCCGACTAGGACTCTTCCCCTGGGAAGATCTACTAATTTCCAAGTACCATTCTTCTCAAGAGCCATCATTTCCTCAGACATGGCTTGCTTCCACTTTGGGTCAGACATAGCTTCAGTGAGATTCCTGGGAATGGAATCAGAAGAAAGAGCAACAGTGAAAGCAAGACTTGTGGGAGAGAGAGCATCATAGGAAGCAAACTGGAAAATAGGGTCAGTATAAGCTCTCTTTCATTTTCTAATAGCAATCGGAAGGTCTAAATCAAAGGGAGGAGAAGGGATATCACATGAATGAGGTCGGTGGAGCTCAGGATGAGGATCCAAAGAGGGCTCTTGGCAGGTCTTCTGTCCTGTATTATGCAAACCTTCACCTCTTTTGTATGTTCTGATTACCAAAACCATTTTCAACAACAACAACCCCTTCTGTTTCATTGCTAGCATCATCACCTGAATGAGTATTAGTATCAACAACAACAGCCCCTTCTTTGTGTTTCCCAATATCAAACAGAAACGGAGAAGTAGGCAAAGGTGGATAGAAAGGGATAGAAGCAGCCTCTTCATTTCCACTATTCTCCACCTGAAGAGGATGATAAGAAGAAGTAAAGAAAGGAATAGATTCAAAGAAGGTAACATCTTTGGAGAGAAATGTCCTTCTGGAAGAAGGATGGTAGCACTTATACCCCTTGGTAGAGGAGGAGTATCCAAGAAAAATACATTTGAGTGCTTTGGGGTCAAGCTTGGTCCGAGCACATTTATTGACATGGACATAGCAGACACACCCAAACACCTTAGGAGGAAGAGAGAAAGCAGAAGTCTAAGGAGACAACAAGTCTATAGGGGATTTGGAGCCAAGAAGTTTAGAGGGCATGCGATTGATTAAAAAGGCAGCAATAAGAAGGGTTGCAGACCAAAAAGTCTTAGGAACATGCATGCCAAACAGGAGACTCCTAGTGATTTCCAACAGATGGCGATTTTTCCTTTCTGCCACCCCATTCTGTTGAGGGGTGTCAACACAGGCAACTTGATGGATGATGCCATGATCAGTAAAAAACTGTTGAAGCCCCCCATACATATACTCCCCCCCTTTATCAGAACGAAAAATTTGAATGCGATTATGAAACTGGGTACAAATGAGCTGATAAAAATTTTTAAAAGCATCATAAACATCACTTTTTTGTTTCATCAAGTAGGTCCAAGTGGACCTGGAATAGTCGTCAACAAAGGAAACAAAATAACGATAGCCAGCTAGAGAAGTAGTGGGAGATGGTCCCCAAACATCAGAGTGCACAATATGGAAAGGAACATCAGATCTATGACCATGACAAGGATAAGGAGAACGACAATGTTTGGCAAATAAACAGGGTTCACACTTAAACACATGGGAAAAAGGAATAGAAGAAAACAGATGGGGTAATTTTGCCCTCATAATACCAAAAGAAGGGTGACCCAAACGCTGATGCCACAACATAACAGAGTCAACATTACTATTGTCATTACGCCCACATACATATGACTGAGCAGTTGTAAGAGAAGATGGACCTGTATCAAGAAGGTAGAGCCCCTTTTCCTCACGGCCTCTGCCAATTACCCTCTTTGTTACCAAATCCTGAAAAACACAATGAGATGGAAAGAAAGTAACAGAGCAATTCAAGGATTTAGTTAGATGGCTCACAGATAGGAGATTAGTATGAAACTGAGGAACATGTAGAACAGAGTCAAGAGAGAGAGATGAAGTAACACGGACACTACCTTTACCAGAAATGGAAGAATAGGAACCATCAGCAACTCTAACCTTTTCCTAACCATAATAGGTAGAGTAAGAGTCATAACACTGAGATATGCCGGTCCTATGATCAGTGGCTCCAAAGTCAATGACCCACAGAGAGGTAGTAGAAGAGCCAAATGTAGAGGCCTGTAAAGTGGAAGCTGGCAGTACACCAGTGCCTGTCTGTAGTCCATATGGAGGTCGCATAGGTGTATCCTCAGTCAACAAGGTGCATGCTCTGGTTCCCCCTCTTCTGCTGCCTGGTATACCAGGGAGATAACCATGAAGTGTCCAACATCTCTCTCGCGTATGTCCAAACTTCCCACAGTGGTCACAGCGGAACCTATCTCTGTCATTTTCTTGGGTTAGGCCCTGGCCTTTTCCACCAAGAGCTGACATAATGTAGGAATGACCAAAGAAAAGGAAATGATACTCAAATCCAATGGGGAGTTTATTCTCAACCCAAAAAGAAATTTTCAGATACTGGTAATTGCAGTCCAGGTAGCAAACCAAGCTAATACTTCAACAATATCCAATTCCACCATATGCTTCAAAGTGTAATGGCACCATACAACAACACGAGAGACTCAAACAACACACCTCACCAACACCAAGCAGCTGAAAGTATCACATACCATCTAGGTCGGTAGCTCCCTTCTTCACCAATAGCACCTTCTATCCATTATAACACAAACCATAATCTTGAAACAATATAACTCAGCAAGTAAAACCCATCAAATAGGTTCAATACAGTAGTATATCACAAAACAGTCATTATTTCAACAACTGGCAGCATTATAGAGCATCACAGTTTGGAGTAGCAGAGAAAGAGGGCTAGATATCACCAGCTGAGCCTATATAGGCTTGAAAGTAGACTCCAAGGCGACTCCACAGGACCTGATTTCATCTCCAACTGACCTTGGATGAAGGAGAAACAAGAAAAACTTCCTAGAACAGGCAGAGTTACTGTAGCAGCAACATAAAAAGTGAGTTGCAGACCTTGGGCTTTCCTCCTTTGCAACCAATGTTTTGGGGGCTTGAAAGGGGACCCTAGGGCGACTCCAATGGGCCAGGTCCAAGCTTCAACAAGCCAAGATGAGGGAGAACAAGGGCTGTTTCAGAAAAAGGAACAGTAATTTCTCGGGTTACTGTTCATGGAACAGTATTCTGGGTTATCTTTCATTGATTTGGGCTTCAAACAGCCAAGTCTTCACATGAAGACCTATCTTAGTGCTTCCATAGGCTTCATCAACAGATATGGCATAATTTCTTCAAAGTTTTCACATATCAGCCTCTTCCTTGGAACCCCTTTGTAACCTAGGGTTCCAAAGAGAGGGAAAGGAGGTAGAGAGTTTGAGCTTGTAGGACGACTCTCAAACCAGAAACGGAATGTGCTTTGATACCAAGTTGAGATTTAGGTAATGGATGTAAGGTAAGAAAATAGAAGAAGAAGATGAAGAAATGGAGAGAAAGAGAATTCGGTGGGAAAGTTGTATTAGAGAGAATGTCTCTCACACACCTATATTACTTCACTAATGAGAATAGAACAAATTACATACTCCTCCCTAGGGAGGCAAAAGGGAAAAAGGAGAATTACAACATAAGGCAACTAGTAAACTAACTAGTCCCTAAAATACCCTTACAACATATAAACTCTAACAATTAAGGGTGTCTAATCAGGACAATTGGGCCTTAAAATACTTTATTTTAGCCCATGGTTGGGTTATATGGGCCTTGGGCTTGTTATTTTTGAGTTTTTTTAATGTAATGGGCCACTTTTTTTTTTTAATTAGGGAGTCTTTTAGTTCCTTTAGTTCTTTTAAAAGTAATGGGCCACTTTTATGAGCCCAAAAGATGGGATTTAAGGGGTACAAGGGATTAAGTAGATGAATAAGATTATGTGGGATCCACTAGTAGATTTTTTTGGATTAGGGAGTCTTTTAGTTCTTTTAGAAGTCTTACCTTATGGTTTTTACTAGTTGGAATTATATATTGACTAGACTTCTAATTACATTTTTTGAGTTGTCTTCTCTCCCCTCTCACATTATTCTTTCTCATACCCCTTTCTCTTATTTTTTTATTTTCTCTCCCAATTACTCAGGTCAGTAAAGTTGTCTTTCTGAATCCTGCCCATATTTCTCCCTTTCCTTTTAATTCTGTTTACTGTAATTTCTCAACTTCAGATCTGTCCTTTATTGCATGATCAGATACAGAATTGATTCTTCGATAATTCTGCTTATTCAGCTACAGTATTGATGCATCATTAATTCCTGCTATTACAGGCCCCGCTGATTAAGCTCTTAAGATCCAAATCAATTTTGATTTCAAAACACAGATCAAATTTCAAGAATCCTTGTGCCGTTTACTTCTATAAAACCTATGAGTACTGTTCACTGCTTACTCACTATTTTAGATTGTTGTAATATGGGTACAAGGGTAGTTTTGTCTTATTTTATTCCCTTAGGGATATTCTTGTACTTGTACCTATTCTAGAACATTCTATAGTCTATTTAAATAAAGTGGGCTGTGGACATAATGTCACAAGCCATTATTCGTAATTACATCATGGTATCAAAGCAAGGATCAACATTGTGGTCAAAACCATAATGCCAAAACCCTAGCACTTTCCACCTCTCAGCACCGCCACCCTTCAGCACCAGCGCCGCCACCACTTTATTTATAATAGACTAGAGAATGTTCTACAATAGGTACAAGTACAAGATACCCCAAGGGAATAAAATAAGACAAAACTACCCTTGTAATCATATTACAACATAGATCAATAATTAAATTCAGTTTTGAAGCTCCAACTCCTGCCTATCGCTTTCTGTTCTTATTCTGGGATTTCAGTTTCCTAATCCACGTAGGAAACCTCCATAATTTGAAACCTTACCATTTGATTTCATTCCAAGTTGGTTAAGTTGTTCACTCTGATAAATAAACCACTTGACCCAAAATTTGACTAGATCAGACTTGCTGACCATCTGATATTTAGTTTCTCATAATCATGGTTTGTTCCTTTTATCCGGAATAACCTCCATAACTTGAAACCTTACCATTGGATTTCATTCCAATTTGGTTAAGTTGTTCACTCTGATAAATAGACCACTTGACCCAAACTTTGCCTATATCAGACTTGCTGACCATCTGATATTTAGCTTCTCATAATCATAGTTTGTTCCTTTAATCCTGTTTCCGAAATTTTCTGTTGGTTTCTTAACCCTTGCCTTCAGGTGTTCTAGAATCCGCATTAGACACCCTTAAAATTTCTTGATCAACCACAGCACATAGAGAGTGAAAGTAATCATAAGCAAACATTCTTAGAAAAGTCGGTGGATATAAATTCTACCAAGTCTATCATCCAAAGAGAGCTAGAGAGAACTTACCGTAGAGTTGATACCCAAGCTCTAGCAGCACCAGGAGTTTCAGCACAAAGGAAGTAATCTTTTCTCTGGGGGGTACCAATATCTATTCAGAACAGTTAAGAAGCATGATATCCATGGCACTGAATATGGCACTTTAAAAGCCAGTGAAATAGCATGAAAGCTGTCAATAAAAGTAAAGAATTCAAATATCCTTATCTATATAGCCAGCAAGTTTTAAGATGTTAATCTAGATGGATACACAAACAGCAACCATCATATTTTGGTAGTCCACTAAACAAAGGAAAAAAGAGGAAACAGATCAGTACACATAAAACCCACTTAGACAAATCAAGTTCCTTAACTTTTTAACTTTCCTAGTAAATTTCTTATTTACGAGTCAAAATTTTAAAATAAATACATGGGGGAAAAGCAGAAAGGATATACAAAAGGCAGTAGTAGGAATCTTACTGGAAGTTAACAGGAGAGATGGTAATTGTGCTATTTGCATCAAATGTAATAATTCCCTTGACAACTGACTCATTCCTCCGAGTCCTGCAGCATATGAACAATAGAGTTTTTCATTTATTTGAATTCAGACTTATCCCAACTAAATAAAGTTGGTTACATGTATTTTTTTCCTCCAATCAGCTCTATTCAAAGACATACTTATTACTAAGCCTAAGCCATTCATGTCTTTCCTCACTTCTTCTTCTGGTGTCATTTAGGTCTACCACTGCCTCTTTTAGCTCCTCTAATTTGAATCATATCACTATTCCTTACTGAAGCCTTCATAGGCATCCGTTATACATGTCGGTACCAACTCAACCGACATTCTCTCAACTTATCATGTATTGGAACTACTCCTAAATTAGCCCAAATTTATTCATTCCTTATTTTAATTTGCTAGCATTACCGCTACTCATGCCTTTAAATCCTACAGTGTGTTGTCAACAGTGAGGGAGTGTTAAACTGCATGTTACAAACGAATAATAACTTCAGAAAATGGACGGTTTCAGCAAAACATGCAAGGATCCCATACTTGTATTCCATTTTTCCGGTACTCGGGTCCAAGATCATCCATCGTTCATTCCATTTTTTAATCTGTCAAGAAAATAGATTCAGCTACAGTCCTGAAGAAACTACAACATATATGGAAACTTCCAAGAGTATAACCAGGTCTTTATAAAATATCATAACCAATCAATATCTGATCCAGAGTCCGGCCCAGACCAAACCATTGAATCTTTATTATATGCCATGGTATCACAAACATAGAACTCTTCATTTATGCCAATGAGGATAGAAAAAGTAGATCTAAATGTTTTAAGTGCTATTATTCAGACATAGGATCTTATATGCGTTTTGAAAAGGATGTAGGAAGAAGTATTCAGACCTTATCTTGGCCACATATGTACAAAAACAGCACTTTGTGCAACCCACATAGATCTTCTATTGTACTATCTATCAATCAAATATAACATAGAAGATCAAAATTTTATAAACAAATCAAATTATTTCATGCACTGGAGTACCGAAACATCAAAGCTTCCAAAGATAATTCTATTGAGAATTAGCAACATAGAAGGGTATGTCAGGGTTTTAAGTATTTATGTGTATCATATCGGCCGATAGGTATCATTATCAGTGGGGTATCGATACGATACTTATTTTTTTTTTTTAAAAACCTATCAACTGATACGGATTGATACTGTCCGATATAGGACTGATACAATCTGAGACAGGGCCTATACATCTAATACGGTCCGATATGGATTGATACAAGTCAGATATACTTGATACACTTCCTTTAAACTTGCAAAACAGAAACCGTGAGTAAGATACAAAACCAAGAGAAACCGAAGGCCTTGAAAATTTGTTTTCACTTCAATCTGAGTTGGGGAAATCATACAACAACAACAACACTCGGCCTTATCCCAACTTAATGGGATCGGCTACATGGATCCTTTCAAAAACAAACTCCGAGAAATGAAGAGGAATGCAGTTTAAAAATGAAGAAATGGGATAAAAAAAAATAAGTAATGGAAAATGAAAAATGTAAGTAAGAAGAAAGAGGATAGCTCAGGGAATCAGGAAAATCTCAGCTACATGGTGTCGATAACATGGATCCTTGCCCTCCAAAAGGCTCTATCTGAGGTCATCCTTGGCACAAGATCCAGACTAAGCACTAACATAAAAAAGACCCTAACCTTCACCATTTCAAAATGTTTTGGGGATTTACAGTGCTCAAATCACGGATCAAAACAGATTTGGATGAAAAAGAGGTACAGTTGTAGATCTTCTTTTTTTCTTTTCTTTTGTTTTTGGGTTATGCACTGCTAGATTAGGTAAAAACTACTCAAATCCTTTCATCAAGATGATATATATTTATATTGCATAATAAAGTTTTTATTCTTCAAAACTGTATTTTATATGTATCATATGCACATTCATGCATTTCTTGACCATTCCCGTCTGTATCTTTAGCATACTTTGCAGTTGCGTCTCTCCGATACGATACAATACTTCTCTTAAAATCACCCCTCCAATACGATACCCAATATCCATACTTAAATCCTTGGGGTAATTAGTTAATTTCTTCAAGGGACTTCATCATATATTTGCATGAAACAAATTGACATCTCCTATATACACTTTGGTTGAGTTCTAGAAGAGTGAGTTTAGTAAGTGGTCAGGTCATAGCAGAAATTACAAATTTCAGCCTAGTTTTAAGTTTTTCATAGTCAATTATATATAAGAAGGTTCTAGGACAAGATAAATACTGCTTCCTGGGTTTGAGTTGAGATGTAGAGAATTTCATTCAGTTTTCCCATTATCACCGCTACCTTGCAGCTATAAACTCTGCTTCTAGCTCTTCCTACAAGTGACAGCATGCCAGTACTCCCTTATTACTTGGATTTCTGATGTTTGTTGGTTTTGGTGACATTCTGTGAGCCCTTTGAAGCCCCACCTACACTTAACAGGTTGGATTGAAATTTTAGGGTTAAACGCTATTATAATACCCTCTTAAACTGAAAATTCTAAGGTCCTCTTTACCTGTCTAGAAGGGGTCAATAGATTATAGCAGGTGATTTATACCATTTACCCGCAACTCAACCAATCTGATCTACCAAAACACTCAGAGGTCTTAAGCCCATATCTCTACTCAAAATCACCAATAAGATTAGTTAAAAGAGCAAAGTTAAGGCTCTACTGACCTTACCTGTTTACTGCCATGTAAAGGGCCTTCCAGGGTAAGGTTAAAGACCAAGGGTGAGGCCATTACCCAACCTTACCTTCCCCATCGCTGACCCTTATCACTTCGTTAGCATACAATCTCCCTCCACAATTTCAAGCGATCTAGTTACATATTGAATGCAGTGGATTATATCGACGAAACCTTCTAAATTATAGATTTTCCTGTTTCATTGAAGTTTGGAAGCATAAAATGGAAATAAAAAAGTTTACATCTTGTGACATTGCCATTTCTCCTTGTATTCATATCTAACGAACCAATCTTTTTTTAGCTCAACGCAATAAAGAAACTTTTCTTTCTGGCCTTGTGCGTATTTTCCTGACTTTTTGGACACACATACAGAGTGAGGGAATCAGTCATGGAATAGAGCAAGTTGGGGGGGAGATGCATGAACTGTTATGGACACCCACCAAGAGAGAGGGGAAGGGCGTTGGGAGAGAGGATTAGTTACAGAAGATGCAAAGTGGGAGAAAGTCGAGAGAATTAATTACGGAAGATAGGAGAGAGAGAGAGATTATTTATCCATGTAAAGTGAGAACTGGGAAGAAAATTCCCCACTTGGGTTTTCTAATTACCATGAAGTTAGAGCATTGTAATTACTAGGATATCTTAACTCAAACACAGATTTTTAAGAGATTAAAACAACTGAAAATGGAATTCCAGCTCCCAATCCAATTCCCATGATCGAATACACATGATCCAAATACGCCATAAAGGATATTAAGACACTTAATTTGGGTGCCATTAGTTTATCTAATTGGCTTCCACTAACTGATTAGCCATACTACAATTGTTCTCTTTTCTATAAAGAGTATATGTCAAACACTCCTCAAGCACCTCCTTGCCACCTACAAATAGCATTCTCTTCAACCTCTCCCTCCTTATGGGTGACAAAACAAAAATAAGGAAAATGGTCGCACTGTGATCCAGATATTCAATCATAAGTTCTCACTTATCTAATTCTTATTTTTGCAAATATTCTGCATATTTTGTCTTGGTTCAGATTACCACTTCCATATATTCTGTCATGGTTCAGCTTATCATAAAAAAATTCTGATTCTAAAACAATTACTCACCATTATAATTGCCATTACTACCTCTTCAATCTCATCAATCAAATACAAACAAACCAAGAACACATAGCCAGTCAACTCATCCATGATGAATGCAAGAATATATGGGCTCAATACCAACCAGCCAGCTCCTGTTATAAGCCGACTGTACTTGGTAACAAGCTTTTCTATTCTAAAACTACTTAGAACTCCATTATTCATGTCCACAACCATGTAACTAATGTCTTGTGATTGACGCAGGCAAGGGATTACCAAAAAATACCCTATTATGTATGCAAGTAATGGACCCCTAGGAAATAAAGGAGAAAATCCCAAAACAAACCTCAAACAAGATGTAAGTAATAGACAAAGAGAATAACATGAGTAATGACAGAGAATAGTATGGGGGGAAAGAGTACAAAGTCTGTCAGGTCACAACCCAAGGAATATTGCAACAACAAAGAAGGAATCACTCATGATCAAGGTTTGAGGAATCGGTATCGGATCGGCCGATTCCTGGCCAATCATGTATTGGTGGATTGGTACAGACCAAGGGCAAAAAAAATTTTAAAAGTCCAATTTTTGAAGAAAAACAGGGGTATATCTGTCCAATGCAAGCCGATCCGAATCGGTATCAGCCAAGACGATACCGATTCCTAAATCCCTGCCCATGATACTTTCTCCATACCAAAACCACACCCTAAGGCTCAATTTCATTAACTCAATACACCGAAGAAAATTGTTTGAAGCCCTATAGATAGAGTACCCATCCCAAAAACGAATTTTGACTTGGATACTAAGACAAATCCAAGAACAACTAGGAAACTAACTTTCTTTAGTAGTAAAGGCTCATAATATGAATCCCATACAATATACAAAACTAATTATTAGAAGGATAGATTTTAAATAGAACTCCTGATCCATTCTGACTTCCTAAAATTGAATCCCATCACAGATTAACACTCCATCAATAAATTGATCATAACTGTCTCAATACAAATATAAATTGCAAGATCATGGTCTCGAGGGAGGTAGTTCAAAAAACTTTCAAACAAAATCAATATGACACAAAACAAAGAAGTTCTCACCATGCCATAGGCTCCAAGAAATTTGACAGAAATAAACCCAGTTTCCTGTAATATGATGCTACCCAAACCAAATAGATATCTCCAAGGGCTTAACAATTAAGAACTGTTACAAAAGTTAAACATATCATTATTCGATAAACCCCTCTTAAATAATTGTTGAGGTATAGTATGATGGAACAATTGCTATTACAACCCCTGACTAGTTCTTTTTTTTCCATTTTTGGTAAAAAAAACCCTGACTAAGTTCAGTGCCCAAACAGATGTGTTTCTACCAACCTAGGGGCTTTTATATTAACAGTTGCATTCTTCACAAGTGGTATCATGGCCACTCCAATTGATGAGTTTGAGATATGGCGGGGCAATCTAAGAACTTCCAATGTGGAAAAAGCTACCTGTATTATAGCCAGGGTGATTGCAGCATGTTTGAGTTTCGTGACCCAAGGATATATTTTTTTTTAATTTTAGATTTCCATCAATTCTACAGCTTTAGGCCTATCAGATTCTTCAAAATAACCCCACCCTCAATTTGTTTCCTTCCTGACAGAACTCTATACTATTGCTTGTGAGGACTATTCCATCTTAACTCATTCCAGTTGAAGATTCATTGTGTTTTACACTCATGAAGGGCACTCAATTTAGCAATGAACCACAAAACAATCAAAAGAAGCCAAATACAACATCAAAACAAAACCAAAAAAAAAAAAAACACCAACTGATTAGAACAATAAACATTTTGTCCGTTTAATCAAAGTAAAACCATCAACCAAAACGACCCAAAGTTCCAAAGCAATCACGTACCGCCCATACAGAAACAGAATCTCCAGTTTCAGAATTACAGAAAACCAAAACCCATACCATTTCAGATCTTTTAAGGAGCGGCCCTTGCAACAGATTCCTCCCTGAACCCGACGTAAGCTGCCTTTTGATTTTCTCCAAGCTGTTTTCAGTTTCCGCTCCCTGCAACATCAGAGAAAAAAGGGGGGAAACAAGCCCAATGAAGACACCCAATTTGCCAACTGAAACCAAAATCCTCAGCCACAACCAAAAACAAAAAACCCAGTCATCATAATTTAAAATGAAACTCACTGGAGATGTGCCGTTGGAAGCCATGGATGGAGAAACTAAACAGTAGAGAATCAGGGATTTGCGAATTTATGAGAATGGAGAATTAAAAGAAAAAACATTTAGGCAAAAGCTTAATTTATTGTAGGGATCCTTTCATGACTTCATGTTGAAGACTTGAAGGTAGCCTGTTAGGTTTCATGGGACTCGCAGGTTTGGTTGACAAAAACTCTGCGAAATGCGAAGTGCGAAGTGCGAAGTGCGAAGTATATATATCAAAGGTAAGATGTCTACGTGAATATCAAGTCTATCTTTTGTTACCACCGTTGGATTAGAATTTTGAGTTGCTGTTTAAAACATTGTGGTAATCGGACGGTAAAGATCTTAGGTGAGTGTTCTCCATAGGTAGACTCTGTCATTGTTCTTACAGTTTGACTATATATGTCCATTGTCCTAAACAACGAGGTTGATGGACTACTAAGTAAGACACGTGTCAAGGCAAGGTTACAGCAGCTCGTGTGCTCGACCCATGCCGTGTTCAATCTGCAAAGGTAAACGGTTGTAACGATCGGCCCATTGAACCGTACCCAATGTTGAACCAGAAAAGACTCATGGATCCAGTTACTGGTAACCCGTAACCTTGGGTACCTGACCAGAAGAAGAAGTGATATTTTTTTGGGTAAGACTTAAGAGATCAATGTCTGGTCACATGGCCCAGCATCAGCATGGGGATCAATGAGAACGGGCATAGGGGTGTCGTTATGGATGAGTGTTTTTTGTATTTCAAGGGAAGCAGGATCATAATTTTACGTGCTCCTGTGATCATGTATATTATGAATTTTTATCTGCTATTGTAATTGGAGTGTTGCTATGCGCATCGTGTGGCGTAGCAAAGGCCATGTGTGCATAGTGGGGCCCACTATGCACATAGCCGTTGTTACATCGCACTATGCGCCCAGCAGCGCTCCAGTTACAACAGTGGATAGAGGTCCCGTATACTACACACAATCAAGCAGTTGTTTCTTTTTGGGAGAATTGTCTAAATCTACTATATAAGAATAAAATTTACAAATCTGATAGGTATAAATTAAGTATTACAATCACAAGTTATGAGGTAGAAAATTTATTACTGAATCCCCATATGGGTAAAAAAAAAATTAGTGAACTGCTTGAAATGCCCCTAACATCCTTCTTTCTTCTAGTACTTCATCTTTCTCCGTTCTTCCTTCTTCTTTTTTTCGACAAAGGAACACTTCTACAACCACTCGTTTTTTCTCCTCCTTCCCCCCATGCAACCCCACCCCACCCTCCTCCCTAAAAACCTGCCCGCACCACTACTATCCATCCCATCCCTTCCTCTCCCTGCTTGTCCCACCATGCTCCCCTTACTTAATTCATTCAATAAAACGGGGAAAAAAAAGATAGAAATAGAATAAATTAAGAAATCACAAACAATCTTTCTCTTTCTTTTCCACCATTATATTTGGTGGTTCTGGTTACGTACAAAAGATGTCTTACCTTTTGGATTCTGTTTACAACAAAAAATTGCAACTTTCCGGTTTCTAGGAAATGTGGGTTAATTTGTTGGGTTGTGAAATTTGTTGTTATTGCTTCAATCGATGTGAAGTCAACACCAGGCTTTCTATTTGAGGTTAGCAAAGTTTTATGGTTTTCCATCTAAGGAAATCTGAAGTTTGGGAACCTTAGAACTCAACACTAACATGCAGATGCAGACGAAGAGTAGTTTTCCATGAATTTAATTTAATATACTCTGAAATAGGGTTTGTAAAATTAACCAACAAAGCAAAATTTTGTTGATGTTTATAATCATCTCCAGTTGCGCTCTACCAATCCAGTCGGGAAAAATCAGAGAACATGTAAGAATTTTTAGTATTTTGTGTTAGATGTGTTGGTAAATTGTTTCTTATCTTCTTCGATTATTGTTCTTTCTCTTCGGATACTTGACTCAAACTCATGGTGGGGCGGGTTTGGATAGGAAGGAGGGGGTAGGGGGAGAGAGCTGGAGAGAGAGAGGGAGACTGGGGTGGATGGCGGTGGCGGTGGCAGTGGCAGCGGGCGACAATGGTGGTGCGAAGTGGGTTTGCAGGGAGGAGGGAGTGGAGAAGAAAGGGGAGAGAGAAAAGGATGTCGGGGATATTTTGGATTGTTCATTTACCTTTTTTTTACTCATTTGGGGATTTTAGTAAATTTTTTTAACATTGTAACTTATAATTGTAAAACATAATTTATAAGTATCAACTTTGTAAATTTTTTTCTATTTGGTAGATCTAGGGAATTCCCCCTTTTTTTTTTCCTGTTTTTTAGGCAGGCCCTTGATCTGGGAAGGAAGGGAAGAGGAGGGTTTATCATTCCCGGCATATCCTTTGTTTCGAATCAAGTTCTTGCATCCCGTGATCTGTGGCCTGGATTGTATCAACATAACATCCATAGTCCCCAAAAAGATTAGCAAAAAGGTTAGTACTTATTTTTCAATTGCTTTGAGCCTTTGACCACAGTGAAAAATCTGAGAGTTCCTACTAATCCATATAAAATAGAAGGAAATGGCAAGAGTCGAAATGGTTCACATCTTATCAGAATTAGACAGAATAAAATCAGAGATCAAATTATCTAAGGTAGAGGATTCTCAAGTTACACATCTCCTACTCACATTATTATTATTTTTTTTAAATTCATTATTTCTCTTCTCTCTTTTAAAATTTTATGTGCTTGACATAAGGATGAATTAGGATTGGCATCCATGGATCCTAATTGGTTGATTCCCCCGATATGCATATTTGCTAATAGATGGCACAACCTACCACAAAAAGAAAATTTAATTACTACTTGAAATCCCATAATTACTAACAAAGTTCTTGGATGTATTATTTAAGGGATTTTCTTAGGGGGGATTTCTATCAGTCCCTATACTTAGCCTATAATTTCTCAAATTTACGTCTGTTGTTGCATATATAAGAGGAGAAGGAATCAAAGGGGATGCGGGGCTTCTTTGAGTCCAAATTCTCTATCGCATTGCGGGGTGTGCGGTGTACATCCTATGATACACTAGAGGATTTTTATTAAGGTTTCTCCTCTTAACTAATAATGATGTGCTCAAAACCCTTAGAAGCCTTCAGAAAACCTTTAATAGGTGAGATACAAAAGGCTACAGCCATTCTGGTTACTAATTGATGTCACACATTTTTATTTTTTTGTGATCTATCTAGAAACATGGATGCATCCATCATCCATATAGTGCAACCATCACCAATAACCCATTTAATCCAAAATAAAATAAAGGGAGAGGGATCTATAAGCAGCCTGCTTATATTGACATTTTCTATTTGTTTTTTATAAATATATTGGCATCTTATATTTTTTTTGTAAACACATTGGCATCTTACATGCCTAGCCAATAACCACGTCTGGCTCCCCACCCCTCCTTTGGATATCTACATCCACAACAAATGGAATCAGATTTTTAATGTCAATATTTTTCAGAATTTGGTCTCAAATACAACCATTTGTACTACCACCACTCATGGAAATTTTGCATTAGCTTCTGCTTGGGAATATCTTCATTCTAGACTCCCTCTAGTTCCTTGATCCCACCTTATTTGGTTTCCAAACTCTACCCTTATATTTAGTTTCGTCACTTGGCTTGCCTTGCATGACTGACTTACCACCCGTGCAAGACTATGCTCGTTTTTGCTTTTGTCTCCATTGTCCTAAAACCCTAGACCATCTTTTTTGTAACTATCCCATCTCTCAAGCTATTTGGAAACAAATTCTCTCCCTTAACGGCTACAATCGATCCCCCACCCTACCTTGGTTGAGGAAATGACTTGGGCTCATTATGTCAACAAGTAAAAAAAAAATCAATTTTTGTGCTATTATCAATAGTTTGTGGATGGAAAGGAACAATAGATGCTTTAAAAACACCAAACGTCGTTTCGAAGAAATCAGCCATACTATTATCAATGATACCAAGCTTAGATTCTTCAATATTAACAGTGTTGTCCCTGACAACTCGTGTAATAGACAATTCTTCATGTCTTGGGGGATTAACATCAACTTTAGTATCAAAAGACCTACGCTCTACCATTGGCTCTACCCTTGTCCAGGTTGGGTTATTCTTGATTGTGATGGTTCTATTAGGGAAGGCCTTGGAGGGTACGGCTGCATTGGTAGAAAATCCAGAGGCAATCCATTATTTGTCTTAGCAGGCGCTACTCCTTCCTCTAGTCTTTTGTGGACAGAAATCTATGACATTCATCAGCGTCTCCTTGAGGCTGTTCATATGGGAACCCCCAATCTTATTGTTAGACCCGATTCCCTCTCTACCATCAAGGCCATTAATGGCAAGCAGCAAGCACACTGAGCTACTTGGCACCTTCTGCAGGATGTTTGTGAGCTCTCGCATCACTTCAATGAGATCAGATTTCAGTTTTGCTTTATAGAATCAATCATTGTGTTGATTGGCTGGCAGGTTTTGTATACATCTCTAATGAAATCTCATTTTATATGGATAATCTCCCTCCACGGCCTGACTTTCTTAGTGGTAAAGACGCAAGGAGTTAAAACTATATTACGATGTAATTTTTTTCTTTTAATTGTTTATAAAATCTTTTCCATTTCTAAAAAAAATTAAAAGGAGAGAGTTCCCTGTCCGGGAGTGTGGCCTATGCCAGCACTCCCATGAATCTATCTCTTTCCTCCTCATATAAAAAGACAGCTATGTCCCCTTGTTTTAAGGAGGAGAGAGACACATGGGAGTGCTGGTGTAGGCCACACGCCCGGGTAGAAAACTTTCTCCCTTACTATGTTATATTTAATGAGGAGAGAGAAGGGAGAGAGATAGTCAAAGAGTGAAAGGGAGCGTGTACTTCTTTTTCCATAAAATAAATTAGGGAAAAAGATCTATGTCCAGGAGTGTGGCCTATGCCAACACTCCCATGAGTCTATCTTTTTCCTCCTCATGTGAAAAGACACCTCTGCCCCCTTATTTTAAGGAAGAGAGAGATAGACACATGGGAGTGCTGGCGTAGGCCACACTCTCAGACAGAAAACTGCTTCCCAATAAATTATGCTTCGATGGACCACTATGCCAAATTATAAGGGCTTAGATTTAACAAAAGAAAATATCATCCCCCCTCCCCTCTAAGTTTTCTTAATATCAATCCAATACCCAAGTTTTGAAAAATGATAATGTCCTCCCTATTTTTTAAAGATTCTATCAACTGTACCCTAAGTGACTAACTTTGTTAAAACAGTATATGAAATGACGGTATTACCTTTTTTTAATTGGAGTTAACGGGTGGATCCACCAACCCAACCCTGGCGTACATTAGCACCTTCTCAGCAGTGCATGTTAGCAAATCCCAATTACTTAACTTAAAAAAAAAAACTTTTTTTTTTTTTAAATTAATGAGGAAATCAGATGGGGAATATTCCCCATCATCTTCCCCAAATCGATAAATAGGGAAAAAAACCCTTTTAGGGTTTCAATTCACCCACCGCCGCCCCTTGTAGTGGCCAAAAGGAGGGCCGGCAGCCTTGAAACTCATGGGCGAATGACAGGCCTTCACCGGAGACCACGGCAGAAGCCTTTCCTGCAACTCCGCCCCGACCCTCTGCGTTTCTTCCTCTTCTTCCGCCAACACCACCATCATCGCCACCACTACCCGATCCTCTTCCACTGCTAGCACCACCTCCAGCACTAAAAAGTCTTTCTTTCCAATTTAATGATTTTCCTGAAACGAGAAGCTATGAACATTGACCCTTTATATATATATATATATATATATATATATACAGTGGGGAAGGGGAAAGTTTGAAAGTTAGAACCAACGTGGAGATCGAATCGGAAGAATGAGGAGATAATTCCTCCTAGTGGATCTTAAAATCCTTGTGGGTGCGTCAATATCCTACTATTGACGATCATTCGCTCCAGGTACTACCCATCAAATCTATGGGTTTAGGGGTTTTTTTTCCCATTCTAAAAAGTTCTCTGTTTGTTTGTGTTTTGTCTACTATTAGTTTAGTTTGTTGAATGTATGTATTTTAATTGAGATTGGGTGTAATTGGAATCGATGGATAGAAGATGGATGTACAATTTTTTCAAGATTTTGTTCTAATTTCGGATTATTGTTGTTATTACTGTATCGATCAATAACTCTGCAGCAGGCAAGTACAGTAGTAAAATAGAGCATGGATTCCCTTCTCGATTATCTCACTGCTATTAATTTTCCCAGCTGCTGCTGCTCAACTACATACGAAGGTACCAATAATAGAAAGCGGTTGAAGAACTCTACTGAAAATTGCAATGGTGTTGTCAAGAATAGTAATATTGCACAAACAGTAAAGCGTTGCAAGAGGAGGAAGAAGAAGAAGAAGAAGAAGAAGAAGAAGGGGGAGATAGAGAGGGATAGAAGAGCTGAGTTAGAAGTTAGAAATAGGGTTCGGCGGTGGTGGTGGTGGTGGAAGAGGATAGGAAATGGGGTTGAAGGGCTGAAGGGTAATCTGGGGTTTTAAAAATATTGGATATGCTTACGTCATCATATAATGGCATTTTTTAACGATTAGGGTACGATTGATAGAATCTTTAACAAGTAGGGGAGGGTATTATTATTTTTTAAAATTTGGGTATTGGATTGATATTAAGGAAACTTAGAGGGAAGGGGATGATATTTTCCCATTTAACAATTAACACTAACACGTCCATCTGATAATAAATATTCCCAATGAGCTTGAAGAGAAAAGCTCCATCATACATTCCCAGGAGGTGAAAACTAAGAGTACCCAATGCAAGAGTCAAGGAGATGGAATTCCATTTGTTTTTTTTTTTTTTTTTTTTTGAGATAATATATCTATGATTTTATCAAGTAAAAGTTCAACTTATGAACATCAGAGCTTGAGACAATAATGCCAAGTTGTTTGGAACTGCTATTATCCAAAAATATATATATATATATATCAAACTAACCTACATTTATAGGATCATAAGATTACTAATTGTATATTGGCTTGATTCATTGCAAAATAGAAGAAAATGCTGCTCTAACGTTTGTTCATTTTTAATTTTGGATTGGGTGATGGGGAAATCTTAAATTAGACGTGGAATAGAAGGTCTTGAACTCGAAACATCCTGAGGATGAGTCTGGATTCTCTTCAATGACATTCATTATTCATCAGAGTCCATCGCACACCATCTATGGGGTGTGGGGACCACACCTCATGGATGCTAGCAGATCGATTGGTGGTTAAATGTCATTGGAGAGGATTTGGATGAGGCTCTACTGCACTAGCCTCCAGTCAACTAGGTTAATAGATGTCCTCCAATGACATACTATACCCTGAAGGGGAAAAAAATATCCCTACAACATGTGAGTGCAGATTCCTCCCCACTCCCTTTCTAAAATGGTATCAATTTGGGTGTATGCCACTCGGTACTAGCATCCCAATCTTGTATTGGTAGAACGGTTCTAATTAATACAGAGTAAATTTGTTTTAAAAATAATTATTGGAAAAGAGAATGCCATCTGATCGTGCAGCGCACACCACCCTTGCCCCTTAACACAATGAAGTGCAAAAATGACCACTGCACCCTTGAAACCCTGAAAATGTCCAGGGGTGCAATAGTCATTTCACACACCCAGCTGTGTCAGGTGCGACCGGATGACTATCTTTCTCCCAATAGTTTTCTAATCAAAATTAAAGGCATAACCGTCTGATACGACCTAATACGGATGATTCACAACTGTATCGATATCGAAATCGGCCGATACTTAGGTGCTTTTTTTTTTTTTTTTGGGTAAAACTTAGGGGCCGTCCTTCATTAGGGTTAAATTACATGATAAAAAGACAACACTAACCTTGATGGTTGTACCTTGGGCAGCAGGCTAGAGTCCAAAAGAACGAAAGCGACGAGTCATGACTCAATGACTTAGCACCCTTATGGGGGGCCCGCAAGGTCACAGTCAAACAATAGTCAATGAAAATCTGGATTTCCGTACACTAGTGTCCAAGCTGGCAAGTATTAAAAAGAGCGAAAATTGTGATGACCTGGCACGTAGGCTTTTAATGCACTATTCCAAAGCATAAAAGACGAAAGTTGACACCCAAATCTCATGAAAGGACAAAACTGTCCTTCTCCCCTATCTTTTCTAATCCAGATTAGTCTCAGATAAGGTACCTCGTAATTTCAATGGAATTTCAGGTGCTTCATAGTAAATTAACCTTCCCTCGTTTTAATATCATTTCATGGTAAGGCAAGTGAGTCTAATCAAATGATTAGGTTCTTAAACCTTTTCGTTATTTTTTTGGTGAAAAGACCTTTTTTATTATTATTATTTTTCTGCTCAGAAGGAACGATAAAGTGTGTCATAAATCATCACATGGCAAGACTTTCATTGAATCTAGACCGTCCATATAGAGACCCACTTCTCTCTCTTTCTCTCTCTGTCTCCTCATTTTGATTCTGAGGGTTTCGGGTTTGTAAAAATCTGTCAGTTTGAATGGATTTGCTTGGCTTTTTCTTATAATGGTGAGGTTGATTTCCACCACTTCCTTCCTCCCTCTCTCTCTCTCTCTCTCTCTCTCTCTCTCTTCCTGTTCTTTACTTTGTGCTTGTGGGAGCAGTGGTTGGAATTAGTAGTTGGAGATTTGATTTATGAACTTTAAAGATTCTTAAGGGGAACCCCAGATCACATCAAAAGCTCAAAAGTGCAGAAACAAAATAAAGAAAGAAAACTGAAATAGAGAAACATAAAGAGGGGAAAAACCAGAAATTTTGTTTTCATTCTTCTCTATAGTGATGTTTGCCTTGAACTTCTTATCCTATCCTTGTCTAGGCAGAGACATTAAAAGCCTTTTCTTGAATTAGAAACCTTGGGTTTGGATTTGTAAAGTTTGAACTTTGAACAAACTGATAAGTCATAATAGATAAAGACTTACTAACCAGTCTCCTTCTTGATACTCATTTCTCTCTTCATGTCATGTTAGTGAAGTTTTGATGAACAGAGTAGTAATGGCTGATCAAGGGAATAGTGGTGAGGTGAGGGAGTATAGGAAGGGTAACTGGACAGTCCATGAGACTGTAGTCCTTATTGCTGCAAAGAAGATGGATGAAGAAAGGAGAATGAAGAGAAGTGGAGATGGTGAGGAGAGAAGCAAACCAGCTGAGTTGAGATGGAAATGGGTTGAGGATTATTGTTGTAAACATGGGTGTATGAGGAGTCAAAACCAGTGTAATGACAAGTGGGATAATCTGATGAGAGATTACAAGAAAGTGAGAGAGTATGAGAGAAGATTGGCTGAGAGAGGAGACAGAGAAGAAGGGTCTTATTGGAAGCTTGAGAAGCATGAAAGGAAAGAGAGGAACTTACCTTCTAATATGTTGCCTGAGATATATGATGCAGTGGTGGAAGTGGTGGAGAAGAGAGCTGTTCAGAGGGTGACTGGTGGTGGTGGTTCAGATCCAAATCTACCATTACCACTACCACCACCACCACCACCACCACCACCACCTCAACATTTACCACATTCTCAGCCATTACCCTCAATAGGTACTCTCTCTCTCTCTCTCTCTAATGTCTAAGAAGATAAAAACTATAGTTTCTTGATTTTTTATCTGCATATCATACTTGCTATGCTTATGCCATACAGCTTCCTTGGCTTGTGATTAAATGGGTTTTCTTTTCTTGCTTTCTGAAATTAATTTGAAGGGTTTCCTACTGAGTTTCTGCCTTGAATGTCTATTGTTACCCAAATTTCTGCTAATTCACTCTCTCTCTCTCTCTCTCTCTCTCTCTCTCTGTAGAAGGGAATGATGATTGCTTGATCTGTCTCTCTTGGGATGTTATTTCACTTCCTAGCTATTATTTTCAGTTAGTATTAATTGGTTTGATTCCATATTTTATGTTTGGAGATATGTGATAGCTCAGATTCTGATACAAGTGAGCATTCAAACTCATCAGCAAAGAGAAGGAGAAGAGGAGAAGGAACCAGCAGCTCTGGTAACACCTCATATGAAGTGGGTTCAGCAATCTCTAAAAGTGCTTCCATTATAGCTGAAGCTCTCCATGCTTGTGAGGAAAAGGAAGAGAAGAGACACAGGGATCTTCTCAGTCTGCAAGAGAGAAGACTCAAAGTTGAGGAGTCAAAGAATGAGATTGATAGAGAAGGAATTAATGGTCTTGTTGATGCCATTAACAAGCTTTCCAGTTCTATCTTTGCCTTAGTTTCAAACAAGAACTCATCTGCTCCAAAATGACCATTAAGATTGAGCAAGCTAAAACCCATTTGCTTGCTTGTACATAGATGGTTTTTTTTCTCATTTCCTGGTTATTTGAACTTAATACCATTCTCATTCATAATTTATAATTGAAGGGATGGGCAAAGCAATCCATCATTTTATGTGTGATAAAGATGCTATTTTATTACCATCATGAGTACTTTGAAGTTTGAACAGCAGAACTGGCATTTGCAGAGTCTGGTCAATCCAGTCAATGATTTTTGGCATAGAACTTGTGTATGAAATTACGGTATTGCCACTGATTTTACTGACTGAAATCTTTGGAGTTCTGTCTCTGATTGGGTGGATAGTTTGGGTAGTGGCAGGTTTGCAGCCCTCTTTGGCTCTTCTTTTCTCTTTGTGCATGTGAAGGTCTGAAGGATTGAACCGATAGCATGACAGTAATCTTTCACTAGGGTGGCACATCTATAAAATACCTGGATCTATTCGTCTTTTCAACTTTTTCCTTTTTCTATGTAATTGCTTTTTATGTGGAAAAAGCTACTTTTTTTTTTTTTTTCTCTATACTGTTTTCTTTTCTCTTTATCCTTTCTGGGGTTTTATGCAACTTTGGTCTATGGACCCCTAGTATGAGATGTTATGATGGTACATGGTTCAGGCTATTTTGTTTTAGAGTTTGAAATGACCAAAATGCCATCAATTACTTTTGTCCCTTTAAAATTCAGGGTTGAGGGCATTTTGGTCATTTAGAACCCTTACCAAATACTGTTGTCATTATAGAATTCTGCTAAAACAAAGTTTATAAGTACTACCTAGCTTCCCTGTACAAGTGATAGGCTGAGACTCGGAGATGACCTCTGCTTATTGTATATAAGTGGTAAATTGTTCACATACAAACCATTCATTGTATATGGTTATTTTGGACATACAAACAATTCTTGGTTGTTAGCTCTCTTGTGTACATATTAGCTCCTACCTTTAATCCCAAGCTAGTTTGCTTAGCTTGTTAATTCCACATTGTCTTTGTTAGTTTCAGGCTTTAGATTCCATTTTGTTGAATAGATATTTTTCAAAATCTCAACAAAATGGAATCTACCTTTGGAATTAGCAAAAACAAGTTTGGGTGAGTTTCTTTGTCCTTTATTCCTTTGGTTTTAGCACTCAAAAATGGAAATAAAAAAGAGGAGAAATGTTCTCATTGGGATTGGGATTGGGATTGGGATTGGGGTTGGGGGGGGGGGGGGGGTTGAACCCTACACCCAGACACATTGGGGGCGGTGAAATGATCGCTCCAACCCCATGAAAGACGGTAATGATCGGCCGATTGATGTTGCCGTGCATTTTCTTATTGCCCCTCTTCCACATCGTTGTGCAGTTACCACACTACCCCACAGAGATCTCTTACCTTTAAAAATATTATTTCTTTCTTTCAACTTGGATTAGCTTAACCAAGAGGGCTCTAGACCAGGAACCCATGGGCCATTTCTTAGAGCAATGGTAAAATTAAGTTCGGATTGTTGAGGCAAAATGTTCGGGCTTTAGCCTTGAAGGAGACTACTTTGCCTAAAAAATATTAGAAGTTAGGACTTGGGACTAACTCAAAACTCACCCATCCTATGACCTAACGTAGGTGGGAACAGCAGCGCTTTAGTCTAGAACCCATTTGTATTTTGTGGAACCCAATCCCAAATGCTTCCTGATCTGCAAATTGGATGCTTGAGATGGCAATTCTGGAAGACTAAGGTTGCATTTTGTATGCATTCTAGTTAGTAAGGCATTATGAGATTGATAATTTTCACTGTTTTTATCATCTTAGAATGCATATCAAATACAATCTAAGTTTTTTCAAACAAGTGGACATTTGAGTTATTGTAACAAGAGTTCTATGAGCCTGGGTTCTAGGCTTAAGAGCGTGGTTTTTGTTGGGGATGAATGTATGCAACCACGAGGAAGAACTCAAGCAAACAATCACTCAACACGAGGAATTTAATGTGATTTGACAAGATTGTCTACATTCAACCAAGAAAATCAAAGATTTTTCACTAAACCTGAAAAAATCTCCAAAACATTTTCCACCTTAAAAAATGAACTCTCAATTGCTTGTCACTATGGTTTTCCACACATAGACAATATATAGGAAACACACAAATCTTAATCCCTACACAATTACAATTTTTTTACCATCGTATATATAATGATTCTAAAACTCGTTCCAATTACAAACATACAATCCCAAGAGGCCTAACAGTTTTATATGAGCCTAGGCTCTTATCACATTCAAGAAGTAAAGATTTGGGCCATCGTAAGAACTAAGAAGAACTGAGATATGCTTGTCGATCGCTGATGTGGCTCAAAGGATTGCTGCTTCTACATCCCATGTTACTAAGGAATTTATTTGGTTTTGATGTTTTTCAGCAAGGCGGGAAGGCCGGGTTGTTGGACATGGTTATTGCTCTAGTTCTTTTCTTTCGCTTAATGACACATGCATTGATAGAAAAAATTTTGCTGCTACCTAGGTTGTAAGAATGTTCTAGTTACCCAGGCTTGTAGCTAAAGAAATGGAATAATTCACTTCCTTCACAAATACCTTTCTAGATTTTAGTATTTTTTAAAATTCCTTTTAGATTTTGTTTCATCCTGTATTAATTTGACAAGGGAAAAAAAATCTTTTACCTGACAAAAAGGATGGAACAAGCAAAAATGATAAACTAATGTGGATAGAGACATAGAGTAGATAACCTTATCCATCTTAAGCTCAAGTTTGTCTCGTTCCAATTAGTCAAACTAGGGTACTGGCTCAATTATTTAACGAAACCTTCCTCTTAATTCGAAATAGATTGTATATATTAGGCCAAGAAGCTTTCAAAAGTCAAGAAAATAATTTAACTGAGCTGTCTGAAGGACCTGGTTACTTTGATAGACAGGGTCAGCCACCTAGAAGATCTCCAAGTTTGATTGGGCCTCTTCCGATTAAAGGTTTCTTCAAAAAAAAAATTTGAATTAGATATATCATGTGGGGTTCGATGCACGTCTAGGAATGTTTGCGACATAGCCTAACGACTGACAGCACCCTAGGTGTTCCCTGCTCCCTGGAGATGATCGTGATCCCCCAATGCAGTTGGGAAGATTTGCTAGAGAGCTCAACCTAGGCTTAGACCTAGAGTCCTCCTAGCACTGTTTTTAGCTTTATTATTATTATTATTATTATTGTTTGGTAATGGGAGCTTTTAGCTTTAATAAAGTCAGCCAATTGTTTATTAAAAATTGAGAGTAAATCATACTAAGGTTTTTCATGTTGATGTTATCTATGGTTATGATTACTAATATTTGAAAGGGAAAATGTTTTTGTGTTCGAGAGTGCAGCCTACACCAACGCCTCTTGTATCTCCCTTTTTAATGAAATGAGATCTCAGCTCCCTATTAGGAGGAGGGAGAGAGAGACCTTTTCGGACATAAAACATCATCCCTATAAAATGATTTTTGGAGTGCCCAAACACAAACATTGTTAGTACAAGTCCATTAATGATTATTGAATGACCATAATGTCTCAAGTTTCGCTCCCCTAGACAGTATAGTTTTTCTTTGTAATATCTACTCTATACATAGGGGGTTGAGGACCAATAGGCTCGAACTTGAGATTAGGGCTGCAATAGGTCGGGTTGGGTCGGGCTTTATAGAACCTTAGCCCAACTCTAAGTCCCCTTAGCCTGACTCAGAATCAAAAAAATCCAACCTTGACCCGCCCTTAGGGTTGGGCCGGGTTGACCCTGATTGGTCCTGATCATGGGGAGGGGGAAGGAAATGCATGGCCTGGAATGGGCCGGGGAGAAAATTATCTGCCACTTCATCTAAGTAGGTTTGGGCTAGGTCGTTGCGCTCCTACTACCTCTTGGCAAAGTAGGCCGATGGGCAAGCCCCCTCATGTCGCAATGGTGTGGGGCGTCAAAGGTTGTTGCCCCATGGTCAACTCGAAGGGGCTAAAGTTTGACGCAGAGCTTTTTGGTTGTTAAGTTATAGCAGCACTGAGCAACATCCAACAGCTCTAGTCCTTCTGGTTTGCACTAAAGTGCCTTAAGTAGCCCTTGAGGAGTTTGTTTATTCTCTGCGTCTGAGCTTTCAAAGATATACCGATTGTAGGTATCTGACCATATCACTTATTGTCTTCATATATAATATATTATATAACAAAATGTGGGTGATTTTTATAGTTTATAATATATGTATTATGTCAATATATATATTATAGTATAACTTAAAACCAGGTCGGGCCGGGCCGGGCTAGGCTTAGTCCGAGGCCTTAACCCTTGCCCGACCCGACCTTGATTCAGGGCCAAAAATTTTCAGCCCTGACTCGCCCTCAGGGCCAAATATCTCAGCCCAGGCCCTGTTCAAGCTTAGGGTGGGCCAGGGCGGGTTCGGGCGAACAGGGCCAAACTTGCACCCTGGCTTACTTGAGACCTCGTAGAGAGAATGGGCATACCACACTATGCTACATCAACTGTGTTAGGTAGTTGTCTTTGATAAAGGTAAATTCTATCATTCAAATAGTTCATAATAATAAGTCATTTTCAACTTGTATTGGAAACACCTTTTCACCCTTTGTTGCTGCAAAAACTGTGATGATCTTGTCGTGGCACTGTGCTGGCCTACGGAAATGAAACAAGAGACACAAGAGAAGACCGGAGATGGCTCTTGGGGAGACTCTTTGATTCCTAAGTCAGTTTCTTCAATTGCAGTAATTAGAATTGATAGAGCAAGAGTGCAAGAAGTAGCTAATAGTGAATTTGAGTTGTACCTATGGAGTTACCACATATGCATACCTTGAGTAATGCGGTTGTGAGAGTCTCGTTTAGGAAGACGTCCTTGAATAGAAGTTGGTTCTCTACGGGAGAGAATGGAAGGTAGATCTCCAATGAGAATCTTCTTAGTGTAAGTTTCTTGGATTAGTTATTAAGCTAACATACTATTTGGAAAGTGCTTTGCATGAAAACACCTTAATGTGGACGGTTCAGATCTGCTACGGATCTTTCGCGGGCTAGAGGATGAGTCTAGGTCCTTGGGAATCCTTTGTGCAATATGGATCTCTTATGCTATGTGTCTAACACATATTGGCGGGTGATAATTATGTGCATCACCCTTGTCTTGAATAAATTTTGGGAATAAGACAAGAGACAATGAAAAGAAGGGTGCAACTTATAAGGTCACCAAATTTTAGATTTATTATACAAGGAAGAGTTTTCTATCTTGAAGAGTGGTGGGGGCCACTTTTGGGGATAAGAGAAGAGGTAATCAAAAGAAGGTTACAATTTCTAAGGTCATCACTTCGGTGACAAAAATTTGCACCTTTATATAAAATATAATTTTAGATTTACTAGTAAACGTGCAAATGCATGTATTTACCTTTGTTATGTGGCACAGAGATAGAGAGATTTTCATGAACTTAGATGAGCTTTTGGAAACTGTGAACTTAAAAATTCACCAATAATTGTGTTGGTTATCAACTTTCAAATAAAAATTTACTACATTAGGGCCTTAATGCAATGTTAATTACACGAGTAGTGCCATATGCGTAATATGAAGGTTAAAAATACTAATGATGTTAATTTATTTTTTTTGATTGGCGTAAAACTGATGGGAATCAGCTTGTGGTGATTCGTAAATGCACAAACCAAAGGCCTAAAATCCATTCTTACCTGTGATATATCATTCTCTCAAAGTAGCCTAGGTCCTACCTTTAAATTATGGTTCAGTGTAGATCCTAGTCAACTTTGATAACCAATCATGTGGCAAATCTTTAGTTTTTTATTTTTATTATATAATTTGTTGGTTTTACTGTTGGTGGTGGCCATCCTATATTAATGGATGGGCCCAAGCCCAAAATGGGCTTCTCTGAAGCCCACTATGTAGTCCCTCTCAATCACAAATTAAAAAATGAGAATCAAATAGGCCAATCATCCAATTTAAATCCCACAACTTAATTTAAAAATTACACAATAAAATATAGGCCAAATGTTTTCTGTGCCTGGGGTGCAGGCTACGCCTAGACACATGGGGTGGGCGAAATGACTACCCTGCCCCCTTGAATGGCAGGCTCATGTGTCTGGACGCAGGCTGCGCTGTAGCACAGAGAACATCAGCCCTAAAAGATATTACAGAGCTAGGAACACCAGACTAAAAACATTGGTAATTATTCAAGGATGAAACACATGGTTGATTCCCAGCGTTAACACAGGAGGGTAAACAAGGAATCAGAGAATCAAAATGTGTTGGTGATATAGTTTTAGAACAAAATGAGATATTAGCTTAGGTTGCATTTGGCTTTCCCTTGGTAATTCTGGTTGTGGGATAGTATTAGGATTTATATTTGTTAATTTGGATTTTATTTAATGTCCAATTTAGTAAATATTTATTTTCAGTTTATGTTAAGTTCTAAGTGTTCTGTTGCACTACTATTTTTATCTTAGATTCCTGAGATCTTTTACCAGCAGAAAATCATAATCTCTTAAACCACTCCACTTCAGTTTCTAATCCATTGGATCAGCCCTTGCTCAGTTAACTCAAGCTCCTATTCTCTGTTCAATTTAAACTTTCTGATTATATTCATTTTGACCTATTATACTCTAGACTATTCTCTATTGTTTGGAGATCCTACTCAGTTTCTGATCCATCAGATCATACTCTGTTTCAGTAGTGATACCACTTTTGTTCCCAATCCTCGAATTCATCTACAATATTTTCATATTTAGGTGCTTTGGCCATCTCATGCTTCATTAACACACTAAGATGATTGTCAAACAATCCTGAGCTTTTTAGACACAATGATCAAAATGCCATCTACAACACAAAACAAAAGCAATACTATAGCTCAAGCTGAACAATCGTATCGCTTATTTCCTAATTATCAAATATTTCTTTGAATATGATTATGCGAAAAAAAAGGTATGCTTCATTGTCATGAATCCACCATTATTGAGCCAAAATTCAATAAAAAATAAACAATAACTAAAAGAAACAAAAATTATTCATCATCCTTCCTACATGTTGAATGCTTCCTACATGTTGAATGTTAACCAAAATATAACTGAAATGCTAGATCCAAAACGGAATAGTCAAAGTCTTAATTGCTGATGATGAAAGTGCCTAATAACGACCGAGTCACCAAACCCTGATTGCACCATGTGTGTACCCGGTGAACGAAGTGCTTCTATCTGAGCTCCGACTTAGAGTGTGAAAAAGCTTTTGTATCTCTACCCAAATTAAAAAAAAAGAAGCTTTTGTTTCAATAACAAAAGAATGGAAGATGTCGAGCACTGTTGGAGAAGACTCATGCTTCTAATGAGTTTTCATGAGCCAACATCAGTTTGGTTTGTTGTATCTGGTTGGGATATTAGAGAATATAAACAAAAGAGAATTTTAATAAAACCTCTCAATTTCAGACCGTAGACTGAAATTCTGCAATTACTAAGATTTGATTTTTAGGCCACACTTCATTTTCTTCGGCTCAAAAATAGAAATTAACTGTCAAAAGGTACCTCCAAACAGTAGAGAGTGAAAAAGCTTTTGTATCAGTAATAGAAGAAAAGAAGATGTTTAACATTGTTAGAGACGACTCATGCTTCTAATGAGTTCTCAGGATTTGTCATGATCTCACGACATCAGAAGAGTTCTCAGGATCCAAGATAAATTTCTTTGCACAATACGACACAATACCTCAGGTCAATTCATTAAACATAAAAACCTTAAAAAATCAACAAACGGAGATGGAGACAATTATTTGATGGTTACATAAGTAAATTAATTGATAAATTGTTGTCATAATCTTATTAGTAGCAAATGATTAAATTATGTATTAAAAACAATAATTTGTAGTCCAACACTATATTTACTTGTTATTGGTTTCCTCCCATGTCTCACTCTTATCATGCCCAATGACCACCCACATCTTAATATTCCTTAATCTCAAAATGGTATACAATGTATATATAGACATAAAACTACTGAAGTGAAGCTTGATAAATGGTTATTCCATGACTAAAGTAAGTGATTATGAATGTGCATCCTTGTCTCATGCCAAGTGAATGTTATCTAAATTATCCAATCACACTTCAAGATTGGGATGATACCATACATAAAGGCTTAAGTCATGACTCATGATTCATGATACCTGTTTTGCCCTTACATTTATGATAATATTACTTGGATCATAATTCTTGTTATGTGCTGATTGGAGAAAAAATTATCCATATAGATGATCCAATTTTAGTTGGATTAAGGCTGAGTTGTATAATTTTTGTTATGCCTTTAGTCCTTTACATATATCTGTTAAAATATAATTTGGTCACAATTCCTATTTTTCCCTTGCATATGTTACGGTATTACTTCGATCATAATTCCTATTGTTCCTGTACATCCGATAATTAGACTTAGGTCATGATTCCATTTTACCCTTACACTAGTGATGATATTATTGGGGTGGGGGTGGGGGTGGGACGAAATTTTGCTGCTACACTTGTTGGAAGCCAAGAAAATGGGCTCTTAAAGGGTATTTTTAAAAAATACTAAAACCTAGGAGGGTATTTATGAACCCAAAGGGGAAGTGAATTATTCCATTTCCTTGGAGCACTCTTGCTACAAGTGTAGCAGCAAAATTTTTACCTAATGGGGGTGGGATTTGCAGGGTGCCGAGAGTAATCGCAAGGTTGCAATAGGGGTGGGGTGGGGTGGGGTGGGGTGGGGTGGGAGCGCGGTCAGAAGAGGGGATGGACCATCCAGGATGGTTCACTGCATTCCACGGAGGAGGAGGATGAAGAAGAAGAAAGAGGTAAGAGTCCACTTTTGGGGGGTTTTACAGGTGGAAGTTTGACACGAGTAAATAAAGTATACGCTAATGGGAGCGATAAAAATTTTTTCCTAATAAAGTATAAGTTGAGAGGAGTGAGAGAAAATTTTCCTTATATATGTCATTGATGGGGAAAGAAAAACTACAACAATCGATTGCTCTCCTTGGAAGACAATCCCTGCTCTGTCCTTGCTACTTGTTAATGTGTCATCATATCAGAACCATTAGTGGTGGAATGGATTGCATCCTTAGTTACCAAAGAAAACATATATAAAAAAAGGGCAGGGCAAGAGATCACAGCATGGTCGTGTAGCCCTTGCATCAATACAGCCTTGTCTTTAATAGAATCAGCCAATTGTTTATTAAAATTTGAGGGTAAATTATACCTAAGGTTTTTCATGTTCATGTTATCAATGATTATGATTCCTAATATTTGAAAGGGAAAATGTTTTGTATTTGGGAGCGCGGCCTACACCAACGCTCTTTGTGTTTCACTCTCCTGTGAAATGAGATCTCTGCATCCTATTAAAGGGGGGGGGGGGGAGATAGACCTTGAGAGTGGTAGCATAGGCCACACTTCCAAACATAAAACATCATCCCTAAGATTTGATTTTGGAGTGCCCAAGCACAAACAATGTTAGTACATGTTCATTAATGATGATTGAATGATATAACGTCTCAAGTTCCGCTCCCCTAAACAGCATAGCTCTTTGTTTTTTTTCTTTCTTAGAATCTACTGTGTAGATAGGGGGTGGAGGTGAGGACCAATAGGCTCGAAATTGAGACCTCTTAGAGAGAATGGGAGCACCATGCTACATCAATTGTGTTAGGCAGTTGTATAAGGGTAACGTCTATCATTTCAAATAGTTCATAATAATAAATCATTTTCAACTTGTATTGGAAATGTCTTTTCACCCTTTGTTGTCTCAAAAACTGTGACAATCTTGTAGTGGCACTTGTTGGCCTGCGGAAATGAAACAAGAGACACAAGAGAGGATCGGAGATGGCTCCGGGGAGACTCTCTGATGCCTAAGTCAATGTCTTCACTTACGGTAATTAGAATTGGTAGAACAAGAGTACAAGGAGTAGCTAATAGTGGATTTGAGTTGCACTTGTGGAGTTACCACATATTTATACCTTGATTAGGGCGGATGTGAGAGTCTTGTTTAGGAAGGCGTCCTTAAATAGGAGTTGGTTCTCTGCAAGAGAGAATAGAAGGAAGATCTCTGATCGGATTCTTTTTAGTGTAAGTTTCTTGGATTAGTTATCAAGCTAATTTCCTATTTGGAAAGTGCTTTGCATGAAAAGACTTTAATGTGGATGGTTCGGATTTGCTACGGATCTTTCACAAGTTAGAGCACGAGTCTAGGTCCTTGGGAATCATTTGCACAGTGTTGATCTCTTATTCCATACATGTTCGACACATATTAGTGAGTGATATTTATGCGCATCACTCTTGTCTTGAATAACTTTTGAGAATAAGACAAGAGGCAATCGGTGCAGCTTATAAAGCCACCAAATTTTAAATTTATTATATGAAGAAGAGTTTTCTACCTTGGAGAGTGGTGGGGAGGAATCCGAATCAGCTACCCACATGGGGACGGGTGGGGACAAATCTGACGCCTCCATAGGAAATGGGTCCCACACCCTACAAGCAGGTTTCATACCCCATGAAGGGTTCAGATCTGTCCCCACCCGTCCCCATGTGGATAGTAGATCTGAACTCCGTGGGGAGTGGGGGGAGGGGGGACCACTTTTGGGGATAAGACAAAAGGTAATCAAAAGAAAGTTACAACTTCTAAGGTCACCACTAAAAGTCGATTAACCTTTTGGGATTGGTATGTGGTTTGTGTGATATTGTGATTACACTTTCATCCAAAAAATAAAAAACTTCAAAGGTCACCACTTTGGTAACAAAAATGTGCACATTTATATAAAATCTAGGGAAAATTACACATCACCTCCTAATTTTTGAAAAAACTCAAATCACCCCCTCTACATTAACAGTGTTAGTCTGTTGTTAGTTATTGGTGTGAAAAATAATTATTTTACCCTTGTACTAAAACATTAGAATTAAATTTACAATACTACCCTTCCTTCATCTTCAATATTGGTCAAGGGTAGTTCAGGGATTTAAATTTATTTAACTGGCTGACATCATCACTTAATAGCATAAAACTAAGGGTAAATTACACGTCACCCCCTGATTTTTGAAAAACCTCAGATCACCCCCTCTATAGTAACGGTGTTAATCTGTTGTTAGTTATTGGTGTGAGAGACTATTTTACCTTTGTACTAAAATATTTGAATTAAATTTACAATACTACCCTTCCATCTTCAACATTGGTCAAGGGTAGTTTAGGGATTTAAATTTATTTAACTGGCTGACATCATCACTTAACAGCATAAAACTAATGGTAGGGACTAATTTGTCATATTGGGGTCTAAACCAGGGGGTGATTTGAGCTTTTTCAAAAACTAGGGGGTGATTTGAGTTTCGTTTGAAAACCAAGGGGTGACGTGTAATTTACACTTAAAACTACTAGTAAGGATTAATTTGTCATAGGGGTCTAAATGAGGGGATTAATTGAGTTTTTTCAAAAACCAAGGGGTGATCTGAGTTTTGTTTAAAAATCAGGGGGTGATGTGTAATTTACCCTAAAATATCTAATATAATTTTAGATTTATTATATAGGGAAGAGTTTTCTATCTTAGAGAGTGGTGGGGGCCAATGGAAACACACACATAAGCATCAACAGGAGTAGGATTTCTGCCTTTCATGGGGGTACGGCGATCATTTTGCCCCATCTTGTGCTTGGCGTGGGAGCCATACTCTCAGATAGAGTCGTCCTTATGATATATACAAGCCACGTTGGGTCAACTCAGCTTGAAACCTTCTTAGCCTCGATCAGGCCTAGCCAATCCTAGACCTTGAAATCTCAGCTCAAGTCTTGTTCGACGGGGTTTGGTGGGCCCGAACTCGCTGGCCCAAACTTGCACCCCTAGGCCCCTAGCTGCTACATTGAGTGGGATAATGATGTAGAATCTCAAATCTACGGTCAGGGGCGTCTTTAGACCAACTATCAGATCCGTTGATCTATGTAAAACCATATCAACATCAACATATGCTAACTGATTCGGATCAAACAGCTGAGCACTCTTGTGAAGATACAAATAGGATCACTACCGTTCTTTCAACTGACTTGTTGTCAAGATTTTTATGGACGAGAATGACGAACCAGCTGATCCAATAAGAAATAAGAAATTTCTCTCTTTCGTTTTCTTCCATGACAATTGCCACCGGTCAGTCCAGACTCCAACCCAGATTCCAAAACGCATTAAGAGTTAAGAATAATTTGATTAAACTCGAACATTTCAATTGCTTTCGTGTTCAACGACACTTCCTTGGTATCTGGGAGAACGGGAGCGGTTGATTGCCGATCTCCTGCTTTCCCTGCAACAACCCTTCTTCTCTTGTGACCCAAAGTCTATATTGACCCATAACCAGAACATTCAAACCTTTTGTGGGTTCTTTCCTTCAGTTTGATTTCAATTCTTGCAGTCATGGCAACGAGTGGAAACCAGAATATCAACGCCAAACTTGTGGGTTTTAATTTCTTCTTCGTCCTAGCTCTGTTTTGTATTACTTATTGTACAGAATTTGTGTTTTTGTGTAATTATGGATGCAAGTTCTGCTATGGGTTTCTTTTGATTATCAGGTATCTAAAAATTTTGGGTTCTGTTTGCCGTCGTTGTGGTTGGTTTCTAGTTTCCTCTTCATACTTAATCCTAAAAGACTTCTGTTGCATGATTATTTTCGTAAAACATATTCATGTATTCGATTTCTCCTGTTTATCTTTTCGTTATACATAATGAGGCCTTTAATTCTTTGTTAGTTTATGTTTTTCATGTGGGTTGTTCGTAATTTGCTTGAATTTCGGTATTTATTGCAGTTCAATGGCTTACAAACTTCTATTAACTCTGTAATTTGTATTTCCTTTCCTTTTTCCCATCATGATTTAGTCTGTTTTATTTTTCCACTAATTTCCTCATTTTAAGGAATTTTATGGGTTTGTGCAAAACCTTTAAGCATTTATTGCTTCACCGTGTTAGACTTTCAGTTTAATGTACTTTTTTTAGCTTGTTTGTAGAAGCCTCTACAGTCTTGAATTCTGTTAATGCCTTTTATCATGAGTTATATTGGCATTTTAAGAAGTTATCTCGTTTTAGATATGGTTTCTGCTCACATTAGATAAATTTGAATATTCTCTTGAATTATAGCCTGATATGATTCTTTTGGTTTCAGTCTGTTGTGTTTGCTTGAATGATTTCTCAATTTGTTTCTGTTTCGGATATCTTAACTTGAATTTATGGCTTCCTTTTTGAGCTTTGCTTATGTCTATGTGGGCATTTGGTTGATGTTGCAGGTCCTTCTTGGAGATGTGGGAGCTGGAAAATCTAGTCTAGTTCTGCGTTTTGTTAAAGGCCAGTTTGTTGATTTTCAGGTTTTTCCCTATGGTCATTTGGATGCTTCAGTGCTCTACTTTTTACTTTTAAACCTTATACCCTGGTTTTATGGGGGGCTTACATTTTATTTTCTGGTGGTGCAGGAATCAACCATAGGTGCTGCATTTTTCTCGCAAACGTTGGCTGTCAATGATGCAACAGTAAAGTTTGAAATTTGGGATACAGCAGGTCAGGAAAGGTATCATAGCTTGGCTCCCATGTATTACAGAGGAGCTGCTGCTGCAGTTATTGTGTATGATATAACGAATCAAGTGAGTGAAAACTGATGAAATTGCCTTGTATATATATGTAAAAACTAATGAAATTTTTCCATCATATTCCAAATGCAGTAATCATTCTGTGAATGTAACATTGAATAGGTTAATATCTACCACAGGTTATGAGGCATGCCTTATCTAACATAAAACTTTAATTTTACATGTCTAACCATACAACTATATATGCTTCTGTCTTGAAATATTTTAGTAATCTGTGAGATAATTTTGTTATAGAATCATTACTATTATATAAGTAAGAGTTTTATTTTTAATACATTATTTAAATTATTATGTAGTCCACCAAATATCTGAGTTTTAGGTTCACTGAAATGACTTAACGTATAGTGTTTTCTTCTCCTAACATAGACTAAGCTCCTACTCTTCATTGCTGTTCTATAATATCTTTTAACTTGTACCTATTCCCTCTCAGCCTTAAATCTTACAAATGACTGCATGAGTGAATTCCAAACCCTGTGACACTGAATTCCAAGGGCAGGAGTAAATTTTGACCATAACTTTGAGGATATGGGCGAGGAGATTTCTTCTGCGTTACCAAGGACATTAAGCAAACATTGTTGAGGAACATACCCATGAATCTTAGCGCTGGTCGGTGGAGTAGAGACAATTGTAGAATTTAAAACAAAGAACAGCACATTTTTTGAGGGAAAGATTGACCAGGCAAAGAACAATGGCAGTCTTTGTAGAAAGCAGTAGATTTCACCATGAAATTACCTAATTGGTTCAGTGCCCAAGCTCTGTTGTTGGATCTACTACCAAGATTTCAGATACCCTCTTTGAATGCACTAGCAACACCACCAACTACAGTAGCTCCCAATAATTATATAAATCATAGGTTTAGTGTCCATTGCATTCAATTGACACCTCTGATCCTCATAATCTGAAACAAAAATCCTGTTGTTGATGCCCTAGAGTTCATGGAACACTAGATTTAGGGGTTTTCCCGCATGCTATACAACATCTGGAACCTGTAACCAGTTGCCAACGTATGGCCTGATGCTTTTGCTGGTTTTTCTTAATCGTACCCAACCCATCATGGGAACCCTAAAATAGGGCTGCAGTTCCAGCAATTCAAAACTCATGTAGCTGCTACGATACTTCTGAAAAGGTTGTTAGGCTAAATACATTGTTGTCATGAGAGCTAAAAGGAATTCTAGGATCCAGATTCCAACCTTTTGAGGTATGCAGTGTGCCAAGCTACTAGGCCATATTTAGAAGCCTCATCAAGTAGCTTATTGGGAATTCTTTCTGTAGATGCTCCAACCTGTTAGCCATAAACATCTCAAATGTTAGAAGGTAGAGAAACAAGTGGAAGTAAACATAGTGTGAGAATTGGAATTCTAGTAAAATGAATTCATTCCATATTTCAATTTAGGGGAACCAAAAGCTATCGGACTTCAATGATCTTGAGTACCATGTCCTGAATGTTGACTTTTTTTGTTAATCAGCCTTAAATTAATTCTGCAACCTTCTTTGGGTTGACAACCTTTCCACCTCACCACATGATTTTGCTTCTTCACCATCCAAAGGAAGATATATGTATATTGAAGAAACAGAAGGAATTTTGCTTTCATGATGGAATATGGTGTATCAGTCTTCCCAATTAATACAATTTGGTAAATTATTTCCCCCTAATCTTTTATCGTTACTGAGGTCACGCATTATCTGTCCGCAGTATTTTTTTATAATATAGGATTTCAGTTTGCAAAAGTTTCTTTTTGATTACCTGTGGATTTCTTCATTTTTTTTAGGCTTCATTTGAGCGTGCCAAAAAATGGGTGCAAGAGCTTCAAGCGCAAGGTAGTATCTTCACTTCTTGGCAGGCATATATTACTGGACTTCTCTGTCCAATCTATTTAGTCAAATAATAGCAAATATGGTGGATGGCATCCCCTCTTGTGAAGGGTGTTTTGGCAATTAACTTTATGTACTCTCTACAAGGATGTTTAGTTACTGAGTGACACCCACATATCTTCCTGATTGTATTTGTGTTTTTGCATTTAGGTAATCCAAACATGGTTATGGCACTAGCTGGAAATAAAGCTGATTTGCTTGATGCAAGGAAGGTGACTCCAGAGGTAAGCATATTTGTCATTGTTCTAAGTTTTTATATTGATAAGATTGTCATATTACCGCTGATTATATTTTTGGCAATATCCTTAAAGTAATGGCTGCTTTATCGTGCTGTCCAAAACATTCCAATTGCTAGTTCGGTAATTTTTGCACTTTCGGCTTTCATTTGATGACATTGAAACACAGGGTATTAATTATCATATATAATTTTTTTTGTGTGCTTTCTTCTGTGTTGATAATTATGATATTGTGCACATTTGTGAATTATTGATCTTACAGCAGCATAAATTGCAACTTCTTTCAGATGGCATGAATGGTAGGACAGGGTTCATATTTGGACCTCAAGTAGTTTGGTCAATATTCAGTAAAGTTGAGTTGAATTTAAGTTTCAAGGTTGCCATATGTTGAATCCATTGATCATCCTATCTTGGGTGTCATCCAATTGCATTTGCGCCATTTCTATGATGAATCAGACTGTCATCACAACTTACCCAGGGGGCACATTAATTTCTTATGCTTTCTAGTGTCATTTTGTGCCAAGGGGTTGCAGTTCTTACTAATTGATTTTACCTTGGCTCCTTTTCCATAGAGTTCCAAGCTATAGAGATACACCCTTTAATATCTTATTGGATTCTCTTCCCTCCCCCCCCCCCCCCTCCTTTTTTTTTGGTTGATTTGCTTGATGATGGAAGGCTTTAGAAAACCTTATGCATTTCAGCCGAGGGCGTAGGAAAGTAAACTGTATATTGTAAAACAGGAGCTTAGGTTGAAGAGTAAAGTTGGAGGGTATGAAAATTTCAAGAGACACTTACAAAAAAGGAATTTCTAAAAGAATGAATGGGAAATAAAAATAGAAAATTATGAGATTGCAAATATTGGATGGGAAATTATTTTTGAACACACAGTGTAGATGGCAATGACTGTGTGTTCGTTGTCATTGTTGTCAACACAGTACATGTGTGTTGTTGTTGTTGTCAACACAATGCATCCTGGTGGAGTATAGTCAGCAAAGGAGCAATTATAGATGGCAGAGTGTGTACAGGCATGTACAGCAGTGTACTGGTGTAGCAGGACAACTCCAGTGATGTGACAAGGATCACGGTGTTATATGGAGTGTACAGTGGCAGCCCATGGCAGTTACAGAGGTCAGTACAGTACAAGCAGTGACTGGACAATGTTCCTAGCATTCCCAACAGTTCTTATAGTGTTTACAGTGGCAGTGGCAGTGGCAGTATTACTTGGGTTTGGCAGTGTACACAGAGGTCCCACAGTGATTGGGAGTCATTGAGGGGTAATTCCATCATTTACAGGCATGAACAACATTGTAGGGCATTTCTGTAATTTTACATAGTACAGATGGCCTAGACAAGTGACAGTCAGTATCCAGGGGTAGTTTTGTGATCATGTCAGCCATAGAGGTCAGTGGAATGTTGACGCAGCTCATAGGGGCATTTTGGACATTTCACAGTGATGTGACATGTTGGCTGTGATGCTGAAGCATTCGGGCCTATGTGGCAGCATAGGACACCTTATTGCATGGTTTCTTAGTGTTTCCCAGCCTTAGACAGCCTTGGGTGAAGGTTATATGCCTTTGGAATTGTGATTACCTAGGTTCATGCAAATGGCAGCATGTTTGAGGGCATTTGTGGAAATGCAGATGGCATTTTCGGAAGGAGGTGAAAACTGAATAAGTGCAGTTCTTCGAGTTAGTGTTCCATTGCACTTGGTTTCTTGTTGTTTCGACACCGGACAGAGGAGATACAGTGATTTCCGTGCAATTGTGCAAATTTGTTTGTATGTAGGTATGTTCAGTGGGTGCTGGATACTAGTAGCAATGACTACCTAAATCGGCTAGTTGTTTGGCCTCTTGGTTTGATGCCGGGAAACCTGTCGTAGTTGCAGCCTCCTAGATACATTCTGGGTAAATGAGTGAAGACTCAGTCTTTGTATATCAACGGTGGAAACTTGGAATTCTATGCTGAGAAAATAATGAGTAGATGCTGAGGTCAGTATGACCATTACTCCGTACGTGTAGACAACTTGCCGAAGCACGTATATTTTGTGTTGTGGATGTGTGTTTGTACTTTTGGAGTGCTTGTCTATAGGATGGGTGTGCACACTGGGTAGACCTTACCACAGGAATTGTATATTTGCTTGTGGTTGAGAGGAAAGGAGCATCACACAATTGTGTATTTGTGTGTACACCGTCAGTGAGGGCCTCCAGCAGTGTTTTGAGATTGTGTTGTTCAGTGACAGTTTCACAGTGATATTGTTAGCCAGCTCCAGGCAGCAGTGAGGGATTTTCACCAAAAGACAGCAACTCTTGGCAGTATTGGTTTTTGACGGTGGTTGTGTGGGTCTGTGTCAGAGTTACAAGACTGCTTGTTTGAGTGCCATTGTATTTGAGAGGACTATCTCAGTGATTGTGTTGAGTGTCAGGGACATCACCAGGTAAACTGAGAGGGTGAACCTGTTGAGGGAAAAAGTTTTAGAGTCCACTAATTCACCCCTCCTCTCAATGGGCATCACTGTTAAACAATTATGATGAAGTTGAGACCATGAGGTAGGGTCAAGACCTAATAAATGACAGATCCATAATCATCCAGACCAAGAGAGAGTTGAAAGAGCAGTTTACTAGGGAACAATATACCATGCTGCTAGGGAGATTTTTTCTTTAAACTAAGTGGCTGGGTTGTGTGGGAAGGTTGTAATGAGAAATCCAATTATTGATCAGAGAAGGTAATTGGCAAGCAAGATAATTATTATATAGCTGGTTAGAATGCCCAAAGAAACTGTAAAGCAGAGCAAGATTTGATTGGGAACTGAATGAAAATAAGCAGGTATGCAACTTAATTTATTCAAACTGATCACATGTATAAGCCCACTAACCTGAGATTTTGAAATAAATTGATGATCATAAACTTGGATTTGTAAGCACTGCCACAGGAAATAAAGTATCCGCTGGAGATGCATCAGAAGTAAAATAAATCTAAAATATCCATTCTGCAGCCCTGCAGCCTAGAAGATACTCCAGTATTCCCACAGATCACTAATTTAAAACCCATAAAATCCAAAATTCTTTATAGCCCCAAGGCAAGGTATATTTGTAGAAACCTTTTGATACTAAATCTAATCTAAATAGACAACAGGCTCTAATTGAGTTGGACTCTTGCTAAATGATCCCAAGTCAATAGAGAATGAAAGAGTAGAAAGGAAGGATGTAATCTTAGAAATTTGGGAGTTTAAATGCTTTAACTCATTCTTTTTGAACTCGGTGAGTTAATTCAGAAATCAGCTGATCCACGAGGGATTGGTCAGTTTAACTTACCCTCTTAACTTGTCTTCATTACATTGGAGTTCGGATCCATTGGATACACCAATGGATTGAAAAAGAGGCTGATTGTCCAATCCAACTTGTGTAAAGCATCGTTTTCCCACTTCTAGGGACCCATTCTCAATGGAAATTTGGTGACTGCATCAGTCATCTTGCTTTCCTCTAGCGACTGCTAAGGTCCTCTCTCTCTCTCTCTCTCTCTGATTTTCCTCCTTTTTTGGTTGACCCTTTTCGCCTACTCTGTGACTCAAGGAGAGATGGGAATGTCAGTATTTCTGTTTTCATAATAATAATAATTATTTTCATCTTGAATCTGGGATCCTTTCTGCCAGACTATTAATACAGCCAGAGCTAGGCAGCTTACTGAGTTAGCCAAATTTTCTGAGTTTCAAGTCACTGGTTTACGAGACCACTTAAAATCCAAAGCATGGGATCTTTGTTAAGGGACATTTACATTGAAACAATAACTAAAGTCCACATCCAGAAAAATCCTATTAATGAATTAATTAAACAAAAGGACTTTAATAGTTAATCTCATGAGAGAGCTTCATCCTGAATCTATTTCACTGGATTTCTTTTCACTGTCTTGTGAGCTCATGATTCTTTCTGCAGGGAGGTGTATAAGCTCCAAACCCACTTCCGACAGGCTTACTATCTTTTTGGATTTGTATAACCTCTTTAACTTGCATCTTGCATTCTGCATCATGATCATTTATGCCATGTACAGTTTGTGGCCACTTTTAGTATGCTAAGTTCCTTCTTTCCTATTGCTAAATTTGCTATACTTACCAGAAATGAGTTATAAGATGAGTTATGTTTGTCTAATAACCTGATTAGCATCATTACAAATCTGAAGTTGTGACTTTTGGGGATTTTTTTGGGTCCTGTTTTCTGTTTCAGGAAGCACAAACATATGCTCAGGAAAATGGCCTTTTCTTTATGGAAGCTTCTGCAAAGACTGCAATTAATGTCAATGACATTTTTTATGAAATAGGTACACTTTGCTCCTTTTATGATAAAAAATTATAGGAAGATACATACGTGGAAAATACAGTAAGGACTTGGAAATTGAACTTCTGGAACTGGGTGTCAAAAATTGACATTAGGGGTGCATCTCAGGCTGTCTGGGCCTGGTTTTTTGCAAGCCCAAGCCCAGCCCAAGGTTACTTCTGACCTGCCCTAGCCTGGCCCAGCTCTATTCGAGCTTGGCAAATCCCAACTCAACCCAGTCTAGCCTTGCCTAAATGCCCCTCCTAAGATGTTTAAATATATTTGTGAAGAGTTGAACCCAAAACCAGTCCAACTCAACCCAAGTGCCCCACCAATTGTAAATCTCGGTGAGTGGTTACATAAAGAAGGAAAAAGAAACAAAGAAAGAGGTTTCCTAATCAAACTCTAATATTGTCTGAAATCAAATGCTACCGCAACGTTATCTAAATTCAATATAATAAAAGTAAAATTCACCCCAACAACTAAAGAAAACCTTCTATTTTCCCCTATTGGACTTCACTGCATCAGTAGGTGCCCCAAGTTCACATTGATACTCAAATTTACATATTTCTACAGTTCAAACTCCTGGTCACAAGGCCATTGCCTGTATCTTTATCTGCTGTCAAATTCAAAGTATTGGACAGATGGTTAATATAATTGTATTATGATTTTAAGTCCCCATCCAATGGTCGACGAGAACTGTCAGTCCAATCAAGATGGGCAGCTCTATAATAATGACCACCCACATCAAACATAGGTGTAGATTGCACAAAGGCTTCTCTCTCTTTATGCATGCATATATCTTAACTGATATCGTTCCTTGTTGATACAGCAAAAAGGCTGCCTCGAGCACAACAGTTGCAGAACCCTTCAGGAATGGTTCTAACAGATAGAGCAATTGAAAAAACTACCAGTTCATCATGCTGTTCTTGAAATTTCCGTGTGCTGCTTCATCCGCATCATCTTGTATTTATCAACCCCTGCTCCATTTGCACCAGTGGTTTTCCTTCTGTAAAAAGCAAAACTCACGTCTTTGGTTGTTTATTTATTTAAATCTGTAATTGAATATTATTACTTGATACATTAGAATGATTAGCCATGTTTTCTTTGTGCATGCTTGCCCCTTTCTTTGTGGATGGACTTCCCTTGTACAGATTTGCTGAAGTTTGGTACATCGTTTTAAAAACCTAACTGGAGTGTTGAACTGGTAAGTGTTTCAATTCCATTCTCAGGTCTGAAATTTAAAAGCAAGGTTTGAAATTTTCTAAAGCATAAAGATTTTTTTGTAGAAATTGCCTTCTACAACTTTTTAGGCATGGTCCATAGTTGGATACTTTTTACTTCATTCCCTCTGTGAGTTAAAACACAATACAAGTGTTTGTAGAAAGGAGGAAGAACCACAAAGGGAGGCTTATGATTTGAGCTGTTCAACCACCCTCCCCTATCTCCCCCCCACCCCACCAAAAAAAAGAGTTAGGGTAGTAATGGGAATGCTAAGTAAATGGGTTTGTGCTAAAATTTTGCGTGACCTGGCCTAAATGGGTTGACCAAATTCCCAATAAACCGGCTATTTGAGCCGTGTAACTGGTTCACCCAAGGAGTAGCTCCTCCATTAGTATTTTCAAACATGGATGAACATTGAACTTGAACATCACCCAACAAAGAAGTAAAATAAAAAAGAAAATGCCCTGAAAATTTTCAAGCCGAATCATTTCCTAGGACTTCAGCCCCTGCATGCACAACATTCACAGTAACCACTTAAGGAGCAGTTGGGGTCTTATCAGCTGGAGGGCCCAATACCTCAGTTGAATCTGGAAGCATAACATAAGATGGCAACAGATCTTCCACACAGAATTCTCAATATATGAATCCAAACTGTTAAAACCTCCAAACCAGAGTTAAATATGATATAGGGAATATCCAGGGAAACAGGGAGAAGATGAAGGTGGTCATTGAACCACCAAGGAGCAACTTCCAAATCGGAATCATGTTCATCGATGAACATGATACCTACAGTCATGAAATCAATGGTGAAAGAACCACCATCAATGATAAACACATTCTTAGTACCCATAGTTGCCAAGATGAAACTAAAAATTATTTTAGCAAATGCAATGGAGTCCCGGGCAACCTAGCTTTTACTGTAAAGCCATGAAGCTCAGATAACTTCCCTTTCATTGGCTCAGAATCACAAACTTGCTACCATGGATCAGCCTAACTGCTATTGGTCTTAAATGGGTAAAAGAATTCATAAGCATTTGGTACACCCCACCACCAACTTTAAGACCTCAAAATTTGTTTGATTTCACCCAAATAGGTTGGTTGGTTGACTCCATGTAAGCTAATGGACTGATTGCATCAACTTCCAGGATGATCTTATACGCCTGAACTGTTTCCACTGACAATAATCGATTCTGCTTCCAGAAAGAAATTAAGTGGAGTAGTGGACCCATTTTCCAAATCAACATCTCTCTCTGTTTACAAAATCATTATTTATGCTTTCCCCCAACATACATATCTGATCCTGCCTTTCACAAAGGAAACTTTAACTTCTTCAAGTACTTCAATAGTCCTTTGGACTTTACCAATATTGTCAAAGTACTTCTACAATTAATTCCACTTCATTTTGCTCCTTTAGTGCCATGCAATGAGAATAATCCACCTCAATTCCTTAATTAATTAAATTTCCAAACCCCATTAACACTTATTCTTAGTTCTTAGCATGTTAATTAATCACATACAACCTATAAGATCATGAGGTTCCCATTAGACAGAAAAAAGCTTCATAGATAGTTTAATGAAGGTACATTTTTAGTAAAGCAAACTAAAACAGATTTCATCCAAGGAGGGACAAAAACAAAATACAAGTACCAAAAGGAAAAGCTTCCACTATGTGTTGTAACCCACAACTGACACACCTGATCTTAACTATTTATTTCTACTCATTTCTTGGGATAACAGCAAGAACTACCATTAACTACCACCAAATTATTTTCCATGAAGTCCTTGAGAAGCTGCAGAGTTAGCACAGTCCATTGATTGGAATCCAATTCTCTCCTTCTCTAAGTCATAGACTACTTCCACATTTTGCTGCTGAAAATTCCCAAACACTCCAGCTGGTCCATAGTCACCATCATCCATGCTTTGGAATAAGAGGCATTTCACCACAGTTGAGTTACTTGGAGCACCCATGGCATAGAAGTAGTTCTCCTTGGGCAATACTAAAGTCACATTGTTCAAGAAATGGAAAGACATTGAAGGAAGAAGATCATCAAAAGCTGTTTTGTTGCTTAAGCAAGGAACTTTGTAGCAGAGATTGAACCCAGTTCTCGTCTCAACCTCGGTCGCCCGAGGGAGAGTTATCACTGATTGCATTACTGAAATGAGTTGTGAATAGAAGGGCTCAGGTAAGTGAGTGTAAGTGGTGCCTGAATCAATCAACATGCCACCATTACCTTCGGAATCGAAATTGCGCAAGCTTGTGGGAACTTCAATTGCACTCATATTGCCTACACTAATTGATTCTAGGCCAATATAGTAATAGTTAGAGTACATGGGACTTCTCAACATTGGTGTAAATTGTAAATTATCTTTGGAAGAGATTGCACGGTCTCCTATAACTAATGTGCTAGAGATGTTAGGATTGTCGACAAACTTGAATGCCAAGAAGCAATGAGAAAAACCCTTTTGAAGTAAACCAAGTTGTGAAGGAAGGGAGAGTGTACCCCTACCAAAACCTGCAATTCCAATGGGTTCTCTATAAGTTACTCCTACACACCCAAAAACAAAACTTGGTATATCCCTAGTAACATTAGGACTACTTCCATGAACCCTAAGGTTATCCCTAGTAAGGGACCCAATGACAACTCCACCTGCACCATAAGTGTAAGAAAATGAAGGACAAGGTCTAGGGCAGGAACCCCTGAGAAGGGTACTCAAAGAACAACCAGCCATAGTACATGGATCATAAGGGTTATCAGAACTATGGACATCAATGCAGAAAGGGCTAGTACACAAATCTCTAAGGGCTGAAGTGGATTGGAAAGGAGAGAAAGTAGACATTGCCTTATAACTTTTGTATTCATCACAATCCATGCAATCAAAAGTTAGGTTACCACAAGGAACCCAAGTAAGATCACTCCCAGTATCCATATACACTTGGATGACTTGTGGGGGTGTACCTAAATTTAAAGAAATCAAATACCCATCTCTTACTTCTCTCAATGGTGCTAACATGTCTCTCATTTCTAATGGTTTTGGATTTGAAGCTCTTGATTCAGAAGGAATGGGAAGGGAAGCTCTAGAATGAGTCAAACCCAACACTAATGAACTATGGTGTTTGTGTCTTGCATGGCAATGGCTGATCAATGTAGTGAATAGGAGAAAGCTAAGAAAGGTGGTGAAGGTTTCCATATTCCTTAATTGGGTTTAATTAAGGTGATAAGAGAGACTAATTAAGCCTCTATTTATAATGAGAGTTTGAGACATTAAAATGGTGTTTATTGATGGGTTTGTAAATAAATTAGGGTTCGTGCGGTCTGATATGAATGCCACTACGTTGAGACAAAGAAATTGCATCGAAGGGAATATATTGAGTTATAATGAGTGAATTTAGTCCAATGAGGTAAAGAAAGAGAGAGTGATCCAGCAGAATTTCCATATAAAGAAATGAGTGGGGAGCGGCGCTGCCATTAAAGTAGAGAGATACCAGTAGCTTTAAGGTTCCATTAAATTAAAATTGCGCATGCTTTGATTTCTATGTTTGTATATATTCTTTGTCACAAGTTTCTAAGGTTGGCTGAACAAAGTTTTGAGGTTTCCATGTTTCAAGGTTATAAGGATCCACAAAAAGATACACATCTGGCATAAATTACAAAAAAAAATTTGAAGAACTTTGTTAGGTATCTTATTTTTTTTGGTAAAAAGTTTCGCGCACGACCGTGCATGGTGCACGAACGACCATGCCTGTAACCATTGGATAGGAATGAAGGATAGTATATTGTACACGATCATGTCCATCCAACGGTTGTAAACACGATCACGCACTATCCTCCCCCCCCCCCCCTCCTCTTTTTAATGCAATCAAAGATTGTGTTTGTTTCTGCTTTGATTCTTGGTACCTATTGAATAAAAAGAATAAACAAGTGTTCAAATATAGTACACTATAAGTAAGTAAAATACTTTGATATATTATCACAAAAGCATGTTGCTATTATTTAAGAGGATTCAATTTTTTTTTGTGGTATATATTTTAGGATAATTTCTTAGATCTACTAGACTAAAATAATATTTACAAAACAAGTAAGCTTATGAGAAAATTAGGTGTAAAAACAACCTCAACCAGACTTGTTTTGTAATTTTTTTACTTATCTAAATAGATCTAGTCAATTTTCCCTGTATTTTTTTCAAGTCCTCAATTACAAGTGTAATATCAAACCTATTAATAAAGAAAAAGATCCCCTCCCATTCATTTTTGTAATTATTTTTCCATTATATTCTCTCTCTCCCCCCCCCCCCCCCCCCCCATTGTAAGAATTGCTCACTCTCACCAGTTGGCTACAATGGGTTTGGATGCTTGGGATTCCTTCTGAAGCAGCCAGTTTGGAGATTCTGCCCCCTGTAAATAAATATGAAGTAATAAGAAACAATTAAGCATATTAATATGTAAGTTTAAACATCCTAACTAAATAAATGAAGCCCCCCTGGCAGCACCCTGGACGTACACCTCCCTGGAGACGAGCTAAATTCATCTTCACCCCCTTCCCCAGTTACTCGAATCAGTTTAGAATTCGTAAAGAGAATCGTTGCAGGCGTACTCGACTTTGACGCATAGCTTCTGTGAGCATGGTAGAGCTGATGAAGCGTTTGAGATTTTTGTCTGGTAAGAGGGTCAGGTTTGACGGTTAGAAGTTTCCGTTATTACTTGAAATTTAACGAGAAGAATAAAAAAGGGGGAGGGGTTTCAATCAAATAAATCCAAAGGTTTTCTAAAACAAAATTTCATTGGAACGGGTCAAAAATCCTTTTTTCAAATTTCAACGCCTTTCTCACTACCAATCATCTTTTAAAGCTTTCTGCAATTGTCTTTTAAAAAAGACAGATACTGCAATTTTATTTTGGATAACACGTGTGGATCAAATCCTCTGTATCTCTCTGTATTAAGGGTGGAATCGATCTTTCCGTACAAGACAGTATGATATGATCCAGAATTCGGGGAATAACCCTTAAACTTCATTTTCTACAGAAGAAATGCTTCATCAACTCCATCAAAATCGAGTAGGTCTTCACGGTAGGTCTGCAACGATTCTTTTCCTTTGAACCCTAAACCCTCTACAGGGAAAGGGGAGGGAGTGTGAAGTTAGGGATGTTCTATGGGCAAAATGATAAATACACACACCCTGAAAAGGGTATATTAGTCATTTAATGATAAATTTATTAATCAACACTGTAACATCTAACTAACGGAGTAAGAACTCAGGGGATGCGGTTGAATAATTTAGAAACACTGGGGGTTACTCTGTATTTAGTATAAAACTCAGGGAATGACAGTGTAATTTTTCCTTATTCTTATCCTTTGTATCTACTATAACAACCTGCTACAACTCCTATGATATACACTCACTCAATTATAAATACAATACGCCAACTCACAAGTAATATCAAGTGAGAAAACCCATTTCCTACCACACAAAAAAAAAAAGTGAGAAAACCCATTCAACCACAAACTCTTTCACAACCGTTACTTAGGTCGATACATATTGATACTTAACAGTTAATACCTTGAAAAAGATACTGATAATCGTGGAATAAATAGGTGATCAATAGACATAAAATGAAGGACAAAGTATTCCTCCATCCATAAAGGACCGTTCACCCACCATTGTGTCGGGTTTACAAACCCCTCCTAGGGTTTTACATGTTCCAAAATACCTTTCCAATATCCATTCCCGCCCTTTCCCGCCCCTCAATGAATGGGATCTCATTCACTGTGGGTGGAGGAAATCTCGATCCTAAAATGAATAGTGACAATAGTCTTCAAATAAAGCAGGAGAGACTATTTTTGTTGGCCAAGTCAAGAATCTAATGCTACAATCTCCTTATATTATGGCTAAGCTAAGCAGATCTAATTCCAAAACCTATGAAGAGATGGTCACATTTGGATTATAAGAAAGTATGTGTTGCGTCAAGAAATCGTCGAGCGGTCCAACGAGTGCCGTCACCTGCAAGTAGACCAAAGGGATCAATAGAGAGAACCGGTGTGGTCCCGGCCTAGGGCTCTCCGATGCCAAAGTTAGATCTCCTGACGCAAACAGATGAATAGTGAGTATTCAATATGAGATTAGATGTCCCCTGATGGGGTTGTGTACCTTGCCTTTTATAATAGCGTATGGCGGTGTGGAGAGTCCCAGTTTGATGGCGATTGTGCCGTTGAGTGGATAGAGGCCCTGGGTAACGGGGCTCTATCCTGATTGATCATCTCCCCACGGGAGGAAGTGTCCTAGTGGTATCAAGATCCTTGGTGGATAGATACCCGCGTGTGGTGATAACGTCCTTGGTGCTTGAATCCGTCTGGGTGACGTGACTTCTAAGCGGTGGCCTAGAGTCCTGGTGGTGACATGAGTCTGTAGCGATACGATCGGGTCATAGGTGAGTAGCCCCCACCTCACGTTTGTGCCCACGATGCTGTGCCTGGGTGTGGCCACGCCTTGGTGAGGCCTCGCCTGAGTGGTGGCCGCACCTGGGTGAGGTCGCGCCTGGATGTGTGGCCGCGCCTAGGTGAGGCCGCGCCCGAGTGAGGCCGCACCTAGGTGAGGCCGCACCTGGGTGGTGGCCGTGCCTGGGTGAGGCCGCGCCTGGATGTGGTTGCGCCTAGGTGAGGCCGCGCCTGAGTGGTGGCCGCGCCTGGGTGAGGCCGCGCCTGGGTGTGGCCGCGCCTGGGTGTGGCCACGCCTTGGTGAGGCCGCGCTTGGGTGAGAGGCCGCCTGGGTGTGGCCGCGCCTAGGTGAGGCCGCGCCCGAGTGGAGGCCTCGCCTGGGTGAGGCCGCGCCTGGATGTGGCCGCGCCTGGGTGCTGGTCGCGCCCGGGTGCTGGGACCCCGGTTCGTTCCCCTTGGTTCTGGAGCGGGACGCCCTGTGACACGTGGTGATCGCTGATTGGCCCGGTGAATATTGGATGTATCAGTATGAATAATTAAGCCAAAATTAAGCCAAAAGCTAAGTAGGTTTCCATGTTGTCTGAGTTAGGTTTGTGTTTGGGCTCCTGTCTCAACTCTCCACTTTCATCCCAAAAAAAAAAAAAAAAGAGATTAAATATACAAACAAGTCCATTGAACCTAAAATATTGAACCCTTTTTTGTATGAAACTCATATCTCACTTAAAGAAGACGCTTAAACCTCATGTGTCATGATTCTAAGAACCACTAACATGAGGTCCAGGTTTCAATTTTAGAGAGAGAGAGAGAGAGGGAAATACGATCTTAATCATTGTAAAACAAATAAATGAAAATTTAGTAATGTACAACAAATATTAGCAATTATCTTCAGATAAGGAGGAGAGAATACTTTTAATTTGTTGGCAGAGCATGAAGCGAATGCAACACTCCCCTTATGGATAAATTCCACACTTTAAATATAGAGCAGAAAAAACTAATTAGTTTTGGTTGAGCTTGTAACGTCCTAAAAAAAGGGCATCTTGTCGGCCTATCTGGGAGATCGGTGATGTGTTTTTACCAAGAGACGGCTTAGTATCAGGGGTTTTGAGAGATCGGTGAAAAGATGCAAACTTAATCCCACATCGACTAAAAAGAAAGATCCTAAGCTATTAACAAATGGTAGCCTCTTCTGCTCGATATGACATATTTTAATACCATAAGACCGATTGGACCAAAACTGACAATTTCTGGCCTAGGGAACCTAAGCAGGGATGATCATGTATGGATTACCTAAGATTCTGAATGGTTAAAGTTTTGTTTTGAGAGAGAGAGAGAGAGAGAGAGAGAGAGAGAGAGAGAGAGAGACATCTAAGCAGGGATGATCGTGTATGGATTGCTCATCCTTTTGTGCCTTTTGAAGAATGTAAGAAAGAGAGAGAGAGAGAAGTAATTAAAATATTGAGTTTAGTGTAAGATTACAATAGGATCTGGGGAGGGGCAGAACCAAGGAAAATCGAAGCCTTGAACCCTCCGGCCTCCGTCATCCCACCTCCCAAAAAAAGGGTAAATTAGTTTAGTCAAACTCTACTTCCCATAACAAAAAGCGGGTTCTCAAAGGTCATGACCTTCCCAAAATAGTATAAGGTTAACATACATAGTTAATTAAAAAAGAGTTAAAACATATAAAATATACTATTACCAGACATCTCCCCCTTCCCCTCCACCTTTAAGCCTACTTCAAAATCCCCTGAAATGCGGTTCACTAAGTGAAGGAGATAATGGATCCTTAAAATATATAAAACTAACTTCTAATTCTCCAAAGTGAAATTGCCTTTTTTGCTATTTGAGCAATCTTGGAACTGCTGACATGGATATCACACAACATTCTCTTGTTGTGGATTAACAAAAGTCTTATTAAAATATTTACAATGATATGAGAGTGAGGATCTCACGTTGAATCTGAATTGAAATCCACATACCACAAGATTTTCATTATTCTATTGATAAGAAGGTGTTTATAATTTTAATTTTGTTGTCCTGCAGTTTTCTTAACTCTGAGGGCCTTCATTTGAATTTAAGGTTTGTTAACTTTAACGGATCTTTATCGCCCCCAGTACTGGGGGCGCTGCTGTACGCATCGTGCGGTGCAGCAGCGCCCATGTGCACACGATGGGGCCCACTGTTCACACATGGGCGTTGTTGCACCGCACGATGTGCACAGCAACGCCCCCAGTACTGGGGGTGATAATTTTCCAACTTTAACATATATGATTGGAAATCTTTGCTTGCCTTTACTGTATAGAAGACCTTTATTTATAGAGTGGATTAGTGGATACATAGGATCCTGCTAGGATGGAAACCCTAGAGGAATTATATGGTAAGAGATTAAATGATAAGACTTACAAGTAAAGATACCTAGTGACACTAGAGCACAATATTTTCATGGTCAGGAAAGGAAGGTGATATCGCATGTTAGTTGATACACCCCCTCAAGGAGGAGATTTGAGGCATTGAATCTTCAACTTGTCTCTGAGAAAGGCAAAATGAGATGATGATAGGATTTGTGAAACCCGGTCAAATTTCATAATAAATTTGAACTTTTGGAATCTGTGTGATTTCAAGTTCTGGTTCAACTTTGCCCATACTAGCCTCTAAGTTGTGGGCCGTCTTGATTAAGAAATTCAGACCTATCTCATGACTCGTCTATAAAGGCATTTCGATTAGCCAACTACCGTGACCTTAAATGAGTCTGAGGTGTCTAGCGGAAGACAACACATAAGCGTGGCATGCTGGATTGATGGCCTGCGAAGCCTCTCTCTGTCTTAGGCCGAATCCCAGGTAAGAATCCCATTTATATATATATATATATATGTTGTATTTTTAATTAATTAGTGTATTAGGGGTAGAATAGTAATTTTTATCTTATGGGACCCCGCACCAGAGCTACCTGTGTCGGGTCTGCTGGCTGGACAGGCTGCAGGACCTCCTCCTTAATTAAACTCAATGTAAGTATAATTTAAAATATATTTATATAACGTTTTGTACGATAAAATAGGGTTAGAAGGGTATTTTAGTAAAATTATAGCTGTGGGACCCAGTTCCCCAGTGGGGAATGCTGTTCCAGACAATTACCCGTGTTCGGATGACCTTTAATGTCGCCCGACATCAAGTTATGGATAGAATAGACCAATAAATACGAATTCAGATTTATAAACTATTTTAGAAATTAGTTTAAATCTAATTTCTGTCCAAAAGATAGATTTACCCCTTAGTGCTTAAGTAGTTAGATAAATATCAAAAGCCTTTCCAATTGATCACTATTCACAAGTCTAAGGGAGCTAAAGAAATTCGTTCCAGCTTGGGAGAGAAGGAAAGAAAGAAGAAAAGAGAAGAGAAGAAGAGAGGGAAAAAAGGGAAGCTTACCTTAGGGCTTGTCTTCAATACTTGGAGCTGAACCAAGAATCTCCATTAGAAAGCTGTCTGCACTCTAAATCTGTTCCTATAACTAAGATAAGCCTTGGATACTTGCTGTCTTCCTCTTTATTTCCCTTCTTCTCCATCTCTAGTTCACCTATTAAGAATTTTTGCCATTAAAGCTTGGAAACCAAGCTTAGGTTGGTGAAATTGGGCATAATTAGACTAATTTGAAACAGTTTTTGACTCTCTAAGACTTGAAATTTGAGAAATTATCAAGTCTGAAAGTTGTATTGCTGTTCTTGATGGCAATTTATAAACCCTAAACTAATTTATTAGGTTTAATTGAATAATTACCAAAATTATGAAGTTATTTATGAAATTGAACTCCCATATAGGTAGACCCACCTTTATATAATGTTAAAACACTTAGTTTCTTCCTTGCATGTGAAGATCTACCCAAAAATAGGAAAAACCCCAAATTCGGACACACTCCCGGATGGAATTGCAGGCCCAGGGGCGGTTGACCGGCTCCCTAGAAGTCTGCATCCGGCTCCCCCATTTTGTGCCCTTATGACCTAGACCCCTTGGGACTTGACCTTGGACCATCCCAGAACCTATTGCATGGTGTTTGGTATGTTGTTTAGGGCTGTTTCTACTGTTTTCTAGTCGATTTGTTGGATTGTTGGTGGGTAACTGACCTAGAATTCCTTCTATAACTAATCTATAATATTCTTGTCTTATATTTAGGACTGTCTTGGTCTGTTCTTACCTGCCTATTGGAGTTTATTTACCTAGGCTAGCTACAACTACAGATAAGGGGATTCGACCTTAATTTCCTGCGTGTTTATCACATTAATTTCAACTTTATGCTGAATGTCATGCTCATGCATCATTACCTCTATACCTGGAGCATGTAGTTTTCTAGCTTTTATTTAATGCATTAGACTGCATGTAAAATAGGTTGCACAAAGACATACTGCATTGCATTTGCATTGATTATTTATATGATGTGAATTTATGATGATGGAATTCAGTAATTTATAACTCAGATCATGCTTGCCTCATCATGTTTAGACTACACTGGGCTAGGTTGATATTCATTATCCAGTACTGCGCCCCTTACCAACAGGGGGAAATGGGTTGGACAACCCATGGCAGAGACCGATGTGTTAGTTCCGGGTCCCTAATTCCGTTGTGGGAATAAACAGGCAAGGTTGGTCATTTGGGGGTCTGTCGGGGTCCGATGTATTAGTTCCAGAACTGGCGGGTCCTCACCGTGGTAGAATGGTTTCGCTCGAGTGACCGAAGGATTAGTTCCGGGACCGAGGTTAGCATCTACCACTAGTAGTAGTACTTATACCCCATGAGACTTAGTATCTGTGCTAGGAACATGTTAGTTTAGCACATGCATCATGGATTTATTGTGTTTGTATGCTTGTACCCCCCTTACTGGGCTCAGTTGAGAGCTCATCCTTGTGGATATCCTTATTTTTCAGGTGATTTAGTTACTTCTAATGTTGGATTTGCGGCGCTGGAGTTTGAAGTGCATGATACTTCGTGTGCACGTGATGATTGGGCAACCTCCTGATCTTGGCCTGATAGTCCAGGCTATCTCCCCACTCTTTTATGCTTTATAAATGCTTTATATAGTTATAGAATAGTTTCTTGTATACTTTTACTCTGTGCTACCTTTGAAAACTGTATCGTTGTATCACAAGCCTTATCATTTATATAAATGAAATATCATTTAGACTTATCTTACTAATGATGTTATCTCTATTAATTAAATTGTTTCCGCTGCCTCTGATTACTGTATCTGTGAGCAATGATTGTGAATAGGGTACTGCACTTGTGATCCTTGGGGATTGGTTGGATGTCAGAGACATCCCGCCACACTTGGCCCTTAATAACAGGGCCGGAGTGTGACAGGATTTTTCGTAAAAATGCCGGCAAGCTTGTCCTTAGTAGAAATGAACTGGACGGTCAACTTCGTTTTAGCTACTTTGTCGTAAACAAAGTGGAAACAATTTCCAAATGCTTGGTTCGGGTGTGAAACATTGGATTGGCTTAGAGTTATGTGGCCCCAGTGTTGTCACACCATAGGAGTGGAGCATGACGAAAATGGATGCCAAGTTCAGTGAAGAGTAAACGCAACCAGGTAAGTTTAGCACATGCATCAGCAAGGGCCTTCTATTCAACTTCAGTGGAAGAGGGAGCTGCAGTCTGTTGCTTCTTGGAAGTCTATAAAAAAGGCATAACTGCCCGTGGAATTCCGGTTCATCACTACTCCCAGCCTAGTCGTATCACTGAAGGTCTTGGAGACTGAGATCAGCAAACTTTTGAATGAGTAAACCATGAGTCTGAGTGCCCTTTAGATAATGCAAGATGCGTTTCACAACCGACTGGTGAATGTCAATTGGAGAGTGCATGAACTGACAAGCACGATTGAGAGAGTAAGCAACATCAGGGCTTGCCAGAGTAACATATTGTAGGGCTCCAACAATAGACCTGACGACCTGTACTGGGAGGGGTTGCGCATAGGCTCACCTCCTATGCCTGTTTCAGGCCATATAATGGTTTTTGAAGCCTGCAACATAGTCTAGTGCTGTGGGGTCCTCAAACCTTGGTGGTTGGGACATGTACAATTCTTCATGGAGGATGCCATGGAAAAAAGCATGTTCACATCCAATTGGTGAACAAACCATCCTCTTGAGATAGCAATAGTGAGCATCATCCGAATAGTGGTGGGTTTCACTAGTGGACTAAACGTGTTAGTGTAGTCCAGAGCATGTTGTTGATGGAAGCCTTTGGCAACTTGTCTTTCCTTGTACCTTTCTAGGGTGCCATCAACCTTACGTTTGATGTGGTAAATCCACTTGCAACCCACCAAGTTTTGATGGGGCTAAGGGGGGACTAGTGACCAAGTATTGTTGCGTAATAGGGCGTTAAACTCTTCAGTCATAACAGCACGTCACTCAGGGACTTTGTTGGGTTGGGAGAAGTAGGTGGGTGCGACCATGAGGGAGGGGTATTAGTGTTATTGGTGAAGCCTAATTTCGTTCCAGTAAGTGGTTGAGGATCTTTGGAGGGCTGTTTCGGCCTCGAAACGATCTCGAATGGCCTAAAAAGCAGATACATCGCCGCCAATGGTTGCGAGTTGTGTAGAGCTCATTGAGACCTTCGAAATGATATATATTAAAACATATCTTAAGTTTTGGTCTGATCCTGACTATTTGGTCATTTTTGGGTTCTAGGGGCAATTCTATACTTTCTAGGTTAGGGCTTCCCTATATAACGTTCTTTTCTCTGGGAGGGCTGTATGAGAGGTTTTGTAACATTCAAAGATATTGAAATCCGTTCTGTTGCTCAGCAGTGGACGTAGCTTCCCATCTTGGGGGTGAATCACGTAAATCCATTTGTGTTGTGCGTTGTGTGATTTCTCATTTTTTGTTTCTTCTGCAAATCGCCACTCCTGAGCATTGTTTTCTTACCAATTAAGTCATATTGCCCTAGGGAGGCAAAGAAGGCCGTTTGCATAGGGTCATTTGATGTGACCAGGTGGTTGGGTTGGGAAGGGGTGGAGGGGCAGAGATATAGGGTACAAGAGGTGAAGAGGGGGGAGAGTTGTATATGTCAAGTGGGGGATGGGTTTTAAGGGGGTGAAGGTAAGGGTGGGGTGGTCACAATGAGTTGGGGAGTGGTTTCAGTATGTGGGGGGTGTTCTTGCCAGAGAGATGATGGGACGGGGGAGTAAGGGGTGGGTGGAATCGTGGTTGATGGAGGGGAGATGGGGAGTGTGGTTAGGGCCACGACAAAGGGGAGTGCAGTTGGTGGTGGGGAGGAAAATGGAGGAATTAAAATGGATGGTAATTTGAACTGAAATGAAGACTCATCGAAGTGGGCATGGCACACAATATAGAGACAACTGCGGGTGATCTCCAAGCAACGATAGCTGGAGTGAGATGGATTGTAGCCAAAGAACACACAAGAGGCGGACCTGAAATCCATTTTATGTTGGTTGTAGGGACGTAAGAAAGGAAAGCACAAACATCCAAAGACTTTGAGGAACTTTTAATCGGATGGAGTGTGGTGAACCAACTAAAATGGAGTCAAGAAAGGTTATGATTTACCCTTGACGACATTTGATTAATGAGGAACACAATAGCGTCAAAGGCATATGCCAACGGTGGCATATGGTTGTATATTGAAGCTCAAAATGACAATCTAAAACCATCTTAACTATTTTGAATTTCAAATTTCTTGTTATAAGACCCTTTTTTTTTTTTCCAGTTTCTGCAACAATGGCAGAATTTACTTGAATTATTTTCACTTACTCCGCATGCTGTTATTAATCTGTTGAATGATGTACATGTATACTGCATAGTGAATAGTGAATATATGCCCATATTTATGCTCCCAAATTTGATTTAAAGAGGAATCCGATTTAATGAGTATTAAACTCATGTTGTATTATTTCCATATGCATTTTTCGGCGGAAAAAATTTACAAATATTATTGAAGTCTAGATCCATTGAATACGCGCAAGTGTCTCTACCCTTTTGTGTTGCCATCCCGTACTTACTTACTATGGGTAGAACCAAAAATGCTTGAGGCATAACCTATGAACTTGGCTCTCTCTTTTTCCAGGTAAACTATACTTAAGGTGCCTAACATTTAGAGAAACTATACCTAGGATACCTCACGTTCAAAAACTATGTTTGGACAGCGTTTTTCTTATTTCTAATTTTACCCATACCACCACATTCAGAAACTCCTCCCATCACCACCACCACCACCTCCTCTCCGACTGCATAGATATAAGAAGGTCAAATTCACATGTTGCTCTGTCTCCAAGGAGCAGAACACCATCGGGCGTCCTTTCTATCTCCCCTGATAGCCAGTCACCGACCTCTGCATCTCCCTCCATTGATCCCTACATCTCCCTCCCCTGCCCCTGTATCTCCCCCACCCCACTGTACTCTCTCTCTCTCTCTCTCTCCCCCCCCCCCTCTTCCCTCTGCTCCCTCCCACACCCCGGCCCCATGTGAGTGTTAATCTACCTAATTTCCTAGCTTGATCATCCAGTTAGTTAGGGCAGGGGTTTTAGTATCCTTTTTTTTTAAAGATTTATATAAGTTTTTTTTTTTTTGGGGGGGGGGGGGGGGGGTTGGGAGGTTTTTAATATGGAATATGGGGCATGCCTTGATAATCCTATATTTAATAGATTTATGTAATGAGGTTTTTTTGTTAGTCTTTACATGGTTTCTTCTTTTCTTAAATACCTAAAATTTGTTGTATTGTGCAACCAAAGGGAACTGATTTACAAAACCGGTTCTCTAATGACTAAAGTTTATTCACTCTGTGCTTTAACAACCTAAGCTGTGTTTGGTATGCATTTTTGGAATGCATTCTAGGTCAATTTCGAATTCTCGGACAATAAAACAACTATTTTTATCATCCAAGATTGGAAAATCAATTTGGAATGCACTCCAAGAATGTATACCAAACACTGCCTTAGATAACTATAAGATAAGCTTCTAATTTGGGCATTCAAACCCTTGCTTGGGGGAACAGTGTTGCCAAATGACTACTTCTTTCAACATAAATATGCAATATCACTGAACAACTCATCATTCACGATGATTAAGCTCTTACTTAACCACCTCAACTAACCCTGAAATACATTCTCAAAATAGATTCTGAGTTTAGAATGCATTCTGAAGTGAGAAAATAGAAAAAATAGGGTTTAAAAATACGTTCTAAACTCACAATCTATTCCAAAATGCATACCAAACACAGCCTAGATGAACTTATCTATGTGCTGAAATCAACTAGCAGGTTGCAAGTGTTACAACAAAGATAACATCTCTCCCAAAATCCAGAAGTTGGATTATTAGACCCCTGTTCACTTTTATGTAATTTAACCTAATCCACAAGTTTCGCTGATGGTACAACCGGAGACCCTATTTTTTCTAACTTCAAGGTTCTGTAACACCAAAACATTTTGATGACACAGTTCTGCTTAAGCCACATATGAACCAGACAGTAGAAGAGACCATCTGGCCAGCTTTGCACTTCCGTGCGCAAAACATGAAATTAGCAGAACCTAAAGAATGGAGAAACCTCAAGTTAAAGATGGTACACTACATAAAGGTGCACTCCCAGATCTCCCAGCTATGAAAAGGATCTCCACCCATTATCAAATCCAGAAACATTATGAACATTTGAAAGTTTTCCAAGGACACTCCAGTCTCCAGTTAAGGTTCATCACATTGAGTGATTCCAACTACATTATGATTTTACTGTCTGAAAGCCATAAAAATGATCAAATAAAACATTCTATTAATAAGACTAGAGAACCAGGAAAAGAATATTACCCAAGTCAGTGAAGCTACAGGAGACTGGGCAAACTAATCAGAAACAGTTCGACCAAAGAGACAAATCCACACTCGTTTGTAATCTCTATCTACTTTTTTATTTTGCTGTAGTACTGTAACATATAGGTAAAAGAACAACACTAAGGCATAGATCTAATCAATTGACTTGATCCATGTTTACACTCGGAAAGGGTACTTGTAATAAGAAGTAGAATGATTTAATTACTTTACAACATTCTGAATTCAAAATGAATCAGAAACCATGGTTGTGTAAATAGTTAGCAGCCCCCTCCTCCCCTTCCTCTATCAATTTACACAGGTAAAAAAGGGAAAAAAAAATTGCATAGGACAATGCATCCTAAAAATACAAGCATATATATCACTCACTGCCTCTTTGCCAGTGTCTTTTTTAATCCTTTGACAATCTTTGCGAACCACAACAAATTCATGATAGCTAGCACTGATGGTACCCCATAAACCAATAGACGACCAAATGGTTGCATCTGGTTAACCTGTTGCACAAGAAATAGGGAACAAACTATTTTTGGTTCAGCAAAGTGGGTGAGAATTGCCTTATTTTACCTCAGTGAACATGTAATCTGACTAACTGGAATTTGGGATGTACAAAGTCACATCATTCATTTTGTGATTCGTATTAGTTTCAGATGGCTCCTAGTACCATCTACAAAGTTCAAGTAATAAAAACAAGGTATTTCATACAGAACTATGAGTCTGTGACCCAGCTCCAGTTCATGCTAACATATTTCATTAGATTCTAAGCATGCCCAGTTGATTGATGAGTAACTTGGACTCTAAACTTAGGATGGTTCAGTTCTGGCGCAAAATAAAACAAACTGAGACCATTAGCCCTTGGGATTCCAGAGAATGAAGGGAAGTTTCATAGGTTTTCCAATTACCTGATAAGAATGCAAGTAGACATCATAGAATATGTAAAAGAACAGGAGAACTCTCGCACCCTGCAAGTCATAATTTATTTCAGGAGGCATGTTTAAGGATAAAGTGCAAGCACAGCACACAGGCTAATCTGTAATGTATCCCCCAGAAAGATTTAAGAAAACAGAATAAGGGATAGAGCTCACCAGCCAGGCAAAGAATATTGCAAGCCCATTAAGGAGATACGTATTGGACCTTTTCATTCCAGCAGTGTCAAGATACCTTTACAAAACCAAAAGATGCAGAAGAGTCGACATAAAAATTTTAAGTCCATTCTAGGTCGCTCAGTTGAAATTTCAGATACCAGAAGTAAGAAGATCGCTGAAGTTAACGTCTAAAAGTAACTCTAGCATAAGCAATCCAAAATTACCATCTCAAATTGATCCCTGGGGTTGTTGCCTCAGAGATGAGAACCATGTAGGTGTAAAACTGCCCCTCTCCAGATAACATAGAATATGCTACTGAAACTAAAGAAAAGAGATGATGCAGAACCTGAGAGACAAATAACCATCTTGTGAGTCGTGCATAATTCCAAAGTCAAAAGTTCTCAATAGAAGGCATCTTTTTCTTCTCATTTTCTTTTCCTTTTTATGCTAAAAATAAAGATCTACCAGGGAAAAAGAACATGTTGGAGAATGAACTTACATACTCCATTCCACCAAGTGAAGGATATAACCAAAATATCATTCCAAGGTCCGCAAGGAAGTATCCAACAGAAACCTGTAAGAACTTAAGTTTAGTTTATGCTACAGAGGCTTATTGTATCATTCCCTCAGAATACTTCGAAGAACAAGAGTCAGCTGAGGATAGACAGTTGAAAACATAAACCCCAACTAATACCAAACAAAAAAGGGGTCAATTGGAACTTCATTCTCTCCCTTTGATTTGCACAATGTTTTTGCTGAAATTTTTTTGGCCAACAAAGAATCTGCAATATACTGTTTGAATGTAAACGTAAAGAAACAGTGAGGATAAGTCGGAAACCGCCAAGGGTACTCACGTACAATTGAAGGGAGGGGGAGAGGCATATTTTTGGGAAAAGGTGTGAACTCCAGTTTAATTTTTATTCAAGTTAAACAACTGGGCCTCTAAAGACTGCACCTTTTAATGCCCGGAAAATTTTGACAACATTGAGTGTCTTTCTGGGCAAATGTCCTGCTAAAACTAGTAGAATTATCTTCAATCATCCAAATAGAACAGGCTAATTTCTCAGACACTCAACATGAGAATTTGTGACGGCATAGATGTAAAAACCAATATTTATATGAATATCAAAACCAGTTCAAGACCTCAAAATAAAAAAGTCCTCACCCCCAGTACAAAAGTAGAGAGAGGTGAACTTCGGAATATGACAAGGCCAGCAAGTCTACGGTCAGAAAAGAGATCTGCGAAAATCACAAAGTACACTGACATAATCGTGATAAAAATGGCATGAAGAGTGGAGATACCCCTGCAAAAATAGATAATAGGACATGAAAAATTGGATTAAAAAAAAAATAAACGGGAAGAAAAAGTTGAAACAAATTGCATTAAGTGCTCACCTATTGTTCCATTCAATCTTTTGGATTTTCGTAAGAGCAGCATAGCTCCTGAAGTAAAACGAACTAATCAACTGCATAATGTCATAGACCTGGGAGCAGAGAATATAATTAAGGAAAACATAAAGAAATCCCCCCCCCCCCAAAGGGAAAAAAATGAACTGCAAACTTATATACAGACAAGCATGATATCAAAAAGTAAGAAATGAGGACATGCTAGTCCTGCTCTCACATCCCCCCCCCCCCTCCCTCTGTTTCTTCTTTTTCCCCCCCTGATGTGAGAGGGGGGTGAAACTCAAACACAAGTATTAAAAAAAAATGTCACAATGTGTATCATAAATAACAGTACAGAAATATCCCAGTAGAAACCAGACAAAGAAGAGAAAAGATGAGGACAAACCATTTTGCAAGCCAATATGCCACCAAGGACAGAAGTGTATGGGACAAAAGGATCTGCTAGCAAGTAGTCCCTCACCAGTAACTCAGCTTGGTTTTGGTAAGACTTGATTGCCATAACTGTCTTCTTAGAAACAGTCATCATCAGATACTGCTTAAACCATATGTCTACTCAACAATCTGAAAGGAACAGGATACCATAAAATCTAATATCCACTGATTTTTGCATGTGCATATATTGAGCTAAATAAGAATTTTCCACAATCAATTTACTGAACAAGCCTGAGAATAAAATCAGATATAAGAGAACCTGGAGGGAAGAGAATTATCTCTCCATTTCTCTCTATAATTCAGGATATGTATCCCTTTGGGTAAGAATCTTATCAGTGTCGATACACAGTACAACAATGAAAACACTAACTGAATATGTCCAGGTATTTCGCATGCTATGTCGTATTAGGCCTTCTTTTAAGTTCTTGCTCTCACTTTGACCTTGGAGAAAATGACGTCTGTTCTTTCTTCTTGTTTTCATAAGAAAAATCAAAAGAAAAACTATAACACTAACAATCCATCCTCCTCCCCCGAAGAGAGATTTTAGTAATAACCAAATATAACCCTGGGACTAAGGGTCAAGTTGGTAAATTTTCTTATCTCCCCCTCCGGAAGCCCAAGTATCATATACACCCCCCAAAATAAAGAGTCTCGAGTACAGAGTACTAGAAGAAAAGCACCTATACCTAACAAGATTAAGTTAATATCCAAAACTATGCTCATTTTATTTCTGCCTTTCCCTACATAAAAGAAGAATGGAAAAGATTCTTCCAGGGTCTCAGATCTGAGAAGTGCATGATAAATATCGCCATAGCCCAATACTGCAGAGGAAATCAAGTGAAGTACACTAGATACAAGTATTGAAAGGTGTCTATAAGCAATGATTTATAAGATCAGCATGGTATCTCTTCAGTGGTTTTAGGAAAGTAAGAAACTATGTCATTTTGGTTCACACAATAACTGACAAACACTGACTGAGCCACAACCCCCCCCCCTCCCTTTTTATTAGTTTGGCCAAAAAGAATTCGCTATTGACCCATACTCATGCCATGGTATGGTATCTAAGCAAAAATGATAGCATATGGTTACTGAGTGCATTATCATTTTGGATAAAAACTTAGGCACACACATACAAAAATTATCCATTTACCCCTCCTTTTGCTAACTCATCAGCGAGGGATTTGACAGACCTCAATCTCCAAGAAACGGAAAAAGCACAAGAACTTGGCTTTTCTCCACAAGCCATCTAAGAGCCATCTAGATATCAACAAAGAATCACATTCAAAAATCATGCCCAACCAGTCATTTCCATACCCTTGCCAACCTCTTTCAGCTCAGATGAGGAAGAATCACTACTACCAACAAGGCTGGAGAAAAATAACATGACATTCCCTCTATGAATCATAAATACAACCCCAATACCCTCTGGTCCTGGGTCACCCAAAGAACTACATGTTGTGTTTGAGTAGGTTAGATGAAATACGGAAGGGAGAGTACAAGCATTCTATACTTGCATAGGCATTAAACAAGACGACGCCACTAATTACCAATGCCCGGAAAGTTGATCTACAGAAACCCCAGAAAAAGACTCCAAAGTAGCGGCCCACCAAGCCATTCTCAAGAAGAGAGTGAGATTTATATTACAGCTGTCTTATTCTGCTAATTGCTAAAAGCCATTGATGTGAAACCTCAGTATCACAACCAGAGGGTTTTTTTTACCAAAAAGCAAGCTTAACAATAATGAGGAAAAACCAAGGAGAGTAGGATGGCCAACCTGTGAAAGAGAGAAAGGAAGATGAGAGGGAGGAAGTACGCCAACAATAGGCTCACACAACACGGTACAGCAACTCTGCCAATCTCTAATCCATTCAATTCTATATATCTGAATTGATAGCTACATCACATATATATAGACTTAAGCAAAGGAATCCTAATCCCAACCATAATCTGAAACATACTTTAACACCAGCTAAAACCCCTAATGTTATCTAAAACTGAAACAAAACTCAAAACAAATAGGACTCTTCTCCAATGTATGATTATCCCCAATAGCAAACAAATAAACTGCAACTTACAATAATAACCCCAAATAACTAACTAACCCTTACCAACCCTTGTTGATCCAAAAAAATGGGTTGGGTTAGTTCCATTTTGGTCTGGGGTTTCCAAATCCGGTCATATCAATCCAGTCATGTCATCGTTACTGCATCAACTATCCTCTAAAAAGAATTCAACTCCATCAAGTTTGGGTAAGATGTTGGTTCTACACTTCAAGGATCAATGAAAATAAGCCGAGTTAGAATCCCCTAATTCCAGCCATTTGATCCTAGATTTCTGCCTTAGGAAGCTTTCCAAGAATAGTACACACTATCAAACTTGGGTCAAAACCACAAGTACTATTTTGAGTGTTCTTTTTGTGAAACTAATTCATGGATTGGGTTTAAAATGTCAAAAATAGGCAGCACAGAAAAAATTAGCCCTGGTGGGACCCATATGAGATACAGCCAGATGGAAGGTTCTTCAAGCTGCACTTGCTTGAATGAACCTAAGTGTGGAGTCTTTCCACAGACATGTGGCTGGGCTCTTGGTCTAGGATTGCAGGAATAGAGTTTGAGCCACGTAAAGTCCTCTGAGTCCTATGTCTGATGGTCAAGAGGATGATCTGTTAAAATGGAAATTCCCACTCAAACAAGTTGAGGAGACAGAAAGAAGAGTCAAAAACTAAAATATTTTCTATTAATTCAGGTAGCCAGGAACACAGTAAACCTAATTCTAATGTTTCTAGTGTTTAGGTTATTAATGGATAACCTGTGTCTTTTGTTTTTTTTTTTTTGTTGGGGGGGGGGGGGGGAGTGGAGGAGGGTGAGAATGAAAGGGTCTTTGTTTTCTTCTCAAAAGAATAACTGGCACATTGATTCACTAATGCATGATGTATTCCATCTTCTTCCTAATCTTCAGAACCCCTTTTCCTTTTTTAGTTTCTCTATTCGATCACAATTTATGTTATCAGATTATGAAGAGTAAGTATACTTAACAGAGGAATCTACATTACAACAAGGGAATATGAAGTGGGTAGTTCTAAAACTGTGAATACTTCTATTATACTTGATACAGCGTTTACACAAACAAAATCGAAGCAAAGACCTAACTTATCAGAAAAGTATTACTTTCAAGGAGAGGCTTCACTTATTCATGAACTAGATTTTCAAAGAAATCAAACATATAACTGCATAACACCTATTACTAGTGAGTACCCCCAGAAGAAAAAAATAATACATACAGATACATAGATATCAACATTATGAAAATAGGCAAGGAAAGAGGAATGGTTCAGGTGCACAAGAAGAGGACGACAAGCATGCCCATATATGAAGAGCTTCTTATTTTTTTTTTGGGCCTTCTCGTTTTATGATTTTTTAATATATATAAATACAGTAACATTCTTCATTGTGTTCTACTTGTTCTTGTTGGGCTATAAAAAGAATTGAATTTATTTATTGGAAAACCAGAAGAACTTTGCTAACTTCAAACAGAAAGGTTTAACATGAACTTCAAACCGATTGAAGCCATTAAAACAAACTCGCAATGCACCAATTTCCTAGATACCGAAAAGATGCATTTTTTTTTAACAGATGCCTACATTTAAAACAAAAACTCTTCTTTCCAAACCAAAATCACCAATTTTTCCTTGCGAAAAAACAACGCAATACAATAAAAATCCTTAGTAAGAATCAATATGAAGCAAATCAAGCAATACCCAGAAAGTAGAGAATAAGCAGAGAGAAACTTACAATCAGATTGAAGAAACCAACTATCAGCCCCAGAAATTTCCAGACAAGGGCAGAAGGAAAAACAGAGAGAGAATTGAGACGAGTGGAAATGATGCTAAATCAATATGCTCAAAATCTCCAACCGAAAGCAAGAGATATAAGATCAAAATCAGGTGGGAAAGAAGAGGTTCGCCCAAAACGTGATACCTTCTGATTTTGGATTGCTGATTCGAGAAGTTTTTCGTTAGTTGGACTCTTTTTATGATTGCATTAATTCGTAAGATCAAAGAGAGAAAAAAAAAATTGTTTTAAGTCCCAAAAATTTAATCCATGGGAAAGGAAGGATTCTTTAACATTTTATAGATGGATGGATAGATATTAAAAGTAGTGTGAGTTGCTTGCACGATGCTTTAACATTTTATATATTTAGTTACCAATAAAAAACATTTTATATATTTTATACTGATTTTTTTTTTAATTGATGTCTTCTTCAATATTTCCAACATAATTTGTTTCTATTTACCAAAAAAAACAAAAAAAAAACATAATTCGTTTCCTTAAATCTACCCAACCATGTCAATATCTCTCTCTATCTCTCTCAATTTTCATCTACATTATCTATTTATCTATCACCCAATTCCTAATACATGTTCCTACCAAAAAAACAAAAAATTCCTAACATATGTTTCTTATAACTTATATTTCATCACAATCATGTAAAACTATCAAAAATTAATATTACTATATATATTATGAGAAAAAAAATAATGAAAGGTAATGTGGCCCCTACGCTTAAGCAGAGAGGCAAAATAACCCATGAAAAAGCAAAATTCTCGTCCCTATTTATGCTTCCATGCATGCTCCCATTGATGCCGCCCCAATTTAAGACCATGTTGCCTTTCAGAAAACCCTCTCTAAAAGAAGGGTGGGTTAGTCCTACTTTTTTAATTTTTATTTTTTAAAAGTTCAAAATATTGATTCCTTATTTGTGCTTTCTTGTATATAAGCCAATCTTCGTAGTGCAATTCTCATCCCCACTTCAATTATTTTTTCACATTTTTTTGTTGTTGAAATTTTTTTGATACATTATTGTTATTATGGGTCTTGCTTGGTGTAACCACGGTTGAAGGGATTAGAAGTTCTCAATAGCGGAAAAAAAATTATTATCTTTAATAGGTTTTGTCTTGTTTGAAAATGAATTGTCTTTTGGGTGTCACATAGGATGGTGACGACTTATTGTCATCATCCTTGATTAGAGATTTAACCTATTATTATTATTATTACTATATTATGTCTCACAACTTTGGATGTAAGTAATGTGTAAAAACATCATGTAGAAAGATGGAGAAAATGTCTATTAGATTATTACTTAAAGGGAGGGTCTAATGGATACCTCAAAATGTCCATTAGATTATTGCTTAAAGGGAGAGTCTAATGGACACCTCGACAAGCATATTTAGAATTTGACACTTTCATTTAATTGTCCCTTGTCTTATTTTCAAAATTTTTTTTTTTTTTGAGATAAGAAATTGTTTCTTATTTTGTCTTTCTCTAGAATTTCTTATTTTTACTATTATTTAAAACTCTTTATCATTTTGTTCATTGCATGTGTCCATAGAGTGTTATCGATGAGAGGAAGATTGTAGTATTGTACCAAACGGGTGCCCGTAGATGGACATTCATGCTTGTGAAATTAATTTTGGGCAGAGATCGATGCCTGGTTGTGTAACCCTTGCATCATTGTGGAGGCCAATGAGAGCATGTACAAGGGCATCAACATGGATGGAATTTTTAACTTCATGGACGTGAGGTAGAAGATTATCTCCAACCACCTATCCAACGACGGGGAGGACTTAGACACATCCTCACGTGTTGTCAGATATTGGGATGCATGTCCAAGTCCTCCCAACCATTGGATAGGTGGTTGGGAGGAATTGGACGCCCAAGTACTTGGAGAGGATCCGGATGCGATAATTTTGTGCACTCCTATGTATGAGCACAAGGGCACATGACGAGACAACGTTTTTTTTTCATTAATTTAATATATAATTTCTACCATTTATAAAAATTAATATTCGGTGGTTGCTTTGGTTGATATGGCCCCTACCCATCTCTTTGCCATGTGTTTGGTATAGAGCTAGAGGATCAAACCAGAATTGGGCTAGTACAGCCATGGAACAAAAACTTGATCGAAACCTGTTGAAACCACCGAGTTAACTCGATTTTTCAGGTTTTCGAGATGAGTTGAAGGGAGATTTTATAAAATCCCTGGATTCGACCGGGTTTCGATGGTTTTGAGTGGTTTTGACCATATTTCGGTGGTTTCAACACATATGCCCATCGAAACTAGGGAAAACTTGGCTCGAAACTAGGACATACAGATATTTATGCCAGAAATTGGCAGAAACCATCATTTAAGTAAATGTTTTTGTATTTGTATTTCATTTACTTAAGATATTATTCATAAATAAGCAAATACCCACATATTTGAATCCAATAAAAATAGTTAAAAAATCAAATTTCAAAAGCAAAAAAAAGTCAACCCCCCAGTTCAAGAACAAAAACTGAATTTTCGATTGTAGGTGCAATTTTTAACTTTCTAATGCTTGGGTTTTTCTTAAATCTAAAAATTGCATAAATCTTAATATGGTAAAACATTGCTAAATACAAAAAATACGGTAAAATATTCATTTGTTTTGATGTCCAAAAGAATATTGTCATTCAAAGTGATTTTGATAGTATTCACGCACACCAAATTAAGTTTGATCGGTACATAACTCCTTCAATATGAATGAGATTTAAGCAATCTTAGACTTATTGGAAAGCTATCAAAACAAAGCTTTCTAACAAATCCGAGATTATTTAAATCTCATTTATATTGAAGGAGTTATGTTCCGGTTAAACCTTATTTGATACCATGTCTAAGAACAATATACAGTATCAAACTTGGATCAAAATCACAAGTAATATTTTTAGTGTTCTCTTTGTGAAATTAATGCATGGATTGAGTTTAAAGTGTCAAGAATATGCAGCATAACAAGAATCAGGGCAAAAAAACAACTTCTGGGCCTCAAAATCAAGGTTCTAGTTAGCCTAGAGAAAGTCCCAAGTTTTGACTGAGATATGGTCGAAATCGAGACGAACTCGTTTTCTGGCTGGTTGAAACCTAGTCAAAACCCGAGTTTTAGAACCTTGAGTACAACTGATTTGAAGCAAACAAACTTTCTACACGAAATGAGACACACAACAAATAGGTTCATTGCTCCGGCCCAGAATACAATTAATTTGGCATGAGCTACGTTATCCCCAAGTAATTTACCAGACAAATTGAGTTGTTGGGCATTCTCGGCCCACCAAGCGAAACCAGTGGCGAACCTGACAATGAAATCTAAATCAGTAATAGGTGTACTAATCGAGCTAAACGTGGTGCTTGATATTTTAGGCACTAGTTCAATTAGCTTAGCCAACGAGAAGAACAACAAGTACAACTGCACTTACAGATCTGCACGATCGTCTCTCCATCGTATTCTCATACAGTAGAAAGATGGTATGATTAGGGGTAATCTTAAAAGCTCCTCTTCATAGACACATGGGCGATTCAAGGATTTAGGTTCAAATCAATCTCCCCTTCTCCCTTCGATTGGATGTGCTATCCGATCTAGTCCGACGGCATTTTCTTAAAAGGCATTTTTAAGCTCTAAACAAAAAGAGGGTGTCATCCGAACAGAGATAAGACATGAGGCAAATCCAACGTAAAGTAGGTCAATGGACAGCTATAGATGGGTAGGGATTAGCTTATTCCCAAACGAACCAGCCCATCTATTGAAGCCTTATGAGCAAGGGAAGTCAATACTGATCCAATACCAATCCAGATCGGCCAGTAAAAGTTTTTATTGGTCAATTTTACCCCTATTTTTCATTAAAAATTCAAAATTTTGACGATTTTACCCTTGATCCAATACTGATACAGCGATATCTAATCCAAGATCGACCAAATATTGGTATTGGCCTCAACTAATACCAATTCAACAATAAGATGTTTACACCCCCTCCCCAGCAAAAAAACATAATAATAATAAGATCTATCTTGTATTGGTATTTTTCTCATGTATTTTCAATGATTTATTATTTTACTTTTAATTTTGAAATTTGACTTTCAAACAATTATTTTACTCTATTTTCACCATATTTAAAAGTCTATAAGATTCAAATCACATTGAATGCAATTTTTTACATGTGGCAAGTGGAGCAAGCCCTTCCAATTCTCGGTGTTTTACTAATAAAGCACACTACTAACACTAGTCCACAATTTTTACCAAAAAAAAAAAAACTAGTCCACAATTATATTGTTACTCTTATGAAGGTCATTTTTGTAATTTCATAATTTTTATATCATTTTCAGATTTTATAAAAAAGTATATTATTATTATTATAATTATTAATTTTTATAATATTTTCATTCAGCAAGTTTGATTCCCTGCCCTCACTCTTTATTCCACTTGATTCATTGTTTTTTTTAATATATATATTATTATTATAATTATTGTAATTATTAATGTTTATAATATTTTCATTCAACAAGTTTAATTCCTTGCCCTCACTCTTTATTCTACTTGATTCAGAATTGTTTGTGAGAGAACTTTCATGGAAGAATGGATCAAAGACACCAACAGTCAACAATTGAAGGAAGACTTCATAAAAACATTGACCAAAACTAACCCACATCAAAAGACCCAATCAATTCTACAGTCAAAGGGGCTTTGGTGAACCTCAAGTCTTCATCACATATACCCATAGAGATTGGAATTGAAGATTCTTCCATTGGTAGGAAATTTGCATTTATTTAGAGTCAATTGTGGACTAAGCAAGGGAGGAATAAGGGGTGAGGTTTTGAAAATTTCTTGGATGTTTATGCCTTCAGATGTGGTGTGTGTGGTGTTTGGGAGGTGTGGGGTTAGGGTAATGTGATGGGTCATTGTTGGCTAATTTCTCCAGGAGGTGAAAGTCAGAGAAATTGGAAAAAGAGATGTTGGATTGGAAGTTCTTGTTGATGTTGTCAAACTTTCTAGATCCCACCTCATCACTCTTGGCCACATACATCACAAGCAGGACCACCGCTGCTTTCCCATTGGCAATTTTTATTTTCTAAACTTCTTGATAGGAGTGCAAGTTTGGGCCTCTCAGCCCGAACCCGCCCTGAACCTTAATAGAGCCTGGGTTGAGATAGACGGCCCTGAGGGCGGGTCAAGGCTGGACATTTCCGGCCCTGAGTCAGGGTTGGATTGGGCCAAGATTGTGGCCTTGGGCTTAGCTTGGTCCGGCCCAACCTGACTCTGTTTTAAGTTATACTATAAAATATATATTGACATACTATATATATTATAAATTTTAAATTTCACACATATTTTGTTAGGTAACATATTATATATGAAAGTAATAAGTGATAATATATTTTATTATAGTATTATTTTATGTAAAATTGATAATTTTTTTACCCAACTTATCCCAAATTAGTCCAATCCATGCATCTTTCCCTTCCCCCACTCCATGATTAGGGCCAATCAGGGTCAGCCCAGCCCGACCCTGAGGATGGGTCAGGGTTGGATTTTGCAGGCCTTGAGTCAGGATCAGGTCGGGCCTGGGCCCAACTAAGGGGACTCAGGGTTGGGCCAGGGTTTTAAAAAGCCCGGCCCAACCCGACCCTGTTGCAGCCCTACTTCTTGATTACAAAGAACATACTCTTATTTGATATTTGGATCATGGAGTTGAAAAATTAGGATTATGTAAGTTTCTTGTATTTCTCATTAGTAATTGAGTTAAGGGAGTCAATTTGGCCCAGCGAACCAGAGTTCGACCAAGCCACCTTGAGCCCAAACAAGGTTTGGCCTGCAGGGCGGGCCTGGGCTAGGATTTTCAGGCCCGAGGTCGAGACAAGCCTGGGGCTGAGATCGAGCTGGTCCAACCCGACCCTATATATAATTTATGGTGCCTCTACTCAAATAACAACCGATATGAAACAACTCCATAATTAGATTTTTTTAAAAATATTTTTACCCTTTCCCATATCAATCCATCGATACGGGATCAATAAAGAATTGGTGGCAATCTCCACTGACACGGATATGAATTGCCGATCTAGACCTTAGTTAGTAAGTTCACGTATTACTTGTTGTATTAATTGTCGTACCCGATAGTACAAATTCCTGATTCTTACCGTATTTTATGGGGTAGCTTAATTCCGTACGGGACATTTAAAAGCAGCCGTATTAATCGCAGTATTAGTTGATGTATTAATCCATATTATAGATTTTAATTTAATTAAACAAAATAAAAAAATAAAACCTAAATGTAAATGCCGTATTAATTACTATATTAATACATATGTATGTATTAATTGCCGTATTAAATGCCATATTAATTGGTTGTCTAATTATTATTATTTTTTTGACTGGTACTTGCTGTTATTATTTGCTATGATAGATTGTGTTTGATGGATTACCTATCAATATTTGTTTTGATAGACATGGTTAAACTTAATTAATATTAGATGTAGAGATCCAAAAGAATGGAAAATGATTTCAAATTGGAAAGCCATATTGGTTTTAAGTGTTTATGAATGCATGAGAAGATTAGAATTTAGTTGGAAAAAAAAAACAGTTTTTTTCTTGATTTTAACTAAGATAAACCTGTATTTTTGCTCCCGTACTATTTCATAGCAAACCATATTAAAACACGAATTAAACACATACCAATTAATTGCTGTATGCGTTTTATTGCGGTGAATTTTTTAAAACGAACTATTGCTGCATGGGCCGATTAATTACCATACGTATCCATTCCCGTATTATTACTGCACCCAAACTTACTAACTTCGATCTAGACGATTTGATACTCAAACCATGATCTCTGGGAAACAAGATTAGAAAGAGTTCTTATGTGAAAAATTATCTCCCCCAGTATTGAGGGCGGTCAAGTGCCATCGTGCGACTGGGCACCACCCATGTGTGCATGGAGGGGCCCATTGTGCACAGATGGGCGGTGCCCCAGCCGCATGATGGCCCCACCGTGCACACATGGGCGGTGCCCAGCCTCACGATGGCACTTGACCACCCCCAGTACTGGGGCGATAAAGATCCTTCCTATGTAGGTGTAAACTTGGACTAATCTCTTTATCCTTATGGAGGGAAACTCGGTCCTTCTAATTAATTACGATACTTTGACCAAATTTTATAGCCAACTACGTTTTAGAAGCCAAAAAGTGAAGTGCTGCTCAAGCCTCGTTTCTTCAGCTATTGCTTATCATCAACATGATCATATTGGCTTGGGAGACCAATATGATCGAACTGATTTCATAAGTGTCGCCTTCGAAACCCAGGGAAAATAAAAATATGACAAAAAAGTTGGAGTTTGATCCGAGGCAATAGATAGTGATGGAGTTTAGTTGATGTGGGAGCAGGGTTTTAAGAATTGGGGATCATTCCATCAATAAATTAGCCTTTTCGGATCGAAATTGGCCATCATCGATCCCGATTTCTACCGATTCGATACGGCCAATGCACACCCAAAACCCAAGAAATAAGCATTTAATCAAATTAATCAATCTTCACTTCTTCAGTGTGTATACTGTATGCCATTTTGAGATGAACATTAAGATGTAGGCTGTCATAGGGTTCGACAAGAGGGAGATATGGGAGGAAACCAATAAACAAGTATGATGGCAGTTTCCCTTCACCCAAGTTAAATATTGGAGAATCTCTTGCCTAAGAGTTTGGATGTCTTTAGATGGATATCAGGAATAGTGGCAGGGAGGGTATTATTGATCTCTCACATATGGCAGAGTAAGAACAACCCCCCATTTGAGGGGAAAAAAAAGGGTAATTACTATCACTCCTCTACACTTGAGCTATATTTACTAAAAATTTCATACCTTAAACTTCTTTTCTGATACTCTCTTGCTTTTAAAATTTTAAATCTCCTTCTCCCCTCAAGTTTTTAAAGACTCAGATTACCCTTTCTTTTCATGTAGTAACTGTAGAATCTAAATAGGGGTTTTCACATAATCCCTTATGGTGTTCCATTCAAGAACTCGAATACGAATCAAAACAATTAATGGTGAATGGAAGCGTACTTTGCACCGTGGTATATTGAAGAAGATTCGATGCAGTTGCCAACGGATTTTTGCTCCCTGAATTTAGATCTTCCACAGCACTTCAAGCCTCTTTGTTTGCTCTCTAACTTTAGTGGTAAGTGGAGAAGAACGAATGATTGCTGTGGGGACTCAGAATTAAATATATATAATAATACTGTCCTGACCCTAAACCCTAAACCACAATGGGTTGGGCCAGCATATCCCTAAACTTGAGAGTGAACCGAACCGATCTGTGTAACTTAATTCCCACCAACTGATCAACCCAAATAATTAATTTAGAACCGATCTGTGTAACTTAATTCCCACCAACTGATCAACCCAAATAATTAATTTAGCCCATATCTTACAATCTCCTAACCTGTTAATCTATTTATCCATTCTTAGTGAGTGACTCACAAGTTGCTTTACCGAACCATGAAAGAACCAACTGGTTGAGATAATTTTCCAGTAGTTTACTACAGTGTTAGTACACTCACTACACTGTAGTCTAACCCAATAGTTAAGTGGCACATGACAATTTTGACTGGGAATGCAATTTAATCAGTTGAGAGATGGACAAGTACAAGTTCACAATGACCATGCTTTAACCAATTAAGTAAATTGAAGGTAAAGTGCTGCCCAAGCTTTGATCTTGATTAGAATTCGTAAGTGTTTCAGGGGTTGGAGTTGGAAGGGTGCGCGTTGCTTCTATGTACTCATCAGTTTATTGCTTTGTTATTTGTCGTTCTTTAGCGAGAAAACGTAGAGATACTTAAAAAAGAGTTGAGCATGGTTTTAGTGCACGATCAATTGAAATCAGACAATTTTACCCATTGGATTGCTTTAAAAATTGTTTCTTCAAATGTTTTCACCCTTGGCCCGTACCGATATAGAATGGATTAGTATCAAAGTGGTTAGTATTGGCAGATCTAACTCTGTTTGTTGGGCCCCTTGGTACCAGGGTGAGTTTTTTGGCTCCTTGGTGCCAGGGTGAGTTTTTCGTATGAGGGTTTCTGAAAAAGGGCAGTGTCTTTTTGGGTGTTCTTGAGAGATCTCCATTGTAACTCATTTTCCATTACAACTCTATCTGCAAAGAAAAATGTTACACAGCATTCAAACATGAAACCTAGAACCAAAAATAAAAGTGGAAGATATTTTATAGAAAGAAGATTAGTAACAAAAACAGAAAACAATAATACGAAAAAATTACTGAATGTGTTCAAATATTGGTTTCCTCCCATGTCTCGCTCTTATCATGCCCAATGACCACCCACATCTTAATATTCCTTGATTTCAAAATGCTATACAATGTATATATAGACATAAAACTACTGAAGTGAAGATTGATAAATGGTAATTCCATGACTAAAGTAAGCGACTATGAATGTGCATCCTTGTCTCATGCAAAGCAAATGCTATCTAAATTATCCAATCACACTTCAAGGAATTAGGATGATACCATACATAAAGGCTTAAGTTATGATTCATGATACCTGTTTCACCCTTACATTTATGATATATTACTTGGATCATAATTCTTGTTGTGTCGATTGGAGAAAAAATTATCCATACAGTTGATCCAATTTTAGTTGGGTTAAGGCTAAGTTGTATAATTTTTGTTATGTCTTTACATTTGTAATAAAAAAAAAAAAAAAAAATGTTTTTGGTAATAGTGAAAAAATTATTTAGATGATCATGATTCTTGTTTCAGCCTTATTTGTGTGGTAATAATTACTTGGATTATAATGTCTATTTCATTTATATCTGTTAAAATATTATTTAGTTCCCAATTTCTATTTTGCCTTGTCATCTGTGACGGTATTACTTTGATCATAATTCTTTGTGCCTCTTTTTTTTTTGGTAAGATAATTCTTATTGTTCCTTTCAAAAGACACTTATGGTCCCTTGTTTTGATGAGGAGAGAGAGAGAGACTACGCCAACACTCCCAGACAGAAAACTACTTTTCCTTTAGGTAAATAAATATCATTCTTTCTCTCCACATGATAGGTAATTCTCTATAGACCAATCAATAAAATCAAAGAATAAATATAAATAAATAATTCAATAATATAAAAAATGCATACTCAAATAAATAACAACAGATATGAAACAACACCATAATTGCAATGTCTCACCTCTAAAACCTACCACCACTTAAAAAATTGATTCGTTTATGTAGAGAAAAATTAATTAAATTAACAAAGTGTTACCAAAAATTAAGAATCTCCTTAACAATATATCAATCTATGCCACTGTGATTTATCATATTTTTCACAATGCCACGAAAGGACAACAATTGCCCACAAACTGATGAACGCAAACAAGAAGATAGCATAAATAGTGACTAGATGTATGGGAATTAATCAAGCCTTCATAACACAACAGCCAATAGCTAAAACCCAAAAAATAAAAATAAAAATAATTCATATGAGAACTCATATCATTGTTAGAAAAACAACGTCCAGAAATGGGAATTTTGCAGAAGAAAACAAAAATGAAGAGAAGACAAGCACACAACACCAAGGATTCACGTGGTTCACCCCTAAGAAGATAGGCTACATCCACGGTTGACGACATAAACTGGTTTCACTACTTATTTAAAGAAAATTACAAGCCCTCAAATCTCTCATAACCCTCTCACAAAGATAAGAACACTTTATGAGAAAACCCTATTTTCAACCTTTCTGATTATTTACAAGACTTTGACCAAATAAATAATCAACCTTGTTTTGGAAGCCATATGTTTTGGGGCTATTGCTTATCATCAACATGATCATATTACCTCGGGAGACCATTATGATCAAACTGATTTTGAAACTGTCGACTTTGAAACCCAGGGAAAATAAAAATATGATAGAAAAGTTCGAGTTCGGAGCAGGGTTTTAAGAATCAAAGATCATCGGATTAACGAATTAGACTTTTCAGATCGAAATTGGTCGTGATCAATCTTGATTTCCACTGATCTGTCATGACCGATTCACACCCAAAACACAAATAAGCATTAAGATTGAACACTAATGACCTTTTTCATAGTGCTCTTCCGAATCGCCGTAATAAGGCACGATAAGATATGGGAGGAAACCAATAAATACGTATACATGTTGACTACGAATTATTGACGTAGTTTCCTTTCACCCATGGTAAAATGGAGAATACTTTGCCTAAGGGTTTGAACACAACACAAATCTTCTATGGCGTGTTGCCCTGTCCTGCCTGTGCAGCACAGACACAGGGTCGCACGCAATAACAGCCTTAACCTCACTCGGGCAAGTCGCTCGGATAGGGGTAAGGCGGTCAATATGCGCTGCATTGTGTTTGCACAACAAGGCAGGATAGGCAGCCCGCGCCGTAGAAGATCTGGATCCGTTTGAACAATCCCAGATTGGTGGGTGAACCCTACTCCATTAGAGGAAAAAAATAAAAATAAAACACTTTCTCAACAAATTATTGTTTTTAATATATAATTTGTGAATTATGATTTCATGGCAACCATTGCATTTTACTTACAAATATAGGTCACTTTATGGATTGAATTGAACCAAAAAAGAGATATTATTGATTTTTTAAAACAATTATAAAAAAAGAAAAAAAAAGGATAATCTCTCCTCATGGACTACCGCTCTTCTTCCTCTTGGAGAGTAGGAATTCTTCCTTGTCAAGTAAGAACTGATCATCATCAAATATAACTTCATTTAATAATAACCGAAATATCTCCTCTTCTTCATCAGTGAAGAGTTTATTTCCTGATGCAGAAGATTGATCAGTAGATAATAAAGAACAGTAGCAGCTCATTGGTGTGGCAGTTTTCCCTGGTTGAATATCACCCTCCATGGTTGAACTACTATTTCTTCTTCCACTGTTGCTGATCCTACACAATGTCCACTCTTGAAACTCTTTCTTATTAGGGTTTTTTGGATCTACTAAATTATATTCATGCATGATCCAACTTGTTTTAGATCCATCTTTAGAACTGGAATTCTTATCATCACCAGCAAATACATAATAAACAAGACTTCTCTTCATACCTAACACATTTCCATGACCATCCATCACTGGTTTGCTTGAAGAAGTGGATTTCCAAAAACCCATATCACCAATCCTCCGATTAGGTCTCCAACCGTTTGCATTCTTCTTTGACATTGGAACAAAAAAGTAAATCGCTCCATCTCTATTCATTCTATGAGCAGCACCTTTAGTAGAAACCACAAGAAGCCATGGATGCTTGTTGTATACATCACTACTGTCAACCACCACCATTGAAGAGAACTGCGGCTTATTTCCTGTACAACTCGAAACCTTCTTGGCTAAATAATCACAAACAAGCTCTTTTTCAATTGGTATAAATCTAAACCCAACTGGAATATTAATCTCTGAACTTTCTGACATCTTCAAAAAACAAATAAAAATTCTTTCAAATTTCAATCCTTAGCTCATTAACTAATCTTTCATCTTGTCTGAAAATCTATACTTATTTAATCGAAAAAAAAGAAAATCTATACTTATAATACTAGATTAGGGACGAGTATTAAAATTATTATTCTAATAGAATTAGGATTCTACCAAAAAAAAATAAAAAATTCTAATAGAATTAGGATTTAAAACACCACGTGTCATAAAGAGTCCTAGTACAAGTTGGTGAACTTAAAAAAACAACACAAAAAAAGGAAAAACCTTTTGAAGTTTGTTCCATTACGAGGCAATTCAAACCCGATCGGTTAGAAAAGGGTGATAATGTAGAACCGGAATGGAAAATGTAATCCAAACAAAACTAAATCAAACCGAAATTTTTTGTTCGGTTTTATTTTGGAATGTAAAATTTTATTTGATTTGGTTTTGTTTTGGTTTTAGACAAAAAAATCATTTGTTCGAATTGAATTAAACCATACCGAATTATGACATTGCTTGATCAAGCGATATGGAGTGATATGGCACGATTCGATCGCAATATCGATTTTTTGCTGACCATTTTTTTTTTGATTTTCGTGCAACCAAATCTACTTTCAATATCGATCCAGTACCTACTCATACTGTATCAATATCAATGCGATATAATATATGATATATCGCTATGATGATCACGATATATGGTGGATTGTGTCATTTCGTGATATAGCCCGATCTCACGACATGATGTAATTAGAGATAACGATATGGCATGAACCTTTTGCCGTTACCAAAAACTAATAAAGAAGAAAAAACACATCAAAATTGATAACTTTTGAATAAAAAATGGGTAGGGATTAAAGAGAGCTATATACTTATTGGTAGAGTACAAGAAAATGAGAGAGAAGCCCTTGGATCCTCTCCAGCACGCGTGTCAGATGGGCAGACCTCACTGGGAGATTCATAGCCACCCCTGTGCTGGAGAGGATCCAAATCCGATACTATGAGAGATAGTTTAGTTAAAAATAAAAATAAAAGATTGGCCGGAACAGTTATTAAAAGTGTCAATTTAGAACTGAAATTGAAAATTGTAATCCAAACTGGTTGTTTAAAACTATATTAAATTGACCTGAATTTTTTGATTCGGTCTTTGTTGAGTTGTGTAAAATAGAATAAAATGTACCTGAATTGACATTGTACAGTAGTGCTTTCATGATGTTGTAATTTCCTTCACAACTTTATTTGATTCAACAAGTTATTCCACAAAAACCAAATCACTAAGACCTAACACATAAATCAAATGAAACCAAATGAAAGCGAAACCAGCGAAACCAGTTCGGTTCGGTTTCAGTTTGAAGTTCTGAAAATTATTTGGTTTTGATGTTTACATATTTTATCTTGAACCGAATCGAAACAAAACCAAAATACTGGCCAGTCGAGTTGGTCAATCAAGCTTCTTTTTTATTCAATTAAAATGTATAAATTGGAAAAGTTGAACCAATCTCTTTTCAGTTCAATTCTTGATCCGATTATTAAAACTATCTATAAGGTATGTACCATAAAGTATGGGATCAATCCATGTTAGATCAGACTCGCCTCAAAACTAGAACCCTTGCTGGAACTTTATTCTTTTTAAATTAAAAATATAAAAAGGAAAAACAAGGAGCTTAACTCCAAACAAGAAAAGTCATGAACTTATCTCTTCAACAGTTTCTAGTCGTATGGGAAGATCCCTAGAAGATACAATATGGGGGATTGAGCTCCTCTCTAGGGAGCGCAGTGCCCATGGAGTGCCCAGGGGGCATCCAGCCATTGGGCTGTGCCGCATACATCCAGATGGTTGACTAGGCATGCGTCGGGATGTGTGCGGCATAGCCCAGCCTTTGGATGCCCCCAGGCAATCCCTAGGCTTTGGCCTTCCTGGAGAGGAGCCGGATCCCAATATGGGTATTTCGAGGAGAGATACAATAGGGAGCAAATTGGAATTTGGCCCAGCCTTGAAGGTGAAAGTGTCAAGGATTTGAATGAATGATATGAAATTCCTTGCCTAGTTACTGTAATTCCTTTCAGTCCAGATGTGGTATATGGTTGCACAGAAGACCCTCTTCCCTACAGAGTCGATATAAGACTTCCCATTGAACTTGCTTTTAAACCATCTTCACTCTCTCTCAAGAGTCATGATTGGCCTATGAGTTAGCCAACACTTACAAAGCAAAGAACAAATGCGGGAGGAGAAGGGACAATCAAAGAAGAGGTGTTGAATTCTTCCCAAGTGTTCCAGCATAAGAAACATGAGGAGGGGGAAGGAATATGCATATAAAGAAGAAAGTCGATCCTGAGTAGGGAGAGAGTTGATGAGGGTTCTCCAAGAAATAAAGCTATGACAATGGATGTAGATAGGGAATAACTCTATGCCAAGGAACTTCAAGATTCTAAGTTCTCACCGAATTCCAAGCCGAGGTTGAAGAGAACCTACCATTAGAAGATTCTGACCACTGGATCGACCAAGTCCCCAGAACCCTAAGGCCTTCTAGGAATCCCATGAAGAAGGTTCCAAGCAGCTAGGAGACCGGGGCAGGAGGGACGGCTGCCCGAGTGCTAGTTTCCCTCTCTCATGGTAGAAGATACTTTTGCCAATTTGCCAAGCCCAAAGACATGTCATGAAGTATGAGGATGCCTATTATCAAACCAAAGAAGGATTGAGGAGCCATCATCAATTTTGGACTTAATGGCGTAGGCAACCAAGTATCTATATATGCTTCAAAATTTTCCTCCAGAACCAAGAAACATCCTAGAGACAAGATACAATCCAAATGGATTTAGACTTCGAATAGCAAGAATATATCAAATCCACGCCCAAATGTTCTTCTTCTTACCAACGATCTTCCAAACAAGCTTAATAATCTCTGTTAGGTTAACTTCAATCTTCAAAGAGCAAGATCCTCTTCTGTTTTTTGGAAGGCCCACAGGGGACCAACTAATGGTATGAAGGAATTTATTGTTGTCAGAACCTTCTAGAGGAAGATAAAAAAAACAACCTGATCCAATCTAGATAGGTGCTTTGCATCACTCATCTAACCAGTTCAAGACGACAAGCATAAGAGAGTAATCTGGATTTCCACAACTGCAGTTTCATTTTGAGGGAATCTATAATGGGAGGAACAAAGATTCACCTAGTTAGGGCCTTAGTAAAGAAGCCATGTTTTCAATGTAGGTTCTCAATTTTATTTGAATGGGCTTACTTACTCTTGTGTCAGCCCAACAAGGCCTAACATCAACATTTAACAACATGGACGTCCATTTCCTCTATAGTAGGACAAGTTTTCAAGATTTTGTTTTCGAACAAAAAAAGAGAGAGAGAGTTGTCTAATAAGAATAAGGACCAAATTTTATGCACGACCATGTATGCACACAGTCGTGCCTTACAATTGTTGGATGAGATGGGAGGATAAGTGTTTTTTTTTTTTTTTATAAGAATAAAAATAGATTAATTAAACAAAAAGGACAAAACATTGTCTGTTGCAACTAAACTCTCTATTACATCTAGTTGGATGTAAACCAATCCGACGATCGAGATATCAAATAATCATCCGATTAAAACGTCAAAAAATCAATACTTAATAATAAAAATAAGTAACTAATGATTTCAAGGGTTTTAAGATAAATAAGTTCTAGAATATATGAAAGAGAATCAGATCAAGAGATATGATGATTACATCTACATCTAGTAGAGATATCAAGGTCATTGGAAACCGCTATTAAGGGTCTATTCTCATTAACAATGTTAACACAAGAATTTTTTTTTAAAGAAAAGTGTATATTCCACAAACTTGTTAAAAGTTCCTATGGCCAAGTCCACAAATCCTTTATAAGCCATCGAACCACATCCTCACAATCCATTCAGATCTCCAGCTCCCAGTTAACAAATCTTTTGAAACAGAAGTGTTATTACACATCTCGTTCTCTCCCTCCCCCATTCAATGCATGACTGTGTATATACATGGCCGTGCATAAAACCTTTTGCTCAAGAATAATTAAGTTTAGGAGAAAATTTTTGTCGTGACAAGTTTTCATTCTATATGAATGATTATAGAATGACACACCCACTCATCTTGACTCATTATTGCTTCCACCTAAAAAGGAGTCGATGAATTTTTCTTCTTCTCTAAAAATTGCTGATCAGCTTGCTAAGAGTTCAAGTCCCTCTATCCCCACAACAAAAGGGCCCGGTTTGTTTATTCCCAAACTCTTTCTTGTTTATTTTCGTCATCGATTCTGAATCTGAATCGCTTATCATCCATATGATTACTATGTATTCTATTTTTTTTGGCAGAAATTAGTATATAGTCCAAAACATGGTTTAAGCAATCGGCAGATGTCGATATCGATTCTTAACCAGTCTTCAGTTCGGGAATCAGTATCGGATCTAGGGTAAAAATGTAAAAACAATTTCAAATTTTCAGTGAAAGCAGAGGTAAAACTGTCTAATCCAGACTGATACAGGCTGATCCGAATCAGTATCGATCAAACTAAATCCATGCTGATACCGATTACGTAATTTCATTTTTTTGCTTCAACGTATGATCTTTTTGTTCAAGTGGGTCCCACATATTTAACCACGTGTCAAACTAGAAAGAGTACAGAGGTACGCCCGATTCCCCTTCCCCCGCAGGGGTTCAGGGCGGCTAAACCAAACTAAAGACCCTAATAAAACCCTCTCCGTAGTCCGCTCCACTCTGATCTCACGACGACTCTACCAGAATCGCAGACCGTGCTTTGTTTCCAATATCTCTGTATGAAAAACTAAACTACTTTGATCAGTTTCTTGCTCTGTACGATACTTTATTTCTTTTTCCGATCTTTAATCCAATTTATGATTCTTTATACGTTTAAATCCACTGATTTTCTATTCAAAATTGCAGAGAAAATAATCGAGCAGCTTCAATATCAACAGGTCAACTTCTCTTCTAGTTAACCAATTTCCTTCTTCTTTATTTCGTTTTCTTTTCATTATTGATGTATTTGATGATGAATTGATAGTAAAGATGTAATTTCTTTGTTTTCACAAAATTTGTGTAGTTGTTATTTCATTCAAATGAACTGGTTGGTTTGGTAATACCATCGCTGTTGTACTTGGCAGCTGGACTGAGTGGGTGGGTTTGAAAGATATGACCATAGTTCTGTTTGGGCGAGGAGAAATTATCAATAATGGCTTCTAGAGCAATTCTCAGAAGGAGGAAGTTCTTCTTGGATTACCTCAACACGCCAACTCGCTCGATTCAATATTTTTCAAGTTTCGGGCATGGGAGACCTATTCCTTATCCGGATAAGGATGCGTTTCTTTTGAATCGTGTGACAGATAATCATTATGTTGTTGATGTTAACCATGGAAGGGAAGGAAATGTAGTTTCAATAGAGAAACAGGAATTATCGAAGTTCCCTGTGACAGGATTGCTTAAGCATAATTCATTTGGTATTTCTATTTCGAGTTATAGATATGGGAGATCGGAGTTTAATTCTCCATTGGGAATAAGGTGGTTTTCGCAGTCTATTCGTAATGCTACCACAGCTACAGCTCGTCAACCTGAGTTGCCTGGTGGGGATGAGGGAAATGAAGAACATGGGAGTAAACAGGTGAAAGAGGCATCACCCGAGGAATGCGACCAGGCGGTGGAAGGTTTGACTGAGGCAAAAGCTAAAGCGCAAGCTAAATTGCAAGAATCTCACAAGAGTGCTAAGTTTGTTATACAGAGAGTATGGGCTACACTGTTGGGCATTGGTCCAGCTTTGAGAGCTGTTGCTTCTATGAGCAGGTTATATCATTTTTCTTTGTTGCTTTATTTGTTTTGGTTAGGATACCTATTTACGTCTTCTTTTTATTTTTTTGGCTTTCCCATTTACTTTCAGAGAGGACTGGGCCAAGAAACTCATCCATTGGAAAGATGAATTTAAGGCAACCATGCAACACTATTGGTTGGGCACCAAACTACTCTGGGTTGATATTAGGATCAGCTCAAGATTATTAATAAAACTTGCAAGTGGGAAGACTCTCTCTAGGCGAGAGAGGCAACAACTAACACGCACGACAGCCGATATCTTCAGGCTAGTTCCTGTTGCAGTTTTTATCATAGTTCCATTCATGGAGTTCTTGCTGCCGGTTTTCCTGAAATTATTTCCCAACATGTTGCCATCTACTTTCCAGGACAAGATGAAAGAACAGGTAATGATTGTGATAGTTATTGTCAAAACCTGGCTTCTGCTTCATTGCGAATGGACTTCTTGAACTGTAATATGTATTCTGTCTCTGACCTTTCCTTTTTCACATGCAAAATTTACTCTTCCTCCTGTTTCCTCAGAAACTTAGGATATTGAAATTATTTAGACTAGGAATACAAATATACAGGCCTAGATAATAAGTCATATCTGACAATGCCTGTATCTGGTGTTTTGTTTAGGTTTTTATTGCTTCTTTTCAAAAAAATTATTTTCCTTTTTCAACTCCACATTAGAGCTCATCTATATGGACTTCTGCTTGATAATGTACCACATATATCTGCTATCCAGTGCATTATTGAGGTCTTCCAGTAAATTACTGTGACCAATCTTTATGGAGTCCATCGAATGGTGGGTCAAAATGCTCCTTGATACATGCTATTGCTAGGAATGGAGAATGAATTAATTCATTTTTCCTATAGATATCCCTCATTCTATTAGTATTTGTATACATCTGTGTATATGTGTATTGTATGTATATTTTTACCTTTGGTTTTGTACAGTCCTAACATGGCAACATTGCTCTCCACGTGTAGGAAGCATTGAAAAGAAGACTTAATGCAAGAATAGAGTATGCAAAATTTCTCCAAGACACAGTTAAGGAAATGGCAAAGGAAGTTCAAAATTCCCGAAGTGGAGAATCTAAGAAAACTGCGGAAGATCTTGATGAATTTTTGAACAATGTACATAATTTCGATTATTGTTTCACTGGTCCCTTCTCTTCTGCCATTTTGATTTCCTCCATAATATTCATTGTTGACGCATGCAATTAAATATATGTTGTGTATTGAAATAGGTTAGGACTGGCACCCGTGTTTCTAATGAAGAAATTTTAGGCTTCGCAAAGTTGTTCAATGATGAACTTACTCTTGACAATATCAGCAGGTTGGTATTTTTTGTTTTCATGTCACTCAGTGCTTTGAAGGGCTGTCAGGCTGGATGGGTAGACCTCAGTTGGATCATTCAAATTGTGCAACTGAAAATCCAAACGTCCAAACGATTAATGTTATTTTAGGTTTATTCTAGGCCTACTGTTGGATTGTTCTGATTATAGACCTCTGTAACTAAATGATCCGAGGCCCTGCCTGTCTTTTGAAAGCATAGTTATCAAGGCGTCGCCTAGGCATCCAGGCTCCTTGGTCACCTTGATTTTGGACCCTCTCCAACGCCTTGGTAACTATGTTTGAAAGCATTGATTTTACTACTAGAATGTTTCCTTTTGATGCATATCTCTGATGCACCACCTATCCTTTTTGAGATGCACTTTGTTTTATTTTTACAAATTGCTTTCTGCAACATTCTGTTGCCTACAGGCCTCGACTGGTAAGTATGTGCAAATACATGGGAATCAGTCCATATGGAACAGATGCATATCTGCGTTACATGCTTCGAAAGAGACTCCAATGGTAAGATACAAGTCATTCCTTCTGCGTGGTGTGTGTGTGAGTTGGGGGATAGTTGTGAGAGAGCTACATAGTTTATTCTTCTGGTGTTCTGCATCTGCTGTGGCATCACTATAAACTATCTTGAATGCAGTTTTCATAGTACATAGTCATTTCTTACAGCCATTTTTCCTGATTCATCTCTGTTGAATCCCCCCCCCCCCCTGGACTTCTATTAGTATCTATGGTTCATATACAAAGCAACTCAACCAAACCTCATTGCCGCTACGTGGGCTTGGCTACACAAATCCTGTTTCACTAATCAACTCTATTTTAAGTTAATATTGCTTTAACCCAGAGCCATCCATATCTTTTCTTGCTTCTCCCCAGGTTATTTTCAGTCTGTCACTTGTCTTTCTGGCTCCTCTATTCTCTCTCTGTCCTCATTACTGGTTCACCCAGAGGCCTTATTTCAATTTTCCCATACCACTTCACATTTCTTCAATGAATCATCAAACACATTTGGTTTTCTTCCTCCTTTTTGGGGTGGGGGGTTGGATAAATAATAAGATTTTATTGAAAAGAAAAGCAGAACATAGAAGTACATGGATACAATTGCATAAGAATACAACAATATGAAATTCCTTGATTGGTTCTTGTTCTTTCCAAAGGAACGATCTTTTTTATTTTACTGAGGGAGCCAACAAACAATTAGAAAAAATTCTAAATTCTAAAAAAGAGCCAGCCCTCCTCAAGTGGACCAAAGCCCCAGCCCCAGCTGAATGAAACCTTGGCTTCTACCTGCATCAAAGGAATAGAATCCTCAAAACCAGATCCGAGGATTCACAACCCCTTGCTTAGCCAAATCATCCACAATCTCATTTGCACTTCTTGGTTGCCGATGGATCGCAATGTCTATTTGGGCTGTAAGATGCTTAATTGGCCTTATTAGATAATTATAGAACCAAGAAGTTTCCTTTGAACCTGTCATCCATCTAACCACATTTGCTGAGGCACCTTCCACGATTACATGAAGCCACCCCTTGCTCAACGAGAAATCATGTCCATATGTAAGGGTAGTACAGAAGTTTAGAATCCCCTGAAATTCCTGTTACTGAAGAATGTATGAAAGTCAGAATTGTGAAAATGTTTCTAATGTCAGTTTATTGTTGTTATTGTTTCTATATGTTTTGTCAAATGCAAGATACCTTTTTCCTGTTACTCCTTAGAATAAGTTTCTTGGTTTCCTTAGGATCAAGAATGATGACAAGATGATTCAAGCGGAGGGTGTGGAGTCCCTCTCAGAAGATGAACTTCGTCAAGCCTGTAGAGAGCGTGGCATGCTTGGATTACTTTCGGTTGAGGAAATGCGCCAACAGGTTTTTGCTTGACTTGAATTTCTTGGTTATACTTCATTTTCTGTCATAGTTGTCACGGCATCTAGGCAACCCAAGGAGTTTGCAGGGGCTTGGAAGCAAGGCGAAACCAACATGGCGATCAAGGGGCCTCGATGCCTTTACAACTATGTTTCTGTTGCTGTTGGGGGAAAAATCTTTATTTTTTGAGGAGGGGGTGTCTTCTGTGTTTTTCTTAATGATATGCGTCTTTCAGTATTATGGATGGTGCAATGAAAACTGTTTTCCTGATTGTTTAAGCCATTTTTTCTTGTCATTGTAGTTCAGCATTTGATTTTTTTGTTATTGTGCTGGTTTTTTCTCCCTTTTGTAGTGTTTTGGTTGAATTGAGCATATTCTCTATATTTTATCTGAACTCCTGATAGTAGAATATAAAATTATATTTATGCTTATGATGTTCCAGAGAAGACTACAGTTGTTAGAGAATCAATTACAGGTTTATATATTTTTGTCCATTATTTTCTCTTGATGTTGATTTCATCAAAGCTTCAATTCATCCCCTTTCCGCTTAATGTTTTCGGTTTTTGTATAATGCTTTGTCATCATGCATTTCCCTTAGTTAATTTCCTTTATTCTCCTTACCAGTCTATTTATGTAATGCTTTTGCCTTGGCCTAGAAGGAATTTGGCTAGGGAGTGTCAAGGGTCGGTTTGGCACATGTGGCAACAGCTACATCTGAAATGCCATTGGGGCTTTGTTAAACTGGATTGGTTGGGAATGTATTGCCTCAGTCTCTGATGGGTTCGACACCAACTTGCCCAGTCTGGCCTCAGATGCATCTCTGAGTCTCTTGAACCTTATTTTTAACACCAAATATTAATTGGAAAATGCATCTCATTTTCTTCCACTTCACTTTACTTCCCTGAACCATCCTACACTTTTCACTTTCTAGATCTCTCTTGACAAGCACACACAGTGTTGAAAAAGTCATAATGTCAGAAGTCAAAACTTAATTTAGAAGAGACAGGTTCATCTAGATTTCGAATATGAAATTGAAGTCAGAGAACAAGACCTGTATTGAATTATTGATAGAAGCCACAATCTGAAATATGGAGTCAGAAGTGAAAACCAGACAGAAAATCCTGATTGATTGAACTGATTCAATAGAAAAGCTTTATCAGAACAAAAAAAATCAGATCTAAACTTGAATTAGAATACTTAAACTCACAGGACACAGAGATAACGGCATAAAACTGTGCAACATGTTAAACAACCTAAGCTGTGGCTTCTCAATGAGAAACTCTGTTGACTTGGTTTAAAAGTTCGAAAAACCCAACTTTTATAATGTATCCCTCAATGTATATTTATAGACCCATAAAAGAGTTCTAAACAGTAATTAAAAAAAAACTACAAATGAGATGATTTTTTTTTTTTTGGGGGGGTGCTACTTTTGCTGGATGACTCACCAAGCTCAAATATACATACTCCATGTACTTTAGTAGCCTTATCTCATTTAGAACTCAATCAAAAAAGATAACTAAGTTAGCATAGGACTGAATAGCTGCCCTAAGACCACTGAAACTTATCAAAAAACGTACCTAAATTGACCCAACTACCATCCCACATAATCAGACCTCTTTAAAGTAAAAGAAAATTACATAGAAGTCTCCAAATGACCCTAAAATCTGAGAGACCCAAAACACTGACTATGTAACATCCTTGAACATGTAAAAGAGCATTATAGTTTGCATATAAGATCGGCACTCCTACTTAATTAATACCCCCAGAAAATAAACGAAAGCCAACTATAACCAAACTCTTTAGTACTCAAAATTTTAACTTCCTTGTAAACTTGAACTCGTAGTCTGACTAATCAGTCAGAGCCTTACTAAACATGGAAAAATTAGTTGTGCTACAAAGTAAAGATAGTAATATCAGGATTTGTATGATAGTCAATCACAACTTAGTGGAATTCTAAAAATTACATTTTCTAAAAGTTGTGAAAAACTAATTTACTGAAATAGTATATTAACAAAGAAAGAATCTCACAGGCCAAATTGATGCAAGCAAGGGAGTGGAAATCCCCCATTATGACGGCAAGTAATGGGCCCAAGGGAATTTGAAATCCGAAGATAGAGCTTCAACAAGATGATTTAATGGAGAAAAACAAGAAAATAGCAGTAATAACGATGAAGAATTATCAAAAGAGCAAGGAGAAAGCTAAAATTCCAAACCAGCAATGTCAACAAGGATGCTACCCTGGGAAAAACAGCAATAAAGGAGGAGATACTGCCAAGAATTCTTACTCCAAACAAACACTATACCCTAATACTAAATTTTATTAATTCAACCCGCTAAAAGTTATTTGAAAACTTATATATAGGCTATCCATTTCAAAAGCGAGATCATATTTTAACACTAAGACATAGTCTTATAACACTGAGAAATACTCTCTTTAATAATAAATACGTTTAACAAGAATCTAATCATGATATAGACTGTTATGAATGCTCAACTCCTTTCCTAATTAAATAAAAGTACTAATATAAAAATGGGAAGCAGTTTTCTCTACGGGAGTGTGGCCTATGCCAGCACTCCCGTGTGGCCTATGCCAGCACTCCCGTGTGTCTATTTCTCTCCTCCTCAAAACAAGGGGGCAGAGGTGTCTTTTCACATGGGAGCAGAGAGATAGATTCATGGGAGTGCTGGCGTAGGCCACACTCCCGGACAGAGATCTTTTTCCCTATAAAAATAGACTTGAAATCGGACTCTTGATCTAATTAGGTATTCTTATTAAGTAATCCCATCACAGATCAGCACATCAATAAATAATCCATAACTCTGCCAATACAACTTGGATTCGCAAGATTTTGGGCTCATTGGATAAGAAACGCAATAACCTATCAAACAACATAGAGAAGTTTTTGACCACACCCCCCCCCCCCCCCACCTCCCCAAAAAAAAAAAGTTGACCATATGGAAATGTTTTTTTTTTAACTTTTTATTTTCCCCTCTTCCTGAGAATGATTAGGAGAAGTTTTTATGAGTCATTTAGGAATTTCAAAAGGTCTTTAAATATGTAATACACCCCCTTCAGTTAGACATGATTTGATAATAGAGATCGAAGTTTTTTTAAGAGTTTTTGAGCTGTTGAGCTATGCAAATATGGTTGAAGGTTCTTTTTCATACGAATTCTAAATTCTACTGTAAATTCTACTGTAAATCAGGTGCTATCTCTTCTCTTTTACTCTTCTTCTCATATTTATTGTTGCTTCTAATCTGTGGTACCCCTACTCTAGATCAATTATCAGATTGCATTCTTCTTCAATATCTCTCAAGTTATTAGTTTGTTTTACCTCCGATTTCACATATTAGTTTTGATCTTGTAATCTTTGAAATTCTGGTTCTGATTCTTTAAGAATACTAGTCGATATTGTTGTTATAGTTCTGCTATTAGTTATCCTAGTAGCACTAGGACTTCTCCATAATTCCATGTTCTGTTCAATCTGTTGTCAGAGTTTCTTCAAATTATTCACTGTTCTTCTATTAGAATAGACCACTTGACCTGATTCTAATCTATTCTGATCCATCTGTTCTGTGTTACAAACTTCCTACTATTTCTTGTCTATATTTCTCTGTTTCTGCAATCCTGTCTATACTAGTCTCTTGCTGGATTTTTCTGGTATGGGATTAGTTTACATTTCTTCCCTTCACCCCCAGCAGTAAGAGTTAAGCTTCGGCCGGCTAGGTTAGGATGGCGGGAAGTGAAGGTATTAGGTTTGGTAATGGCTGTACATTGATGGATTTTGGTCGCAGAAATTAGATGAACAGGTACAGATGGTGGAATTCTGAAATCTGTAGTGCCTTGCAACTCTATTCTTGTATATTGACTACTGATTATTGTTGTTCTTTCCCATGTTTGGGTTCTATTTGTTTTAATAAAAGATTAACCCAGTGCATGAGGCTCCCGCCACTGCGGGGTCTGAGGGTGGTCATAATGTGCGCAGCCTTACCCCCACTTTGCGGAGAGGCTGTTTCCTGACATGAATCCGTGACCACTAGGTCGCAATGGAGCAACCTTACCGTGCGCCAAGGCTGTTTTAATAAAATATTGTTCATAATAAAAAGAAAGTAGGGAAATAGAGCTCTATATTATTTTGGATGCTTATGCTAGTTGCAGTGAAGTCTCGGGAAAAAGAGTCATGTGCTTCACATGGGTCATTTTGCAGTTGAAGTTGATACCCCAACTTCTACTTCTAGAAATGTAGGAAGTAGGAACACACATTTGCTATTCTTATTGACTGCATTTTATTTCTTATATATTTGTTTATCGTTATTGTATATTGTCTTTACTCTGTAGAGACTTGATCCCATTTCCTATGATGATTACAAATGCTAGCAATCTATCAACTCTTGCTAGAAGCAGTGTAAACAGATATGATGTACACATTTGGAACTCTACTGCTTGTGGTTGAGAATGATTTATCCATCAACAAATTACTAACCATTAGGGAAAAGAAGACCTCCATTGTTTGAAGTTTTTAACAAAGCCTGGTGGTTTCACACCAATGATTTAATTCTAAATTATTTTTTGCAGCTTCGTGATTGGTTGGACTTGTCACTCAACTATTCTATGCCCTCTTCTCTTCTGATTCTTTCCAGGTAGTTGAAGACTCATTAGGCCATATATCTTTCATGTTTCTAATTCATATTTAATTTTCCTTTTTATGCTCTGGTAACATCTGTAGATCCTTCACCATCTCTGGAAAGCTGAAACCAGAGGAGGTTGTGCAAGCTACATTGTCCTCTTTGCCAGATGAAGTTGTGGATACTGTTCAGGTTACATCGATGCCATCTGAAGATTCTGTTTCAGAGAGGAAGAGGAAACTGGAGTTCCTAGAAATGCAAGAAGAACTTATTAAGGTTGATTGCATTAATGCCAGTAGTTCCTCTTTCCAAACTTATGAGCTTTATGGAAAGTTAGATCTTGGTTTTGATGAATCATGCTCCAGTATTTTATCATCTGTTGCATTCTGGTAACAGGTTTTCGTAATTTCTTTACTGTGAATTGGTTTTAATTGGCGATGATGCATCCACTTTAATTGTTTGGAATGTTGTATCTCATGGTTGTGCCTCTTTTTCCTTATCTACAGTGTGCGAACTTTATTTAGTTATTCGTTAACCAGAAAGCATAAGCTTTTTGAGAGAAAATTTTGTTTAGGTGTCAATCAGGGGCATCTTGTATCCATGGCACTATGCCTCAAGTTCTCTCCAATGTGGAATGACAGCCAATACCCAGATTTAGCAGTATCTGATGATTATTTTGTTACTTTTAAATGGCGTCTAATTAAACCCATAAGCTTCAGAATAATTTGGACAATAAATTTTTGTAAATGAATTTTGAACCTTTTTTTTTTTGGGGTGCCAAGGTGGCCCCCCACTATGGTGACTTGGAGGGGGATTGGGCACCCAATGGGACCCGGGGTGGGGGGTTTTCCTCGGCTGGGCACCGAAGTATGTGGGAGGGGACTTGAACTCGAGTACAAGCCTCAGCAAAAATTTCGACAAGCAAAGGCACAGCCAATCGACTAAGTCGATTGCCCTCTCTGAATTTTGAATTTTATTAAAGTGGAAAGTGTCACGAACAAAAACAGCCCACTATAAGCTATAAGGCTGAAGATTTCCCTCAATTCTATACAAAAGAAAGAACTGTTAAAGTAGAAAAATATATAAATTAAAAGGGCAAGTGCTTACAACCTGTTAAGATAAGCTTTTCTAAACCCTTCAATATCTGTTATGTCACTGCTTAGTTGGTGCCCAAATTTTATGGACCATTTGTTCACATCTTTGTCTAGTCATTTGTTTAAGCTTCAGCCTAAAAGGTGATGATGCAGATCGAAGGATGAAGAAGACCAAGACAGAATTCAAAAAAAAGGAAAAAAAGTTAATTCACATGAACAGTACGATGATTTACTGTTCACGAGAATAGTGTTGTGGGGCTCAATATCGACAGGTGGCTTGGATGAGATGCTGCCAATATTTGTTAGGATACTATCATGTATGGTTATTTTAGCGTGTAGTGGGCCTAAAATAACCATAGCTTAGGCCTTGTATCATGTATGACTTTGAATAGAGCTATTGGAGAGCAAGGATCCATGTAACCAACCCTGTTCAGTTGGGATAAGACTATGTTGTTGTTGTGTTTTTTTTGGAGTTTGCAAGCCAAGATTTTTTTTTTTAGTATTTCTGTTCTTTCTGGTTTTTTTTTTTTTTTTTTTTTGGGGGGGGGGGGGTGTGGTGGTTTAGGGGAGTTTAGACAAAAGATATAATATTATGTGTACTAAAGCTTAAAAGCACAAATATTTATATCTTTGAAATTAAAATGCAGGCATCCTTTATGTTTTTGTCAGGCTTATAATGAGAATCACATTTGGGTTAGAAATCCAAGTCCTTTCGAAAAACTAATTATTTAATTAATTTTCAGGAAAATATTTAATGTTTTCCCCCTTTTTCAATAGATGTTGTTAGGGATGAAAATGACACCAGTCACATAGTCATATTCCACTGTTCTCCCTCTTTTTGGGCACCATACTCACATTCCTTTTTTTTTTTGATGGACTACTCACATTCTGTTTTATGGGACACTTTTTGCAGTCATGCTGGCATTTGAGCATGTTGGTTTTTTTAGATCATCTGAATTGCATGAATAGTTTTAGCAATTATGCTTTTTCTGACGTGTATTTGGATGTTCTTTTGATTTGTACAACTTCTTTATCATTATTGGTTTGGTCTTCCAAATTATGATTCTAACATAATTGGTTACAGGAGGAAGAAGAAGAGGAAGAAGAGCAAGCTAAGATGGAATCTGGAATTAGTCAAGAGGATGTAGCTTTGGAAGAAATGACTGGTCCAACAGCAAGAGAAGCGCAAGAGTTGGCAAAAGCAAGAACTTTGGAGAAGCAAGAGGAACTCTGTAAGCTCAGCCGTGCATTGGCCGTTTTAGCATCAGCATCTGTAAGGACCAGTTCAGAAAGAAAAAAAACATATTCATTTTTATTTTTGAAGTTGCTCTCAATTTTTTATGAGTATAATTCTCCCTCCCCAACCTGAAATTGTATTTTCTGCCTACTTGTGCAGTCAGTGAGTAGGGAACGGGAAGAGTTTTTGAGGCTTGTCAATAAGGAGGTATGAAGAAACATGTGTACGATACTTTTTTTTTTATTTTTTATTAAATGTACGATACTTTTTTGTCTTGTATGTGAACTGTCAATATTTCTGAAAACCAAATGCAGTTTGTATCATTCCTTTAAGTTACTACCAGGGTACTTCTCTATGCTCTAGTTTAGTTTCTATTTTGATTAGTGTATTAATTGGTATCAATGTATCATATAAGGCTGTAACATACTACTACAATAGGACTTCTTGGCTTTTAATTTTTGACCTAGGAATTAGTAACGATTATTATTCAGAACAAGTGACTTAGTTTATTCTGTATTGATGTTTGTGTGTTATTGTTTGTTTCTATTTAACAAAGACTCTAAATATCTTGTGAGGCAAATAACAGTCTTTTACACATTCAATAATTTTCTGCGTTATTGTTTTCTCCTTTTGTTCCTAATGAAGCTCATGTATCTTCTTAGTTCTTCCGGTCTCCTACTCACTTCTTTTTCCTGTAAAATATCTTCCACATTTATTTTTGGTTCTAGGTTATGTTTGAATGCTGTAACATTTTTCTTTGCAGATAGAGTTGTATAATAGCATGGTAGAGAAAGAGGGCATGGAAGGTGAAGAAGAGGCAAAAAAGGCATACAGAGCTGCCAGGGAGGGTAGTGACCATTATGCTGCTGAAAAGGCCAAAGGTGACGGGGTTTCTTCAGCTCTGATTAATAAGGTAAGAAATCTCCAAAAATTGTTTGGTACTATATCGGTTACACCTTTCATGCAATCACTTGATGCCTGAGGATTGTGATACACATCTTGTCACTTCCGGAAATAGAATTTATTTATGTTCTCTTCTCATACTTCAGGTTGATGCTATGCTCCAAAAGCTTGAAAAGGAAATTGATGATGTAGATGCTAAGATCGGTGACCGCTGGCGACTACTTGACAGGTAGATTCTAGTTCGTAGAGCTTTATTTTTTTTTTATTTAGTTATTTAATCACTACCAAATAGGATCATGAGCTTTTTCATTCTGAGGATGGATCACAGGGGTCCTATCTTGTCAAATGCTGTTAAATAGATGGCCAGTGACCAAATATACTTGTGCAGTTGATGGTCACTTGATGGACCATGCTGCAATAGTATGCCGATTGGACCAGTTAGAATTTTCCTAGTATAATCTATGAACATTAGAATCGACTCTTCCTTACCGATGATCAAAACCTAGAGCAATTAAAGTTAGATTATTTGTTTTTCTTGTGTGAACAAAGATGTCATTTTATTTCTCCGCTTTTGTCAAATAAAAGAAGGAAAAAAAAAAGTGTTCTTTTTCCTTATTTGACAATTGATTTTGTCATCAGATATTTACTTAATGATTACACTGGAAAGAAGAAAATCTTGTTATTTGACTATATTTCTGGTTTATATAAATGATAGTTTCTTCTTTATATCTATATATTGTTGACTATGGACATGTGAATTAGTCGGTTTTTCATGATTTCAATTTATGGCTCCTGATCCGTTGGCTTATTGACGCTCTCTCTATGATGCAGGGATTATGATGGGAAGGTGACTCCTGAGGAAGTGGCAGCTGCAGCTATCTACCTGAAGGACACCTTAGGAAAGGAGGGTGTGCAAGAACTTATAAGCAACCTCTCCAAAGATAGAGGTAGGTGACCTGAATTTTATTCTCTCTATTGATTCTTACTTTCTCAGTCTCAGTATCTTGAGTCGGTTAAGTCGAACTTCTGCGAATCTATCAGAATTTTTAGGTCTGACTAGCCAAGAGATCTAAATTGAAAACCAAATTGGATGATCTTGTTATCTCTGTCCGTTTGCCTCTCTATGTTTCTATATGGTCATATTGGCGCTCTACTTGATTTTTCATGGACATAAATTAATAAAAATTGGGTATGACAATGATGGAATTCTTGTCAGGAAGGGTTAGAGTTTGAAAAAGGAGGACTGGTTAAAGATGTCAAAGTGGTTGTAGGAAGAAGAAGAAAGAAGTGAATGGGAAATAAAGATTACACATGGAATTGAAGAACTTTCCTCATTTTCATTTCACTAAGAAAAGTATGTCATTTTTGGTGAAATGAGTATTGGGGAGAGTTCTACTTTTAATAAATATTTTAAAGAAATTTAAGCTTTTAAATTTCTCTGTATTTGGTTCCTTCCGGCTTTAAGTCTTCTTTTGTTCCTCTTATATGCTTTTGGTAGTAAATTATTTTCCTCTCTCGCCACGGGAGAAAAAGATTGGATGATCCGTCTTCCAATCAGAAACAGAAAGTGGGGCTAAGAAATCTGACAATTGTCTTGATTGGATTAGGAGAATTCAAATTATAGTTTATTTTCTTTTGACAAATCTCCTGGTGGGACACTTAACAAACAAAAAGGAATCTCTTGATGGGACACATCAAAAGGTAGCATCTATAGCACATGCCAGTAATATTTGTATGGTGCTGGCATTACTGATGGATGCTTCCTAAGATGTGATGCAAATATTTTTCAGCAACTAATTCATTGTTTTTTTTTTTAAAATTAAAGTCTTTATTCTTTTTTTCTTGGTTGAGCAATTCAAACTTCATCTTGGTTTAAAATATAAACTTTGTTATTTGGCCAATTTCCTTGTAACAGAAGGAAAAATTCTTGTGGAGGACATTGTCAAACTGGGCAGTCGATTGGAAGACACGAGTACAGCTGAAGAAAGAGGGTAAAATATGTTCTTAGATGTTACCTGTACACTTCTGGATGCTTTGGGATCAGTGTTTTACGCATTATTCATGTGTCAAAAGTTGGATGTGCTCTTGCACCGGAGTTGGTATGTCTTCACTTCTGGTCTTTCTGATTCGTTATGTAGACAAAAAGGATTCATTTGTTACTGCTGTAAAAATTAATTTGGGTATTAAAGGGGGAAAAAAATCAGATATGTGTTGAAGAAGAACAGCATTGTCTTAGACCATGCTCATTGTGATGGACATTTATCGAGATAAGAATAAAATAATTACGTAAAGCTGGTTGATTCTAAGGCTGTGTTTGATATGCATTCTTGGAATAGATTTTGGGAATGCATTCTAAATCTATAAAATAGAGAAGAATCAGGTTTCAGACTGCATTGGTAGCCATCTCTCCCCCACCCCCTCCTCTCTCATTTCCTATTTCCTTCCGGGTCCTGTTGTGCATTTGGCAGAGGTGATCTACTTCAGCGCTGTGTCTCTGGTTCCTACATTTTCCAATCAAGCAGCTAGCATTCATTCTCTGCCTTATGCTCTCATCAACAAGTTGTAAAACCCCGATGTTCCTCTGTCTGTCTCTCTGCTCTTTCTTGGTTTTTCCTGGTTGGCTTGGCTTTTAGTTAAACTGGTATATACTACATAGACTTCTTTCTTGGCGTAGTCTAGGCATGTATTTTGGTCTAGGCTAATGATAAGTTTGGGTTTTCGAAGGCTAGCACATTTGTTTCCGATCCTAGGGGCACCTTCATCTCTGTCCAATCTGGTTCCTTCAATTTCCAATCTAATAACCAACACTCGTTGTCTGCCTCATGCTCTCGTCAACAAGTTTCAAAGCCTTAAAATGAAAAGAGGACTCCCCGTGTGTTGTGGGGTCGTGCATGAGCTCTGGGGAAATTAGTCAGCCTTTTACCGGATACCTCTAGTTTCCAGAAGAAAAAAAAAAAGAGGAAACTCCCTCCCCTTTTTCTTTTTCTTTTTCTTTCTTTCTTTCTTTTTTTTTTTTTCCGGGTAAACTGATTTTTATTCATGAAAGTGAATAAAGTTTGTAGATGTCAGATTACAAAGTTCCATCAACCACAGAGTGGAATTAGGTCAAACTGACCTGTTCATAACAGACAGTGTCTTCGATACTAAGGAGTCAACTACAGTGTTGATCTCTCTATAGATAAAATGGAAATTACATTCCAAAAAATATGAAGAGAAGTGAAAAATGTCCTTGACCACGCGTTGGACAAGAAATGACACTGCTATGTTCCCTTCCCACCTGTGATATAAGAACAGAGATCCTTAGAATCCGTCTCCACAACGATGCTATCAATACATTAAGATATCGCTACCAATTGCCAAAGCTTCACCCAGAAAAATAGAACGGAAATGTAAAGGCTCAGATATTGCCACACGAAAACGTCCCAGATGATCTCTAATAAGACCCTCTTGCTGCTCATCTCTCTTTCATGTCGCATCTATGTTCAACGTGAGAAACTGTGCAATGCGAGTTGAAGATTCTGAAACGACAAGTGCAAGAGCGAAAAGGGCTTGGTTAAAAATTTTGATCTCACTTTTCCTTCTCCCCATTTCTTCTATTTTATTTTATTTTCATCTTCTTCAGACATAATTCAACGTAGCCTATGTTAACAAATTTAGTGTTAAGCGATAGTTATGATCTTTGAAGACCTACGAATCAAGAGTGCAAACCTACGAGTCTGATGTTACCAGCTCATATGCATGGACTGATCCGATTTAATAAACCCAGACATCTTAGACTGAGCTGCTCCAGTTGAAATAACTTTTCCTTTACCATAAACTAGAGTTCCTTACTTGAAATGGCCATTGCATCCTCCTGCTGAGAGCATTGCAGCTGTAGACCCAGTAGCAGATTCTACAAAGAGAATGGAATTCTAGATTATAACAGATTATCCACCTGTGCGAGGAATTTTGATCTTCTGGTAGCCTTAACTGTGACTGGTATGGATGTGCAATAAGAACATCATTGAGATCATAGGTTGACAGCAACTGACTGTTCACACGTATCAATATCTTTCTTAGATTACAAGGAACCCTGTGACCTCAGGATGCCATCCAATAACTGAAGGAAATCCCAAATTAAAAGAGGATTAAACCAAAGTTTTCCCAAGCATGAAAAACTGTCTTTATAGTATACCAACGATCTGTAGGTAATTACTAATTTGAAGCATGTACCTAGTGAAATTTGCATCCCATTACCACCCTCAACCCCCCTCTTTTTTCCGTGAATTTAATAGTTTGCAGTTTTGTTCAAAGTTTTCGGAAGTTGCTGCACACAGATAGCCTGTGCTCATGGTAGCATCAAACTTGTCACTGAAATCTTCCACCTATAACAAATAAAGACAATAGGATATATGAATGTAAGCGAGATGAACCACGTTATATCTTGATTTAAAGGGCAGAAGTTAAAAGCTTAGCCAGTGAACAAACTAACCTCATTGACTTGTGTGGGATCACAGTTCACTCCTAGAACTGGAATCAAATCATCCATGGAGGGACTTGCCTGGAAAAGAGTACCATCACCACCAATATTAACAACCAGGACCACACTGCAGATAAGTTGCACAAGATCACTCTGTAAACCAGGCTCTCCCAGTCAACCGCCTTTCACTGCAAAATATCTTGACAACATTTGATTGCATCCATGTGAACCTTACACCTGTTCTACAAGTAACCTAGAATCTGCAATGTCCTCAGAAGATATTGAATTAGAAATCAAATACTATAATGACTTGAATAGAAGGGCAATAATGTCAAAAAGGGAAAATATTGTGAGATATTAAAAATATTTTCCAGAAGATTGGCGTCACATCAGAATTAGAAGAACAAACCTCAGCTCCATGGATAAGATATATTAATCCAACAACTATATCTACTTATTTTATAGAAAATGACAGAGAATCTACAATCACGTACATCATTTTCCTGATGAAAAAACAGCTAATTTAAATCAGAATTTCAAATTAATTCCACAATTTTACATGAATGATAAGCTTTATCCATCGTTGTTTATGCACAAAAAAGAAAAAGATCCATCTTTGTAAATAACTAAATTCCAACAAAAAAATTCAGTATTTTATATTAAAACAGAGGCACATGTTAGAAAATTCACATGACGTTTTTCACTTCTTGATGTCTTCTCTCTTTGCAACACAAGACACATCAATCTGTTGGCACCGTACAATTCCAGCAGCTCCTCCATAACAAAGCCATCTTTCACTACCCTTGTTCATATTCCATCTCACTCTATGCATGGCTACGTCCTTGTGAGGAAAGACTTCAATTTCATTCCTCATTTCACCCTTCTCATTGTCACCACCCCTTGGAAAATTCTCCAGCTCTTCTTCAGCAATAGATTCTTGGTTTGGGTCAGGTTTTTTCTTCTTTCTTGTTTTCCGCTTTGCTGCTCTGCTACTTAGCTCAGCCGGTGCATTCTCAGGTTCAAATCCTACATTGGAATTGTCCTCATAACACAATGCTGGATTTTGATCATCAACTCTTTCCGGGGATTCCTTCATAGGGAAGGGCACGTGTGGCAGTGGGGTGTGGACCGTAAGAATCGTGTTCTCCTCGGTGAGTGATCCACACAAAAAATGAGGGGCACGGTTACGATATGGATCCTTCTCCACTGCTTTTGCAGTAAGCTGAAAATGAAGAACGTTACCATCTGCACTGCAATATGCAACCAAACCTGTTAATCGTGACACTTGAACACCCCATATTGAACTTGGTAAAGAACAATAACGGTTCAATCCCTTCTGTTGTGTCGCAACAATAGGTTTTCCGGTCACTGGAACATCATACGCATTTTTTAACAAACCAAGAATCTGTAATGTACCATTATCAGCACCAAAGGATAAAATGACACATTTTGGATCTGGCAGCCAATCCAAGCTGCGTACAACCCCCCGTAGGTTCCATAGAGGATGGTATGGATCACGAATGTCCCAAAATTTTAGGCCGCTATGTCCAGCTGTGACTATAACGTTTGCACTCTCTGGGTCACTTTCATCGGGGGCCCAAGAAAGTGCTCTTATAGGGACTTTATCTGCACTAAAGCAAAGCAAAGGCCTTGTATCTTCAGAGGAATGTCTTGCAGAGAATTTCCACAAAGCAACTGTTCCATCATGGCATCCAGCTAGTATTAAATCATGTGGGGATAATGGTGACCACTCCACTGTTATAGGAAGACTTTGTCTGTCCCCAAACTTCAACTTTGAGCACCTGAAGACCGGCTCCAGTTTCACAAAACGAGGATCTGTACCCTCCTTATAACAAGCGGAATATAGAACTTTGATTGTACTCAAAGAAGGAACCTCCCACACTTCCACCGAACCATCTCCCAACGATACAAGAAGATAGCCCATGCAATGTTTGGATGCCAAATCATTAACGTCATTAGGCCGCCATTTCACATCCCATGCAACTTTGCCATTGTGGGCCAAACATAACACAAGCCTAGGCAAAGCAACATCTTTTGGCAGACAAGTAGTAATAACTTCTAAGGATCCATCATTTGGTACATTCTGACTAGATGCTGCAAGATACTGCATAGAGCTATTGTTTACTTGCAAAACCGCAACAGAAGGCTCTTTATCCTCATTGCGGTTAGGCAAAGATTGACAAACACCATCAGAATCACTCCTCAACCCAGCTTTCTCTCTCGTTCTTTTCTTCTGCTGGGGCGTTTTGACATCTGATTTAGAAGTTGGCAATTGATGGTTCAAGCATTCTTGGGGTCCTGTCCCAAACACAGCATCTGTCTTGCATCCTTTTAGCATAGCCTTCTCATTAGTATGCATGCCCACCCCACTGCTAGCAAGAAACTGAGCTGAATCTTCTGGAAATTCAACAGCAAGTGCTGGAACAGACTGGCTAATGCTGTTTATATTGTCTGAGTCTTCTATTGCCTTCTTCTTTCTAGGTCTACTGCTGAGATTCTTCAATGGAAGTGATTCTTCTAAGACCTTTTCTTTTCTAGGTCTCCCTCTAGCCTTCTTCAATGGAGTTGATTCTTCCAAGACCTTTTCTTTTCTAGGTTTCCCTCTTGGCTTCTTCAAAGGATTTGATTCTTCTGAAACATCTTCTCTAGGTCTCCCTCTTGACTTCCTCAATGGAGTTGATTCTTCTGCAACACCTTTTCTAGGTCTCTCTTTTGGCTTATTCAGAGGTGGCAAACCCTCCTCTTTCAATGGAAGTGATTCTTCTAAGACCTTTTCTTTTCTAGGTCTCCCTCTTGGCTTCTTCAATGGAGTTGATTCTTCTGAAACATCTTTTTTAGGTCTCCCTCTTGGCTTCCTCAATGGAGTTGATTCTTCTGAAACATCTTTTCTAGGTCTCCCTCTTGGCTTCCTCAATGGAGTTGATTCTTCTGCAACATCTTTTCTAGCTCTCCCTTCTTCTTTCACATTGGCATTTAAGAGGCACCAAATCTGAATGAGACCTCTGCCAGTCAGAGGAGCACCTATCTTGTGATACGGAGATTCAGGAGGATGAGCAGCAACAGCAAGGTACTCACAAGAAATATTACAGTCAGAACTCTGGCAAACTCTTGGACACCAATCCAATGCCCAAACAGGCCCTCCCACATACAGAACAAAATCTTTGTCGCAATGAGATGTGGACTGAAAAGATCTTGAATCTGCTGATACACCGGCCATCTTAGGGACAGTCACTGCAGAAAATTGAGATAACTGTATCCCATTAGTAACATTTTCCCCATGGGGGCTTCCAGTTTCAAAACTGAACCTAATGTTTCTTGGCTTGTAACAGAAATGTTTCCATTCCCTTAAGAAAGTGATTGCAGCAGTCAACTGCTCGATCTCACACATACCCAAAGCTTCTTCACCCACCTCCCCACAAAGCTTCAAAATCATGTCAATTGCTCTAAAGTGACTCTCAACAGAATAATCAAACGTTGAAACCGTGACACCCGGAACATCTTGATCCATTATAAAACCTATCAACCCCTGTCCCTCCCTGGCTATAGATTTTGTTTTCGTCTTTATTCCCCCTTGGTTCCTTTTCAATCCACACTTGCTGCCTTGTCTTTCCCCTTCTTACAAAGTGATTCTTCAGCAATTAGAAAGCATTCTTCCATTTCCTGGAGACTGCTCGGAAAGAGAGAGCTGCCAAATATTTGAATCAGACCAGTAATTGCCGATGAGTAATCTCCGAGAAATCCTTCGGCATGGTGGTTTTTGGTCAATAAAGTTGGGGTTGGAGGAAGAACTCTTGCAAGAACCCTCTAAACTCTGACGTCCTTCTAAATGATCACTGTAAAACAGAATGGAAACAAGTATCAGACAAAGCCAATATTGAAAAATGGAGTTGATGTATCATCTAGTTCACATCATTTTAGAGTTTCAACCAAAACATTGATTCACCTATCTTACCTCACTTCTCCTCCATTGAAGTACTCAAGTTGACACCAGAATGTTAATTAATATCAGACAGATAACAATAATGAATCACAAAAACAATACCCTCTTTTCCATACATGCAACAATTCCTAGAAATAAGACCTGTACCAAAAGTTTCAGTTGTTATGTTAGTTACATAGTTGTCACGGCGGCATGGCGGTCCAAGGTGGTGGAGTCCTGTCAAAGCGGCGCTTAAGCGGCAAAGGCGGTCTAGTGTTAGTCCCCCCTTCCCCCCCCCCCAAAAAAAAAAAAAAAAACACTCAATACATGATGGCATTATGCATCATAGTATCATACCTTTTATCATTAAAATTAAATGTAAGCCACCTCAAGTCATCAAAATGAAAAATCATACATGACACATAAAAAGCAGCAGCAGCAGGCAAAGAAGAAGAAGTTAAAAAAAAAAAAAAAAAACAGAGAAGAAGCAGGCAGCATTAAGTCATTAAACAAGAAAAAAAAAACAGAACAGAGAAGAAGGAGCAGTTAAAAAAAAAAACAGAGAAGCAGCAGTTTTAGTGCGTTACAGAGAAGAAGCAGACAGTAGTAAATCATAAACCAAGCAAAAAAAAAAGACTAGAGAAGAAGCAGCAGTTTAGTGCATTACATAGAAGGAGCAGGCAGCAGTAAATCAAACATGCAATAAAAAAAGCAAAAGAGAATTAGCAGCAGGTTAGTGCGTTAAAGAGAAGAAGAAGCAGAAGAAGCAGAAGAAGCAGAGCAGCTATCCAAGCAAAAAAGAAAAAGAGAAGTAGAAGGCAGCAGCAGCAGCATCATGCGTTACAAACTACAGAGAAGAAGAAGAGCAGTTAACCATGTTCAAGCAAAAAAACAAAAACAGAGAAGCAGCAGCAGGTTAGTGCGTTAAAAAGAAGAAGAAGCAGAGCAGCTATCCAAGCAAAAAAGAAAAAAGAGAAGCAGCAGCAGGCAATGCCAAAAAAAAAAAAAAATGAGTAGAAAAAGAATACGACTATGGAGTAGGGGCTACTAACTACTTACCTTGCCGGAAACGGAAAGATAGAAACTAGGAAGAAGCTTCGCGGCCTTCGTCTGACTCTAGTTGCCGGAATAGCAGTGCCGGAAAAGAGGAACTAGGAAGAAGCTTTGCCTTCGTTTGCGCAAAATCGAAGAGTCGCAGAGTCTTAGACTTCGCAGAGAGAAAAAAACTGGTCGAGGGTTTTTTACTCTTTTTTTTTTTTTTTTTTTTTTGTTGAGAAGTTTTAGGTTTTTAGCTTTAGAGGGATTTCAGTTTTGTATGATCCCATGTAGCAGCATTACACACGAAATACCTGTACATCAACAAATAAAAAGTAAAGAAACAGAATAAATGAATAATGCATGAAAAAAGAAAAAAAAAAACACACCAAGAGAGGCCGCCGACTTGACCACATGGCCCACCAAGGTGTCGCACAGTACGCCCCACCGTCCACATGTGACCGCTGCTGCGCCACACAATGCGCACAACAGCACTACAATTGCAGCAGCAGATAAAGGTCCCGCTTAACCGCCTTGGCGATGCCTAGTTGGTCAAGGCTCCCACCTTTCGTGACTCTCATTAAGCATATCATGAATTTTTATCGTCTCCTGTTACTGTTACTGGCTCATGGAATCAAAACTCGGTTGAAACCTGTCGAAACCGTTGAGGCAATTCGGTTTCGACAGGTTTTGAGACGAGTTGAACCTAAACTTTAAAAAATCTATTAATTCGACTGGTTTCGACGGTTTCGTACTGATTTCGACCGAAACCATCTCAAAACCTGTCGAAACCAAGGCTTTTTAACGCCACTAAGGATGAGTTCCTCCTCTGTATCTCAATCAAAACAGAAGAGTTGCTCTGCTTTACAAGGTGACTACACTCAATTGCAGTTGCAAAACTTTACTGCTGTCTCTAAACAACAAGAAGAACGGCAGAATCAAGAGCAACACTGCTTTGTTTTGGGTACCGACATCAAATCTGAAAGACCAATGAAGGTGGAGAGGGAAGAGGTACCTCAGCAACCGCTGCTTCACTTCTTCGATGAATGGCCACCAAAGAACAGGGACTACTCCACCACAACCCAGCTCTTGATTTCCATTCCAATGCCCTCTCCTGACCTCTCAGTGTCCAATCCCCGAACCCAGAATGGTACTCTTTGTTTCCATTTGATTTTCCTTCAATATATGCTATGCTTCTGGTTTGTACAGTTTTCTTCTGTCATTCCCTTTCAAACCCACATCTATCTTTCTATTTCTGCAAATGGTTGAACTGTCAAAGTGGATGGGTTTTTTTCGCTGGATCAAGAGAACTGCTCTGCTATGCTCTCTGTTTAGTCTGTGACTGAATAATGAGTGCAACAAGAGCCTCTCTCTCTCTCTCTCTATCTCTATTTTGAAACTCAACTTTGATGAAGAAACCAAAGAGCACAAACTAGCAATCAGGGGCAGGCCTATTATCCATATATAGAATCTAAAAGGAACTTGCCAGTAATTCCTCTTTCCACCTCTTCCACTTTTTCATTCCCCAACCCCACCCTCCCTTTCCTCATCTAGAAGGCATTTTAGAAGGATTACAGTGCAAACATCATCGTTTTTAGCCAATCCCCAGTTATTAGTTTATGGTGATCCACATGTGGCGCTCAAAGCTTATGGAGATGCAAGTCACCTACTTTGAAGACGTGATCGGGCGGAGGAGATGATTGAGATGTGGCATCCATGGCATGATAAATGCACCCGAAGTTATTAGTTTATTTTTATTGGGAGGGTTCTTTAATTGCTTCTGATAAAAATGCCGTCATCCCATAATCACTTTTAATTAATGTTGATTAATTATGTTATTTAAATCTATCCATGATTTGTGAGAGTTAATTAATCCCTCTTTATTCATAATACATGTATGATATGGACTAGTCTTAATCGGTAGACATGTCCATGGCCTCCTATTGAAGGTAAATGTAGAAAGTATGTGACATGACCCCGCATAAGCCGACAGGACATTGTCAGGACCTCTGTCATACATTTATCTATATTTACCTCTATCTAGATACGTTAGGGTATGGATAGTGAGAGGGCACTACGATAGTGGGCCATCTTTCATGATTCCATGATTCTAACTAATGCAATAGGTAAGTGCATGACTTGGGTGTATGTCAACCGATAGAATCTAGACATGACACCCAGGTGACCGAAAATGTTGGAAACCCATGATGCGGACAGCCTAGTCCACACTACCACGGTGTGTATAATGACTCCCGACAGGGTAAGTTATGCATGCGAGGGTTGTAGGTATCCAATTCATCTTTTGGGTTATGAGGGAAACCCAAATCATAAAAGACCATTGATGTGTGTGTGCTCAATTTATTATTTTCAATGGTTATTAATTAGCATGTGGTTATTCACTTGTGCATGTGTAGATAATTATACAATGGCTGCCGTTAATTCCAACCTATTAGCACTCATTAGTGAATACAAACTTAATGGTACAAACTATGTCGATTGGTACCGGAGCATTAAGTTGCTCCTGACTGCTGAAGGACTATACACAGTTCTAGATGAACACGTTCCTCCTCAACCCGACCCGAATGATTTTGAGGCAAATGAAGAGATGCAGGACTTCCTCTTGACGGATTCCAAGGCATCACTTTATATCCTAGGATCGTTGGAAAAGTCAGTTGTAGACACGGTTAAGGATATACGCACTGCTGGGGGTAAGATGGATAAGCTTGCTGAATTGTTCACCAGGCAGTTGACACACGCCCATTCTGATGTGGTGAGTCAAATCCACAATACCAAGATGTCCCAGGGGACTCCAGTGATGGATCATGTAATGAAGATGATTAATCTGTTTGAAAAATTGAAATCCATGGAGATTGATTTCAGCTTGCGATACAAGACTGATGTGATTTTAGCGTCACTCACCACTGCCTATGCAGCCTTTAAGATGTCCTACAAGATGTCTGACAAGGAGATGGAGCTCACTGAGCTTGCTAACGCACTAGTAGAGGCTGAAGCGTCCTTGAAAAAGGACAAGGCTGAGGTCAATGCAACTGAGGCAACGCCTTCTTCAAGTGGGAAGAAGAAGAAAAAGGGAAGTAACGGTAAGACCTTGAGACCCAAGGGTGGAAAGTCTATCAATAAAGGCAAAGGCAAGTGCTTCTATTGCAAGAAGGAGGGTCACTGAAAAAGAAACTGTCGTGCTTACCTGGTTACTGTGAAAGACAAGAAGCCGGATGAAACAGAGGCTGCTAAAGAAGGTACATGTGATGTTCACGTTCTTTATGAGTCTAATTTGTCTTTTGAATTGACCAATTGTTGGTTGGTGGATAGTGGTTCCACTATTCACATTTGCAATGATTTGCAGGGGTTCAAGGAGACAAGGAACCTGGAAAGAAATGAGGTGCGTCTTTGAATGGGCACTGGAGCTGAGACCATGGCGATGGTTGTGGGAACTTTTATTTTAAATTTTAGTTCTGCTAGTTTAGTTTTAAAGGATTGCTATTATGTATCCTCTTTTAAGAGGAAGATAATTTCAGTTTCAAAACTTGTTTTGGACGAATATAGTTTTTCCTTTAATTCTAAGTTAATTATTCGTTTTAATAATTCTTTTGTGGTATCCAGATATATGCAAAGTGGTTTGTATTTTCTAGATTGCCCTGTTAAAACGAATGTAGTTTCAAATGTTGTTTTGAAACGGAAAGCAGCTCTAGTGAACTCAACATATCTGTGGCATCTAAGATTGGGTCACTTTAATATGGACCGAATCAATAGATTGGTGAGGGATGAACCCTTAGAGAGTCTGAGGGTGGAACCATTCCCCACCTGTGAGTCATGCCTTCAAGGCAAAATGACTAAGAAACCCTTTAGCAATAAAGGTGCTAGAGCCATAGATCTGTTGGAGTTGATACACACGGACGTGTGTGGACCCATAAACATACAAGCAAGATATGGGTATGAGTACTTGATCACGTTCACCGATGATTACTCTAGATATGGTTACATATACTTGATGCGTAGGAAATCGGAAGCCTTTGATAAATTCAAAGAATTCCAAGCCGAGGTCAAAAAATAGCTCGATAAACGCGTCAAGTCCTTACGATCAGATCGTGAAGGGGAGTATCTATCGGATGAATTTAAAGATTATCTCATATCCCAAGGGATAGTTAGTCAGCTAACTAATTTAGGCACACCACAACAAAATAGTGTATCCGAACGACGCAATCAGACCCTATTGGATATGGTCCGGGCGATGCTCACTTACAGTGAGCTGTCTCTCTCTTTCTGGGGGTACGCTTTAGAGACGACAATATATATCTTGAATAGGGTTCCATCAAAGTTTGTAGCCAAGACACCCTTTGAGATGTGAAAAGGGCGAAAGCCCAGTATTCAACACCTTAGGGTATGGGGTTGCTTAGCACATGTGCGAAAGCAACAGACAGACAAGTTGGAATCCAAGACTTCGAGATGCTATTTCTTAGGCTACCTCAAAGGCACGATAGATTATTATTTCTATGATCCGGTTGACCAGAAGGTCATTATAAGTAAACATGTCACATTTCTGGAGGAAGAAATGATGACCCAGAGGTCAGAACCAGTAGTCATTAAAGAGCTATCAGATAGCTCAGAAACGTTTGCTTTAATGCCCATGCATGAAATTATATTATGATGTGATTATGGGAATGACATTCTAATAAATGGATGGATTGTTTATATATGTGATACATGGGGTTATGGGTGGATGTGGTGCTTCTCTCTATTTCTCTCTCTCTCCCCCTATCTTTTTTTTAAACAAATGTACTCCACCCCATGGGCAGCCCAAATGGTGAGTTGATTTCTCCATGCGGGGTTTCTTTATTATTATGGAAAGGAAAGTGTATAGAACTACTTATTAATCAGTTTCCCTCCAATTTAAGTATTTCTTCATCTCACTCTCAACTCAGCTAAAAGAAGAAAAAAAAAAGAGTTTTTAAGTTTTTATTTTATTATCCAATCATCCACAGTGATTTGAAGTCTCATTATTAACTCCTATTTCTTTACTAACAAAAGTCCGAAATATCCTTCATGAGTTGGGATAACTACTTGAACGGCATCGCCAACTCCAAAATTTTAATGTTTTATTTGGATTCAATGTATTATTTAGGGTTCAAGTACTTTATAATTATGTGAATTAATTATAAATTTATAATACCACTGTAGTGTCTGTATCGTATCAGCACGTACATTAGTAAACTTGGATCAATAATCACAAGTACTATTTTCAGTGATTTTTTTGTCAATGTAATTCATGGATTATGTTTAAAATGTGAAAAATAGGCAACCTGCAAAAAATCAGGTCTAAAAAACTTTGTTTTAGGGTCGAAACCTTGGTTTCCCCATCAATGGGAAAAATTCCCAGGTTTCGATCGAGATATGGTCGAAACCGAGGCGAACTCAATTTTCTGGCTGGTTGAAACCTTGTCAAAACCCGAGTTTTAGAACCTTGGTTACTGCATGGTGCAGTAATGCATCGTGCAACGGCCGCAAGGGACATGTGCACCATGTGGGCCCCGCTATGTCACATGGGCTCTACAGCACCGCACGATGCAGTATTGCACCGTGCAGTAACAGGAAGTGATAAAGATCCACGTACCATTGCTAATCACATGGATTCCCGATTGGACGTCTTGACAACTATGGTTAGTTACCATACATATGTTTCTCAACCAATTGGAGAGGGGTTTGCCTTTTCTCTTTCATGGTGATGATATAATTTTGGTCAAATTTCATGGACACCCCTGTAAATATTCAATATGTCATGGATTTTTCAAATTTGATCAAAATATCACAGACATTCCTTATTTTATGAATTTATTTTAACTTAGTCCTCTCCGTTAGGTCTAGTTAAGTTGTTAACTCTTTTATAATGGCAAAATACAAAGGGTGAACTTTCCATAATACTCTTAGGTAAAACCCCAAATTACCCTTCTCTCTTCATCGTCTTGTTGGTCTGGAGGCGTAAGCAACAAAAACAGGGAACGGGGCTGATCTGCAACACCCAGTTCACGGCTTTCACGGCTTCTCCACTACTCTAACCACCAACCAGGCAGCTTCCCTGCTTAAACACCCCTCTGTGCTCGCCGTCTTCGAAGTTCGTCATTGCCAGCTCCACACCACTCGTTCTCCTCAATTCCTCGGCCTCAAAAACCACAGGGCCTCTCTAGTCTACAAACCTTAGTGATTCGGGCTAAGAACAATCTAAACAGTACGGGTTGTAATCAAAGATTGATCTTTCCAACGCATTTCGATCAGAAGCTCCCAAACTTTATCAAATTTGCGGCTTCTTCCCAAGATAGAAAGCATAGTATCATAAGAGAAGGGAGTGTGGAAAAAACCCCTCTTCTTTCCTGTGCGATTGAAGAATTCCAAAGCCTGCAAAGGATTCCCATGGCTAATCTAACCCTTTTCAAAACCCTATCAATCAAATCGTTCGAAAGAAAGATACCACTCACCTTGAGAGACTGTTTCAAGTTCTGACTCGAGGAAGCGCTGCTAATAATACGGAAAATCGTATCCACGACGTGGGAATTGTCGTCGACCGAGTTTATTGAGTAGAATAATCGGGGATAAGAGAAGTGGGGTTCTGTGAGGAAGAATCAAGATAAAAATTTAAAATCGAAGATGGGTACCTTGTCACAGATAGAAATGGAGAGCTTTTCAAAATCATTCTGCCTGAATATTCGTTGAGCTCTATCTATAAATCGAAATATTCCTCCCTTCCTCCCTCCTTACCGGTTACAAGCTTGGAGCATAGGCCATATATCCTAGGGCGATTAAAATCCTTGACTCTCACTCTCAAACTCTTCCATTGCCATGAGTTACAAACCTATCGTTGAAATCAGTTCTGCAACTACAACATACCCCATCTTCAGAAATTTGCTGATCAAGTATTACTTGGGTTTTGGGGATTTTCGTTTAAAGGGAAAATTTCACGGACACGATGGAGAGGCCAAGAACGACGAATACGATGAAGAGGAATAGCAGAAGCTAATACCCATCGCTATGTCGCCGGAGAAAAAATCGCCGGACTTGATTTTCGACCGAGTTGGAGTTGGAGCTGGAGCTGGCGCAGCTGATGGTTGCCCACGGTGGTTGATTGAGTTCTCCTAGGGAAGAATATGGAAGATGATGGAATCTTAGTAATTTTAGGAAAAATTACTAAGAGGGTAAAATCGATATTTTAACTTTGAATGGTAACCCTAAGGGGAAGGTTGACATTTTGATCAAATTTGAAAAATCCATGATATATTGAATACTTATAGGGGGTATCTGTGACATATTGAATATTTACAAGGGGTGTCTATAAAATTTCCCTATAATTTTTTATCGCAGTAAGAGGGTGTGGAATCAAATTTAGAACTATGAAGAGATGTTTTAAGATAAAAAGTTTTCTAGGTTGAGTTGCAAAAATATATGGAAGCAGTTGAGTATAATAATCAGGAGGAGAAGAAATGAGGAATATTTAGTATTGATGGCCAAGATACATCTCAATGTTATTTCTTCCGTCTTGGTTTTGTAATCAACAAAAGATAGACTGAGATTTCCAATGGGGATGTTTTCCATTATTAGATCAAGGTGTGCACAGTACAGAGGAAGATGTTTGATTGAGATGTTTATCTCATGTGCAGGGAAGATAAATGACTGCTTGAGTGTGGAGAAAGTTGAAGGCTCTGAATGGACACAGAGAAGGCTAAAAAGGACATTTTCCATGGTAGTGGAACCTCATGAATACTGATATGGTTTTAGATAGAGCAGAATGGTACAGCAGGATTTGTATAACCAGCCTTAAATAGATGAAATATAATGTAGTGGAGTTACATTGAGATATGTTGGAGCTTAGGTGATGCACGAACAATGGCTAGGGATTGTTAGGTCCCATTTAGTAACACTTCTGTTATGGGAGAATGTTCTTTTCACAGAAGTGCTCTTTTTCGATTTTTTGCTGTGAGAATACTCTCATGGAAGAGAAACAACGTTTGGTAAAACTGTTACAAAAATGTTCCACGAACAAAAAAAAAAAAAAAACAAAAATAGTGTTTGAAAGATATTTTACAAAATCACTTCTTTTATATAAAAAATTACATAAGTACCATTATGTTCAACATTTTTTGTTCAAAATAGAAGACATCATAAATCAGTAGTGGTCATGAATAAAACCCAAAATATCCTTCCATGTTTTGATCAAACAAAATGATCTATTGGATAATTACAATAATCCAATGCATTGAACTTGATGCAGTAGTAGAATCTGGTGTTACCTGGAAAAGAATAAAATAGTGGACTGCAATCACATATGCTATTATTATTACCCGTTGCTACGGTGGCCTGACATTATGGTCTATGGTATCCAGTCTTTACTAAATATAAAAGGATATCATCAGATTAACTTAACCAAATTAAATTACAATAATTTTAAGAATTAGAAGAAATTAGAGTTTCTAATCACAAACACTCTAATTCAAAATAATCAGCCATTCCCTGCAAGTGGTGTCATTACAAACAAACCAGTCCATGAAAGCTCAGTCAAACGGGAACCATAATCATGCATCATTCAAAGATTAACATAGTAAACTAGAAGCAACGGCTCATCTAATAAAGTGTAACAGTCTTTTGCCCATTGGTTTCCTTTCGTTTCTTCCTCCTCAAACAAATCAATGACTGAAAATAGAGACGAACCCATCTGAAGTTTGATTTGCATTTCCTTTAAATTTCAATTATTAAAGCAACAGAATTCAGAAAAATGAATTAAAAGATACCCACTATAGCCCATTCAACCTACTTCTCATTTTCAACCAAAACAGATAGAGGGCGTGAAAGGGAGGGAGAGAGATAAACCAAAACAGAGAAAAGAGGGGTGGGGTAAGAAAGTACGTGGAGATGAAATATCCGGTTGAGATCTTGTATCCTGGTTTATCTGTCTGCGATCATTGATCCTTGAAAACTAAGATAGAAAAGGAAAAGAGCGAAGTTGGATTTTTTACAATCTAAACCGATAAATGGTGGGGAGGGAGAGAGACAAACAAAAACAGAGAAAAGAGACATTCTCTAAAATTTAGTAGACTAGTAAACAAGCAATCCACAAGTTAAAAATTAAAATCCATTAAGTTCAAGGGATTTGCAGATTTCTCTGTACCATGTGGAGGAAGTTGCAGAGAGTCGAGCGAGGATTCGCCTCTCTTGCAATAGAGTTACATTCCAGACGAGAGAGTAGTTGCAGCTGGTTTCAGGCGTGAGAGAAGGGATTTGGGATTTTGTCTTCGTTCGGATGGACTTAATCTAACATTCCAGACCCTGTAGTGGCAGAATCCTTGTGTACTGACACACACTCTTACACTTTTTTATGTTGAAGATAAACTACCCAAGCGGTATAGTATGGGATAGTTAGGTTCTTCGTGTATCACCGACAACCCCTTTTATGTTTTTTTTTTGCGGGTGGGGTGGGTGGGGAAGAACAATAAATAGAACACAAGAAAGAGAGAAGGATATAGGTTCTACAAGAATCCACCTCTGAAAGCTCTAGAATCCACAAGCAAGGGCATGAAAGTTGTAAATTTTCTAAGAGTAAATTACTCCTCCTCCCCTCGATTATGCTCGAATGATGGTGGCAATACAATAAGATATCCAAGAATGTAATTTCACACGAAGGAGAGAGAGAGAGAGAAAGAGTGAGTGAATAAGCTCGGCGGCAACCTCTTTCCGGCTTTCTGCTATAAGTTCTCTCTCTCTCTCTCTCTCATCCCCTGTCCTCTATCCCCCACCCTTTTCGTCTGCAACTCCGCTTCCCCCACCGCCTCCTCCCCCGTTCGTATTGGTGAATTCGCCCACAGACCGCAACTCTCCCGTCCTGTGATCTCCTACAACACCTCTCCCACAATCTCTCGCATTCCGTTCCCATTGGAAATGACGACACAGAAGTGACTGTCGAGATAGCAAAGATGGTGTGGAGAAAGAGAGATTCATGGTCGGAGGGAGGGAAGAAGAGAACTCCGGCGATGGAACCAGCTAAGGGAAAGGGAAAGGGAAAGGGAAAATAAAAAATTAGGTCTAAAGTTTCACTGTGGGTTTTGCTGTTCTGAAGATTTGATACTTCTGATTTATTAATTTAGGGACTTGATTTGCAGGTCAGAAAAAATAAAAAATTGGAGAACTGAAATCCTCGAATCAACAGAATAAAACCAAGCCACAAGAAAATGAAAAAATAGAAGCATCCCCACGGTTAAACGCTGCAACCACCTAATGGCAATCGGGAAAAATAAGAACAAACCAATCTCAAATAATTCCACTAAGTTTAGGATTGAGGTGGACAGAAGGAGCCGTAGGTGGAGGAGAGACGGAGGAACGAGAGAGGGAGAGCAGGGAACTCGGAATCGGAGACGGAGAAGAAGAGAAGAATGAGAGGGAGGAAAAATGAGATGGAAATTACGGAAAAACACATTTTCTTAAAAAGTTGATAGTGATATGACATGGGCAAATATGTCCGGTTAATACTGTGGCTGACTCCCTGGCTCGGATGGCCTGTCGATTACATCGATTACATGCACGAACAGTTTGGCTTCTTTTCTTTCTTTGATTGTGAGAGTTATGCTCGCTCTCAACACCTTGAGTTTTTGCATGATCTAATCAATTACTGATTTCTACCAAAAAAAAACAAGAGAAAATGAATAAGAAAACTTATCTCTTCTTCTTCTTGTCGTTCGAACCCTCGGCACCTATCTGTTATCTTCTTCCTCCGGCGGAAGCAGAGAACATCATCGTACTCTGGTCAACTGATACCATAGGTGATTTTATTATTTTCCTCGATAATGGAAATCTTCAAATACAGAGGTTCGAAGGTGAACCCTTACTTCTTTGGCAGAGTTTCGATTTTCCTTCCGATACCCTTATCGATAATCAAAATTTCACAATCAATAGGTCTCTGGGTTCATCATATAGCTTGGAGACAATTTTATGGGTTTGTATTCCAATTTCAAAGCAGGATTAGAACAGATTTACTGGAAGCACAGGGCCATGGAAGCAAAAGCTAGCATCATTGTCGGCAATGGACCAATTTACGCTCGAATCAGCCCAGATGGATTTCTGGGTATGTATCAGACAGAAGCAGCACCAGTCGATGTGCAACCATTCGACACCTTTCAAAATCCAATTTCAGGAATCCGACGACTGAAACTGGAATCGGATAGGAACCTTAGGGATTATTTCTGGAACAGTTCGAATTGGGTTTCTGATTTCCAAGCGATCAAAGACGAGTGCGAGCTTCCAAATGTGTGCGGATCTTATGGTCTCTGTATTCCAGGGGGAGGTTGTTCGTGTCTGGCTAACCGAACAGAGTGTTCCTCCGGTGGATGTCTTCCACTAGAATCCGGCAATTTTCGCAGTGCGATTGACGAAGAGAAAGCGGATTCGTATTGGGTATTGACAAGAACCGGTATTGATTTGCCTTAGAAGGAGTTAATGGGGTTTGAAAAGATGGGATCTTTAGAGGAATGTGAGAGTTCCTGCGAGAGTAATTGCAGCTCTTGGGGAACTGTTTTTTATAAGGGAAATTTTCAGCGCCACCCCTCAAATGGATCAATATTTTAATGTCAACCCACGTCAACCCACTAAGGGTCAATATATCACTTGGGATCCAAAAACTAACGGAAAAAACATTTTAACCGTTAATTAGTGATGTCATCAGGTTAGATGTCTTTAAAAGACTATTTTACCCTTCCCCCAATTGAAACTTGTCTTCTTCCTCAGTCGAACGAAGGCCTTCCCGTCTCTGAAACTTGCATTTGTTTCTTGTCGATCTAATAGAAAATTTCACAAATTGAATCCAATTTCATCGAAGACCATGAATAGATCATTTAGATTCACAACTAAGAGGAAACGAAAATGAAAAAGGAAAAACCCTAGTTTAAAATTTTTTTATGGAGGAATTGTAGAATCGTAGTCAGAGGCCGAGAAGGGAGTGGGGGGAGGGGGAGTCGATGGTGTTGGGAAGTGTGAATCTATTAACCCTTCTCACACTTCTCAGAGTTCAAAATCAAATTGGGATGGTCTGAGTTGGGTTTCGGTTCCAATGGAAAGGGGAAGATCGAGATAGTCAGTACTGGGTTTAGTTCTAAAATAGAAGTTCAGGAACTTCTGGGTTCGCTGCAAGTGAGATGATTAGAGGGCAGAGAGATTCAATGTAAATGTGTGTGTGTGAGAGAGAGAGAGAGAGAGCAGCAGCAGCAGCAGGGTAGAGAGGTTCGCTGTAAACCTGTAAGTGAGATGATCAGAGGAGTTCGATGTAAGAGAGAGAGAGAGAGTAAATGGGGAGTAATACCTGAATCTGTTTTGTGATTCAATCTGAGCTGTTATGTCTCAAATTCCATGATCAATTGCTCCTAAAAAACCAAAATTATTTTTTAATTGTCAATACTAGCGTATAATCTACCAAATGTTGAACCCCATGCTTATATGCAGAATTGCAGAAATGAGGGACATCAATGAGGAGATCCATTTATAAGTTGTTCTTGCTCTTTCCTCACTTTCGATAGAAAAAAAAAAGAGATTTACAAAGAAAACAGATATGCCAAAATATGGTAGGACCGGTGAATAGTGGTCGCACGTGTCCTTCTCTTCCTTCAATTTACCCCAAAAAATTGCAGGTAGATCTAACTCTTCCTTCAATGCCTTCTCTTCCTTCAATTACCCCCAAAAAATTCCTCCTTTTTGCAGGTTTCAGAATTAGGGTTCTATGGTTCTTCTTTTGCTCCTATTTCAAAGTAGAAGAGAAAGAAGAAGATGAATCAAGGAAACCCTAACCCTAGATGACTAGCCTCACAGACGGAGAGAGAGGGGGAGAAAATAAGTTGCAGAAATTAAAAAAAAAAAGAAAAAGGTGAAGGGTAGTTTAATCATTTGCTTTCAACTCAGTTAACCACTTTATATTTTTAGCATAAAGGTTAATTTAGTCAGTTTACTTCCCCTCAGTTAACCCTCAGTTATTTCCGTTAGTTTTGGGTCCAAATTGATATTTTGGCTCTTAGTGGGCTGACATTAAAATATTGATCTATTTGAGGGGGTGACATTGAAAATTTCCTTTTTAATAAATGGGTGGACAACACGGGCCAGAGAAGAGCAGTGAAGGAGTGGGTTTAGCGAGTTCGGATCTGCTACCCATATAGGGACGGGTGGGGACAGACCTCAACCCTCCATGGGGTGTGAGACCCACGCCCCATGGAAGGGTCAGATCTGTCCCCACCCATCCCCATGTGGGTAGTTGAACCGGATTCGGGTTTAGCAGTTGGGATAACTCTGTTATCTTTATCCTCTCAATTACATTGCCCGTACTTGACGTCAAGTACATCTAATAGAGGAAGGTGGACTCCATGTAGACCCCACCTCAGGCAATGTGTTCGGGCAGGGGATAGGATAGTCATTTAGATGTGCTTGACGTCAAGCACGAGCAGTGTAATTGAGAAGATAAAAATTCCTGTTGGTTGCTTGGTTGTAATCTTGGTTGGGGTTGGTAGATTTATGATATTTAAGATTTGGAGGAGGAAGGGGGAAGGGCATGGGATATTTAAGAAGGAACAGGGGCTGTTTCAGCTCTTCATCTTCACTTCCTCTTTTCCAAAGGTTGGAGACGATAGAGCGAGAAGAGAGAAGTTAGGATGTTTTAAGACAAATTGTGAAAGGGTAATATAATCTTTTCCCATCACTTAACAACCACTTTTAACAGATTGAGTACGATTGATAGAATGTTGTTAATGCAAGGGAAAGAAGAGTTATTACTCAATACCCAAGGGTGGGATTTGTCATTTGAGCATAATTGAGGGGAGGGAAGAGTAATTTACTCATTTTTTAAATATAGCAGCCCATATATAAACTTCAGTAGAACACCCAAACTGGACTCTACAATAGTGTGGCCATCCAGACTTCCGACACATTCAAATAAACTGGCCCAAAATTTAATAATAAAACCCCTACAATCCATCATTATTTGTGGTTTTCCAAGCCTGTATCATGACAAGAGAATATTAAAAAGTGAAAATACATGAAGGAAAAGCTACTGTTGCTGAACCCCACATTCAAATTCATCCTCTTTGAGAAAACTTCTATTATTGGATTTTCTCCCTATTTTTATTACTATGTTTACCTTCAATAGTTTCATTTGGACATAAAGTACAGTATAAAATGACAGTGAAGCAAGTTCCACCTCTAACAAGAAATTAAGTAGAACAGGTTTTGAATTTTGACCACAACTGCAATGTCTAACGGCTATCCTTAAAAGGGGGGATGGGATTGGGGACACGGTATGGACTAATGTTAAAAGCGCACAGTTTTGATAACGTGTTGTTTCTGTTGTTTTTGTGCCAATAATATTTCTAGCACATAAATGGCATAAAAACAAAAAAAAAAAATCGTTTGATAAACCTGTTTTGTTTCAAATGGTTTTTATAACAGAAATCAAAATTTATAACAATTTATGCCTAAAATAACGTTTTTGTAATAACAATTTTTTCTTGTTTTTACATTTTTGTGGCTTTTAAAAAAAATTGTTACCCAATAAGAGCTTGCAATGCAAGTTGGTTGCTATCTCCATCTCTCGCTCAACATAAGGTCCAAACCCTCGAAAATCCTAAGCTCTAACTCTCTGTCTCTCGCTCATCTCTCTCTTTGGCGCACGCTCAAGATCCATCATAACCTCTGCTCGAGTTGGGACCTCAAGCTATCATCATCCTCACCTCAAGCTCAACGATCTCTGCTGCTGTCTCTCCACCGTCCAGGTAAATCTCTCTCTCCCTCTCTCGTAAAGCTTGACAAACCACCTAGTGTCGTCGGAGAATTTCTGTTTTTGCTCTGGGGTCAATAGATTTTGTTTCCAACCTTGCTCTCCAAGCTTCTCCGCACTACCCTTCGCTCTCTAAGTTGATTGTTATCTTCACAGTCTGGTCTTCTCTTCTATTAACTTCCCCTGTTTTATCTATAGTTAACTTTGTTACTGTAGTTATAATGACTCTTTTACAGTTAAGAGATTTTGGCGAGAGAAATTGTCTTCTTTTGGATCGAAAGGATGTTAAAATTGGATGACTACATTCTTTCTCATATTCTGATGATCACAGTTGATGTGATATAAACAACAATCTCATGATCTAAGTTTAGGTCATCTTGTCGTTCAATTGGTATGACCATGAAGGAAGGATGTTTGTTTTCCATGGGAAAATGGATATATATGATGGGTAACCCATGAAGGATGTTTTCAGTTTTGACTTAAGGAATTAAGGCAGAATTATATTGATAATCATCCTATTATAAAATACAGAAAAGAAGAAGAAGAAGGAGGAGAAAATATGGAAAGGAATTAAGGCAGACTTATATTGATAATCATCCTATTATAAAATACAGAAAAAAAAGAAGAAGAAGGAGGAGAAAATATGGAAAGGAATTGAGGCAGAATTATATTGATTTGAAATCTAATGTGAAGTGTTAATTTGAAGTCTAATGTGAAGTTAGGGCTTTCAATATTAATAATATATATATCCCCTTTAGGATGAATATTTACAAATTTATCAAACCTAAGAAGAGATGACTTTCTCTTATTTTATCATCTTCTTCTTCCATCTACTATGATCACTATTTATCACAGAAATCAGAGCCTCTTGCCCCTATAAACTCAAAGTTGTATTGGAGATCGGAAACACTTACAAAGCCACAAGCCCACAACTCTCCCTTCCTATCCTTTTCAATTTTTCCCTCACCAAATTAAAAAGGAAAAAAATAGAGAGAAGAGAACCATTTGTTTTTGTTAGACACCAAATACGACAGCATCCCCCGGAACTTCATGAATGATGGTTGGAACTAAAGCTTTATAGCGAATATTTGCTTCTCCTTTCGAATTTAGAATACTCCTTATAACAGAAATTGGGCCTCCTTTAGTTTCGCTGAAGTATATACTGATTTCAATCTATATTCAAATATAAAGGTTATTAGTACTAAATAACTAATTTAGCTACCGCAATAAATAAAAAATTCAAAAAAAAAATAAAAAATTTTAGCACGCATTTCAACATGTCAATAGAGAAACGAACATCATAGCTGATTACTTGGTGATGCTGCAAAAAGAGGCATTTCCGTCTACAGTACTTCCCAGATTCATCTGTGATGAATGAGTCATTGATGCATTAAGTAGACCTAGGTTTGTTTTTTTCTAGATAGCTATTGGGTGCTCTTGCTAAGGGCATTGCCGAAAGTGACAATCTCCTAATAGGCATTGTTCTTGTATCCGTTTGGGAATGCCTAGACGTTAAATCTTGTATTGTTCTTCGTTTTTTTAGGGATAATTACTTGTACACCACCTGTACTAATGCTCGTTTGCTTAATATACCAAGGGATTCAAACAATTACTTGACACCCCTTGACCTGACGGTGTTAGTCCGCTGTTGGTGGTTGAATGGAAAAGTCCATTTTACCCTTATCATCTATTCAGTTGAAAACAGTGAAGTTAAAATTACTTATTAAACCCTCTTCTTCTCCTTCCTACTACAACTACATCTCCTGCTGCAACCTGCTCCTTTCATTGTTGAACCATTTGTTGTTGCCATGGCGATTTGCAGATGCTGGAGAAAAATGAAGCAAACATTGTAGCAACATCCTACCGCCGACCATAAAAAACCATTCTCTCACTCTCTTTGCCATCAACCTGCATATTAAAAAAAAAACACCCGACAGTCATGGCTGTTGTTTCAAGAACCATAGAAGGTTTTGGGTTATTTTAATTTTAAGTTTGTTTAAGAAAATAGATTTTATTCTGAAATTGATGAGGGTTCGAATCTAAAATCGGTGGGTTGCAGGAAGAGAAAGAAGGATTTTGGTTATTTTGATTTGAAATTTATTTAAGAAAAGATAATTTTTTCTAAAATCGATTAGGGTTTGAATCTGAAATCGGTGGGTTGCTGGAAGAAGAAGAAGGATTTGGGCTTATTTTGATTAGAAATTTGTTTAAAAAAAGATAATTTGTTCTGAAATTGATTAGGGTTTGAATTTGTAATCGGTGGGTTGCTGGAAGAAGAATAAAAAGGATTTATTTTGATTTGAAATTTGTTTAAGAAAAGAGAACATTTTCTGAAATTGGTGGGTTGCAGGAAGAAGAAGAAGGAAGAGGAGGAATAGGGTAAAAGGGTCACTTCACTACCTTTTAAGGGTAGATTGGGCATTACAAAAAATTTAACCGATGACATCACTAAACTAACGGACAGGACCTATTTGAAATAATGGTAAAATGCAGGGGGAATTCATGTAATTGTTTAAAAAATTGAGTATTTTAAGACAACAGACAATAGTCTAAGGTGTATACGTAATTTTCCCTTCTTTTTAATACAATTTGACCTTCTAGCAAAAAGAAGTAACAAAACATATATCATCAAATCTACCTAATGGGTCTATTTCGTCTAAGTTTTCAAGCCCATATGTTGAAGGTTCCATTCGGCCTTCTTCCTTGTTTTGGATGTTTGTTTTCTGTCAACATAAAGCCGATATGTTAACTGATTACAGAACAAGAAAAATCAATTATAGTAGTCCATATATATTTGTAAGCAAAATGCAATTGTTGCCATGAAATCGATCATGATTCACAAATTATGTATTAAAAACAATAATTTGTAGTCCACAAATATATTTACTTGTTATTGGTTTCCTCCCATGTCTCGCTCTTATCTTGCCCAATGACCGCCCACATCTTTATATTCCTTGATCTCAATATGGAATACATGCAATCAATCATGATTCACAAATTATGTATTAAAAACAATAATTTGTAGTCCACAACTATATTTACTTGTTATTGGTTTGCTCCCATGTCTCGCTCTTCTCTTGCCCAATGACCGCCCACATCTTAATATTCCTTGATCTCAATAAGGAATACATGCAATGTATCTATAGACATAAAACTACCCAAGTGAAGATTGATAAATGGTTATTCCATGACTAAAGTAAGCCATTTTGAATGTGCATCCTTGTCAAATGCTATCTAAATTATCCAATCACACTTCAAGGAATTATGATGATACCCATGATACCTGTTTTGCCCTTACATTTATAATAATATTACTTGGATCATATTTATGTAATGTGTCGATTGGAGAAAAAATTATCCATATAGTTGATCCAATTTTAGCTGGGTTAAGGCTGAGTTGTATAATTATTGTTATGCTTTTTTACATTTGTGACAAAATTACTTAGATGATCATGATTCTTGTTTCTGCCTTATTTCTGTGGTAATAATTACTTGGATTATAATGTCTATTTCCCTTATATCTGTTAATATATAATTCGGTCACAATTCTTATTATGCCCTTTCATATGTGACGATAGTACAATTATAATTCTTATTGTTCCTTACATCTGATAATTTTGTTCCTTACATCTGATAATTAGACTTAGGTCATGATTCCATTTTACCCTTACATTAGTGATGATATCATTTAGGTAAAGGTGGGGTGGGGGTGGGATTTGTAGGGTGGTGCGAGTAATCGCAACGTTGCAGTAGGGATGATGTGGGAGCGAGGTCAGAAGAGGAGGGGATGGACTACCATCCAAGATGGTTCACTACATTCCACGGAGGAGGAAGAAGAAGAAAACAAAAGGGAGATATATCGGTGATAAAAAAATGGTTAATAGGTTATTATGAGAGGTAATTTGGCCACTTTTTTGGGGGAATTACATGTGGAAGTTTGATAGGAGAATTTGACTAAATAAAGTATAAGCTGAGGGGAGTGATAGAAAATTTGTCCTTAATAAAGTATTAGTTGAGGGAAGTGATAGAAAATTTCCCTTATATGTCATTGACGGGGAAAGACGGGGAAAGAAAAGCTAGCTATAACAATTGATTGCTTTCCTTGGAAGACAATTCCAGCTCTTGCTCTGTCCTCGCAACTTGTTAATGTGCCACCATATCAGAACCATTAGTGGTGGAATGGATTGCATCCCTAGTTAGTAGAGAAAACATATATTAGAAAAGGGCAAAGATCGCTGATTGATCGTGTAGCCCCTACATCAATATAAGGGGCTAATGAGAGTGTGCATAGGAGTGTTCTCACTCCTGTGTCTTGGTGCAGAAACCAAGCGATTAGGTAGCGTGTTTTTTCCCTCAAAAAAAAAATTCAATATTGCAAAACTCGGGATTGAATCAACCGGATCATCCGATTTGTATCAGTATCAACAATCAAGGATCCAAGCAATGCATCAATACTAAGATTGGTTTGATCCATATCAAGATCAATGGCACCCATTAATCCAGACTCCTATACGACTTCATAAATCCTAGATCAGTAAATCCCACGTAGATGCTCTTTCATAAAGTAGTCCACATATGCTATGTGTGTGTGTATTTGTGCATGCCACATAATCTCATATGTTTGATCTCAGTGGGGGTCCCGGTTTATTTAAGAGTTGGGCCAATTTAGTTTTAGTTAATTGCCAAAATGGACTAAACTTGAACCATTACCACCTCTAATTAGCGCTACGCAAATCTTAAAACACATTTGTTTTTGTTCGACTGTCTTCATTATAATTTATATTTAATAAAATTGACCATCATAGGAGAAGAAATCATCCGTTGTAGTCTAGTTGGTTAGGATACTCGGCTCTCACCCGAGAGACCCGGGTTCAAGTCCCGGCAACGGAATTTTTTTTTCGGACAGATCGAGGGTTGGGTGGACGGTTGGATTTGTAGTGCTCCAAGGATAAATTTCCTATAATCCACATTTGTGTAAGGAGAGGTTAATGTATTTTTTGAACTTAAATGATAGAAAACATGATTTTGGTAAAGAAGATAGAAAACTTGATGAGATAATGGTTTCAAGCCATTATATTGAAAACTTATTTGAGAAATATAGTCATTATAACTAGGATTGAGTTTTCCCACAATGGGATCAGATGGTGTCTATAGGGTATAAGAAAATATTATCGATTATTTGTATAGGGGGCAAACATTGTCAACCATTGATAATTGTTATTTTCTTTTTAGACACTATATATCATGGAGCACACCTTTAGTTGTTACTTGTTGGAGGTTGTTTGCAAAGAAATAAGGGTGAATTGATCTCGCAAAACGAGTATTCACAAGTTTTTGTTTTTGCATCTTAATTATTTGAATTAAAAACAAAGTGGTCATGGATTCTCCCTTTGAAGGTGGGTCTTGGTGCAATGGTAAATGTTGCTCTATTGTGACCAAGTGGTCACAGGTTTGAGTCTAAAAACAACTTCTTTGTGGAAAAAAAAAAAGGGTAAGGATATACATTATGACCCTTCCAAGACCCTGCATAGACAAAAACCTTTATCCCCTCAAGTGCATCAAAATGATATATTTGACGGTGCACATGCACTTGGGGGAGTGTTTTAAACAAAAACACTTTAAAGTGGACCCTCTTGTTGTAGCTAGTTTTTATTTCCCCGTTAATGACATATAGAAGAGAAATTTTCTCACTCCCCTCAACTTATACTTTATTAAGGGAAATTTTCTATTACTCCTCTCAACTTAAACTTTATTTACTCAAATTCCCCCATCAAACTTCCGCTTGTAATTCCTTCTAAAAGGTGGATTCTTATCTCTTCTTCTTCCCTATTATTTTATAATGGCCAAATTACCCATCATAATAACCTATTAACCGGTTCTGATCATCGGTATTTCTTCATTTTTATTTTATTTTATTTCTTCAAAGTCTTATTCTTCCTCCTTTGTGGAATGCAGTGAACCATCCTGGATGGTCGTCGACCCATCCCCTCCTCTTTTGACTGCGCTCCCACCCCACCCCCTAGTACGTGTGACGTTGCGATTACCCCCACCACCCTGCAAATCCCGGCCCCACCCCCACCTTTACCTAAACAATATCATCACAAGCCATGCATTCTAGCAACCTCAATGAGCTCCCGAAGAAGAAAATGAAAACTAGAAGCTGAAGTGCCATCAGAATCAAATTTTGGAACACAAATGTAGATACCATGCATGCAATTTTGAGCTACTATGTCTGTGTCTTTAAAAGGAAAGTGCTTAGGAACAATAGCAATAAAATTCCACAAACGTTAGACCTTAGAAGTCAAGTCTTTCCTCTTATTACTCCATGAGCAATATTATAGTTATAAGTGACCACTTCATTGGCCATCATAGGAGTATTGAAACCCATTTTTTGGGGGGTGTGGTCGTTTTGACCCCTCTTTTGTTGTTATCAAACGTTTTATGTGCAACTATGCACGGCCGCGCAGGAAAATTTTAGCCACGGAAATATTATAGAATTTTTTTTCATTGGAAGAAAGAACAGAAAGCTTTATAGTGTAGTCCACTTTTGTATCCAAATTCTATAAAACAGTCTTGAAAGACACATCTCCTTCTCTTAAGTCTCATTGAATTGGAAATGTTGAATATATCAAAGTCAACCTCCCATTTATCGCCATGTGTCCCAAGTCTAATAAATTAGGGTATGTATATATATTCTATAGTTGAGGGCTAGGCACGCCACCCGTATCCTATGCACGTTAATAGGCGGATCATTTCAAAAGGGGAAGAGAGAGATAGACATAGGCTAGGCAAGGGGGCGATGCGCCCAACTTTTTTCCATATTCTATGTAAGGGTTTAATTGTATGCATTTCTTATTTTGGTGGTTGATGAAATGTTGGTCAATTTGTCTCGTTGCTTGTGATCCTTCTACATACCGATGACTGATTCTAGCCTCAATGACCTCCCAATTGGGACGCAAATGTAGAAACCATGCAATTTTGAGTTGCTATGGTAGGGTAGGTACTCATTTGATGTCTTTGAGGGGAAAACATCCTATTTAAAAGATATTGCAGAGCAACAAAGGCAATATTCCATCAAAACACTAAACCTTAATTTGAAGTCAAATCTTTCTTCACAGTTGATGGAAGGCCATGGTCTGCCAACATCATTGACTTCATTACAAATTGAAAATATCCCTAAGAAGCAACAGAAAAATTAGAAATAGACTTCTAAGAAGACACGCTACCCAATTTATCCTTCATGAGGATATTCTATAGAAATGATCTTATGATGGAATCCAATTGGTCTACATTAATGAAGAACAAACACAAGAAGTCACGGGCCACATATATCAAGGAATGTGTGGTTCCCACATGAATACTAGAATGCTAGCAAAGAAAATTGTACGGATGAGATATTATTGGATTACTATGGAGGCAGACTATGCCGCTTGCATGAGGAAATGTCACAAATGCCAAATAAACACAAATCTCATTCATGTACCACCTATGAAAGTGGAAAAAACGCCATTGTTGATAAAATTTCTTGTAGTGTTATAATGCTTTACATGTCAAAAATCTTTGAGAGATTTATAAAGTTTGCCTACCATTAAGGGTTCATTTAAGCAAATAAATTGATGCACCAATGTGAAGTCATAAATTGAGCAAGAGTTCTTCGAAGTTTAAGATAGATGCATAAATGGAGTGGGACAAAATAGAATGCGAAAATGGTACCACTATGTTCTTTACATTTAGAATAGTGTAGGCATTACAAACTTTTCTCTTTTTTTCTCTCAATATAGTTAGGGGAAAGTTTTCATACACTGCTGTGTAAACCGTGTATGTGAGAGGGTGGGAGTTTCAAGGCATTAATTAATGGGTGGAGGTTTATGACTTTTCCAACTCTTTGTGAGAGGGGACACGGCCGTGCATGCTTACATGACCGTGTATGAAAACTTCCCCCATATAGTTTTAGTATGATTTTTCAATCCATTTATATTGAGCAAGATTCACCTTGTCCTTCCATTCAATGACAAAATAAAAATCGCCATCTTCTTGTATTTTCTCATTACAACCTCCTTCAACTACCTATTTTCAAGGAATCTAGGGTTTAGTTGTTGAAACAAGAAGCGCATAACATTATCTAACATTATCTCTCTCTCTCTCTCTCTCTCTCTCACGGGTTGGTTGGATTTGGTAGCAATAAATTTCTCTCACAGTTTGGTTGGCTTTGGTAACAATAAATTCAACCTTTCAAATGGAATGCATACTACAAGGGACCCAGATGACTAGATTCTTTGGGGGTGCCATCAAACAAAATTGGTCACCGTCTCCTTTGCATTAGACTCCCACAGCTGTTCATCAATTTTCATGCTTTTGGCTTGCTGCAATCCTTATTGAAGAGTCGTAATTTCCATTATTAGAACTGATCTTGAACCTGCATATTAAAATCCACGTATTGCAAAGCCAAGTGAATTCTTGTGATCCAACTTATAATGCCTTAGGCTGTTTTTTATATGCATTCTCGGAATAGATTATGGGTCTAAAACACATTCTAAAGTTACAAAAAACAATATCTTGCTCTCTTCAAAATGTGTTATAGATCTAAGAATCAATTCTGACAATGCATACCAAACACAACCTTAGTTTGTCAAAATGCTTCAAATGAAGTTCAGCTTAAACTAGTATGCTTGGAGGCTCCTAAGGGCTAACAATATTAGGCCTGTTTCTTATAATGAATGCTCTATGGATGAAAACCTATTTTTATAGAAACAAACATTATTCCTAGCTCTCCATATTTAGTAACATCCAAATTCAACAAAACTAAGCATGTTCCAAATCACAATTTTTTCAACTTTAGAGAGTTGATGATGTCTGAAAGGAATAGTTTTGACATCAAGAAAGAGTCAGAACACACAATTTTTATATTCAATCAACATGCTATTGGCATTTCTCGCAAGAGTTATAGATGCCAAGATCATAGATAATCATTATCATCAAATACTTGAAAGACTGTTAAGATACAGGATAACAACATTTCTAACAAATTCCTATCAAAATATATGAATCTTAGGGGAATATGGAGCTCCAAGTAAGAGATAACCTCATCTTCACTTGAATTAATAGATCTTTTATGGTGACCAAGAGGCATTAGAAGGGAATCTAGTCTTAGAGGGTTGAAATTGGAAAGTGTTTTTCTTGTAGATCATTTGAATTCGAAGATTATATCACTCTGTGAAGAGTCTCCAGCCTATTTTCAAGGTCGTGCATCCTTTTTGAATTTTTGCCTTCATAAGCCACCTAAAAAAAGTTTGTAATATAGTTACTTATCTAGAATTGATACAACCTTGATACAGATTGGGCTCAACTAAGGTTGAAATTGAGTCTTGAACTCTTTGAATTGCCAAATTAAAAATTATATTTAAATCATGGTTTTAAAATGTTATCAGATCAGGCCTATCGGCCGATTCGTATAGGTATCAGCGATGACCTGCCTAATCCTAATTGGTATCCATATTGGTATCAATACAATTTTTCAAAACCATGGTATGATTAACCTTAGATCACCCTACCTCTATTGGATGATCTAAAACTTTATTTTCCCCAATTTTTCATGAGCATGAAGTAGTCATAACAAAACAAATAAACCCAAAGATAATAAATTCAGAATTACCTTTAAATTTGACGTAGAACATGATCGATTAGTGCTTCAAGAAAATTTCCCTTTGATTAAATGTAGTCCCCTCACAACATCATTCATGTTCATACGTTCTCTTAGCGCTGCCATGGAGCACTGAACTGCAATTTCAACAATTGACGTTATGCAATCTTGCAATTGATCTGTCCTATGACTAGGACCATCAATCCTATTGATAGCAACCCCTTCAATTTCTTCACTTATTTCTTCATTGGGTAGGAGTATTGGATCTAAAATTTGCATCACGTCTGTAGGTAAGGCTGCCGCTGCAAAGTTATGGAGATTTAAGTCATCAGTAAACATCTGATTTGTTGGTCTTTTCCCTATGAACATCTCCAATAAAAGGATCCCATAGCTAAACACGTCCCCTTGAACAGTTGCCCTTCCACCCATTCCATATTCTGAAATTTAGAAATCGCTCGTTGTTAGTATAACAATAAGAGATTTGAAGATTTTAGAATAGACAGAAACAATTGAATAAAACTTTTAATGTATTGATTGATAACTCAAAACAAAATTTTATAGTTTATTTGTTACCTAGAGCAGCATAGCCAATCGATCCTTTTATCCCAATGGTACTATTTTGAGTCTGGAATGAATTTTCATCAAGTTCTAAAAGTAGCCTCGCCAAACCAAAATCACTGACATGTGCAGTCGTATCACTGTCAAGTAGAATATTGCTTGGCTTCAAGTCACAATGAACAATTGGCGCATAACAGTTGTAATGAAGATACTCCAAAGCAGAAGCCACATCAATTGCGATGTTTAATCTTTGAAGAAGACTTAAATTCCTTGAATGATTATGTGCGTCTAGCGGTAGATGCAACCAATCATCTAGACTCCCGTTGGGCATGAACTCACAAACAAGGGCTTTGAAATCTTTGCCTTTCAAATCAAGGCTTGAACAAGAAGTTAAAATCTTGACAAGATTTCGATGTCGGATGTTTCTTAATGCATTGCATTCAACTATAAAGCTCTTGTAAACTCTTGGATTTTGAAGGTTGAGTACCTACCTTGATTGCAACAATGGTTTCATCTTGGGTGATAATCCCTTTGTATACAGAGCCAAAACTTCCAGAACCAATGAAATTAGTTGAAGAAAATCCTTCATTAGCTTGGAAGAGCTCTTTGTAAGAAAGCTTTAAGAATCGGTCACTGGTTAATGATGTGGATGGAGGTTTACTTTTTGATCTTCTTATCCAATAGAAAGTAAGAAAGGAAGATATCAAAAGAAAACCAAGAACCATACCGATTATCACCAAAACTATTCTAAAAGCATTTGAATTTTTTAGTTTTGTAGATCCATGGTTTGTGCATGCGAGAAGATGTAACTCCGGAATTCCCCCACAAAGCTTATTATTTCCCTTCATCAAAATTGCACTTGCATTTCCAAAGATTCCTTTTGTTGGTACCTCCCCCTCAAGATTATTGAAGGATAAATTCAAGCTTTGCAATGTTGAAAGTTTCTCTAGATCTTTTGGAATTTGTCCTGATAAGTTGTTGAGAGAAAGATCTAAATCTTGAAACCCCTACAAAAGAACCAAAGATTGTGGAATGTTTCCTTCAACCAAATTATTCCCCATATGAAGATGTTCCAAACTATTACAGTCACCAATGGTGGAGGGGATTTCTCCAGACAGCTTGTTATTGGAGATATTTAATAAAAAAAGACTCTTCATGTTTCCGATTTCAATTGGTAGGGAACCGACCAAAGAATTATAAGATAGGTCAAGAGATATTGATAAGGAGTGAATAAGAAAGAATTCTTTAGGTATTGGGCCTTGGAGGCTGTTATTACTAAGGCTTAGGTACTGTAAAAGTTGACAATTTCCAATCCTGGAAGGAATGCTTTCATTCAAGTTGTTGGAATCTAAATTGAGTTCATACAAAAGAGTGAGATTGCCTATAGAGGAAGGTATCTGTCCTGAAAGTCTATTTTCATTCAAGGGCAATCTTTGAAGCTTTGGAAGTTTCCCTATAGTAGACGGAATATTACCTTCGAAAAAGTTCTGCTGCATGTCCAAAAAGGTTAAGTTGATGAGATTCTCAATCCCAACAGAAATTGTTCCAGATATTTGATTCTCTTCCAAAACAAGGACTAAGAGCTTTGTTGAGAGATTGGCTCTAAAGTTGGGAAGGGGACCCTTAAAAACATTACTGTCTCGGTCCAAAATCTCTAGTTGTGTACAATTGACCAAAGAATTTACAAAATCTAAATCATCAGCTTCCCCTGTTCCACATTGATTTCCACCAATAACAAATGCTTGAAGATTTTGAAGATCACCTAAGTTGTTAGGGACTGCTCCAATAAAATTGTTTCCATCGAGATCAATAATTTTGAGTGTTGAAATATTGGAGATGGAACTTGGAATGGTCCCTGAGAAAAAGTTTGGTCCAATATCTAGAAATTTTAGATTTGGAAGAGTGAGACCTATGTCTCGTGGAAGGCTCCCATACAATTGGTTTATTCCAAGAGAAATCATTTTCAGATATGAGAGATTGTATAGTGAGACAGGAAACATATCAGATGGATTGTTCACAGCAACTGATAGAAAGTATAAGTTTGTTAGCTGACCGAAGGATTCTGGAATGCTCCCCTCCAATTTATTTCTACTCAAAGAGATAACTTTGATGGAGGAAATGTTCCCAAAAGAAGCTGGTATTTCTCCTGTTAAGCCATTATCATCCATTGCAATTATCTCCAGCTTCCACAAAGACGTAAATAGCCTTGCCTGAATCTTCCCAACAAGATTGTTACGAGACAAGTAGATTTCTCTTAAACGAGTGCAGTTGGACAAGCTGATAGGAAGTTCTCCTTCGAGAGTGTTGTTTACAAATTCCATGTATTGGAGTTGAATCAGATTACCAATCTCTTGGGGGATTTTGCCATGGAAGCTATTGTTTCCAATGTTGAGGAAATGAAGAAAAGTGAGATTCCCAATAGAAGGAGATATGTTTCCTCCCAAGCCCTTCCCTTGTAAATTCAAGTTGATAACTCGCTGTTGATGACGATGGCCTATGTGTGTCAGTTTGTGCATGTACATAATCACATATATTTGATTCCAGTGGTTCTGAAAATGCTGACCCGGTTTATTTTTGAATTGGACCAGGTTGTGTTAGTTAATTGCGAAAAGGATCTGAACTTGACCATTGCCACCTGTCTTCACAACTGTTTATATTTAAATGTTCTTTACTAGACCATATATTGTAACATCCGTTGTAGTCTAGTTGGTTAGGATACTCGGCTCTCACCCGAGAGACCCGGGTTCAAGTCCCGGCAACGGAAATTTTGTACAATTTTTTAACCCACCGAGGGGATATCGCTCTGTCGAAAAATACCTCAAAATCACGCAGCGAGGGGATGTCGCTCAGTCGAAGAAAACCTCAAAATCCTAATATGCTCCCAACGGTTCGAATCTTTATCACCTCTTGTTGATCGGCCCAGTTCCTCTAACAAAGGGGGGCTGAAATGACCTCTGTACCCATGCCCAAACACCCTACCCGGGTGAGGTCCACCATCCCTTATTAGAGGAACTGGGGAACTGAGCCGATCAGCAAATTGGAGGTGATAATTTTCCTTTCGCGCATTTTAGATTTTGAGGATAGAGTCATTTCGATCGAACGCACATCCATGAGGTACCATCGGTTTACCCTTTTCTATTGTTCACTTCTTTATCAGTTAACTTACCTGATTTCTTCTCTTATGTGCTAGAATTTCTGTTGTGTTGCTAACATATGTGATTGATGAGCGAACTACAATTGCTGCGATTTTTTCTTTATTCGAATTGATTTCCAGAACTAGATCATAGGACAACAGAAATGAAAGTTTGTATTGAATTCATGAAAAAAAACCCTATAGTCTGCTCTGCTGAGTTCAAATTGATTGCTAGAATCTATTAAAAGAAACCAAAAGAAAGAGAAATTGTGATTTTAGAATACACCTATCTTGGAAGAGAAACCCACCATTGAGGCTGTGAGTCCACATGGTTGAACTGAAAACAGTCCTCTGTATATCTGAACCCCTTTCTTTTTTCTTTTTTTTTTTGGGGGGTGGGGGGGGGGTGGGGAGGGGGTGACCTACCTGAACATTTTCAGCTCTTCTGGGTGTGGTTTAACTCTATTCAAGTATAATATCTTGCTGGTCGGTTCTAAAACTGTGGTTCTTGATTTAAAATCTGGTGTTGGAATTTCAAGTAGAGTTTATTGTCCATAATGTTGTTTTGATGTCCTTGCCACTTGACTGAAACAATCCAAGTGTCAGAACCAGTGCTTTACATTTAAGGGGTTAAAAATATGTTTAAACTGGTGACCTGCTTTTGTTGTTATGATGATCTTAATGTGGTTGCTGACCATGATCATGGCTATTACTGAAGGCATTTTGTATTGTGCATGATCAAGTAGAACCTGCATAATCTAAGGATTGTTTTGGTTTCTATTTGTTCTTTACGGGCTCTGACTTATGTTCACTCAGGTAACGGCACTTCCAGCCTGTGTACTATTATCTCAAACTTCACCATTCATAGTTACTGAACTCGGAAGGTGAAATCAATCAGGCAGTTGTCTGTTGGAAATTCCAGCAAAAAATGGGAGTTGGTGACCTAGTAAAGGTGGGAGCTAAAAATCAAAAGTCATCTGGGAAACAAGAGAGAGTTATAAACTATGATAGAATAAGTGAACTACCAGATCCAGTTCTTCATCACATCCTCTCCTTCCTACCTACCAAGATTGCAGTAAGTACTAGCATGTTATCAAGGAGATGGCGATACTTGTGGACCTATGTTGACAAGCTAAACTTTGAGGATGACCTGTTTTATTCCATACAAATGAATGAAGATCTAATGTTTAAGTTCATGGATTTTGTGGATAATGTCCTGGTTGTTCACAATTTGTTAAATATAGAGAAGCTCCGTCTTTTGGGTGGCGATTGTGATGCATTTCGCATTGATTCGTGGATCCGGGCTGCAATAAAGCGTGAGATCAAAGAGCTCGATATTTTCATCTGTCCTAGGGTTCCTTTTGAGTTTCCTAGTTGCTTATTTAATTGTGAATTATTAACAGTGTTGAAACTCAATTTGGCTTGCTCTGATCTCAAGCTCCCAACTTCGATTTGTCTTCCTAGCCTTAAAACCATGCGTCTGGATTCTGTTATATTTGCAGATGAAAATTTGACCCATAATTTCTTTTTTAACTGTCCAACCTTGGAAAATTTGATCATGAAAAAATGTGGATTGCGGGATGTTAAGGTCCTTCACATTTCTGCTCCTAGACTGAAGTTCTTGACAGTGGACTGTGGTGGTGGTAATCAACATAGTTTAAGTCACTGTATTATCAAGGTCTCAACCAGAGATCTTGTATCACTAAGGTACTGTGATGGTGTTGCCATTGGCTATTCACTGGAGAATGCACACTCTATGGTTGATGCATGTATTCGCTTATGCCCTACTCGCCATGAACTGAGAGTATTCTGGAACACAGATGGTTACAGTGCAATTAATCTTCTTAAAGGGGTTTCTCATGCAAAAGTTCTGAAGTTGTCTGGTAGGAACAGCAACACCATTGAGGTACTTTTTCTGCATCTCTTCTCTTTATATGATTGTATTTTTCAGAGTTATCAAGTTATCTCTCTGTTTGTTTTTATGTTTCTTCTCTTATAAACCACTTTTTAGAAAAGGTTTGCAATTACAGTAGGTGTATCGCTTTTCATTTTGTGTGATTTTTACGGTGTTAATTTTTCTCCCCCTTTGCAGATTCTTTCTCCATTGCATGATTTGTTAGATCATCTGCCCACCTTTTACAATCTTAGATCTTTGAAGCTGACCGCAGGGTGTTGCCCAAGGCATCTTTCAGTTATAACCTGCTTACTCCAAAGTGCTCCAAATCTTGAATACCTCAAAGTAAAAATTGATGAGGTAAATCAAAGTTTAAGAATCTAATTATTTTAGTTAGCCATTAATGTAAGTATTACATAGGTCATGCTGTTTATGCCTTGAATTCTGAGTTTAATCGGTCACCGAGGCATGTGCAGGACAAGTCCAAAGGCCAGAAATGTTGGGAACCAGAGAAATTGGGTATCAATTGTCTCTGTGATCATCTCAAGGTGGTTGAACTCAAGGGTTTTGGGGGAAGGGAGAATGAACTGGAGCTACTGAAATTTTTGCTAGAAAATGCAAAGAGTTTGGAGAAGATAATGCTTGTTGCTTCTGTAGAATTGTCCGATGATTCTTGGAAGCAAGGAGAGGCTAAACAAAAGCTCCTAAGGTTTCCGCGAGCATCAGATCATTGTGTAATTGAGTTGAAAACCTTGATGCGTGAACTTGATTACTCCAAGCTGCCTATTTGTCAGTATGGTTTGTATGGTCTGCATCAGAATTTCCTATTAATGCCTCTAAGGAGAAAGCCTTTCCTGTACGATTTGGATGAATGGCGCCCATTACCCAGGTAGCATGGTACTGATTCACAGACTTGTTTTGATTTACAGTAGTGCATTAATAATAGCAACATTATCAGTTCTCTAATATCTTAGTTAAAGGAAGCACTAGCTGCTAGATGGGACTGCAGATAGCTTTAATGTTGTTTCCAAATTCAAATTGTATCAATAACATAACCCTATTTCTCTATGGCTGAAAAAAAAAAAATATTCAATTTTCAAGGGTGAGCTTATATCTTGTAGAGAAAAAAAAAGGTGGGGTAATCCAAACGCTATGTTAGATTTGAATGGTCGTATGAGGTATTATGAGTAAGTAAATGTTACTTACGTGAGGTGAGACACTCATCAGCCAGATTTCTTTAAAGATTCCTTTTCATATGTTTTTTTTCTTTCTTTAGGTTAATTTATGGGATCAATTTCTTTTACCATTACTTAAATGCAAACCCAAGCCCCTAAGCTATATCAAGGAGCCTCTCTAGTCCATCGCAGATATACCTGATAAACAAAAATACACGGGCCAATCCCGAGATGCCGCGTGTCCTAACATGAAGAAGAAGCCAGCCCAAGCCGGGTTATGTCAAAATCCATTCGGTAATCCAAGAGGAATAGACCCAAAAAGTCATCCAAGGACTAAGTCCTCCACGCAGGCAACGAGGTCCAACTATGACGTCCCCACCAAGGTCCCATCTTATCACTAGAAGATCGGAGCATGGGCATCTACCAGAGGGGCGTTATCCCAAAGAGATATAATTCTAGTCGAACTCAAACATCAAAGGCCGTTGCCCAGCATATGAAGAACACGCTTATCTAATAGAGAACATCTTCCTTACTAAAGGTCTACGGCTCAGAAGGAAGCACTTCTAAATATGACTTTACTACGTGATGACCTACTCCGCGTAGAACACTCATCACTAACTGGGATTCTCCACATCGCCACACTCAACTATAAATATTTAGGTATTCAATCCCATTGTCTAGCTTGAATTTTAGTAATTCATCTATTGTTAAGAGAAATCTAACTTAGGCATCGAAGAGTCCTAAATCGAAACCACACCGATTCTCCTTTGTCACTGACGACCTTTTGCAGGTTGCGGCACCCGAAAGACCCAACTCATTTTGTTTTAAGACCTAGCCATCTCATTTGAGCAACGATAAATGAACCCATATCTAAATTTTAATTTAATAGTGGAAGAAAGTCATATTTATTTCCTTAGCTTCCCTTTCTGGTATTTTAATTCGGATATTAGGGTGTGTGAATATTGAGCATGCCCTCCTTGCTTTCTCATTCCCATGTGATAAAAACTTCTTCCCCCCTTCATCTCCCCCAACCAAAGAAAGTGACATTAAACATAAGAGCATGGGTCCATCGGTCTTTCAAAATAACAAAAGAGAAGTCCAAAGACCGGTGTGTCTTGTTAGTAGAATGCAAGCTCCCAAGAAGTCATGGGTTTGACTCTCCTCCAGTATTCATCTTGTGCTTCTCATTAAATGACTCCACTCCAATGAATGGGGTCCGTAGTAACCCCCTCCCCCTCACTCAATCACTCCCTAGTAATTGCAGTCAAAGTTCCATGGGGCAAGTTAAATGGATAGACCCAAAAACACTAAAAGAAAAAAAATTAAAGAAATAAATTTCAGTCCTTTTTTTATTTTTCCAAATCTAATCTTAGAAATTAAATCTGGTTCATGTTGCTTCAAATGCTTCACTAAAAGTAAGTTTCTATCTTCAAACAAAAACAAAAGAACCTTGCATGTGTGTTTAGTACCATCTTTATTAGCTAGTATTGATTCAGTTTGAATGGCAATTCCTGTCCCAACCCAACCATGGCTACTCTTCTTACAAGTAGTTCCTTCTACTACCACCAATCCGGTACTTTTCTTCTTTGGTATTACGAAAATATAGAAAAATTACATCAAAGTCCAAAATGGCACAAGAAATTTGGAGAAGAAAAAAAAAAGGCAAAAGAAATAATTCCATGAGCAATAGAAACAACCTTACGAGAGAAAATAGAAATCCAGGTTTAGTCGTGGGATAGAGCTTAAATTTTTCCACTCGAGTCGTGGAAAGACCTACACTCTGAGGATTTTTTTTCCCACTCTTTAACATCTTAATTATACGAGCTGAACTGACACTCTCTCTCTTCCCTGACTACGAGGACTTGTTGTTGACAATACCGTTTTCCTTGTACTGATTGATTTGGCCTGGGAGATCTCTTTACACTGGCAGCGTGGAGAACCCTCTCCATTTGGCATAACCAATGCTCCAGATGAGTGAGAATCCACTAAAATTAAAGGCTACCTTTTTTACAAGCTGGTACATGAACCAACATATCACCACATTCTACATTTGTACTTTTCAATTATCCTAAGTTTGCTTCCTAACTTGATGAAAAATTAATCAGTTAATAACCAAAACTAGTTCCCTACCTTTATTCTTTTATTTTTCTTAGGCCAGGGTCTAGTACTAATTATTTTCTGATATAAGAGAAACACAATGAGTAAAAGTATAAAAGAGATGCAAGTTTAAGGAAAATATTTGGGAGAATGTTTTCTGTGTCGGGGTGCAGGCTGTGGCCAGACACCTGGGGATGGGCGCAATGACCACCCTGCCCCTTGAGTGGCAGGCCCATGTGTCTGGGCGCAGCCTGCGCGCAGCACAGAGAGCATCAGCCCAAAATATTTTTATGGTATTGAATGCAAAATGAGTAGTTCTAGTCGTTGAACAAAGGGGGAGCACAAGAACAATGGGAATAAGAGTCCACATTAACTAAAGGTTAAAACCCAAGACAAGTGGAAGAACCATACCATTCCTATGAAAAATTAGACAAAGCAAGCATCATATTATCCATATCTAATAACCATAACTGAGATTACACAAACTTGTAAACCACCAAACTCAAAGCAAACACCACAACCACTGACATGAAGTCTCAATTCACACGACTAAAGAAAACTTAACACTCCTAACTATTACACTCTCAACATCATAAAGTACTGAACCCAAACCATCTGAAGGAAAGAAACAAACAAAACAGTAAACTAGAACATTAGGGACTCAAACTAGAACCTCGAGGATTCAAAGTAGAATCTTTTAGATTCACGCACAAACTCCTCAACTATGCAAGGCCATATAGATAAGGAGATTGAACCTGATTGGTGGACTGCATCCATTTGGACCTTTAAGAGAAGAACATGGCGTTCTCAAGATCACTGTGCAGCTTGAAGATCTTTGGATCGAATTGAGGTGAAATAGATGAGGATGAACATGAAGATGATGAAGTAGCAGAATCAACCTCCCAAGCTTCATAGTACTGTCGTACCCTTAATGCCAGAATGTCGGCATAGTATGCAGGTGGAACCAACGACACAGGTTTTGTGCATCGAGTAAAGGTGTAGCACAGGTTGTTTATTATCTGTTGCAACTCATCTGAACTGAACTTGTGCTCATCCCAAAGGCAGTAGTAGTGCGTCGGCTTGCTTGTTCCTAGGAGCCCATAGTGGCTACAAAGGTAGAAGTCGTATTCCCAAGGGTGCACAATGGTTCTATCCACAACCGTCCCAGGGAAAACATTACCACCACGGGCTCCTTGATTCTCATCCATGGGGAAGAGACGAGTTTGGTGACGCTTCTGTGCAGTCACAAGTGTGACGGTTGGGGAATACCCATCACATTGAATTGCCTTTTTGATATCCATTAATTCTTCATTCAAAACCATATCAAACTGGCTGTCGCTGACCCCATCACGTAACACTATGATTTTCTTCGGCTTGACTTTGTTGAGCTCAGCATATTTGTTTATTAGCTCCAAACACATCTCCCCAAATTCCAGGATCCTCTCAGTTCGATGCTTTTGAAGACGATACTGTGCTACATACTTGTTTGCAGCAGGCCAATTTACAGTTGCAACAACAGCTGCAGCAGACGGGCTTGATGCATTTCCTGCGCTTGGATGATTGACATCAGCCCCAATAAACATCACATGTTCATCAACTTCAAGACGTGGAAGACGGTCAAAGAGCTCAAAGTTGCTTCCTCCAAGCTTTGTATTGATCTTAAGAGCAAGGTTTGCCAGGTACTGGTCCAATTTTTTCTTTTTTTTCTCAATAGGTTGGTACTGATCTTTAGTCATGTTGCAGTTGTTGCTCAAACAACATTGTGTCACTATGCCAACCTGTGTCTCACAAATCCACTTGAGAGCATTATAACCCGGATGTCTTTCTATCATTGGACAAACAAGAATCTGCAACTGGTGATTTGCCTTATCATATACATCATTAAGCAGCTTACGAAGCATGTCAGTATCAGAGAGCACACGCATATCAGATAGCTCATGGAAGAGAGGATTCTTCATGTGGATCCCAAGTTTTCTGCACCGCATCATTAATTGGTGTACAAACTCATCATAGATCAAAGAGTTTGGCTCGAACCTCCGATCAGATGAACTAAATTCGAGGACCGCCCACCTCTCAATGTTCTTCCCTTCTAAGACAGTTCTGTCAAGAAGGTTCCACTGGCAGTCTTCCCTGTTTGGAGTGAATTTACATGCCCTGCCACGATTATCACCAAGTTTCAGATTAGGTGCTCTGATGACCCGGCCAATCACCTGTGTCATCTCTGTGCTGGCTTCAATTTCAAAGTTGTGAATCGTTTCTCCTCTGTCAAAATTAATGTAATAACAGTCAATCAGGAACAACATTAAATTTTGAACCAAAATAATAATACTTATTACTCAGAAAAACAAATTGAAAGAGATCAAAGCTCCCAAAGAACAGTCAATCACAAAAACAATGGGTATGAAAAACAAATGCATTATTGAAAGGAATCAACATTTTGCACAATGTGCTATAGAGGCAGATTTCAATATTTATCGGGAATACCCCATTCCTTGTCCCTTCCTTCTCATCCACAATAATCCCTCATCCTCGTAAACTTTGTTATGAAAATGACTCTGTGAGCCTTTAAGTATAACGCTTTTATTTTGGGGGCAGGGGCAGAAGAGAGGAGCGAAAGGTCTTTCCTGTCAGTACTATTATTGACCAAAATACTTGAATCAAATTAGCAAAATGTACAGAATAGAGAAAATTATTGTCACTTCAAAAGTATCTGTTTCTATTGAATAAAACAGCTAATGTAAGAGTTGGTTGCACCAGAACAAATCCAAACCTTAGTCAAAAAAATAATAAATAACACATTTCTCTTTATCCACCAACGAGAGCATTTAAAGAAAAAACATCACATAGTTCATAACCTAGAAGGTTTATCACATAATAATATCAAATAGCCCAACCTCTGATTTACGAAAAGGAGCATTAAGATATCCATCTCATAAATAAGTATTTGTCACAAGAGACCTTCTAAATGTGAAAGAAACCAACAATCAATAAAATGGCGACCTACCTATATCAACTAACCATGATTAGCCACCGGTAAAATTGCGACAACGAAAAACACAACAAACAAACTCACATGCATATGAATAAAAGAATTAAGATATGTTCTAGTTCTGTTTTTTCTTATTAAAGGGGAAGGGAGGTTAACTACAGTTTTAGTTCTAGCATACGTACCCGAGAGGACCATCTTTTGCTTGAACCAGGTCATATATAACATCCATTCTTTCCCAAGGCTTCGGCAGTGATATGTCCTTCAATTTTGTTGCTGGATTCTTTCCCAGTTGATCCTTTGGATATCTCTGCCCCTCTACCAACACACACAACTCCATAGGTACATTACCACTCTTTCCCAAATCCAAGCAAGGTAGATTTTTGAATTTGATCTCCTTGTTGTATTTGTTTCTGAAATAATCCACTAGTCGAACCTCTTGAGGTGGATTAATACCATCCCGGTCCTCGAGTGAGAAAGTCAAATCGTTCCCTGTGGGACCTGTTAATCCCATGATTGTAAACTTTTGGTTGGTTTTCCTGTGAGTCACTGTCACTCTTAACCCTTTCAATTCCTTCTTAGCACTATGCCTCAAATTGTTATCAATACGATCAGTACAGAACCCAGCCACGCGCTGTTGGAGGAATTCTAGAACTGGAACTGGCTTCCGAAATGGTAGAACAGAGTAATCCACACATAAGGCCAGCCCCTGGGAAGTGAGCTTCAAGCTCTGCTGAAAACCCCTGCATGCTACGACTCCACAACCAAGATCATCATTCCTTCTGTAATTCATGGAGTAAAAGCCCTGGCCAACTTGAACACAATGCTTCTTTGGGTTCTCTTTCATGACAAGGTCCATCCCCTGTAAGATTGCACGGGGGATAAGTGGGAGTGTTCCATTCATGTAGTCCATCAACTTTCCAAGCTCTAGCTTCTTCACCAACTCTATACTAAATATATATGACTTGACGGCCTCACCCTTTGGCACATCCACCCTAGATTTCCCAATGGGTAGATTTACTGCACTTATGATTATCTTTCCTCCATCATAAGCAGTCATGGAAGACGGAAACTGCATCGGATCATCAGAGAATATTTTGTTCATTACCAAACGAATTTCTGAATTCGAAACTCGTGAAGGTCCACCATGCTTGGGTGGCATCTCTGGCTCAACATCAATGTTGTATTGCAACATAGTCATATGGTGATTGAACTCGATGGGGAAATGATTAACAAGAAGGTGAAGCTTTCGGACATAAGATGTTCCACCATCATCAGGCCGTTTAACAGGGACAATATTCCCTGATTCAGGAGGAGGTGGTTGTGGCAGTGAACGTGAAATATCCAGAGATCTTAGCTCTGAAATTGGTGGATCTGTAGAGTGAGATTCAAAATAGAAAAGGAAATTAGTCAAGATGCTAGAACTTAAAATTATACAAATTAATGAGAAGCTGTTCCAAAATAAAATTCTTTTTATTGTCCTATCCAATTATATAAATTTCATACACAGTACGATTAAACTTACATTATGTTTCTTCAGCAAGATAATGAAAGAAAGAAAGAAAAAATTGTTACAGAATAAAAAGAAAAGAAGAGTTGTAAAAAGTGAAACTTCCTCATAGTTGTATGGTTGGCATGAAAAAGAAAAGTATTAAAAAGCAAATTTTTCTTGCAAGGAAGGTTTACAAAACTCATGGTTCTGGTGGAAAATTTTCAAACAGTAGGAAGATAAATGACCCTAGACAATTGCAAGACTAAAAGAAAAATATTTTTTCCTCTCTCTTGCTGAACCAACACCCCCAAGATTCTTTTTTCTTTCATTCTCTTGCGGAGTTTGTGACCTCTTGACAGATTTCAACATTTCATTATTCTAGGAGGAAGAAAAGCAAACACATTTGAATGTCAAATTGCTCAAAATCAACCCATGCAATATATTACATTATATTCACTACAACATGATATGACTCAAATTCAACCCCTTTGTTTTTCTAATACAAATATGGAAAAGATTCTTGTATCAAATAAAATAGTATCAGTAAATGGATAGCAAAGCAGCATCCCAGATGGGAAAAATAAAGAAAAGCAATGCTTCTCCATCTTCCCCTCACGAGGGCACATTTGGAACCAATTCTACTCTACCAATTCAAGGAAATTTTCAGAATTACAATACTGACTCCAATTTTAAAAATTGGAGAACTGTATTTCAATGCAAAAAGTGCTCTCTCGAGTTTGGATGCATCATTTGCATCCCAAATTCTTCTCCAATTCTAAGGCACACAAGGGAGCAATTCTGAATTCTCGCGACTCCATTATGTGCCTTAGAATCGGGTAATTGAGCTGAAGGCCAATTCTCAATTCTAGTCTAATTCCAAGAATAAGGGCCAAACATGTACATGAAGTGCCAATCAAATTCTCAAACGAAATTTAAAAAAAAAAAAAAAAAAAAAATAGAATTGGAACCAAAATGAGCATAAAATGGAGATTATGGAAGGAGAAGTCCACAGAAATATTCTCATATAAGTTGCATACAAGAGGAATCCATTGTCCTAAATGAATATCATTAGATAATCAATTAATGCAGTTCCCCTCATCAAATGCAGCCCACATTTTAACAGAATTGGTTATAGAGTCAAAACTAGACCTAGGCAATGCATGCGAAGAGAGAGTCACTGGATAGTCCATTGCTCTCAACTTAATGGAGATTTTTCGGGACCTGTCACAAGTAAATTTTTCATAAAAAGTTACCATCCACAGAAATACTTCTCTTATATGCTGCACACAAGAGGAGCCACTTTTGTGAATGGATATCAGTTGATACTCCATTGAAGCAGTTCCCCTGAACAAAGGCAGTCCATTTACCAGAGATTTGCTTTGGAAATCCAAAACATATCTTGGCGGAGCACATAAGGAGAATGGATATCAGTCGATATCCATTTCCCTCCATTTTTCCCTGCATCAAACAGAGATTAGGAGAGGACCTTCCCTGAAAAATATTTCTCATGAGAGCTTCCTAAAAGAGGAAATCATTTTTTTGAAAATGGATATAAGTTGATAATCCACTGACACAGTTCCCCTGAATTAAAACAGTCCATTCTACCAGAGAGTTGCCCTGAAAGTCCAAACTACATCTTAACGAACCATATGAAGTGAATGAAAAAGCAATCAATAAAAACGAAACACTATCTCAGCATCACCCAACTCAATCAAGAAGCATAGGAGTTAAAATATTTCGATCACATGTCGTCTAAATTCAACCCATGCACAAAAGATTCAAAGAGAATGACAGAGTAACTAAAAACCATCAATAAAAATTTTTTAAAAAAATGTTTTTTTTTCTAGAAAAATGTCATGTTTACCATATAGAATCGAACATATTTACCAGAGTAAACAGAAAAACATCAATAAAACTTTGAAAAAATGTCATGTTTACTTACCAGAGACAGAACCAGAGCACGTGGAACTACCAGGAACATTATTCCACGCGCCTCCACCACGTCCAGAACCAATGGAGCCACCACCTCCACTGTGACTCCCTCTACTACTTCCCCATGGCGAACCTACCCAAGCCGAAGCCGGCCTAGTGGGTTCTGCAAATTGACCCTGACTCGAACTGGGTCCTTGCCTTAACCTCCAATCATCTCCTGAAATCGGCCTTCTGGGTTCGCCAGACTGACCCTGATACGTAGCGGGTCCTTGCCTGAAACTAAGATCCTGGCCGGCCGGTAGAAATTCCCTCTGCTGAGCAGGGAAACTCTGGAAGTTGGAAGGATTTGAACCGTAATGTTGATCACGGTTTTGTCCCCTCCCCCTCCCTCCACCTCCAGGGTTCCTTTCTCCACCTCTCCCTCCTCCAGGGTTCCTTCCTCCACCTCTCCCTCTACCTCTTCCATAGTTCTCCATCGAAGCACAGAACTGAAGTAATGGCGCTAAAAGTATGACAAGTTAAACTGCTACAGACACGTTTTATGCTGTGGCTTTGTTGGAGTTGGAACAAGTGAGAGTGGAGGGGTATTTATACTTAAAATTTATATGCTTTTCGTGGATTTATGAAATTACAAGTTTACCCTTAGGCTTGCTGGGCACGCAGTCTACAGTGTTATGTTCGTCCTAAAGGTAAAGAGATTCCAATCAGAAGATAGTTGTTTGACCTTGGTGATCAAGGTTGTGGTCCCCATCTCATGTGGACTCCTATGGACTCAGTTATCAGAACATTCCAGAGTACGCTAGAGAAATCCAGGAGAGCAGTTACTTCACTACGTATCAATGACTCTGTGTGCGTTGGTCCTCCTTACCTTGGGACCGTTGGATTGGACTACCAGAATAAGATGACTCTGATCAGATGGTTGTTTGTCATATGGGCTATGATCTGATTGTGGAACTATTTTCAGGTAAGCACCAGGAGTGCATAGAGCATAAGGGTGTCAATTGGGACGGTTCCCGGTATTTGGGACGGTACGGTACCGATACCGGTACCAAAAGTGCCAATCCCAGTACCGTCCCATTTAGGTAACGGGACCAAACCTAGATCCCAGTCCCGATTACTAGCGGGACGGGACGGTACCGGTTATTAAACGGTTCTAGGCACTATAAAAAAAAGGCGAAGAAGTTTAATTGTTTCTAACAAGGCGGGTTTATTAGTGTTGTGGAATTTTTTCACTATCATGAAATCTAAATTGTCTAATGCTTTTTATAAAGCAACTTAAATCATGAAATCATAGTTTTATTTCTTCAAACTCCCTAAGATCACATGTGATAAGCTGCCCATTTTTTTAAATCCAAAGAAGTCCTACAAAATGGAATAATCCCGTTGTGTTTCCTCTTTGATTTTTCCAAACAAAACTCTATTTATCACACATGTCACATGGTAGTATGGTACGAAGTACAAAGTGCAAAAAAGAAGAACTTCGTAGATCTAGTTGATCAAGGGAGGAGGGAATAGCACTGTAGCAGGTTATGTGAGGAGAGACTTCAAGCTACGACTGTTGACCTGTTGTTCCTTTGCGTATTCAAAAGACAATTAGTGAAACCCTAAGGAGTCGTAATTCTTATACCATTTCTTTCTTTCTTTTTCTTTTTTTTTTTAAAAAGTTCTTATATACTCTTTCTTGTTAAAAGGTACTAGTAGTTTCGGTACCATCCGGTACCTAATTCATATTTTAGTACTGGTACCGTTGGGAATCCCGTCCCAAAATCGTCCCGTTCAATCAGATACTAGTACCATCCCATTTACTAACGGGACGATTTGGTACCGGGTTTTAGCGGGACGATATTGGGACGGTTTCCGATTTCGATCCCAAATTGACACCCTTAATAGAGCATGTGGGTAGCAGATCTGAACTCAGTTATGTTGGTCCTAAGAGTAGAGAGATTCTAATCAAACGATTGCGGTTATAAGAGAGAGAATGAATGGTTGTTGGACCCACTTTCAGGTGGACCCAGATGATCCAAGTTTATTTTTATTTTTATTAAAGCGTAATCACACAAATCATACAACCGACTTTTAAGACTGTGGAATGGTGGATACATCACACTAACACACCTGATGTGGGATTAAACCCACACACCCAAGCACAAAGCACAGTTTTTTGTTTTTTGTAAAAGTATAATCACATAAATCACAAATCAATCCTAAATGGTTAACCGACTCTTAAGACCATGGAATGACAGATATACACCACACCCCACTCACACCCCTCAACGTGAGACTAAATCCATGCACCGAGCGCATAAAACACAACGTTTTTTTGATGAAAGTGTAACTAGATGACCCTAAGTTAATAGAACTTTCCAGAGGACACCGGAGAACTCCAAAACGTGTAAAGCTACTTTAATTGTCAAAGAAATTTTTTTTTTTTTTTTTTTGCGGGAATAACTTGTTTGCCAATCTACCAAAAAAAACAAACTTGTTTACCAAGAAGGCTTAACAAGATTTTATTTCAGATCGTTTTGCCTTGCAAAGAATATGGTGACCGTGTGTGATGGTGACATATAACAGAATCGAAAGAGTGTTAAGAATCTGAAACTGAAAGTACTATTAAACAGATTGGTCCAATGGTCCCCATCACCCCCCCCCCCCCACCCCCAAAACAAAAAAACTTAAATTAAGTTCTGTTGTAGGAAACTCGTAGGACTTATAGGAGGCCCTTTGGTGGACTTCAGTTGACTACACTCTTGTTATGGAGATGCTGTTCACACTCTCTCTAAGCAGTTAAAAGCTTATTGCTTGTTTGTATGTAACATAGCCGTTAATCCTTTGTGCCCTTTTTGCCTTGATGTTGAGGAAACAGTGTTCCATGAGCTTGTGTGTTACCCTTTTGCCTTGTCTTGTTGGTGTGTGTTTCTCTCTACATTGATATCCGATCATTTTAGGGTTCCTATATTAGGGATTGGGTATTTTATATAGTCGATCTTTTTAAAGATAACCCAAATCATTTTGGCTTGAACATCATTTGGTTGTCTCTAATGTGGCAAATATGGAAATTTAGAAATATGTATATATTCAACTTTATCCATCTAGACTTACGCACTACAATGTTTGCTTTCGACATTCTCGTTGTAGATTGCCATTTAGGATTGAAAACGGAAACTAACTCAACTTCCCTTGTAATTTTCCCTTTTGATATGTTTGTTATTGGTTAAGTCTGATCTCAGTCTAGAAAGTGTTGTGGCGATTCTTTGGCTGACAGTTTCTCCTTCAAAGCATGCTCCAAAATGGCCTAAAAGTACATATAGCAGTGCCGTAGGCCTGACCCTTGTAGAGTACGTCAAGATCTTCGAATGGATATGTATTTTGACATATGTTGGGTTCTAGTCCAAACTAGACCAAGTGGGTTTTTTGGGTCTGCAGGGGCAGCTCTATACTTTTCTAGGTTATGGTTCTTTTATAAAATGTTCTTATCTCTTTGTGAGAGGTGAGTGAGAGAGATCAGAGGGTTTGTAATTTTGCTTCAAAAAAATAGTAAAACCATTCTATCACGGGCCATGGATGTAGCCTACCTACTTGGAAGTGAAATATGTAAAATCTGGTCTTGTGAGATTGTGTGATTGTTCTTTTCTATATCTTCGTTTTTTAGCAAAATCCTCATTTCTAGATGTTGTTTTTCTAACAATGCTTCCATCAATCCGTACGTTGGTTTTCTAACAATGCTTCCATCAATCCGTGGCGTTTTCTATGGATTTATGGGTTTGTCTGTGTTTATATGGTTCTAACGTGAGTGGTTTGGTTATGTGGGTCCTAAGAGTAAAAAGATTCCAATTAGACGATTGCGATTGTAAGGGTGGCAATGAATGGTTGTTAGACCCATTTTCAGGTGGACCCCAAATGACCCATGTTGATAGAACTTTCCAGAGGACATTGGAGAACTCCATAGTATCAGCTACTTGATTGCCAAGAAAGCTTTTAATTTTCCACAAATTTTATTTGATCTTGAAGCCTGAAGGGAAATATAGATTCCGTTTGCCGCGTGGTGACAATGTGATGGTGACATATAACAGATTCGAAAGAGCTTTAAGAATCTGAAACCGAAAGCACATTATATGTATACGAATTACGGATTGGTTATAATGAGAAATCAGAGTAGGGCTTTTGATAAACTGAGATTTGAATTTGTTATTGTTTACTTTCAGTTTCTATATATTCATAAGAAATTGGTAGAGAGTTCCTTATATTGCTTGAGTACAGTTTTGGGTGCACGAATAAGGGAATTTCTTTTGGAATAGGGTTCCCTATACTGCCTAATCAAGTGCAGTTTTGAATGAATAAGGGAATCTCCTTTGGAATTCTGACAAAAGAGAAAGAGATATTTATGACATATCATCCCTAAGATGAACAATGATATGTAAAAAGATGTGCAATTTCATTTTTGAGCTGGTTTTGTTATACAAATTTTTTCCCCTAAAAGGGCCTAAGTTGCTTAGAAATCTATCTCTTGTAGATAAATCAGAGAAATCTATCCCATATGGACCATTGGCTGATTGCTCTTGTGTTTTGAAGTGTAGCATTTTGATTCTCTGTTGTTATTGCTTGTATTGTTTGGCTTCTTAGGGGTCTGTCCCTTGTTAGTTATTTTGGTGTTCATCCCTTTCCCTAAATGGGTGGGGTTTTAGGTCCCCTATCCTCAGTTTGGATCCTCCATGAGACGATACATTGGATTCCTTTGGCTTGTACATTTTTATTTTTTAAATAAATTGATATTGCTTATAAAAAAAACATGATTGATAATGGAATTGATTCCGGGATTGCTTCCATTCAGTCCAACTGGTTCAGGTTGACATTTTCATACCCGTAATTCATAGGGGTGAGTTCTACTCTTCATTCTTTTTGGATAATCATGTCAAAAATTTTCTTTTGAAAAATACACTAAAATAAAAAAAATTTAATTTGACTGAACCCAATTTAGAAAAATTTAACTTAATTTTTTTTTGGGGAGAACGATTACTGCATAGTATACAATAGCACTTCCGTGTATCTATCATTTTCCTTTCACCCATGAAATAATATAATTAGAATGTTCTCTATACTGCAGCACAGGCTGCGTCCAGACACATGGGTACCATGTGCAGAGAGGTAAGGTGGTTATTGCATCCACATCCATGTGTCTGGACATAACCTACGCTGCGACATAGAAAACAACGCCCCACTAATATATTTACCTCTTACTCTAAGAAAAAAAAGATAAACACAAGGAAACGCTAATATACATTTGGATAGATAATTCATTTGTTTTTTTAAGATTGGATAATATGAAGCCGAATTTTGTTTTTTAAATATATTAGAGGACAAAGAGTTGATTGTGGGATAGTGACATGTAACGACTCTCTTGAAAGTTGGAACTTTCAACACAGAAAAAACAAAATGGGGACAATGAGAAGATATGTAACAGACTAGTAACGTCCTAAAAGTTATGGCAAAAGTTGTTTCTCACTGGATGGATGCTTCTCCATACACAGTTATGTAAAGGCTTTCAACACTGAAACAAAAGTAATCCCATTGGTCTCTTGGGAATAAAGTGCGTAGAAGAAGTTTTGCCCTTTGGTTAACATTCTTCTTTATAAAAGTGCCATTCAATCAAATTTGAAATCTTTGGCTGAGCTTTAAAATTTGGGAATGTGAAAAGAAGTGAATCCTAAATCTACCGAAATATATGACGGGTGGCAACAAAAATAAAGGGAATGAAAGTGAAAATAAATTAAGAGTGAGCCCGTATATAGCAATACAAGAATTACCTTCTTTTATATAATTGGAGGACAGTCTTTTTTGGTCTCATAAAGGATCGAAATGGTATCACACACATAATTAAATATGGGGAGAAAGAATACTATCTAGTCGTGTGCGGTTCGTGGCCTCTGCATCTAGACATAGGGCTGTGTAAAAATGATGGTCGAGCCCCCTTATAAAGGTGAAAATTCCTGAAAGCGACCAGGTAGCGTTCTCTTTCCCAACACTCGATTCTGCATGCGACCTAATAGTGTTCTCTTTCCCTTCACATAATTAATGTATTAAATTATAGATCGCCCCCTGGTTTTCAATCAAAACTCAGATCACCCTCTAGTTTTAAAAAAAAACTCAAATCACTCCCTGGTTTAGACCTCAAAATGCCGAATTAATCCCTATGTTAGTTTTATGCTGTTAAGTGATGATGTCACCTAGTTAAATAAATTTAAATCTTAAAACTACCCTTGACCAGTGTAGATTTACTATTTTATCCTTGAATCTAAAAACCCCGAAATCATCTTCTTCACATGACCTGCAACTCAAAATCCATGAATGTTCTCCATAGAATTCTTGTGCTGTCAACCATAAATTAATCCATGAATGTTATTCCAAAATATTCTGAAGAGAGATCGATTAGATCTAGTGGTCTGCGAGAAACTTCTGTGAAACCGCTCAATGGGTCAAGAAAATCCACAAGCCGAGATCTTCCCATGTCTAAGAAGATCACCGAGGTACTCTAATAACGAAAAAACACCGGCATTTGTCGACAACAAGGCCGGGAATAATCAGGCAGAACCATTGGTTTGCCGCATCAGAAATTATTTTTTAGATACAGAAATTTCTTCTGAAGTAACCTAGAAAGCAAATTCGGGGAAAAACATGCCAAGAAATGTTGGAGTGCAAAGGATTTTCACGAAGGCGGCAGGAAAAGTTAATAAGGGCGTTAATTCGTCCAATGAATTGGCAAAGTACAGGGAAGGCATTGAGAGAGAGATTTCTACAGGTACTCCACCAATGACGCAAATGGGAATGGGAGGGATGAAACATCAAATTCTCTTTAGTAAACGCAACACTACTATTTTAGGAAACAAGAGATGGCTGGCTCTCTGATGCCATGGATGGTTTTGCGAAGTGAAAAGTGTAGGACGATTGATGAAGTAGTTGCAGTTGCAATGGCAGATCTTGATCTCAACTTTGATGATGAATTGAATGCACTTTGACGAAACGCTTGAGAATGTAGTTCCCCAATTTTGTGTTGGGAATGATTTTAGGGACTCTGCCACAAAGCCAGAAGGACCAACCACTGCTTGCCGAGCAAAGAAACCAGAGCCTGCTCTTCTCAAGGTTCAATTGGCCAAATAATTCATCTAAAACATTCTCAAGTTCCTCCGATCGGTCACCGTGAGGATGGAAAACAATAATAAGAGATTGTTATGTATGTCTCAAATTCTTGTACCTGCATGACCTGCTACGACATTTTTGGGAGCAGCAACGCTGTTTTTGAATGTTCTTGAGAGATCTTCATTGTAACTATTTCCATTTGCAAACAACCTTCCCTTTGATCGTTTCCACGTAAAGTTAACTCCACGAGAACGTAGTTGATCCATGGCCTATAACCAGCTTATTTGCTTTACAAGATTGCTGGGAAACTCCAAATAAACTCCAAAATAACTCCAGTGCTGCAATGTTTTCATGAAATTTCCCACTCAGATCCTCAGGGCTAAGTGATTGAACCATTCATAACACTAAATATTATCATCCAACACCAGGTCAATACATTGCCAAGAGTAAGTAAATCTCAGAATGTGTAGTTTAATGATGGACTCAGTAACAAACAGGATTGCCTCCATTTCATTAAGGGAATACAAGTGCTGCCAGAGTGAATCTCAGAAAGAAGCAAGTGTAGAGAAGGGGGAGAAGCAACGGGTTGCAGAAAATGGGGTGGGGCAGGAGTTCCACAGAGAAAGGGGAGGAGTGACGGGTTGCAGAGAAGGGTTTGAGGCAACGGTTGCCCAAAGGGGAAGTGAATTATTCCATTTCCTTGGCTGCCAGCCTTCTAGAAAGGGGAGGAGCAACAATGACTGACTTCTTCCTCTTCCAACTTTTGCATACATAAAACAATAAGATAAAGGCAAACATCATATCATTCATATATCATAACCATGACCTGTTAGATTACACACAAACTTTTCAACCACCAAACTCAAAGGAAACAACACAACCAGTGACATGAAGTTTCAATTCAACACTCCTACACTCACAACATTATAAAAGTACTAATCCAAAACTATTAAACTTCGAAGACTTAAATGTTTGTGGCCTATAAAACCATTTTAGATTCACGCACAAACTCCTCAACTATGCATGCCTGAATAGATAAGGAGATTGAACCTGACTGGTGGAATGCATCCATTGATGAACCTTTAGCAGAAGAACATGACGTTCTCAAGATTATTATGCCGCTCGAAGATATTTGGATCGATTTGCTGTGATAAATATGAAGATGATGATGATGAAACAGCAGCATCAGCCTCCCACGCCTCATAGTACTGCTGCACCCTATATGCCAAATTGTCGGCATAATATGCAGGTGGGACTAACGAAACAGGTTTCGTACATCGAGCATAGGTGTAGCATAGATTGTATGTTATCTGCTGTAACTCATCTGAACTAAATTTGTGATCATCCCAAAGGCAATAATAGTGAGTCGGCTTGCTTGTTCCCAACATCCCATAGTGACTACAAAGGTAGAAGTCGAATTTCCAAGGATGCACAATGGTTGTATCCACAACAGTCCCTGGAAAAACATTACCATTATAAGCTCCTTGCTTCTTGTCCATGGGAAAGAGTCGAGTTGAATGCCGCTTCTGTGCAATCACAAGTGTGATAGTTGGGGAATACCCATCACACTGAATTGCCTTTTTGATATCCATCAATTCTTCATTCAAAACCATATCAAACTGGCTGTCGCTGACCCCATCACGGAACACTATGATTTTCTTTGGCTTGACTTTGTTGAGTTCAGCATATTTGTTGATAAGCTCCAAACACATCTCCCCAAAATCAAGGATTTTCTCAGTTCGATGCTTTTGAAGACGATACCGTCCTATATATTTGTTTGCAGCAGGCCAATTTACAGTGGCAACAACAGCAGCAGCAGACGGGCTTGATGTATTTCCTGCTCTTGAATGATTAACATCAGCCCCGATAAACATCACATGATCATCGCTTTCAAGGCGTGGAAGACGGTCAAAGAGCTCAAAGTTGCTGCCTCCAAGCTTTGTATTGATCTGAAGAGCAAGGTTTGTCATGTAATGTTCTTCACCCATGTTGCATCGGTTGCTCAAACACAATTGTGTCACAATGCCAATCTGTGTTTCACAAATCCACTTGAGAGCAGCTTTATCACCCGAATGTTTGCCTATTATTGGACAAACAAGAATCTGCAACCTGCGCTTTGCCTTCTCATACACACGATTGAGGAGCTTACGAAGCCTTCCAGTATCAGAGAGCACACTCATATCAGATAGTGCATGGAAGAGAGGAGCCTTCATGCATATCCCAAGTTTACTGCATCGAATCGTTAACTGTTGTACAAACTTATCATAGTTCAAAGACCTTCTTCGATCATACGAAGTAAAATCAAGGACTGCCCACCTCTCAATATCCTTCCCTTCCAAGACAGTTCTGCCAACAAGGTTCCACTGGCAGTCCTCCCTAGTATGAGTGAATTTACAAGCCTTACCATCGCTATCACCAAGTTTCAAATCAGGTGCTCTGATCACGCGGCCAGTCACCGGTGTCATCTTTGTGCTGGCTTCAATTTCAAAGTTTTGAACTGTTTCCCCTCTGTTCAAATTAATGTAAGAACTATCAATCTAGAGAAAAAGGTATTCCCTGTCAATACTGTAACTGTATATACTATTTCAAATTAGCAAAATAAACAAAATAGAGTGGAAAAAAGGACTCTAATAGTAATTTTCTTCAAATGTTTCTTGTTTCCATTGTCTAAAACAGATAAAAGTTATGTGCATCAGAACAAATCCAAAGCTCAACCAAAAGTGTAATGAATAACAGATTTCTCTTTATCTCCTGATGACAGTATTTCAAGAAACATCACATAGTTAATAACCTAGATGATACCCACATCATAATATCAGAAAGCCCAACCTATGATTTATAAAGAGAGGTATTACCATCAAGGATCCCACCAACAAAATCTACTTCAATGGATTGGCATTAAGATATCCATTCCATAAATAAGTATTTGTCACAAACAGCCTCCTAAATGAGATTATAGGATGGTTAACCATTTGCATTTGTGTGTTTTCTGGGTTACACCACCATCCAATCATTAATTGACTGTGATCAAATGTGAGGGAAACTAAGGCTGTGTTTGGTATGCATTCTAGGTCGATTTTGCATTCTCGGGCGATAAAAGCAAATATTTTCATCATCTGAAAATGCAAGATCGACTTAGAATGCATACCAAATGCTGCCTTAAGTATCAACAAAATGGTGACCTGCCTAGGAAAACTAAACATAATTAGCCACTGGTAAACTGCGACAACAAGAAGCAAAACCAACAAACCCACATGCATATCAATAAATGAATAAAGCTAGGTTCTAATTCTTTTTCAAGTTTCATAGGGGAGGAGGGGATTCATAACAGTTTGCCATCCAATCATTAGTTGATTGTGATCAAATGTGAGGGAAACTAAGGCTGTGTTTGGTATGCATTCTAGGTCGATTTCGCATTCTCGGGCGATAAAAGCAACTATTTTTATCATCCGAAAATGCAAAATCGACTTAGAATGCATTCCAAGAATGCATACCAAACGCTGCCTTAAGTATCAACAAAATAGTGACCTGCCTATGAAAACTGAACATAATTAGCCACTGGTAAACTGCGACAACAAGAAGCAAAACCAACAAACCCACATGCATATCATTATATGAATAAAGCTAGGTTCTAATTCTTTTTCAAGTTTTATAGGGGAGGAAGGGATTCATCACAGTTTGCCATCCAATCATTAATTGATTGTGATCAAATGTGAGGGAAAAACTAAGGCTGTGTTTGGTATGCATTCTAGGTTGATTTTGCATTCTCGAGTGATAAAAGCAAACTATTTTTATCATCCAAAAATGCAAAATCGACTCAGAATGCATACCAAATGCAGCCTTAAGTATCAACAAAATAGTGACCTGCCTATGAAAACTGAACATAATTAGCCATTGGCAAACTGCGACAACAAGAAGCAACACCAACAAACCCACATGCATGTCAATCAATAAATGAATAAAAAATAGGTTCTAATTCTTTTTTCAATTTTCATAGGGGAAGAGGGGATTCATCACAGTTTTAGTTCTAGCATACGTACCCAAGAGGTCCATCTCTTGCTTCAACCATCTCATGTATAAAATTCTTTCTATCCCAAGGCTTTGGCAAGGACATGGCCCTCAATTTTGCTGCTGAATCGTCGTCCAGTTGATCCTTTGGATATATCTGCCCCTCTATCAACTTGCAGAACTCCATAGGTACATTACCACTCTTTCCCAAATCCAAGCAAGGTAGATTTTTGAATTCAATCTCCTTGTTGTATGTCCTTTTAAAATAATCCACTACTGTAATCTCCTGAGGTGGATTAATTCCATCTCGGTCCTCGAGTGTGAAAGACAGATCGTTCGCTGTGGGAACTGTTAATCCTTTGATTGTAAACCTTTGCTTTGTTTCCCTGTAATTCACTGTCACTAATGACCCTTTCAATTCATTTTCAACATAATTTCTCAACTGGTTATCAATACCATCAGTATGAAACCCAGCAACGCGCTCGAAGAGGTAGTCTAGAACTGGGACTGGCTTCCGAAAAGGTAGAACAGAGTAATCAACACATAGAGCTGGCCCCTGGGAAGTGAGCTTCAAACTCAGCTGAAAGCCCCTGCAAGCTATAACACCACAACCAAGATCATCATCCCAATTCATGAAGTAGAAGCTCTGACCAATTTGAATACAATGCTTCTTTGGTTTCTCTTTCATGACAAGATCCATCCCCTGTAAGATTTCACGGGGGATAACTGGGAGTGTTCCATTTAAGTAGGCCATCAACTTTCCAAGCTCTAGCTTCTTCACTAACTCTGTACTGAACATATATGATTTAACAGCCCTACCCTTTGGCAGATCCACCTTAGATTTCACAGTGGGTAGTTCCACTGCACTTACAATGATCTTCCCCCCATCATAAGCAATCATAGATGGAGGAAATTGTGTGTCATCAGAGAACATTTTATTCTTCATCAAACGAATTTCTGAATTTGAAACTTGAGAAGGACCACCATGCTTGGATTGCATCTCTGGCTCAACATCAATGTTGTATTGATGCATCACCATGTGGGGATTGAACTTGATGGGGAAATGATTAACAAGAAGGCGAACCATTCCCTTTCGGACACAAGATGTTCCACCATTATCAGGCCGTCTAACGGGGATAATATTCTTTGATTCAGGAGGAGATGATGAGGGCAATGGACATGAAAGCTCTAAAGATCTTAGCTCCGAAAGTGGTGGATCTGTAGAGTGAAATTCCAAATAGAAAACAAAATTAATCAAGCTGCTAGACCTTAAAAGTAAACAAATTAATGAAAAACTGTACCAAAATATATATATATATATTTTTTAAATTCTCATCCAATGATATAAAATTTCATTCACACTCAGCAAGAGAATGAAAGAAAAAGTGAAAAAAAAAAGGCGCAAATATTTCTTCCAAGAAAGGTTCAGAAAACTAATGGTTCTGGTCAAATAGTAGAAAGAAAAAAAATTGGAAAGCCCTGGACAATTTAAAACACTATAGCAAGCATCTTTTTTTTTCCCTCCTCTCTTGCCAGACAAACACCCAAAAGATTTTTTCTTTTATCTCACCCATGACTTCTCTTTTCATTCATTCTCTTGCAATGTTTGTGATCTCTAGAAAGATTTCAACATGTCATTATGCTAAGAGGAGGAAAAGCATACACATTTGAATGTGAAATCTCTCAAAGGTAACTCATGCAGCAGACTACATGATATTTTCTACAAAATGATAGAAAATTCCCTTACCACAAACCATTTAATGCATGTTGTAGTTATTTACCACAATATGGAAACAAACAACTTTGGTTTTTGAAATTTTATTAAAAACCTTCAAAATATCCACTCCTTTATTCTCTTTCTACTTTTTTCGAACAAACAAACATGAAAAAAAATTCTTGACTAAAATTGTAGCTCTCTCCAAAATAAAAAAAGTTTTTTAAAGAGCAAAAAATAAAAAAAAAGGCAAAAGGCAAAATAGGTTTTATGGGCATCCCGTCCATCAAGTATATGTGGGTGATCCATCTAGTGTTGCTAAGTGGATTGAGGTAACAATTTTAACCATTGTATTACTGAAAAAAAAAAAAACAATTTTGACCATTTTATCTAGAGATTGCTGATTTGTCATTTATCAAATTCCATAATTAAATTCAATCATATAACCTCTCATTTATTATCACGCACCCTCTTATAGTCTAAGCATTGTTATGGATCCTTTTGATAGTTTCATGTAGTGCTAGATCTTAAAATCCAGGTTTTATCGGATTGATTGCTGTATTGATCATAAAAATATTATCAAAAAAAAAAAAAAAAAAAAAAGAGCTGTTAAAACGATAATCATTCCCTAATCCTATTTTTTAAGTTGAGGTTAAAATTATCATCTCCATTTATCTGCCCCTCCATTTGCTCCATTACATCTAATAGGGGGAGTGGACCCCACTCGGGCAATGTGTTCAAACAGGGGTAGAGTGGTCATTTCTGGTAGGGGCAGATAAATGGACACGATAACACCTTCCTCAACCTCACCCACTACCGTTATTATCTTAAAAAATTCTAGGTTTTGTGGAATCGAATCAATGTTTTCATAGAATGAAATCTTCCCATAATTGATTCCTAATCCAAAATGGTAAAATCTTACCATTTCACACGGGGATTTGATGCTAAATCTCTTAAATAATGATAAGATCAATTTTTATATAGAACGAAATATTCCCTCAATCGATGCTTGGTCAAAACAGAGTATGCCTTTTTTCCCACGGATTTGAAACCCCAAATCCATGAATCACCCCCAAGAAAAAATATGGGTTTTAAACCCAAAAAAAAAGACTGATCCAAGCTGACCGATTCAGAAAACGATAAAGTAAAACCTTCCCATATCGGTCTGATCTCGGGATCGGCCTCATCCGATCTGAGATTACGAACCATGATGTCTCCCGTGAGGCCGTTTAGAATATTCCATCTGAACAGTTGTGAGTCGTTCACGTACGTTCACAGTACGTGAAGATTCACTGGACTCATGTCTCCCATCCATAAAACCTGCTCAACAACCCACAAACAAAAACTTTGTTCATGTCTGTAGAATAAAAAATGCTTACCAGAGCAAGAAGCAGAACCAGGACTCTTGGAGACACCAGGAAGATAACTGGTCTTCCACGCGCCTTTACCACTGCCCCATGCCGAACTCACCCAAGCCGAAGCTGGCCTAGTGGGTTCTACAAACTGACCCTGACTTGAACTGGGTCCTTCCTTCAAACCTCGATCATGACCTGAAATAGGACTTCTGGGTTCGCTGGATTTACCCTGATACGAAGTGGGTCCTTGCCTGAAACTCCGATCCTGGCCGGAAACTGGTCGGTTTTGCTCTCTCCCTCTCCCTCCACCTCCACTTCCAGGGTTCTTTCCTCCACCTCTGGCTCTCCCTCTTCCTCTTCCATTGTTATCCATCGAAGCACAGAACTGTGAAGTAATGGCGCCAAAATATAAGTGGGTGAGAGACGTTTGACGCTAAGGCTTTGATGAGGCTAGAACAAATGGCAGTGGAGGGGTATTTATTGAGAAAAAATTCATTAGTTTTGGGGATTTATGAAATTACGAGTGTACCCCTTCGCAAGTACTGGGAAGGTAAAAGGTAAGGAGTGCGCAGGTTCGTGTGTGACTTTATATGACTTTTATGAGATAAAGTTGTGTTTGTCCTCCGTACTTTGTGACCGTCGATTTTGATCAGCAAGTGAAAAGATTCTGATCAGATGATTGTGAGTATGAGGAACGTAGAAAATATGGGTGAGTTGATATTTTTATAGTTTAAATATATTCCCATCAGAATGGTTGTGGTCCCCACCTCAGGTGGACTTCTATTGACCCAACGTGTCAGAACATTCCAGAGTAAACTGGAGAAATCCAGGGGAGCAGAGCAGGTACTTAACCATGAAGTAAGTAATTGCTTCGTTGTGTATGTTTGCATGGTTCTTACATATATGGATTTTGGTAGTCCTCCTTACCTCTCCTTACCTTAGGACCGTTGGATCGCATAGCCAAAATGAAAGGACTCTGCTCAGACATTCTAAGAGTAAGAGATTCCAACCAGACGATTTTAGTTATAAAGGCGTACACAACAAGTTTGCTAGAACTTTCCAGAGGACACTGGAGAAATCCAAAGAAGGAGCTACTTCAGTGCCAAGAAAGCTTTTATTTGGGATAATTTTCTCGGGAAATTTAAGGTTTTTCGTTTGGGTTTGCAAATTGGCAAGATTGTGATAGTGACATTCTGGAGAGCTCTTGACTAAGGAATGCAATAAAACCAATGTGAGAAGAATCTGAAACCAAAAATAAATTATAAGGTATACGGAATGGTCCCCCCCACCCCCTCAAAACAAGTTTATATGACCTCCACGTGGACGTGTTGTAGGAAACTGAAGAAACTAAACCCAAGGAAACTCGTAGGAAGGCCATAAGGTGGACTTCCCTTGACTATATTATTCATTTTATGATTTTTAGAAGAAAAAAATTTTGGTTTTTTTTTTCTTTGTAAACTATGGTTTTTAGATTCATTGTTCTCACAAAGGGCAGAGGTTTTCCATAACAACCCAGAGTGGGAAACATATTAGGGTTCATATATATTGATTAAGGAGAGGGAATGTTAATGCAAGAATGAATTCTTCCGCATTTTTTGTTACCCAAAAAAAAAATAATATCTTTCGCAGCTCAGCCTCTTGAACTTTGAGTGTAGATCCTCCTCCGTGCGCCAAGACATCCGACACACATCGGATGGCTAGGCAGGCAGCACCCGCAAGGCCAACGCCCAAACATTAAATGCACGGACTTGAGAAATTGGACCGGGGAGATGGCATTAAGCTTTTGATGGCATGGGAAAAAATACAAAGGGATGAAAATGGGACAGTGATCCGTAACAACTCGGTAGGAATCAAAAGGGAAACATTGAATAAAGATGTCAAAGACTTGTAACATAAGTTAAGGACTTGTTTTTTATTTGGTAAAGAAGTTACAAGACACACATCTTAAAATAAAGAATAGACAGAGAACACTACCTAATTGTGTGTAATACTGCAACCTGTGCTTAGACACAGGGTCATGCAAAATGACCATTATGTTTTTGGATTAAATATGTATGCATCTCTTAAATCGTCCAAAAATTTCACATGCACCCCTTGCTATTCTAATAATGCCATGCACTCCTTGATAATTCCATACTTACCCCTTGCTTTTCAAATTAATCTATATTTAAGTCCTACCGTTAATATCAGGCGTAAAATGCTAGCGGATCTGAAATAGTTAAGGTTGATTTGGGTGGTGTTCAGCCATGGAAGCTGGTTTTAGGGAGGGAGAGAGAGAGAGAGAGAGAGATTTCAAAGGGGAATTAAGAAGAGTGGTTGAGGAGTTGTGGCTTTGTGTGCATCGTAGCAAACGAATGAGAGTGAAAAAGCTGCGCAGTGGAAGAATGTCATTGCCAATTGGTAGAAAGGCTAGAAAGAATGAGAAGAATATTTTTCAGAAAGGCTAGAAAGAATGAGAAGAATATTCTTCTTTGTTGTTTTATTTTTTTTTTATTTTTTTATTTATCTAACGTGTAAGTATACACGGATGGAGAAGTGACAAACTCCACAATCCATTGATCAGACTGTTGTACATGTTGCCGACAGAACGACCCTCTTTGTCAAGGAATCAACAAACTATTTATTTCTCTTAGAACATAAGAAAAAATACAAAAAATAAAACTAGAAGAAATATAAAGAATATCTTTCAAAATAGGTTTAACCTCTAACATCATCGATCCACTGCCATGCTGAAGATAATTAAACATATCCATATGACCAGATTTCACCATCAAAGTAGTATAACCAACAGATAAGTCTTCCAGTAAAGCCAAGCGGATAACCAACACCTCCCCCACCATGATATTGAATAGTTTTTTTTGTTTCACGATCAAAGAGGATTTGCCTTTTTTTTCAAAAAATAGAGAAAAAAGCCAAAGGGATTTTGGTATTTTTACTTTATTGTCATTCAACAAATGGTCTTCTTTCTCCTTTCGATTTGGGTTCCTCTCCATGCAGGTAACTACCTTAATCCATCTCACACTATCCATGGGTGTGATCCCCATGTCTCATGGACGGTGTGAGATGGGTTGGTGGTGGTTAGGGAGGGAATCCGAATTCCTTCATTCTTTTCTCTTTATTTATTTCCTCTTGTGTCTCGTTTTGTACTTTTGTCATTCCTTTTCCTATGTGGCCCTTACATAATTAAAGGTGCATTAGCTTAGAAAACCTTATACATGGAGTACCCATCAGTTTCATATCTTTGGAGAGTATTTATACTTCACATTTGATGGTAAATAAAGAAGGTGATATAGATGATGAAGCTATCTGGCATTCTATGTGATCGAATTAAAAGCCAAAGGAAAATTTTAGAAGACTATCATACGACTAGCTATGATGTATAGTGCAAAATGCTAGACTGTGAAAAAATCGCACATAGATAAACTTTGTGCGGGGGAGATGAGGATGTTGAGACGGATATGCGGCAAGACTAGGAAGGATAAAGTATTGAATAACCATATTAGAGATGAGTTGGGAGTAGCCCCTATAATTGAGAAGCTACGAGAGAGTCATTTGAAGTGACATAGTCATGTTTAATGGAGGCCCAGGGATGCATCAGTTTGGAGGAGTGATTTGATTCATATTGACGGATCTAAAATAGCTAGGGCAAAACTAAAATGACCCGAGGAAAAATAGTGAGGAAAGACATGCATGGTTTGGAATAATTATCACCTCCAATTTGCTGCCCACTCCAATTTCCTCCAATACCTCACATAACAGCGGAAATGACCACCCTACCCCACCTTGGGCAGTGTGTTCGAGCAGGGGGTAAGGTGATCATTTTCAATCCTATGTGAGGTATTGGAGGAAATTGGTGAGGGCAGCGAATTGGAGGGGATAACAATTCCATGGTTTGGGCCTTATCTCAAATGGCCTCGAATAAAGCTGATTGGAGAGCAAAGATCTATGTAGCCGACCCCATTTAAGTTCATTTTCCCCAAGTTTTTGTCAATATTGTTGTGCACTCATCTTTTTACTATTATTTTGATTTTATTGATTTTACAAAGATCCATGTAGCCGATCACATTAAGTTGGGATAAGGCTAAACCAACATGTGGCCATGCTATTACTTGTAACCGTCTCTTCCAAAATGTCCGATAGGGTTATTTTTCTTTTAAAAATATATATATATATAACTAAATAGTGGGTCCTACATAATCTTCTTCTCCTTGATCATGTTCATTCCAAACCCACATAGCTACTACTATGGAAACAATACTACTCCGGCTTGGTCTCTATTGTAATCGTTCAAAGGTCAAGGCTTGGCCTCTGCAATCATTCCTCTCTGGTTGAGAACGGAGGCATGGAAGAACAAGAGAAGGACCAAGTTTTGTGAGGGGGAACATAAAATTTGAATTGTGGGATGAGATTTTAGAAGCTTTTTGCCACACCAGCCATAGCCAGCCTTGTATAGAGTTCTTAACGCATAAATTTCCCATGCCGAAGCAACAGAGAAGTTCTTTAATACAAATAAAGAGTATACCCTTCTGTCCTCCATGAGAACCGCTGGCAGGGGAATGATACGAATTTGCTCATAGATCTCCAATAACTTTGGGAAAGAAACACTGGGCACGTACCACTCATCGACCTTCCGCCATATGTAGTAAGGAAGAAATCAGATCAACAATTTGATTTCTCCTATCCATCTATCATATCAGAAATTAATAGAAGTATCATCTCTAATAATACAATATTCAGTTTCACACACAAAAACCCAAAATTTCCTTAAAAAAATAATAACAATGGAATTTTAGAAGGGAAGACTATGTTTGGGAAAAACCATGTCTTTTTTTTACTTTCCACATGTGTGGAACTGATCTGGATTCAGTTTATGAATTATTTGTAAGGTTAAAAAAAATAAGAATAAAAAATTATAGTATACATTTTTTTTTATGAAAACTTAAACTATACTTTAGAATAACTGAACTCATTGATGTCTCTACAATACTAATTAAAACTAAAGTCTTTTTATTTATTTATAAGAAAAGCTAAAGTCTTTTCGATGGCCGTCAAGGCAGTATGGTTTCTCGAACATAAATATCAGCCATGTGGCAGTTTGTGCTTATTTGTGGTTTGGTAAACAAGTCTTTATTTAGAATAAGACATGCAAAACTCATGGTGACAGTGAGAAACACAACTCACGCAACCATGGAGTGGAAAGGGGCCAATCAGTCGCGCATGTTAATGACAAAACGCTATTAACCAAGAAGTCAACCACGTTGTTAATCTCCCGTGAAAAAAAAAAGAAACAAAAAGATATAAAAGAAGAAGAGAAATGATTAATATCGTCCACCAGAGCCCGAATGTGCAAAAGAGAAGTACCTCCACCATCCTTAATATATGTAATTAGATTCATATTGTCAAACTCTATCATAACCCGCTCAAATCCATTAAAATTAAAAAAAAAATTCGTGCTTAACGGCTAGAGTTTGTGTTTTTTTTTCATAAGGAACTCCTTTCCACATTCCTATCAAATATAACTATTAAGTAGTTTGTCACGTGGTATCTTTAGAAAAAAAACAACTTTAATGGAAATACTTTCCACATCATCGCCTAATCATGGGTTAAATTTTAAATTAATATGATTTCTCCGCATGATGCTTTAGTGTTTTGAAGGTTGTTTGAAAAAGTCAAATTTTCACGAAACTATTTAAATAATATGAACCTTATTAAAAAAAAAAGGAGATAATTCACAATTAGGTGGATCATTTTGTTGAAATAGAAGGCCAAATTTCCTTGAGTTCCCATTGATTAATCTAACCATTAAAATATCAAATCATTATCCATGTGGTACAAAAACAAAGAGTGTGCGGGAATGGGTTTTTGCATTCAGACAAGTACATATGTGAATTTTTTTCCTAATAGAAATTATGGGAGAGAGTTGCCCACAATGCCAGTATAAAGAAATTTATACACCACACCAGAGTCCACATAGGACTCACATAGTTTAAATTAGGAGAGCGAGAGAGAGAGAGAGAAAGAGTATTAGTGTAGATCACAAGACTCGTATCTTAAGAAGATACATTATTTTACTTCACTATCAAGCTTGGACTATATATTTTTTGAAATATGCACAAACGCTCTACAACTAAATCCTTTAAATGGTCATACAAAATATCTTTTACCATCCATGCCCTTTTAGGAACATTTCTCATCAAAGGAATTGATGGAGATAATTATTAATCAAGTAAAGAGTTTTTGCATAGCTTCTCCCCAGTAATGACGTGCTAATTTTGTCTGTAAGAACATACATCCAATTCTTTCCATAATAATATAAGTCAACTTTTCTGCGACACCATTATGTTGTGGGATCTTACAAACTATCTGCTCATACTAAATACCATGATCATTAAAATAAATTACTTGAAAAATCAATCAATTTATGTATAACTGACTTAAGATTTATATGGATCCACCTCCATAAGTGAGGAAGAAACCCATCAGTAATAACCCTATATGGGTGGGTGATTCCTCCACCGATCATGGAGGAAAACTTTCGTCAATAGAAAATGTGATTAAAATATTATTATTATTATTATTTTTTGGGTAAGAGAATAATATTCCTTACTGCTCCTAGAGAAATTGGTCAAGGTCTTCCTAAATTAAATAATATTTTGGTTACAGATCACGTACCATTTCTATATCTTCAGTTTGTCTTTGTCTTCCAAAAGTCTAATTTGTTTGGTAAGACATCCTTAGCATTAAAAAAAATGCACATTAAATTTGCTTAAGTATTAGAAGAAAATTGGTTCCCATATTATAGAATACCTTAAGATAGAATTAGATATAATAATAATAAAAATAATAATAGGGTAATCACTAATTATTGAAGTACAGCTCCATGCATGGAACCAACGCATTACATAGTTAGGCTTCACGTACCATTTATTCAAATTTACTACATCACTATATATCTGGTTATACCTAGTTCTTGGATAAACCACAATCTTTGATTGCTGCAAGTGCCTTCTCAAATTGGCTCCATTTCTGCTCAAGAGTCCCATTGTATCCAATCGACATCCTTATTAACCCCGGTGAGATGCCGGCCTTTTTCTTCTCCTCGGCGTTCATTTCGCTACTAGTACTACTACCGGAGCATGACATAAGGGTCTCATAGTATCCCAAACTAACAGCCATTATACCAAATTGGGTACTGTTTTGGAGATGGTTCATCAACTGGTTTGCCTTCTCCTCAGTCTCCATGTCCAAACATAGGATTCCCCCAAACCCATAATTCTCATTTGTGATGGACTTCATAAGAGTGTGGTCTGGGTGTTCTTCAAGGCCTGGATAAATAACCTTGAGGCCCAATTTCTTCATCTTTGTAGCATAGACCATTGCTCGCCGGCAATGTTCCTTCATTCTTAGGCCCAGATGGGGAATTCTCCCGGAGAGCTCGAATGCGACCTTTGCATTCATGGTTGGACCAAGAAGCATCACTGCCCCTTGATGAAGGTCCATCATGGAATTCACTAAGCTAGCCGGCCCACAAATTGCACCTGCATCCGATTTCAACACATAATGATCATCAGTGAATGGTAAACTATTTGATGTAAAGGGAAATTCTGTTAGGAGTTTAGTCCACTTACGCTACTAATTAGTCTATAGTCCCTCTTATACACCTGGTAGTCCCTTTATCTATTTGTTCAAACTTTACATGGTATTAGAGCTGGTTTTCACCGTATTCATGACATGTCAATCTGCGCAGTATGTGCTCCAACATGTATGAGACAGTGTTGGGAGTTTAGTTTCACATCGGTTATTAATTAGCCTACAACCCTCTTATACATTTGGGAGTCCCTTCTCCTATCGAAATGGACACTTTACAAACTGTAAATAATGATCTTTTCCTATTATCCAAGTTATATCTTATTTGGCTTTTAGTTTAGAGTTGTGAAGTCTCCCCTTTATTTCAAGGAGGAAACGGAAAATTATCTGCTCCAGTTCCCCAATCCCTCTGATATGGTTGGGGGGGGGGGGTGGACCCCAATCGAGTAGAGTGTTAGAGCAAGGGTAGGGTGGTTATTGCGCCACCCTTGTTAGCGAGACTGGGGCGGACAAGGAACTGGAGGGGATAAAGATCCAACGGGAAACAGCTTGGCTGACTCCTTTACGGATCCAGATCTTCTACGGCCTAGCTGCCTGAGTGGCCATAGCGGCGCAGACCACATGAGGCGTGCATTTATCGCCTTACCCCTATCCGAGCACCTTACCCGAGCAGGTAAGGCGGTCATTGCGCACCTCATTGTGCCTGCACTACTATGGCCGCTCGGGCAGTTGCGCCTAGAGGATTTGTTTCCCTCCTTTACTAGGAATTGAAGGCCTGGTCCTTAACATGCAAGACCAAGTGACCTATTGTAGACTTCTGACGCTTGTAATTCGGATTCCATATGTACTAATGATAGAGATTACATACTAGCAATAACATCGGCTCCACCACTGATGTACTTGGTGAGGCTGTGCACGACTATATCGGCACCCAGCCTAGCAGGAGACAGTACCATGGGAGTGAAGGTGTTATCTACCACAACCTTAACCCCCTTATCATGCGCTATCCTGCACAACTCAGGTAAGTTAGCAACCATCAGAGTAGGGTTAGACATGGATTCTACATAAAGCACATTAGTCCTTCCCTCCACAATGGCTTCCTTCACCATGTCAACATCTCTCACATCCACAAATGTTGTTGTTATGTTACAAACCCTAGGAAAAAAGTGGTTTAACAATGCATGTGTCCCACCATACAAGCAACACGATGCAACTACGTGTCCTCCGCTACTACATAATTGCATCAAGACCGTCGAAATGGCAGCCATACCACTTGCTGTGCAGTATGCAGCCTCGGTACCTTCCATGGCTGCAATTTGACGGCTGAGATTTAAGACGGTGGGGTTGAAGTGACGGCTATAGATGAAGAAGCCTTGGTCAGTGCCGAGCTCGCCGGTGAACATTTTGCGCATGTTCACTGACTCCATGACTGTGAAGGTGGCTGAGGCTTCAATTGACATGTTGATGCCTCCGTGCTCACCGAACTCATGTCGTGCGGTGGCAAGAGCCATAGTTGGGTCGTCATGGCTTGCTATCTTTGGCTTCTTTTCCAAATAAGAAACCATTTGCTCCTCTTGCTTCTTCTCTAACGAAACAATGTTTTTTTCTCCCATTTGGGCAATTTTGTGTGAGACAGAGAGAGAGAATTGTGAGGATGGATTGGAGTAGAAAACTAGGTGTGAATGTTGTGAGTATAAGAGAGCAGAAGGGGTGGTTTTATAGAGAGAACTTGCAGCTTAATTAATTATTTGTGAGTTAAATGATAAGAATAATAGATGATGAAACCTGTGACGTGTCTCTTATTTATTTATTTATTTTTTCTTCAATGCCCTTAAGGAAAACATGGACAACGAAGAAAGAATCCAAATCCAAATCCTTTATAGTAATATCCATGTACACGTTATTCAACTTGTATACATGTAGTTGCAGAAAACACGAGTTATGTATGTCTTGAATTCTTGGATTTGTTTACCTGATCGAATGGAGGAGTATTTATATTCTTAACCCGCTTTGTTGTAATGAGTGAGAATTTTGAGGTTTTCGATTTAGGGTTTCTGAGAGAGTGAAGCAGTGCCGTTTTGGGTGTTCTTGTGAGATCTCCATTGTAACTTTCTAAAATTTACATAGTGAAACATCTTTGTCTTCACCCATGGACATAGCACATCACACTGATTTGTGAACCACGCTTATTCATGTTTTAATTGATGTTTGTTCTAACATCTTGTACATCTTCCAGTCTACTTTTTCTAATTTTTTTTATTTTTGGAGGTAAAGGACAAGTCTATAATTAAATATAATATAATATTTTTCTCTTGGGTAGCCGTTCATGAAAGAATACAAGATGCAGAGAACTTGGAATGAAGATATATATTCATGACGTGTTCCTACAGCCATATATATCGGATCTCTAATGGAGATCTGAGGGTGATGGCACTTGAGGCAGTAGACACAAAATAAACTATATATCAATTTTACGTGCGGGTGACTCCCATCTCAAGTGCCATCATCTTCAAGTGATGTTTTGCTGAGGCATTTTTTGTGATAATTTCTTAGATCTACTTGATAAAAGCGAAAATTACAAGATAATTAGATTTCAAATTTGTTCTACATCAATTATTTTTCATTTTGAAAAGATTTATCCAATCCCCAATGTTGGTTATTACTCATGCTACGTAAGAATTTTTTTTTTTGTTAAAAAAAACCTTCCAAAATTGCCCAAAAAATCTGCTTAAACCACAATGGGGAAAATAGGAAGGAAAGGGCACCCAACTTTCTCTACCTATTTTTTTTTTTAATTGTTTCTCACTCTTATTTTTATTTATTTATTTTTTACTGAGTTTTCTTCCACCCCATGGTGAATGGGATCGGGAGGATATTTTGGAACATACTAAACCCCTAAGGCGGGTTTGTGAACCCTAGAATGGTTGATGAACCTTCCTCTTCTGTTTTTTTTGATAAATTTTTATTGTTTTCTTTCTTTTTATCTTTTGGTAAATTTTTCAATTTTTTTTTATTCCAACAATTAAGGGTGTATTTTTCCTTTTGGACTCGAGGTCATAGCTTTGTTTTTATCTCTCTCTCTCTCTCTCTATATATATATATATATATATATATATATATATATATTTAGGGGGTAATAGGAGCTTTGATTTCTACTCCTACAATTAAGGTGCACTTTCATCGGATTTCACAGTTTTTAAAACAATTAAATGAGTTTTAATTGTTTGGGTAATTTTAGAAGTTTGTTTTTATTTTACTCTTGCATAGCATGAGTACTAACCACTTTTGGGGATTAAATAAATCTTTTTAAAATAGAAAGTAAGGATGTAAAACAAATTTGAAACCTACTTATCTTGTAATTTCTATTCTTATCTAGTGGATCTAAGAAATTTTCCCTTTCTATTTTCACCATATGTCAAAACTTAAGTGTACTTGCCTAGTGTAGTTGGTAGAGCAAAAAAGCCCATCCTACCATGAGGTCTTGGGTTCAATTTTGGTGTAAAAAAAGGCATATGAAAATTATATGGTATGCATTTTCCTCTATATAAATCCTGGAGCAAAAATGCCGGTTTTATTCACCATGCAATAGTCATGTATATCATTCAACAAATAGAATAATAACATGTATGAAGAATACAAATTTATCAAAAGGAAACCTCTTAACTGAAATAAACTCAATATAGTTGCTAAATATTTAATCGCATCATAAATCCCACAAGATGGTTATAAAACACAAATCAACGAATCGATAGCATAGTCATCCTCTCATCAAACATAAAAAGTAATGTATCATCATGTGTTATACAACACATGAAATACCACAAAAAAACCATAGAGACCAAGGGGTCTAGGCCCGAAGGAATCTACTCACCTTGTGCATTGGAGTGGTATGTCTTGAGGAAAAATCTTTTAGGGCTACATAGGTATTTCAATAATATGTGCTTATGTACGAAGGGTTTCACTATATATTTTCAGTGAGATAGTTTTCTCTGTAGTCTGAGAGAGGTGTGAGGACGAGTGGTTGTAACCCTATTCTCAATTATAATGAAGTAGATCTCATCTCACCATTGACGTAGGCAATCTTGTCGAACCATGTAAATCCTTGTATGCATTGTGAGATTGTTTATTTGCAATTTTCATTTGTTTCTTACATCATTATATTAACATAACACTTAGTTTGTGGATTAGACTAGTTCAAAATTGTTTTATACTTTATTGTTTAGGTATGTTGTTTTTTTTTTTATTTGCCGGTTTGAGAAGGAGATTATCTTAGTCTCTTCCCCAGTAATGTGTAATGTGAAACTGAAGCGAATTTAATTTGCAAGGGACTTCGTCAGATCAGAATGATAAAAGCTAACTTCCTACATATTAGTTGGGCCTCTACCTCCCAAAAAAAGGTGGTATGGGGCTTTGTAGGGTCAAGGAATCTAATCTTGCGGGCATCATTAAAGTTATCTGGAAAATTGTGTCTAGAAGCAAAAACATTTGGACTGACTAGATGTACTCTAGACACGTAAAGAGAGACTCCATTTGGACTGCCACTTACCCGAATGATGCATCATGGGCTTGGAGGAAATTTTAAAAGTACAAACACCTTGTTAGAGATGTCATTCGTTCAAGCATAGATGATGGATGGGACACTTATCTTTGGCTTGATAACTAGAATCCTAATATATGGTGTGCTCATTTTTAGATATAATGGTCGTTTAACATATGATATTGCGGGCTCGGATAGAATGGCCAAAGTCTTAATAATTATCCAATATGGTATTTGGTGTCTAGGTGCTAGTACTTCTAGTAATCTGATTGAGGTTTGGTCTATCTCTCTTCTTCTTTGATGAGATCTAGAGACAATAATGATTTAATCTTATAGCTTCCAAAATTTTCAAAGAAATTTATCTCTACCTCTGCTTAGAATTTGATTACGTCAAAATCTCCAAAGGTTGGTTCCATGACATATTATTGTCTAGTTCAGTTAGAATATTCCTAGACATAGTTTTACTACTTTGAATACTATGACATTATCGGTCCCTACTCAGGACTTTCTCCATAAGAGAAATGTATCAATCTCTAATTGTTGTATATGTTGAATACTTTGGCAAATGTCCACCTATAAATTTTTTTATCCTTTTTCTAGATCGATTTAGAAAGCTTGGCTTTAGTGTAGTAATTCACCATATTTGGTGAGAAAAAAATAAAACAATATAGACCTCCTCGTCGTACAATATATAACAGATTTGGGAAACCATTATTTTTTAGATCAGAAATAAGGTTAAATTAATTTTTACTGCAAACTCAAAACACTTTAAGAAATAGACATCTTGTCGTATGTTGGGACCTTCCTCTTATCATCTATCCCCACCTTGGCTTCTTGATGTATATCAACCTTTTTATGGTTGTTTCTTCCTTCCCCCTTTTTAATTTTTTATGTATCATCATTTGTTCGGGATTCCCCCTTTGGCTTGCCTTTATTGGCTATATGAGGCTACAATACTATGAATTTTGCCCCTCATATTCTTTTGTTGGTGGAGGGAATGGTAGTGTTGATGTCATTAGGGTGCTTGTAGATTCTTAGCTCTCTGGCAAAGGCAGAGCAAGCATCCTATAATTCAAACTCAAAAAAAATTTGATGAGATTAAAAGAAAAAAAAAAAAACAAAGAGAAAAAGGCTATGACTCTCAATGAAGCTATGATCATAAAAATTCTTTGATGAGAAAAAGAAGCAAGAGTCTTGCCGCAAGCACATGGTTTTAGTGCACGGTATCGGTAACCTGCAAAACTGATACAGTAATGGCCTGGATCATCTATATCGGACAAAAATACCACTGAATTTCCTTAAAAAATGAGTTTTTTGACTATTTTACCCCTTGTCCGTACCATGCTACTGATACGATATCAGCACGATATCGATATCGACGACTAACAAAATCGATACATATTGGCCGATACGAACGGATACGATATCGATACTTAGAACCATGCGCAAGCACCTTTGGGCAAGTCAGCATCGTCAGCATAGGAAACATACCCATCAAAGATGATTCCCCAATACAGAGGAAACTTCACAAATTGATCATTTTTACTTGTAAAACACGCATCAATTGTTATGATTCAAAATAAAGGACTTGTGGACTTGTACATTAATTGAGTGATGAAAACCAACAGTGAAATAGGAAGAAGACTAGTAGTCAATGGAGGGTTTTTTCAATGTTGAAACTTTAGCTGGGTGAGGTATGGATGACAAACACCAGTTACAAACACCTTACGTAATGAAGGTTACACCAGATGGTGAGAGTGGAGGATTGAGGTAACAGATACGGAGGGCGTTGGATTCTTGCTTGGTTGAGCTTGGATCTAGCTAATCTAGTAATTTCCTTTCCTAGAAGTTTCCGCTTTCCACATTACCCTACGAAATCGTGTTTTTGACTTTAGCATCAGCCAAAAAAATGCTTGACATCTTCTCCCCCACCGCCCCCAATACAGATCCTCTGCGGTGCATTGTCCTTGGCGGCTTTAGCGGTGAAGTCGCACTGACATAGGGCTACGCTGCGTGGCCCTATGTATGTGCTGTTAAGGCTGCTATGGGGCAACGTGCCATGGAAGATCAGGATTCCCACCGCCCCTCCTTTTTGGTGCAATCCTATCTAGGGCCCATACAGATGAAATAGAATCTCAAGAGTATTTTAGAAAATATATTAAAATTTATGAGAATATTTGTAAACTTAAAGGGAAAGTGAATTATTGCATTTCTTGGGCGGGTCCGAGAGGATACTTGTGAACCTAAAGGGGAAGTGAATTATTGTATTTCTTTGGTTGCGAGCCTGAATTGTAGGAAAGTTCCTACAACCCGTGTAACAATAAAAAAAAATTTGATCATAAAAGAAACGGTTCATAGGCCGCCAGGGATGAAGGAGTGGGGAGGTGGCTGCCTAATGACATATGTGACAGGGACTAAATCCTCTATAGTATGAGCATCTGGTGGTGCACTGCAGTGCGGCCCCGAGAGCTTGACACGCTGGAAGAAGCTTCATCCAACGGTGCGAGCTCGATGCAAGACAGTTTTTTTTTCCTTTTCTTTCTTCTCGAGTTCGGCACCGTTGGATGTTGCATCTTCTACGTGTCAAGCTCTCAGAACCACACTGCAGTGCACCACCATATTAGGGCACTGTAGAGGATTTTTGTCATGTGGCAAAAGGCTTGAATCCGCTGCAATATTCAACAAGCTTGGTACAATCCAGCTGGCATGGGCTAGTTGTTGTCCATCTGGACATCTTCTCTTACCTTGCATATATAGTTTCTACTAGATATTGAGTTAGAGCATCATTTGAGAAGGTCCCCAGCGGAAAATAATCCTCTCCGATTCCCTAAAACTGTGCAGTGTTCGGGGTGGAGATGTCGACAAGTGGCAGCTCAGAGATCCAATGGTGCCGAACTCAAAAATAAAAAATAAAAAATGGAAGTCAATGAACTCAAATTGTTGGATGTCTAAGCTGCCACATGTCGAAATCTCCACCCGAACTACCGCACTGCACAATTTAGGGAATTGAAGATCAGGAATGCTGGACACTTATCAAGGTTAGTACTATAATTAATAATAAAACAAATCTAATTACAATCCGTTATTCTTTGTAAACAACAATGCAAATTTAAAACATTTTCTAATAAAAAAAATCTTATCGGCCTTAATTACTTTCCTTGACAAAGACTGGCTAGGGATGTCAAACGGTCAGTTCCGCGGGCTGAATTGGTTTCGTTCTAGGAAAAAGTGAGTCTAAAACCAAACTGTTAAAGAACTTTGGTTTTTGATTGATTTTGATCCGGTATGATGTCGGTTTATTCTAGTTTTTCAGTATAGAGTTAATATCGGTTTAGATCGATTTGTTTTTAAGCTTGAACTACAATGAAATCTTACATTCTTGATCTATAGTGAGAAAAGATTTGGTAGTTTTTTTTTGATAAAGATGGATAATTTAGAAACATAGAAATATTATCACAAACTTAATCAGATTTGAAGTTAACAGATCGAGAATTAAGTGAGGTGTATTAGAGTATTTATAAAGAATATAATGCCCTTTAATAACTCACGTACTATAGATTTCAACCATTGGATAAGATGATGACTGGTCTAAACTGTTCCATCGATTGAAATCTAGGTATTTACCATCCAATAATTCTATCTATAGAGAATTGACGCAAATCAATTCTCAATGTGAAATGACCCTTTATATAAAAGGAAACCCTCATCTCCTCTTGCTTCTCTGATGAAACAAAGGTATTAAGTTCTAAATACTCCAATAGAGTTGTCAGTTAGACACTTCTATTATCAAAAAACAAAACCATCAGTTCTTTTGGATTCCTCTCTAATGAAACAATATTTTTTTCTCTAATTTGGGGAATTTTGAGAGAGAGAGAGCATTGGGGAGTTTCGCCCAGTTAATGCAGTGCTATTTAGTATAAAGAAAAAAACATTGTCTGATGGTGTGGCTACTGTGCCAGAGATAGGAACACATGAAATTACCACCCCGTTCCTTGTGAAATAAAAAATCCCATCATGTTCGCATAATAATACTACAAATTCAGATCTGGGTTGAACATAGGTCGACTTGGCCTGGACCAAACGCGTTACACTTGTTCTTCACCCCTTTATACAACAACTCTTAAGGGATAAGAAATATCTACTTAATATAGAAACTAGAAAGGTCACTTAAGATGATGAACCTCAGACCAATAATATACATCAAATTGATTTATCACATCAATACATAAACCTAGGAAAAGCTTTATACCCAATTCTTGGATAAACCACAATCTTTGATTCCTGCAAGTGCCTTCTCAAATTGGTTCCATTTCTGCTCAAGAGTCCCACTGTACGTATCCGATCGACATCCTTATTAACCCCGGTGAGATGCCGGCCATCTTCTTCTCCTTGGCATTCATTTCGCTACTAGTACTACTACCGGAGCATGACATAAGGGTTTCATAGTAGCCCAAACTAACAGCCATCATACCAAATTGGGTGTTGTTTTGGAGATGGTTCATCAACTGGTTTGCCTTCTCCTCTGTCTCCATGTCCAAACATAATATTCCACCAAACCTATAATTCTCATTTGTCATGGACTTCATAAGAGTGTGGTCTGGGTGTTCTTCAAGGCCTGGGTAAATAACCTTGAGGCCCAATTTCTTCATCTTTGTGGCATAGCCCATTGCTCGCCGGCAATGTTCCTTCATTCTTAGGCCCAGGTGGGGAATTCTTTCAGGAAGCTCGAATGTCACCTTAGGGTTCATAGTTGGACCAAGAAGCATTAGTGCCCCTTGATGAAGGTCCATCATGGAATTCACTAGGCTAGCCGGCCCATAAATTGCACCTGCATCCCATCCCAACCCAGAATGATTATGGTGAATAGTAAACTAATTTGATGTAAAAGGAAAACTGTAGGTATCACTACTTGTTAGTGACTTAAGAATTGAACTGTAAAAATATGGGTAATGACGTCTTTTTATTCTTTCAACTGTTGGATGGACGGTTGGATTCTTAAGTGTGATGCACTTTCCCTTGAGAGGATAAATTTCCTAGGCATGTCAGGCTGAAGGTTGTCATAGTGAACCCAACCTTAAAGATTTGTAAATTTTTAAATGCGCGATCAGGCCCAGTCTGCTCTAGCCAAGTCAAATCACTACTACCTCTGATCGAAGAGAAGTGAAGATTTCAAACTAAATTCGTGGGTAAATTCAATTTTTTATGCCAAAAAAAGAAAACAAGTTCAATTTAAAAAATAAAATAAAAACTACATCTAAAAATATCAGTATTAAATATGATAAGAAAAATACAACTAAAAGCATCATTATTAAATATGATAAAATGAATAAGTAGTTTATAAAATTGTGTTAGGTAACAATTACAACAATTTCCTCATTAGGTTTGAAATTTTCAGGTCCAATATGCTCTGGTCATGTCAAATCACTGGTAGCTCTAATGGAAGAGAACTGAATTTTTTTTTTTGGTGATAATGGAAGCGAACTGAAAATTTCAAACTAGATAAATAAATTTTTTAATTATTACCCCCATAAGGTTATGTCCCAAAGTTCATTTGAAAAGTAAAATAAAATTACATCCAAGAGTATCATTATTAAATATGATAAAAAATTTATAAAAGTGTGTTTAGATAATGATTACAAAAGTTTTTTCATTAAGTTTGAAAATTTCAGTTCCTTTCACTTTAATTTCCCTTCCAACCAAACAAAACTTTAATATAAATTAGGTAAAAGGTTGGGTAGGGTGTGCCCAACATGTGTCTTCCTCTCTCCTCCCCCTTTGGAAAAGACTCCCTTACCTTTCTATGGACATCCCCGCGATTAGAGTATGCTACTAATTTACCGAAAGCTAGCTTCATACCCAATTTTTTCCCTATAAATTATTATTCAATTTTGAAATAAGGGGTGATGTTCTCTACCCGGGAGCGCATGGGGGCATAGGCTATGTCCAGACACATGGGACGGGACAGACGCATCATTTCAATCATCAAGGGGGTGGACCAATCATTTCACCCACATCCCAGGTGTCTAGGCACATTCTTGCTCCCCCAATACAGAGAGCATTTTCCCTAATTAAAGAAAAACTAAGAGGTCATAATATTCAATGAATAAAACTCATTTCATGTAAATGAATCTATAAGAGAAAGAAAGGCGTTGATGGAGATTACTTACCAGAAATAACATCGGCTCCACAAATGTTGATGTTATGTTACAAACCCTAGGAAGAAAGTGTACTGGTTTAACAATGCATGCGTCCCACCATACAAGCAACACGATGTGAACACGTGTCCTCCGCTACTGCATAATTGCATCAGGATCGTCGAAATGCCGCAGGCTGTGCAGTATGCAGCCTCGGTTCTTTCCATGGCTGCAATTTGATGGCTGAGATTTAAGACAGTGGGGTTGAAGTGACGGCTATAGATGAAGAAGCCTTGGTCAGTGCCGAGCTCGCCGGTGAACATTTTGCTCATGTTCACCGACTCCATGACTATGAAGGTGGCTGAGGGTTCAATTGACATGTTGATGCCACTGTGCTCACCGAACTCATGCCGTGCAGTGGTAAGAGCCATGGTTGGGTCTTCTCTGGTTGGGTAGTGGCTTGCTACCTTTGGCTTCTTTTTAAAATACGAAACCATTAGTTCCTCTGGCTTCCTCTTTAATGAAACAGTGTTTCTTTCTCCCATTTGGGAATTGAGAGAGAGAGAGAGAGAGTTGTTAGGACGGATTGAATGGTGGATACTATCTATCTATCTAGCTATGGATTATAGGAGTAGAAACTAGCTGTGAATATGGTGAGGATAGAGAGAAGAAGAAGGGGGTGTTTTATAGAGAAAACTTGCAGTCCCTGAGAAACTAGGGAAAATTATCTTCTCCAGTTTTCTGCCCGGCCCAGTTTCCCAGTTGCTCTAATAGGGGATGGTGGACCCCATCCGGACAGAGTGTTTGGGCAGGGGTAGGGTGGTCATTCCAATCCCCCCTTGTTAGAGGAACTAGGGAACTGGCAGAGAACTGGAGTTGATAAAGATCCGAGAAACTAGATATGTATTATAAAGACAACGAGTATTGGGGAGTATGGCCCACTTAATGGAGTGCCCGTGTTGGTAAGTCACAAGAAGGTGATAAAAATCATAAAAAGATGAGGCTAGTGACACAACTCTTATATTTTATTTACCTCCCCGTCATACCTGATGGAAAATGTGTACAACATGTGTACAACATAAACAGAATCCTATATAGGAATCTCTGTACACAACTCTTATATTTTATATTTATCGTCATTATTTAGTAATATTTAAAAAAACAGGGCAAGAGATCTTTGTCGGGTCATATTGCGCCTGCACCAGTTAGGAGGCTAATAAGAACGTGAATAGGGGTATTTGCATGAATGAAATTTTTAGTTTTATTGGGAACTCAGCGATAATTTCACTTAATCTTGTGTCTAGGTACAAGAACCACGCAACCTGTTCGTTCTTTTTTTCAAAAAAAATATATAATAATAATAATGGCATTTTGGAAGGGAAGCTTACAGGTGATAGCCTGGCCACGTCTTGGCTTACAGATATGGAGAGTAAATACCCAACTCATCGATATCTCCACAAATACAATACTAATTAAAGATTAACTAAAATCTTTTCGATGGCTACTTGTTTGTCTGATCTTTATCGTCTCCATTTATCTACCCTTCTATTTCTTCCATTTCCTCTCATAAGGGCAAAAATGACCACCCTACCCCCCTGCCCGAACATCCAAAAAGCGTTTGATACTTTGGAGAGGAAAATTTATTCGGTGTGCTATGCAAATTTGGTTTTGCTGAAACCTGGATTGAATGTGTATCAAATCCTTCTATCTTCTAAAATTTTGGTTTTGGTAAATGAAGGGCCTATTGGATTCTTTGAGACTGAGCGTGGTTTACACCAAGGTGACCTTCTTTTCCCCTATTAATTGTTTATTTTGGAGAAGATGTCTAATCTAGGGGAATAGCTACTATGAGACATGAGGGGTAAAATTTCTGTGGTTTCTAGTCCAAGGAATGTCTTAGTTCCCACAAATTTGATGTATGCGGATGATTTATTTATTTTTATGAATGCGGACATCCGTTATGTGAATAGATTGAAAAAAGCACAATAGTCATTTTGGCACGGGAGCTGCGTACTTGTCACGCCCCCATCCCAACAAGGGATAAAATACATTATAAGGGGTGACTAGGACGACGATTGTCATCCTACTAAGCTGCCAGGATCACTGACACAGTATCCCAACGCACAGTCATAAATAATATTAAAACAATATAATATCAGAGTGCGGAAAGGAAAATATTACATTCCAATTGATCAATAGTTTTGGGGAAGCGTATAAAATCAATAGTTACAAGATGATCAAAGCCTAGATGATAAATACGTAGTTAATCCATTTTTCATTACCATCTAATAATGATCAACAAGGGTATAACAAAAATGTTTATACATGGGCCTACGCCCTAAAATAAACAAAAGGGGAACAAGTCCCTAGAATTCTCACGGCCGTAGGCACAATTGTCACAAGGACACCGTTGCCATGTTCCTCTAACACGCCTTCCGGCTCCTCCGCACTGCATCATAATCTAAAAATTGTGTACACGAGGGGTTAGCTCTCCACCGAGCCGAGAGGGGATGGGGATGCACAAACACACAATTCACATAGTCCAATGATGCATGCATATGTTAAGTAAATTTTTCACCTAACATCACAACTAAGTCGAGGTATATGCTATCGTGACAACTCGGAGACACTGTGGGTCACTTAACTTATCGCCACAATGAAACCTCAATTGTCACCTGGGACCTACGCCGATCGAAGCATCCAAGACCACTCGAGGCACCGATAACCAATACTACCATGACGTCTCTCCCACCTCCACGTAATCCGTGTCGATTACCCAACACCTAAACCCCTGTTGGTAAGGGTCGTAGCATAAGGGTGTAAAATCCTAGCCACAACTACATGCAAGTCCTATCGTCCCGAGAGGTAATCCGGCGCATCAACTTTTCATCCGGTTTAGTGCCCGGTTACCAAGACGACACGTCGCATACAGCTTTAACATGACATTCAACATAATTTCTTCATAAATATATATAGTATCCGGTTCCGACACCAACACCCACCGACCGAGACCCATCAAAGTAAAGCATCTCCAATTAACATCATAACATTCATATATAAAAGTATGCAATATGCGCAAGCATGCTTAATAATTTATAATGATGACATAATATACAATGCAATAATAATATCAAGCACAAACAACCAAACCCACTCACAACGTATACGCCAAGCACCAAGATTATCATTGTCGTCTCGATCAAGCAATAAGCCACAAGATGAATATAATAACCCGAACAAAGAGTGAAATAAGGTTAAACGAGCGAAGGGAAAGGATCCCCAAAAGGTCTCCCATAATCACTTAAGTATAAGGTTCATTGAAAACAAAGTGGTTGCAGGGTGCAGAGTGGTTTCAAATTCGCAACCACATGTAAATCCTAGGAAACCAGGGGTTCGGACTTTAGTCAAGTCGTTGATGTGGTTTCAAAACAACCGAGTGTAAATCCGAGCTTCACAGGGCTTCTCGGAAGGTAATTTCGTGGTGGTTTCAGTGCTGAAACCACATGTAAATTCTAGCTAACCGGGGGCTTAGGAAGGTCTCGCCAAGGGTGGTTGCGTGTGTGGTTTCTCGTGTCCGAAACCACATGTAAAACCACATACCGCAGAATCGAAAATTGAAAGGTTTCTCACTATGGATTCATTTTCCAAGGGGTTTAAAGGTAGGGAGGCTTCAAGAAAGCTTCCTCCTAGGTCCATTAGGGTTCTAAGACCTCATTAGGTCCATGTAATCCCATGGATTTAAGAGGGAAAACAAAGAGAACCTAAATTAGGACATAATAGGGTAGAAACCTTAAATTTCTTAAATGGAAAGAGATTACTTAGGCTTAGGGCTTGTAATGGAGTGAAATAACTCCACCATAGTCTAGGTTTAGAGGTTCCAAGAGAACCCTAGGTCGAATCTCTCCCATTTCCCAAACCTCAAAACTCAAAATAGATGAAGAGATGTGGGTTTCAATGGCTTACCTTCCCCAATGTAGAAAAACTCCACGTAGAGGGCTCCACAAGGTGAGGTTCCAAGCCTTCAACCAAGCTTTTCCATTCCTCCTTCTCCTTTTCTCCTTCCTTCTTTCTTCTTTCTTCTTTCTCCTTTCTCTCCTCTTTCTCTCCTCCTCGATTTAGGTTAGATGGGAGAAGAAATGAAAATGAATGCTTCTCCCCCTTTGTCTTATTTATAGAAAATGGGCTTGGGTCCTTTAAGTTAAATGGGTCAAATAGCTAAATGGGTACTTTAAGTTAAATGGGTCAAATAACTAAATGGGTGGATCCAAGATAAATGGGTCATTAAGCCAAATGGATAGTTTAAGTTAAATGGGTCAAGAGGGCTTAATGGGTTGACCCATGATCTTATTTAGGGTAAAGGAATGGGTTAACCCATCTTTGGGTCAAATAGAGTCAAATGGGCCCTCAAGTTGAATGGGCCTCTTAACTAAATGGGTTTGCCCACAGGTTTCAAATAGAAAAGAACCCACTTGGGGATGGGTCCATCCACCATGGGATTATAAGCCCATTACACGCTCCCTTAAATAAGTGGGACCCACAAATAGAATATTCCCAACTCAACTAAAATAGTCAAGGGTCTAAATCTTGACCCACACTACGAGGGCATCGAGGAAAAGGGTAAATAAATAAAATTAAGGGCTAGAACTTACTATTTCCTTTGCCATGGGGTGTCAATGGTAAGCCGTATCATGGTCAATAATTTGTATGGGTTTGACCACCGGTGAGAACAGCTCACCGACGCGTGGCGTGATAACCACACGTCACGGGAAGAAATAATAATTAATTATGATCCGGGTGCGGGTATAAGATCTTGCACGTGACCAAGTAGCACTCTTTTTCCCAATTAGAAAAAGAAGAGAACTGGAACTGACCTAGGATTGAATCGGACTCTAGACATTCAATTGAACCCACACCTGATTGAGTTTCTTGTACGGGAAGGCATCACATATAGGGAGCTGATGACACATGTCTTTTTTTACTTCCACACATGCCCCTCTAACAACGTGTATCATCACAAAATTGTACACAAAGAGTCCAAGATAGTCTGGAGCTGATCCGGACTCGAAACAACCTATCCAAAAAAAAAATCAGGAAAAAAATAAACCAATCTCCATCCCAGCGGACCCAGCCCCGTCGTCAAGCTGCCGAACCAATCTTTTGTTTTTGTGTTGTGTTTTTTTTGCTAATACAGCCTGGGTCCAATGTAAGCCTGTTATAATAATTTTCTCTCTCTTGTCAAATTATTATTAATATTTGGGTAAATTACACATCACCTCTTGATTTTCAAATTAAACTCGATCACCTCGGGTTTTGAAAAACTCAAATCACCCCTCTATAGAAGGTGTTAGTCACTGTTAGTTATTAGTGTGAAATGATTATTTTACCCTTATACTAAAACATTAGAATTAAATTTACAATACTACCCTTCCTTCATCTTCAATATTGAGCAAGGGTAGTTTAGGGATTTAAATTTATGTAACTGGCTAACATCATCACTTAACAACATAAAACTAAACGGTAGGGACTAATTTGTCATACAATACTACCCTTCCTTCATCTTCAACATTGGCCAAGGGTAGTTTAGGGATTTAAATTTATTTAACTGGTGACCTCATCACTTAACAACGAAAAACTAACGGTAGGGACTAATTTGTCATATTGGGGTCTAAACCAAGGGCGATTTGAGTTTTTTTAAAAACCAGGGGGTGATCTGAGTTTCGTTTAAAAATCAAGGGGTGAAGTGTAATTTATCCTTTCTAGTATATGTAATATCTTTATTAAGAGGAGAAAAAGAATGTTTCAGAGAAGGAGCTCCAAGCGAGAATTAGCTAGAGAACTCCGAAACAACAAACGCTCAAAGGCATAAACATAGAAAATACTAAGGCTGCAAGAGGATCGGGTTGGGCTAGGTTTTTTAAACCTCCAATCTTGAATCCCCTTAACTGGGCCGAGCACGACCCTAATTCAGGACCTAAAAATTCCAATCTTGACCAGTCCTCACGGTTGGGTCGGGCTGACCATAATTGACCCTAATCATGGAGTGGGGGAAGGGAGAGATGCATGAACTGGATTGAGTTGGGATTAGTCGGAAAGAAAATTATCAATTTTACATAAGATAACAGTATAATAAAATATGTTATCACTTATTATTTTCATATATAATATATGTTTGACATTTAAAGTTTATAATATATATATATATATATATATATATATATATATATATATATATATATATATATTTATATATATTTACATATATATATTTTATAGTATATACAACTTAAAACAAGGTCGGGCTGGGCCGGGCCGAGCTCCGCTCGAGGCCTCAACCCTGGCCTGACCCTACCCTGAATCAGGGCCAAAAATTTCCAAGCCTAACCCGCCCTCAAGGCTAGGTATCTCCGCCCAGGCTCTGCTCGGGCTCAAGGCTGGTCAAGGATGATTCGGGTCGACAGGGCCAAACTTGAACCCCTAGAAAATACAATAGGTCTTGCTATAGCTCAAACATAAAATATTCTACAAACTCCCAAGGTACTCACCACAGGTTCAAGACCTTAATACTCTTCACTAACACAATTACTAAAAAATGATGACACTGGCCAAAAGGCCAAACACAATGTTACCTTTCAGATAAACAGATTTATAGGTGCTAGCACATATGTTGATCCTCTTGCTCAGATGCTCTTAGTTCAATTATTGAATGATTTGCAAGTTGAAGTTCACAGCATTTCTTTGCTCAATTTCTCATATGATTTCCAAGTTTAGGCACAAGAGGTGGTTGGAATCCCATGATTTTAGCCAAGCTTAATAACTATTAAAATCCAAAATTATACATATGGCATGGTTTTTGCAAGAATCTATTTCTCCTAGGCTTCTCGCGGGTCTTGGAGTGACCTTGTTCGCCTATTTTGTTTTCTGTTTTTTGGTTTTTTCCCACCTGTTTGTATCCTCTACGGATCTCCTTGCTAGCCTGAGTTAGCTGTAGGGATAGGCCATTGGTGTTTGTGGAGATTTTCTCGGCTTCTTTGTTTTTTTTCTTCTTTCTCATTTTTTATTATTCTTCCTTCCATTTTCTGAGGGAAAAAAATCCTTGAGCTTTGTTGAATATATATTTAATCACCAAAAAAAAAAAAAAAAAAAAATCAGCCTGGCCTCACATTGACATGTCTTCAGGGAACCGGATCCTCTCCAATGACATTTAAGCATCAGAGACGATCTCCCACCATCCATGGGGTATGAGTTCCACCTTTGGGGTGTGCCCCATGGAGGGTGAGAGATTGTCTTTGATGGTTAAATTTATTGGAGAGGATCTGGATTCGTCTTGATCTTGAGGTCGTCTTCAATGCATGAATAATATCGTGTACGAAGATTCTTTTGCTAAAAAAATGTAAATATTGATTATTTTTTTATTTTTTGGTGCAAATATTGTACACGTTTTCCATCAGGTATGACGGGGAGGTAAATAAATATATAAGGGATGTGTCATTTGATTCATCTTCTTATGAATTCTTATCATCTTCTTATGACGTACCACACTGCATCAAGTGGGCCATACTCCCCCAATACTCATTGTCTTTACCATGCATAACAGATATCATGTGTTTGATATCTATTGGGATCAAATCCAGCCCTTCCTTCCTCAGTGGATACAATTCACTCTCAATTCATGTTTTAGTCTCAAAATTTTTATTTTCATATTCTTTAGAACTTGTTGAATCTTAAAAAACTCTATATATCATGTGTTGGATATCTATTGGTTTCGGATAATTTTTTTTCAAAAGTATTTGAATAAAAATTCGAATACCCCTAAACAAATAAAGATGCGAATCGAATTCAAATTTTTGGATATCTGTTTACACTCCTTTTGACTAAATCACCAATAATTAATTAATGGTGCTAGTTCTCTCTATAAAACACCCCTTCTGCTTTTCCATCCTCACAACATTCACAACCAGTTTCTACTCCATAGAAACTCTCTTTCTCTCTCTCTCTCTCTCTCTCACATACCTAACACACAAAATTGCCCAAATGGGAGAAAAAAACATTGTTTCGCTAGAGAAGAAGCAAGACGAGCAAACGGTTTCTTATTTGGAAAAGAAGCCAAAGATAGCAAGCCATGACGACCCAACTATGGCTCTTGCCACCGCACGGCATGAGTTCGGTGAGCACGGAGGCATCAACATGTCAATTGAAGCCTCCGCCACCTTCACAGTCATGAAGTCGGTGGACATGCACAAAATGTTCACCGGTGAGCTCGGCCCGGACCAAGGCTTCTTCATCTATAGCCGTCACTTCAACCCCACCGTCTTAAATCTCAGCCGTCAAATTGCAGCCATGGAAGGAACCGAGGCTGCATATTGCACAGCAAGCGGCATGGCCGCAATTTCAACAGTCCTGATGCAATTATGCAGTAGCGGAGGACACGTGGTCGCATCGTGTTGCTTGTATGGTGGGACGCATGCATTGTTAAACCACTTTCTTCCTAGGGTTTGTAAGATAACAACAACATTTGTGGACGTGAGAGATCTTGAGATGGTGAAGGAAGCCATTGTGGAGGGAAAGACTAATGTGCTTTACGTGGAATCCATGTCTAACCCTACTCTTATGGTCGCAAACTTGCCGGAGTTGTGCAGGATAGCGCACGATAAGGGAGTGAAGGTTGTGGTGGATAACACCTTCACTCCCATGGTACTGTCCCCTGCTAAGTTGGGTGCTGATATAGTAGTGCACAACCTCACCAAGTACATCAGTGGTGGAGCCGATATTATTGCTGGTAAGTAACTCTATTGATACCCGAAGGTGTCAGCTTAGTTGGCAAAAGCACAACTCCTCAAATATGAGGTCATGAGTTCAAACCAACTTGGTGCATATCCCCATCCCCTATTCCCCCCCACCCACTATAAAGGCTCTTCAATTTCCAAAAACAGAAAAAAGTTATCTCTATCGATGCCTATGTTCCTCTTATAGATTCATGGATTTTATGTCTTGTGCATTATGGCATCTTAGTTTTTTCTTATTCCAAAGTTGGGTAATAATTTATAGGTACACTGTCTGTGTGTGGTAAGGGGGTCATGGGTCATACAGGAGGGACAAGAGGTAATTTCAAAAGAGGGAAAAGAGAGATAGAATAAATGTTAGTTTATGGTACACCAGTGGTGTGCCTAGCCTTTTCCCTAATGTATATCAAGGCTTTGGTTGGTTGCAAGGGAAACTGAAATGAAAGGGAACTACTTATCCCCCACCCCCCTAGCCCCCAAAAATAATGAAAGGGAGTTGAAAATTTTAAATCTAATGAGGAAACTTTCGTAATCATTACCTAACACGATTTTGTAAACTACGTAAATTTTCTTATCATATTTTAATGATATATTTTAGATATATAATTTTTCTTTTATTTTTCAAAAGAAAATTTATAAAATGAAAAGTAATTAAGATTAAAAAGGATTACACAGTTTAGAAAAAGTTACAAGTTCCCTCGAAAATAACTAATTAACTTAGATTCTGGGCTCAGTAGCCAAAGCATGAGCTGGCAAAATAATATCCCTGTTTTGTTATATACACTGCAGAGTCAAATAAAACTCAAAAAGATTAGTGATACTATATAGAAGGTGATATAGCATCCAAGGCCATTGACAAAAGTTTTCCTCCTTCAGTCATATGGTAAGATTTGTTGAATTCTACCAGATGGCTAGACGTTGGATGCCTTGTTCTCTTGCTACTCAAAGTCCCTGTTTGATTGTCTTTCCTTTTGTTTCATATGCAGAATCTCTAGATTACTGAAATCAAAAGAGTTGACAAATAATTCATTATGAAACATTATTTTGGAAGCCCAACCACCTTCTTTTGAAATGGGATGATAGTCATCAGTGATGAGTATTCTACGCCTCGTATTCAGAGAACTCTTCCCCTTCAATGTATTTAAATATTTTCCTCCCCTCCCCCTCTATATGGCCTTTAGAGAGGAGAACCATTGTGATAATGCAAGTCTTCTATTTTTGTATTCGAAGGGGAATTGAGTATTTTTAGATCGGTAAAACTATGATCATATATACAGTGTAGCTTCTTAATTTTTATATGAATAGGATATATTTGATAATTTATTCTTTTGAGTGTACCACGCTTAAGAATCGAACTGTCCACCCAACACTTGAAAGTATGAAAAGACCCAAACCCAACTCAATGTTGAAATTTCAGCCCCTGACAAATAGTAAAAGTGTTTCATAAAAAACAAGCAGGAAAAGTGGACTAAAAGATGACTTCAAAGTGGAAAAATTACATAATTGCAATTCGATTCTTTTTTTTTTTTTTTTTTGGTAACTAATTGCCATTCGATTCCATTACAGTGAAATTGTATTCTTGTAATTTCATGGAACTGTACACATACTGTTTAACCAATTCTATTTTTTTTTATTGGTAGATACTTTTTAACCAATTCCATTCTTGTTTCAAGTTGAATCTTGCCACGTGGTATGAGAATAAAATTTCCTATTGTATGGACCCACCAACATCCATTCATATGCACATGTGGCAAGGGGTGGCAAATTCTAGATGTCACTAACTATTAGTGACACATAGAGTTTCCCTTTGCATCAAAGTAGTTTACCACTAATGATCATTATGGGTTGGGTTGGATTGGGATGGGCTGCAGGTGCAATTTGTGGGCCGGCTAGCCTAGTGAATTCCATGATGGATCTTCATCAAGGGGCACTGATGCTTCTTGGTCCAACCATGAACGCCAAGGTCGCATTTGAGCTCTCCGAGAGAATTCCCCACCTAGGCCTAAGAATGAAGGAACATTGCCAGCGCGCAATGGTCTATGCTACGAGGATGAAGAAATTGGGCCTCAAGGTTATTTATCCAGGCCTTGAAGAACACCCTGACCACACTCTTATGATGTCCATGACAAATGAGAATTATGGGTTTGGGGGAATCTTATGTTTGGACATGGAGACTGAGGAGAAGGCAAACCAGTTGATGAACCATCTCCAAAATAGCACCCAGTTTGGTATAATGGCTGTTAGTTTGGGATACTATGAGACCCTTATGTCATGCTCCGGCAGTAGTACCAGTAGCGAAATGAATGCCGTGGAGAAGAAGATGGCGGGCATCTCACCGGGGTTAATAAGGATGTCAATCGGATACAGTGGGACTCTTGGGCAGAAATGGAGCCAATTTGAGAAGGCACTTGCAGGAATCAAAGATTGTGGTTTATCCAAGAACTGGGTATAAAGCTTTTCCTGGGTATTAATCAATTTGATGTGTTTAATGGGCCTGAAGTTCATCATCTTAAGTGAACGTTCTAGTTTCTATATTAAGTAGATATTTCTTGTCCCTTATGTATTGTTGAATAAAGGGGCCAAGCCCATCTATAAGGCGTTGGGTCCAGGTCTTGTGGATCTATGTTCAACCCAGATCTGAATTTGTAGTAGTATATCAAAGATTTGGATCCATACATGGACCTCTACTTCATCTAAAATCCATGTGAATTGGATCCGGGCTCGGGGTTAGAGATTATCTCAGTCTCTTTCCTTAGTAATGTGTAATGTTTAATGTGAAATTGAAGTGGCTTTAATTTGCAAGGGACTCAATCATTCGTTTGCTAGTGTATTTTCAAATTCTTTTTTTGGGATGAAAAATTCTTCTTACAACCATATATATCACAAGGCTATAGGCTAACTTCCTACATCCTATTTGTTGGGTTAAAATCTGCCTCCAAAAAAAAGGATGTTGGTCTAGAGCTTCGTAGAGTCAAGGAATCTAATATTGTCGACATCAATAAAAAATTTTGAGATAAAGTAATTGACTAAGACTTTTTTCGATTCAATAGCGAGGTTATCTCTTTTTCACAGAATGGGATGTCGTCTTCACCCCTTGATTTGAGGGTTGTCTTGAAGGATATTTTACACCTCTAAAGCTATTTTGCGTCTTGTTCTTTTAACTTTGTACCAAGAGAGGTTAACGGCGTGGTTAACTCCCCAGCAAGGAAGGCCCTATCAGTGACGTGTATGATGGTTTGGCCCATTTCTGTTCCACGGCTTTGTGATCTTTGTAATCTTGAGACATGAGCTCTCACGTCTCTACTTACCAAATTTTAAAAAAAAAAAATTTACAAAAAAGCAGAAAACACTCTCAGTAAAAGAGAGAAATTCACCAGTACGGCAATTCAAGTTTTTTTCTCTGGGATCAAGTGCTGCCTCTACGGGTAGTACTAGTGCAGGTATCGATCTTGATACAGATGAGGTCATGTACTCATGTGGGACAATTAAAATCAAAATATAATTCCTACATACTCATCAAACTATCAAAGGTGATTTCCCAATACGGAGGAGTCTTCCCAAATTGATCATGTTTATTTGTAAATCAAGTATCAATGCAAGAGCAAGAAGTTGAATCCACATTTGTGCAACCGCCAAATCAGAAAATGGGTCAAAGAACAATATCCTCTTCAAGAATCCATACCTGTGTAGACAATTTATTATGCTATTGAAGGATTAAAAACTGTTGTTAATTGTGAAAGAATAATTTATGCGGAACATTCATGGAGATCAATGAATATACATATATAATTATAGAAGTGTGATTGACGTACTTGGATCCATGGTTGTGAAAGCCAAATCTTTTTTTGACGATCTTCGTCGCGCACTTGGTGTGGTCTACCCTCTTTCACTCTACTTTAGGTTTTCTTAGGTTATTCACTTAATGGGTTAGTGATAACTATTTATAGTGGTGAGGGTAGGTACCAACCCGGCAAAGAAATTAGGGTTTCCTTCTCATTAAAGAAATAATACTTTAAGCTTACACATGAAAATTGGACTCATACTATTACGATAGGTAACCCCCATCAACACAACTAAACCGATTTTATTAAAACAAAATTAGGACTATACTAACTCACCTTATGAAAATCTTCCAAATTGATCAACCGATCTTTCAAACCCAACCTTACTTAGTTGAGGTGTAAGTGAATAGGATCTCTCACAATTGTTAGCCTATAGTTCTCTAAAGTTTGGAGAAATTGCTTGTTAATAAAGGGAGAAATAGTCATCTTTCCATGAATATGAGTACAAAAGTCATCAACGAGTATGAATATTATTAAATGAGATAATTTATACTAGGTTTTTTATAGGATTTATCAAATTCGGTTTTCGATTTGGATATTTGTTGGTATGGTACAGTCCTATTTTCAACTGATACCCTAATCCAAAACCTGATTCGATAAAGATCGGTTTGGTTCGATCCGATTTTTATCGATTTGACTGATTCGGGGTAGGTTTTGACATCCCTAGACTAGGATCATTGGACATTTGTTCAGATAAAAACATTCTGACCATCCTCTTTTCTACCTTGGTCAAGGTCTAGGCACAATAGAAATATGTTTATCATAACTTTAAAGGGATTTTTTTGTTGACACCCTTAAGGTGTCAATAGATTTGTAACATTACTTTTTCACCTCTAGTTTTATTCCAAAAAGTTATTTTATGAAATATTTAATGTAGGGGTAATTAAAAAATTGAAAAATGATTTAATTCAACATTTAATTCAATTCCTATATGAATTGATCCTCGGATTGAATATTCTTTGGGAATAAGAAAAAGACCAATATTTAAACGAATGTGTCAAATTCTAAATACATCAATAGAGGTGTCATTTAAAGACACCCTTTATCAAAAACGAAACCATCAGTGCTATGTAGTATGTACAACATAACTGACATGAAGATGATTAGATGATCATCGAAACTAATGACACATCTCTTATTTTATTTTTACGAAAAAGATCGCTGCTTGGTCGCATGGCACTTGTACCCAAACATAGGAGTACATGAAATTAGCACAACATTCCTGTTGACATACTACTACAAATTCAGATATGTGTTGAACATATATAGGTCAATATGACCTGGATCCAAAGCATTACACTTGGGCTTCACCCTTTATACAACAATTCATAAGGGATCAGAATTATCTACTTAAAGTGATGAATCTCAGACCAATTATACACATCAATACATAAACCTAGGAAAAGCTTTATACCCAATTCTTGGATAAACCACAATCTTTGATTCCTGCAAGTGCCTTCTCAAATTGACTCCATTTTTGCTCAAGAGTCCCACTGTATCCGATCGACATCCTTATTAACCCCGGTGAGATTCCGGCCATCTTCTTCTCCACGGCATTCATTTCGCTACTAGTACTACTACCAGAGCATGACATAAGGGTCTCATAGTATCCCAAGCTAACAGCCATTATACCAAATTGGGTGCTGTTTTGGAGATGGTTCATCAACTGGTTTGCCTTCTCCTCTGTCTCCATGTCCAAGCATAAGATTCCCCCAAACCCATAATTCTCATTTGTCATGGACTTCATAAGAGTGTGGTCTGGGTGTTCTTCAAGGCCTGGATAAATAACCTTGAGGCCCAATTTCTTCATCCTTGTAGCATAGACCATTGCTCGCCGGCAATGTTCCTTCATTCTTAGGCCTAGGTGGGGAAGTCTCTCGGAGAGCTCGAATGCGACCTTGGCGTTCATGGTCGGACCAAGAAGCATGAGTGCCCCTTGATGAAGGTCCATCATGGAATTCACTATGCTAGCTGGGCCACAAACTGCACCTGCATCCGATGCAAACCCATAATGATCATTAGTGAAGAGTAAACTATTTTGATGGAAAGGAAAACTACAGGTGTCACTACGAGTTAAGCAAATGACATCTAGAATTTGTCACCACTAGCTACATGTGCACATGGATAGAAGTTAGTGGGTCTATGTGATAGAGAATCTTATTTTTTCTTATTCTCTTTCCAAATGTGCCTATGGAGAAAGTTTTCTTTCACCATGCAGTAGAGATGAAAAAGGGCCGAGTTGGGCCGGGTGGTTAAAATTCTAGTCCAACCCTGAGTCCTCTTAACTCAACCCAACCCAGTCCTATGTAGGGATGTAAATGAATAGCCAAAATCCGTTTCCGTATCCGTGTCCGTATCTGTTTAGCACTATCCGAATCCGTCCGAAAGCTAAACGGATATGGATACGGATAGGCTATAGCTATCCGAAAAGCTATATTTACATGTAAACAGATAAAATATCCAATCCGTATCCGTGTCCGTATCCGTTTAGCACTATCCAAATCCGTCTGAAAGCTAATCGGATGCGAATGAGGATATAGCACTATCCAAGCCGAATCTGATCCGTTTACATCCCTAGTCCTAGGTCAAGCTGAGATTTCTCAGCCCAGGCCCAACCCTATGGGCCGGGTGATTAAAACCCTGCCCGACCCTGATTGACCTGATTTTTGCTAGGGTCTGGTTGGCCTTGACTTTCCCTGCTATTTTGTCATTTACGTCATCCTATAGATTGCAAGGAATGTTCATGTACGTGAGCGCACGTGAACAACTCACAACCATTCAAATGGAATCTATTCTGTGGGAATGTTCCATCTGAACGGTTGTGAGTTGTTCACGTACACTCATGTACATAAATATTCACCCTCCATCCTATATGCATTAAAAAAAAATGAGAGACATGTGATTGGGTATTGGTTTGTTTCATACTCAATCGACTATTAGAGTTTTCTTTGGGTTAAAAAACTTAGCCCACTCTTAAAATTGTAAATATTTTCATTCAATAGATAATTAGCCTTTTTTATTTTGGTTAACCAATAGATAATTAGATACTTAACAAAAAATGTAAAATATAAACAATAATTTGTAAAGCATAACCTAACATAGGACTGGGCCGGGCTGGGCTTAGCCCAAGGCCTAAATCCTGGCCCAGCCCAACCCTGACCCAGGACCTGAAAATTTCAACCGTAACCCACCCTTAGGGTTGAAAAATCCAGCCCAGCCCCTGTTTGGGCTCAGGGCAGGCTCGGGCTGACAGGGCCAAATTTACACCCCTACCATGCAGTGAAGGTTCACCACACCATCCTAGGGTTCACAAACACCAATAGGAACACACTAACTAAAGGAAAACTCGTGTATAGGCTCCGTTTGTTTCAGCGTAAAATTTTACCTGAAAAAATGTACTCACTTCAAAAAAGTTTAAGATGTTAAATTTTAAGTGTTGAGAAGTGTTCCAATGTTTTTTTTTTTTTTTTTTTTTTTTAAAAACAAACATTAGAAAAAATTTCAACATGTAAAATTTTACATTTATGAAGTAAAATTTGCCACGTAACATCAAACAAACGAACTCTCAAGAAAAAACTAAGATGTCATAATACTCAAGGTGTAAATCTCATTGGACGTAAATGATCCTATAAGGGATCCAGATCCTTACAGTGTAGCTGTTCCCATCCTGCCGTGCTGCGCAAACACAGGGCCGCGCGTAAAGACCACCTTACCCCCACTCAAGCAAGGCGCTCGGGCAAGGGAAAGACGGTCTTTGCGCATGGCCTTGTGTCTGCACAGCACGGCAGAACGGGGCAACTATGCCGTAGAGAATCCTTCTATAAGAGGAAGAAGTGCGTTGATGGAGATTATTTACCAGCAATAATATCGGCTCCACCACTGATGTACTTGGTGAGGCTGTGAACTACTATATCGGCACCCAACTTAGCAGGGGACAGTACTATAGGAGTGAAGGTGTTATCCACCATAACCTTCACCCCCTTATCATGTGCTATCCGACATAGTTCTGGCAAATTAGCAACCATCAGAGTAGGATTGGACATGGATTCCACATAAAGCACATTAGTCTTTCCCTCCACAATGGCTTCCTTCACCATCTCAAGATCTCTCACGTCCACAAATGTTGTTGTTATGTTACAAACCGTAGGAAGAAAGTGGTTCAAAAATGCATGTGTCCCACCATACAAGCAACACGATGCAACCATGTGTCCTCCGCTATTGCATAATTGCATCAGGACCGTCGAAATGGCAGTCATACCACTTGCTGTGCAGTATGCAGCATCGGTACCTTCCATGGCTGCAATTTGACGGCTGAGATTTAAGACGGTGGGGTTGAAGTGACGGCTATAGATGAAGAAGCCTTGGTCAGGGCCGAGTTCTCTGGCAAACATTTTGCGCGTGGTCGCTGGCTCCATGACTGTAAAGGTGGCTGAAGCTTCAATTGACATGTTGACGCCACCGTGCTCACCGAACTGATGCCGTGCGGTGGCAAGAGCCATGGTTGGGTCTTCCCTGGTTGGGTCTTGGCTTGCTATCTTTGGCTTCTTTTTCGAATACGAAACCATCAATTCCTCTGGCTTCCTCTCTAACGAAACAATGTTTGTTTCTCCCATTTGGGCAATTTTGTGGGTAGGGATGAGAGAGAGAGCGTTGAGAGGATGGATTGAATGGTGGATACTATCTATCTATGGAGTAGAAACTAGCTGTGAATGTGATGAGGATAGAGAGAAGAAGGGGGTGTTTTATAGAGAAAACTTGCAGCTTAATTAATTATTTGTGAGTGAGTCTGCTATGTATGGTAATGACAACAAGCATTGGGGAGTATGGCCCACTTAATCGTGACACAACTCTTAGATTTAAAAAAAAATGACAACTCTTATATTTTTTTTACCTCCCAGACATACCTGATGGAAAACGTGTACAACATGCAGGGAATAATCCTACATGGGAATCTCCATACAGAACTCTTATATATATTTTGGTGCGACTTACATTTTATATTGACCTCCATTACTTAGTAATATTTAAAAAGTAAGGTAAGAGATCGTTGTCTGGTCATATTGCACATGCACTAATGAGGGGGGGTTAACGAGAATGTGAACATGGAGATTTGTGAGAATAAGATTTTTTATTTCATTGGGAATTAAGCGATAATTTTATGCAATCTTATGTCTAAGCGTAAGAACCACGTGACTAATTAGCGTTCTTTTTCCCAAAAAAAATAATAATAATGACATTTTGGAAGCTGGAAAGCTTACAAGTGATAGCTTTGGGGTGTGCCCCATGTAGAGCTGATCCAACTCATCGATGTCTCCACAATAATAACTAAAGATTAATTAAAGTGTTTTCGATGACTACCTGTCTGTCCTCTATTCTCTCTAGATTGATCTTAGAAGAGCATAGTGCCCAAAAGGAAAAGGTAAGTTTTTCAAATATTTCTATGATTTCGGAACTAACTAATCTAATGTTTTCTACAGCTTATGGTGGTAGTTTGGGATTCAAGTTAGACATCCAAAAGGCATTCAATACTTTGGAGGGAAATTTTTTATTCATGGTGCTTCTCAAGTTTTTTTTTGCTGAAACCTTGATTGAATATGTCTATCAAATCCTTCTATATATCTTCTAGAATTTTTGTTTTGGAAAATGAAGTACCTATTGGATTCTTTGGGATTGAGAGTGGTTTACGCCAAGGTGACCCTCTTTTTCCTTATTGTCTATTGTAAGGGGATAGCTACTATGAGACATGAGGGGTAAAGTTTTCTGGTCCAAGGAATGTCTTGGTTCCCACGCATTTGATGCATGTGGATGATATATTATTTTTAGGGTTTTTGACAAATGCCTCCTAAAAATGCCCATTTATCCAAATGCCTCCTATAATATTTTTAATTGCAAACTCCCCCTATTTTCAAAACATTGTAGCACTTTGATCCCTGCTATTAATTTAGGACGTTAGATGTTAGTTTTAAGGAATTTAATGACCATTCTGATAATAACCCACCAAGATTAAAGAATAAAATAACCAAAATGCCCTCATCTTCCCCAAATCTATTAGGGTTGAAGCTGAAAAATTTTCCCCCAAACTGCACGCGTTGGGTCCAGGTCTTGTCGACCTATGTTCAACCCAGATCTGAATTTTTAGTAGTATATCAAAGATTTGGATCCATTCATGGACCTTACTTCATCTAAAATCCATATGAATTGGATCCGGGTTCTGGGTTAGAGATTATCTCAGTCTCTTTCCTTAGAATGTTTAATGTGAAGTTGAAGTGGCTTTAATTTGCAAGGGACTCAATCATTCGTTTGCTAGTGTATTTTCAAATTCTTTTTTGTTTTTTTTTTTTTTGGGTGAAAAATTCTTCTTACAACCATATATATGTATATATCAGAAGGCTAAAAGCTAACTTTCTACATCATATTTGTTGGGTTAAAATCTGCCTACCAAAAAAGGATGGTGGCTTAGAGCTTAGTAGAGTCAAGGAATCTAATATTGTGGGCAGCAATAAAAAATTTTGAAAAATTATGTCTAGAATCATAAACATTTGGACGGACTACATTTACTCTAGATACTTAAAGACAGACTCCATTTAGACTGCCACTTGTCCAAATGATGCATCATGGGTTTGGAAGAAAATTTTAAGTACAGATACCTTGTTAGAGATGTTATTCGTTCAAGCATAGATGATGGATGCGACACTTATCATTGGTTTGACAACCGTCATCTTAATGATGTGCTCATTTCTAGATATGATGCAGGCTTTGATAGAATGATAAAATTCTCATCCATTATTCTAGATAGTACTTGGAGTCCAGATGAGCTAGTACTTCTAGTAATCTGATTGAGGTTTTTGGTCTAATTTCTCTGCTTCTTTGATGATACTTAGATACAATGGTGATTTAGTCTTATAGCTTCCAAATTCTTCAAAGAAATTAAGCTTTGTTTCTGCCTGAAATTTGATTTGATCAAAATCTCGAAGGTTCCATGGCATAAGATTGTCTGATTAGCTCAAATATTCCTAGACATAGTTTTATAACTTGGCGTGTTATGACATTATCGCTCCCTACTCAGGAGTTCCTCCCTAGAGAAATGTATTATCTCTAATTGTTGTCTATTTTGGTATTCTCTAGAGAATGTGGAGCATCTTTAATTTTCTTGTCCTTTCTCTAGATTGCTTTGGAAAGCTTGCCTTTTAGTGTAGTGATTCACCATATTTGGTGAGAAAGAAATGAAAAAAATATGAACCTTTCGTCGCACACTATAGAGCTGATTTGGGGAGCTATTACTTTTGAAATCAGAAATAGGGTTCAACCAATCTGTATTGCAAACCCAAACATTTTAAAAAATCGACATCTTGTCGCATGTTGGGACCTTCCTCTTATCTTTCCCCAGCCCTGGCATCTTGATGTATTATTTTTTATGATTATTTCTTCCTTCTTTCTATTCTTTTATGTATCATCATTTGTTAGTTGTTTTCTCCCTCTCTGCCTTTTGATGTATCATCATTCGTTGGTATAGTGTTCATGTTCTTAGGGTGCTTTAGATTCTTGGCACTTCGACAAAGGCAAAGGAAGCCTCTTATAATTCAAACAAAAAAAAAATTGATGTGATAAGGAAACAAAGAGGAAAAGGGTATGACTCTCAAAGAAGCTACTATCAAAGAAAGATGAGAAAGATGAGAAAGATGATAATTAGCCTGAGACATGAAGCAAGAGTCTTGCCCGCAAGCACCTTTGAACAAGTCAATATCGTCAACAAAGTTAACATATCCTGGGGGATTATTATCCTCATTCACGCAAATTCATAGGGATCTTGTCAATTACAGTTCTTGAATCACAAATATAAGAGAGGAGACGCATACCATTCACTAAAGTATACTATGCGACGATACCTTAACTCCCACTAGTCATGGCGACGTTCGTCTTCGAATCATTGCAACAAGAACGAATAGTAGAGCTTCGAAGTTTCTCCCTCTTAATCTCTCTCAATGTTTCTCAATGATGATGGCGATATCTTACTCAGTGTACTCTTGCCATCAAAGATTACTAATTAAAGTAGGACTATAATCCACAAGTGAGTAGTGTTTGGGTTTCCATAAATCAATCCAATTACCAACATGATAGAGATAAAGTAACCGACTAAGGCTTTGTGCAACCGCCTCAGAAAATGGGTCAAAGAACAATATCCATTTCAAGAATCCATACCAGTCAGTTTAATTATTAAGCTATTGAAGGATTAAAAACTGTTGTTAATTGATCAACCGATATCTTCCAAACCCAACCTTACTTGTGCGAAATCAAAGCTGGATTTTACCCAACAAAAAAAAGAAAGAAGTCAAAGCTGGACAGGTGGAAGTTTGGAGAATGAAATGTAAAAAAAAGCTGATAGTCATTGAAAATATTGGATTAAATGTTTTTTGGATATAAGACAAAAGGGCAATTAAACAAATGTGTCAAATTTTAAAATACAGGTGTCATTTAAACACACCCTTTATCAAAAAGAAAACCATCAGTTCACGTGCTTTCTTCTCTAATAAAACAAAGTTTTCAATTTCTAAATGCACCAATAGGTGTCTCATTTAGATACTTCCTTTATCAAAAAAAAACAAAAAAACAACCACAGTTCCTTTGACTTACTCTCAAATGAAACAATGCTCTTTTCTTCAATTTGGGTGCTGTTGTGCATGTGTAAGAGAGAGAGAGAGAGAGTGTGTGTGAGTGTGTGGACTGGAGAGTAATTAGGCCCACTTAATTAACACAGTGCAATGTAGTATGTACGACATAAGTGACATGAAGATGATTAGATGATGATCGAAACTAATGACACCTCTTATTTTATTTTTAGGAAAAAGATCATTACTTGGTCACGTGGCTCTTGTACCCAAACATAAGAGCACATGAAATTACCACCACATTCCTGTCGACATACTACTACAAATTCAGATATGTGTTGAACATATATAGGTCAATATGACCTGGATCCAACACATTACACTTGGGCTTCACCCTTTATACAACAATTCATAAGGGATAAGAATTATCTACTTAAAATGATAACCTCAAACCAATTATACACATCAATACATAAACCTAGGAAAAGCTTTATACCTAATTCTTGGATAAACCACAATCTTTGATTCCTGCAAGTGCCTTCTCAAATTGGCTCCATTTCTGCTCAAGAGTTCCACTGTATCCGATCGACATCCTTATTAACCCCGGTGAGATTCCGGCCATCTTCTTCTCCACGGCATTCATTTCGCTACTAGTACTACTACCAGAGCATGACATAAGGGTCTCATAGTATCCCAAGCTAACAGCCATTATACCAAACTGGGTGCTGTTTTGGAGATGGTTCATCAACTGGTTTGCCTTCTCCTCTGTCTCCATGTCCAAACATAAGATTCCACCAAACCCATAATTCTCATTTGTCATGGACTTCATAAGAGTGTGGTCTGGGTGTTCTTCAAGGCCTGGGTAAATAACTTTCAGGCCCAATTTCTTCATCCTTGTAGCATAGACCATTGCTCGCCGGCAATGTTCCTTCATTCTGAGGCCTAGGTGGGGAAGTCTCTCGGAGAGCTCGAATGCGACCTTGGCGTTCATGGTCGGACCAAGAAGCATGAATGCCCCTTGATGAAGGTCCATCATGGAATTCACTAAGCTAGCTGGGCCACAAACTGCACCTGCATCCGATGCCAACCCATAATGATCATTAGTGAATGGTAAACTATTTTGGTGGGTCTATGTGATAGAGAATCTTATTCCCATTCCACATGTGCACATGGAGAAAGTTTTCCTTCACTATACAGTGAAATTTCACCACACCATCCTAGGGTTCACAAACCCCAATAGGATTTTAGTATATTCTTCAAAATAGCCTCCCAATACTCCCGTGGTGAATAAATTCTCACACCCTGACTGAAGGAAAACTCGTTTATAGGCTCCATTTGTTTCGGCGTAAAATTTTACCCTGATTGAAGGAAAACTCGTTTACTCACTTCAAAAAATTTTAGATGTAAAAGTTTAAATGTTGAAAAGTGTTTCGATGTTTTTTCTTTTTTTTAATTTTTATATGAAGACAAACATTCGAAAATTTTTCAATATATAAAATTTTACATTTATTTCGGCTACTCTTGTTTTAGTGTAAACTTTGAACTATGAAATTTTACTTAAAAATTTTAGATGTAAAATGTTAAATGTTGAAAAGTGTTCCAATGTTTGTTTTAGAAAATTTTTAACATGTAAAAAATTTTCCAAGCAAAGACCAAAACAAACGGAACTAATAAAATTTACAAGGTAAAATTTTATGCCGAAACAAATAGAGCAATAATAAGGAAAAACTAGGATGTCATAATACTGAAGGTGTAAATCCCATTGGACCTAAATCAATGTATAAGAAAAAGAAAAGTTTTGATAGAGATTATTTACCAGCAATAATATCGGCTCCCCCACTGATGTATTTGGTGAGGCTGTGCACTACTATATCGGCACCCAACTTAGCAGGGGACAGTACCATGGGAGTGAAGGTGTTATCCACCACAACCTTCACCCCCTTATCGTGTGCTATCCTACATAGTTCCGGCAAATTAGCAACCATTAGAGTAGGGTTAGACATGGATTCCACGTAAAGGACATTAGTCCTTCCCTCCACAATGGCTTCCTTCACCATGTCAACATCTCTTACGTCCACAAATGTTGTTGTTATGTTACAAACCCTAGGAAGAAAGTGGTTCAACAATGCATGTGTCCCACCATACAAGCAACACGATGCAACCACATGTCCTCCGCTACTACATAATTGCATTAGGACTGTCGAAATGGCAGCCATACCACTTGCTGTGCAGTATGCAGCCTCGGTACCTTCTATGGCTGCAATTTGACGGCTGAGATTTAAGACGGTGGGGTTGAAATGACGGCTATAGATGAAGAAGCCTTGCTCAGGACCGAGTTCTCCGGCAAACATTTTGCCCATGGTCGCTGGTTCCATGACTGTGAAGGTTGCTGAAGCTTCAATTGACATGTTGACGCCACCGTGCTCACCGAACTGATGCCGTGCGGTGGCGAGAGCCATGGTTGGGTCTTGGCTTGCTATCTTTGGCTTCTTTTTCGAATACGAAACCATCAATTCCACTGGCTTTCTCTCTAACGAAACAATGTTTGTTTCTCCCATTTGTGCAATTGTGTGTGTGTGTGAGAGAGAGAGAGAGAGAGAGAGTTGTGAGGATGGATTGAACCGTGGATACTGTCTATGGAGTAGAAACTAGATCTGAAAGTTGTGAGGATAGAGAACCAAAAGGGGGTGTTTTATAGAGAGAACTTGCAGCTTTAATTATTCAGTGAAGAAGATGATAAGAATCATAAGAAGCACATCTCTTATATTTTATTTGTTTCTTTATTTAGTTTTTTCTCATACCTGATGGAAAACGTGTAAAACATGGACGGAATCCCCTATAGGAATCTCTATTCAACTCCCATAGAGCTGCAGGCAACACGTGAGTTAAGGTGAATGGGGGCCCTAGAGAGGTTCGAAATTGTCTATTCCCCTCGAATGTAAAGACTTGAAATCCACTTAATTTAAAGTTATTTGGAAGACTCTGATCAACCATTTTTTTTCAATGATAAATGTAGTATCATCTATTTGGGGAAAATGAGTTGCAGGAATTAGGAGATGTGTTCCCTTATTTTAAACTCTAAACAATTTGGTGAAGATAAAAGCAATTTGATCGAGTTTCTTTTTAATTCTAACGTTGTTAGTCCCAAGTTAACAGGATAAGTGCATTTGTTCATTTTTTTACAAAAGTAAGAGGGTACGTGTAATTTTTCAAAATTGACGGGTGTTTCTATTATTATGTGATACCTCAAGGGAGGTACATGAAAATTTCCCAATTAAAGACCATGGTTTTAAAATTGAGAATCGGCTGACATCAATCGTTGCTTCCTGAATCGGAATTGGATTGACCGATTCTTACTCATCTTCTTCATAATCCATCTTGAGTCGGACAGATTCATGGGTTGATTCCCAATTCCTAAATCGATTCGATTTTTCATCATAAAATAGCTTAGATTTTTGAGTTATCAAACCTTGTTCAAAATGGAAGCCTTATCGTAGTTGTAGCAGGTGGGACTTGGGAGAGAATACTGGCAAATTGATCTCCCCAAAATACAGGTTAGGTTCACAGTTTCATTATTTCTTTGGGTAAAAAGAGCTTTATTATGAAAAAATTAAAACTCATGGTTGAGGATTACACAGATCAACAAGCCATATATCGGAAATGGGCCACACCATCATACATGTTACCGATAACGCCTTCCTTGCTAGGGAGTCAGCTCAGTTATTATTCTCCCTTGGAATATGAGTGAAAGTACATGTATCACTATAAGTAGAAAGGTGAACAACTATTGGAATGCATTCTAGGTAGATTTTGCATTTTCTGATGATAAAAACAACTATTTCCTATTCTATGGTGAAGAATATTGGTTGATGATTGACGATCAAATAAATTTAGAATAAAAAGGAAGTATAAAGGGTTCCATAGTAGGCCTAGTACAATGGATATGTATATTAAGCCATATGGATGGATGATATAGTCAATTAAAATAGTTAGATCAATTTGGTATCACCCAAATTTTTTTTTTTTTGGGTAGAAGATTGATTTATTTATGAGAAAAACATGAGTCACCGGGTGCTTCACCTTCACAAAGGAGGAGAAACCAAAGAATGGAAACAGGTCAAACTGTCAAACATGCAATGAAAAAAACATGCTTCAAATGATAGACAAAGAGTTCTAATGTCATTTAGGATTGACACTACAAGTAAAGGTAGATATCACCCAAATTGACCATATATTAAATTTGATGGTCCAACTCAATCAAATGACTCATACATGTTTGGCTCCAACCACTTCCCATTTAAAAAAAAAATTCAATCGACTATTAACTTTTATTTGTTTTTGTAATAACCAATCGACTATTAAATTGTCTTACTAGGGCTGCAAGTTTGTCCTTGTCGGCCCGAACCCGCCCTGAGCCCGAACAGGGCCTGGGCTAAGATTTTTGACCTTGAGGGCTGGTTAAGGCCAGAAATTCTTGGCCCTGAGTCAGGGTCAGGTCAGGTCAAGGTTGAGACCTCGGGTCAGTCCGACCCTGATTTGGCCCTAAAGAAATTTCTTTATCTATTAAAAAACAGAAGCTATTATTTATAAAAACAAGTACTTAGTGTACTTGACAGTTAGTGTTATGTAGTAATTGTTTTTTGTTTTTCTCATAAATAAAAAAAAAACCAATTGCCATCAAAAGGTCTTGGGTTCAAGTTTCTTCTCTCACATCTTACATTGTCTTATTATTTTAATTTAATTATTACAGGGCCAATCAGGGCGGGCTTGGGCTGGCCTGGGCGGGTGTGGGCCCAGCTAAGGGGACTCAGGGTTGGACTAGGGTTTTAAAAAGCACGGCCCAACCCGACCCTATTGCAGCCCTATGTCTTACTCTATGTTCACTTTTCCATCAATAATTTTGTATTTTTCAAACATTTTATTTTTTTGTAGGAAATCAATAATTTTTTGCAACATAGGAAGAACTTTCTTTGACTTGAATTTTGATAGATAGAGGACGTACAATTGTATCGGCATTCCACGAATATACATACTAATACCTTTTTTTTGTGGTAGAAATATACATACTAATACCAATAACTATGGCAGAGTTATCTCTAATTAAAACGTTATCCTTCACCAAAGAAACAATTAAAACGTTACCCTTCAATGATTAACTTGTCATGCACATGGTTTAGTTGCGTAACATCAGATCGGATATCGGGTATTAGTCATCTTGAAAACCAATACGATACAGATATAGTATCGTCATGGATTTGTTGTAGTGGACAAATTTGCCCTTGATTTTTATTAAAAATTATAGTTTTTTACTGTTTTACCAATTGTTAGTACTATTCATCGATACGATATCAGCATTGATGACTGGCAATACCATTACATATTGCCCGTGTTGAGCGATCCGCTACTAATACCTCAAACCATGGTCATGCACAGATAAAGGTGTCAATCGGTACGGTATCGAAAATTTAGAACGGCACAGAAGATAGAAAGCAGACACCGAAACCATGTTGTACCTTATATAAACAGTATTTCCAATACTGATACTATGCTGAATCGGTATGGTTTCAGTATGGTTATTATTTGGTATCAAAAACAAATTTTTTATTCGGCATCGAAAGCATGATATTAGCACGGTTCAATCAGATTAAATAATCCATTAATTCTTGGGAGCTTTGATTTGATTGAATCATTCCAACATCCTACGGGTCCAGAAGATAGAAAGCAGACACCGAAACCATATTGTACCCTATATTAACAGTATTTCCAATACTGATACTGTGCCGAATCGATATGGTTTCTGTATGGTTATTATTTGGTAACAAAAACAATTTTTTTATTCGGCATCAAAAGCATGATATTAGAACAGTTCATAGCACAGTTCAATCACATTAAATAATCCATTAATTCTTGGGAGCTTTGATTTGATTGAATCATTCCAACATCCTACGTTCACCTACAACTTACGATGATGAAGAAGAAGATACAATACAAGAATGGAAGATGAAAGGGCATGAACACTTGTCACTTGTCTCATACTCTCATGTGGTTTTGATTTATACTTGCTCAGAGCTGTGGATGCCATAGATTTAGGAGTTCAAACCAAGTTCATCTTAAATGACATCAATAGCGAGAAGGGTCACTAATTGAAAGAATTGTACATTGAGATGCTTGAAAACAAATTTAGAAATAAAAAAACTTAGGGTTTTGATTTTGTAGGTTTGGTATTTTAGTTATACACTTTAGTTTTTTTGTTTTTTGGTAAAATTATACACTTTAGCTTCGGTGCAATACAAATTCGGTACGATATAGAGAAATTTTTTTTTTTGGAGGTAAAAATACGATATAGGGAATTCGTTACTTAGTGTCGCATATTTAGTGTGGATGCTTTATATAATTTTCTATTAATTAATTAATTTTTTAACTTTGCCGACTAAGAACAATGAATTAAATACATATCAAAATGATCAAAAAAATTTCCACCATTTCACACGGCACATATAACAGAATTAATTTCATCGTTTCACACAATCACACGGCATATGACACATGGGACAATGAATTAAATATTTTTCCTTAACATGATAAAGATAATTTTTAGATGTGTTTTGTCTAGAAAAAACTTCATTCTAAGTAATTAAATACGTTTTCCTTTTGTAGTTCAAGTTATGAGGTGTTCTTGAGCTTTCACGGCAAAGACGTTTGCACCAAGTTTGCCGATCACCCCTACCATGCCTTGGTTGGGGCTGAAATTAGAACTTTCATCAAGCAAATGGTGTCTCTTAATCAGATATTTGAATGCAAAAGAACAATTATCAGATCCTCTTACCCATTTTTTATAAAATTGAGCTAAGAGATGTGCGAAACCAGATCGGGGGATATGCACAAGACCTAACGGCAAGGCACCCGTCTAGGCTCCTAAGGCAACCAAAGAGCCTGGACGCCTTAATAATCATGATAGAGTTAGGTTATGATGTGGACATAATGTCTCACAAATGCAAATGTTAAATTAATTGACAACAAGCCCTTATAGTTGATATGTAGGAAGCCCATTCCATTTTTTTAATTTTCATTCATGCACCTACCTTTTTCATTCATGCCCCTACCTCAACATGTCCTCTGAAGTGAATGTTTGATGATGTGGCACAATAGGTAGTGGAATTAGATAACAGAATATCTGGTAACTGTTAGAACAAACATCAATCAAAACACGAAAAAAAAAACACAAAAACAGATTATGATGACACAAAAATTTAACGTGGTTCACACACCAATATGGTGTGCTACATCCACGGGTGAAGGCGAAGTTGTATCACTATGTAAATCGGAGAAAGTTACAATAGAAAACTCTCAAGAACACCTAAAACGGCGTTGTTGCTCTCTCTTTGAAATCCTAAAACGAAAACCCCTAAATCTTACTCTTTACAATAAAGCGGGTAAAGAACATAAATACTCTTCCATTGGATCCGAGTCGAACGTACAGATCTCAGAAAAAGTTTCATTTGGATTGCTACCAAAAAATATCGGAGCGAGTCATTCTTCGAAATGGATCCAAGAATTTAAGACACACATAACAATATCTAATCAATCTTCTGTTTTGCAATGGAATTGCAGGGCATGATGCTGATTTTATTCAATATACTCAGCAAAATCTCAACATGGTGTTTTATTGCCGAGTAATGAACTAGAAAGAAGCTTCAAGTTAATTATTAACTGAAGCTTGTGAAGGAAATTCTTCCTTTTTGTCTAAACTAAACAAACTGAAATCCTATAGTGAAATAAATAACTAAGGCTTGAAAATTTCCTGTATATTCTAAACTTGGCAGCGGATATGATTACTGGCAGGTAAGCCCCGGCCAGGCCTTCTGCTCACATGTTAAGTTTTAACCCAAAAATGAATTTATCAAATGGCAAAATAAAGCATTGAATTAAGGACCCCAAAGAGGTTGTGTACACCACTAAGAGAATGTCTGGGCATACAAGAAAGGGAGGCTTATTATTAAATGATTTTTTGATTCTGAAATTTTACATATGGTCAATCAAAATCATTCCCTATAAATTCGATTGTCATAATTGTTAAATCGCTTTCCAAATGGCAAATTAGCCATGCTCATCTTGAAAAGTCTCCAGACATGTCAGATAATAGATACTTTTGCCTATAAAATATTGTAAAATTATCAATAAGTCACACTTCTCATTTTGTTAGGACTCCTTAGACATATTAAAATCCCAAGAGGGTCTCCTATTATTGGTGAAGCTTGATTTCGATCCAAAAAGTACGGTTGGAATCTTTGAAAGATCGTTTCGGTCTTGAATCGACTTTGGATTGCTGAAAAATGATGTACATCACCGCCGACGCCAAAGGCGATAGTTGTGTTGGGTTCGTTGAGACCTTCAAAATGGTATATTTTGCGATATATGTTATGTTTTGGTCTAACCCTATTCAGTTTGGCATTTTTAGGTCTGGAGGTATTTCTGTACTTTTTCAGGTTAAAGACTTCTCTATATAATGTTCTTATCTTTGGAAGGACTGTATGAGAGGTTTTGTTACATTTCCAAAAGAGAATTAGATCTGTTCTATTGCTCGGCCATGGATATAGGTTCCCATCTTGGGGGTAAACCACGTAAATCTTTGGTGTTGTGTGTTATGTGTTTTCTCTATTTTTCATTTTCTTCTGCAAGTCGCCATTCTAGGCGTTGTTTTCTTAACATCTACTTCTATCTCAAAATTCTAAGACAGAAAGGTCTCAAAACTAAGATGACCAACTTCATAGTTTTTTCTGGTTTTCCCGTTTCATCAAGCATCCATTTTCAAGAGGAAAAAATGTTCTTACATGTATGATCTTTCATTTTCAAATATTCCCATCTTCTCATACAAGGTTTCATAGCTTTATAATGAGAAGTCCAAAAGTAAGATAGCATGGAACTTAATATATGGTTAAGTTTATGTGTGGACAACATCTCCAACAAATTCAAGCCTTAAATTAATTGCCAACTGACACTTAATAGTCCATACGTAAGAATCCCACTCCCTTTTTAGCGAATGCAAAGGAATTTAAGTTCACCTAAATCGACCAAGGAGTTGTGACTGAAAACAGAGTTCTTTGATGAATCATAGTTGTTGTAATTGTTTCTCACCCAAATTGGTGGTTGCAGCACATCAATTTCCCACAAGCTGCTCATGCTGAGTTTGATAGTATTGCTGCCATCCTTCTCCATCGAGTTGGATTTCAATGGTGAGATTGAAAGTAATCTTACATGTTAGAAGTAATCTTTGGTATACCCCACTAATTACTTTTGCTACATTATACAACTAAGTGCACAGCAGCTCATTCATAAGAAAAGTTTCTAAACACACATGGTAATCAAGAAAAGTGGAATCCAATGAAAAAAATGGAAGTGTGAATCGAGAAAGTGGTAGTAATGTTCCCCCGGACCCGATCTATAGATGCCTCTTTGCCAGTCACTAACTTTTTTCTAGAATATATAAAATAGTATATGAACTTAATTAAAATTTGTGGAGGGTCTCATTTTAAAATCTAAGCAAAAACTGCTCTGCAATTTACTTGCTAGCTAAGAAGTTGTTTTTGCTAAAAAGGGTGGTTGAAATATTATCTAACATCATTTATTCACATTATTTGAACCTCTTTTTCTCTTACCAAATATGGGGAATGTTATTTGATCATGATTCAATTCTCAATGAAATCTTCTATATTAGTTGTTAATCATAATACAGAGCTACCATAAGGGGATTAGTCGACAATGAATGAGAAGGGTACGTAAGATCCAACTAAGATTTCACCTAGCATGTCAGGTCAATGTCACATTCTAGATCATTACGGTATTTATCAATAATAAATAGTCAAGTAAGTGTAACCTAAATTTCTCGATTTAAATAGATAATTATACATCAATTTCACATGATAGAATACATAACATTATATTTTACCAAAAAAAAAATACAAAAAAATACATGACATTATAAAATTATCGTCAAAGCCCTAGTCTATCATAATTTCAATTTCAAAGATTCTATAATTCTAATTAAACCTATTAAATATTTGTACAAATTATTATTAATAGATAATATTAATTTTTTAAAAAATCAAACAATTAACGAAAATGCCAGTAACAGTATACCTGATTTATGTCTAATCAATTACGGAGTTTTCTCTCTCTCTCTTTTACGGGATACAAGGATGAAAACAAACAATTTTTTCAGGGGTATGCTATTTGTCTTCAGTTTTTTGTTTTTATTTTATTTTTATAAAACTTGTCCTCCGTTAAATCTCAACTACATTGGAACACCACATCACCATTTTTTTCTTCAATTTGGATCCTCTTTTGCCGAGCTGCTTGGCAGGACTATGCTGTCTAGACACGGTGAGGCATGTAATGACTGTCTTACCTTTGCCCAAGCAAGGGGAGCTGTCCAATAGGACCGTGCTATCAAGACACGGTGAGATGTGCAATGATTGCCTTACCCCTGCCCGAGCGCCTTGCCCGAATAGGGGTAAGGCGGTCATTATATGCCCCACCCTATCTCTGGACAGAGCGATCCTACCGGGAAACTCGATAGTAGAGGATCTGGACTGTTTTTTCTTTTTAGTTTCTGAGATAAGTTTTCTCTCCTTCTCAACCAAATATGTTGCATTGAGGATGGAGACAAACAACTTTTTCACCAATTCTTACTTTACTATGCATGGGGCCATTTAATTACTGAAAAAATTATTGTATTCTTTGATATCTTTTACCCTAGGGTGCCATGTAACAAATCATAAAAACTAGGTGGTTATCTCGAAAATTCTGTGAACGCACGCGCTCATCAAGAGAAACTGAGAAAACCGGACTCCAATAAAAAAATGGAAATGTGGTCAGGAAAGTGGTAGGAACGTTCCCCAACAACTAAAGGTGCCTCTTTGCCATTCTTCACTTTTTCTTGCATATTCATAGGAACATAAACAGAGTAGTACTGCTCTGCAATTAAATTTCTTGCTAAAGAGTTGTTGCTAGTAGCAATATCAATCAAAGATTGAAGAAGTATTTACATAACATCATTCACCCACTTTTGAAAGGCATTCTTCAAGCAATTTGATAGTGAGAATGGCAGCAGCTCATCATCATCATCATCAGGCCTCTTCTTCTTCTTCTTCTTCTTCATCATCGTCATCATCTTCTTTTACTGGTTCGAGTACTTCTACCTATGAAGTGTTCTTGAGCTTTCATGGCAAAGACGTTCGCACCAATTTCGCAGACTGCCTCTACAATTCTTTGATTGATGCTGGAATTCGAACTTTCCGGGACTCAGAGGAACTCCACAAGGGAAACAAGATTGGGTCGGAGTTAATCGCTGCAATCCAGGGATCGAGAATCTCTATTCCCATCTTCTCGGCAAACTATTCTTCAAGCAAATGGTGTCTCAAAGAGCTAACCCAGATATCTGAGTGCAGAAGAACAATGAATCAGATCGTGTTGCCCATTTTCTACAAAGTTGAACCAAGGGATGTGCGAAACCAGACCGGGATATACGCGAAAGCCTTCGAAGAACACCAGATCAATATGGGAAGCTTGGACGACATGACAATGATGCAAAAGTGGAAGGAGGCTATGAGAGAGGTTGGAGAATTGGATGGATGGCATTCCAAGGAGGATACGTAAGTAGTCCCAACACTTCCTTTTTATTGGTTCCCATATATATATTTTAACTAAGGATTATTATTAATCTTCGATCGATCAAATTAAGTTGGAACTACTCACTGTCTGGTCACTGCTTGATTGTCATCATATAAATATAAGGTCATATTTTGTTAGGGAATATTTTTTCTTGGATGGTATTTAAGGGGGTTTTTTTTTTTTTTGGATGAAAAAAGTAATATCTATATTACTGAAAAGGAGTATTTCATTGTAGCTCTATGATAAAGAGGTTCATTACTTCACCACTTAAAATTAACAGTAGTAAAATTATCAAATTTATCAGCAAGTTCAAAATAGAGATTAATTAAGTTCCAGGGAAGACGAAGGGAGTTTGTAGGATGAAGAAGATCACATAGGTCTTTGTTGTAGCACCGCATTTGCTTGATTTTAATATTTGTCATCTCAGCATACTTCCATCCCTGTAGAATTCCATGGAATTCAGCTTCCATTTCATCTGATGTTGGTAGTCTATCGGCATCTGTTAACATATCCTGGCCAACTAGCAAAATGTAAAAAGCCCAACTTGTTAATCTAAGTTCAGGGTCATATATGTCTCTGCAAATTAAACCGGGGAGTTGCAAATCAATGTTAGAAACCTGTGGGAATAAGTTTGAAACGTGTGTGCATTGCAGGGGTGCCGATGTAGTTAATGAGTTGAAGGGTGGATGAATGCTTAAGTCAGACAACCATTTTAGTACATCCCTTAGCACCAGCATAGGATCAGCCTTGGCCAATCCTTGAATAACTTTATTCCTTACATTCCATATGAAATTACATTTAATAATAAAAACTGAAAAAAACCAAGTTAAAGATTGTTTATAAAATGATGGGCTGGAGAGATGCTCGGTTCTCAATCCGGGGGGCCAGCTGCCCAGATACGCTTAGTCCAATCACATGATAAGAAACGATGCCAAATTGATTCATCACTAAAACCATAGAAAGCACATGTAGGCTCAATGGGCATCCATTTCGAGATAGAAGCTCTGACAGGTAATCTTGCATGTAAGACACATCAAAAGAACATTGAAAATCTTAGATGAATGTTAATTTTCCAAAAAAAATCGCCACCATTTGGATATCATGGGGCAGGGGTGAATAGTTGAAGAAATGAACTTGGTTGCGAGCTGAGTTGAGGACGACCCAATACTAGAGAGGGAACATCTCCAGAAATCATCAGATTTTGAAATATTGCACATTAAAAGAATTTTATTAATGACCACATTAGGAAAACATGAAGAAAGGGCTACAATATTCCAATTAGCATTATCTACAAAGGCATTGACTTTATTGAAACACATGTTATGGTTGATATCAGGGGGAATTGAGTTACCTGGGGTAGATGGGATACAAGGGCCAAACCAGCAAAAAGTATTCTTTTCATTACCCACCTAACAGAAAACCATTTTTTTTAAGTCTGGAAGAACAGCTGCTATGTTGTTCCATGTCCAAGACCCTCTTTTAGCCATGGTTCTGGGGTCAAAAATAGAGGTTCTAGGGAAATATTTTGCTTTTAAGACCCTAGCCCAAATTGATGAATCCTTAGTGAGGAGTCTCCATCCCAACTTTAAAATGAGGGCCTTATTGTGTAAGGGAGATTTCCTAATTCCAAGACCCCCACATAGAGTAGGTTGGTAAATTTTATTCCATCCAATTAAATGACATTTTTTCCTCCCATCAGAGTCATTATTCAAAAAATTGAGGTAGATGGAATCAAAAGATTTGCATATCTTGAAAGGAAATAAAAATCAGGACATGAGATAAGATGGAGTAAATACTAAAACAGATTGAATTAAAATTCTACAATCAGCATAAGAAAGAAAATTAGCTTTCCAATGAGAGAGTTTAGATCTTACTCTATTTACAAGAAAGCTCAAATCTTTACATTTGGATCTAGAGTGGCACAATTTTGCCCCCAAATAAAGGGAATCAGGGGACATTTCCTTCATTCGAAGGAGGGAGCACAGGTTACTTCTCTGGGTCCCCTTTGCATTCTTGCTGAAAAAAATTTTGCTTTTGGAGAAATTCACCTCTTGACCAGTTAGGTCAAAGAAAAGGTCCAATATAGATTTAATAGTAAGGAAATCATCCTCAGTTGCCCTGCAGAAAATAAAAGTATCGTCTGCAAAAAGTAAATGAGAAATTTCTGGGGCATGTCTAGCAATTTTGATTCCTTTGAACAATCCAATATCTCTGTAAGCACCCTGAAGTCTTGAGAGGATCACCATAGAGCAAAAAGAGGTAGAGAACACCCTTGTTGAAGACCTCTAGAAGGTTTAAGAAAATCAAAAGGGCTTCCATCAATTTTAAATGAAAAGGAGGTGGTAGATATGACAGAGTTGATAAGTAATATCCATTTTTCATTGAAACCCAAGAATTGAGATAAATTGTAGATGAGATTCCATTCGACCTTGTCATAAGCCTTAGCCATATCAATTTTAATAGCAGCATACCCAATTTTCCCTTTTGATCGATTAAAATAAGTGAAAATCTCTTGCGTCACAGCAATGCTATTTATAATTTGTCTCCCAGGGATAAAAGCTGCTTGGAAAGATGAAATGAAAGATGGAAGAAGATGTCAGAGTCTATTGGAAATAATTTTTGCCACAATTTTGTAGGACACATTGCATAGGCTTATAGGGCGGAAATCAGTGGCAAAAGAGGCATTTTGCTTTTTGGGAATCATATAGATAAAGAGTGTGGTTGCAACCCGGAGGGAGGAAACCAGACTTATAGAAAGAATGTATCAAGGATTTGATATCCCTCCAAATGTCATCCCAAAACTGGTGATAAAAACAGGCTTGAAAAGCCATCTGGTCCAGGTGCCTTAAAAGCACCAATAGAGAAGACCACTTGTTTAATTCCATTTAGTTGGGGTTGTGAAGTGAGAGAAGCTGCAATCTGGTAATCAATCACTTTAGGAAAGAGGCATTCGATAAAACTAGTATCCAGGGGGTTAGAAGAGGAAAAAATTTTCCTTAAATGATTGGAAAAACTCTTGCAATACCCCTAGGGTCTTCTACTCTAATCCCCAAGTCATCAAAGACAAATGGAATGCTCCTCTTCCTAATATTTGTTTTGGTTATGGAATGGTAGAATTTGGTGATCCTATCACCATCGGATATGAAGGCATGCCTGGACTTTTGAAACCAAAAAGCCTCTTCAGCCGCATTTATCCATTTAATCTTAGAGGCTAGGAGTTGAAGGACCTTAGAATTACATCCCCCTGAGTCTATATTCTCAAGAAGGCTGAATTGATCAAAGTAGTGTGATTTGAGATGGTTGACATGTTGAAAAACATTTTTGTTCCAACTAGCCAGAATCCTGCTGAGGGATGAAAGTTTAGCTTGAAAATTGTTGAGGTACAATTGTTTCCATTTTCCAGAGCAAAAGAAAGAAATTCAGGCTGGTGGATCCAGACAGATTGATAGTGGAAAAGCTTTTTGAAGGATTTCCTAATTGTGGTAGTGCATAGGTAAATTGGGTTATGGTCGGATCCTATAGAAGGAAGTTTATGGAGGGTTGCCCGGGGAAAGTGTTGGATTCAAGAAGGGGAAACTAAAGCACAATCAAGGCATTCTTTGGTGAGTTTGGGAGGCTTCTGTTTATTAGACCAGGTGAAACTGGATCCTGAAGGTTTAATATGTTCCAGAGAATGATCAGATATTAAGGAAAGCAAGGATGTTGAGGAAAGGTGTTGAGTAAATGGGGTTCCTCCGATCTTCTCAGAGGAATCGAGAATCTCATTAAAATCTCCTAAAATGACAAACATGCATAATAGAGTTTTGAGAAATGAATTCAACTCATTCCAAACTGGTAATCGGCTGGATGCATGTGGGGGAGCATATAAATAAATGATACACCAACATGTATTAACATCACGCCAGACATTAATAGCAACAAAGGGCGGGTGTATGTGCAGTATGGAAGTTCTAATGTGGTGAGCAGTAAGGACCCATGAACCTCCTTTGAGGCTTTTAATCCCTTCACTATTATGAAAAGATATGGTCTTGAAGTAATCAATCAGATATTCAAATTTGAAATTTTCATGGTCCTTGCATTTGGTCTCACAAAGGAATATGAGATCAGGTTTAATTTTTTTCACATGGTGGGTTAAACATTGTTTAGTGAAGGTATTGTTGAGACCCCTGGCATTCCAAGACAGAAAAATAATGATAGAAAGATAACCCAAAGAAAAGGAAGACAAGCTAACAGTTAAAACAAAGCACAAAAGAAATAATAGAGGAGATAATATGACAGAACAGGTAAACCTTCAAGGAACAAAAGATCGACGGAGAGCTTTTCGTTCCAGTAAGAGCCAAGCAAGGGATAAAGATAACAGAATAACAAAAAATACACAGAAGTAATTGTAGAACTCAGTAACGAAGTTAGGAGGACTTAACTGGATTGGATTTAGCATATCTGGTTTACTGACAGTATAATCATACTGTTATGGTGCCATACTGTTATGGATTTATTCCTTCTGACTCAGAGGAAGAGAGCTCGGATAGCCATTCCTTCACAAGGGAGATCAAACGAGGATCAGAAGAGGATATTAGAGACTGGGAGAGAAAATTCTTGATATTATCAAGCTCGACCATGACAGGACTGGTCCAAGAGGGGAGGGTAAATTTCCTTTTCTTTGTAGCTGGAAGGGCACTCAGATTCCCGACGAAAAAGCTGGAGTAGAAGGAGCTTGATGCAAACACCTGTGAGGTTATACCCAGACCAGAGAAGTTGAGGCCGGCAAAGAGAGAATTGTGGATGCTGGAATCAAAGATGTTTTGTTGGCTAGTAGAAGCTGTCAACAAGGGGCTTGGAAACGCAGCAGATGGTTGCGGCATTGAGACAAAGGGTGCAAAGATGGGTTCCAAGAATGAGCATTGGAGGTCCTCCGCAACAGAAAAAGAGTGATGGTTCTGGTTGCATGAAGTTCCCATCAAGATCAGGCAAGAAGGAATCATCCAGTGGCATAGTACTTCCCATTTCAATTGGCTGATTGTGGGAGGAGCTAGCAGTAGTTTTTTCCAGAGCCTTGGTTGTCTTGTTCAGGTGTCAGAGTACTGGGGATAGCCGGGGCAGTAGAGGTGTCCATATCAGATTAGGACAAAGACAGTAGCTGACAGGGCCTGGGAGCTGATGAGTCCATGCATGAAATTAACCATCAGAGGTGGGGTGAGGGTGTCATTATAAAAGCCCAAAGGGAGAAGCATTGGATCAGGGGTGCCGTGAAGGTACGGGTAGTGAGACATGTCATGGTAAATTCGACAACAGCAGAAACAGAGTAGCTTTAACTTGTAAAGGAAGATGACATTGTGACTGACCCCACCCTCATCCCAAATCTTGGAGGAAACACTTATAGACCTTTTCTTCTTGAAAGAGACTTTAACTGAGGCCGAATCAAAGGGTAACCCAGCTCCACCGGGTTGAGTTGGAGATCCAAAGACCTTCCTACACATGAGATGGATTGACGGATGAAATTCGCCCATGAATCTGGATCCAAAGAGGGACCAAATCTCTTTCATAGACATAGTAAGGATCATCCACCGAATGTAGTACTAAGTGCAGCAGGTACTTGTCATACCACCAAGGAGCATGAGACATGATAGTTTCTCTTTGCATAGGATGGACCTTTATCTGCTGCTGTAACTGGAGCGCTACTGTGCGCATCGTGCGGCGCAGCAGCAGCCATGTGTGCACAGTGGGGCCCGCTGTGCACACATGGCCGCTGCTGCGCCACACGATGCGCACAGCAGCGGATAAAAATTCGTGTAGTAAGGGAACATTCAACAGTAAAGTTTCCCTTGTCGAAGCAATTCACCGAGAGGGCACCAAAAGGTTCCCAGAGTTGTCTCAAATAGTTGCAGAGGGTGTCTCTAGGGTGTTTAGGAAGCCCAATCGTGTAACCATGGAAGGATCTATCCATAAAATAGTGACGATTGTGGTTTTTGGCTAAAGCGTCCGCAGATCTAGCTTTTTAGAGGGAATAATGTGGAGGATGGGTATCATAATGGCGAGAGCTGTGACAAGTAGATCTCCTATGGTGAAGATCATGTCAAGAACCCGAGGCCCTGGACCTGGAAGACATGGTTGCAAAAGATTTGAAAAAAAGCAAAACAGGGAAAAATTAAAGAGTTAAGGAAAATAACAGGGTATCAACTGGAAGCACTCAACGCTTCAACAACAGAGAATTAAAATGAGCGGCACACTACGCTCTAAACATAGAGCAAAACCCAGGAAAGCCTGCGATGTGCATGCAACCGAAGACAACAAAACCAAAACATCACCATTAGAGGTAACCAGAGACATCAAGATTATAGAGTAGAAGAAGTATATGTAGACACTTGGACATATCGCTTTTACCTAACAAAATCCACCTTAGTAAAACCTGAGCCTAGCTATGGGCTTGAACTTCTTGCCTTGGGCGTGTCCTTTAGAACTTCAGGTGAACTAGGATTCATAATACTTAATTTCCAACCATAAAGGGGAGGGAAAATAGAAAGGAAATTTTTTTTTATCATAGTAAGGGCTATCATAAAATGATGTTGCATTTCGATTTCTTAATTACATTGAAATGTTTTTAATTGATTAGAGAAAAATATTTGTTCTCACCCTATTCTCCTTTCTTTTTTGGTAGGAAATTGCCAATCATGTTTAATATGTATCCACTTTTAAGAAGAATAATTTGGTTTTTAAGAGTACCTGAGGGGAAAAAAAAAATTGGGTTAATTAAGGGCCAACAAATGTGAATAAAATACGAGATCTCGCTTATTATTTTTCTTCATCCTAGTTGCTACTCTATTTGCTTGCTTGTGAACAATTTTGGTGGAGAATATATACTAAAATCTAAACAAAAATAAGACGCAAACACATAGTAACACTTGTATAATTTACTTGTGGTTTCTTCCATGTTGAATTTTTTGATCCGTTTCCTATGTGTATAATTTATCATCCAAAGTATTTATTTATTTTTGTTGCAGGTATGAAGGAAAGTTAATAAAAATAGTTGTTAAAACAGTTGGGCATACATTGAACAAGAGACCCTTGAGCGTTTCTAACAACCTAGTTGGAATCCAATTTCATATAAAAGAAATGTTGATGCTGTTAGATATTGAATCTAATGACCGAAAAATTGTGGGGATCCATGGCCTTGGTGGCATTGGAAAGACAACGATCGCTAGGGCTGTCTACAATAGAGTCTTTCATAACTTTGAAGGTTGTAGCTTTATTGCAAATGTTCGAGAAACTGCTGATCAACGTTATAATGGACTTGTTCATTTGCAAAAGCAACTTATCTTGGATATCCTGAAAGAAGGAAATGAAGATATTACTAGTGTGGATGATGGAATTAAAGTGATCCAGCAAAGATTCTGTGCAAAAAAAGTTCTAATTGTTCTTGATGATGTGGATCGGGATATTCAAGTAAAATCTTTGGTTGGGGACCGCAAATGGTTTGGTGTTGGAAGTAGGATCATTATCACAACTAGAGATAAGCAAATTTTATGTGTTCAAGACGCAGAAGAGATTTATGAGCCCAGAGTAATGCATAAAGATGATTCTCTTCAACTTTTTAGCCATCATGCATTTAGAAGTGAACAACCTCCAGAAAATTATTTGGATCTCTCAGAAGCTATGGTAAAAACTACTGGAAGACTTCCCTTGGCTCTTGAAGTTATTGGTTCATCTTTATATTTAAAGGGAAAAGTAGTATGGGATGGCATGCTAAAAAAGTTGCAAAAAGTCCCCAATAATGATGTCATGGAAAGGTTGAAAATAAGTTATGATGCATTAGAAGATGAGCTTCAACAAATGTTTCTTGATACTGCTTGTTTTTTCATCGGAATGGATAAAGATATTATTTGTCACATATGGGATGGGTGTGGGTTTTTTTCTCAAGTAGGGCTTGATGCTCTTTGTGTAAGGTCTTTGGTAACGATTAGTGAAAAAGGTGAGTTAGGTATGCATGATCTACTTCGGGATCTTGGAAGGAATATTGTTCATCAAGAGAACATCGATGAACCAGGGATGCGTACTCGAATATGGTCTCAAGAGGATGCCTTGGATGTATTGGATAGACAAACGGTAGGTATTGAATACATTTGTTATTTTTTTGAGTAGTTTGTGAGTTAGTTCTTTAATGACTTTTTTTTTGGTTTATTACAATAACCTTAGTTTGGTACTTAATTAGTTTCCGTTCTCTATTTTGTAGGGAACAAATAATGTTAAGGGATTCAGTATTGACTTTGGACATATATCAAGGAGCCAATGTTTGATGGGTGAAGGACTTGCTACAATGACAAGACTAAGGTTACTACAAGTCAATTCCGCACAATATTCTGGAAAGTTCACCAATTCTTTTTCAGAACTGAGATGGCTTAGTTGGAGAGGATGTCCCGAACAATATGCATTATCCAATTTTCATCCATGTAAACTGGTAGTTCTTGATCTATCGTATAGTAAGATCACCGAAAACTGGATGGGTTGGAACTATATCAAGGTCTCAGAAGAACTTCCCTCTTTTATTTTATTTGTTTATATCAAAAGTCTTTCAAAAAAAATTCAACTTTTCTTTTAGTCCTTTTTAAGCTAATAAGTTATTATATATATATATATTTTATTTTGTAGGTGGCAGAAAAACTAAAAGTTCTAAATCTCACGTCTTGTGATCGACTATGTAGTACTCCCGACATTTCAGCAAATCAACACTTGGAGGTATTTCTTCTAAAAAACTGTAAAAATTTGGATGAAGTCGATACATCCATTTGTTGTCTCACGAACTTAGTCATATTAAACATGAGTGGCTGCGGGAGACTAAAGAAATTGCCTGAGAAATTGGGCAGTTTGGTATCCTTGACAGAACTTGATTTAGGATGGTGCAAGAGTCTAGTGGATCTCCCAAGTGAAGTTTGTAAGTTGAGTTCTCTCAAAAAACTCAATTTAATAGGATGCCAAAATCTAAAGAAATTGCCAGAGAAATTTGGCCGCATGATATCCTTGATAGAACTTGGTTTAACTTTTGTCGAGAGTGTGGTGGATTTCCCAAGTGAAATTTCTCAGTTGACTGCTCTCAAAAGCCTCAGTTTAGGTTCATGCAGAAGTTTGACATCCATCTCATGTATTCCCTCAAGTTTGACCCGCCTTCATGTTAGTGGCTGCGGTTCAATTCGATACATCTCAGGTCTTCACTCCGCAAGTTTGACCAGCCTTGATGTTCACAACTGCTCTTCAATTGGATACATCTCAGGTCTTCACTCCACAAGTTTGACCAGCCTTGATGTTCGCGACTGCTCTTCAATTCGATACATCTCAGGTCTTCACACCACAAGTTTGACCAGCTTTTCTGTTTGGAACTGCTCTTCAATTCAATACATCTCAGGTCTTCCCTCAAGTTTGACCTACCTACATGCTCTGAATTGCAAGGCAATGGTAAAACTATCAAGTACATCAGGAGAAGGCTTGAGAAATTTAAAGACATTAAAGCTTTCTGACTGTGAAGGCCTAGAAGAAATTGAAGGTGTTGACGACAAATTGGACTCCCTGGAGGTCTTCAATATTTTTTACTGCAAATCATTAAAAAAATTACCAAAACTGACGGGGTCGAAAAATCTCAGGATTTTAAACCTTTATGAGAACGACTTCATAACCGATTTTGAAGGCGAGGGGATGGAATCTCTGGAGGTGTTGGAGATAAGGTATTGCATATCATTAAGAAAAATACCATCTCTGCGAGATTCGAAAAGGCTGAGGATACTAAAAATCGAAGACTGTCCGAAATTATCAGAGATTGAGGGACTTGAGGACTATGAATCCTTACAAGAATTATCAATTAATGGGGTCAGATCATTAAAAACATTACCGGAGGATATCTCAACCACCCTGGAGAAGAACCTGAGCTATTTACGTATCAATGACTGCTGCTACTCGATGGAAAGATTACCTGATCTTTCAAACTTTAAAGAGTTGAGGGAATTATATATTGGACATTACAGGAAGTCAATGTTACGTTTGTGGGAATTAAAGATTGAGGAGATTGAGGAGGATTGGAGGAGGTTATCAACCAAAATTCCAGGCCTTGACAGATTGGCGGAGTCCTTGCGAAAATTGGGAATAACAGGATGCAGAGGCATTCGAGGATTACCGGATCTATCAAACTTCAAAAAATTGAATTATCTGATGATTGGAGATTGCAAGAATCTAACGGAGATTCATGGTATCAACAGATTGGAAAACTTAGAGTTTTTGGAAATTAGTGGATGCGAGTCATTAAAACAAAGATTACTGGATCTGTCAAACTTACAAAAATTGAATTATCTCAGGATTGAAGGATTTAAGATTCTAACCGAGATTCAGGGTATTGAGGTATTGGAATCCTTAAGCTATTTGGATATAAGTAGGTGCGAGTCCTTGGAAATATTACCCGATCTGTCAAATTTGAAATACCTAATTACGCTAAATGCTAATGACTGCAAGAAGCTAACTGAGATTCAAGATGGTAATAATGGATTGAAATCTTTGAAATACTTGAATGTTAAGGGTTGTATATCCTTGGAAAAATTACCAGATCTGTCAAAGTCGAAGAAATTGCTGTCTCTAAATTATGTGTCCTGCTTTCGCCCAACTGATATTGCTCGAATAGAGAAACTCTTGATCGATGGTGGGTGCACAAAATTACAACTAGGTTTTGTCAAACCTGCCGACACACCCAGTATCATTTCATTGTTCATGACAAATTTATTCAAGGTACTCCTCTCTCTCTCTCTCTCTTCAAATGAATCTGACTTTTTGGCATTTAAAATTCAGTCTGGTTTTATTGAATGTGCTATTTTTGCCATGTGAAAAAAATTAAAGTGGCACTTTTAGTCGGTGTGTCTGAAGCCCACTCCATTTTTTAAATTTTCATCCATGCCCCTACCTCAATATGTTCAGTAAAGTGGATGCTTGATGATGTAGCACAGTAGCTGATGTGAAATTGATGACCTAGTTGTTGGGAACTTTTACTCTATAAAATTTGAGATGGGAGAAAGATCATCTTGAAATATTTGGTTGGGACAGAAAATTCCAATATGTATATATGAACAGTGGACATATCAATAGTTTTCCCATTAATTTTTTTTTATTTATGCTTGAAGATGTAAGCAACTAATCATCAAAATTATTACAGGTCCAATCTTCTCTCAAGAGGAGCTTCAATACTCTGTTTCTCTCTCGCTCTGTGTGTGTGGCTTTTATTTTTACGCCTTTTCTGTTTTCTGTTGTTAAGGCTCCATTAGTTTTGCTAAATTATGAGCTTTTTCGCCTTCTAATCTCCTGTTTTAATTTTGTGTGTGACTTATGGACTTTTTTATTTTCATTTTCAATTTTAGTAGCCTTTGTTTGCATGATATAGCTGCTTATTTTTTTTTTTCCTTCTGTGTTTTTTGTTGTTGAAGCTCCATTAACTCTGTAAAATTTTGGGATTTTTGGCCCTTTGCTTTCCTGTTTTTTAACATTAATAAGTTCTTCTTTGCTAAAAAATTGATATCAACTAATCTTCTCAAAATCAGATCATTGGAAGGTTTTGATTTGGTAAAAAAGGACAAGGAGAGACCAGTCAATGCAAAGCTGTTGGGTCATGTGATCACCTTCCTTTTGATTGGTTTCTCAAGTGACAAGTGCCCTTCCCAAAAGACAACCCCCATGATGATTAGTCCAAGATGTAGCTTGCAAGTTAATCAAAGTAACATCCAAGGTATGGACATTGTTTCACAGACCTCACTAAATTCAATTGTCAATCTAAATTCAGTCTGTAAATTTTGCCTTCTATTCACAGTTTCTTCAATAAAATCCTTATTTATTTGTTAATCCTTAGCGTCAAAGTTTTATTTCATTCTAGTTCCTTCTCATAATGAATAAGCAGATCTAGAGCAACGCAAAACAGTTTCACAACAAACCTACTTCATTAACCGAACTTCTATAAGGACCAAATCAAATTTCAGCAAGAGACAGTAGTTCATGTTGCATGGCTCTTGATCCATTAATCATCTTTCATCTAATGCTTTAGCTCCTTGATCTGTTTTCATATTATGGCATTGATAGCATTATGTTTGTTGTTTAGACAGGAAATTACATGTTTTCACCTCCCATTATTAACATCCATGGTTATTGATATATTGCCATTGTTAGGTACTGCATTCACAATGACATGGTTCATGTGCATTGAGATTTATCACCTATACTGGAAGGGTCATCCACTTTGATGAGATGTTCGGAGGTGGAGATAGCTACATAGAGTTGTACGTGTATGCAAAGGAAACCTGCCATGCATAAGACAATTGTTGCTTGTGACTTCTACGTAATTGGTCCTTGGAAGATTTGTATTCTTTCATAGTCTTCAGCAAGGTTAATTGGAAGGTTTGTAACATTTATTGAGCTAGCATATCTCTACTGCAAATACACTTTAAGCTAATTTTGGGCAGTTTGGGCCTTGAATGAACTTGTGAACAAGCAGGGCAATCATATTTTTATCAGCCAGATATAGTTCTTTCTTTTGGCCAATATGATTAAGATTATTAGTGAAGGAAAAATTGGTAGGCTATTTATTTTCCACATTACCTTTCATACCCTGCTTGATTTAGCATATACAGACAAACTGTTTTGTGGATTGAGTAAAACGTTTTCAAATTTTTGTAACCTATATCGTCTGCACCATGTTCCTTTACTTTGCTGCAGCTGTCTTTGCTTCCAATTTCGTTCTTGGTGCATATGAAAGATATACAACACTGTTAGAGCTACCACAAAGCTACCTGTTTCTAATAATAGCAGAATGAGGTTTCATGCTATGCCTCAAAGTCCTCTTGATTCAGCAAGTCTTTTGTGAGTATATACTAAGGCCATATCTTTATGTTTTAACTTTTTAATTGGGCTGACTCTTAGTATGTGAGACTTCCATGTATTTGTTTCAAACTATTTGATTAATGACGCACTAGATGTAGGGTGGGCTAGATATCGTTCTAGCTCAAATGACCTTGAATCCACAAGTTAAGGGATAAGGACGAAAACGTCAAATTTCAATTGATTTCAAGATGAACCTTATAAACCCTGAAGAGACCTTATATAATAGTTCAAATACAATTCAAAATTCAAAATGTGCTAAAATAAAAAATTCAAATTTTAAACTTCGGCTGGCTTTTTTGCCTTCAAAACGCGCCCGGATGGCCACAAAATGCATACATCAGCGCCATAGACTCTGCCCCCTGAAGAGCTTCTCGAGATCTTCGATTTAATATATGATTTGACCCATCTCGCTTAGTACCTCCGACCACTCCGGGTGGACTTTTTCTGGTCCAATCGGTTCTAATACTCCTTTGATATCTCCTCTACATCAGTTAAACTTGTATGCGTTACAAATATGTTAGGCCATATACAACTGTAATAAGGAGAATAGGTACAATCAGAAAATGGCCCACACTATAGGGAAGAGAAGGTTGGTACAAAAAAGAGAGGAAGGTAATATAAAGGAGAGTAGATGCATATAATAATCTATACATAAATCTTGTTTATATATTTTGTGACCACTCAAATACCCCACTTCTAATGTTGAATATATATTTTTTGTTTAGCATAAGGAGAACCCAGATGGAGTGCCTCCCTCTAGGTTGGAGCTTTTTATATACACAATACTAAGAAGGGTGGACCTCCTGTAAGCAACACATCAGTGGAGAGAATGGTATGATTATTAAACCAATAGTTATCCTATGCTAAGTTGATCAACGAATTCCGGGGATTTTTTTTTCCTTTTTCATTTTCACCTCCTATGAAAGTATTATTGTCCCATTTCCCATTCCCTTTCCTCTCCTCTTTGGTGCTAAGATTTGGTAGAGGGGAAATCCAGAATTTGGGATCCACATGAGAGGTAGCACATTTTGCTACGCTGTGAGATTTTATTCTTTGGAGTTGTAGACTTGTAGCCGAGAATTCTAAATTTCACCGCATTCTAGGCTACAACTTGGGACCCGTGGATTGAAAACCATAGTAGGTTTATTTGATTAGATGGGCATATGATAAAACAACCAAAATTTCAATGAGAGAGCTGTGATGCCTTCAATGCTACCCAGGAAACTCAACCCTTTGTGACCCAAATGACAACAAGAATCAGTTGCATGAGCCAAACAAGTTCTTCTGAGAAGAAACACTGTAGAAACCAGAAGTACACAGTAGCTTTAGATTTGAATAGCATTCCATTATTTATAATTTGTTGTTCAGACTTCAGACTAGTTAAAGAATTTTGATTTGTGATTTCCATTGGTGGTGCAAACATGTTTTTTTTTAGCTTTTTGGCTGCTATCAAAGCTTTGGCACCCTTGAGTAACTAATGCTATCGCGGTTACCCACGGTTTTTACATATTATTTAACTGGAATTGCGGATGAGGTAACTTCGCAAGTTGGAATTGTTGAAAACTTGAAGGTAGCAAAATTTAAATTAGAGTTATAAGTCTTTCTACATATTTTGTTAGTTTTAATACAGAGCTGGATTTTCTTAGTCGGTTTGTGGTCAAATCAAATTAGTAATATGCCATGTTTCCTTAATTCTCAACATAAGATCACACTCTAGCTAGAGGGAATGGTGGAGACCAACTTGTTGGGCTAAGGCCTTGAAGAGTAGCTGAGCCATGGATTCCATTTGTAGATGAAACACAGATAAAACTGACAGTAGAAAAGAACATAGAACTTAACAATATGATGGAATCACATCTATGGCACTAAGTGCAATTCTTGGTAGTCATTAAACAAGACATTCAATGCTTTTTTTTTCCCAGCCTAATAGGTCAAATGAGCAGTTCATAGATTTTTTTTGATAGACAACCTAGTGTTTTATGCAACAATATGATGATTGATTTCTTTGCTGAGCCTTTGGTATATTCTCATGGTCTCACTTTCATTTTTTGTCTTCACATCCCTCAAGTCCAAACCGTGGAGCACAATATATCTTCTCCTCTGCCAAGAAACAGTCCTGATCTAAGTGGAAACCTTACTTAGGTTTTCCTGTGCAGATTTAGGCTGGCTCAACTTAGAATGCATTTGGGTTAAGTGGGTTGGATTTGGGAGGCTAAACCAAGCCCAAAACCTCACAGGCAGAGTGTGCCAGATCTTAAAAACCAAGGATATTTTTGTCTATGTATAGTATGTCTGGTGGATGAGATGCCTCTTTACTCTGTTTGTCAGCATAGGGTTTTCGTTGCTTTATAATGGAAGAGCTGTCATGCAAAACAAGCAATACTTCAAAGAAGAGAAAGAGTAGAAGCAGAAATGGTGACTGGATGGAGAGATTTCCCCTTTTCTTCCTATACGCTAGCCGCTTCCATTGTTGGTGTTACAGTTTCAAGCCATTCATGTTCCACTTCAAGAGCTGCTGCTCTTCAAGGCAGTTATTCTACAATCCATTGCAGATTAACATGAAGAATAGAAGCAGTCAATGCAGTAAGAATGTAGCCATAGCTTTCCTTGTATGAACAAATACATCACTCAGGCTTCCTATACTAAAAGCTGCCTACTTCTCCTTTGAAATCAACCGTCAAGATGGGAGCTGTCAAAAGTACCACCACTGTAGTCGGACACTGTAGACACTAAATTTTGTCCCCCCTCGGCGATGATGACAATAGGACATGGACAGACATCGGTATCTCTCTCAAGAAGGACTTTTGCCCCTACTTCTAAGCCAAATCACATTGACATACCTAAAAATGACTTATAAGACCCTTTTACCAAATGCTGAAGGAGGTACTGCTCACCTTCCCCGACCACTTTTATGAAGAGTCAAAAGAGAGGAAAAAACCCAGAAAAACCCCTGAGAGACCCAAAAATCCCATTGGGAGCCCAAAAACACGTGCGCCACAAAAAAGGACAAACGTCACCATAGTGACATCATCCACGACGCCGTGGAATTTTTCTCTATGGCACTGTGAAGGCTTCCATGGCGCTGTGGAGGACCCCACACGGCGCCGCATTTTGCGGGGTACCCCTATAAATTGGAGGGTCCCCTTCCCCCAAAAAAGGAAGTAGAGTGAGGGAGAGGGTCCCAACCCTATTTTCGGCCCTTTTTCTCTCTTTGAAGCCCCTTTTTAGTGATTTCGAATGAGGATTCTCCTAAGCCTCGGGTAGATCCTTTAATTACCCCAAAACAAGGAAGAAAGGGTTTTTTTCCCTAGTTTATCTTTTCCGAGAGTAGGGAATCACTCTGACAATGGCAATAGGTAGATCCTTTGGTTATCCCGCCTAAAAAGTAATCCTACTCACTACCTCTCCCAGTTGTTATTCGGTCTGTAAACAGATAACAAAGAAGCCTTTATTACAGCCGTTATTCTGTCTGTATACAGATAACGAGAATCCCTCATACAGCCGTTGCTCTGCTTGAAGTCTGAGTAACGAAACCCATCTCATATAGTCTTTACTCTGTTCGACAAGAGATAGGCAAGCCGATTGTCTGTCTCCACCTGAGCCGTGGGATATTGCATATCTCGCATTTCGTATATTTTCTTTTCTTTCTTTTATTTCTTTGGCAGGTATCTGTCTTTTTCTTTTATACTATTTTTGGCACAATGTAGACCATTAAAGTAGTCCTCTGTAGTGTACATAGTAAATGATTTTTTATTTTCTTTGTCATGTTCGATGCATCATAATCTAGCCTTACATGTTGGTATATGACACATTATTAAGGGAGAATTTTTTGAAATCTTGCATCTAGTAGAAAGACCGGTTTGATCGGGAATGGGGTGCTAATACCTTCCCACGCTCATAAGCCGACCACTTACCCATAATCTCTGACTAGACCATACAGAATCACGTAGCCCTTTCCGCTAACCCATTGGGTCCTAGGCCCTAACCTTAGGTGGCGACTCCATTTATTTTAATCGATGAAGCATGACCCTAATCCCCATAATGATGTATCGAAATGATACGCCATAATTCATGAAAGGCATATCTTGTCGCCATAAGGCCGAGGAAACCCCATCCCGGGGACCGCGGTACTTATAGACACGTCTATAGCTGTTGGTTAGTCGTTATACCTTCTCTGTTGGCCATTGCAATGGGCAAGGTATCTTGGTAAATGAGTCTAGTTACTTAATCCTTATATACCTTGGTGATAATGATCATGAATTTTAATGACAAATATCTTCTTAGATCTTTATCATGGTAATTTCTCTCAGATTTCAATTTGTATTCAGGTTCAGCAAGTAATATTTATAATAATGCTTTGGATAGATTTTGTTTACATATTTGCTTCTCTACCACTCTATAAGAAAAGGATCCAACACAATTTGGTTAGAAGTGAAGCGATATCAAATATGCATTGGTAAAATGAAGTCAAATGAAAAAAGCATAAGAAACCTTTCAATAGGTGAGATTTGGTTGGAAGTAAAGTGGAAAAAGGAAAAGGATTTTATTTCTCTTTTGGCTTTTTCACTCACTTCAGTTGAATCACTTCTAACCAAATGGATCTGTAGGTTACCAATCAGTTCTCTCATGGCAAATACGTCTTTCTGATGAAAGATTAAAACAAGAAAGGATCTTTAGTCCTTTGTGCCCCCTGCCCCAGCAGCACCACAAATTCAATTTTTTTTTGTTAGAATAGAATTGGAACATGAAAGGAATTAGCAATGGATTTTATTAGAATAGAATGAATGAAATAATCAACAGAAAACTGAAAACCAACCAAAAAATGGGATTAGTTAACCACCTTGGGCATTGCCATCAGCATAAAAGAAGTCTGACAGATAAAGAACCAACAAACTAATTAGTCAAAATGAAACCGAGGCCTCCGTTTACCATATCATCCTTTCGTAAGGTGGATTGGGCCTTGGAGTGCTAGTGAGAGGAATGATTAGCTTTGACATTTAAGACATTCCCTCCAATGTAGTTAATGATCCGAGAAATCGACATTGGGACTTATATGGTTTTGTCTCTTTGCATGTTTAATTAGTAGAAGAAATTTACAATTAAGTCCAGGAAAACCATTGTAACTGATCCAAGACTGTATTTCTCTTCTTTTTTTAGATTAAGGAATTTGGAATTGAGTTCAGGAATCTGTAATCTTTCCCACACACTCACTCACTATCTTTAATACGACTTGCAGACATAGATGTTAAACCTCCTCAATAAGAAACCTGAGGAAACACAAAGGGATAAGGCAGTGCATGTGGAGATCTTCACCCAAGTAATGGGAGACTCATGCCGGGTGTGCTTGGCAGGAATTGGAATACATCCTATGGATTTAAATGGGCCATCAAGTAGAAAATGTGTTGCCGTTATGTGGGAGCATACCAGGTTGGAGAGTGAGGTAAGAGCATTGATAAAGAGTCTTGAAGAACAAAACGAAGAAATCTCTTTAATGCAGTCCCTACTTAATATGTTAATGCAACTTGTGGTAGGAAACAATGCAGCAGGCACACAGATCACAAATGTTTGTACTTACACACTGATTCTTTATATCTTATAGAGAGCTACCCAGTGCATGAGTCTTCTGCTACTGTTGCATTTATGAGGGGCAAATGTACTCAGCCTTACCCCCTGCTTTGCTGCTTTGCATTAGCAGGAGAGGCTGTTTCAAATTCTTTACATCTTATAATGTCTTTAATATAGTCTGTTCAGTGAACTTCCTCCTGCCATTCTAGTAGGTCGGGTAAACCTTGGGCAGTCTATCACCCTCGTTGGAGGAGGAGCGTCCTGCTCGAAGGCCGCCACGACACCTGGCGTAAGAAGAACGAGAAGTTGATTGGTTTAGGAAATTGAAGGGGGATATCCCGGAATTCACGGGGAATGAAACCCCTGATGAAGTTGTCGACTGGTTGGCGTTAGTAAATGAAGTTTTCGATGCCAGATCAGTATCGGAGGACAAACAGGTTAGCATCATGGTGATGCGATTGCACGGCAAAGCAATCGTGTGGTGGCGATGAGAGAAGCAGACCCGCCGGTAGGATGGTCACCGGTCCATCACTAAGTGGCGGAAGATGGAAGAACTTATTCGCAAGTATTTCCTGCCGGGAACATACAAGTGAGAACTCTATCATCGTTTCCAACACTTACACCAGGAAACAAAGACAGTGGCATAATACACGTCTGAGTTTAATGAGTTGCTCATTCGCAATAGAGGAGATGCTGATAAACAAATACATTGGCGGATTGCAGCCCTACATTCAAGACATGATCGAAGTGTTAGAGATTTGGGATCTGAACGATGCCCATCAACGAGCCTTGAAAATCGAAGGTTCTCGTCAACGTCGCCAACAACAACCTTACCCTGCTGCTCGCACTTCGACTGGAACGAGTAAGATTAGTCAGCATGCACACTCCATTCCCGCTATTCCACAGTCCAACCAATCCAGGCAAGCACCCAACCCAAGTGAGCGATCCAAGGCAGAGGTTTGTTGTTATGCTTGTGGCGAACTGGGACATTGCGCCAATGCGTGTCGCAATGTAACAGGAAGATCCAGTGGTAGGGGTTGCTGATCGAGAATGATGTAGACGATGAGGAGGACCCGTATCTAGCCAAACTGGTGGGCGACCCGGTTTATGATAGCCCCGACTTGGGGACGAGTGGGTCAAACCTTGCATGCGAGACACGGGAGATGCTCATGATGCGCCGTGTCTTTCTCAGTCCGCAAATGGAAGTTGGAGACCGTTGGCTGCGCCATAATATATTTCACTCTGCCTGCACTGTCTCCAAGAAGGTTTGCCAACTTATCATCGATTTGGGCTGTTGCGAAAATGTCGTCTCTGAGGAGGCTGCTCGCAAACTTAATTTGGAGCTTAAGGACCATCCTTCTCCCTATAAGATGACTTGGCTCAAGAAGGGAACTGAGGTAACAGTAACCAAACGCTGTTTGATTTCCCTCTCCATTGCTGCCACATATTACGACACTATTTGGTGCGATGTTCTTCCGATGGATGCGAGTCACATTATTCTTGGTCGGCCTTGGCAGTTTGATCGCAAGACTAAACATGATGGGTACTACAACACCTACACCTTCACTCATAAGGGAAAAAAAATCACCCTGGCTCCTTCGAAAGAGCCGATGGCGGTTCCCAATCCAATCACCCTTGGCCTTCTCTCCTTGCGAGACTTAAGGGGTGCTCTTGAAAATACTGATGTGGTTTATATTTTGTTGAATAAAATAGGTACTCTGGATAGTGTGTTGCCTTTAATTCCTAAATGGGTCCAGCCTCTATTGCACGAGTTTCGTGATGTCTTTCCTGCTGATCTCCCACAGGGTCTTCCACCCCTCAGAGAAATTCAACATCAGATCGATTAATACCTGGGGCGACATTACTAAACCTTCCACATTATCGGATGAGCCCCACAAAACACAAAGAACTGCAGCGATAGGTTGCGGAGCTGATGGATAAGGGATTTGTTCGCGAAAGTTTGAGTCCTTGCGCCGTCCCTGCACTTTTGATTCCAAAAAAAAATGGCACGTGGCGGATGTGCATCGATAGCAGGGCCATCAACAAAATCACAGTCAAATACTGATTTCGCATTCCCAGATTGGATGATTTATTAGATCTGTTAGCGGGCGCCACAGTGTTCTCTAAATTGGACTTGAAGAATGGGTATCACCAACTTCGGATCAAACTGGGCGACGAATGGAAAACGGCATTCAGGACGCGTGATGGGCTATTTGAATGGCTGGTGATGCCGTTCGGGCTGTCCAACGGCCCCTCTACTTTTATGCGTTTCATGGCGCAGGTGCTTCGCCCCTTCTTGGGTAGGTTTGCGGTCGTCTATTTCGATGATATTTTGATTTATAGCAAAACGACTGATGACCATCTGCAGCATAATCGTGAAGTTCTCACGGTATTGCGCCAGGCCCGTCTTTTTGCAGCTCCCGAAAAATGTTATTTCATGGAAACTAGGATCCTCTTCTTGGGATTCTTTATTTATGAGGAAGGCATAGCAGTCGATGAGTCCAAGATTGAAGTCATCAAGGGCTGGCTAACGCCACACAATATTCATGATGTCCGTAGTTTCCACGGTCTGGCATCCTTCTATCGGCATTTCATCGCCCATTTCTCGACAATTGCAGCCCCTCTTACTGCCTGTATGAAAAAAGGGATTTTTGAGTGGTCCGAAGAGGCTCAAAACAGTTTTGATTTGCTCAAATTGAAGTTGAGCACGGCTCCAGTTCTCGCATATCCAGATTTTTCTTTGGTATTTGAGGTGCATTGCGATGCATCGGGATCAGGCATTGGTACCGTGCTCAGTCAAGAAGGCCGTCCAATGGCTTTTTTTAATGAGAAACTCAGCGGGGCGCGGTCACGATACAGCACCTACGATCTGGAGTTTTATCCCCTTTATCGTACATTGGAGCATTGGCGCCAATATTTGATTCATCGAGAGTTCATTTTATTTACTGATCATGAATCGCTCAAGTATATCTCCAGCCAGCAAAAACTGAGTTCCCGGTGTGCTAAATGGGCCGAATATTTGCAGGAGTTTAATTTTCTCATCCGGCACAAAGCGAGTGCTCAGAACCAAGTGGCCGACGCGCTCAATTGGTAACGCAGTTTGCTTTTCACTATGCGCAGCACTGTTTTGGGTTCGATTCTTTCCGCGACTTGTATGTCGACGACCCCTACTTTGCTCACATTCTCGAGGATGTGCAAGCCCATCGCACCTCCAAGTTTGTTCTCTGTGACTGTTTTCTCTTCCATGGAAATCGTATATGCATCCCCGATTGCTCGCTCAGACTGAAACTAATTTCAGAAGTGCATGGTGAGGGGCATTTTGGGAGAGATACGACCCTTCACCTAGTGTCCTCGAAGTACTTTTGGCCACACCTGAAGCGCGACGTCCACCGCTTTGTTATGTGCTGTACAGTTTGCCAAGTGAGTAAAGGCCACCCCACCAACGCCGGTCTCTACTTGCTCTTACCAATTCCACACGCACCATGGGAAGATATCTCCATGGATTTTGTGCTGGGTTTGCCACAGACTGCTCGGGGAATGGATTCCATATTCGTGGTCGTCGACCGCTTTTCCAAAATGGCCCATTTTATCCCTTGTAGAACAACCATGGATGCATCCCGTATTGCGGAGTTATTTTTTCGGGAGGTGTTCAAGCTCCTAGGCCTGCCCAAGACTATCACTTCAGATCGTGACACCAAGTTTCTCAGCCATTTTTGGAGGCACTTGTGGAAGTGTTTGGGAACAACGCTGCAATTTAGCACAGTCTTTCACCCACAAACAGATGGCCAGACTGAGGTGGTTAACCGTTCGTTGGGAAATCTGTTGCGCAGCCTCATTGGCGACCACCCTCGCTCTTGGGAAAGTCACCTCTCGAAGGGTGAATTCGCCTACAACAGCTCTGTTAACCGTTCCACAGGTTACAGCCCTTTCATGATCATCTACGGCCGGCAGCCTGCGACCGCCCTTGATTTAGCACCAATTCCTTTCCCAAGGACTCCTCTTATAGCAGTCACGGATATTGTTTCATAGCTATAACTCGTCCATGACGAGGTGCAGCAGCATTTGGCCTCCAACACGGCTACTTATAAGCAGGCAGCGGACAAACATCGGCGCAAAGTGCTTTTTGAGCCGGCGACTTCGTGTGGGTGTACCTTCCCCCAGAGCGCCAGCCAGCCGGATTGTATCACAAGCTCAATGTTCGCAAGGTGGGCCCTCTAAAGGTGCTCGAGCGTATCAATCCCAATGCCTACCGTATTCAACTGCTGTCCCACATTTGCACTCATGATGTCATCAATTTGCGCCACCTTACCCCCTATCTTGGTGATTCATCGGACGACAGTGTTTCCAATTCGAGGCGAATTGTTCTAATCCGGGAGGGAATGATGCACGCCGTGTGGCAGTAGAGGCTGGGGAGGCTGATATGGAAAGCCATCTCAATCACCCAAAAGTGTTGAGGCGGTCAGAGAGGATTAGATCTAAACGTGGCTAGTGGATTGAGACAATATCTTAAAGATCCCACCTAAATAAACTTGACCCCATTTCCATTTTTAGTTTTTTCATTATTAGTAAGCATGGGATTGAACCTCTATATATGAGTATAATGTAATAAGGAAGGGAGATTTTGGAATAATATTGTTTGAACTCCATTGGAGTCTTGAAGAACCTGCGGGTTCTCTCTTCTTGTGGTGTGAGTCTTCCCTTCCCCCTGGCCGATCCTTCTTATTACCCTGTGATTGCACCACTACTGTTGCGTTTGGGAGGGGCAAATGTACTCAGCCTTACCCCCTGCTTTGCTTTTGCAGGAGAGGCTGTTTCCAAATTCTTTACATCTTATAATGTCTTTAATATAGTCTGTTTATCTTTCAAATTGGTAGAATTTCCATTTTTTTAGGCTTCAAATCATGAAGATCGTCCATCCCATACATAGTATCCATGTGATCATTTTGATCTAAAGCTCGAGGTGAATAGAATTTTTATTTATGTCTTTAATTAATTATCATTAACACTACAAAAAAATTTGCCTTTGGCTGCACTTTGTTGGAGGTTTTATCGGTGGTATAAAAATACTGCTATGAATATTACATTTTCGTGGCGATATTTTTTCACCACCAGTAAAAGTCTGTTTTAAAGTCATTCACACTTGATCGAAGAACCATGGAACATATACCAGTTGGAGGGAGGAGTGTTATCCCCTTGGTTCTTTGGCTGGATGTAGTATCCTTGATCATATTTTCAATGTTAACAAAAACAAGATATTGGTAATTGAACCCATTAACATTAAATGGAAGAGAATGTAACTCTTGGATACAAACCACATTCAACTTTTGTATACTTTCATTTGATCAGGTATCTTCAATGGGGCTTGTTTGATCCTGACACAGATTTTTGAATCCATGGCCAAGTTCTCAACCGCTCAAGGGCAGTTCCTATTATTACATGCATGTTTATGTATGGATTAGGCCGGTGCTACACAATTTTCTTAGTTTTGTGTACCTTAGTTGCTGAGCTGGATGGCATAATAATGTTATCATGCATTTGTTTGACCAGTTCCATTAGTTGTATCCTCTTGGCAAGTTGGATTTAATACCATTGGTAGGAGAGTTTCTCATGTTCTGGTACGAGAGAAGTATTATTATAGAAGGATGCTTTGTTTAACTAAAATCACATAATTAGGAACTTATTTTCTCATGTCTTTCAGACTCCAGAATCAGTTATTTTTTAATTATTATTTTTCTTGGTGACTTGTTCCAATTAACATAGGATCTCTCTCTCTCTCTCTCATTGCATTGTGCAATATATAGCTATTTCTTCCCACAAAAATTTTCAATTCTTGCCACTCTTCTTTGCCAGCAAATGTCAACAAAAAGCAAAGAAGAGAAAGAAAGAATTGCAGAATTGTTCATCCTCCAAGCCAAGTATGTCCACCCAACTAATCATCTTAATTAGGCCATTCTTCTTTTTCTTTTCTTACCTTCCATCCCTTTGAAGGTAAGAAATTCCAAGTTAATTTGAATTCATTAAATTTAAGGAGCATTTTTCTTTAATTCATGCATATCATATGGTCATGGCCCTTGAATTATCTCTTCTTTTGTTATATGTTGTGCATGGCTTAATTATGAATGATTGCAAAAATGTATGGCTATGGTGATGCATGTCATGTCATTTGTGTCCATTTAGCATAAAAGTTCAGGTCCACAAGAGTCTTGAAGCAGTTTTTAATTTATGTTTTGATTTTTATTGGTAGGTGATCCAAGCAAGAATAGAATCTTTTATTAGTCCTAGGCTTTCCTTTTTGAAATAGAACTTACCTAGCCATTTTAATTAAATTATGAACATATTGGATTGTTTATTTAAATAAAACTTCTAAGGAGAGAAGATGGTCTGCTTTTGTTCTTCATATGGTCACAGCTGTTTGAAGCCCATGTTATTTTCATCTACTTTATCTTTCACTGCTGTTGATATTCAACTGCACAAATCTAGAAGGAAATAAGTTACCAAGTCCTGTCGTTATTAAGTATGTAATTGATACTTTTACAAAATACAAGGCCATAAATTTGGGTTACTTTGGTCAGTTATTGTTGTTTGGAAATTTATTCTAGAAAATATTAATTCTGAGCAACAATATCAATAAAATTAGAATCCCTATCTCAGCCTCTTTATTTTTGTTGGATATTTTACAGACCTTGATTCTCTAGGAAACCTATCGTATGAAGTTTAAGATTGACAGATCTGTTGTTGGGTTTAATCCATAGACCATATAATAGAATCAACTTGTCTGGAGGTTTGAAAGCAATCGGGGACAGATTTGGTTGAGGTTGTACATAGTAATCTGGAGTGCATGGTTGTTGGGATTACTGAACTTACTCATATATGGTGTGATTGGGATACTGCTTATTGAACCTGTTGCAGTCACAAGCTTTTCTATCCTATCCTGAATCATTTGTGATGGTGTGACAGAGTGTCTGGTGTATGTTACATTTTTCAGGCAAAACTACCCCTGTCAACATCCTATTTAGCTGGAGTTGTGTAGTGAGTTTTCTTCTCAACGTGCCTTTCTGCAAGTTCGTGCCTTGTTCATTGTTCAACTTTCTATAATAGGTAGAACTCCCTTCAACACAATTCGATGTTGAATTTATGATCTGCAACTTCACAAATCACAACATACTCAGACTTTGAATGTGTAGGTTTCCTACATAAAAAGCATAGGATTTATCTCCATAGAAAGCTTTGAAAAAGTTTGAGATTATGGACACAAATGACATATGAATAACTCCTCAACATTCACATAAGAGTTGAATCAGCTACCTAAGGAAATAAGAAACGACAAAGGACTCAGAAGGCATCTTCATGAAGGTAATAGGCAATGATACCCATGGTCGAGTGCACCTACTCAGAGTTGGAGTGAGCCCCAAGGACTTCATGCTAACAAAAATGTGCCATAACACAAAGTTGCAGTGTCTTGAAGCAAGAAATGGCAAAAGAAAGAAAATGAAGGAAGAGTTGCAGAAGAAAGAGACTAATTGAATGAAGAATTGCCAGAAGTAAGTATCCGGATGAAGCATGAGATGGAAGAGGAATGCAATGGCTCTTTCCAGTATTCAATCACAACTGGACAATCTTATACAACTTATGATGAATTGAAGCTCATAGAATTCAATTAATTTCGGTAATGATGAACTATATTAATTTCTCTATTTCTACGACTGTTTAATTACAAATTTTCTGTAACTAATTGTGATCGATGATTCATTTGACCAACAGGTTAAAGAGGCAATTGCACAAGTTGTCTTGTACTTATTCTACAGGTAATGAGTTTCTTGAATTTCACAAGCTGAAGTGTATTAATATCTTTCTCTCTTCTCTTTCTGGCACCATTCAATTGGATGTGATGGATATATATTGGAGTAGTTGCACAGTTTCATCATATCCTACCTATCTATGAAATTATCTATTCATTTGGTTAAGAGATGTGATAAACTTCTGTTTGTTTCACCCCTGTTTAAGTTGAGCAATTATGTGATGCTTGATTTGTATGTCATTTGTTGTAAGTTATGTTCTCTTTATAAAATGTTGCCCAGCTTTGTGACCCAAGTTGCTAGAACTTGAGGTGACATTGGTGTTCAAAGCTATGTTTCTGTTCTTATACTGACTTATGTTTGATTTTTTAGATTGATTGTGTGTAGGCTTCTGTTCCATTGCTGTTTTAAGTGTGCGGATAGAGTGGGGGCTGGTAGCAGCAAACAGGAACAGCAAGGCTTTTCTTTGGTGTGTGGTTTGAACAAGTGATGGAGCAGGTTCTGTTAAACAATCTTATGTTCTCACATTTGAGTCTCTCTACATTGTATCTTGATGGCTATCCAAAAATATTGTTGGTTAGAATTTTCATTTGCTCAATCTTTCTTTTCCTGAACAGTGCATTGTGGTTGGTTGCGAAATTCTGAGTTACGGAAAAGATGAGATGATAAATTTGAAATGGCTTAAGACCGATGTGATACAGGGTCTTAATATATTTTACTGGAATGTTGCTTGTCTGAGGCCTGAGTCTCAGCTTCCCCTTCAGCAGAGGCTGAGTTATACATCTTGGATATGATTTTGATGAATCATAGTGGCTATTGTAACTCTGTTCATTCTCCAAATTTCATATTTTCAAGATATCAAAATCTATAAGACTCATTTGTCTAAGGTACCTAAGATCAATGCAAAGGGCAATTGATTCCCAATACATGTGATTCATGATTTTCAGTTTGCATAAAATTGACTTTGTGCTCCATCTTTTGATGAGTTACTAATTTGTTTTACGATTTGTAGGCAGGTGGCCGAACATGGGAACTCCTTTGTGAGGGATGACAGAGGGAGGTTTGAGTTGCAAGACTTGCTTAGAGCCTCAGTTAAAGTTTAGGCCAGTGGATCTTTTTGGGTCTTCTTATAAGGCTGTTATGACTACTGGCAAAGCCATGATTGTGAAGAGGTTCAGGCATATGAACAAAGTGGGCAAGGAAGATTTTCAAGAGCACATGAGAAGGCTTGGGAGATTGAGAAAAATTTGGGCTCTGGTCTTTTGATAGTGCAGCTAATGGGGGAAATACTATTGCTCAGAGCTAGATGATGGTTTTGATCCCAAGCAACTTCTATTGGTGGTTGTTGTCACTCTTACACTCATAGTCTTCCGTATCCCATCACCACAGTAGAGAGTTGTTGCTATATATCGCCTGTCTTGATATATGTCTCCTCTTCCATCCTCCTCATCTTCTTTCCTTTCAGGTATTTTGGTTTTTCCTTTCATTTCATTGTGAAAAGCTTTTAAAAGAACCTCTAGTCCCGTTCCTCTACAAGGCCCAACCCTCTCTGCTTCTTTTTCTCTGAGACTCATTACAAGTTAAGAGAGATGAGCTTCTGTGCCATGACACTTGATTTTTAGCAATGGAAATCTTATTTCCTCTACTTATTAAAGTTTGTCAGAGCTAACAAATTTGAAGTTTATTGTATCAGTTTTTTCTGCGTGGCGTGATCATTGGGAAATCACAGATTCCATTAATACCATCAATACTATTCTGCCTCAGGCATTAGTTTGAATTATTCACTGGTAGGACATCAATTGAAACTGGTTTTTTTCCTACCATGGAAGTCTTTTTCAAAATTCTGGTTTGCAAATTTGATTGATGTGCTGTCTTCCTTCACTGTTTGGGGCTGACACATACTTCACATTTTGTCAGTTATCCCTAACATCATTGCTGATCATATGACATATTTTCTATTTTGGGTGTAAAGAGAAGGATGGGACAAAGTTTACATTTACTTAAGCAGCTCATATTATTGTTATTCCATTGACTCTTGTTTGGTTAGATGAGTTGTAATTTCAGACTCAAAAGTTATGTGAGGAAGTGAAATGTCATGTCTGTAAGTATGGCAATACAATTTAACCATTTTCACTGAGATCGTGGCTGTATGGTATGAAGAAATATCTCATTGATAATTTTGTTGCTTACTATTATATATTCTCAGATTGAGGTGCTTCTTAACTTGTCTCATTTTTTTCCCCCAACTTCATACCAATTTTACTGCATTGTTTTTGAAATTTCACATTGTAGATATGTAATTAATATAAGTAGTTTCCCTTTGTCCTCTAGTTTCCTAGGCTCATAGATTTTTTTGTTTTTTTTAATAACAATTGCACAGTCTTCATATGGCAATCTACATGTGAAGGTATATGAATTAAAAAAATTAAATATATAAATAAATAAATGTTTAGTGAACTTATTCTTACCACCGCTAAATTAAAACAAAAAAAACATTTGGTGGCATTAAAAATACTTGCCAATAAATATAGAGTGTAGACCATGTAAATTAAATAGTTCCACTATTGCGGGATATGGAGAGAGGAATATGTATTCAATCTTTGCAACCCATTTTGGAACGAGCTTCTTAATTTGAAAACCTCTTCACAAATGGTTGCAATATTTTGAAAATATTTTGAACACTTCTACAAGAGAGTAACTATTTAATTTACATGACTATGACACTATATTTATGGCAAAATTTTTAACTAGCCACCAGAGCAATGGATTTTTTTATTTTTTTTTTAATTTTTTAAGAAAACATGGAAAAAGTTCACGAATAATTCATTCAACACGAAAAAATATGCAAATTTCTCAGCATATCCTGCTTGAATGAAAAAAATTTAGTGATTCCAAAACCATAAGACAAATATATCTATTTGACCTCAATAATACATCGTAAGCATCAACAGGATGATAGAGATGTTTGCCAAAAAAGGAATGCAAGTAACCAAGAGGTGGGCTCACCGAACCTTAATAATTCTCAGACCCAATTCGATTGGAAGGCATTTCCTGTCGAGTCACCGACCAGATGTAATCCCAAGAATCGTTATCCCCTCCAATTCCTCACATAGGGCAAAATTGACCACCCTACCCCTGCTCGAAAACACTGCCCAAGATGAGGTCTACTCCCCCCTATTAGAGGAATTATTGGAGGTGATAATTATTCGTAAACCCAATGGAATCACAAAAGATAAGTTAGTGGACATGCATACTCATTTGACGCTTAAATATGTAGAATCAGAGTGGGCCAGGAAACATCGTGCCAATCACACAAACGGGTGTCAATGGATCGGGTTGGGCCGGGCCTACCCTAAACCCTGACCCGACCCTAGAGGCCTTAACCTAAGCCCTGACCCTGACCCTGACCCTGACCCAACCCTGCCAGGATCAAGAAACCCTCAACCCAATCCCGACCCTGTCAGGGTCGGGCAGGGTCGGGTTGGCCCTGACCTTGATTAATAGGATTGAGAATGCATCCATATAAATAATCCATGTTTGGAAGTCCTACATGGGTTTGCTATGGGCCCCCCTAATGTTAGATAATCAAAATCACAATCACTAGTGGCAAAATAGTAAGTCGCTTGAAGATTTATAAGAACGGTAGTAGGATTGTAAATGAACAGAAACTAATAGTGTATTTGGGTAGGCAAGAGTGAAAAGATAAAGAAGGGGGATTGTAACTAATGTGAAGGGTCACACTTGTAAATGAACAGAAACTAATAGTGTATTTGGGTAGGCAAGAGTGAAAAGATAAAGAAGGGGGATTGTAACTAATGTGAAGGGTCACACTTGGAACAAAGCAAAATAATAGACTAAGTAGAGAATAAGGAATAAAGGGCAAGGGTATTAAGGGAAATAAAACAAATAGGTGTTTGAATTAGACTCACGATTGAAGTTTTCTTCAACCTTCGGCTAACAGAACCAGGCGGAACAGGGCTTCAATCTTCTTGAGAGATAGATCTCTCTCATCTGGAGGTCTTTTGTTCTGAAATTTTGAGAGTAGCAACCACACCCCAAGGCCTCTCAATAGCATAAGCAACCAATAGGAATAAACGCAAACAGCAGCTGGGTAAAAGAAGAAAGAAGAAGAAAATCAGTGGAGGGAGGAGTGCACGCAAGGCTCATGGCAACCATTGGTTAACCCAAAAAAAATTTCATTCCAAAACTCTCAAATCTGAGTATCAGTGGATTACAATGGTATTTAAAAAAAATAATTGAATACTCTTACTCTAAAACAGAAACAAGAAACCCTAATCAAAACATAAATAGAATTAGACTCTATTATGGACTCAACTAAACAAACTTCGACTCAAACTCTGCTTCTTATCCAACGCCTATCTGCATCATTGTACCTTCATGTTGTACTCCCTTGTATTCTACCAGAGTACTCGCGACTCTCCTCTCTCTCTCTCTCTGCCGAAATCCATGAACAAACATTGTTGGAAGCAAGCCAGCAGAGAAGACGAACATAAGAACTCGACGCAGGTAAGCAGCCTCCTTGATCTTCACTGAAGCTTGATAGCAGGGAAGAAGGAAGACGAAGCAGGGAAGGAGGAAGATGGAGGCACAAGCGTCGACCGGCAGCTTTTCGGATCTGGATAAGTGAAAATATGAAAAGGGATTTAGATTTTAGGGTTTACTATTGGTTTTTTTGTCTTTTCCTTTATAATATATACATTAATATATAATATTATATACCTATAACTAATACAGGGTCGGGTCCAGGCCGGGCCGGGCTAAGCCCGAGGTCTTATCCCCGGACCCGACCCGACCCTGCCAGGGTTAGCCAAAAACTCAACCCTAACCCGCCCTTCGGGCTGGTAGATCAGGGTCGGATCGGGTCCGGGCTCAAGGTGGGTTCGGGCCAGCCGGGCATTATTGACACCACTTATGGATGGAATGAATCATATTCGGGTCGGGTTTCACTAGTACTACATTAGAGATTGTGTTTGGCACAACCAAAGTTTTGTCCGAGTTTCATGGTTCTATTTTCAATTGGTTTGAGTGCATAGATATTGTGCCAAAATAAAAAGGTGAAGAACAGATTTTTCAAATAGACATAATTCCAGCAAGGTAAAGGAATTTGAAACATAGATTTCATGGAAATAAGAAGAAGCTATAGTTTCCACATATCTATTATTTTTTGGAGTTTTTATTTTTTCAAAAATCTTGTAGATCTTGCTATAGGAGGCATGTTTCATTGTTTTTTTGCTTTACTGACTAAAAGAAGGAAAAATGATCAAAAATGAAATTTGAGTACATTCATAGCCAAATCAAAAGAGGGATTTCAAAATCAGGGGGAAAATCGAACCCCAAACCTATTCAAATTGGCCAATTCAACCGATTCTTTGAACCATGATAATCGGCTGAGATGATCAAACAATAATTATCTAATACACCATTCAATTCTTTTCCCTCTCCCTACCTGTCACCGGCCAATTCATTTATTATATATATGTACATGGTTAAAGAAAACTACCTCCGTCGCGTTGCTGCTGCACCTAAACACAGAAGTGTGCCAAAACATCAACCTGCCTCCCCCAATGAAATAAAAGATGTCATCTCTTGCCCCTACGCTGAGTGCATTCTCATTGCCCCGCACGTTGATGCAGACATTAGAGGCCCAGAGAGTATCTCTTGCACATATGTATAATACTTATGCAGAATTGCATTGATACATGTATAATACAGGGAGTGGGTGGCTGGAGGAGGGAGTGGAAGGTATGATAAGGCCCTACACTAGTCCGCATTCTCTATCCACATGGAGTGCCACTTTACATAAATTTCACCATTCATGGAATGCGTGAGGTTTTTTTTTCGTTGGAAAAGAAAAGATTTAATTAAACAAAAAAAAAGAATGAATATCCCACAAAAAAGGTAAAGATCTTCCAGGGTCATTTCAAAATCTCTACTGTAAGTCAACGAATCATATCTTCACAATCTGTCTAGATCTTTAAGTCTTTATCGATCGAGCCTCAGCGTGAGAGAAAACCTCTTACCTTTGCTTCCTGTGATGTTCCTGTGGAACTACAGTTCATAAAGTCAAATTAAAGAAATGATTTAAAATAACTATACAAGCCCATCATGCTTGACCGGAATCTTCGTAACTTCCATCACAAATTGAAGGAATGCATGTGGTTTTACTTTACCAGAAATGCTGAGTAGTTTCAAGGAAATACAACTCTAAGCCTCTAATGCACTAAAGACTTTACCCATCATTTTGTCAAAAAGTGCGCTTTACTTTTAACCATTGGTTCAAATATACGTTTGAATTAAAGAGTAAGAAGAAAACCAAATGACTAATCAGACCATTTAACCCAATCAAATGGCAAAAAGTTTCTATCAATGGGTATGATTAATTGTAAGTAATTTTACATATACCTCACTAATTAATTTTGCTACATTATAGAACTAAGTGAACAACAGCTTCATTCAGAAGAAAAGTTTCTAATGCGGTAATCAAGAAAATTGGAATCCAATGAAAAAAATGGAAGTGTGAATCAAGATAGTGGTAGTAATGTTTCCCCGGCTGCTAATCTAAAGCTTTTTAAAAATGCCTATAGGAGAGGTTAAAGGCCAGATGACATTGGAAACCCACAGATCTAGGTTAAAGGCATATAATCTCAGTTGTTTGATCATTTTCAAGTAGGGTTGCAACACGATCGGGTTGGGCCGGGTTTTATAGAATCCTAATCCAACCCTAAGTTCCCTTAGCTGGGCCAAAGCCCGATCCGACCCTGACTCAGGGCCTTAAAAATCCAACTCTGACCCGTCCTCAGGGTCAGGCCGGACTGACCCTGACTGGCCCTGATCATGGAGAGGGAGAAGGAAATGTATAGGCTAGAATGAACCAGGGAGAAAATTATCAATTTTACATAAAATAACACTATAATAAAATGAATTATATCAATTATTGTTTTCATATATAATATATTATATAACAAAATATGGGTGGAGTGACGTTTAAAGTTGTATCATATAAATTATATATATTTTATAGTATAGCTTAAAAAAAGGTCGGGTCAGACCGAGCCAGGCTTAGCCTGAGGCCTCAACCCTGGCCCAATCCTACCTTGATTCAGGGCCAGAAATTTTCAGCCCTGATCCACTCTCAGGGCCAAATATCTCAGCCCAACCCTGTTCAGGCTTAGAGCGGGCCAGGGGGGTGTGGGTCGATAGGGCCAAACTTGCACCCCTAGTTCCAAGTTTAGAGTTCAAAGACGTGGTAGCAATGAGTTGTGTGGTCGAAACTGTTAAAATAACGAAGTCTTGCAAACGCAAAGGCTTGATATTTTCATTGCATGGAACCAAATATATACAGGAAATTAAGAAAAATAATTACAGAAGAAATACATGCCTGTAAATCTACCAAAAATTGGCTGTACAGGTAAGATGATCATGTGCTAGCTATATAAGAGCAATTAAAGGGATTAGATGGAATTTAGAATAGGTAGGTGAGGTGGCATGACGTGTCATGTTAAGAGAAACCATGCAAGCGTTAAGTGGATGCTTATTAGAATGCTCTGGATTCCCACAATACTAAGGATGTAAAAGGATTGGATTCGGCTCGGATAGTGCTATATTCACATCCGCATTCGATTAGCTTTTGGACGGATTCGGATAGTGCTAAATAGATACGGACATAGATACGGATCGGATATTTTATCCGTTTACATGTAAATGTAGCTTTTCGGCTAGTTATATCCTGTTCGTATCCGTATCCGTTTAGCTTTCGGACGGATTCGAATAGTGCCAAACGGATACGGACATGGATACGAAAATGGATTTCGGCTATTCATTTACATCCCTACACAATACCACTATCTAATTAAGCCAGGATTTGTCTAACTAAAATGCGAACCTCTAATGGGTAAATTTTCATGCAAAGAGCCAGATAGCTGGTACAAATTAAGATATGGAAAAAAGATCTCTACTTGGTGGTGTTTCCTACGCCCTCTCACAAGGCATCAGAGATGACGCCTCTACTCCCTCGATAGATACCCAGGCATCCTCACCCATTGGCCCAAGCGCTTGTGTAGAGACCATGCGACCAAGTAGAGATCTCTTGCCCATTCATTTATTATATATATAGGGTTAAAGAAAGCTATCTCTATCGTGTGGTTGCTATGCCTAAAAACAGAAGTGTGCAAAAACACCGGCCTGCCTCCCCCCATGAAATAAAAAATGTCATCTCTTGCCCCTGCGCAGTGTGTATTCTCATTGCCCCGCACGTTGGTGCAGGCGTTAGAGGACCAGACAGTGATCTCTTGCATATATGTATAATACATGTACCTATAAATATTATTATAATACATTTTTTTTCTTTTTTGAAATTTTAAAAATTATTTTATGCAGAATTGCTTTGATACACGTATAATACAGGGAGTGGAAGGTATGATAAGGTCCTACAGTAGTCCGTATTCTGTATCCACATGGAGTACCACATAAATCTCACCATTCATGGAATGCATATGATTTATTTTTTTTTGGCTGGAAAAGAAAAGATTTAATTAAGCAAGATCATGAGCCACAGAAATAAGTACTCTATCTTTCTTAACAATATTTACTGAAGGAAAAACTTAATTTAAGAGAAGAGTGAATATCTCACAAAAAGGTAGAGATCTCTTAGGGTCATTTCAAAACATCCACTGTAGGCCAAGGAACCATATCTTCACAATAATCTGTCTAGATCTACAGGTCTTTATCGGTCAAGCCTTTGGTAAGTTCTAAGCCTGAGAGAAGACCTCTTACCTCTATTTCCTGTGTTGTTCCTATGAAACCAAAATCCACAGAAACCAAAATAAAGGAATATATGATTTAAAATAGTTATACAAGCCCATCCTGCTTGACCGGAATCTCGTAAGAAACTTTCATCACAAATTAAAGGAATGCATTGAAATACTAATTAAGTAGTTTCAAGGAAATACAGCTCTAAGCCTCTAATGCACTTTATCTTTTATAAAAGGAAAGACTTGACCCATCATTTTGTCAAATTCATTCATTCACATTATTTGAAAGGCATTGATTCAAGCAATTTGATAGAAAGAATGGCAGAAGCTTATCATGATCGAGCCTCTTCCTCTTCTTCTTCTCTTCATCATCATTCTCTTCTAGTTTGAGTACTTATGATGTGCTCTTGAGTTTTCACGGCAAAGACGTTCGCCATAATTTCGTCGATCACCTCTACCATGCCTTGGTTAATGCTGGAATTAAAACTTATAGGGATGAGGATGATCTCCACGAGGGAAATGAGATTGGGCCGGAGCTACTCGAGGCAATCCGGAAGTCAAGAATCTCCATTCCCATCTTCTCGAAGAACTATGCTTCAAGCAGATGGTGTCTAGATGAGCTAGCCGAGATATGTGAATGTAGAAGAACAAAGGATCAGATCGTCATGCCCATTTTCTACAAAGTTGAACCAAGGATTGTGCGAAACCAGAAAAGGAGATATCCGGAAGCCTTTGAGAAACACCAGATCAATATATATGGGCTCGGACGTGACAACTTTACAAAAGTGGCGAAATGCTCTGAAAGAGGTTGGACAATTGAAAGGATGGCATTCCAAGAAAGACACGTAAGTAGGAATTTCCAACAGTTTGAATTGGTTGCTTCTTGTCATAATCTAATTAAGTTCATATTTTGTTAGAGATCAAATATTCTTTCTTAGATTGGATTAAGGTTATAGAGTACATAGAAGAAGTATATATATATATATGTAGACACTTGGACGGATTGCTTAATTGTACCTAACGAAATCCAAGCCATAAAGGGGTGGGAAAATAAAAAGGAAAGAAATGATCATAGTAAGGGCTATGATCATAAAAATAGGTTCAAGCTCCATTTATTAATTAGGTAATAAATAATTTTAGTAAAATAACGTTGAATTTTGATTTCTTTTAACATAATAACATCGAAATATTTTTTTAATGTATTAGAGAAAAAAAATATTTGTTCTCACGGCCTCTTCTCCTTTCTTTTTTGATGGGTATTTTCAATCTGATCATTGTATTCACTTTTAAGAAGAATAAATTGGATTTAAGAGTACCCGATAAAAAAAAAATAAAAAATTGGCCGGGTTAAGGGCCAACAAATGTGAATAAAATATGAGATCTTGCTTATCATTTTTCCTCACCCTACAATTGCTGCTCTATTTTCTCGCTTGTGAACAATTTTGGTGGAAAATAAATTAATATTAAAATCTAAACAAAAATAAAGACCCAAACACATAGTAAGACTTGTATAATTTATTTCAGTTCATATAATTTACTTGTGGTTTCTTCCATGTTGAATTTTTTTATTCGTTTTCTTAGGTATGTAATTTATCATTCCAAAGTATTTATTTATTTTTGTTTGAATTATGCAGGTATGAAGGAAACTTAATAAAAACAATTGTTAAAACAGTTGGGGTTACATTGAACAAGAGACCCTTGAGTGTTTCTAACAACCTAGTTGGAGTCCAACTTCATTTAAAAGAAATGTTGATGATGTTAGATATTGAGTCTAATGATAGAAAAATTGTGGGGATCCATGGCCTCGGTGGGATTGGAAAGACAACGATCGCTAGGGCTGTCTACAATACAGTCTTTCATGATTTCGAAGGGTGCAGCTTTATTGCAAATGTTCGAGAAATTGCTGATCAACATTATAATGGACTTGTTCATTTGCAAAAGCAACTTATCCGTGATATCCTGAAACAAGAAAATAAAGATATTACTAGTGTGCATGATGGAACTAATGTGATCCAGCAAAGATTATGTGCAAAAAAAGTTCTAATTGTTCTTGATGATGTGGATCGGGATATTCAAGTAAAATCTTTAGTTGGGGACCGCAGATGGTTTGGTGCTGGAACTAAGATAATTATCACAAGCAGAAATAAGCATATTTTATGCATTCAAGAACCAGATGAGATTTACGAGCCCAAAGTAATGGATAGGGATGATTCTCTCAAACTTTTTAGCCATCATGCATTCAGAATGGACCAACCTCCAGAAGATTATTTGGATCTCTCAGAAGCTATGGTAAAAACTACTGGAGGACTTCCTTTGGCTCTTCAAGTTATAAGTTCATCTTTATATTTAAAGGAAAAATCAATATGGAAAGGCATGCTAAAGAGGTTGCAAAAAGTTCCCAATAATGATGTGATGGAAAGGTTGAAAATAAGTTATGATGCACTAGAAGATGAAGAGCAACAAATGTTTCTTGATACTGCTTGTTTTTTCATAGGAATGGAAAAAGATATTGTATGTCACATATGGGATGGGCGTGGTTTTTTAACCCAAGTACGTAGGGCTTGATGCTCTTTGTGTAAGGTCATTGGTAACAATTAGTGAAAAAGCTGAGTTAGGTATGCATGATCTTCTTCGGGATCTTGGAAGAAATATTGTTCGTCAAGAGAACAAAATTGAGCCAGGGAAGCGTACTCGAATATGGTCTCAAGAGGATGTCTTGGATGTACTGGATAATAAACGGTAGGTACTAAATATGCATAATTTATTTTTGTGAGGACCTTGTAAATTAGTTCTTTGATGGATTTTTCTTGGTTTATTACAAAAACTTTAGATGGTTACTTAATTGAGGTTCTCTTTTTTAATGTTTTTTTGCAGGGAACAAGTAGTGTTGAAGGACTCAGTATTGACTTTAGACATATATCAAGGAGTGAAGGTTTGATGAGCGAAGGATTTGCTATAATGACAAGACTAAGGTTTCTTCAAGTCGATTATGCACAATTTTCTTGGAACTTCACCAATCCTTTTTCAGAACTGAGATGGCTTAGTTGGAAAGGATGCCCTAACAAATATGTGCAAATTAACCAATTTTCGTCCACTGAAACTGGCAGTTCTTGATCTATCATGTAGTGAGATCACCGAAAACTGGATAGGTTGGGAGTACATCAAGGTCTTGCAGAACTTCTCTCTTTTATTTAATTTGCTTATATCAAAAGTCTTTAAAAAAAAACTTAAAATTTTCTTTTAGTCCTTCTTAAGTTAATTAGATAAATTAAATTTTTTTTTTTTTTTGGTTTTTTCTGTAGTAGATGGCAAGAAATCTAAAAGTTGTAAATCTCACGTCTTGTCATCAACTATTTAGAATTCCTGACATTTCAGCAAATCGACTCTTGGAGGTATTGCTTCTTAAAGACTGTAGAAATTTGGATGAGATTGACACATCCGTTTGTAAATTGAATTCTCTCAAAATAACTCAATTTAAAAGGATGTCAAAATCTAAAGAAGTTGCCGGAGAAATTCGGCCGCATGATGATATCGTTGATAGAACTTGGTTTAAGTCTTGGGGAGAGTGTAGTGGATTTCCCAAGTGAAATTTCTGAGTTGACTGCTTTCCAAAGCCTCAGTTTAAGTTCATGCAGAAGCTTTATTCTCTCCTACTTATTGCAACTCTTACTTCTGCCTCCATGAATTGGCTCTCCTAAAGGGGTGCAAGAAGAAGGTCGTTCCCATCTTCTTAGACCTCAAGACTTCGGAACTTGCCGTCTTATTAGACGATATGGGATTTGTCTTGCCAACGAGCTGCAGATCGAGGTTTAGAGGTGCACTTGACGAGGCTAAGTACACCGTAGGCCTCACCTTCAACTCCTCGATCTAACGGGTAAGGTCCAAGGATTTCTTCTCTTCATCTAGTGTTTGTGTTTCTGAATTTTTTCTTTCTTTCTTTCTGACGAATTGGTTCTCTTGTGGGTCTTAAAGGGACTGGTCTGAATTATTAAGAAACACTACGGACATTTAGTGGTCAAGAGTTTGAAGGAAGAAACCAATTGAAGGAAGAGTTGGCAGAAGAAAGAATTCGGATGAAGCAAGTGATGGAAGAAGAAAAGAAGAAGAATGCAGCAGTCGTTTCTAGTATGCAATCACAACTGGACAATCTTACACAACTCATGATGAATAGAAGCTCACAAGATTCAATTAATTTTGGTAATGATGAACTATAATAATTAATTTACCTATCTCTATGACTATTTAATTACAATTTTTTGTAACTAATTGTGATCAATGATTCATTTGACCAACAGGTTAATGAGGCGATTGCACAAGTTGTCTTGCACTCTTCTAACTTATTCTACAGGTAATGAGTTTCTTGAATTTCACAAGCTGAAGTGTATTAATCTCTCTCTCTCTCTCCATTCAGTTGGCTGTGATGGATATATTAGTTCCGCAGTTTCATCATATCCTACCTATCTATGAAATTATCTAGTCATTTGGTTAAGAGATGTGATAAAGTTCTGTTTGTTTAACCCCTCTTTAAATTGAGCAATTATGTGATGCTTGATTTGTATGTCATTTGTTTTAAGTTATGTTCTCTTGATACAATGTTGCCCAGCTTTGTGACCCTAAGTAGCTAGAACTTGAGGTAACATTGGTGTTCAAAACTATATCTCTGTTCTTATACTGACTAACGTTTGATTTGTTGGATTGATTGTGCGTAGGCATCTGTTCCTGTTGCTGTTTTAGTGTGCTAATGGTAGTGGGGGCTGGTACAGCAAACAGGAACAGAAAGGTTTTTCTTTGGCAAAGTTGCTCTCCTGAGGCCTGAATCTCAGCTTCTCCCTTCAGCAGAGGCTGATTTATACATCTTGGATATAATTTTGCAGAATTACAGTGGCTACTGTAACTCTGTTCATTCTCCAAATTTCAAATTTCCAATACTTCAAAATCTATAAGACTCATTTTTCTTATGTACCTAAGATCAATACATGTGATTCATGATTTTCAGTTTGCATAAAAGTGACTTAAGCTCCATCTGATGAAGAGTTACTTATTTTGTTTTACGATTTGTAGGCGGTTGGCCGAACATGGGAAGTCCTTTGTGAGAGATGACAGAGGGAGTTTTGAGTTGCAAGACTTGCTTAGAGCCTCAGCTGAAGTGTTAGGCAATGGATCTTTTTGGTTCTTCTAATAAGGTTTGGGATAGGTCCACTTACTGCTTGATGGCTAGAAAGCTCATGCTCGATGTTTGAATAGGCTTTAGGTCTAGGCGCTTGGGATTTCCTTGCCCACTTCTCATTTGGGCCTTAATCTGAAACCTATTCCAGCCCAATACTTGAGACAATCTCTTAAATTCTTTTCAAATTGTCCATGAACATATCAAGTTTGAGTACCAAAAGACCATCCTTACCCTTTTCTTTCTTTTTTTCTTTTTTTTGGAAAAATAAAATTTTGATCAGTCAAGAGGCCCAAGACAATATTATCTGAAACCTGAAATCTATCTGGGGCAATTGCACTCTGCCAAGGATGTGTTAAGAACTAGCTTTTACTTGTTTGCTAAATATTTTAGAAATTCTGCCTTGCAATTCAACGCGTGACTAATCCATAGCATGTCCTCTCTATCCAATAGTCGGAATAGTAACAATGCTTGCCTATGTGGCACAATGATAGTGGGCAACGCATGATTCCCTACCTAAGCAAGCAGTGGAAAAAACTTTTGCTTATATAAAAATACAAAATTTTCTCTCATATTAAGTTATTCTCTTTTAGATAAGACATAATCAATGGCATAGATATATGGAAAATATTATACATACTTTGGCAAATAGTATACATCCTCTCATTCTTTCCTCCCTATTTTTTAACTTGACATGGAAGATGCCGATACATGCGAGTGGCATGTAGATTCCTTCCGCTACATAAGAATGGGTAGAAGTTTTCCATGATGTCAGAGGAAGAAAGCACACCAATGAGAGGGCAGGGAGCGAATTCGTTAGTAAGGGATCCACATATTGATTAAGGAAAGAATGTGTCTACGTAAATCCCATGGATCATTATGTGAGAGAAACATATGGATTCCCTCCTACTCCGACATCATGGGTATCATGGATCAAGGTATTAATATTGTACCAATATGATATGAATTGATGTCATTAGTACTTGATATCGATACGGATCACAAGTATCAACCAAAAAGTGATTTGTTTTTGAATTTATGGGCCAATATGGGTGATATGACCTGATCCATATTGTATCAATATCGGTATCGATGATGACCAATATGGCAATCCATATCGATACCTATAACCTTTTGGCCGTTTGGGTATGTTTTTTTCCTAAACTTTGTCATTAATATTAAATAGGGAAAAAGTTCTCTGTCCGGGAGTGTGGCCTACGCCAGCACTCCCATGAGTCTATCTCTCTCCTCCCCATGTGAAAAGACACTCATGCCCCCTTGTTTTAAGGAGGAAAGAGATAGACACATGGGAGTGCTGGCATAGGCCACACTCCCCTACAGAAGCTACTTCCCTATTAAATATATACAAAAGATTGTCACGTATGAGGTTAGTAGCCACATGATAATCAAGACTGTCACGCAGCCTCCCCATAGTTCTACCAATTCCACCAATCCTTGCTGCAATTTTGCAACGTTTCATGCTATTGATCTAACTAAATAAATCCAAAATGGAAACAAACCAAAGGTACTCTTAAATATCATGAATTGTCTTAACCCATAAAAAAAAACCGATGTGTTGTATCAACCACATCTCCATGACTAAACAAAATAAAATGTTGTTGGGACAGCTTTGTGTGTTTCGTGGATTTTATGTTGAACCATGTGGTATCTATTCCTTTCATGTGATTGTTCTAAGCATATTTAAATTTGTGTGGCACGCCTTTTGGGATTGAGAATGCAATATCTCTCCTACTATTTAGGGCATGTCAATAATACACATTTATTTTAGGTAATTTGGATAAGGGAAAAGGAATGCCACCCAGTCTCACATTGTGGTGTGCCCCTACGTCTAGACACAGAGGCACTCAAAATGACTGATGCACCCCTGGTGATTTCCACCTTTGTAGAGGTTGTGCCAGTCATTTCGCGTGCCTCTTTGTTTGGGTGCAAGGGCACGACCATGTGGCATTCTTTTTTCCTTTACTAAATATAAACTAGGAGCTAGGTAATTTGTTAAATGCAAATTTGTTTTTTTGGTTACTGAGTAAATTTTCCTTCAAAATTTCTCATGTATCCAATTGAGACCATTCCCCCGGTCAGAACTAATTGCCCGTTGATTTATCAAAGAATCTTTTTAGATGTGTTTGTCTATAATAACACAAAAAAAAAAAATAGTAAACAAATTTAAAACGTTTCAATTATATTGGATCTCCGAATAGAATAGGGCGTAGGTTTGGGAGTTGAAGATGAAGACGTAACAGCATGGTTCTTCCTAAACAATTGCACTGTGCGTCTCAAATCTGAATGAAGACAGTGAATTGGGGTCTGGATCGGTTCAAGCTCCAGCAAACTCGACCCGACCTGTCAGATAGAGACTCCGTGGAGCAAGTTTTATAGTGCTTCTTCATGTATCAAGTTTCTCCGTTGAGAGTGCTTGTCCGGAGAAACTAATTAAACATGAAAATGTGTGTTTTTCCTTTGTTTGGTTTTGGGTAAGAGCATAAAACAGTGGAAATGTCGCAACAAAAGTAGGTGTGGTTATTTTTTATTTTTTTCTTGATAAAGTAGGTATGGTTATCCAGAAAGTACTGTTAGGCATGTAAACGGATCGAATTCGGTCGGATAGTAACATTATCATATTCGTATCCGATTATGTTATACTAGGCATATACTGTAAGACAAAGCAGATATACAGAAATAGAGAAATACCTGTTATCGCACACCAGTTGCAGAGTGAAACGAACCAGAAAGGAAGAAGCACGGACAATCGAGTTGAGTCGTATCTGTAAGATACTTTCCTTAAGGATTTAGATGCCCCCTCTTCTGCAACGGGGTTGACCTTGCACCTTACCCTCCAAGATAAATACAACTCCTAAACGTATAGGTTGCAGAACCTAATACGAGTACCAAGGATATCAAATGGCTATACAACCCTCTTATTACTTAAACGAAAATACAGTATCTGTCTCTGGAACGGACTGTTGCAGGGACAATACGCCTCTGTTGTCTATATCAAAAACAGGCATGACATGGTGTATATATATATATACTGGAGTACCCTTTCATGAAGGGATACATCCGTATGAATACAGGTGATATACGTACAGGGGTGTAACCCTTACATGGGAGGTGTGACCGTATGTATACCTCCACGTACAGGGAGGGGGTGTAACTATTCATATATATGTACGAATAGACAAGTGTGGTTCAACCGTATAGATGAACCACGGGTGAACCAAATAGAGTTTTAAACAAAACATTAAAACTCCTATAAGGTTTTGTCCACACCCACACCCCGACCCCGACCCCGGCCACGGCCTGGCCCGGCTCGGCTCGGTGCGCACGCGCGATTCAAAAGCACCCCAAGGACCCCCCACACACTAGAGAGTAGGGTGTCTTCCTCTCCAAAAGGCTCACACCTTAAGGAAACAATCCTATATATATACCTCTCAAGTAACTCTCCCACAACCAATGTGGGACTATTCTTGAGCTCAATTCTAGCCTCTTGCACACAAGAGAGTACAACCAATTTCAAACAAAATAGAGGAGGGAAACAAAAGAAGAGGGAATGAAACAAAACACAATTTTGAAACTTTGACACACACTTGAAAAAGTGCTTTTTGAAACAAGTGCTTTGACCCAAAGTGCTTTTATAAAATAATAATACAACAGATTATATTCGGACGGATTCGGATAATTTCCGGATAGTGATTTTTTGAATACAGGTTCTCCTAAATGGATATGAATACGGATCGAATACGATTTTTTGACTATCCATTGACATATTTACCGTTTTTATGATGAGGGTTAGGGTTGAGACTTGAGAGTTTAGTAACTACCCTTTCTTCTACTCTTCTTAGTCTTTTATTCTCTTACGTTTTTTACTTTTGATTTTTTAATAGATATGTAATTCCATGTATCACATTGCATAAAATAATATATATAAACCAATTGCAAATCTAGAAAAAGAATCACATTATCTTAATTTATAAATTTATAAAAATAAGATAACAAAATCCAATAAGGTAACTTAAAAGGATAGACAAACACAGAGTTATATTTCAGATATGTTATTACCATCGGACTACTAAACGAATCGGATAATAATTGGTCGTGATGAGGCATAAAACACCCCACCTATCAGAGGCTGCCACATGGCCGACCTGACCTCAGTCCGAGAACCGAACTGAGCCGAGCTCACGCAGGTCAGGCATAAACCCCTGGCCGAGCTGACTGCCAAAGCCGACCTCCTATGCCGACCTCCGAGGCCGAGCCCTCCTCCACAGAAGCCAACACAGCATCCCACCGGGGATCGCGGGGCCACGTCAACACATCCCGAGAATCACGAGATAAGGATCGAGCCACAATCCCAGCGCAATATGAAATCACTCTTTACATGGACTCTTACCTTAATAAGAGCCCGACCCCGAAAATAGCTCTCTATTCCGCTTTACGCGAGAAAGCCTTCCAAAAGAAGGACTCCTACCATACTAGGACTCTCCCAACCGCCTCATCTCATGCTCACTCTATAAATACCCAGGTATGGAGTACCATTCCTGATCTTGCTTTTTACTACGCAGTTACACTGTTGCATTGGTGATCTAACTTTAGCATCAGAGAGTCCTAGGCCGGAGCCACACCGGTTCTCTCGTGCTCATCACTTGGTCTTTGCAGGCTCATCCGTGGGCGAACTAAGCATCAGAGATTTCCACACGCAACAGGTCGTATAGGGGGAATATCATATTCGTATCCGATTAGTTTCGGATGGATTCAAATTCTCCTAAACGGATACGAATGCGAATCGAATACGAATTTATGAATATCCATTTACATCTCAAAGTACTGTGAACGTGCTCGACCCAATTAAAAATTAAATATGGAAATGTTGTGCTCTCAGCCGGAGAAACCAGACTAAAACAATAAAAGCTGCATTGAAATGTGACAAGGAAATATGGTAGGAACATTGAGTTCCCCAGCTGCTACTAAAGTTGCCTTTTTGCCATTTTTTATTTTTTCTTAAATATATATATTATGAATAGAATGATAATTGCAGAGGTCATTCATTACTTATATAATATATAAGTAAAAATTGTTTTTCTGACATTTACTTGCTAAGAGGTTGTTCTTGCTGGGTGGGTAGCAATATCAAAGACTGAAGCTACCAAAAATATATATATATATATATATCAAAGATTGAAGGATTATCTAACATCATTCATTCACATTATTTGAAACTTAAAGATATTAAAAATAAAAAGGGAAGCAGATTTCTGTACGGGAGTGTGGCCTACACCAGCACTTTCATGTGTCTATCTCTCTCCTCCTTAAAACAAAGGGGTAGGGGTGTCTTTTCATATGAGAAAGAGAGAGATAGACTCATGGGAGTGCTGGCATAGGCCACACTCCCGGACAGAGATCTTTTTCCCAAATAAAAAATAAAAAAAGAGACAAAAAAATACAATATACTCCATAAATTGAGGAATTATCTTTACCCCAAAAAAAAAAAAATTTAAGGAATTATTACCTAAATACATGCATCTAATGTTTACAAATAACTATAACAACTAACATTAATATATATATATATATCTAATGTTTACAAATAACTATAACAACTAACATTAATATATATATATATATATATATATATATATATATATATATATATATATATATATATAGGGAAAAAGTTCTCTGTCCGTGAGTGTGGCCTATGCCAGCACTCCCATGAGTCTATCTCTCTCCTCTCCATGAGAAAAGACACCTTTGCCCCTTTGTTTTAAGGAGGAGAGAGATAGACACATGGGAGTGCTGGCGTAGGCCACACTCCCATATAGATACAACTTCTTATTTGATAAAGATACAGTTTCCGTATATTGTTCCTCAGTGGAACAGTATTTTAGTATTTTAATCCAATTCCATTATGAAAAGGAGAATTCTAGACATAATGGAAGATCTTCTCACAATTGCTCATTACTAAAGTCTGGTTTCAGCCCACAGGGCCACAAAAGCACAGATGCGGGTTATACAGTATAAACTTAATTATAGGGAAAATGTTATCTGTTTGGGGGGGGGGGGGTCGGTTTGATACAAAAACGGATAATTCGATTCGTTTCAATACATATCGAATGTTTTTGCCTTCGAAAGTGATACCATATGGAACCAAGGAAGATTCTTTTTCTCATACCAAAATTGTCCCGATTCTTCTTCGATTCGATTTGATTCAATATGGTTTTGAGCGGTTAGATTTGATTTCGGTTCTAAATTTACACCCTTTGCAGTTTTGATGATACTCATACCAAAGCCGTATATGAAAAAAATGGCATACACATTGTAGGTAGCAAGGTTCTAAACTCGGGTTTCGACTAGTCAGAAACCGAGTTCATATCGGTTTCGACTATATCTCGGTCGAAAGCTGGGACTTTCTCCAGTCTAACTCGAACCTTGGTTTCAAGGCACAGAAGTTATTTTTTTGCCCTGATTCTTGTTGTGTTGTCTATTTTTGACATTTTAAACCCAATCCATGTATTAGTTTCACATAGAAAACACTAAAAATATTACTTGTGGTTTTGATCCAAGTTTGATATTGCATATTGTTCTTGAACATGGTATTGAATAAGGTTTGACTGGAACATAACTCCTTCAATATAAATGAGATTTAAGTAATCTTAGATTTGTTAGAAAACTTTGTTTTGATAGCTTTCCAACAAGTCCAAGATTGCTTAAATCTGATTTATATTGAAGGAGTTTGCCATATGCAAATGCTGTCAAAATCGCTCTGAATGAACATATTTTTTTGGACATCAAAACAAATGAATATTTTACCACAGTTTTGGTTTTTAGCAATGCTTTACCATAAAAAGATTTACGGAATTTTTAGATTTGAGAAAAAATCCCAAATTGAAAATTGCACCTACCGTAAAAAATCTAATTTTTGTTTGAACCGGGGGTGTTTCCTTTTGGAATTTGATTTTTTAACTATTTTTATTGGATTCAAATAAGGGGGTATTTGCTTCTTTATAAATAATATCTTAAGTACTATGATATTAGACATAACTAAGTTTCTGGCATAAAATACCTGGCTGTTTTAGTTTCGAGCCAAGTTTGCCCTAGTTTCGATGGGCATATGAGTGGACACCATCGAAATATGGTCAAAACTGATCGAAACCACCGAAATCCGATCGAATCCAGGGATTTTATAAAATCTCCCTTCAACTCGTCTCAGAAAACTACGAAACCGAGTTAACTCGGTGGTTTCGACAGGTTTCGATCGAGTTTTTCTTCCATGGTAGGTAGTGCACATCCTCTCACACACTCTCTCCTCCTTGACAATCTTGAACACTCTCTATCTCTCACATCATGTGGGCCTCCATGTATTAAAGTCGTGAGACATTACCTTGACACATGCTCATTGGCCCGCATTGATGCAAGGGCCATGCAGCCTAGCAGCAATCCCACTCCCCTTATTTTGACAAGAAAGAGCATATGTGTGCATCAGAGGGAGGTTAGTAGCCACATGACAACCGTGATTGACTCTGCATCGCTATCAATTCTACCAATCCTTGCCCCAATTTTGCAATATTCGAGTAGTTGATTTGAGTAAAGAAATCCAAAAAATGTAAACAAGCAAATATTCAAAGATATATACTCTAAATATCATGAATTGTCTCAAACGATCATCGGCTGAATGTGAATGACATTAAAGAAAGAATAAGCTAATGCCCCATCTCAACCACAGAGAGCGTCTCTTTTGGGTTGTTAGGGTTTTTGTCCAGTGAAAGAGAAATTAATTCATTTGGTGTTGGAGTTACATGTCATTTTGTATACATGGCAGAATAGATGGGTTGTGACACATTTAGAACAATAAAAGATCTTTGTATAGTAATAACTCGCCTAATTGTTATTACAAAAAAGATCTTATAAATTTTGGAAACGCATTCTCTGTTCAGGAGCGTGGTCCTTACGTTGAAGCTGGGGTCAATGGGAGCGCACTCAAAAGCATCAACTTGTATGGGATTTTTGCCTTTGATGGGAGCAGGGCAGTCATTTTACCTCCCTATGTGTCTGGGCACAGGGGACACTCTTGGACAGGCTCCTTTTTCCCTGAAATTTTAAACCCCGACCCCTTAATCCTCTCAAAAGCTCTCCTCCCTTGGAGGAGGGTCGATCCCATGACCTTTTGTGACCCCTACTACCTATTGGAATGGAAAAAAAACAATGCATTCTCTATTTGACAATTAGAATTGCCATATCATCATCATCACAAGGCACAATTATGTGGGTCATCAAGAGAGTGGCCTCATACTTTCATGTCAAGTTTCAGCACAATCAAAACTTGCCAATTGGCAAAATGAAGTTATGAAAATTTAGGACCATGACAGCATGCATATAAATAAATGGGATTGTTGAAGATACATGGGAAGATGAGAATACATGAAACGATATAAGATTGAATTTATTTTTAAAATTGGAAAAACTGTTTAAATTACTCAAAAAAATGTGTTGTGGTCTACCATATTATATTACTCAAAATAAAGATATGTATTACTTAAATGTCCTAAAAGATACCCCCGCGGGTTACGGAATCCCCATATACATCTGTGTACATTTTTTTGCCCCTTACTTTCGCAGCAAAAATAGTCAATGGAGTTGTTAATCGTGTGTGCCACCTTCATGCTACAATTCTCACTTCCTACCTCGGACTTATTATGCCAATCTGTCACTCCTGTACTCACATGATTAATGCTTTTAGGCTTTTTTATGGCAATGGTTGAGGAAAAAAATATGTATACAAGTGAGGAGCTACCTTGGAGCGAGCATTATTTAAGGAGTTTTAGTAATCGACATCTATACTTTCAGTAATTTAGTTAAACAAAAAACTAGATGGGTAATTTGGAAAAGGAGAAAAGTTCTCTGTGGGGGAGTATACCCCCCATGCCTAGACACATGGGGGGGGGGGACGAAATGACCACCCCACCACCATGAAAGTCGGACCTTGAGATGTCTTCGCACGTGTGCAGGGGTTACGTTCTCCCACAAAAAACATCAGCCCTTTAGAAAATTATTTTTAGGTTATCTAGTAATTTTGCCTTTAAAAATTTCCTCATATAACCAATTAAGACCGTTTCCTAGGAATTCAAGAGGCAAGGATTTTGCTAACAAAAAGAAGCAAGGTCACTACATCACCTTTCCCCCTTTCATATGGTAGAACTAATTACCCATTGATCTGAAGAATCTTTTTAGATGTACTTGGCTAGAAAAACTTTGACCAACAAATTTAATACATTACAATTTAATCGGATGTCTCCAAAGAGACAAAGACTTAGGTTTTGTGAGTTGAACATGGGAATTAAAAACAACAACATGCATGGTTCTTCCTATGAACATGCTCATCTTGAGAAACAAGACTCCAATAAATTTAAAAAATTGGAATGTGGTAGGAACGTTTCCCCCCACCCCCCCTTCCAACTAGGGAAAATTATCGCCCCTAGTATTGGGGGCGGTCAAGTGCGCATCATGTGGCTGGGGCACCGCCATATGTGCACAGTGGGCCTCACCATGTACACATGGCTGGTGCCCCAGCCGCATGATGACACTTGACCGCCCCCAGTACTAGGGGCGATAAAGATCCCCCAACTAGAGATGCCTCTTTGCTATTGTTGACTTTTCCTTAGATGTAAATATGAACATAATTGTTTACCAAAAAATAAATATATGAACATAATTGTGAAAACAGAAGTGGCAAGGAAAGTGGTGGGAACGTTCTCGACCCGATTAAAAATATGGAAATGTTGAGCTCAGCCGGAGAAACCGGACTCCAATAAAAAATGTATGAAAATGTAAGAAGGAACGTTGAGTTCCCTAGCTACTATAGATGCCTCTCGCCATTGTTGACTTTGTTTTTTGAAAAAATGTTGACCTCTATCATGCTAAAACCTAAGTAAAAATTGTGTATCTGCTATTACTTGCTAAGAAATTGTTGTTGCTGGGTGGGTAGCAACTACCAAGCAATATCAAAGATTGAAAGGCATTAATTCAAGCAATTTGATAGAAAGAAAGAATGGCAGCAGCTCAGGCCTTTTCTTCTGGTTCGAGTAGTACTTATGATGTGTTTTTGAGCTTTTACGGCGAAGACGTTCGCTACAATTTCTGCGATCACCTCTATCATGCCTTGGTTAATGATGGAATTATAACTTTCAGGGACGAGGATGAGCTCCGCAAGGGAAAAGAGATTGGGCCGGAGCTAGTCGATGCAATCCAGAAGTCAAGAATCTCGATTCCCATCTTCTCGAAGAACTATGCTTCAAGCAGATGGTGTCTGGATGAGTTAGCAGAGATATATGAATGCAGTAGAAGAAAGGATCAGATCGTCATGCCAATTTACTACAAAGTTGAACCAAGGAATGTGCGACACCAGAACGAGAAATATGCGAAAGCCTTTGAGCAACACCAGATGCGGTTCCCCGAGACAACCATCCAAAAGTGGCGAAATGCTCTGACAGAGATTGGAGAATTGATAGGATGGCATTTGAAGAAAGACATGTAAGTAGTCCCAACAGTTTCTTCACCCTACTAGCTACTCTATTTGCTCATTTGTGAACAATTTTGGTGGAGAATAAATACTAAAATCTAAACAAACAAAATAAGACACAAACACATAGTAAGACTACTTGTATATTAATCCACTTCAGTTCACATAATTTATTACTTTTGAATTGGTTTCTTCTCTATTGAATTTTTTGATTCGTTTCCTTATGTATATAATTAATCACCCAAAGTATTTATTTATTTTTTGTTTGAATTATGCAGGTATGAAGTAGAGTTAATAAATAACATTGTTAAAACAATTGGCAGTACATTGAACAAGAGACTCTTGAGTGTTCCTAACGACCTAGTTGGAATCCAACTTCATATAAAAGAAATGTTGATGCGATTAGATATTAAATCTAACAACAGAAAAATTGTGGGGATCCATGGCCTCGGTGGCATTGGAAAGACAACGATCGCTAAGGCTGTCTATAATGAAGTCTTTCATCACTTTGAAGGGTGTAGCTTTATTGCAAATGTTCGAGAAACTGCTCAACATTATAATGGAATTGTTCTTTTGCAGAAGAAACTTATCTTGGACTTGAAACAAGAAAATAAAGATATTACTAGTGAGGATGATGGAATTAACAAGATCCAGAAAATTTTGCCTGAAAAAAAAGTTCTAATTGTTCTCGATGATGTGGATCAGAATTCTCAAGTAAAATATTTAGTTGGGGATCGCAAATGGTTTGGTGTTGGAAGTAAGATCATTATCACAACCAGAGATAAGCAAATTTTACATGCTCAAAACGCAGAACAGATTTACGAGCCCAGCGTAATGAATGAAGATGATTCTCTTCAACTTTTTGGCCATCATGCATTTAAAAGTGAACAACCTCCAGAAGATTATTCGGATCTCTCAAAAGCAATGGTAGAAACTACTGGAGGACTTCCCTTGGCTCTTGAAGTTATAGGTTTATCTTTATATTCACAGGGAAAACAATATTGGGAAGACATGGTAAAGAAGTTGCAAAAAGTTCCCAATAATGATGTCATGGAAAGATTGAAAATAAGTTATGATGCATTAGATGATGAGCAGCAACGAATGTTTCTTGATACTGCTTGTTTTTTCATTGGAATGGAAAAAGATATTGTACGTTACATATGGAATGGGTGTGATTTTTTTTCTCAAATAGGGCTTGATACTCTTTGTGCAAGGTCTTTGGTAACGATAAGTGAAAAAGGTGAGTTAGGTATGCATGATCTATTTCGGGAACTTGGAAGGAAAATTGTTTATCAAGAGAATGGTGCACCAAGGATGCGTACTCGAATATGGTCTCAAAAGGATGTCTTGGATGTACTGAATACACAAACGGTAGGTATTGAATATGCATACTTTATTTTTTGCGAGGACCTTGTAAATTCGGTCTTTGATAGATTTTTTTTGGTTTATTATACAAGTCTTAGATGGTACTTTAATTAAGGGTCACTTTTTTTTGCAGGAAATAAGTAGTGTTGAAGGACTCAGTTTTGACTTTAGACATATATCACGGAGTGAAGATTTGATGAGCGAAGGATTTGCTGCAATGACAAGACTAAGGTTACTCCGAGTCGATTATGCACGGTTTTCTTGGAACTTCACCAACCCTTTTTCAGAACTAATATGGCTTAGTTGGAAAGGATGCCCTGACCAATATGCACAAACCAATTTTCGTCCACGGAAACTGGCAGTTCTTGATCTATCATATAGTAAAATCACCAAAAACTGGATGGGTTGGAAGGACATCAAGGTCTCACAGAACTTTTCTCTTTTATTTAATTTGTTTATATCAAAAGTCTTTAAAAATAAAAAATAAAAAAACTTAAAATTTTCTTGTAGGCCTTCTTATTAAGTTAGTTACTATATATTTTTTATTTTGCAGAGGGCAGAAAAGCTAAAAGTTCTAAATCTGACATCTTGTCATCAACTATCTAGTATTCCTGACATTTCAGCAAATCCACTTTTGGAGGTATTGCTTCTTAAAGACTGTAGAAATTTGGATGAGATTGATATATCCATTTGTTGTCTCACGAACTTAGTCATGTTAAACATGAGTCAGTGTGGGAGACTAAAGGATCTGCCAAGTGAAATTTGTAAGTTGACTTCTCTCCAAGAACTCAATTTACACGGATGCAAAAGTCTAAAGAAGTTGCCGGAGAAATTGGGCCGTATGATATCCTTGACAGAACTTGATTTAAGAGAGTGCAAGAGTCTAGAGGATCTCCCAAGTGAAATTTGTAAGTTGAGGTCTCTCAAAAAACTCAATTTAACAGGATGTACAAATCTAAAGAAGTTGCCGGAGAAATTCGGCGACATGATATCCTTGATAGAACTTGGTTTAAGTCTTGGCGAGGGTGTAGTGGATTTCCCATGTGAAATTTCTGAGTTGATTGCTCTCCAAAGCCTCAGTTTACGTTCATGCGGAAGTTTGACATCCATCTCATGTCTTCCCTCAAGTTTGACCAAACTTCATGTTAGTCACTGCTATTCAATTCAAAACATCTCAGTTCTTCACTCCACAAGTTTGAGTAGCCTTGGTTTTTGGGAATGCCATTCAATTCGACACATCAAAGATCTTCCCTCAAGTTTGACGAGCTTAGTTATTAGTGATTGCAACTCAATGGTAAAACTATCAAGTACATCAGAAGGCTTGAGAAATTTAAAGACATTACGTTGTTCCAGCCTTGAAGAAATTGAAGGTGTTGACGACAAATTGGACTCCCTAGAGGTCCTCCATATTGGTGGCTGTTGCAGATCATTACCAAAACTGAGGGGCTCGAAAAATCTAAGGACTTTAGAGCTCAGTTCGAACGACGTCATAACCGATTTTGAAGGCGGTGAGGGGATGGAATCTCTAGAGGTGTTGGAAATACTGAGTTGCAGATCATTAAGAAAAATCCCATATCTGCGAGATTCGAAAAGACTCAGAAAACTACAAATCGATGAATGCCCGGAATTATCAGAGATTGAGGGGCTTGAGGAGTATGAATCCTTACAGGAATTATCGATTAATGGGGCCACATCATTAAAAGCATTACCGGAGGATATCTCAACCCTTAAGAACCTCATCTATTTAGGTATCTATGATTGCTGCTACTCTATGGAAAGATTTCCTGATCTTTCAAACTTAAAAGAGTTGAGGGAATTAGATATTGGAATACCGGGGAAGTTAATGAGGTTTTCGAATTTCCCATTTCCGGAGTATCTGGGGAGGTTATTAACCGAAATTCCAGGCCTTGGCAGATTGGAGTCTTTGCGAAAATTGAGAATATCAGGATGCATAGACATTGGAAGATTACCGGATCTGTCAAACTTGAACAAGTTGAATAAGCTGATGATTAAAGGTTGCAAGAATCTAACGGAGATTCATGGTATCGATAGATTGAAAAACTTAGAGATTTTGGCAATTAGTGGGTGCGAGTCCTTGGAAATATTACCCGATCTCTCAAACTTGAAAAAAGTGAAGCATTTAGAGATTGAAGGCTGCGAGAATCTGACCCAGATTCTTGGTGTCGACAGAATGGAAATTTTAGAGTTTGTTTATATTAGTGGCTGCCAGTCCTTGAAAAGATTACCGGATCTGTCAAACTTGAGAGAATTGAAGGTTCTAAGGATTGAATGCTGCAAGAATCTAACCGAGATTCATGGTGTCGACGGAATGGAATTGTTAGAGAAATTGAATATTTATGGGTGCGAGTCCTTGGAAAGATTACCGGATCTATCAAACTTAAAAAGTTTGAGGCGTCTAAAGATTGAAGGCTCCAAGAATCTAACCGAGATTCATGGTGTTGACAGATTGGAGTTGTTAGAGAAATTCAAGATTATTGGTTGTGATTCCTTGGAAAGATTACCGGGTCTGTCAAACCTTAAAAAGTTGTATAGTCTAAAGATTGAAAGCTGTAATATTCTAACCGAGATTCATGGTGTTGACGGATTGGAGTTGTTAGAGAAATTCAAGATTATTGGTTGTGATTCCTTGGAAAGATTACCGGCTCTGTCAAACCTTAAAAAGTTGTATAGTCTAAAGATTGAAAGCTGTAATATTCTAACCGAGATTCAAGGTGTTGTTGACACATCGGAATCCTTACGGTTTTTGACTATACTTGACTGCGAGTCCTTGGAAAAATTACCCGATCTGTTAAACCTTGAAGAGTTGATTGATCTATGGATTGAAGGCTGCAAGTCCTTGGAAAGATTATCAGATCTGTCAAACTTAAAAAACTTGGTGAATCTACAGATTCAAGGCTGCAACAGTCTAACCGAGATTCAGGGTGTTGATGGATTGGAATTCTTACAGAAATTGGATATAAGTGGGTGTGAGTTCTTGGAAATATTACCCGATCTGTCAAATTTGAAATGCTTAAGGGAGCTAAAGGCTATAGGCTGCGAGAATCTAACCGAGATTCAAGCTGGTAATGGATTGGAATCTTTGGAAGAGTTGGATGTTAGGGGCTGTATATCCTTGGAAAAATTGCCAGATCTGACAAAGTCAGAGGAATTGTGGTCAATAAATGGTCAGTCCTGGGAGGACCTAACTGATATTGCTGGAATAAAGCAACTCTTGATCGATGATGGGTGCACAAATTTAATTATTCAAGGTACGCCTCTCTCTATCTCTCTCTTCAAATGAATCTGACTTTTTTTTGCGTGGAAAAATTCAGACTACCCATCATATCATATTAGAGCTTATTCTCTTGATTTTTTTTTTGTCCGTCAAATAGTCTCTCATCTTCTCATAACATGGAATTTAATATATATGATTAGGTTATGATGTGGGTAACTTGTCCAATAAATTATATTTGCCAACTGGCACTTATAGTTGGTGTGTAGGAAGCCCGCTCCATTTTTTAAATTTTCATTCATGCTTAGTGGATGCTTGATGATGTAGCACAATAATAGCTGATGTGAAATTTGATAACCTAGTTTTTGGGACCTTTTACTCTAAAAAAACTGAGATGGGAGAAATATCATCTTGAAATATTTGATTGGGACAAAAAGTTCCAATATATATGAACAGTGGACATTTAAGTACTTTTCCCATTAATTTTTATTTTTATTTTTTATATATTTATGCTTGAAGATGTTAGCAACTAATCATCAAAATTATTACAGTTCCAATCTTCTCTCAAGAGGAGCTTCAATACTCTCTCGCTCTCTCTCTCTCTCTATCTATCTTTGTGTGTGTGGCTTTTATTTTATTTTTTTTTTTGTCTTTTCTGTATTTTGTTGTAGTTTCCATTAACTCCGTAAAACTTTGAGCTTTTTGGCCCTCTACTCTGCTGTTTTTGTGTGTGACGTACAGACTTATTTATTTTTATTTTCAATTTCAGTAGTCTTTGTTTGCATGATATAACTGCTACTTCTTTTTTTTCCTTCTCTGTTTTTTGTTGTTAAGGCTCCATTGATTCTGTAAAATTTTGGGAGTTTTGGCCCTTCGCTCTCCTATTTTTTAACATTAATAAGTTCTTCTTTCCTAAAAATTGATATCAACTAATCTTCTCAAAATCAGATCCTTGAAAGGTTTTGATTTGGAAAAAAAGGACAAGGAGAGATCAATCAATGCAAAGCTGTTGGGTCATGAGATCACCTTCCTTTTGATTGGTTTCTCAAATGGCAAGTGCCTTTCCCAAAAGACACCCCCATGCAGATTGGTCCAAGGTGTAGCTTGCAAGTTAATCAAAGTAACATCCAAGGTATGGACCTTGTTTCATAGACCTCACTAAATTCAATCTGTAAATTTTGCCTTCTATTCATGCACAGTTTCTTCAATAAAATTCTTAATTATTTATTAATCCTTAGCATAAAAGTTTTACTTCATTCTAGTTCTTGCTCATGTCAAAATGAATAAGGGGACCTAGAGAACAGTTTCACAACAAACCTACTTCATTAACCGAACTTCTATAAGGACCCAATCAAATTTCAGCGAGAGACACTAGTTCATGTTGCATGTCTCTAGATCCATTAAGTATCTTGAATCTAATGCTTTAGCTCCTTGATCTGTTTGGCATTGGTAGCATTATATTTGTTGTTTAGACATGAAATTACATGTGTTCACCTCCCATTATTTACATCCTTGGTTATTGATATATTGCCATTGTTAGGTACTGCATTCATAATGATACGGTTCATGTGCATTCAGATTTATCACCTATACTGGGAGGGTCATCCACTTTGATGGGATGTTCGGAGGCGGGGATAGCTACATTGAGGTGTGTATGCAAAGGAAACCTGCCATGGATAAGACTATTGTTGCTTGTGACTTCTGCATAATGGTTCTTTGGAGGATTTTTATTCTTTCCATAGTCCCTAGTAAGGTTAATTGGAATTTTTTTCTTGGTTTGTAACATTTATTTAGCTACCATATCTTTACTGAAAATACACTTTTAGCTAATTTTGGGCAGTTTGGGCCTTGAATGAACTTGTCAAAAAGCAGGGCAGTTATATTTTTATCAGCCAGAGCATTGTGTTTGTTGACATACATATGCTAATTGCTTTATTTGTTGACCCATTCATATTTATACTTTCATCATTCTATTAAATGCATGTACCCAAATCTAAACCCAGATATAGTTCTTTCTTTTGACCAATATGATTATGATTATTAGTGAAGGAAAAATTAGACAGGCTATTTATTTTCCATAGGACCTTTCATACCCTGCTTTATATATATAAGAGAGACAGACAAACTGTTTTGTGGATTGAATAAAACATTTTGAAAATTTTGTGACCTATATCGTCTGCATCATGTTCCTTTACTTTGCTGCAGCTGTCTTTGCTTTCAATTTCGTTCTTGGTGCAAATGAAAGATATACAACATTGTTAGAGCTACCACAAAGCTACCTGTTTCTAGTAATAGCAGAATGAGGTTTCATGCTATGCCTCAAATTCCTCTTGATTCAGCAAGTCTTTTGTGAGTATATACTAAGGCCATAACTTTATGTTTTAACTTTTTAATTGGGCTGACTCTTAGTATGTGAGGCTTCCTGTTGAACACACAGTGCAGATGACAGTGACTGTGTGTTGGTTGTCATTGTTGTCAACACAGTACATGTGTGTTGTTGTGGTCAACACAATGCATCTTGGTGCAGATACAACTCATAGGGGCATTTTGATCATTTGACAGTGTTGTGACATGTTGGCAATGATGTTGGAGCATCCGAGAATTATGTGAAAGCATAAGATTGTTCATTGCAGTGTTTGGAAGCTTTAAATAGCCTTGGGTGAAGGCTAGGTGCATTAAGAATGTTGATTTTATAGGTTTTCGCACTGGTAGTGTGTTCGTCGATATTTTTGGAGGGTATTATGATGGAACTGGGTGGAGCATTCTGCATGAGTATTTTAGTTCGTCGAGTTCTCTTTGAAATGCAACTGGAATCGTGCAATTCCGATTTCAGACGATGAAGTTATAGCGATTCCCGTTTGGTCACCTAAAATGAAGGGCATTTTAGTCAATCCGAATTGTTTTGGGGTTTCCTGAGAAAATCAGTAAGGATTTTGCTGATGTGGCTAATTTTGATTGGTAGTGCTCATCGTCATGGACACGTGGCCACAAACGGCACTCAAATCGGAGCTAAAATGAAGAAGTTATGGCCTAGATTCCATTTCGGGTTCTCTGATAGGTTGGGATGTAGAAGATTCCGATCAACTTGATCACATTCAACTGAGATTTTAAAATTTGAATGTGCGCTCCAGATTATTTCAGATCTGTAGACCCTGTGGTCTCTGATTGAGTGTAGCGCCTACATATAAAGCACCCAAGAAAGATTCTTTTTCGGAAGATCTCATAAGCCCTATCATTTCAAGATGAAATGGATGACTATCCGATGGATGAGAAGTATTTCCGCCTTCACCGACAGATCTAACGGATAGAAGGCCGCCGTACGAGACAGCCAATAGGAACGCGAAACGTCGCCTGCTACTGTCAGCCTTTGAATTGCCTTTTTCACGAGATGCTGATCTGATGGACGAGATCTTGACCGATTTGACGTATGAAAAACATGCATATTTCAAAGTCAAGATCTGACGGACGTTGATAAATGTGCTGATGCACTGGCGCTACATGAAATCAAGCGCTGATATGATGCTTGCGCGCGCACATGTACACAGCCCTCGAGATTCCATTTTAAGCTCTACGAATGGCCCAACTTCTAAACCCGATATCTCATGCCAAATGAGGTGAACTTTTTTTTGATTTTGGGTAATTTTTCGAGCTCTATCCATTGCTGTGCTGAGAGAACAGAGAAGAGAAGCAGAGGTCGCCGGAAAAGGGTTGCAGCCTTAAATAGGTGATGTGTGTAGTCATGGCTTGAATCACCTTTTCCATCTCATGTGTTCAGCCTCCCTAGAAGCCATTGATAGTCTGAAATCATAGTTTCAGCACCTCCCTTTGTGGTTGTAGCCAAGGAAGAAAGGGGAAAAGAGAAAGAAAAAAAGAAGGAAGGAAGGAAGAAAGAAAGAAAGAAGAAGAGAAGAAAAAAAGGAAGTTTGAAGCCCCATCTCAAGCCCCAAATCTTAGATTCCGTGGAGGAAACAAAGAAGAAAAGAAAGATGAAAGGAAAGAAAAAAGGTAGAGAAAAAGAAAAGGAAAAGGAAAGGAAAGGAAAAGAAGAGAAAAGAAAAGAAAGGAAAGGAAAGGAAAAGAAGAGAAATGAAAAGAAAGGGAAGGAAATAGAAGGAAAAGAAAAAAAAAAAGGAAGAAGACAATGGTTTCCCACACTGTCAGGAATCACTCCAGGACTCCAGTGACAGAGCACACTTGAAGATTTCAGTTCTCCATCAAATTGGGAGAAATTGAACATTCTAGTGAGCCACCAGAGTTGCCAGACTCCATCATCGGACATCAGTGATCAGAGACAGTTCATGGTTGTGAGATTTTCTACACTTTATTGCTTGTTATGTTGGATATACTGTATTTCCATTGCATATGCTACCTAGGTTATACTGCCATAGACCTATGCTATGTGGATTTCATTGTAGGGCATTTGTATAAGCTCAATTGTTTTTATTGAGTTGTCTAGTTGCATCTGGACACAGTGTTGGTTACCAGTGGGTGCTGGAGAAACCATTGGTGGTAAAACCCTTATCTCTATATTTAGGGATAGAAGCAGGTCAGATGTCCTGAGTCATAGGTGTGACTAAAACATCATCTACCGTGGGTGCGGCCTCTCAGTTTTATGCTGGAAAAATTAGTGATGAGTAGATGCTGAGGTCCAAGTGACCATTACTCCGTGCACGTAGGCAACTTGCCGAAGCACGTATTTCTCTGTGTTGTGGATGCTTGCTTGCCTTGGTTAGAAGTGCATTTCTGTAGGATGGGTGTACACACCTGGTAGAGCCTTTGAGTCTGGCTGGGGTGTGTATACGACTTTGTGGTTTGTATTCAGATCCTCCAGTTGTGATTGAGTCAGTGTGCTTGAGTGATGGATCTCCAACAGTTGACATAGCAGCTCTTGGCAGCAGTATTAGTGATTGTGGTTGTATGTGACTGTGTCAGGATTGCTAGTTAGGGTGTGGTTGTGTGCCTGTTTGCCTTTTGAGAAGACTGTGTGGGTGGTTGTGGTGAGTGTTAAAGATCTCAACAGGTGAATTGGGAGTGAACCTGTTGGAGGGAAAGATTTTTATAGCCCACTGATTCACCCCCCCTCTCAGTGGCCATCACTGTTCAACACTTCCATGTATTTGTTTCAAACTACTTGTTTAAACTTGTATGTGTTTGAAATATATTGGGCCATATGCAAGCGTAATAAGGAGAATACGTACAATCAGAAAATGGGCCACATTGTAGGGAAGAGAAGTTTGGTACCAAAAAGAGAGAGGAAGCTAATATAAAGAAGAGTAGAAGCATATAATATTCTATACATAAATCTTGTTTATATATTTTGCGACCACTCAAATACTCCACTTCTAATGTTGAATATATATTTTTTGTTTAGCATAACGAGAACCCAGATGGAGTGCCTCCCTCTTGATTGGAGCTTTTCATATACACACATATTAAGAAGGATGGACCTCCTGTAAGCAACATATTAGGGGAGAGAATGGTATGATTATTAAACCAATAGTTATCCTATGATGCTCTAAGTTGATTTGGAAATTCCATAGATTGTTTTTTCTTTTTCATTTTCACCTTCTATGAAAGTATTATCATCCTAATTCCCATTCCCTTTCCTCTCCTTTTTGGTGCTAAGTATTTGGTAGAGGGGAAATCAAGAATTTGGGATCTACATGAGAGGTAACACATTTTGCTATGCTGTGAGATTTTATTCTTTGGAGTTGTAGCCGAGAATTCTAAATTTCACCACATTCTCGGCTACAACTTGGGACCCATGGACTGAAAATCATAACAAATTTATTTGATTAGGTGGGCACATGATAAAACATGAAAATTTCAATGAGAGAATTGTGATTATGCCTTCAATGCTACCTAGGATACCCAGCCCTTTGTGACCCGAATGACAATAAGAATCAGTTGCAAGAGCCAAAAAGTTCTTCTGTGAAGAACCACTGTAAAAAACCAGAAGTACACAGTAGCTTTAGATTTGAATAGCATTGCCAATATTTAAAGAATTTTGATTTGTCAATTTCCATTGGTGGTGCTAATGTTAGGTCAGTTACCCACGGTTTTTACATATTATTTAACTGGAATTATGGATAAGAAGCGAGTTGGGATTGTTGAAAACTTAAGGTAGCAAAGTTCTCTGGTCAAGAAAATTTAAATTAGAATTATTAGTCTTTCTACACATTTTTTGGTTCCAATACAGAGCATGATCTTCTTAGTCGTTGGTGGTCAAATCAAATTAGTAATATGCCATGTTTCCTTAATTCTGAACATAAAATCACACTCTAGCTAGAGGGAATGGTGGAGACCAACTTGTTGTGCTAAGGACTTGATGAGTAGCTGAGCCATGGATTCCATTTCTAGATAAAACTGACAGTAGAAAAGAACATAAAACTTAACAATATGTTGAGTTATGTAACCCGATAACTTAACTAATTGTGATCGACGATTCATTTGACCAACAGGTTAATGAGGCGATTGCACAGGTTGTCTTGCACTCATCTAATCTTATTCTACAGGTAATGAGTTTCTTGAATTTCACAAGCTGAACTCTCTCTGGCACCATTCAATTGACTGTGATGGATATATATTGGAGTAGTGTCACAGTTTTATCATATCCTACCTATTTAAGAAATTATCTATTCATTTGGTTAAGTGATGCTTGATTTGTATGTCATTTGTTGCAAGTTATGTTCTCTTGATACAATGTTGCCCAACTTTGTAACCCCAAGTAGCTAGAACTTGAGGTAACATTGGTATTCAAAGCCATATTTCTGTTCTTATATTGACTTACGTTTGATTTGTTGGATTGATTGTGTGCAGGCATCTATTCCAGTTGCTGTTTTTAGTATGCTAATAGGAGTGGGGGCTGGTACAGTAAACAAGAACAGAAAGGCTTTTCTTTGGAGCATGGTCTGAACAAATGATGGAGCAGGTTTTGTTAAACAATATTCTGATCTCGCACTTGATTCTCTCTACATTGTATCTTGATGGCTATCCAAAAATATTGTTAAATATAATTTTCATTTGCCCAATCTTTCTTTTCATGAACAGTACATTCTGGTTGGTTGCGAAATTCTGAGTTACAGAGCAGGTACACTACTAGGTAAACTTATACGGAAAAGATGAGATGACAAATTTGAAATGGCTTAAGACCAATGTAATGTAGGATCTTGATATATTCCACAGCAAAGTTGCTCTCCTAAGGCCTGAGTCTCAGCTTCTCCCTTCGGCCGAGGCTGAATTATACATCTTGGATATAATTTTGATGAACTACAGTGGCTACTGTAACTCTGTTCATTCTCCAAATTTCATATTTCCAAGACATTGAAATCTGTCAGACTCATTTTTCTAAGGTACCTAAGATCAATGCAAAGGGCACTTGATTCCCAATACATGTAGATTTATGATTTTCAGTTTGCATAAAATTGACTTGTCCTCCATCTGTTGATGAGTGACTAATTTGTTTTACGGTTTGTAGGTGGGTGGCCGAACATGGGAAGTTGTCCTTTGTGAGGGATCACAGAGGGAGTTTTGAGTTGCAAGACTTGCTTAGAGCCTCAGCTGAAGGGTTGGGCTGTGGATCTTTTTGTGTCTTCTTACAAGGTTGTTCTGACTATTGGGAAAGCAGTAGTTGTGAAGAGGTTCAGGCATATGTACAAAGTGGGCAAGGAAGATTTTCAAGAGTAAATGAGCACACTTGGGAAACTGAGAAAAACTTGGGCTCTGGTCCCTTGGTAGTGCAGGTAATGGGGGAAAGCCTATTGCTCAGAGCTAGATGATGATTTTGATCCAAGCAACTTCTGTTGGTGGTTGTTATCACTCTTACACTCATGGTCATCTGTATCCCACCACCACAGTCGAGAGTTGTTTATGTATATCGCCTATCCTGATATAAATCTCCTCCATCCTTCTCATCTTCTTTCCTTTCAGGTATTATATTTTGGTTTTTCCTTTATTTTCATTGTCAACAGCTTTTAGAAGAACCTCTAATCCTGTTTTAAGACCCAACCCTCTCTGCTTCCTTTTCTCTGAAACTCATTACAAGTTAAGAGAGATGAGCTTCTGTGCCATGGCACTTGGTTTTTAACAATGGGAAATCTTATTTCTTCTACTTATTAAAGTTTATCAGAGCTAACAAATTTGAATTTTATTGTAACAGTTTTTCTGCGCGGCGTGATCATTGGGAAATCACAGATTCCACAGGCATTAATTTTGAATCATTCACTAGCAGGACATCAATGAATGTAATTGTCCACCATGACTCTGTGATCAGACAATTGAAGCTGGTTTTGTTCCTACCATGGAAGTCTTTTCCAAAGTTTTGGTCTGCAAATTTGATTGATGTGTTGTCTTTCTTCCTTCACTGTTTGGGGTTGACACATAATTCACATTTTGTCAGTAATCGCCAACATCATTGTTGATAGTATGGTATTTTTTCTTTTTTGGGTGTGAAGCAAAATGTCCTCTTATTGTTCTAATTTCATTGTAATTGATCTCCTTTTTTGGCTAGAAAAGTTGTAATTTCAGAATCAGAAGTTATGTGAGGAAGTGAAATGTCATGTCTGTACGTATGGCAATAAACTTTAACCATGTCACTGAGATTGTCCCTGTATGGTTTTGAAGAAGTATCCCCTTTGATACTTTTGTTGCTTGCTATTATATATTCTCAGATTGAGGTGCTTCTTATTAGATTTGATGAAGACAATCATAAATTGGTTGATTATTTATTTGATATGAGTAGCAAGATATCAATTGACATAACTTGTCTCATTTTTTTTTCGTCCAACTCCTTACCAATTTTACTGCATTGCTTTTGAAATTTCTCATTGTAGATATGTAATTAAACCAAGTAGTTTCCCTTTGTCTCGTAGTTTCCTTGGATCATAGAATTTGTTGTTGTTTTGTTGCAATTATATAGTATTCTTCATATGGCAATCTACATGTAGGTATATGAATTCAAAAAATTAACTAAAAAAATAGGGAAAGAGGGTGCTAGTCAATGGGAACGCATGTGCAAGCATTGTCTTGGGCGGGATTTTCGTCTTTCCATGGGGGCAATGCGGTATTTCCTCATGGTTCTGTGTCTACGCACAGGAGCCACGCGACTAGGTAGCACTCTTCCTAAAAAAATAATAAAAAATGAAACTGTTTAGCGGAGGTTTTCTTACCACCACTAAATGTAAAAACCACAAAACTCTTGGTGGCATTAAAAATACCGCAAATAAATATAGAATGTACTTTAAGATTTAATGTTGTACTAGTGCACCAGGCTCTCGTTGCTGCAGGATCTGGAGAGGTATATGTATATGCAGTCTTACCACTGTTTTGCAAAGAGATTGTTCTCAATTCAAAACCACGACTATCAGGTTGAAATAAAGCAACCGTATTGTTGTGCCAGGGCCTACTCTCTTTAAGTAACTTGAAGATTTAATGGTGGTAATAAATGATATTTTAGAAGTGGAAATGGATTAACCGTCACGAATTAGTTAAGGCTTTGGAAACCTTTGAAGGCTGTTTTGTTCTGCATGGCAATAGTATTTTATCACCTTTAAAAGGATGAGACACGAATTTTTATCACCTATGGTTTTCTGTCTGGTACGGTTCCCTATTGCCTCTAAGAAGAGGGGGGGTGGACCACACCCGGGCAGAGTGTTCGGTCAAGGGGTGGAATGGTCATTTCACCCCCCTTATTAGGGAACCGTAGAAATTGTACCCCGTAGGCAATAAAGATCCGACAAAACACAGTCGGTAGCATAAATAACTGCAGAACAATTCAGTTTGGCTGCAGTAAAAAAGTAAAAAATCACTACCAAATCTTTTAGCAGCGGTTTCCCTTATTTATCGGTGGTAATTAATATTGTTAAAACCTTTTTCTTTGTAATTAAGAAAATACCAAAGCCATAGCTGGGAAGAAAATTTGTATAGTTTTATCTATTGTTGACACTTTTTGGATGATGTAAATAAAAATGTTGAATAGAATTAATTATCTACTGTTGCAATGATTCATGATGTAAATATTGAAATTGTATAGTTTTATGTAATTGTATTGCTCTCTTTCGTAGTAGTACGTAGAATTATGACAATGTGCAACAGTGTACATGCAAATTGAAATATTTTTTTTCTACACTTATGGTGATTGATATTTTCGTCCCTAAAAAATGAGGAAAATTTTTTAGAAATCAAACAAAGAATCACTGAAATTAAAGAAAGAAACCAGATAACATATTAATTCCTACTTTTAAACCAAACCTAATTCCCCTAGTGGATACTGATGTGAATCAAATTCATATTCATCCCTATCCATAGTTTTAACATAGATGCGATTTTTTATATCATATCTAGATATCCCCATACAAGATATGGATACCCCTAAAAAATGGATACATATGTGAATCGAATTTGGAATATCGGCAATTTGTTTGCGTCCTTGACTTGTTTAACCTCAATTTGGCTCTCCTTCAGCCGTGGCAGGAGCTGGAGGGTCCAGTCCAATTAAAAAAGGATGGTTTTGGTCATTTCATAGGTGGGATCCAAGTGGGTCCCCCTGTTTTTGGGTGTTTTGTTGGGCTGGACCCTCCAGCTCCTGCTACCACTGGAGGAGCTGGAGAGTCCAGCCCAGTAAAACAAGGGGGGTTTTGGTCATTTCATAGGTGGGACCCAAGTGGTTCCCCCTATTTTTGGGTGTTTTTGTTGGGCTAGACCCTCCAGCTCCCGCCACCCCTAGAGGAGAATACATCCATATGACCTAGACCTTTCTCACCTTGGTGGATATGATTTGCTCTCAATCCATGTCTTTCAGATGTCTTAGCTTTTTTCCTTATTGTCTAGAACCTTTTGATTCTTTATTAGCCCTCAAGATCATAGGCTACTTAATTTTTTTATTATTAGTTGATATCTATACGAATTGGATAGATTACGTTCCAGATTATCCCATCTTGGATTTGGATATCCTCATACTAGATATGGATACCCCTAAATGGATATGGATGTGTATCAAATTCAGATTTTCAACTATCTGGTCACATCCTTAGTGGTTTCTTGTCATCATATGAGAGAGAGAGAGAGGTCGCATGTAGGGGTGAAATAGGGTTGGGTTGGTCTGGGGTTTTTAAAACCATGGCCCAACTCTGAGTCCTCTTAGCTTAACCCAAGTCCAACCCGCCCTAGGCCGGGCTGAGATATCTCAGCCCAGGCCCAACCCTGCCAAGCTCAGCCTAACCTAGCCTGCCCTTGATTGACCCTAATTGGCCCGAGCTAGGCCGGATTGACCCTGATTTTTGCTAGGGCCTGGTTGGCCCTGACTTTCCCTGCTTGATGTGATTGGGGGTTGGTTTGTTTCATACTCAATTGACTATTAGACTTTTTTTTGGGTTTAGTAGATAATTAGGCCTTTTTTTTTTTGGTGGTAAACCAATAGATAAATAGATACTAAATAAAAATTGTAAAATGTAAGCAATAAATTGTGAAACATAACCTAACACGAGACCGGGCCGGGCTGGGCTCAGTGCGAGGACTCAACCCTGGCTCAGCCCAACCCTAACTCAGGGGTTGAAAATTTAAACCCTAACCCACCCTCAAAGTTGAAAAATCCAACCCATGCCCTATTCGGGCTCAGGACGGGCTCGGACCGACAAGGCCAAACTTACACCCCTACTCATGCATTTTTTTTTTAATGAAAAACAACATTAAATAAGTTTTTTTTTTTTATAGAAATATTAAATAAGTCACAATGCATGTTTTGTGGGGCAGGTCTAGTATGCATAATTTTTGCAATTTGTTTGAATGGGCTAGTTGCAGTATTAGAGGGTGTCAATCGATTTGGTTTTGGGATTTCGCTAGGGTTTTCTCTCGGGATAGAAGATAGAAATAGATATCAAAACTGTACCATACCGAGAACAGAAATGCATTTTCAATACCGGTATCGCATTGGGTTTCAGTTTGATTTTTATTCGATACCTAATACAGTTCCTTATTCGGTAGGGATACAACTTATTTGGTAAAGATACAGTTTCCGTATATCGTTCCTTAGTGGGATAGTATTTTAGTATTTTAATCCAATTCCATTATGAAAAGGAGAATTCTAGACATAATGGAAGATCTTCTCACAAATATTTTTTTTTGGGGTAGAAGAAGATCTTCTCACAATTGCTCATTGCTAAAGTCTGGTTTCAGCCCACAAGGCCACAAAAGCACAGAAGCAGGTTATACAGTATAAACTTACAGGAAAAATGTTTTCTTTATCCTCTCAATTACACTGCCTGTACTTGACGTCAAGTACATCTAATAGAGGGAGATGGACCCCACGTGGACCTCACCTCGGGCAGTGTGTTTGGGCAGGGGGTAGAATAGTCATTTCTGTCTCCTCTGTTAGATGTACTTGACGTCAAGTACGGACAGTGAAATTGAGAAAATAAAAATTCAGGAAGATGACCGCCCCATGTATATGTATACTCTAGGTTTAGTTTGGTACAAAGGCAGATAATTCAGTTCGGTTCGACACATATCGGATGTTTTTGCCTTCGAAAATTTTCTTATATAGCCAATTAAGACCGTTTCCTAGGTATTCAAGAGGCAAGGATTTTGCTAACAAAAAGAAGCAAGGTCACTACATCACCTTTCCCCCTTTCATATGATAGAACTAATTACCCATTGTACTTGTCTAGAAAAATTTTGACCAATAAATTTTATACATTACAAATTAATCAGATGTCTCCAAAAAAACAAAGACCTAGGTTTTGTGAGTTGAACATGGAAAAACAACAACATGCATGCATCTTCCTATGAACATGCTCATCCTGAGAAACAGGACTCCAATAAAAATTAAAAAAAATTGGAAAATGGTGGGAACGTTTCCCCCAACTAGAGATGCCTCTTTGCTATTGTTGACTTTTCTTTTGATGTAAATATGAAAACAAAAATGGCAAGGAAAGTGGTGGGAACGTTCTCGACCCGATTAAAAATATGGAAATGTTGAGCTCAGCCGGAGAAACCGGACTCCAATTAAAAATGTATGAAAATGTAACAAGGAAAGTGGTAGGAACGTTGAGTTCCTCAGCTACTAAAGATGCCTCTTGCCATTGTTGACTTTTTCTTCTTTTTTTTTTTTTTTTGGTGAAAAATTGTTGACTTTATCTTGAATATATACATTTATGAACATAATAATTCAAGCAATTTGATAGAAAGAAAGAATGGCAGCAGCTCAGGCCTCTTCTTCTTCATCATCGTCTTCTGATTCGAGTAGTACTTATGATGTGTTTTTGAGCTTTTACGGCGAAGACGTTCGTTACAATTTCTGCGATCACCTCTATCATGCGTTGGTTAATGATGGAATTATAACTTTCAGGGACGAGGATGAACTCCGCAAGGGAAAAGAGATTGGGCCGGAGCTAGTCGATGCAATCCAGAAGTCAAGAATCTCGATTCCCATCTTCTCGAAGAACTATGCTTCAAGCAGATGGTGTCTGAATGAGGTAGCAGAGATATATGAATGCAGTAGAAGAAAGGATCAGAGAGTGATGCCAATTTTCTACAAAGTTGAACCAAGAAATGTGAGACACCAGAACGAGAAATATGCGAAAGCCTTTGAGCAACACCAGATGCGGTTCTCCGAGACAACCATCCAAAAGTGGCGAAATGCTCTGAAAGAGATTGGAGAATTGAAAGGATGGCATTTAAAGAAAGACACGTAAGTAGTCCCAACAGTTTCGTATTAATTGAATCAGACTCATCAACATAACTCAACTTAATTTCGGCTCACTTGATCTTCTGCTGATCAATTGCAATTATATTATATGTTTTATAGAATTGTGATTTATTCCCAAATAGACGTGCTAAGATATAGATATTTTTATTCATGTGATTCGCTTGCATATATTAGTTATAAGATATTTTCTTTTTTAATTTTATATATAGGTTTTGAAAATGATTAATTGTATTAATTTGATCATTTATTTTGAGATTATTGGATTGAGGTTTATAGGGTAGATCAAGTAGTACATGTTGCTTGTTCCTTGCAAACCTCACCTCAGTAAGAACTATCATAAAATAGCTAGATTCAAGGTCCATTTGTTAATTATAAATATTTTTAATTAAAAGACGTTGAATTTCGATTTCTTTTAACATCATAATATTGAAATCTTTTTAATGTATTAGAGAAAAATATTTGTTGTCCCCCTCTTCGATCTCCTTTCTTTTTTCGTAGAAATTTTTCGATCCTTTTTTCTATGTATTCACTTTTAAGAAGAAAATTTTGGGTTTAAGAGTATCTGAGAAAAAAAAAAAAATAACAATTTGTTTAATGGCCAACAAATGTGAATAAAAATATGAGATATTGCTTATCATTTTTCTTCACCCTACTAGCTACTCTATTTGCTCATTTGTGAACAATTTTGGTGGAGAATAAATACTAAAATCTAAACAAAAAACTAAGACGAAAACACATGGTAAGACTTGTATAATCCACTTCAGTTCACATAATTTATTACTTTTGAATTGGTTTCTTCTCTATTGAATTTTTTGATTCGTTTCCTTATGTATATAATTAATCGATCACCCAAAGTATTTATTTATTTTTTGTTTGAATTATGCAGGTATGAAGTAGAGTTAATAAATAACATTGTTAAAACAATTGGCAGTACATTGAACAAGCGACTCTTGAATGTTCCTAACGACCTAGTTGGAATCCAACTTCATATAAAAGAAATGTTGATGCGATTAGATATTAAATCTAACAACAGAAAAATTGTGGGGATCCATGGCCTCGGTGGCATTGGAAAGACAACGATCGCTAAGGCTGTCTATAATAAAGTCTTTCATCACTTTGAAGGGTGTAGCTTTATTGCAAATGTTCGAGAAACTGCTCAACATTATAATGGAATTGTTCATTTGCAGAAGAAACTTATCTTGGACTTGAAACAAGAAAATAAAGATATTACTAGTGAGGATGATGGAATTAACATGATTCAGACAATTTTGCATGAAAAAAAAGTTCTAATTGTTCTTGATGATGTGGATCAGAATTCTCAAGTAAAATATTTAGTTGGGGATCGCAAATGGTTTGGTGTTGGAAGTAAGATCATTATCACAACCAGAGATAAGCAAATTTTACGTGCTCAAGACGCAGAACAGATTTACGAGCCCAGCGTAATGAATGAAGATGATTCTCTTCAACTTTTTGGCCGTCATGCATTTAAAACTAAACAACCTCCAGAAGATTATTCGGATCTCTCAAAAGCAATGGTAGAAACTACTGGAGGACTTCCCTTCGCTCTTGAAGTTATAGGTTTATCTTTATATTCACAGGGAAAACAATATTGGGAAGACATGGTAAAGAAGTTGCAAAAAGTTCCCAATAATGATGTCATGGAAAGATTGAAAATAAGTTATGATGCATTAGATGATGAGCAGCAACGAATGTTTCTTGATACTGCTTGATTTTTCATTGGAATGGAAAAAGATATTGTACGTTACATATGGAATGGGTGTGATTTTTTTTCTCAAATAGGGCTTGATGCTCTTTGTGCAAGGTCTATGGTAACAATAAGTGAAAAAGGTGAGTTAGGTATGCATGATCTATTTCGGGAACTTGGAAGGAAAATTGTTTATCAAGAGAATGGTGCACCAAGGATGCGTACTCGAATATGGTCTCAAAAGGATGTCTTGGATGTACTGAATACACAAACGGTAGGTATTGAATATGCATACTTTATTTTTTGTGAGGACCTTGTAAATTCGGTCTTTGATAGATTTTTTTTGGTTTATTATACAAATCTTAGATGGTACTTTAATTAAGGGTCACTTTTTTTGCAGGAAATAAGTAGTGTTGAAGGACTCAGTTTTGACTTTAGAAATATATCAAGGAGTGAAGATTTGATGAGCGAAGGATTTGCTGCAATGACAAGACTAAGGTTACTCCGAGTCGATTATGCACGGTTTTCTTGGAACTTCACCAATCCTTTTTCAGAACTGATATGGCTTAGTTGGAAAGGATGCCCTGACCAATATGCACAAACCAATTTTCGTCCACGGAAACTGACAGTTCTTGATCTATCATATAGTAAAATCACCAAAAACTGGATGGGTTGGAAGGACATCAAGGTCTCACAGAACTTCTCTCTTTTATTTAATTTGTTTATATCAAAAGTCTTTAAAAATAGAAATTAAAAAAACTTAAAATTTTCTTGTAGGCCTTCTTATTAAGTTAGTTACTATATTTTTTATTTTGCAGAGGGCAGAAAAGCTAAAATTTCTAAATCTGACATCTTGTCATCAACTATCTAGTATTCCTGACATTTCAGCAAATCCACTTTTGGAGGTATTGCTTCTTAAAGACTGTAGAAATTTGGATGAAATTGATACATCCATTTGTTGTCTCACGAACTTAGTCATGTTAGACATGAGTCAGTGTGGGAGACTAAAGGATCTGCCAAGTGAAATTTGTAAGTTGACTTCTCTCCAAGAACTCAATTTACACGGATGCAGAAGTCTAAAGAAGTTGCCGGAGAAATTGGGCCATATGATATTCTTGACAGAACTTGATTTAGGAGAGTGCAAGAGTCTAGAGGATCTCCCAAGTGAAATTTGTAAGTTGAGGTCTCTCAAAAAACTCGATTTAAAAGGATGTACAAATCTAAAGAAGTTGCCGGAGAAATTCGGCGACATGATATCCTTGATAGAACTTGGTTTAAGTCTTGGCGAGGGTGTAGTGGATTTCCCATGTGAAATTTCTGAGTTGATTGCTCTCCAAAGCCTCAGTTTACGTTCATGCGGAAGTTTGACATCCATCACATGTCTTCCCTCAAGTTTGACCAAACTTCATGTTAGTCATTGCTATTCAATTCAAAACATCTCAGTTCTTCACTCCACAAGTTTGATTAGCCTTGGTTTTTGGGAATGCCATTCAATTCGACACATCAAAGATCTTCCCTCAAGTTTGACGAGCTTAGTTATTAGTGATTGCAACTCAATGGTAAAACTATCAAGTACATCAGAAGGGTTGAGAAATTTAAAGACATTACGTTGTTCCAGCCTTGAAGAAATTGAAGGTGTTGACGACAAATTGGACTCACTAGAGGTCCTCCATATTGGTGGTTGTTGCAGATCATTACCAAAACTGAGGGGCTCGAAAAATCTAAGGACTTTAGAGCTCAGTTCGAACGACGTCATAACCGAATTTGAAGGCGGTGAGGGGATGGAATCTCTAGAGGTGTTGGAAATACTGAGTTGCAGATCATTAAGAAAAATTCCATATCTGCGAGATTCGAAAAGACTCAGAAAACTACAAATCGATGAATGTCCGGAATTATCAGAGATTGAGGGGCTTGAGGAGTATGAATCCTTACAGAAATTATCGATTAATGGGGCCACATCATTAAAAGCATTACCGGAGGATATCTCAAACCTCAAGAACCTCATCTATTTAGGTATCTATGATTGCTGCTACTCTATGGAAAGATTTCCTGATCTTTCAAACTTAAAAGAGTTGAGGGAATTAGATATTGGAAAACCGGGGAGGTTAATGAGGTTTTCGAATTTCCCAACTCAGGAGGATCGGGGGAGGTTATTAACCGAAATTCCAGGACTTGACAAATTGGAGTCTTTGCGAAAATTGGGAATATCAGGATGCATAGACATTGGAAGATTACCGGATCTGTCAAACTTGAACAAGTTGAATAAGCTGATGATTAAAGGTTGCAAGAATCTAACGGAGATTCATGGTATCGATAGATTGGAAAACTTAGAGATTTTGGCAATTAGTGGGTGCGAGTCCTTGGAAATATTACCCGATCTCTCAAACTTGAAAAACTTAGAACACCTAATTGCTAAGGACTGCAAGAAGCTAACTGAGATTCAAGCTGATAATGGATTGGAATCTTTGCAAGTGTTGGATGTTAGGGGTTGTATATCCTTGGAAAAATTACCAGATCTGACAAAGTCAAAGCATTTTCATCAACTAAATAATGTGCGCTTTCGAGAGCTCACTGTTATTGATCGAATAAAACTCTTGACCGATGGTGGGTGCACAAAATTTCCTTGTACATGACAAATTTATTCAAGGTACCCCCCTCTCTCTCTCTCTCTCTCTCTCTCTTTCTCTCTCTCTCTCTCTCTCTCTCTCTCTCTTCAAATGAATCGGACTTTTTTGCATTTAAAATTCAGTCTGGGTTTTCTTAGATGTGCTATTTTTTTCATGTGAAAAAATTAAATAGGGTGAAAATTTTATTCCCTTGATCTTTCTTTTTTCCACTCAACTGTACTCTACCCATCATATTAGAGCTTATTCCCTTGATCTTTCTTTTTCTTCAATTAGTCTCATCTTCTCATACAAGTTTTCATAGCTTTACAATGTATAACTGATTTAATATATAGATCCAAAAAATTTCATTCATGTCGTTGATAACCTATGAAATTTAATATATATCTTGAAATATTTGATTAGGACAGAAAATTATATATATGATGTGGATAACATGCAACAACTAATCAATAAATTGAAGCGTTAATTGCCAACTGTGTGGCTTTTATCTTTATGCCTTTTCTCTTTTGTTTGTTAAGGCTCCATCAACTCTATAAATCTTTGAGCTTTTAGGCCCTCTATTCTCCTGTTTTAATTTTGTGTGCAACTTATGGACTTTTTTATTTTCATTTTCAATTACAGTAGCCTTTGTTTGCATGATATAGCTTCTTCTTCTTTTTTTTCCTTCTTTGTTTTTTGTCGTTAAGGCTCCATTGACTCTGTAAAATTTTGGGATTTTTGGTCCTTTGCTCTCCTGTATTTTAACATTAATAAGTTCTTCTTTCCTAAAAATTGATATCAACTAATCTTCTCAAAATCAGATCCTTGAAAGGTTTTGATTTGGAAAAAAAAGGTTTTGATTTGGAAAAAAAGGCCAAGGAGAGACTTGTCACTGCAAAGTTGTTGGGTCACGAGATCACCTTCCTTTTGATTGGTTTCTCAAATGGCAAGTACCCTTCCCAAAGACACCCTCGTGCAGATTAGTCCAAGATGTAACTTGCAAGTTAATCAAAGTAACATCCAAGGTATGGACATTGATTCACAGGCCTTTCACTAAATTCAATTGTCAGTCTAAATCTAAATTCAGTCTGTAAATTTTGCCTTCTATTCATGCACAATTTCTTCAATAAAATTCTTATTTATTTATTTATTTTTTTTTTTTTTTTTGGTAGAACTTATTTATTTATTAATCCTTAGCATAAAGGTTTTACTTCATTCTGGTTACTGCTTATGTCAGAATGAAAAAGGAGACCTAGAGCAACACGAAACAGTTTCACAACAAACAAATTCATATTATAGCATTGATAGTATTATCTTACATCCATTGTTATTGATATATTGCCATTGTTAGGTACTGCATTCACAATTATATGGTTCATGTGCATTCAAATTTATCACCTATATTGGGAGGGTCATCCACTTTGATGGGATGTTCGGAGGCGGGGATAGCTACATTGAGGTGTGTATGCAAAGCATAGTTCTCACGGCGTCATAGCGATCCCAGTCAGTGGAGGGGTGTCTGATCGATATATCGACACGTCGCCTGCCATGGCATGGCGATCATGTCGACCATGGCAGAATTGCAATTAAATCCAAAGTTGAATGGCAAAGTTGAATGGCAAACTAGTAGATAAATCAAGATTTATAAGAGCAATGGCAAAATTGTAACTAATCGGACCGGGCTAGGCCGGGTTGGCCCTGATTGACCCTGATTTTTGCTAGGGCCTGGTTGGCCCTGACTTGCCCTGCTTCATGTGATTGGAGATTGGTTTGTTTCATATTCAATTGACTATTAGACTTTTCTTTGGGTTCAATAGATAATTAGCCTCTCTTTTTTTTTGTGTGGTAAACCAATAGATAATTAGATACTAAATAAAAATTGTAAAATGTAAGCAATAAATTGTAAAGCATAACCTAACACAAGGCCAAGCCAGGTTGGGCTTAGCCCGAGGCCTCAACCCAGGCTCAGCTCAACTCTAACCCAGGGCTTGAAAATTTAAACCCTAACCCAGCCTCAGGGTTGAAAAATCCAGCCCAGGCACTATTCGGGCTCGGGCTGACAGGGACAAACTTACACCCCTACTCACATGCATTTTTTTTTAATGAAAAACAACATTAAATAAGTCTTTTTTTTTTTTTTGGGTAGAAACATTAAATAAGTCACAATGCATGTTTTGTGGGGCAGGTCTAGTATTGCATAATTTTTGCAATTTTTTTAAATGGGTTAGTTGCAGTGTTAAAGGGTGTCAATCGGTTTGGTTTTGGGATTTCGCTATGGTTTCCTCTCGGTATAGAAGACAGAAGTAGATACCAAAACTGTACCATACCGAGAACAAGAATGTATTTTCAATACCGGTATCGCATTGGGTTGGTATGGTTTCGGTTTAATTTTTATTCAATGGCTAATACAGTTCCTTATTCAGTACGGATACAACTTCTTATTTGGTAAAGATACAGTTTCCGTATACTATTCCTTATTGGGACACTATTTTAGAAGGCCACACTCCCTGTCAGAGTTTTTTTTCCCTTTAGTATTTTAATCCAATTCCATTATGAAAAGGAGAATTCTACACATAATGGTAGATCTTCTCACAAGCCCATTACTAAAGTCTGGTTTCAGCCCACAAGGCCACAAAAGCGCGGATTATACAGTTCAAACTTATAGCGAAAAATGTTCTCTGTTTTTTTTTTTTTTTTTTGGGGGGGGGGGGAGATGACCGCCCTGCCCCCCATGAAGGGTAGAAATGCACATATGGCCTTTGCGCTCCCCCACAAAGAATGCTCTCCCAAACTTATATTATATATATATATAAATGTATAGTCTAGGTTCAGTTTTATACAAAAACGGACAATTCAGTTCGGTTCAATACATATCGAATGGTTTTGCCTTTGAAACTGATACCATATGGAACCAAGGAAGATTCTTTTTCTCATACCACAGTTGTCCCGATTCTTCTTCGATTCGATTTGATTCGATATGTTTTGAACGGTTAGATTTGATTTCAGTTCTAAATTTACACCCTTACTAGTGTTGATGATACTCATACCAAAGCCGTATATGAAAAAAATGACATACAGATTGTAGGTAGTGCACATCTTCTCACACTGTCTCTCCTTCTTGACATTTTTTAACTCTTTCTCTCTCTCTCTCTCTCATCACGTTGGCCTCCATGTATTCAATTCGTGAGACATTACCTCGACATATGCTTATTGGCCCCGCATTGATGCAGGGGCCATGCAGCCTAGCAGCAATCCCACTCCCCTTATTTTGACAAGAAAGAGCATGTCTGTGCTTCAAAGGGAGGTTAGTAGCCACATGACAACCGTGATTGACTCTGCATCGCTATCAATTCTACCAATCCTTGCCCCAATTTTGCAATAATCAAGTAGTTGATTTGAGTTCATAAATCCAAAAAAAGTTAACAAGCAAATATATCAAAAATACTCCAAATATCATGAATTGTGTCAAACCATCATTGGCTGCATGTGAGTAACATTAAAAGAAAGAAAAAGCTAATGGTCCCATCTCAACCACACATCCATGTGATTAAACAAAATAAAATGTTATAAGGACCAACCTTTCTTATGGTCCACTTCGCCCCCATTCCATGTGATTATGTGAATTAGAGTCTAGATTTCTAAGCACTAAGATAAAAGGCTCTTTGACCACACCTGAAGATCGAGTGATCTTTAGGTGATCGAGCGTCTCTTTTGGTTATCCATCCAGAGCTGATAGAATATTTATAGGAAACTTCTCCATGGGGGAGGGGGAAATGACCTCCGTGTTTATGGGAAATTTCTGCCTTTCGATGGGGGTGCAATAGTCATTTCACTTGCCTCTGTGTCTGGGCGCAGAAATAGTCATTACCTTGCATTGATATAGTACTCGATACTGTGTTTTAAAACCATGTTTCGGGATGGATTTTGACACCCCTTAATTTATCCAAGTAACATATTACCCATTTGAATTTGATGTGATATACCACCATAGTTAGTTAAAATGTGTTTTAAACGTCTTTTTTTTTTTTTTTATGAATTAATCTTAATTATACATAAAAAAAACACTCTTAAATATAGCAAAAGTTGTAAATGTGGTTGTCGTTTTTGGAGTGAAAAAAAAAAATGCACTTTTTAGAAAAAGAAAATCCAATTTTAATTTCTAAAAAAATTATATTAGATAAATTTATGACTCATACATCAGATATATTAATAGTTAATTAATACAAGAATTAGTATACAATTTATATGTTTATATTGCCATTTTTTGGTCTTGTATTTTTTCAAATCTAGATTCGTATTGCTGATGACTCCACACTTATAGTCACTGGAGGGATTTAGAAACAGAAAACAGAGGGGACCAAAACGCCTTCTGATCATGGAATGAGGTATCAGTACGTATCGAATGACAATATCGGCCGGATTGTATTGCTTTCGGCCGAGGCCAATACCGAATCCTAGTTGATCCTACATTAGGCATCGATATGATCAAATCAAGAGTAAAATCTTTTGAAAAAAAAAAACCCTAACTGTAATGAGAAGTAGGGGTAAAAGTGATCGAAACGGATCAATTCGAATCAGTATCATATTGGTATTGGCAAAGACAAATACCGTCTTGATACCAATATCTCAATCCAACTGTCTAGGCTCACATCCCATGCTCCATCGGTTCTTAATGTTCTTTCATTGGATCATCGGAGCAAAGTAGTTTAGAAAAAATTTCCATTCACGTTCCATGAAAGAAAAGTACACACATCAATAGTTGTCAATATCTATCCCTTATTTACAAATGATTGAAAATATCTCCTTTTATGCGATAATATTCTATGAACACCATTCGAACTCTTTCTTCTTTGTATACCGTGGATGAAGGAAAATTTAATCCAAACTGTTTTATGCCTTTCTTGACTTATTGGTTAAGCGAGGTATTTTTGATTCATTGACCAAAAAATTTACCAAACAACCCTCATTCATATTTCGAACTCAATAATAATGGCCACACACCTCTTCAATCAATTCAAAGTACTTGAACAAAAGGTAATGAGGTGAGGGAACCACAGCTCCCCTTGTTCACAACTACTTTCTCAACTTTCAATTTCAAGTGAGGAGCCACACCTAAGACATCATAGACAGTTATCAACTACACCAAAAAGCTGACATTAAAATTCTCTTGTGACTGCGCTTTTCTTGTGGTCCCCTTCATCCCCTCCACTTGGAATTAAAGCAATCCTTGATTTTTTTGTATAACCATTTCGAAGTAACCCTAAATAGCACACACTATTCAGGTACCTTACCCCACCACCCTAAATCTTTAGGGCAGTCTTCCAAAGGTTCCAAAGCAAAATGGCTTTGGACATTGGAAAGAGTCCAGTTGATTGACCTACAAATTTTCTATTTTTGCCCATCATAATACTTTAATGGAAAAAAATTCTCTGACATTATACTCTATACCAAGATGTACTGTTAATCCTTTGGAATTGGTATGTAATTTATGTGATTATATTTTCAACAACAAAAAAATGCATTGTGTGCATCGGTGCTTGGGTTTAATCCTACATGGAATGTGTGTGTGGTGTATATCGTGCATATTTTCCATTTTATGATTTTAAAAATCAATTAACCTTTTGGGATTAGTGTGTGACTTGTGTGATTACACTTATATTAAAAAAATGATACTTCGAAGTCTGAAAATCACGATTGACTTGGCATCGCTAGAGCTTACTAATTCCACCAATCCTGGCCCCCGCCCTAACCACACCACCCCCCCTCCCCCAAAAAAATTTAAATAAATAAATAACTGAAATAATTTTGCAATTAATTCATGTGGTTGATCTGACTAAATAAATCCAAAATGTAAACAAGCAAACCAAAGATACTGTATATATCATGAATTGTCTCCAAATCATCATTCGCTGCATGTGAGTGACACAAAAGAAAGAAAAAGCTGATGTCCCACCTCAACCACATCTCCATTTGATTAAACCAAAAAAAAATGTTATAAGGACCATCCTTCCATCCCATGTGAATCAAAGTTAGATTTCTAACCATTAAGATAAGGGAAAATTACGAAAAAAAAAAACCCTATAGTGTAAAAAAATTACACTGATCCCCTCAAAATTACATCCACCTCCTCTTTGAAGAGAGTAAGTGTAATTTTGAGAGGGATCGATGTAATTTTTTCAAACTATAGGAATGATAAACGTACTTTTCCCTAAAAACTCTTTGACCACACCTGGAGAGTAATCTTTAGGTGAGCTTTTGTTTTAGGTTGGGGGGGGGGGGGGGGGGGGTGTTTTTGGTTGGTTTTTTTTTTGTGGGGTTGTTTTTGTGGGGGGGGGGGGGTGGGGGGGGTTGTGGGGGGGGGGGGGGGGGGGGGTGGGGGGGGGGGGGGGGGGGGGGGGGGGGGGGGGGGGGGGGGTTTTTTTTTTTTTTTTTTTTTTTTTTTTTTTTTTTTTTTTTTTTTTTTTTTTTTTTTTTTTTTTTTTTTTTTGGGTGTGGGGGGGGGGGGGGGGGGGGGGGGGGGGGGGGGGGGGGGGGGTTTTGGGGGGGGGGGGGGGGGGGGGGGTTTTTTTTTTTTTGGGGGGGGGGGGGGGGTGGGGGGGGGGGGGGGGGGGGGGGGGGGGGGTTTTTTTTTTTTTTTTTTTTGGGTGTTTGGGGGGGGTTGTTTGGGGGGGGGACCCATGGCTGAATAGATAGAATATTAAAGGGAAACCCCTCGATGAGTGTGGGAAAAATTGGTCCATATTTATTTGTTAAATTTTGAATCCTAGCTTAATTGTTTAGCCTTTCATTAATTGGATTTACTTTATAATATTTTTTTGCCATTATAATAAATGAATGTTGATGTGATAATTTTAACTATTGGATGGATAAAGACTATAAATTGAGAACCTTTATCCCCGCAATTTGCCTGTCCGTCAATTTTCTCAATTCCATCTAATAGGGGGAAAATGACCACCTTACCCCTTGTCCGAACACACTGCCCGAATGCAGTCTACCTCTCTCTATTAAAGGGAATTGAGAAAATTCATAGACATACAAATTGAGGTGATATTTTTTCATAAATTAAACGAGATGTAAACAATACAAAACTAGAGCAAATGCACTAGCATTTGAATTCATATCCTAGGGGTATCACATGGAGTCTGATTTTAATCGGTTCAAATCGGCTTTTGGCATGTGCCGGCCCAAACTAAAGCTGAAACGTTATGGTGAGATTTATTTTGTGTCATTTTCGGTTTCGAACTAGTTTGATTCTAGATTTTTATCGAATTGGTACATGGTTTGGTTTCAATCCAATCTGGTTTTTTTTTTTTTTTTTTCTCGATCGGTCCGACATGCTTAGGACACAATTTTAAAACTTCCTCAGTGTATTAGGCTATTAGCCGATACGTACTGATACTAAGCCGATATGACCAGAAAATTATCTTTTATCAAATATGGCTTTTTTTAATTTTGAAATATGACCTGATATAGTACTTGATACCATGTTTTAAAACCGCGATTTGGGATGGATTTTGACACCCCTATAATAATATATCTAATTAACATTTTACCTATCCACATTTGATATGATATATGACTATAATTAGTTAAAATGCGTTTTAAATGTCTCTTTTGCCGTAATTCCGAATTGTTCTTAATGAAAGGAAAAAAAAAAAAAAAAAAAACTCTTAGATACAGTAAAAGTTTTAAATGTGGTTACTGTTTTTGGAGTGAAAAAATATATATATCTGCTCTTTTTTTATAAAAGCTCAAAATTTTGAATTTTAAAAAATAATAATAATATTAGATAAACTTATGATCCATAAATCAAATATAATAATTAATTAATAAGACAAGAATTAGTCTACAATTTCAATGTTTATATTGCCATTTTTCAAATCTAGGTTCATATTGCTGATGACCCCACTCCTCAAGTCACCGGAGGGATTTAGAGAGAGAAAACCAGGGGAAGGGGGGGGGGTGGGAAACGCCTTCCGATGATGGAATGAGGTATCAGTATTAGATCGACGGTATTGGTTGGATCATATTGCTTTTAGCCTAGGGTGATACCGATTACTAGCTGATCCTAGATTAGGTATCGGTATCGAATCAAGGGTAAAATCAAAAAATAAAAAAAAAAACCTGATTTTTAATGAGAAGTAGGGGTAAAACCCATCGATAGGGATCAATCCGAATCAGTATCGTATCGGTATTGATGAAGACAAATACTCTCCCCGAGATCAATACCTCAATCCCAGCTTCATAGGCTCACATCCCACATTCCATCTGTCCTTAATATTCTCTCATTGGACCATCAAAGCAAAGTAGTTTGGAGAAAATTTCCAATCACGTTGCATGAAGGCACAGTACACCCATCAATGGTTGTCGACGTCTACCCTTTATTTACAAATGATTCAAAATATTTCCATTCATGCGACAATATCCTAAGAAAGATTAAAGTCTTTTTCAATTCTTTGATCGTCAGATGCAATGCAGTGTAGGGTTGAGAGGTTGATATTTAGCAGATGCGATATCTAACGATCCAAGGTCGATTGAAGAGGATTTTTTTTCCTACTATGAATACCATTCGAAACTCTTCCTTCTCCCTGGACCTTTGGATGAAGGAAAATTTAATCCAAACTGTTTTACGCCTTTCTTAACGTATTGGTTAAGCGAGGTATTTTTGATTCACTGACCAAGAAATTTACCAAACAACCCCCATTCATATTTCCAACTCAATAATAATGGCCACATACCTCTTCGATCAACTCAAAAGTACCTGAGGGACCCGCAGCTCCCCTTGTTCACACTTCCAAGTTTCAAGTGAGGAGCCACACCTACCTATAATAAGCAAAACACACTAGGACATCATAGTCAGTTATCACCTACACCAAAAGCTGACATTAAAATTCTCTTGTGACTGCCCTACACAACAAAGTACACACTACCCAGTTACCCCACCACCCTAAATATTTAGGACAGTCTACCAAAGGTTCCAAAGCAAAATGGCTTTGGACATTGGAAAGAGTCCAGTTGGTTGACCTACAAATTTCCCATTATTGCCCATCATAACACTTCAATGGAAAAAAATTTTCTCTTTCAGTATACCCTACACCAAGGTGTATAGTGAAGGGGTATTTTGGTCTGACTACAATTTTTCAGATTAAATTGAGAATTTCTTACTGTCCTAGGAAACAACACTGACCTAGCCGCGATACTCAGAGGGAATGTTGTAGGGTCACTGTGACTGTGTGGTTTAAGGGGTGGAAAGGTAAATTTCTTTATACAGTGCCTCCCCCACTCCCAACTGTTTCTGCCTTTCTGGTCATTTCATTTTTTCTGTTTTTTTACTATTTATGTTAATTTAATATTCGTCTCTCTCTCTCTACAGGTCTCGTGCTGTGGATGCAAAGGTGCTAGTGCTACAGGGGAGGTGATCCAGCCAGCAATTAAAGGGTACTTTATTATTTATTTTGGCTGGATTGATTGTTTACCTGAAACTATTGTCATTTCTGAATTTCTCTGACTCCTGTTTCCAACGCTTTTGGTTCTTTCATCTGATCTATAGAGATTTTTCCTACTTTCCTTTTGTTCTTGTCGTTTCTTTTAATGGGTTTGTTTTTGTTTTGTTGAATTATGAGTTTGCGGACCCAGTTTCACGCTTTGTTTGTCTGTGACCTACAATGTCATGTTATTTTCTGACCTGGGTTTGATTCAGATTCATTCATCTGAACCATTTTGGATTGAAATGGTTTTCTCCCCTTAATTTCTGAGTTTTCTCTGTTGCCGGTCTCTGCAGAAACGAAGTTCTGGAGTTTATGTTGTTTTCTTCTTCCAGGGATTTCAGGTAAGGGTTATCAATTTCTCTTTATTTGTCTTCACTCATGGGTTTCGTACATTGATTTTCTCTATTTTTGGTATCCATTGGTTCTTTATCTTTCTCGTTTTCTGAGTCTAAGCAGAGAAATTCATTATTTTTGGATTTTATTTAGGGATTGCTTTTATGTTTTATCTTTATCCTTATGTCTATTCTGATACGATGTCATGTTTCATTTCAACAAGTTTTTTATTTTATTTTTTTTTTTAAATTAGCATTTGGGTATGAGTGGAATTGATGTTTTGAGAACTTAATTTGGTTTTGTATCACCGAGCTTTAATAGTTACACAGAGAGATTCATATTAATGGGCATGTATTGAAATGGGTTTGTTTCTTTTCTTCCTCAGGGTGGTTGAGCTCACAGAGAGGTGCATTTTTATGTGTTACAAAGATGCAGAGACAGGGAAATTGGGTGTAGAAAGCCAATGAATTTGCCGAAACTGTAAGCATATGGGATTCTCTGGTCGCCACATGAAGTCTTTGGCTTGCAAATGCCTCTCTTTTGTGTTTATTGCCCTTCTTTTCAGAGCTTTACTGTTTCCTACTTTCCCCAGTTTTGGTGGGTTCCAACAGAACAACTTATATCTGGTCCACAGTTCTTCTTCACAATTACATTCCGAATTTGGAGTTAGGAAAGATAAGTTCCTTGAGGTTCCCCAGATTGTTTGGGGACTAAACAATCAGAAAATTGCTTTTGCAAGGGCATGTCTGACTGCAAGAATGCTGAACAGAACTCTGTTGATGCCTAACTTTAGTGCTTCATTGTTTTACAAAGAAGTTGAACTATTGCAGCCTATTTCTTTTGATAAGGTTTTTAATTTTCAAAGGTTTAATTCCATCTGTAAAGGGTTTGTGCATTTGGGTCATTTCTCAGATATTTCTAATCGCGCTAGAGTGTTTGAGCTTCAGAAAGGAAGTGGAAGGAAGTGGACTGCGGAGAGAGATTTGAATCAATTGAGACAGATTAAAGAGGATTCAGCTGATGATTTTGAGGTCATTCGGATCATTGGTAAGAATCCATTTTTGTGGCATGACCATTGGCCTGTTAATGATTATGCAAAGGTCTTTGAATGTTTAGTTTTAGTAGATGAGATAGCAGAGGAAGCCGAAAAAGTTGTTTCTAAGATTAGACAAATGGGAAGTAGCCCAGGGAGAGAAACTGATACTGTAAGAACTAATGTTGACTCAAATAATTCTTCTTCCCAGCCTACACCCTATGTTGCTGTCCACATGAGGGTGGAGAAAGATTGGATGATTCATTGCAAAAAGCTAGAGCAGAGGTCCAACATTAACCAAATCTGCAGCAGTAAAGAGGAGATTGTGGAGAGGGTAGGGCACATTGTTGGTATGAGAGGCCGCACTATCATTTATCTCGCCATAGCTGATAGTCTTCTTGAAGATTCCTCAATCTTGAGTGGTTGGAAGGAAGGGTTGCTTCTTTTTGAAAAGAAGAAGTTGGGAGTCTGGGATATCTACGAGAAATACCCTTACCTCATTAAATCAGCAATTGACTATGAAGTGTGCTTGAGGGCTGATGTCTTTGTTGGGAATAGCTTTTCTACATTTTCTAATCTTATAGTACTAGAGAGGACGCAGAAAATGATCAGAATGGGTGTGACAAGATCATGTGACATGGATGCAAGATGGCCGTCTTATGCCTATAATATTTTGGGGGAATCTGGAGGACCTCAGAGATGGATGACCAAAATGTCTGATTCAAGCCTCCGAGCCATTAGCTATGGTACTAATAACATCTCTTGCTGAAAGTTCTGCAGTTCTTTTGTTCTCCAAAGACCTATTGGCTCCACTTCTGTTCAGTTACAGAATTGAAAACTTCAGCTTCAAGGGTTGGTATGTCTTCAAGAATATATTCTTTGTAAAGAAGAGTAATAATAATGACATCAGGTGATAGTCAAAATTAGTTTTTATTTTTGTAAATTGAAAACATTTTTAATTCTTTTTTGATGATTAACAAGTTATATTTACATGTGTTCATAGTCTCATAGAGAAGATTTTCATGTTTCTTTGGAAATGTTTGTAGAACATGGTCTTGGCCAATGTAGGAGGTCTAATTTTTTTTTTTGATTTCCTTTTTAATTTTTGATTTATGTAGTAATGGAGAAAAATTTAAGTGCAAATGGAATGAAATCTATGAACTATTTTCTTCAAACCCACAAATTAATCTTCTATAATCTTGTTCTTTTCTTTTGTGACCAAATAATATTTTCTCTTGAGGGAGATTTTGCCCTGCATTCATTATACATGGAATAGGAATCCATATTTTGGAGAAACCACTGCTATGAATAAAGGTGTAAGTACTGATGTAGGTGTCTTCAATGTATGCCTCTGCACCTCCTTCATGAATTTACTTATTTGTTTTAACCTTAATGATTTCTTTTGCCTTCATTTTTGGGATAGATGAAGGTTGTGCTGAAAATTTTCATCCTGAGCCAGATGTAAACCTTTTCTTCATAGTCTTATATCCTCAAGTGGCCTAATGTAGGAAGAGTTTCCACTTGTTGAGTTTGGGGATCAAATAACCCAATTAATGTGTCACCGGCCAGAATCAAAGAAATTGGAACTCCAATCCCCGCATCTTTCTCTTTCACACTGCAGTAGCAATGAGCTATAACTCGATACAATCTCCTTCAAGCGGTTTGCGACTGAAATCTAGAGCTAATCCCCTCTTTTGTGGAACCGCTTCTTGCCCATTTCCAGCTTTCCTTGTCGACCAGATTTAGCTACCATATCCTGCCGTCTCCATATTTTAGGTTCATCTTGTAGACTTTTCCAATAAATCCATTTCAACTCACAAACTCTATCGGAACAAACTGCACCATTAACAACACAACATCCCCTGTTCTGTATTCACCCTCATTTTTTATTTGAAGATGAAGGGAACCATAACAACCAATATCTAAACTATGGATGAGTTCATTTTGGTTGATGGAATGGAGTATTGAAAAGAAATTTTTTTTCACTACATTGGATAATACTTCAGCAAATTTAAGCTTTGTTGAGTTCTTGAAATCAAATTTGACACAGAAGAATGCTAGTGTATGTGGGTGAATTTTTTTCATACCCGTTGTTGTGCCCTTATACTCACTCTCATTGTTCAAGATGGTTTGAAGTGTGTTGATGAGTCTGTGCCGTTGATTCAGTCTAGTATAAAATATGTCAAGGATTCCCAGGCAAGAAAAGTGAAGTTCTTAGAACTTTGAAACCACGTTGAAATATCTAGTACTAAGAGGTTGCAGGGAGATGTCACCATGAGGTGGAACTCCACATACCATATTTTTGCATCCACATTGTTTTATAAGAGTGCATTTCAGAACCTTAAGTTGATGGACGCGAAATATGAGGATTGTCCAGAACCTAAACAATGGTAGAGGATGGAGCAACTAATGAGGTTTTTGGAGCCCTTCGATGAACCCCATTCTCTGCCTCAAATCTTCTGGAAGAGCTACAAATCTCTGTTGGAAGAGATTACAGCTGGGAAGGATTTCATGAAGATGGCACATGAGATGAAGAAAAAGTTTGGTAAGTATTGGAGAAATTACAGCCTGATCTTAGCCTTTGATGTGGCCTTTGACCCTAGATAGAAGTTGGGCTTTATGGAATTGGCTTTTATTAAGATTTCTTCCCTAGACCTGGATGCATATGGGATTTTCTCATTCACGGTATTCAGTCTCAATAGTGGAGGGTGCCAATACGATACCAACTGATACTACACAAAAGAGAACCAAAAAAGGGGGGGGGGGGGGTCTTGGATGTCTTGACCCGTCTTGGTCTAGATGACCCAAGATGGGCAGATACACACCAAGACAACACCTCAGAAGCAGCAGCAGCCACAGTCGCAGCCGCCATCACAGCATCTGCGCCAGTGGCTATGGGAAACCCTCAGCTGACCCCATGTCCCTTTTCCTTTCCTCGTTTATACTTTAAGCAAATATTCCTTTGGTCTGTTCATCCATGGAAGCTTTCATGCACTAACCACCTAATGTGTTACATGGAAGGATGATTTGGCTAAAAGGTTCTCACTTGTGTGGACTTGTCTTTGTTGACAATACTCAATACTGGTCCTTGGGATTTTTGCTGGTTATCTTGTAGGCATATTGGTAAACTGCCCATAGTCTAGACCACCAATGTGAAATACTGACTTCAATCTGTTGTACCCTCTTTCTATCTCTCTTTTCATCTCTAACTAGGAAATCAGTTTTATTATTAAGATTATTGTTGTTATTATTATTATTTCTGGTGGTGGTGGCAATTCTATTCTCCTGGGTATTCTGAATTCAAAATGTAAAAGCCGTACATCTTATCCTTTCTTTTGGTGGAGTTACAGATGTTACAGAATCACATGAATTTCTAAGCTTGTTTGGTTTACTGGATTGTGTTGGTTGCAAATGATATTGTTTTGTGTTTTACTATCCTGTATACCGCCTGGTTTGAAAAATACAAACTTCAAGTTCATTTGCTTATCCATTTCCTCTATGGTTCCTGGCAGTGAATTGGTTACATCCTACTCCAATTACCTTGAAATGAAACATGATAAGCTTCTAGGGTGGTCGTTTGAACATGCGACATACAAGAAGCTTTACAGCTAGTTGGATCCTATCAATGGTTTTTATGTTCACACTTCCCCTGGGCAGGTGAGCTTTGCAAGTAGACTCTCTTTATAACTTTTCTTCTTGTGTTTTCTGTCTCACTGGCTGTTAAGTTTCAGCCCTTGCTTTGTATCCATTGCCTCCTTACTCCTCCTGTATGCCTCCTCCTCTTGTGAAGTTTCAGCCCTAGCTTTGTATTCATTCTGACTTTCTCATTCATTCAGATTTCCTAGTATTTTCTAGTCTTATCTGTTTCCTTTAGCGTGAAATTCAAGCTGATGGTCTGATGGATGTGTAGGAGAGGTCCATGTATAACTTGGACCAGCCAGATCAAGGTTCAAATAAGTTGAACTATACTGCTGAGTTATTATCATGGCAGTTTTGAAGGATTGGCTTCCAAACGCAGGTTGAGGTTGCCCATCCATAATCTCCAGTTCAGCATGCACAAGGCAATTAAAGGAGTCCTGAAGTATTGCAGAAAGCTTGGAGATTTTTTTTTTTGGAGAATAGAATGCCAAAATGTCATGACCCAAATATTGTTTCTCTAAAATTGTAAAAGTTTGAACAAAAGCCGCCACACTTGGGCCTGATTTGGTATGATTTCTGTTTCAATTTCATGGGAGGATTTCTATTTCAGAAATTGTTTGATTTTATTTTGCACCTTATTTCAGTAAAAGAGAAATTCTGAAATAACTGAGGAGTTGTTTCAATTTTGAAATTGAAATTGATTTCACTCTTGCTCTTTAATGAACACATGGTTAATTTGATGGGTAAAGTAGTAATTTTATGTTAGAAATAAAACAGCACCCTTCTTTTCCTTATAATGGTCTCATTGCCGCCACCTCCCTGCCATCACCACCCCACCGCCACCACCCATTCCCGGCCTCATCGCCACCCTCTCCCAAAGAAATAGAGAATTTATTCTAAAAAATTGAACTACCAAACGGATTTCTTATTCTTGAAATATTTCAGACGCAACCAAAACAATTTTAATTTCTTGATCAAAAATCTATTTGTTGACTATTTCATGAAATCAATCCGAAATTGAAATAGAAATCATATTAAAACTGGCCCATGGTTCAGCTGGTCGTGATCAGTCTCTAAAACAATTTGTTATTGGAGTAGCATAACTATAAAGGGGGGAAGGATTTGATGTCTGATTGCATTGCTCCTACACTAGGGCTAATGAGGGGACGGACAGGGGCATCCAACAGGAGAGACGGGCTATCATTTTGCCTCCCATTTTGTCTGGATACAAGGAAACGTGATCAGGCAGCATTCTTTTTTCCAACTATAAAATTATTGACTCAACCGCCGAACCTCCTGGACTTCAAAGGAAGGAAAAACAAAATTATAATGCTATGGTTTTCCACTTTTCCAGTAGCATTGTCTATGGAATCTCATGGTTCCAATCTTTCAGCTCAGGGCCACAGGCTCTACAACTCTGGATTTAAGTGATCAAATTAAATTGATATAGAACCAATAAAATAAAAATTTAAATATATTTTACAGAGACTGAAATTACTTTTGACTGTATTGGCTGAAAGCCACTTATTCCATGCGACCATAATGCAAGAAAGAGAAGAATTATCCTTATGGCTTCATTTGGTTGCAAGGAAAATTAAAAATATTTTTTTAGTCATTACCTCATGTGACTGTACCACTAATAATTTCATTATTCAATTACAATTTACTTTGCATCCAAATCGTTTTGATTTAAAATGTAAAATAAAAGTTACACGTAAAATGTATCATACTAAATAAAGTAAGAAATTTAAGTTGTTAATACAATCACATGGATGTAATGATTACATAAGTTTTTTTTCAAGTTTGAAAATTTTCACTTTACTTTGAATTTCCCTTGCAACCAAACATAGTCTATGGTTGGACCATTAATGGGGCAGGCCATCTTTGAAAGTCCAGTGTCCCCACCCTTGGCCATGACAGTGAAGCCCGACTTTATACTCCATGGAGATGATTGAATCCAAAACTTACCAAGGAATGGGCTTCATGAGGTTCAGTTTCATAGCCTGGAATCAAGGGTGCCTTTCCACTAAATTCAAAAAAGGCAAAAGGAAATTGGTATCTCCCATCAGGATTTTTGTATTTTTTGCCAAGCTGCAGTAGAAGATTCTAATTACTTGTTCTACTACTGCTCCTAGAACAGCCAAGTTAGGATTTCCTTACTGTGACTATTGGGCTTCTCTTGGGCATCCTCTCCGGATCTCCCCTCATAGATTGCGGGGGTGACTAGCTAGGCAAGTTGGATGATCCTCTAAGGGTGTCTTGCCAGAGATTAAGGCAGTCCTGTTGTCCTCAAGGCATCTCAGACTCATTGCTGCCTAAATATCAACAGCTAATATTTGTAGAGGCCTCGTAGATGCAAGAAAACTGCATTATCTTCATGGTGATGGTATTGCAAGGAGGCAGGCTAGTTTTAAGCATGTGTTTACTTATGCTTTTAAAGAGTCAAATATTTGAACTGATCAGTTCTTTACATTCCACAAGTACCTTAAGATTTAGTTTAGGAGGCCCCAAGTTTTAAATATCTGTGTACAGATTGTATATTCTCCGGCAATAAATTGTCATGTGACAATTTCGTCAGAGCCCAAATTTTCTGGGTTATAATAATAATCAATGCCATCAGTTATTTAAATTCAGAGAGATCATGGAAGCAAATGTTAAGGTCAGTAATCTCTGCAAGGACCTTTGGATTTTAGTCATCTCTGTATTAGGCTGTAAATGCTTCTTCACCTATTAATGTAAGGGAGTATATTTCCAGCATGTTGTTATCAAAAGGTGCAACCGGTGGATACCGATCTACCCTCACTCCAATATTACATACAAGGAATAAAGTAGGCCGTCAACATTTCCAAAAAAAGGCAATGACATACAGGTATTTACTTGCACAGGCAGGTGAGATCATGTCCCTCGATTTGGGCAGACATTTGCAAAGTGTGAAGGATCTCCACAAACATAACAGCTCCTACCAGAAATGGGTTCGCCAGTTGCTGACACAAACCTCACTTCTGTGGTTCGTGCTCCACTTCGTCCACCCCTGCCACGGCCACCCGTCCTGCTAGACCTAGAGTTGGAGTTTGCTGAACGGCTGTTCGCACGTGTAGTACCTCTTCCTCCTATGCCACCATTATTTTCACCAATGCTATCCTCCCACCTGTATAACAGACAAGTCATGAGCAAACTGTGAGAGGATTGCAGAACCAACTTACAGATATTTCCCCAAATGCTGTTAGTTGTTAGTCATTTAAGACTTAGAGGTGAAGGGATTATTATATTTCACCAACTACACCACTCACCAGCAGAGCAGGCTATTATTTTCAGTTGAAGCTACAGCTAATTTCTACCAGAAATCACCAAAACAAGAATGAGACAAACAGGAGTCAAACAAAGACAAAAAGTTTCAGTGCTCTGGAACTGGACAGAAGAAAACTTTTTAACCACTGAAACTAGGTTGCCTTCACGGCTATAATTCACACACCATCCCATCAAACTAAATGGAAAATGATCTAGATAGGATTGTTGCTGTAAGCCAGGAAATTAGCCAAAAAGAAGACTTTTTTTTTAATGGTAGAGGCTGAAACAAGTTCGACAGGACCAGTTCAGCACCATTGTGAAAGACAAATTTGATCAGATTTTGTATCCAAATCCATGATTACTTACATAAAGAAATAACAATCCTGTGATTGGCATTTGTAGAATTTCCTTCCCCTATTATTGGCTGTATTGGCAGTTCGCAGTATGCATGGTGTTCGACATAAGTTACAAGGGATAGAAGATTCTCCTGCGGCACGAAAAAGCATTAAAGGGTCAGATTTTAAGTTAATCATAATACAAAAAAATTTCTAAGGTTAGCTATCGAAGAATGCAGGTTTTTCAAAGCTTAGAGAGCTTTTGAGATGATTTTCTGTGCATATAAGCTATAGCTAACTTCATGGATAAGTTCCAACATGAAATTAATAATGCAGTTACATTGAGGCTCTAAACAGACCTATATATGATAAAAGGAGCTACAAAGTTCATTTGGTTATACCATTTTGCAAGTTTGTTCCACGAGGCTGAATGCGTTGAGAGCGTGAAGTCTGGGAAGAGCAATTATTGGAAGAATGCCCACTTTGCCCACAGTGTACGCAGGCTCTTTGCCTTGACGTTGTTCTTTGGGAGTTACTAGTAGTTGCCGCTGATCCCTGCCCTCGCGCTAAAAAAAAAGAAGGGGGGGGGGGGGGGGTCAATGAGTATTACATTTTAAGGTGCAACATGTGACAATCAAGTGACCAGAGGTGGTCCATTACATTCCTATTGTACACTCATCCAAAACCCACCAAAATTCAGCAGCCTAGATTTAAGGAGATTGTACAACCCCTCCCCTCTCTCTCTGTTGTTGGAGTGGAACCATGAGATGGGGTGGCACCCCTAAACCAAGCCAACAAAAAGATGGTATGAACTGGAAAACATTGAAAGAGCTGAGAAAAGAAAATTTCAAACACATTTTTCTCTTCTTATTCTTTAGAAGCAATGAAAATATGTCTTCAATTGACCAACAATTTAGCTTTCCTGCTAACAAATACAAATGACCTGATGGCCATACAAATTATAGTAAACCAGATCACTGACAGAATCAAGTAGAGAGAATGAGAGGAAAACTGAATCGCTTAGGGCTGTGTGCCTCCATAGAAGTCTCTATTGTTAGCTTGATAACAATATATTAGTACACTAACTAAAATACCTCTACTGTATATGTATATGATCCAGTACATCTCACCACTATACTAACAAATTCTTTAATGAAAATACACTGCATGAGAGTAGAAAAAGCTCAACATCATACTATATACAACTGAAGATTTGCAAAGGGCTATAGAGCAACCATTGGTAGTCCAGAAGTCGAATTCCGTGGTCTAGCCCAACTATATGTCCCACCATCTACTTGATTTTTTATCGTGCATTATAAACCATCGAACTAGGATCAAATAAATATATGGCTGATGTGGCAATTCTACCCGTTGGTCAGATAGAGGACCAAGTGGACTGGGTCATCTGTCAAGTTTAAAGGTAAAAATCAATCATATGGCCCACCAAATATTCGATCTTTTCCATAACCATCCAAATCCGGACCAAGATTTACCCATTAATCGTGGCATGTGGTGTAATACCATTGAGCTGTGTTGGAACTACTTCCTCTAAAAGGCCGGCCTTTTAGGAAAGTGAGGAAACAATATGTATATCAAACAGGAGCTCTAATACGGCGGACTATCCAAAGGGCGACATGGGTGGATAAATAATTTCAACACATGTCTGCTCCCAGGGAGACTCGATACCGTGACCCCTGCCTACTCTGATACCATGTTGGAACCGTTTCCTCTAAAAGGCCAATCTTATAGGAAAGGGAGGAAATAATATATATATCATACAGGAGCTCTAACACGACGAACTATCCAAAGGGGGACACAGGTGGATTAATAATTTTTCAACACCTGCCCGCTCCCAGAGGAATTCGATACTGTGACTTTTGCCTGCTCTGATACCATGTTCGAACCGTTTCCTCTAAAAGGCCGACCTTGTAGGAAAGGGAGGAAACAATATGTATATCAGACAGAAGCTCTAACACAGCGGACTATCCAAAGGGGGACACGGGTGAATAAATAATTTTTCAACACCTGCCCACTGTCCAAACAGCTTGCTAGCCCCTGAAATCAACAAATGGAATGACTGTCTTGTAGGTCACTTCCTTGGGTCCAGACCCCCCTTCAATGTCGTCAAAGCTTCCCTCTCCAAGCAATGGAAAGCTCCTGGAGAATTAGACCTCTTCCTTCTTGATAATAGAGTTTTCATCTTTAAATTTTACTCCTCCGATGTCTAAGCTCGAGCCCTTGCCGATGCCCCTTGGATGGTTGGTCCCAAACCAATTTTCCTTCGCCAATGGACTCCATTCATTCAGCTCCACAAGGTCGACTTCAGCACCATTCCCTTGTGGATCACCCTCCCTGGTCTTCCGCTGCACTATTGGAGCCAAGAGTGTCTCAGCCGGCTTGGCTCGGTCATTGGTGTTCCACTTTATTCAGATGATCGCACTTCCAAGATGCTCCGACTCTCGTTCGCCCGTATCTGCGTCGACATGTCTGCTGCTTACCCCCCTCCCTCCTCCATTACCATTGTGGAGGATGATGGTTTCAGCTTCAAACAGCCTGTGAAATACGACTGGTTGCCGCCTCACTGCATCCACTGTAAAGTCTTTGGCTACCTTTCCTTAGCTTGCTCAGGGAAAGCCCTCACAGTTCCACCCAGTAATACCCCTGAAATTACTGTTCAGACTGAAGCTGCACCCACAGCCCCTGCTTCGACTGAAGTTGTCTCGCCAGATGATCTTACTGTAGTCTCGCACATCTCTGACGATCCCGCAATTCCGCAGCATCCTATTTCCGATGACCATAATTCTCGGGGAAGATCCACCATCCGCCGCTGCAATTCCTCCCGCCGGCGAAAAAAAGTTCGTAGATCTGTAGCCCTGCCGGAGAAGACTACTGGAAAAGATGACCAGGCGTCAACCTGCTCTGCGAAACCTACTGCGCCCCTGAGCTCTGTGTCGATCTGTGCTGCTTCTCGAGAAAATGAGTCTCTGCAATCTGCTCCCCTACCCTCTTTGCTGGCCTGCAAACTCCCTGGTCTGACTAATTCTAGCTCTTCACTAACCCTTGCTAGTACCTCGGCTGAAGTGATTTCCACTTTAATGTCTCTTAAGCCTACCATGAGCTCCCTGGACCGTGAGGACTTTTCTGCTGATCGTGGAAGACCTTCGCCAAGATCTGTCTCTATCACTGAACACCAGAACCACGACTTGCCGTTTCAAGCTTCCTCTACTGCTGACGATGTCTCTCCCCTTGAAGTTTTGGTCAATGACGCCTTCTTTGGAAATGGAAGCTCGCCTCCAGAGATTTCGTCAGGTTTGCCTTCCCCCCCCAACAACCCCTTTCCCCCTTTTACAGATCCCCTCCCCTTCCACCTTTTCCTTATTCCCAACTACCCCCCTTGCTTCCTAATCCCCTTCCTTTCAACCCCCCTGACCCCACTCTCTCATCTACTGCCATGTGTCCTCTCAACTTAAGTTCCAGCATTATAACCACTTCCCCTTTACTTCTTGGCCCACCTGCATTTGGGCCCTCAAATTCGTTACAATCCCCTTTTTCACCCTTCAGGCCCATACCCGCTCAAGCCCATTTACCCTCTTCCACCACCCCCTCTCCTTGGCCCACCAGTCCCAAAGGCCTTTTAACCTCTACTAATACCTCCCCTTCTAGGCCCATCTATCCCTATCCCCACAACCCACCCGTTCCACTAAAGCCACCAATTCCAAAGCCCTTATTACCTCCACTAAACCCATACCTATTAAGCCCACCCATTCGTCCAAAGCCACCTGTTCCAAAGCCCATAAAACCTCCTCTAAACCCATCCCCCTTAAGCCTACCTACTCCAACCTTCGTGCTTCCTTCCCTTCTCAACCGAACCCTCCTCCCCCCTTCAAATCTTATTTTGCCTACAACCTCCCCATCATTACCACCCAGCTCATCTCCTCCTAGCCCATCTCCCTGATTCACCTACCCGGCCTCTCTTAACCCGGTCCACTTCTGATTCCCTCTTCCCCACCCTTCCTGAGGACCCCCCTCTTACTCCTCTAGATATCCCGATGCCTTTGCCTGTACCCGCAGTTCGCCCCCCCAGCCCTTTAGTCTTTCTAGACCCTCCCCCCCTTAGCGCCCTTATGTTCGCAACCCGCTATTGTCTTCTCCCGCAGACGATACCGGAGTGTCCCCCCTAGGTCCTCCCTGCCCCCTACCCTCTAGTCATGTCCGCTGGTTTCATTTGGAACGTTAGGGGCCTTAATTCCCTAGCCAAGCACCATGAAATTCGATTGTTCATTAATGCCTCACTCTTCTTTTTACGCTCTTCTGGAGACCCAAGTCCTCTAAGAGAATTCCTCCCGTATAGCTGCTTCTATAGCTCCATCTTGGTCCTTACTTTCTAATTACACCCACTCCCCCAATGGCCGTATTTGGATCCTCTGGAATCCCTCCAAAATCCATATTTCCATCTCTCACTCCTCCTCCCAACTCCTTCACCTCCATCTCTCTTTCCCTAACTCCCCCTCCTCCATCTTCCTCACCGTGGTCTATGCTCACAATTTGGCCGCAGATCGTCTAGCCCTCTGGAATGACCTCTCTCCTCAAATCTGGGATTAACTCCCTCCCTTGGGGTGTGGGAGGTGATTTCAATGTGGTTTGATTCCAATTTGAAAATTTTGGAGGCCGCCCCATTGACCCCCCCTCTGTCAACTCCTTCAATGATTGCATTAAAGACCTCGATCTTGACGACCTTCGGTGGTCAGGGTCTCCTCTTACTTGGCACAATAGAAGGATTGGCCCTGAGCGGGTTGCTTGTAAGCTCGACCGCCTTCTCATTAATGACTCCTGGCTGTCTACCTTTCCTCACTCCCATACTACCTTCCACCCTCAGGGCTTATCCGACCACTGTCCTTGCCACATTCTCATCCAGCCCTATTCTTCTTTTGGCCCTAAGCCTTTCAAATTTTTCGACAAGTGGTCCTCCCATGCCAACTTCCAAACCACCATTCTTCAAGCCTAGCGCCCGCCCGTCCATTACCCCTCCCTTCCCCTCCTCGCTTTCGCCTCCAAGCTCCGTCGCACCAAAGCGGCCTTCAAGCGTTGGAATCTCTCCACTTTTGGCAACATTCCTTCACGCCTCTCCTCCTGCCGTTCAGAGTTAGCCCGTATCCAATCTTCCCTCCAACAAGATCCCTCTCTTCAGGATCTTGCTTTGGAGGAGAAAAAGCTTTCCGAGGAGCTCCCTTCTCTCTCCCTCCTCAAAGAAAGTTTTCTGAGCCAAAAATCCAGAATCAAGTGGCTTGAGTTGGAAGATTCGAACACTGCCTTCTTCCATCGCTCCTTGCGAGCCAGGCTTAGTTCCAACTCTATCACCCAACTCATCTCTTCTGATGGAACCCCTATTTCCTCAGTCTCAGGGATCACGGCCGAAGCCACCTCCTTCTCTTCTCTTTTCAATCCCTCTTCACACCCCGTCTCCACCCTTCCCCCTAATCTCATCAACAAATTTGTTCCCCCTTCTCTATCTGATCTCCTTCTGCCTATCCCCTCGGATGATGAAATCTCCAATGCCATTCTCTCCCATAAAGCCAACAAAGTCCCTGGTCCTGATGGCTTTAGTATGGGTTTCTTTCTCAGTTGCTGGGACTCGATCAAAGGAGAACTCTTCAAAGCCATCCTCAGTTTCTTCTTCAAACCCAGTCAACTTGCCCAGATCAATCAAACTTTCCTCTGTCTCATTCCCAAACTGGATGGGGCCTCCTCCTTGTCTGATTTCAGACCCATCTCATTGTGTAACCTCTTCCACAAGTTCATCGCAAAGATCCTCGCCAATAGGATCCAGCAAGTCATCCCTGATCTGGTCAGCCCTAATCAATCCGCTTTCATCTCGGGCCGGAGCATCGCGGACAATATCATCCTCTGCTCTGAGATTGTTCGTGGTTTTGATCGCAAATCCCATTCCCCTGCTACTCTCATGAAGATTGATCTGCACAAAGCTTTTGATTCCATCAGATGGGGCTTCATCTGCAACGTGCTCACCCATATGGGCTTCCCTAGTGCTTTTGTGCACTGGATTCATGCCTGCATCTCCTCCCCCTCCTACTCTGTTCTTGTCAATGGCTCTCCTGCCGGGTATTTCAAGTCCTCGGTTGGCATCTGCCAAGGATGCCCCCTCTCCCCCTTCCATTTTTCCCTCTCCCTTGAAGTCCTCTCTAGGAGCCTCCAATTGATGCAGGTTCATCATAGATATTGGCTTATTTCTTTAGAAATAGGCCAAGGGTTAGGTTATATACATGTTGGGCCTTTGTTCCCAAGGGTTTTCTATGTATTAGGCCACTTTAATGAGCCTAAACTAGGGGTACATAGGTTGCATACGGGATTAGCCCAATACTTAGTTTATTTTTATGTTTTCTAATTGAACCGGTTCAAATTGGTTGCATCCAATTGGTTCAATTTAAGTGATCATGTGATGTAAGTTGGGCTGGATTAGGACTCTATAAGTCCAACCATGTTTTGAGTCTATTTCCTTTAGTATTTTAGTTTCCTAGTCAATTTAAATTACCTAATAGGTTAGGGATAGGATTAGGCCATTCCTTTTTAGTGTCTAAGTCTATTTTTGAGTCTTCTATATAAGTTTGTAAGGGAGGCCAGCATTGTACACGAATTTGATTAATGAAAAAAGCTTTTGCTTGTTGACTGCCATTGTTGCTGCTCCTGTGCTCCTTGTGAGTGTGCATCCTTGTGGTTCTATTAAGGTGGAAAGGGACTGGTGGAATCTGGTTGACTCCTTACGCCGTGACGGCTGGGAGGATCTTCTTCAAATTCGAAGGTGGCTTTATCCTTCACAACTGTCGAAGCTTGCTGCCAGTGGAATCTCCAGTAAGTTTGACGCCAAAATTCTTCTTCTAATCCTCTAATCCTTTCCCCCAATTGATCCCCTTTATTTTTTGTTTGAATTCCATAAACCCTAACTCCATTAAAGCCCAAAACCTGCAACTCAATTCTGTCCAGAATTGCAGAATTTCAAAACTCATCCAAACCCTAACCTTTTTATACCATATTGACCCCCTAGACCTGCCCATTAATACCCTATAAACCCCTTTCCCAATATCCAACCCAAACCCTAGGAATTGACCTAAATCCTAGTGCTGTCCATTCGAACCAGCAACCCCTTTTGTTATTTGATCCAGTTGTTTGGCTCCTAGTAGGTCTCCTACCTATATAGGACTACATTAATTGGTATCAAAGCTATGGCGGAGGGAAGCTCCAACCAAGCCTCAAAATACCCACCTCCCTTCGTTTTCAAGACCCGAGTTCGTCTATCCAATGGGAGCACAGCCGTATTAATTGTTGATGAGAGGCGACGTAACAATATTATTTCACAATCCTTGGTGGATATGTTGTCCCAGTCAGGAGAGATTTGCATCAGGCTTACAAGTCAAGCTTTGTTGAATTTGAGTGTTCCTCATACTCTGACGGTGCTTGGTATAAGCCGGTACCATCTCCAATAAGCGTTATTGCAGTAGGTGGTGATTGTTTGGACGAGCGACAAGGTTGGATTGAACCTGAAAACAACTCGTGTGTCCTACCTGATCGACACCGTCTATACCATTTATTTACTCTAAAAGGGTTACAACCAAAGGTGACCACATCGACTATACAGCCACAGGGACTGTCGAACATGTCAACTCAAACGCAAGTGGCATCGACTGTGTTTGAAGTTTCACCAATGGCAAATGCACCAACAGAAGATCTTACTGAAGTGATCTATGTTGAAGAAAACAATATAGATAAGGCTGAACCAGTAGAAGATGAAAAGCTGATTGAGAGCATTCCAAAGGAAAACAATGACCTTCAAGATGCTGCTCTTGAAGAGGTGGAGCTTGTGTCTCATGCATTAGATGAGAAGGTTGCTAACACTGAAGGCTCTATGGACGAGACATTAACAGTTGCTGCTGATTCACAGGCAGAACACATAGCGTTTGTTATGCCACCATGGTTCTTCGAAGAGAAAGCTCCACGCATTGAAGACTTTATCCCTAATGTTCCTGCCTCATCGGAATTTTGTTTGGGGATGGTCAAAGCTGCTGATCACATGTTGATTCCCCCTCATCACTGTAAAATTCAAGGATGAATTTTTTCAAGTTGGGGAGAGTTGATGCAGGTTCATCATAGATATTGGCTTATTTCTTTAGAAATAGGCCTAGGGTTAGGTTATGTACATGTTGGGCATTTGTTCCCAAGGGTTTTCTATGTATTAGGCCACTTTAATGAGCCTAAACTAGGGGTACATAGATTGCATACAGGATTAGCCCAATACTTAGTTTATTTTTATGTTTTCTAATTGAACCGGTTCAAATTGGTTGCATCCAATTGGTTCAATTTAAGTGATCATGTGACTTGATTAAGTGGTCATGTGATGTAAGTTGGGCTGGATTAGGACTCTATAAGTCCAACCATGTTTTGAGTCTATTTCCTTTAGTATTTTAGTTTCCTAGTCAATTTAAATTACCTACTAGGTTAGGGATAGGATTAGGCCATTCCTTTTTAGTGTCTAAGTCTATTTGTTAGTCTTCTATATAAGTTTGTAAGGGAGGCCAGCATTGTATACGAATTTGATTAATGAAAAAAACTTTTGCTTGTTGGCTGCCATTGTTGCTGCTCCTGTGCTCCTTGTGAGTGTGCATCCTTGTGGTTCTATTAAGGTGGAAAGGGACTGGTGGAATCCGATTGACTCCTTACGCCATGACGGCTGGGAGGATCTTCTTCAAATTCGAAGGTGGCTTTATCCTTCACAACTGTCGAAGCTTGCTGCCAGTGGAATCTCTAGTAAGTTTGACGCCAAAATTCTTCTTCTATTCCTCTAATCCTTTCCCCCAATTGATCCCCTTTATTTTTTGTTTGAATCCTATATAACCTAACACTATTAAAGCCCAAAACCTGCAACTCCATTCTGTCCAAAATTGCAGAATTTCAAAACTCATCCAAACCCTAACGTTTTTATACCATATTGACCCCCTAGACCTGCCCATTAATACCCTATAAACCCCTTTCCCAATATCCAACCCAAACCCTAGGAATTGACCTAAATCCTAGTGCTGTCCATTCGAACCAGCAGCCCCTTTTGTTATTTGATCCGGTTGTTTGGCTCCTAGTAGGTCTCCTACCTATCTAGGACTACATTACCAATCCAAAACTGATCTCCATCTCATTTCCCCCATTCCCAAATGCAAGCACATCAACCTTACCCACCTGGCCTTCGCTGATGATCTGATGATTTTCTCGAAGGCCACCCCCTCCTCTATTGCTGCCATCATGGCCTCTCTCCGCCTTTTTGAGGACCTTTCTGGGCTTCGTATCAACCTCCTTAAATCCAAACTCTTCCTTGCTGGGATCCCCGAGTCTGATAGAGAAACCCTTCTCCGTCTCACTGGCTTCTCTCTCGGCTCCCTTCCTGTCAAATACCTTGGCCTGCCGCTCATCCCCGCCAGGCTCTCCAGCCATCATTGCACCCCCATACTTGATAATATCCGCAAGCACCTCCATCTCTGGAAAGGCAGACTCTTATCCTATGCGGGTAGGCTTGAATGTATCAGATCGGTCCTCTAATCTTCCTACATTTACTGGTGTGGCATCTTTGCCATCCCTAAAGCCACCATCAAAGCTATTGAGAGCCTCTTCTATGCTTTCCTTTGGAAAGGGAAAGAAACCTCTAAATTCCTGCATCCAATCATCTGGATATCCGTATGTCTTCTCAAAGTAGAAGGAGGCCTAGGCATTCGCCGCATTCAGGACTCCAACATTGCCAGAATCCTCAAACTCTTCTGGAAAATCTCATCCAAGCAAGATTTCATCTGGGTCCACTGGGTCTACTCCCATCTTCTTAAGAACGAGTCCATTTGGACTGCCCCTCTTCGCCCTGATGCGTCTTGGGTTTGGCATAAGATCCTCCTTCTCCGGCCTCTTGCCCTTTGAGCTACCTCCACCGCCATTGTTAATGGCTCCTCTACCTCTCTCTCGCTTGACCCCTGGCATCCCTTAGGCATCCTTTACAATGTCTTTGGCCCTAGAGCTGTCTACTCTTCTGGCATCCCCAAATCTGCCCCCTGTCCCTCATCATATCGTTTTGTTGAGATGTGTTACCCGATATTATAAGGGTATTTTTGGTATTTTATTTATGCTTTATGTACTTTTGAACAAGGGTAGAATTGTAATTTGGGCTGTGACACTGTTCACGTGAATAGTATCGTGAATAGTATTTTCCCTTTGTAATCTCTTTTATTATTATTATTATAAATAGAGAACGTGACTGATCTCATTGATCATTCAAGCCATTCACGAAATTCCTGTTTTGTTAACATGGCATCAGAGCCAAATACACTCTGATCTAGGTTTTCAAAACCCACCTCCCTCCCTTCGATTTTTTTTCTCCTTCCCTCCATCGAGCTTCTTCCCTTCTTCTTTCTTCCTTTCTTTTGGTTCTTCTTCTCCCATCAGGGCAGCACTACTGAGGTGATCGTAATGATCTAGCTGCTGCCCCAACATATCTCCTTTTTTATGCCTCTTTTTTGGATCGAGTGGAGCTGAAGAACTGTCTACAATTTGAAGATTCCTATTTTTTTTTGGAGATCAGGCCTCTACATCTGTTTCGGCTGCATCTTCTATTGTAGGATCTTTATTTGATATTGTTCTCAGCCCCTATTCCCTTCATCAGATTGGTTGAAGACCCCAACCCCTTATCGATCTCTCTTCTCAGGGTTTTTTTTCAAAACCCTGACATTAATCAATCTTGGGGTTGGGCTGCTGGTTCCTGCTGCATCTGATTGGCACCCTTGCTGCCTTCATTCGACATCATTCCCAGCCTACATATCTGGGATTTTTTGCTCCAATACAGCCCTCTTCTATTGGGGGTCAATTCCAGAATTTTTTTTTGGATATTTTTTGGCTGTTTGCTGCTTCATTAAAGATTGGTTACCTGCTGCAATGACTGGTTCAGATTCTTCTTCGGCCTCTTCTGGCATTGATGGCAAGCCCCGGACTGATTTTCTTCCGTTTGCTGCCCCAATCAAACTTGATGGCTCTAACTACCTAAAGGGGTCTCGGTCTACCTATTTGACAGTAACTGGCCGTGGCCTCACTGGCCATCTTCTTGGGACAACAACTAAACCAGTGGAAGAGGGTTCTCAGCTCAACAAGTGGTTATCTAATGATGCGATAGTGATGTCCTACTTGATCCATTCTATGCAAAGGGATATCTCAGACAATTTTCTTCTACTGGACACAGCCCATACTATCTGGAATGGTGCCAAAGAGACTTATGGTCGCACGGGGAATGATGCATAGGTCTATGAGATTAGAAAGAAGGCTAATGCCACTACCCAACAGGAGCTCTCTGTCTCCAAATAGTATGCTGCCCACAAGAACATGTGGCAGCATTTGGATCATTACTCTGACTATCAGCCCTCTACTGCTACTGATCTGGCTGCCTATCGCAAACACATTGACAAAATACGTGTCTATGATTTTTGGCTGGACTAAATATGGAGTTTGATCCTATTCGGGTGCAAGTACTTGGGCAGTCCCCTTTTCCATCCCTAGAGCAGGCCTTTGCCTTGGTTCATAATGAGGAATCTCGTCGGGCTGCTATGCTGCATTCCTCTACTGTTGATCAATCCGCCTTGCAAGTTGCTTCTAGTACTCCTTCTCTTACCACTACTGATGGTGGCGCTGCTGTCCCTAAAGGTCCTGTCAAGTGTGAACACTGCAACAGGCTCTATCATACTAAGGCTCAATACTGGAAGCTCCATGGGAAGCCTACTGATTTTGAGGAAAAGAAAGCCTGTGGGAAGTTTAAGCCCAAGGCTCATATGGCTGATTCTCCTACTACTGCTGCTGCTGCCCCTTCATCTGACATTGGGCTTACTCAAGATGAGCTCCTAGCTTTTTGTCGCATGGTACAGGCCTCTTCCGCTGCCTCCACTACAGCATCTACACCTGCTGCCCCTCCTGGTTCTAAGTTTGCCTCAGGTACTCCAGTCAATAGTCTGTGTGCATCGGCTGTATCCAGTTCTTGGATTATAGATTCCAGTGCCACTGACCACATGACTGGCTCCTCCCATGTATTTCATCTTTATTCTCCATCTTCTGGCAAAGACAGTGTTCGAGTAGCTAATGGTTCCCTTTCTCCTATTAATGGGAAGGGTTCCATACGCTGCTCACCTACCCTTTCATTAAAATCTGTTTTGTATGTTCCGTCCTTTTCTACCAACCTTCTCTCTATTAGTAGTCTAACTAGACATATGAACTGCAAACTGACTTTTTTCCCTTCTCATTGTGTCATACAGGATTTGGAGACGGGGCGCACGATTGGGGGTGGTAAGATGCAGGGTGGTCTCTACTTACTTAACCAGGGTCAGCCTTCTACTTTGCATTCGGCTTCCTCTACAGCTCATCATTTACAGTCCACCTCGTCCCCTGACCTTCATCTCTGGCACTGTCGACTTGGTCATCCATCCCTTAGTACTTTGTCTCTTTTGTTTCCGCGCTTGATTAAGCATTGTAATAGGAATGAGTTTTTATGTGAGGCTCGTGTTTTGGCCAAACAGACTCATTCCAGTTATTCTTCATTAAATAAAAGTGAGTCTCCTTTTGCTTTGGTTCATTCTGATGTGTGGGGCCCTGCCCGTTGTACTTCCCTTTCTGGTCATCGATGGTTTGTCTCGTTTATTGATTGTTATACTTGTGCCACTTGGGTGTACATGATGAGCCATAAAAGTGAGGTCTTCCGCTGTTTTCAGTTATTTCATCGTATGGTTCAGACCCAATTCAATGCCACCTTGCGCATTTTACGCAGTGATAATGGCAAAGAGTACATGGAGGGTCAGTTCCAACTTTATTTGGCTGCACATGGTATTGTCCATCAGACCAGCTGTGTTGACACACCTGCCCAGAATGGGGTTGCTGAAAGGAAAAATAGACATCTCCTTGAGGTAGCCCGGGCTATTATGTTTGCACAACAGGTTCCTTCTCACTACTGGGGTGATGCCATTCTTACCGCTGCTTATCTCATCAACCGTGTGCCTACCCGTGTCTTTGATGGTCGTTCCCTTGTTGATCTCCTCCAGGGTTCCTCCTCCTTTGTGGTTCCCCCCAAAGTTTTTGGTTGTGTTTGCTATGTCCGCAATCATCATTCTCATGGGAAATTTGATCCACAGAGCATTCGGTGTATTTTTCTGGGCTATTCTGCGACCCAGAAAGGATACAAGTGTTACCATCCACCTTCTCGTCGTACTTTTGTCTCCATGGATATTGTCTTCCATGAGTCCTTGTCATATTATTCCCAGACACCTCTTCAAGGGGAGCAGGATCAGGGTTTTGAAGATGTGTCTGCTATTCTTCCGGCTTCTATTCAGGGGGAGCCCTCTGTAACTTCAGCTCCTATAGTGGCTCCTATTCAGGGGGAGCGTAGACCAGTCAGTCAAATCCCTGTTGATAAGGTATATACCCGGGAGCGCACAAGACAAGTTGAGACTTCCACCACCACCATACCACCTCTACAATCGTCTGCACTTAATCCAGATCCAGACCATGCTACATCATCTGATAAGGATCCTTCCCTTGACTTACCTATCGCTGTTCGTAAAGGCGTTAGGTCACACACCCAACACCCCATCTCCAATGTTGTTTACTATAATGCTTTATCTCCTTCCTATCGTGTATTTGTTTCTTCTCTTTCCTCTATTTCTATTCCTCAGAAATGGCAGGAGGTGATTGCAGATCCAAAGTGGAAAGCAGCCATGATGGAAGAAATGACGGCCTTACTTAAAAATGAGACATGGGAGCTAGTTGTTCTTCCTTCAGGTAAGAAACCAGTCGGGTGCACATGGGTATTTGTTGTCAAGCAAAAGCCAGATGGAACAGTGGATAGATATAAAGCCAGGCTTGTGGCCAGAAGCTTCACTCAGACTTATGGGATCGACTACCAGGAGACATTTGCCCCTGTTGTGAAGTTGAACACTGTCCGGGTCTTACTGTCTTGTGTTGTCAACTTTGGCTGGGACCTACAGCAGTTGGATGTAAAAAATGCATTTCTTCATGGGGAGTTGGAAGAGGAGGTTTATATGGATGTTCCTCCAGGTTTTTCCTCTGACAAGACCCATGGGAAAGTTTGTAGGCTCAAAAGGGCACTCTATGGGTTGAAGCAATCTCCACGAGCATGGTTTGGTAGGTTTCATAAAGCCATGGTCTCCTGTGGATACAAACAGAGTAATGCTGATCACACTCTGTTCATCAAGCAAAAGGGAGAAAAGGTCGCTCTTCTCATAGTTTATGTTGATGACATAGTTGTGACTGGTAATGATACAGATGAAGTTTCTCACCTAAAGGCTTTCTTGGGACGGGAATTTGACATAAAAGATCAAGGTCAGCTAAGATATTTTCTTGGGATTGAAGTTGCCCGTTCTCCAAAAGGCATCTTTCTCTCCCAGAGAAATTACGTTCTAGATTTACTATCAGAGACTGGTTTGCTTGGTTGTCATCCTTGTGACACTCCCTTGGAAGCTACTACTCGTCTGCAAGAGAAGGATGGTGAACCTGTTGATAAGGGCAGATATCAACAATTGGTGGGCAAGCTGATTTATCTCTCCCACACCAGACCAGATATTACCATTGCTGTAAGTCTTGTGAGCCAGTTCATGCATGATCCTTATTCCACTCACATGGTCGATGTTCTTCGTATTCTCCATTACTTGAAGTCAGCTCCAGAAAAAGGGATCCTTTTGTCTCCTCATGACCATCTTCGCATTGAGGCTTACACAGATGCTGACTGGGGTGGTAACCCTGACAGGAAATCAACCTCCGGCTATTGTACTTTTGTTGGAGGAAATCTGGTCACATGGCGGAGTAAAAAGCAAAATGTTGTGGCAAGATTTAGTGCTGAAGCTGAATTCCGTGCTATGGCCCGGGGCATATGTGAGTTACTGTGGCTTCAAAGTTTATTCCTTGATATCCGTGGTTCTGTTCATCTTCCAATGATGTTGTACTGTGACAACAAAGCAGCAATTAGCATTGCCCACAATCCAGTGCAGCATGATCGTACCAAACATGTGGAGATTGACAGACTCTTCATCAAGGAGAAGTTAGAGAGTGGGCAGATTTGTATCCCTTTTGTGAAGTCCGGAGATCAACTGGCTGATGTCTTCACCAAAGGGTTGAGTGGGAAGTTATTTTATCCTAGTCTAGTCAAGTTGGGCATGTGTGATATCTATGCCCCAACTTGAGGGGGAGTGTTGAGATGTGTTACCCGATATTATAAGGATATTTTTGGTATTTTATTTATGCTTTATTTATGTACTTTTGAACAAGGGTAGAATTGTAATTTGGGTTGTGATACTGTTCGCGTGAACAGTGTCGTGAACTGTGTTGTGAATAGTGTTTTCCCTTTGTAATCTCTTTTATTATTATTATTATAAATAGAGAGCTTGACTGATCTCATTGATCATTCAAGCCATTCACGAAATTCCTGTTTTATTAACATGTTTGGTTCCTGGTCCCCTCCCTCTCCCCTTCCCTCTATCCTATCCCAAATTTGGCCTACCCTTCCCCCCATTAACCTCCCCACTCCCGCCATTAAGGACAAGGCAATTTGGCTCCCCTCCCCCTCTGGTCGCTTTACAACTAGATCAGCTTGGAACCTTGTCCGTAACCCTTCCGCCCCCGTCCCCTGGCACAACCTAGTTTGGTTCAAAGGCTCAATCCCTCGCCATAGCCTTACAACCTGGAGATCGCTTCACCTTTGCCTTCCTACCCAAGCCTTTCTCCTACACCGTCACATCCCTGTCCATCCCTCTTGCACCTTTTGCTGGAACGGTTTTGAGAACACTGCTCATCTCTTCTTTGCTTGCCCATTTTCTTCTACCATCTGGAAAAAAGCCCTTTCTTCCATCTGGTACTGAAGCAGGAGACACCTTCCATTTGACCGAGAATGCATCTGGTTGACCAAAGCTTTTAAAGACAACACCATCTGTGACAGTATTGGCAAACTTGTTTTTGACTCTGTTGTCCATCATATTTGGTTGGAGAGGAATCTTAGAAGATGGACTTCCAAATCTAGATCTTTCGACTTGTTTTGGAAAGACATCTCATTCGAAGTTTCCTCTAAGATCAGCACTATCCCTCACCGTTCCTTCTTGGACACCCCAAGGAACAGGCACATTGTTGTTACCTGGGGTCTGGATAGCAGTTTGTTGCGGTCCCCTTCTAGTTTAAGGAGGACTTGACTCTTTTCTCTCCCCCCACCCTTTTCTCCTTGTACGTTCCCCCCCCCCCCCCTTCTCTTTTCCTCCAGCCCCCTTTTGGGGTTTGGTGATATATACTTATTCACCAAAAAAAAAAAAGATTTACTCATCTCTAATCTATACCTGTCATATTGGAAAGATTGTGGGGACCTGTCCCACAAATTTCTGTCAATTGTCTAAGCGTCTCATCACAGCCACCAATGCAACCTGACAAAAGAATAAACAATCAGTGTTGATACAGAATGCAAACACGGTGACACAATTAAATTACTTGAATATTTTAACTAGATAAAAAAATTTAAAATTCAATAGGCCTTCTACCAAATATCTTTACTTTCTAGGCCTTTAAATTAGGAGTACTACCATGCCTCTCAGAATTTCCACCCCAGCCCGCAGTGTTCTTACAAGTGACCTTTTTTAACTATTTGGAGTCAGAATTGAACTTGTTTTTTTTTTTTTTTCCAATCTTCCTTTAAAAACCAGACACATGTATTATATACTGGATCACTTAAAACACTAATCTGGTGGTTAAAATTAAATAACTTCCAAAGTGGCAATCTGGTCTTCATCAACAGGTGAACTTTTCAGATATCTCTGAACAATAGTGCTTTCCCAACAAAAAAGAAATATATATGTTTCTTGTTTTACTTCTACGGCTCTATTAGGTTAACGCTACAAAAGAACCAGAGGGGGGGGGGGGACCATAGATCTCATGATGACAATCAGAAGAGTCTGCAGGTGCAACTTTTATTAATGATATTTAAAAATGGGAAATCAAAAACCAAAATCTTATAAGCTGCAAACATGGTTGTTTTAACCTGGCCATACCCCTGCCCAATGCTTCAAATAAATCAATGAGAATGCAAGAAATGCAATCTTTCTGCTTCCCGAGTTATATCTTTTTGTCATGTCTGGGTAACATAGATTGTGATGCACAGACCAGAGAATAAGGGAGCATGATCTTATGCCTTCACCCGGTTCTATTAAAAGATCCTTCTAACGATAAGGAGCACAGATATAAAGAGCATCCCAGTGCACAAGGCTCCGCTACTGCAGGGTCTGGAAGGGGCAAATGTACACAGCCTTACCCCCTGCTTCGCAGGAGAGGCTCTTTCCAAGTTTAACCGTTGCGCCAAGGCTCACCCACTAAGAAGCACAGTATCAAATAAAAAATTATTTGGACTGCTCCCGCCATTGCAGCAAATGGTCCAAAAAATGTTTCTACTAGCTAGGACCCTTGGGATCATGTGGTGGCTAGACTAGGATCACAAGTAATTAAAAAAAAATACAGGAAGTGTACATCGATTTGTCAGTTGAAGAATCAACTAGAGGCAAGGATGAAGCTAAATGGCATTTTTTTTAGTTTAATCTTGTCAGATTATCAGAAACAAAAACCAGTAATAACAACAGAGAAGAACAAGAGGGGAGACTGCCAAAAAGAACAGCAGTTGATAAATGATCCAGCAGTTACAAAAGGCAAGGCTAGAGACTTCCTTAGTCCCTGTGATAGAATAAAAGTCTAACTAGTAATCTAGTCTAACTAGAAAAATAAATAAAACAAAAGCAAAACTCTATCACCAAGACTTACCACGATAGGGACACTCCCCCTATCGTGGTTAATTACAATAAGAATATTGTACCAGAGGAAGGACAATAATATCCCCACGGTTCAACTCTTTACACTCCCCCCTCAAGCTGGAGCATATAAGTTACCCATGCCCAACTTGGAACAACCCTTCCGAAAGGTAGGACCAAACAAAGACTTGGTAAACATATCACCCAACCGATCTGCAGAAGAAACAAATGGAGTAACAATCAATTTCCTCAGAACGGCACTCCGCACACAGTGACAGTCAACTATAATATGTTTAGTCCTTTCTTGAAACACCAGGTTGCTGGCAATGTATATAGCAATCTGATTATCACAGAACATCTGCATAGGTTTAATAACTGGAAATCCCAACTCTTGAAGTGATTTCAACCACATCAGTTCAGTTGCAGTATGAGCCATGGCCCTATATATTCAGCCTCAGCATTGGATCTAGCCACAGTTGTTTGCTTCTTGCTTCTCCATGTGACAAGTTTTCCACCAATAAAGTGCAATATCCTGTGGTAGATCGCTGATCTCCATCAGCACCAGCCTAGTATGCATCAGAAAATCCAACCAAATCAACATTCTGATGAGGTCGATAAATGAGCCCCTTTCCTGGGGCCCCCTTTAGATACCTTAAATACGACATGTTGCCTCCTAGTGAACCTTCTTAAGTGATTGTATAAATTGGCTAATAACACCAACAACATATGTCAGGTCTAGTAATATTTAGGTAAATAAGTTTCCCTACTAATCGCCTGTAACGATGCTTGTCATCAAAATCTTCGCCATCAATTATCTCAAACTTCCAATGTGGAACCATAGGAGTATCGACTAGTTTAAAGCAAGCATACCAGTCTCATATAAGAGGTCTAACACATATTTCCGTTGTGATAGACTAATCCCTTTCATACTTCGTAGCACTTCAATACCAAAAAAATACCAGAGGGGATCCAAGTCTTTCATCTGAAAGTGCTGAAGATTTTACTGCAATCACATATGCATGGTTCAAGAACTCGGTCGACACTGGCAGTTTCGACCGAGATATATCGGTTTTGCAAGAGACCGAGATATCTCAGTTTCGTAAGAAACCAAGACAAAACCAAAGGTCGAAATCCAATAGTGCATGGTTTCGATGGGTTTCGACACTGTTTCGACCAAAACATGGTTGGACCAAGGCCTATTAATACTCAAACTCGATAGAAACTTGCTCATTTCGAGCAGTTTCGACCGAGAGAAAGGGGATTTCACAGGTTTCGACACTTGAGAACCAATTTTGCCCAAAAACTCTACTTGTTAGCTTCAATTCAACATCTAACTTAGATTTCTTGCATCCACCACTTCAATCAACCTTATTGGACACTCATTTGGAGCTTGAAGCTTAAAGGTAATAGTGTTTTCTTCCCCAAATTAAATTTATTTGTACAATATATTACAATACATGGTAGAATTCTTTCAAAATTTTATATGTTAGCTAGAATGGCCTGATCTACGACTCTACGGAGTCGGATTATTTTTTTGGTAGTTTAATTACTTTTTTTATTTTCTATTTAAGGGTTATATATGATGGATGGACACCTATTTAATATATGTTAGACATAGTTGGCAATCTATGGCATGACGATGTCAAAAAAAAATTTACTATTGTAATTTTTATTTTAATTAATGTATTTTTGAAAAATAATTGTTGAAATGCACAAAAAATGAAAATAAATAAGAGGAATATTCTATTTGACCATGGTTGTCAAGGCAGCACCTAGGCATCCAGGCGCCTTTTTTTGGATGAGCGCCTTGGTCGCCTTAGTTTTTGCCCTCTCCCCCTCCAACACCTTGGGTCACCTAGCGCTTTGACAACTATGGTTTTGACCCGTTACAAACCTGTTCTGTTCTGGCAAGGAAGTTTTTAGCAGGCCCATTGCACCAGCATAAGGTTGGTGTCTTTCCATGAGATTCAGCCATTGATTCATCACATCAGAACCTACGCTTGACCAGATTTTCAGCCTTAACAGAAGCTTGTTTGTTGAGTAATTAACTTTATTCATATTGAACCTGCAATTCTTAGTCCTAATTCCTTGGCTTAGGGTTAGAGTTTGGCACCCTCCATCAAAGAACTGATTCACTCAAAAGCCCACCCTGCCCGTTACAAAATCCTTCCAATTCTCACATTCTATTAGTATTTACATACCTAAACTCGCCTCCCTTGCTACCAATCTGCTGTTTCTTCCTTTGCTTTGAACATGTACGCATTTCTTTCTCTCCATACTAACATATTGCTAAGGTCTCATTCTCCATATAATTGTAGCGCCCAACCCCACGGGACCATATTCCCAGTCTACCAAAAAGACAACAGAGAAGCAGAAAATTTCCAAGCAGCAGCCACTCTAAACAAAAACCCTGAAAACTTGCATCTAATGAAAAGATGATCAGATCTTTCTCAGACTTTGCTCACAATATATACTTGTTTCTGATTCTCCAACCTATTCTAATTAAGTTGTCCATTCACTCCGTTGTAATGATCTTCTCCAAAGAAGCACTCCACGTGAAGAAAGCTAATCATGGAAAAACGAATGGGTTTCCAACAATACAATAAGGGAAAGCACAGCCACGTAAATTCAACATAAAGCTCTGAAATGAATAATAATCACTCATAAAGTGAAAAAGATCAAGGATACACTGGAATCTGAAACTCAACATCAACTAAATGAAGGTAAGAACACTGGAATACTGATTTTTCCTCCTTTTGTCTTCCAACGGATATATTTTTCTAACGGCTATGATCTGGTCGATCGGATGGACTAAAAATAAATCCGTTAGAGCTCTTTTTGCACATGTTTTTAGTGCATTAAATGACCCTATAAATAGAGGACTTGTGAGAGTTTTTCACATATCCAATGTAGTCCAAAATACTACTTTTGTGATGGGTGAAAAATCATTCTAAAGTCCTATTGATTGAAGTCAAGTTATCTCCATCAAGATCATTCAAGTTTGACTTCAACACTCAAGACATTACAAGCTTTCATTCTAAAGAGAAGTTCTAAAGAAGGTCAAAGCATTGAGCATCATTGCATATCATTCATCACTTGCAAGGAGTACATATTACACTCCTTGTCTAAGTAATTCTTACATTTTCCTTATTGTATTGTTTATGCTTTTCAATTAACAAAGCATTAGTGTGCTAATCTAGACTGTACTTGGATTAACACGTTAGGATCCTCTTATCTTGTGAAAAATATTGTAAAGGTGTTCTTCCCACCTATTATACTGAAAGGAAGAAGCTAGTGAAATTCTCTAAAGGTTGAGAGGAGTGGATGTAAGCTGGGTTAGTCGAACTACTATAAATCTTGTGTGTTATTCTATTTGAATATTTATTTCTAATTATCTTGTCTTAATCAAAGAAAATTTTAAAAAGACTAATATTTCACTAGTAATAACCTATTCACCCCCCTCTAGGTTATCTCACAATTGGTATCAGAACGGTAGCTCATTTCTTGAGACTTGATAATCCATGAGATCACACCATCCTAATGTATTTGAGGGACTAAATGTCTCCAGACCTCCATTGCTTAATAGTGATAATTTTGCTTACTGAAGAATTAGATTTAGAAACTTCACTTGTGCTCACAACCTTGATGTGTGGCATGTTATTGAACATGGACCATATGTCTTTACCAAGAAAGTAAATGAAGAGGATGTGCCCAAGACCACAAATGAATTAACCTCTGCTGGAAAAGAGAAAATTCAACAGAATTTTAAAGCTATCACATTTTTACAATATACATTGAGTGAATCTAAGTTTGATAAGATAGATATGTGTGAATCTGCCAAAGAAATTTAGGACACACTTGTTGTTTCCTATGAAGGAACCACACAAGTAAAAGAATCAAAAATTGATAAACTTGTTACTGAATATGAGCTATTTAGAATATTAAAAAATAAAAATATTGCTAGCATGTTTTTTAGGTTTACTAACATTATAAACAAATTGAAGAGCTTAGGGAAGACGTATACCAAGTCCGAAAATGTTCGAAAGATTCTTCGAGCATTACCCCCCAAATGGAGACCGAAGGTAACAACCATAAAGGAATCAAAGAATCTTAATACAGTCAACATGGACGAACTTATAGGATCCCTTCTAACTCTTGAAGTTGAGTTAAATGAAGATGATAAATGGATAGAGACAAAAGTACCCAACAGGAAGACTATCGCTCTCAAAACTACAAACGTACTCTTGCAGGAATGGGAAGCACTAATACGTATAAGCTGCATTCTCTGTCATCTCTTGTCCCTCCATAGAGCATGGAATTAGTGTAAACATACAGAGAGAGTAATAATGAAGATTGATAAGTGTTATTACATATCCGATTTTGAACACTCGTATACAATCATGTAATAGATGCATTTGCAATTATATCCTGGATGTACAAAGCACAAGATGACCACTCATAGAGGTTTGTTGTATTATGTTCAACCACATAATTGTTGGGGAAAGTAAGAAGGAAAGATAATCTTTCATCAAGTTGAACGTACCCAAATGGTCAACATTGTAGTCCGGCGGTATCTCAAGCCGACGAAACTTAAATTGAATCTTGTAAACAGGACCTATGAACATTTTTCATAAAATTATACATTCAAAATGAGATCAGCAATCATAAATCAAGTAGCAAAGTAACTTGTAAACACAAAAATAAAAAAATCCAACCAATAAGAAAATAGTCTCCATGCAAACTAAACGTATGGTAACAGGGCAATAAAATCAGAAGAAAGAAACCTGGAGTGCAAGAGTTACAAACTTGAGAGGTCACAACTGCTTCTGATATGGACCCTGGAAGCCAAATAACATTCCTACACTGCAAAGGAGTAGCAAAAAATTGTTATCACCATCAATAGATATTTTTAACAAACAAAGTGTTAAGACACTAATACTAAATCTCCTCCAAACACAAGTGTTAGAATATATGTACTCCAGAATACCGTAGGGGTATTCTGGTTCTTTTGGGGTATTTTTATGTTATTTAGTGTATTAAGTTTATGTTGGATGTGTAGGTTTTAGTCCCACATTGCCTAGCTTAGTTTATTTGTAACTTCCCCTCTATTTAATAGAGGGGCTTTTCTATCAATACAACAAGTCATTCCATTCTTTTATTCCCTCTTTCTGACCCATGGTTCTACCAACATGGTATCAGAGCTGGTCTGATCTAGGTTAGAGGGAGGAAAAAACCCTAATTCTCCCTACTTCTCCTCAATCGATCTCTCCCTTCTTCTTCTCCCTTTCTCGGTTTCTCCTTCTTCTGGTTTTCTTCTTCTTACCCTTGTAAGGGGGCAGCACTAATGAGGTAAATAAAGTATCCAATGATTTAATAGCTGCCCTCCTCCATTCTATCCAATTTTTTTCATTAAAATTTTGCTGGAGCCATCTTTGCAATTTGGAGTTTCCCTCTTATTTGGAAGATCAGATCCTTATCAATGAAGACTGATCCGCCAATTTTGGAGCATCCTATGCAGCCTTTTCTAGCCCTCTTCTACCCTATCCCATAGCCTTACTTCCCTTTTTTCTTTCTCTCCATCTTTTATTAAGTTTTCCAGCCTCCATGCCAAATCGATCTCACCTTGTTAGGGTTTTTTTCAAAACCCTGACTCCAATCGATTTTGGGGTTTCCCTTGTCAGATGTAGCTAATTTTTCAAGGATAATTCCCAACTACTACAAGCCTTAATGGACCTTAGTTTGGACGCTTTCTGATGGCTGGATTTGTACCTACAGCAAAACCTACTCAACCTGCTACTTTTGGTTACCTGTTAAAACCCTGACTCAAATCGAAATTAGGGTTACAGTTTCCAGTTTTTGTTGCCTTTTGGAGGGATGATTACTCCACCGACAAGCATCACTCAACCTCAGTATTTGGCTCTTTCCAAGTGTTTGAAGACCCCAAACCCCAATCGATCCTCCTTTTTAGGGTTTTTTACAAAACCATGACACATATCAACTTTAGGATTAGGGTTGATTGTTGCTATTGGAGTTTTTTGGAGGTGTTTCTACCATCAAGGACATTCTACTTCAACTCTTCATGGCTTGAAGAAGGTCTATTGCACATGATAGCTGCTGTCCTATTTTTTCTGCACTTTTTGGTGTTTCTCCCACTTGAAGATCAAGTCTCAATTACCAAGGAGATTGGTTATTAGAACTGGAGATCCATTACAACAGTTTTGGTCAGCATCTATTGCCAGAAGACATAACCTTTGACAAGTCATCATCACTTCTGTTGAAGCCCCATTTCCTACAATCGATCTTCACTTTCAGGGTTTTTTACAAAACCCTAACTATAATCGATCTAAGGGTTAGGGCAGTCCACTATTGCTGATTTTTTTAGGAGAGTTTTATAACCATTAGAGGAGTCTTCAACCTATATTTCAGCATTATTCATCAGTTCTTTTTTTGGAGAAAATTCCAGTTCATTCTTATGGCTCGGTTTCTCTAATTATCAACCTGTTTTTCCCTAGTTCCTATATGGCTGGCTGCTTCACCTCCCTATCGATCAGTCTAGTTATTTATCTTATATTTGCTGGTTATTTTGAGCTTTCCTACCTACCTTGCTGGTTTTATTGATTGGCTTCTGTAAGCATGACTGGTTGACATGTTACTGCTGCCTTTATATGGAATACTGCTGTCCTATTATTATGACTGAGTTTCCTACTATTGGAGATCGAATTTCTTTCATTATTGAAGACTCGAATCGGCTACCCTGGAGATCAGCTTATTTGGGACTACAACAGTGTGTTCCACGGTTATTGGTTGCAACTACGAACCTATTCAGTTATGTGAAGCTTTTCTGGTTCATATCCGGCTCACTTTGGAGCTCGAATCCTAGCATTGTTCACTAATTCAGATCTGATCCAATTTTGTTGAAGCTTCTTACATCCATTGCTGTCCAGATATCTTCGTCAGTTCTATTTAGCATGTGGGAGTTTATACATTGGAATTTTTTTTGTTCACTTGTTCCTTCTTGTTTGAAGATTGATCAAGCCTTGAAGAATGAAGCCTTTCCTTACTTCAAATCAGATCTGTTTACTTATCAGATTTGAATATTGGAGTTAGGAGTTTCTCCCCTGCAAGAGTTTCCATAAAAAAATGATTGTTTGATCGTTTGAAGATGGTTGTAAATTTATATGTTGCATTATATACTCCGTACTTCATTGTCCCACTGCTCTTTTGCCTTCACCACCTCCCAAAACATACCTTTGGCATAACCAATAGCCACCTTGGAAGTTCATGGTATTCTCTTCTTTGCCATTTCTTATTTTTCCATTACCCTTGGCAGCTCTTGGAAAATTCTGGAATATTATGTTTTGCCCCATCTCTTTACATCATCTCTCTTATGTCCACGACTCCACGTGCACTACATGTGAGGGGGGGATCATATACAGTATACCTGCAGCCATTGTAGAAAGCAAAACTTACAAGAACACTTGGTGCAAAACATAGAAGGTCAGAGGTTTCACCATTGCCAATGGGTATCTACTTTGTTATTGGGTTGAGTTTGCCGTAAGGGGGAGGTTGGTCTTAAAGTTTTGAAGATGTTTGGTTATTGCCTGCCTATATGAAGTTCTACAGTTGGGTTGTGTTTTTTTTTTTTCCGCTGCTTGATCTTTACTGCTGCCTGATTCATCTGCTCACCACACTAGTTACTTATCTTCAAGATTATCAGTCCGAGATTCATCACTGGACAGCTGCTGAAGATTGGTGAAAGTTTACTGATCAAGTCTACCCAAGTTTTAAAGATCTAATTTTTCAAGTTCTTGAAGGTTTATTTGGGAGTTGCATTCATCTTGAAGTTGGATTCTACTACAACTTATCTTTTCCTATTTTATTCAAGTTGGGCATCAGTACCTTGTATGCGCCAACTTGAGGGGGAGTGTTAGCATTGTTATGGAGTTATTTTTTTCTTTAGTCCAAGCTGGATCTTCTTTCTTTAATATTTGTATAATCCAACTTGAGGGGGAGTGTTAAAATATATGTACTCCAGAATACCGTAGGGGTATTCTGGTTCTTTTGGGGTATTTTTATGTTATTTAGTGTATTAAGTTTATGTTGGATGTGTGGGTTTTAGTCCCACATCGCCTAGCTTAGTTTATTTGTAACTTCCCCTCTATTATAAATAGAGGGGCTTTTCTATCAATACAACAAGTCATTCCATTCTTTTATTCCCTCTTTCTGACCCATGGTTCTACCAACAAAAAGTCTCCTGTGTAAGAGGCTGTAATTAGGGAGGGAAGAGAGAGAGAGAGAGTTTTCACAATTTATTCATTTTACGCTTGTGTGATCTGGGCAATATGGGAAATCATGCTCCTAGTAAGTGAAAATAAGCATGTGCTATGTCATTAAGGGTAAAGTTAGATGGAAACATTGCATCAATGACTAGGAATAGGTACATGTTGGTCTGAGATGAAAGTTAAGGTACATAAATGCATGGTATGAGGTCTCGCCAAGATCTCCGTAAAAATCTCATTTTTTTCTACTACCAAATTGAAACCACACAAGAAACAAGAAAAGAGCAATGTCTCGAATTTCGTATCGGTCGAAATGTTACAAACTATCTTCTCACCTGATCTCAATGGACTCAACTGGTTTTGCCAGTTTTTAAGACAACCCCCCCCCCTCCAAATCTCCTATTTGCTCCAAATGTATTTGACTATATGTAACAAACAATGTTAGATGTATGATTTATGAAATGGTTTATAATTTAATATCTTTTTATTCATATTTCTTAAGTGGTTTACTTGAATTATGTGTTCTAATACTAAAGTTTGTGTGAAATATGCCATATCACTAACTCAGTATATATATATATATATATACAGCATACACTACCAACCTAGGACCCCAAGTCAAACTACCATTTTTGGGTATAATTTTTTAAAAACTAAGGGTTCCACTATGTTTATAGGGCATAAGATAGGCTGTCCTGCAAGTTTCCTAACCTAATTAGGTCATATGGCCCCCGAAACCAAGGGCCGAAATTTCAAAAAAAAAAAAAAATATGCATGAACTCAGCCAAGATCTCGGTATCTCGCCGAGACAACTCGGTTTTTGGGTTGGCAGAAACCATGCCCGAGACCTCAAACTATGCACAAATGGAAAGGTTATTGAACCAGCCATAGTTGTCAAGGCGGGCGCCTTGGACACCTTGTTGGTGCCACCTTGATTTTGGACCCTCTCCAACGCCTTTGGTCGCTTAGACGCTGTGACAACTATGGAACCAGCTGATTCAGATTCCCCCCATGAGAAATAGAGTTCATGTTAAAAAATTATTCATCCACCCATGTCCCCCTTTGGATAGTCCGCCATGTTAGAGCTCCTGTATGATATACATATTGTTTCCTCCCTTTCCTACAAGGTCGGCCTTTTAGAGGAAGCGGTTTCTACATGGTATCAGAGCAGGCAGGGGTCACGGTATCGAGTCCCCCTAGGAGCGGGCAGGTGTTAAAAAATTATTCATCCACCCGTGTCTCCCTTTGGATAGTCCGCCGTGTTAGAGCTCCTGTATGATATGCATATTGTTTCCTCCCTTTCCTACAAGATCGGCCTTTTAGAGGAAGCGGTTTCTACAGTTCAGTTGTAATAGCTATGTTATTCAACGCATCCCAAGAATACTATGCAGTTTTTGTTTCAGGAAGGAAAAGTGTAGGCCCAGTTGAAACCTCTTCCCAACTTTTGCGCAGTTGTACAATATTGAACAGGATATGTCTCAAATGGCCAAGAGGAATAGTCTTTACCATACACTATGCTTCCTCAAGAAACAAAAGGGAAGAGTTTGAACATCACTTTGATTCTAAACCAAGCTGGTAACTGACACAGCAAGGGCTCTAAGTATAAATATTTTGTTATACTTTCTCAGCATAAAATGTACTTAAAATATATGTTTATAAAGTGCTGTAAACGGGTATATAAATCAGTGTTTAACAGAAATATTTTTCACTGTTTCTTAGTTTTGAAGATACCTACCTGTGGAAAGCCCATGCATCCAACCATGAAATTGCCATCCTGCAATCATACAAAACAATATTAAATGTTAAAAAGATAGTGCATAAACAACAAAACTTGACTATAAAGCACGACAACAACAAAACTTGACTATAAAGCAGGACAGCTTCTAATGAGTGGGACTTATTCATAGGAAGAATGATAGCATGTAGGTACATAGATACATGTAAGAAAGTCTAGTGAAAAACTCAAGATAGACAACTTGTTTGAATTTAAAAAGAAATCCATATAAAGTTATATGAAGCACTTGTCAAAAAGAGTAACTTTTTTTGGCTTCTTATTGCAAATTTGAACATGGGCAGAGCCAGGGAGCAATGAGTGCAATTTCCCCCACCAGGGAAAAAATATTACAGTAGAGAGCATATAGGTAGGGGATAGGTTGGACAGCAAAAAATTGCCTCCCCCAGATGAATTATTCAAAGTGGTTCATTTAATATAAATAAATTAGAGTTAATTACTAGTACCTCCCCTGGAACTAGCCCAAAACTCACGTAAACCCCACGGTTTGAAAAAATTACAATCGCAGCCAATTTGAGTAACATGTTAACTTAAAGTTTTGAAGAAAAAAAAAGAAAAGAAAAAGACCATTTTAACCCTGTTACATTCCTTCATATAAACCATCCAATTGACAAATCTACCCTTGAGGGAGGTCAAATTACCAATTTGCCCTTATGCTTTCCCTTACCTTCCTCTTCTTCCTCATCCTCCTCCTCCTTAGAACACCACCGCCCACCCATCCTCTGCAAAACTGTAAACCCACATCCATCCCTGCAACCCAGCCCCACCCCCAACTTCTTCCCAGCTTTTCAAGGAGGGATCTTCTTCCACGGACATCAATCCCATCAACCCCAGTTTCAATTGAAGTTTATCTCTTTGACTGAAGTCCATTGCTAATAGGAGTGATGTGGACTACAAGACAGTGCAACAGTACAAAGTAGAACTGAGGAAGGTGCTGGTGAGTAATGGTTACCGAATTTGGGGAATGATTGGATCGCAGTGGAGCAGCCTCTTGGGACTTCCCATTGCGAGGAGAACATTTAAGCTTCCCAATTCCTTATACTCCGATCCCTGAAAAACACCACTCTGTATTACCACTTTCATGATTTGACAACTTATGTGCCATTTAATTTGAAATTTATTTCACCCGAAACAAAATAAATAAATAAATTTGTTCAGTATATATAGCAGAGAGATTAAAGCTACTTTGGAACCAATTAGTAGTGGCCATAACTAATTTTGTTTGATTTGGAGGAAACCCAATAATTTGTATGGATAGGGAAGGAGTGCGGAAGTTAGGACTCCATTTGTTTGATTGTTCAATATTTCTTCCTCCACCAGGGTTTTCCTTTTTATCCCCTCTTTTGATCATGGTATGGACCATGTCAGATCCATATGCTAACCTAATTATAATGTAGTTCTAGATTGGTAGGAGACCAACTAGAAGGCAATAAACCAGGATTTGTTATATCAAAAATAGGGTTTTTGGTGAATTGAAGATTAGGGTTTGATGTATGGGTTATGTCAAGTTAAGGTATGGGAGTCTAACAATGAAGGTCCTGAGATGTTTTGATGGATGTAAGTATGCTGATTTGAATTAACAGCAATATAGGGTTAGGGTTTCAGGTTTTTGTGAAGAGTAAAATAGGGGGAGTCTAGGGTTTAGAGTGGGAGGATGGGGTTAGGGTTTGGATCGAATGTTAGAGGGGCAGAGAGGTTAACTCAGCTCTGGTTTGGTGAGGTTTTGATGGGTGGATTGATCTGTGCAGGTTTTAGGTTATGGGAAACTGAAAAATAACAATGGGGAATGTTAGGGTCAGGGTTGTAGAGGATTAGGAGAAGAATAATAGGAGGTGGGGACGATTCAAACTTACTGTAGTTGCAGAATTTCCTTGGCAGCAGCTTGCTTGATTGTAGATACAAAGAACAACAACAAACACAGCCTTATCCCAACTTAATGGGGTCGGCTACATGGATCCAAACAAACAGAATAGAGAAAACATAGACATACTCAAAAAAGGGAAGAAAAGATTGGAGAAGAGGGATGGCGAAAGAGATGAGAAAAGACAAAGGAAAAGGACAAATGAAAGATTGGAAATAAATAGAAAGATGAAAGATAGTAAGAGGCAAAAGGCACGGCCCAACACGTCAGGATAATCTTAGCTAAATGGGGTCTGCGACATGGATCCTTGCACTCCAATAGGCTCTGTCCGAGGTCATACTTGGGACCAGACCTAGACTATGCATGTCCTTCCTCACCACTTCTCCTATGGTCATTTTAGGTCTGCCCCTAGCTCTTTTAGCTCCTTCAATCGGAATCATATCACTCCTTACTAGGGCGTCCCTAGGTCTCCGTTGAATGTGACCATACCACCTTAAACGACTCTCTCGGAGCTTGCCATTGATCAGGGCAACTCCTAAGTCTGCTTTTATATGTTCATTCCGTATTTTATCCTTCCTTGTTTTTCCACACATCCAACGTAACATCCTCATCTCTGCTACACAAAGCTTATCAATATGACACTTCTTAACTGCCCAACATTCTGCCCCATACATTCTGCCCCATACACTTACCACCGCAAGGTGTCAATCGGATCAAACACCAATTCCTTCAAACGATCCACCCGGGCTTCACACCACAAGGTGTCGATTGGATCAAACATCAATCCCACTAGCCTTGATCAAACACAAGACAAAAATCTTCAATGGAGAAGAAGAGCAACAAAAAGCTTTCATTAATATCAAAATTCGTGCTCAATGTTTTGCCCCCCTTACAACCTTATATAAAAGACTCAAAAATAGCCTTCTACAATATAATGAAAAGGCCTAACTCAATCCTTAACCTACTAAGTAACTTAAACTGACTAGGAAACTGAAATAGACTCAAACAGTGTTAGGCCACACATTCCTCCACAAGATGACTTTCCTTTTCCCATCTCATGTAACAGCCCAAGAAGAGAGATCCTTTTCTTTGGCATCCCCTAAAGCCCCAGAAACAAAATTTTGTAGGAATATAACTATATAAAAATGCACAACCCTACCTGCTTTCAGCAATGGCGATTGTAGTGAGTGAAGATGTCCTTTTTATTAAATTTGGAAACTAGATGACTCTCAGCAGGAAAAGTGTTCAAAACATCATCGAGATAAGCCTTGTTCTGCATCTGGGTCTCAGCTTGCCGCTGACCCAACATTTCTGTACTCTCAATCCAATGCTGAGGTGATGGGAGGCATCAAGATCATCTCCCATCATGGCTGGGTGAGAAGGGGGGCAAAGCAATTTCATGTTCTGTTTTATAGCACAAGGTGCAAGAAGTTGATGAAGCTTCCTCTCCTATCTTGCATAAACACTTATATTCTTCAATATGTGTAGTTAATCATAGGAGACGTGAAAAAAAGAGATCATTGATTCATGAATGTAGTAACAAGGAACATATGATGGAATCCATCAAAAAATTACAAGCATAAAGCATTCAATGAGAAAGAGCAACTAATTCCCATACATTTGTGTAAAAATTACAGCCCTCAGAAGTCAGAACATGCATTTGTCAAGGAAAAAGAAGAGCAAGATATGCACTGAAAGGACAGTCAATATGTGCATTTCCAAATAATTATACAATGATGCATTACAAAGGTATAAAGAACCTAAATTTACTATCATGGTACTGTTAGAACTTAGATCCCCCCAAATGCTCAGCAAATCCTTTTCTTTTCTTTTCTTTTTTTTCAGACATAAGGCTCACCAAATCATTACCGGTTTTCGTTTTAGCACCATATTAGATTCTTGGCAGGCACCACATGGCCGAACAATCCCGACAACAAGATTCTGCTCATCTCTACCCGGTCGGTTGGATCTGCATAAATGAAAAAAATGATGATAGATGTCAGATGATACAAGTACAACTTCAGTGCATCAGTGAAGCTAAATACCTCTCAAAGAAAATCGCCATGGCTTCCAAAAGTTTTGCTTTGTTCAACCTTGCCTGCAAGAAATCCAAAATTCAAAACTGTAATAATCCATTCCTAATAAAATACATTAACAGAGTCGTCTTAATATATAACTAATTGGTGAAAAGTCTCAGACTTTAAAATGCCTAACGACCTAACCATTCTAGATCTGGAATAAGGTGTAGATAATAAAAACTTAAGACCATGGTACAAGATCTCGGCGAGATCTTATCGTGGTTTCGCCAGGTCTCGAGATGAGACCAGTGGCGATACAGAAAAATGACAATATCTCGGTCGAGATCTCGGTCTCGCCAAGATCTCGGCACTTATCCCAGTCTCGATCCGACTTCAAGACCAAACCAAGCTATTAAAAGGCACCCTCTCGGCGAGATTTCAACCTCAACTCGAAATATCGCCTATCTCGCTTTGCTGTGAAGGAAAAACACTTTGAGGTGAGGGTTTTGGTGTTTTTTTTTCTGACAAATCTCACCTCAACTGAAGATTAAAGCTTGGAGATTCAAGATTGAAGCATCAACATCAGGAGAGGGAGCTGCATTGCGTCTCAAGAACAGTTTTAAGGACACTTGTATTTGTTTAATCTATGTCTCTTTCCAAGTTTCTAACAATTATTAACAAACCGTCAAACAATCACCATGTATGATTATGAATATGATGCCTAATGCTTAAATGGCTTATAGTTTGATGTTTTTTAATTCTTAATGCTTATTTGAGTTGTTTTACACCTATACTTTAATTATATGTGTTCTAAATATTGTGTGGAATAGCCTAGGATAGACCCCACGTACGCCGTAGACTACAAACTTAGGATCCGAAGTCAAATTACCATTTTGGGTTTGAATTTGTAAAAACTAATGTTTCCATTGTGTTTAGAAGGCCTAAAATTGAGTGGACGTCAAGTTTCAGGACCTATCTTGGCCATATGGCCACCGAAACCCACCACCGAGTTGAGATGGGAAAAAATACACCATCTCGCCGAGATCTCGGAACAACTCAGTTTCATGGCCTGGCGAAACCAGGGGTGAAACCAAGACCTAAAACCTTGCATAAGACCAAGCATCATGAATTTTATCCATGAACTAATGGTCCCATCCTGGTGATTTATATACTGCTGATCAAAACTCTGCATCATTACTCAAACTAAGAAGAAACTATCTAAAATGGTCCAAGAATACAAGAAAAATAGTATCCAAGCACCAGAAAAGAAATAACAAAAGAGAAGGACAGAAAAAAAAAAAAACTCACACCATCCAAAAAAGAAAGTGGCAAAAGGTGGTGCACAAACAGACAAAACCACCTCCTATCTGGAAAAATACTACAGAATAGACAAAATACCCCAGTTGTAAACATATTCCCATAACACCCATGTGTACCACCCTCGCTTGTTACTCTCTAGCTAGATCCATCGCCCAGAAGAAAGGCTACACAGATATTCTATTTTTCCCCAGCCCCTGCACATGATCAGGATTTTTTTTCCTCTGCATTATATGTATAATAGAGAGGTAAAGTGCTCTCTATATTTCCAGTTCCTATGAAAAATGGATTTCAAACAATTGCTTTTCAAACAGGGTCTATGGCCTTGGTTATGAAATCTGGGTTTTTGGAATAAAATTTCTACCTGTTTCTCATTATGATACTAAAGGGGAAATTTTTGTTGTAATGAAGAGGATTTACAAGTATGGCAGTCTGGCCAATACATCAACTTAAGCGGGGAGGCAACATAAAGAAACAAACAGAACTCTCAGCCACTCATAAACTACAAAAAGCCAAAACAGCCCCCAAGAGATCTTCAGTGGCTCTAAAAAACCTACAGCATTCAATGCCATTTGAAGAAAACATAAAGAGAGAAGGGGAAGAACCAAATCAATATCGTGCTTCCCAAGAACCAAAATAGGTGGACAGAAACTCCGATTATCACCCAGATCAAAAAAACAAATCGATTCATGCATCATACCATGACAATCACCATTGAGAATCAGAAGACTCACCTATCCACAATTGACTCATTCCTATTTAACCAGAGCCTCCTCCACTCTAATAATCTCATAACTCACCTATCCTCAATCTTCTGGTACCTCTTTTATCACAGACCCTCACTCTAAAGATCTTGTAACCCTCCCTAGGATGATCAGATTTTGGCCTCATATCAATGGGGTTCAATTGATATCAGTCTTTTAACCTTTCATTGTTTGTATGTATGCATGTAATTTTCATGTATCTCAATGCATTCATGTAAATAAATACAGAGGCCTTGTGTTTGAATCCAGTGAAAATCCAAATTATAAAAACAAATTTTGGACATAGACCAGAAAGGCCCAATATGGTTAAAAAAATGTAATAGTTCCATGGCCCCATTTCATACCAAGCCCATGGCCAGAACCAGATACCATTTACGGTCTCACAGCCAGAAGAATCTTATCTCTCCCCTTAAACTTCACCTGAATTCCTTCCTAACCCAACTTATAGTCCTTTTTCAAAACAGCGGTGTCATTCCTCTTAAAACTCAAGATTTCTTTCACCAAATCCTAAGTAGCATATACTTTAAAAGTTTACCCATATCTCTTGACAATTAGTTCAGTTGAAATAGCCCTACTTAAGCAAAATGTAATTCCACATTCTCATATTTCACGGTATTCCCTTTGCTGTCCAGCTAGATCAACAAAATATATTCATCACATGTGTGGAGAATTATCCACACCAGCTTCCTATGTTTATCCCCACAATTATCTTACATTGAAGTCAATGTGTTTTACAGAATTTCTCAGGCCATTATTCCAAAAAGTTAAATCTTTAACAAACATTTAAGTTCATCAAAGATTATATTTCAGTCACCAATCATTTTGTTGCTAGTTACTAGTATTTATCAATGTGGATTCATGAACATATTCGCAGCTGAGAGCATACCTATGTTAGTGTAATCAAATGTCAGTAGATAAGTTTATGGAAAATGAGGATTAGCATAAAATGCGAATCTGGATTTTATTTCTCATCACTGGTAAAAAAAAAAATTTGTAGCTTTCAAGCTCCACTCACGTATTCATGTCTTCTTCAAATAAAACTGTCATTCACCCCTCAAGCAAAAAATAAAAATCAGAATATGCTGTTAATAGTTTGAACAGAAAACACTGTAGAGGCAGTACATGAACATCACAACAATTCAACTCACTGTGTCATCCTAAGCTACATGAACCGTATACCACCAAACACTATATTCAAGGTCCTACAGTAGGTAACCCATCAAATTAGCCTTTGTCAACATTACAACAGTCATTAATTTTAGTCAGGTTTCTGCAAAAAGCAAGAAGACCACATCCCAAACTGGTGTGGGCAAATTCGAACTCATTGCTGCAGAGAATTTGTAAACTATGGTATGGCATATAACAGGTGATGTTTTGGGATTTATATCATAGAAATAAGTTCTGTACAAACTTACATCCAAGAAGCAAGCTTTCATCTGCTGCAAGCAAGTCTCCAAGACTTCAGCTCTCCTCTTGCTGCCTAAGCTAACTTCTTTCATGTCACATTCCATCATGGATCTAAGGTACGGTTTCCAGAGCTCATACCTGGAAAACTTGTTCTTATGATATAATGAACAAATTATAGAGCATAGAATATAAAAAGGTTGGACCTATATGCAATTAATAGTTTTTGGGAGAGAATCTCTCCACAGGCCTTATTTTCCTGCCACATGGCAGCTCAACCGACATTGAAACTTTGTTTACCTATAGTCCACACCAGCCTCTGGTCCCATGGCAAGTTTAAACCAAAAAGCATATTACCACAAAGAGAAATAAAATTTTGAAAAAAAAATTCAAAAACTTCGACATGCTACGGAAAAAGTTTACCATGTGTCAAACATAGGGTTGAGATGGACCACCATAACTGACAAATGGACGGCATAGCCATATTGTTGTTATGCAATTGTCAAAATAGCCAAACCAGCTGTCCACTAGGCAAAAAACCATGCGCAATAACAGAAGCCATACACATGGCCTGTGGAGAGATCTCTTTCCCTTAGCTTATATGCAAACAAAAAGGGTGTCATGGACAGAATATACGATAAAATCTGACAAAATAGTTGAGAAATGTTTTCATCAGCAGAATATTACAGATGTGACTTTAATTCCATCTTGGAACCATTTCTTGATACGTAGGAAACAAACATGCAATACGGTAAGTTAAACACAAGGGCATAAAATTATTCCAACACTAAAACATTTTCTCCAACTAAAGATACATAAACACCACTGGCATGCACTATAGTAAGACATGGTAAATTAGCTACGATAAATTAGAGAATTGCTTTTAGGGCATCAATAGCACTACAAAAAGGGCGCAGCCAAGAGGCCTAAGACACGCGAATGCATAGCATATGCACATCTGCACCTCAATGTACCTATTGAATCGTAGATATTGCATTTATGCACAAAAAAAAAAAGAAACAAGCATGTCTAGTGATGCTGATGATCATGATGAAAAGGTGGAGGATGAGAAAAAGGTGTGCAACCATGTAAATGGCATCCAAAGGCTGCAACTGTGGGAAAAAAAACACCACTGATAAAAGGGAAGGTTAAAACAGCATTCTCCCCTTCTCTCCAACCAAGACACAGCTCTCCAAAGAAACAGCAAGAGAAAACAAAAGAATCAGAGGGAAAAAAGAATGCAGCTCATATATAGCCTCCTTTTATCTTGGTGAACCGCCAAATTTAGAAACTGAATGTTTCCAACCGCAACAATAAATTTCCCAACGAAAAGAAAGTTATCTGCAAGCCATTTTCTGCTAATAAAATTATTCCCCACAATTTTCTGACATCTGTAATGAACAATGAAAAGATTAATTTGTTTGTTTAGCTCTTGTCCTCTTTCATTGAATCAAACAAGTGCATGAGTCACATTAACCTACTAAAAATTTACTATGCCACTTTAAAAATAAAAAGGATAAAAGAGAAGTGGAATTTATTTTTTAGGCTAAGAAATAGAGTTATTTCCAACATGATCTATTATTCCCTAAGAAATTTTGAGCCTCTGCAAATATATCCAGGGTATGCTGACAACATGCTATGGTCCTCTCAAATGATGAATCACTATCACTAACTTATAAAGAGTAGAAGATGCATGGAGGACAATAAAATGTGATCGAATCCCCACAAGAACTTGTGGAGAATAGCACCTTAGAAGATCTTTCTTTTTTTTCCGAGATGCTGTCCACTTGAGTACTTAATATCAGTCCATCCTGGACTCTCACAAAACTGATCCACCCACTGCTTTTTGTTAACAGGGTTTACAGCCACTTAAGGGTGTTCTGGGCATTCTATTATTGTTTATGGGTAGTTGTGTACTGTTTATATTTGTTACTGTCTTTTCTTGTAATTCTAATTTCCACCCATTAGTCGTTATCAATACGTTTTGGGGGTCTCGGCAAGGTCTTTTGACAAAGCTGTGAGATCTCTTTTCTCATCTCTCGGTTTCTCTTCTTTCTCTCTTATTGATTCTTCTTCCTCCTCCCTTCCTTGCCTTGGTATGTGCTGATCTCTCATCTTTGATACTGTTTCATGGTATCAGAGCAGGTTTGATCACCACTTGATGATCATCTTCTAATTTTGAGAGTCTATCTCAGATTTTTGCTTCCTTTGATTTGCAGCAACCAATGCTACCTTATTTCCCTTAAACCCTAGTTGAATGGACATGCATATGCTGTTATTGTTGCTGATGAACATATACTGCCAGTGAAGGTTTTATTATCTCTTCCATGTTCTCTGCTGTCTGCGCAAGTGAGGTTTTCTGCTGTTTTCTCTGAGCATGAGTCTTAGTTTCTAATTGGTTGCTGATCTACTATGTTTCTGCTGCTCTGTACTAGTGGAGATGCTAATTAGTTGCCAATGCATCGCCCATCCAGGCGCCTTGGTCCCCTTGTTGGTTCCGCCTTACTTCCAAGCCCTCGCCAACGCCTGGGGTCGCCTAGACGCCGTGACAACTATGGATGCTATCTATGATTGAAAATATCATATTCCACTAATATCTGTTAATTTATTTGGTTATGAGATCGGTAATCTGGAATTTCCTTTACAAACCCTATCTGAAAAGAGGATTTTCAAGAACTCACAGTTCTGTTATCAGATTATTGTGAAATTCTGGGATAATAGTGTTCTTATACTAATGCGGATTTATTCTAATTCTAGGGCAATAAGAGCCCTCCTGCTCCCTGCGATTTAAAGGGAGTATTACCCTGCAGTTGGATTTTTTCCCTTTGTTTTAAGAGCAACTCTTGATTTCTGGTGGCTTCTTTATTCTACTATACTGTTCAGGCTGCATACTGGCTGATTTCTTGTATATTGCATGATTGCTGATCTCAAACCTACTGTGGACAATGTTAACATCCAGATTACATCTATCAATAGAGTGTCAAATTACTTGTCATGGGCCCAGGCAGGTAGGTCTATATTAATGCTAAAGGCAAGATGAAGTACCTCAAATCAGACACGCATTCTTCTGATTCCAAACGACTATGACGAGTGGATGCGTGAGAACGATACTCTTCTTATATGGTTGTGGAAGTCCGGGGCCATGCTTCAAAATGAGCTTCAAAGCAAAGAATCACCGTCTTGAGCGAGACGCGCAAAGCCGTTGCTTGTTGCTTTCCGCCTTTGCTGGGGTTTCTTTGGAACTATCCAATGTTTACCCTTCTTCCCTGCAAACATTTCTGTTTTGCCCTTTCTTTAGATTGAAGATCAAACTTCCAACCATCAGTTGGAACAGTTTGGCACCAGCCATTACAACGAATGTTATGTCCCACACCACTACCAAGGGAGTTTGGGATGACTTGAAGGAAAGCTTCTCCCAAGAAAAGAAGATGTCTCGTATGTATGATCTTTATGAAAAAATATATAGCTTCAAGCAAGAGGACAAATCTTTGAATGAGTACTACAGTGCTTTTAAGGGAATACGGGAGGAGCTCAATGTTCATCACCTCTCGCCACTGATCTGGAACAATTGAAGATTCAGCAGGTTGAATTTCAGGTTGCAAAATTCTTGGTAGGGTTAAATTATGATTTTCAGCCAGTTAAGAGCCAATTGTCTATTGGGGAGAAGGTATCTTCCCAGAATGAGACCACTCGTCTTCAGCGTATTGTTTCTGCCTCCAGAGTTGGCGTATCATCCTCTTCTAAAGAAAGTTATGCTTTTGTTGCTGGTCATGGGCGTGGTTCTAGTTTTCCTGGGAGAGGCCGTGCCTCAGGGGGAGGTTGTGGCCATGGTGCAGGTGGTCGTAGTGGACAGCAGATAGACTGGTCTTTCAGACAGAGTACTTTTTGTGGCAAGCCTCTAGTTGTTTAATTCTGTGAATAATTTGCGAATAATTCGGCGAACCGAATTTTACAAATTATTCGCCAGAATCCAAATCAGTTTCAAAGAATCAGTAAAATTCTCGCTTTTTAGCTTTATTTTAAAAACTGCGTTATATTCGGCTGAATCCGAATTATTCGCAAATTATTCGGTTAGCATATAGATAGGGTTTTAGAACAGAGACCTACTGTCTTCAATCATGATTCACAAATCACAACGAAGCCCGTGAAACCACAAACCCATCTGCCTCTTCCCAGTTTGCCTTCAATCACGATTCACGACCAAACCAGTGAGACCTACCATCTTCCATCAAGATTTTTGTTCTCTACTTCTCTCTCGCTGTCTCGCGGGCTCGCAGCTTGCTTGAAGCCTTGATACACCCTTTCCTTCCAAATCCCAAAGTCCAAACCCTCTCTGCAGATCTTCACTCTTCACTCTTCGTCTTCAAGGAAAAATGGTTGCGGGCGCGGGACTACCGTCCATTCTTAAAAACAAAGACCCCAACATTTATTCCTCAGTAAGGTGCTTTCCCACTTTATTTGAACTGAAGATATCTGTCTTGTCCGCAGAATCACTTTTTGGTTTTTTGTCTGAACTCTGAAGTCCAAAAAACAAATGTTATGAGAACAAAGGAGAGACCGAATGATCCCAAAATTGCGTTCTTTGAATTGCAGAATCATTCTATTTTTTTATTATTATTTCTTCCTCTGTTTGCTTCTAAAACTTGCCCCAGCACTTGCAGTTCCTCAGTCTGAAGTATGATGTGGTGAAGACCCAATTGTTTGCAGTCGGTCATGGTCTTGCTTGTAGAATGCAGGTGCCGCTGGTATGTCTAGTGGTAATTGTATCTATAAATATGGCTATGACTTATGACTGTTTAACGAGTCATCTTTCCCAAAAAACATATAGATTGACTTGAAATCTGTGTTTCTACCCAAAACATAAAAGACTGGAAATCTGAATTTTACATGGTTCGTTAATTTTTGTTTAGACATACCATCAGCAATGATTTTACATGTTACTAAATATTAAAAATAACATCCGATCGCCCAACTTTGGTTTTTGTAAACGAAACATTCTCGAATCCGAATCCGAACCCGATTTTAATTTCATCCGCTTTTTTTACCGAATCCCTAAATTTATCACATGCATTATTCCAAATAATTCTTTGTTCGTAAAATTCCCGAATCCAAATTTGCTAACTATGGGCAAGCCTAATCATACAATTGAGACATTTTGGGCTAAACATAGTAAACCAAAATGGGCTCAACAATTAGCTAATACAACAATGTCAGACGGTAATATTGAAAAGGTGTCTTTTGGCAACACCAATCCTGTAATTTCATCTGGAGTTTCTTCATTAGAATCTGTGTCTCAAGACGACTATAATCAGATATTTAAACATCTCCAGAATCTTAAGTCATCTACAGCTACTCCCTCATCCACAGCTACTTTGGCACACACAAGTACATCAGCACTTCTTACAACCGCATCTTCTACCCCTTGGATAATTGATTCCGGTGCTTTTACTCATAGGACTAGTAAGTCAGCTTTGTTTTCTTCTTTGTATAAAATTCACTATCCTTCCCCTGTAATCCTGACTAATGGGTCTTCTGCCCAAGGGACTGGTCATGGTACAGATTCACCAACCTCATCCATTACTCTGACTTCTGTTCTTCATGTGCCAGCCACAGTGATGGGGGGTACGTTGGAACAACTCTAAAACCCTCTCGGATAGGATCCCAAGTCAAAACCCCACCCAAATAGAAGCCCGAAAACTGACTGAGATCTCAAATCCCTCCAAATAACATTAAACTATAGGAAATAATAGTTGATAGGAAGGATGGGAATCCTTCAAAAGATGGGAATGATCCGATGAGCTGTTTGGGAGTAATTTGGGAAACAGTGATCTCACGGGGCGGAGATCTCAGGAACAGTAAAACTCAAATTAATCCAATCCACCCAACTGATGTCTGAAATTCAGGACAGATCTCAAGTTCAATGGTTTAAACAAAGGCCCCAAGGTTCCAATAAAAAACAAAGGCTGGATAAAAAAAATTTGGAAAACCCAAATTCTGAATAGAGAAAACTGGCAAAAGAGTGAACTTTTTTTTTTTGGGTGAATAATAATGAATTCATTACCAAAGAGAAAGAATACAAGAAGCCCCCAGAATTGAGGGGGACAAAAAGGGAGAAGGGAACATCCTACTAAGCATAGGCCTAACCGATCACCCTAGGGGGAAGGGGAAAGAAGAGAAGTAGGGAGACCCCAGGAGGCTATTATGTGCCTGTTCCTTGGGGAGCTTACAGAAGAAGAAGGAAGAGAGGTTGAAGTAAAATTTGGATTTGACATCAAAAGTGATGGAATCCCAAATCAGCCTAAAGGACCTAGAGTTGGAGTTCCATCTCCTAATATTACGCTCCATATAAAAATGCGTGATGGTGGCTCCAAAAGCCAATAAACCTATAGAATCGCAGATCGAATTGCCTCCAAATGAATGCATGATCCACCTCCATTCCCTCTGCATAGGAAGGATCTTTCTTCTCCTTGGCCAGCATTTGAAGAGGATTCCTTTCAAGATTGAAGCCGAGAAAGAGCAATCAAAGAATAGATGATCTGCCGTTTCTAAACCATTCCAACATAGGCAGCAGGCAAGAGAGACTCTTAAATGCCGACGGATGAGGAAAGACTGAGTTGGGAGGCAGTTAGAAAGCGCGCGCCAAACACAGAAGCTGTGTCTTGGAATATGGCCTTTGACCAAACAAGATTGTACCAATCTAAAGGGGCCACTAGATCTTATGTGATTCCACGCCGATTTGGTACTGAAGATACCTGAAGCCGACAGGGTCCAAGTGGCCAAGTCTCCAAAATGAGAATTTCTTCCTATAAATAGAGGGAGGACATTCCAAATAAAATCAAGCTGCGGAGAGGGAGAGGGGGCCCAAGATCCGGAGGAGATGATGTCAACCACTTTTGAAAGTGTTGGAATAGGCTGCTTACACGATTGGGGTAAGCAGTCCTAGTTTGATTAGGATTAGTGTTACTAGTCCTAGCTGATTAGGATTAGTCCTAGTCATGTTAGGAATAGTGCTAGTCAGATTAGATTCTTTTCTTTTGTTTTATTTTTATTGTTTTACACTCGGCCGAGTCCTATTCTGGCATTCCTAGTTGTATTAGGAATTCCTAGTAGGACTACGACTGAGGTGTTATTATTCCTATTTGTACTTTGATCAAATGTACTTCAAGTTAATATAAATAAAGGGGCTTGGGTGATCGATCCTAATCACTCAAGCATTCATTCCAAGGCTGTTAACAGAAAGTCTATGAAGACCAGCTCTGTAAATAGTCCTGGAAACTCACTAAGAGAAGGAGATCGAGCCAAAGGAGAGTGGAGGAGCCATCTGTAATCATTGAATTGATAACTCCAGTGGCTGAGCCTTCTCCATTTGAGGATGTTTTTCCAAACCCATGATGCATCCGGGGGGCTGCTAAAAGTCTAAATTGAATCATTTTGGAGGAATCTAGAGTAAATCCAATCTACCCAAATGTTGTTGTGCTTGGCTGCCAGTTTCCAAATGAGTTTGAGAATCCCAGCCTTGTTGACCTCTTTAATTCTTTTTAAGCCGAGACCACCTTCTTTTTTCGGCAGGCAAACCAAGGACCAACTGAGGTGGCGGAGGAATCGAGAGGATTCAGAACCTTTCCAGAGGTAGCCCCACATGAGAGCTTCAATGGCTTTAATGGTGGAGGAAGGAAGAACAAAAACTCCAGAGTGGGAAGAACCAAGAGTGGTGGAGAAGGATAGGAAAAAAATCGTGGAAAAGAGAGGGTGAAGAAAAAAAGGAAAAAAACTGGAAAACTGTTCTTTAGGTCAGAATTTTGGCTCTGATGCCATATTAGCAGCCTTTAGAACTGAATGCTTGAGTGATCAATAGGATCACCAAGCATCTTTATTTATAATAAAAGAGAGAACAAAAATACAATAATACCCCCCCTCATAGCCGACTCTAATTATGAATCGGCTATAGGGGAAAACCCCCATAATGCCCCTCGGGCTACATATAACTCAACACAAAGGATTATTTCAACTCCATTTGTCAACTCCGGCAATCAACTTGGTGTTATGTTTACAAAGGCGCCATTTCAGCCTGTGTTTCTTGATGATTGTTCCAACTTGGGTATGGGAGATATATATACTCCAGCTTGAGGGGGAGTGTCAGAGTACTTGTATCTCGGTTGGAGGTCCATGGGTGTTAGAGTATTCCAGCTTGAGGGGGAGTGTTAGAGTACTTGTACCTCTATACCGTGGGATATTGTTCTTAGCTAAGTAGTTGGGTTTGTTTCTTATTGCTTTTTATTCTTATTGTAGACTTGTAGTTAGTTCTCAGTTTCTATTGTAAATAGGCTTTAGACTTAGCCAGGTAACAGTTATATTCCTGTTGTAATTCTGTTTTGGCTTTAATATAAAGAAACATTGGCGGGTACGATAGAATTCATTCAGTACATCATATAATGACTGCTTCCTTGGATCCAGATAATACGAAGCAATGAGTTGGTTATTAGTTCTATAGTTATTAGTTCATACTATGGGCAGGTCCTTTTTTTGAATTCTAGCCCTACCCTAAAAAAAATCAACGAGTCACACACTAAGCATAGCAATTATACCAAACAGTTAATCGAATTTTTATTCAACCCTATAGAATTAAGGAAAGAATTAGAATGGCATCTCAGATGTGTCCATATCAACGGAACGAGTGACTCATTATTTCGATGAATCATTTCTTCGGGCAGAAGAAGATTATGGAAACACTTACTCGAAATCTCACTTATCAGATTCCGAATCTCCTTTGTAAACTCTTCTCTTATTTTTCTTTATCATTATCTCTCCAAATAAGCAGATTAATTAGCCTGAATCATTACATTTCATCAAAGTTTAATTTGATTCAATGACCAAAACTAGACTAGGATATATAGCTCGGAGACATAGAACAAAAATTCGTTTATTTGCATCAACCTTTCGAGGGGCTCATTCAAGACTTACTTGAACAACTACTCAACAAAAAATGAGAGCTTGTACATCTTTTGATTTATAAGGTAACCTCCGGATAATTCAAATCGAAGCAATTGGATGTCCGACTCGGGCGAGTACAGGAGGGGCAGAGGGAATTTCCGGTAGAGCAGCTTTCCATCCTCCTATTTGAAAGGCCGCCTGTCTGTTTTGAAAAGCCAGGGCGACTTCTGCTGGTGATACCACACCAGTCCACTATCAGGTGAGGTGTGAAGCGATCTCGTACTAAACGAAACGACTAACCCTTATTAGAGCAAAGGCATGGCGCCTTTAGGAACTGAACGATCATATTTGGTCGAATACCTAGCGACAAACTCCTATGTTCCTTTCATTACGGTATTTCCGAACAAGCTCCTAGATGACAAGCCTAAAGGTTATTAAAAATATTTCTTTTTTTTTTTCCAACACCTTTGCTTTGAAAGAACGGATTCAAAAAAAAAAAATGATTCAACCTCAGACCTTTGAATGTAGCGGACAACAGCGGAGCTCGAGAATTGATATGTATTCGAATCATAGGAGCTAGTAATCGCCAATATGCTCATATACGACCCCTTTCTTCCGTTTCTGAGGTTTCTTTCAGTTTCTTAGTGACAATAGGTGACGGCATTCTGCCTAAATAGTAGACACAAGTAATAAATAAAACAATACTAAATATTCGAGCCATAAAATTTCTCAATTCTGACACAAGGTCCTTCTCACAATCTCTTGTGGAAAAAAAATCATTTGCTGAGGAGAAGGAAGGCTGGAATGCCAACAGACGTCTATTATTGAATTCACCCGACCCGCCCTTGTGGGAACGTCTAGTGCAGTATGATTTTGTTTTGTTACCCTATACCCACATTTTGGTGCGGGTCGGAACTTACCCGACAAGGAATTTTGCTACCTTAGGACCGTTATAGTTACCGCCGCCGTTCACCGGGGCTTTAGTCGCCGGCTCCCCTGTCATTAGGTCACCATTTTTATTCTTCCGAATAGAACATGGCGTATGAGTGAATACCATCATTATCTCTAGAAACATCCCTCGTGTTACTAGTATAAAGGAATTGAGAAGCCCTGACTCTGACATGTCTCTTAGGAGGAGTAACATGAAGCTTAGAATTATGGGTGTATTCAATACTCCCAAATAAAAGGGAATTGATCTATGGTCGATTACATAAGAGATAAATAGGAATTGCTAGTTGTACCTCGTGAAAAAACCTATATCCTCCAGCTCTCTCTCTCTCTCTCTCTCCTTCGGTTCTCTTCTCCATCTCTCTCTCTCTACTGGTTTTCTAAGGCACTGATATTATCACAGTTACAATCAGTCTATACATAAAATTTTCAATGTGTGCAATCAGTATAAACTACGAAAATCACCTAGCCATCAAATTCATAATGCACCTCAAACATTTAAATCTATTTCCAAAGACTACCATTCCACTTGGGGAACTTTGTATATTATCATAAAACAATCATCAAGAATAAAATTGAAAAGAAAAAACAAATACCCCATGTCATCATATCCCATCACCAGTGCCTCACCCTGCAATTAAATTAAATAGAGATTAGAAAAACATGGCATGCAGTTTTGTAGTAATCAAAGAAATTATTCATTCACAATCACTAATTGGAAAGAAACAATTGTACACTTCTCTTTCTTCTTCTTTTTTTCTGTATGGTTGATTGGAAGGGTTAAAAGTAAGAAACAATTGAAACTGTCTTTCCCACATACAGAATGTTAATAGTCTTAAAGGATGACCTATACTTAGAACATACATTACTTGGAGTATACTTGCAAGAGTAAATTTTTGAAGTGCTTTGATCAGCTAGCAACCAAGGTTCAAAATCTTGCGAAATTTTGGCGATATTTCGCCAAATTTAGTATATCTCGAGCTGTCCGAGATACGATACCAATCCGAAATATAAAAAAATACAATATTTCAACGATATCTCGTGAGATATCGACGATATATCGTGGACGCACGATATATCGCGAGATATTGAAAAAGTCAATAAAATGTCACGTGAGGGCCAAGGTTTATACCATATTTCGCAGCTCTCGGTCGATATTTCGACCGAGACCTGCTGAAACTCTATTTTTCTCTCTTCTTCCTCATTTTTTGCCCTTCTTCCTCCCTTCCAAGCATCATCCAACCATTGTTGAAGCTCCTTGTCGCCGAGAAGACGTCGGCGGGTCATCTAAGCTCATCATTCAAGCCTATTTTCACTATTGAAGGTCAATTCTATTTCTCTAAAACTATTTTTTTTTTAAATACTTTGTACAAATGTTGTTGGATGTTGATGATATTAATATATGTTAGACACCGGAGGCCGATCTACAACCTCACGGTGTCGAAATTTTTTTTCCATATGTATTTTTTTTTTTTTTTCTAGTTTTAAAAATTCATTTTCCTACAACTAAAATAGGAAATAATTAGGGGTAATATAACTTAGATGGTAATGAATTAAATATACATTAGAGTTAGACATCAATGGCCGATCTACGGCTTCACGGTGTCGGAGTTATTTTTCTGCTCTTAAATAATTATTTTAATTTTTAGAAATTAAGAAAAACTATATAAAAAATTTAAAAAAACAGAAATAAATAAGGAAAAATATGAGTTTTAAGTTTAAAAAATAATGAAAAAATATGAAAGTTATTTCTACATGTTTTGAAATGCATTACATGCATATTATGTTTACTAATTTTCGGTTTTGTTGTGTTAGGTCAATACTTATATTAACATTATATATAAAAAATTGTTTTTAATTATGTGAAAAATATAAGGGTTAGGGGAAAAATATTAAATAACTATACAAGTGTATTAGTAATCTAAAAGTGTCAATTGAAGTACATCTACATTAAGGTTTTTAATTATTTGTGTTACTTACATTGTAGTAAACAAGTATCATTATGACGGATCATGATAGACAACGTGCGAAGGGCAAGCAAAAGGTGGGGGAAAGTAGTCAACAAAGGGGGCAGAGGGAACAAGAGAGACCAGCCAGCCAATATAGCGGTGACATTGCATGGTTACATGGCACTCCCATTAATGGGGATAAGAGAAAATCTATATGTAACTATTGTCACATGCAATTTATGAGAGGTGGGTCCAGTAGACTTAAACAACATCTGACTAGAGGATCTAAAGATGTTGCGAGTTGTCATATGGTCCCTACTGAAGTAGCTAGGGAGATTGGTGATAGTTTGAGGGGAAAGAAGAAGAGGAAGGCTGACAAACAAAGGATAAGAGAACAACTTGAGGATACAGTGAGGAGCTCGATGGGAGGACGCAGACGATGCCATGATGATGATGACTCCTCTGACGATGATGAGGACATTGCAGTACCTAATGACATACAAACAGCAAAGGAGGCTAGGGATTTTAGGCGGGCTGTTTCAAGGAGTAGAGTAAGTTTTCAAGATGACCAGCAGAGACAAAAAGTAGGGGGTAGTGGAGGAGCTGGCAGTTCTGGAGGTTCTAGATCTTTTAATCCTTTTCAAAGATCACAAAGTGTGAGGGCAGCCCCAACACCTCTACCAGTACCAGTACCACCATCAGCATCTGATCCTAAATTGCATAAGAAGAAAGGAAGCAGTCGACCCAGAATCAAAGGAGCATGGAAGGGGATGAAGGGATTGGTTAAAGAATCAATAGCTAAGTGGATGTTATACCATACCATCCCAGCAAACACTGCACAACGCCCCCATTATGATACCATTGCAGAGGTTGGCCCAAGATTCAAGGGCCCCACCCCATATGAGGTAATGAATGTTTATCTACCTCAACAAAAGAGTGAGATTGATGAGTACATTAGTGAGATGAGGAGTATGTGGGAGACATATGGGGTGAATATAATGGCAGATGGATGGACTGGGCCTACAAGAAAGTCCATCATCAATTTCATGGTTTATTGTGATGGGAGGACAATGTTCCTCAAATCTGTGGATGCATCCAAAGAGATAAAGGATAGAAAATATATTTACAGATTGTTAAAGGAAGTAATGGAAAAAGATGTGGGTATTGAGAATGTTGTCCAAATTGTAACGGACAATGGAAGCAACTTCAAACTGGCCGGTGAGAAGATGATGAACAATAGTAAGTACCGGCTCATCTAGACTCCTTGTGCAGCCCATTGCATTGACTTAATGCTAAAGGATATGGGAAAGTTAAAGTTGGTGAAGACTGTTGTTGAAAGTGCAAGACAAGCCACCAACTTTGTATACAACCACTCCTATGTACTCAATCTATTGAGGGAAAAATGTGAGGGTGACTTGGTTAGGCCTGGCATCACAAGATTTGCCACCAACTACATTGCCCTCAAAAGCATCGAGACAAAGAAGGCCACGTTGAGAAGTATGTTTGCTTCTGAGGAGTGGTTTGGATGGAAGAGTTCCAAGACTGCAAGTGGGAGGGAAGCACAAACAACGATGTCATCTGAGGACTTCTGGACCAAACCAAGCAAAGTGGTGAAAGTTTTGGAGCCAGTAGTTAAAGTTCTACATGTTGCTGACTCCGCTCTGAAGGGCCCAACCATGCCAGTCCTATATGCTGCAATAGACTTGATGAAAGATAGTGTCTACAATATGGCTCCTCGCAGTAGCAAACACTTCTTAGATATCATCAATGCTCGCTGGGAGAATCAACTTATGCATCCACTGCATAAGGCTGGTGAGTAAATTTATTTTATGTTTACTAATTCATAGTATTATTATTTACTAATTACCTATGCATTTGACAATACCTCTATTATATATGTCATATTTCAGCATACTACTTGAACCCTAAGTATCAATATAACAATAGGCTTGGGTTGGAAACTCAACTTATTGATGCTGTGAAACTAGTGAAGAAGTTGGAGCCAGATGGTGCACCACAAGCAATTTGCAACAATGAGGTGAGTCTTACAATTCATTTGGAAACTCAACTTATTGATGCTTTCAAACAATTAGTGAAGAAGTACTCACTAATTTTCCACATGGGTGTAGATCAAGGTATTTTGGGATGCACTGGGAAGTTTTGAAACTAAGGTTGCGATACAAGGCAGAGCACGTGGTGATGCTGGTAATTCTTTTAAGTTTTAAATTACATATGTATTGAAATTTGAAAGTTGAAACAACATTTGACACATGTCTTTTTTGTTGTAAACTTGTAATGCAGCTGAATGGTGGGTGTTGTATGGGGAATCGGCTGAGAACTTAAGAAGAATAGCAATTAAAGTCTTTGCCCAAACATGTTTTGCATCTGATTGTGAGAGGAACTGGAGTACCTTTGCACTCATCCACTCCAAGAGGCGCAACAGATTGGGGTCTCAACGTTTATCTAACATAGTGTATGTGCACTACAACTTAAGGCTGAAACTGCAACACATATGCATGGGACATAAGGGACAAAGGGGTACTATTGATCTCGCTGACATCTTTCAAGTTGACTTAGACGATGAGAACCCTATTGTGGATTGGGTGAGGGATAGAGGTGAGCCAGTGTTGGATGAGGAGGGAGGTAGGCCCGACCCCCTGATAGCTTCTGAGATTGGTGCTGATGTGGATGAGTATATACCTGACGAGGGTCAGATACATGCATGGGAAGCCTCACCCATACCATTCCAGCCCACTGGTGGCAATGTTGCTGATGATGAAGACTGGTCTAAGTCCTCAAATGATGCTGGTGGTGGTGATGCTGGTGGTGGTAATGCTAATGAAGAATTTGAAGGCATGCGAGAGCGTTATGTGGTAGGCCAGGATATGGAGCCTGTAGAGCCACTCCGATTCACTGGAGGGACACAGTTTGATCATGCCACACAAGATACGGACCACGGAGCACGTGCCCCCGCACCCCCACCCTCAGGACGCCCCCTACAACCATACAGCAGGAAGCGTAGGGGTCGACAAACACAGTTGCAACCTGATCACATGGACAGTGATGACCTATCTAGCTCTGTTGGTGGTTTGAGTATGGGTGATAAGGAGGGAGGACCGACTGGACATTGGCGTGCCCCATATTTTGACGCACATACCACTCCATTGGCATCGGATTATGATGCATCACAACCTTACGGTGGATATGGATATGGATACGGATCATCATCATATGGGCAGTTTACTGGGGTAGGGGACTATGACTACCAGTCCCAATCCCAGGGACATACTGGATCATCTTTGTAGATGACATCTTTGCATACCCTAGCGGGACTAGCTACCAACCTCACCAGCCATACATGCAACCAATGCCAAAGCCTCTTGCGCCGGCGCCGACATCATATCACAGTGGATCATCTTCTTCACGAACTGGATCGATTGGTAACCCTAGTTTATATCCTAGGATTGGATACCTATAGTATGTTGATGACTCCATTTACATGATACTTGTGGATGACTACACTCGTTTCTTCTCCGATTCTATACCGTGGTCCACATATGTCCTTCAAACAGAGAACAATGGACGTCGACTCCAGCGGGGTATGAGTGGGATTGATCTAGGGAGGCACAACAACTATTATTAGCACTTGTAACTTATAAGTTGTAATTTGTGAACTTGTGAAGTTGTGACTTTGACACTTTCTGTATTGCCTTTAAGGCTTTAAACATTTGAGCTATTGAGTTTTGACTTTTGAGTTATTGACTATTAATGTATTACGGAATTTATGAGAATATGATTATGAATTATGTCTTATGAGTTTTAATTAGTTTGTTTACATTTCTTTTATGTCTTAAGACTTTAACTACCTAACCAATGTATATTTAACCAAGGTTTATACATTAGGGTCGGCGACCGTATGTCAATCAAGGGTGCAAGCCCAAAACACCAATTTCAATTCACGTTTTGCAATTTTATGGTTTAAATGTGTTTATTTACCTTAAATAAGGGTGTCCACGAAGTTTCAGGCCTAGATATGGCCAAATAACCCCCGAGATGGACCCCCGAAATATTGCAGAAAAAATGCAATATTTCGGGAATATTTCGCGATATTTCGGATATCTCGGTAGGCCCGAGATACCGATATATTGCGAAATATTAAACCTTGCTAGCAACTAGAAGGAATGTCAGACTGGATTTAATTAAGTTTGTAAAGAACTATCAAGAAAGAGCTTATGAACCAATCACTTACTTTCAAGTTATAACAACATGACCAAATAAACACGTTCTAAAGAAGAAGGAAACAAAAAGGACTGCAGTAAACAATAATCTCTTATGAGCATAACAATTACAAGATTTGTTGGTGAGAAACGGGTGTTCTGGTCTTTAGTTGCATAGAACCGGTCAAGCAGCTTTTTTATGTGATCATGCATTGTTGCATCAGTACCAATGCCAGCCTAAGAAGAATCAAAAAGAGGAAAATAGTTTAGAGAACTGCATTAAACGATTTAACAAAAACTAATGCAACTGAGGAATCATTCTCACCTTATCCATACAAGTCAGTAAATCAGCTTCACTTAAAAGAGGGGGTGGTCTTGTAACACCAGGATCAAGAGTCAATGTCGTCGGGTTAAACTACAAAATCACCAATAACTTACAAATCTTTACCGCTTTCATTAACTAAAGAAATATGATTAAAGGAATGCACATGTTTGTTAATGACAAACATGATAATTGAAATCGTAACAATTAATTATTACTATCATTTTATTGTTACTATTGTTATTAATATATAAATGTAATAGTCAGAGTAAGAGTAATAATGATAGTAATAGTAACTGTAACAGTGATAATATGGGAATGGTAATAGTAGTGTTAACAGTAATTGTAATAGTATAAATAAAAGTGAAACAATAATGATAATAAGGGTAAATCTAAATGCTTTGGTTACACTTAGCCCGTAACCAAATCAAACTTCTCACATGTGGCGAAAAAGGATGGGCCCCTGTGATTGAGGACCCATAGTACTAAAACTCGCGAAATTTCGGTCGAGATATCGAATATTTCGAGTATCTCGACCTGTCCGAAACGAAACGCAAGTCCGATATGAAAAAATGCAATATTTCGAATATTTTGGAAATTTCGGAAATTTCGGTCATCTCGTTTCGGAAATCTCGGTAATTTCGGTCATCTCGTTTCAAAATTTTCGAAAATCTCGGTCATTTTTGGCATTTTACACCCACAGAAAAATACCATATTTCGACCGAGATTTCGACGAAATTTCGGTCAGACCGAAACATCGAAACGAAACGAGATTTAGTACCATGTGAGGACCATAGTTCCAGAACTCGATTGGACTCGGCGAGAACTCGGTTTTTTTGACAAACCGAGTCAAGTTCCAATATGATATTAGAAAGTACACTATCTCGGCGAGATCTCGGATCTTGGGTCGAGATCTCGGGTCGATCCAGAACTGGACCCATCTACCTCTTGTTTTACTTACCTAACTCGACAGAATTCGACATATCTCGGTCGAGTTCTATCCAAAGCTCCCAACACTACTCTCTTCTTCCCCATTTGAAGCCCCTTCTTCATTTTACCTGTAGATTTCAAGACTTGACCTTTGGGAGAGGTGATTCAACTGCACATTTAAAGGATTCAACTACACATCTTCAAGATTCATCACAAATTTGAAGGATTTTGTAGAGTAGGGTATTTTAGTACGTCATCGCCTACCAACCTATGGTCCGAAGTGAAACTCTTATTTGGACTTTGTTTTGCAAAATCTGATAGTGCCATTATGTTTAAATGGCCTAAAATAGGCTGAATACCAAGTTTCAGGCCCAAACTAGGTCTAAAACCCACCGATTTGAGGCTTCGAGTCAGAAAAAAAAAATGCACCAACTCGGCGAGATCTCGACTCGACTCGGTTTTTCCAAGGGCCGAGTCGGTACCGAGTTCCGAGTTTTAATACCATGTTGAGGACTGCACACCCATCTCACAGGTTAAATTCAGCCACAAACAGTACCAGAAGTGCCTCAAGTGTGACTTCAAAGTGACAAGAAATAACAAAAGGGGAAGGGTTCTCTGAACATGAGCTGTTTCCTAATTCCTACACCTACGCCTACTCACCTGGGCCATTTTATTCACTTTTTTAAGGAAAAAATAATAATAAAGAAGTCCTATGTGAGCAGGCGCAGGAAACGCCTTATGTTCCCAGAGAATACACCCATAACAAAAAATGCCACTAGATTCCATTAATATGAATAGCATTCTTGTGATTTTGTTAAACTTTAAACTCATTCGTTAACCATTCTCAGCCTTGTTCCAAGCTAGAATTCAACGAACAAGATGTCCAACAAGATGTATGGGGTCATCAATCACATGGAACCATACAAATTGGTCACGTGGCATGAAATGGATATTTCATTACCAGCTAAATAAATGTAACCAAGCTTGGTGACAAGTAGATAAACCAAATATTATTATTAGGCAAAGAGGTGGCAGAATATCTGGCGTCCTAGGTTTGGCACAATGTCTCATCCGATTTGTTCCATTTTAACCATATGGATAGGTAGGTCCAACCTTAGCTTAGCCATGTATCAAATTTGGTGGTCTACTTGTACAAGATTATCCCTTGTGCATTTTCAAGGCCAATCTATTTTGCTCTTATCTTTGGCTTTCTAACAAAACTTTGAACTGCTTTTTCTCTATGGTAAAACTCAAACTTTGGGCTGAATATTATAGGTGGATAGGAAAAAGCAGGACCTAACTGTGCAGCAAATTTGAGCATCAAATGAGCTGCCACATGGCAGATATAAGTGGGTCATTGTGTAACCACTGACTCTTATTATTGTTGTTAAAATGTAAGCAATAGATATATAGAAAATAATTAGTAATTTCTACCAAGAACCAATAGATGCATATGTGAAGATTCATAACAAACCTGTTGTCCAACAACGTATGTCGGGATTACTGAACCTCCCCAAGATTCAAATCGATACACATCCAGGTAATTTTTCTGGGAGAACATAATGATGATAATTCAAAAATGTCAATCCAATAAAATTCATGAAATTCACTAGAATTAGTAGGTAGTTATTCTACTAAAGAGGAAAAGTAAAACAAATGAAATTTTTCTTACAAATAAGTTTCAATCATTACATTCTTATAAATGGACATTATCTTTACTAGAATTCGGATTATTTTTTGAACTCTTTCACTGTTATAAGCTCTTTTTGTCTTGGGCTTGCAACCAAGGGGAGGGAGTCCTGTATTGCTATCAACAGCATTTCAGGTTTTTTTTTTTTTTTTTTGGTAGAAGGAGCATTTCAGGTTCATATCTATACACAACATCCAACCATACAGACCAAAAGAATAATACCACAAACCAGAAATGCGTACAGTCAGAATCAATTAAATTATGGTTTCTCCACTAATTCATAAATATGCATACGTTTGGACAGAGCTTCTCTCACCCACATCAATCGTAGGATAAGGAGGAGCCTAATCACACTAAGAGTCAATCAACAGGAACAATTTAATTGCAAGGTAAGCACAAAGTTTGGCCGCAACTTCTTCAATCTTCAGTGGCAGATTATAGCCATCAACTCTTATCGTGAAAAGAATAAGAACCCTCAAAGGAAACAGCGAAGTTACATATGTTGAACCTGAAGTATTCAGCCAAGATGCCCTAATTGTCCATGGAAAAAAGGAGAGGACGGTAGGAAGAAATAAGAGGCATAGGCAGAAGTAGCAAAGGAGGAAGAGAACCTGAGAACAGCTACATTGTAGGAGTTGGTCTTTGGTTAGGGGAGTCGGGTGATAGCAGGGGCAGGCATATTACGTATCAGTTGCTTCAGGGTGGGGTGTGGGTGATTGAGCCTGAGCTATTTTGGGTCGTGTGGTCTGTCATCTTCCACAGTATTGGTTTATCCACACCTATTTTTCCAGTTTTCTTTCAATAGTGAAGAGTAGACATATGGAGTATTACTTCCTTGTTATGTTCTGATGTACTTTCAAGTTTAACACATTTGTTGACTATAAAAAAAATTACTGGAAACATGTCCTTGATCTAATGTAATAACTAGAGTTTCTGTTCGCCCAACAATGATGTTGTATATAATATTAGCATCACAAAAGAAAGCTGAATAATAGTTTAATGCCCTACAAATAATCATATAAGAATCCAGTTCATGTGGCTACGGCCAAATAAAGTTTTAATACTGTTATGTAATACTTACTGCTATTATAACACGCCCACATGCAGAAAAGGATTCGCCAGCAATATCAATTTCAATAGTAGTCTCAGCTCCTATAGCTGGCTGTGAAACACAGGCCAGAAAATGGCGAACAACAAGCTCATACAATCTCTGCTGTCAATAACAGAAGAAATTTACAACTCCAGAAAGAAACACTGTTTAGACATTCTCCACCATACTAGAAAAAGAAAACATATTTAACACAAACAATAGAGATACTAATACTACCAGTGAAATTTCTCTTTTGAATAATTATGGCTCAACTTTTATGCTGCATTTGGTTTCTTTCCCTCGTGATGTGGGATAGGAAATTCGAAAGAAAGTCCGGAGATATGATTGTTTGGTTGCATTAGTGGAAGAAAAGCGAGGGAAAAATAACTACTCTTGAGAAAAGTTATCCCTCGTTTTGTGTCTCACCCATCACATAGGAAAACACAAGGGAAAAAAACTTGAGGGAAAATTGGACATAATTAACTTCTCGTGTCTGTCACAAGGTGCAAATAACTAACTCAAATCCACAGACAACCAAACAACAATGATGATTTTGTCATGTTTACTCTTGAATTTGTTGGTGCAACCAAACAAGCAGTGGAGGAAACTGTCATTTCTTTTCATTTCATTTTTTTTTTCGTCTCCCTTTCTTTCACCTGAGAAAGCAACCAAACCCAGCCTTACTTACGTGGTGGTCCTGACTCCATCCAGATTCTCCACCAGAAAATTTTGTGGGATGAATAGGTGGATGTGCCTTGTCATCATGTCCACCACCAGTAGGATTTCTCCAAAGTCCTGCTCCAGGATCTAGTAGCCGTTGTGCATATGGGCCCCACACAGGATGCCGTTCTTGTTCTTGCACAATCCCCTGCAATCAAGTAGAGGTTCTATTCAGAACTCCTTTGACAAGGAGCTTCTTCAAGTACTCAAATTGAACATAGGGATTTCATCAATATCTGAGCATGAAAATACATCTAACCTCGAGACTGTTGGAAGTGGATTAATCAAGAACATATTCCTATTGTTTGAAATGGGATGCAGGATGAAAGGGTCCATAGAAAAATCTTAAACATGCCGCTTTCTACTAAGGTACACCCTTTACAATTGGATAAATGACCCGATTGAGTTTTCAAAGCTAAACCTTATTGGGCATGTGAGTTTGGCGAGATGATAGTTCCTCAATGGCATGGAGGAACCATTAAAACTTCATCCCTATAGTGGATAACTAGAGAATAGAATTAAAAGTAGAAAAAGAAACGTACTACTCCCAGTGAGAAGATTGCTACACAAAAAAGTTGCATCAAGCAAATCAAAAGAAGATATATACAACGGACTAGTTCTCTCATTACATATTTTTCGTCTAATAGCCTCTTCCTCCAGAGTCCAGATCAAAGCAACAACCTGACGGGCCATGTCAAAGGATAGAAGCGCTGCCAATTCTTGGAAGATTAATTGCAAATAATTTCAACATGCAAGCATGCCATGTTTCTAGGTTGGTGAATTCACAATTAGAGTACTAATTTATTTCTCTAATCCCAACATGAAGGTTTGAAGTATTAGTATCGGGTATTGTATCGGAAGGGTGATTTAAGAGACGTATCGTATTGGAGAGATGCAAGATACAGTGAAAATACACATGGAAATGGTCAAGAAATGAATGGAAATACTTAGGATACATTCAAAGTACAGTTTTGAAGCATAACATACTACAAATAAGTAATATGTAAAATCTATCATGTATAAAAAGCAGAACAAAGTACGACATAGGATGAGGTTTCTTACATGTACTAATACCAAAAAAGATGTCATTTTCAGTTAGGGGAAGATTTAAGATTTAGATACACACATAATTGCAAAAAAAAACCTAGTTTGATGTAATCATTCAGGTTGTTTTTCACTAATCTATTGATCCACTGCAAAACGCGACACTAAAAATCAATATTTGAGCAAAAAATTCAAAGTTTTGATTAATAACCATTCTTGTGCGAATTTGGTTTCAGTCCTTGATTGCAGGCTGTTTAATCCCCAAATGATTATGAAATCAACAATATTGGAGTCACTTCTGCAAGTAGAAACAAGGAATCAAGTTGATTTTGCAAAAAAAAAATTAATTATGTTGGCTTGGTGAATATGACTTGTGTCTAATGGGACACAGGCCAGCTTTATTTATAATATGGAGAAGAACAATCTAGAATGAGTATAACACCAAAATACCCCTATATGATAATTCTACCCTTGTACCCATATTACAACACTGCCCTTCAAGTTGGTGCATAGATATCATACATGCTCAACTTGCAAACCATAGGATGAAACATTCTTCCACTAAGACCTTTAGTAAAGATATCAGCCAGTTGTTTATTGATAGAAACAAAAGGCACACAGACAAGACCTGAATCGAGTTTTTCTTTGATGAAGTGACGACCAATCTCCACATGTTTCGTCCGATCATGCTGGATTGGGCTGTGAGCAATGTTGATGACAGATTTGCTGTGACAATAAAGCATCATAGGAAGTGTAACGGGGACAGCCAAATCGGTGAGAAGACCCTGAAGCCATAGAAGTTTTCAAATGCCATGGGCTCTGCTTCAGCACTAGACCGAGCCACAAAAGCTTGCTTCTTACTCCTCCAAGTGACGAGGTTACCACCAACGAAGGTACCATAACCTGTGGTAGACCTCCGATCATCAGGGGAACCTGCCCAATCAACATCCGCAAAAGACCCAACTCGAAGGTGATCATGAGGAGAAAAGAGGATGCCACGACTTGGGGCAGACTTTAAGTAACAGAGAATGCGTAGCACACCTTCCATGTGGGTGGAGTAAGGATCATGCATGTACTGGCCGACCAAACTAACGACATAAGCGATGTCGGGGCAAGTATGAGAAAGGCAAATCAACCGCACAACCAGTCTCTGGTATCGTCCCTTATCAACGGGATCACCTTCGTTGCTAACCAGATGATAGTTAGCATCAATAGGAGTATCGGCCAGCTTGCATCCCAAAATACCAATCTTTGAAAGAAGATCAAGCACATACTTTCGCTGAGACGGGTAGATGCCACTAAACAACCTGGCAACTTCAATGCCAAGAAAATAACGAAGCTGTCCAAGATCCTTAATATCAAATTCCTTGCCAAATATTTCTTGAGGTGGTAAATTCCTTCAATGTCGTCACAAGTGATGACAATATCATCAATGTACACAATCAAAAGAACAATCTTTCCACCTGATCGCTTCATAAACAATGTATGGCCAGCATTGCTTTGAGAATAGCCAGTGGTAACCATAGCTTTATGAAAACGCCCAAACCAAGCACGTGGCGATTGCTTTAGCCCATATAAAGCATACTTCAGTTTGCACACTTTCCCCTGAGTTTTTGAGCATGTGAAACCAAGAGGAATGTCCATATATACTTCCTCCTTAAGTTCCCTATAAAGGAGAGCGTTCTTCACATCCAGTTGTTGCAGCTCCCAACCTAGGTTAACAGCACAGGACAATATAACACGGATGGTGTTCATCTTGGCCACTAGAGCAAATATCTCCTGGTAGTCAATCCCATATGTTTGAGTAAAGCCCTTGGTAAATGGCAACAAGCCTAGCTTTATAACGATCCCATGCACCATCAGCTTTCTGCTTAACTGTGAATACCCACTTGCAACCAACCGTCTTTTCTGTGGAGGAAGACAAACCAGATCCCATGTATCATTCTTCCTTAATGCCTGCATCTCTTCAACCATAGCTGCATGCCATTGTGAATATGCAATAGCTTCCTTCCAGTTCTGGGGAATAGAAACAGAGGACAGAGAGGACACAAAACTAAAATAGGAGGGAGAAAGTGAGTCATAAGAGACGGTCTTAGCAATAGGATGTAACGTACAGGCATGGTTCAAAATCTCGCGATATTTCGCCGAAATATCGCTTAATTTCGTATATCTCGAGCTTACCGAGATGCGAAATCAGGTCGAAATGAAAAAATACCATATTTCGTCGATATCTCGTGAGATATCGACGAAATATGGTATTTTGGCTTAAAGTGTCACGTGAAGGGGGGCTTTAATACAATATTTCGAAGATTTCGGTCCATATTTCGACCGAGAGCTGCATTTGCTAAGGAATTTCAGTCTTTTGCCTATTCTTCCACTCTTCCAAGCTCTCATCCAACACTCTAGCCATTGTTCAAGCACATTGCTGTCGGATTTTCGTCGGTAAACTCATCGGAGGGTCATCTAAGCTCATCATCCAAGCCTTTTTCCACTATTTAAGGTAAATTCTATTCCTCTAAAACTATTTTTTTGAAAAGACTATGTACAAATTTTGTTGGATGGTGATGATATTAATATATATTAGACACCGGAGGCCGATCTATAGCCTCACGGTGTCGAAATTTTTTTTCCATATGTATTTTTTTTTTTAATTTTCTGGTTTTAAAAATTCATTTTCCTACAATTAAAATAGGAAATAATTAGGGGTAATATGACTTAGATGGTAATGAATTAAATATATGTTAGACACCAATGGCCGATCTACGGTTTCACGGTGTCGGATTTATTTTTCTGCTCTTAAATAATTATTTTAATTTTCGCACATACCACTCCATTGGCATCGGATTATGGTGCATCACAACCTTACGGTGGATATGGATATGGATCATCATCATATGGGCGATTTAGTGGGGTAGGGGACTATGACTACGGTCCCAGTCCCGAGGGACATCTTGGATCATCTTTTGTACATAACATCTTTGCATACCCTAGCGGACCTAGCTACCAACCTCACCAGCCATACATGCAGCCAATGCCATCGCCTCTTGCGCCGGCGCCAACATCATATCACAGTGGATCATCTTCTTCACGGATGGATCGATTGGTAACCCTAGTTTATATCCTAGGATAGGTTACCTACGATATGTTGATGATTCCATTTACGTGACACTTGTGGATGACTACACTCGTTTCTTCTCCGATTCTATACCGTGGTCCACATATGTCCTTCAAACAGAGAGCAATGGACGTCGACTCGGCGAGGCATGAGTGGGATTGATCCAGGAGGCACAGAACTACTATTAGCGATATAGCACTTGTAATTTATAACTTAAGTTGTGATTTCATTGATCTATGAACTTGTGAGTTGTGACTTGCGAGTTGCGAGTCTTGTGACTTACTAACTTTGACACTTAGTGTATTGCCTTTAAGGCTTTAAGCGAGTTATTGAATATTATGGAGTTTATGAGAATCATGGCACTCATCAATATGTATTGGCTTTAACTTGATATGTGATGAAGTTAAATACTATTATTAAATATTAACTGCCTAATCTATGTGTATTTAACTATTTATACATTAGGGTCAGCGACCGTATGTCAATCAAGGGTGCAAGCCCAAAACACTAATTTGAATTCACATTTTTACAATTCTATGGTTTAAATGTGTTTATTAAGCTTAAATAAGGCTGTCCATGAAGTTTCAGGCCTAGATATGGCCAAATACCCCCCGAGATGGACCCCCGAAATATTGCAAAAAAAATGCAATATTTCGGTCATATTTCGCGATATCTCGGATATTTCGGATATCTCGGTAGGCCCGAGATACCAATATATCGCGAGATATAGTACTATGTGTACAGGACCTAGTACCTTTGCAAATAGCAATAGGTAAATCAAGAGCGGGGTCGACATCAGAAATGGGAAGAGTATTACCTGAATCCAAGGGAGCGGGATCCGGATCGAGAGGTGGCGATTGGTGTGGTAAAGTAGGTGCAGCAGTGGTCTGAGTCTACTAATATTTGCGAACATAGACACGCATCTCTGGAATTGGTTGCTGAACCAGGGTAGTAGTGTTAGTCTCCCCCTGAACAGGAACATGAGGTTGTGGTACATCAAGTGCAAGTGGCAGTACATCTTCTACTGTGGAAGAAGGCTCCCCCTGAAGAGGTGTCACAAGATAGTAGACAGCAAACTCATGAAAAATGACATCCATAGTTACAAACCAGCGCCGTGATGGAGGGTGATAACACCAGTAGCCCTTTTGATTGGCGGGAGTATCCCAAGAAAATACACCGAAGGCCATTAGGGTCAAATTTCCGATGGGAATGATGGTCACAAGCATAACAAACACGGCCGACAATTTTATGAGGGAACGAAAATGTAGCAGAGCCCTAAAGAACATCCAAAGGAGAGCGGAAGCCAAGGACCCGAGACATTGGGTTGATCAGAAAGGCTACAGTAAGAACCACGTCACTCCAAAATTGGGGAGGAACGTGCATCTCAAACATGAGAGACCGAGCAACCTCTAGCAGATGGCGATTCTTCCTTTCAACAACGCCATTTTGAGCCGGAGTATCGACACAATTGGTTTAATGGAGAATACCATGGGAAGCAAGGTAGGACTGAAAAGAGCCCTCGAAGTATTTAAGGCCATTGTCACTCCAAAGAATCTTCACAATAGCAGCAAATTGAGTTTGGACCATACGATGGAAGTGCTAAAAGCAATGAAAAACCTCCCCCTTAGTGCGCATCATATAGACCCAAGTTGTCCTAGAGTGGCAATCGATGAAAGTAATAAACCATTGAAACCAGTTATAGACATACAGTGGGATGGACCCCAAATATCAGAGTGTATTAAGGAAAAAGGAGTGGCACTTTTATTATCAGAAATAGAATAACTAGTTCAAATTTGTTTGGCCAAAACACAAGCCTCACAAAAAAAAACTCACTCGAATTACAATGATTGAAAGAAGGAAAAATCCTAGCTAAACTCCCCAAAGTTGGATGTCACAAACGACGGTGGCACTGTAGTAACTCAGAGACGGGAGGCGACAAAGAAGATGTAATGCAATTCTGGTCGGGTTTACCTTTAATGGATCACTTAAGGGCTCACTCAAGTGTTAGATAAATCAAATCACAAGCACTAATGGCAAAACAGTAAATAGCTTGAGGTTTTATACGGATAATGGCAGAATGGTAAATAACCTGAAGTTGTGAAGGAGTGGCAGAGTTGTAAATAAAAGGGGATGGCATTCTGGTAAATAAAGGGAACAATATAGGGTCCCTTAGAAAGAGACAAAAAGGCTTTGGGGACAATGAGGATTTAAATTGTTGGGGTAATTCTAAAAAGTAATAAAAGAAGGGTAAATTTAATAAAGAAATTAAGGGCTGGAGGGCTTAGTTGTAATAACCAGAAATTAGGGTTAAGCAACAGAAAGACTTTTCTTCTTCCTCTCAATGGAACACCAGGCGATAGACCAGGAAACCCTTGAAGGTGAGAAGTCCACCACCACTGCGCCACTTGGCTTAAGATTTCGGTCGAACAAATCTTCCTCACCGACAATTGAATACCAACTGAAGTTTGCCCCAAAGATAGAGCAACGGAGGAGAGCTAACGACCTGAACGAACTTCTAACAGTAACTCGCAAGACCAATGGTAGCCTCTGGTTCGATGACTCTCCCCAGACCCTGCAGTGGTGGGAGCCACGTGCACTGGGTATACCTTTTTTATTGGATTCTTGAAATGAATAGAATCTCAGTTGGAAGCTAATGCATTTTAGAACATGTGCGTGGCTGTCAAGGTGCCACCTAGGCCACAAGGAAGGCCCTGCTGCACAAGGCAACCAGTCACCTTTATATATCAAAGGCACTCAGACCAAGAAGATGAAAGAAACATATCTGGAATATATTAAACATTTTGGGAAAATGGAAACATGCCCAGAAGATGGTCTATACCAGAAATATTTCTCTCGCCTTGGTGCCTTGATGCCTTGGCTCACCTTGGCGCCATGACAACTATGTCTATGCACTTACACAGAAATAATAGATTTATATACTTCATCAGTATTATACTTAATCAAATGCAACTCTCACTTACAAGTGGATGAGATAATAAGCATTTCAGGTACTACGTTTCTTACTGCATAGAATATTGTTGCCAATATAAGATACAAAGTTACCAACATGCAAGTCAGTCCTTGCTGAGAAACCGTCTGTTTCTGTACGTGGGTAGCTGATGAAACCAGCTTGATATAGTTCTTCTGCCACCTAAGACAATAGGAGGGGGGGAGAAAGTTAGACAGGTATCCATCCTATTTAATCATGTAATAGGAAACTATAGTTGACAAAGAATATGAATAGAAATCTATGGCGACGCGGATCCATGTAACCTACCCACTTTAGATGGGATAAGACTTCGTTGAATTTTTAATTGTAGTTTTAGTTGATGACAAACAAAAAGTATAAATAATGGTGTCATAATTTTAAGAATCTTAAGGTTGCTTTTGGATTCCTACAATCTAACACAAACACATGAAAAATTGACAAATTACTTCTTTATGCAATTCTTCAATTACCAAAACATATGGAGAAGATAGTTGAACAATCCAACAGTTTTATCACAATTTTAATTTATCTACGGATTGCATATTCAATTAAATGGCCCTAATACGCACAGAGGCACACTAGATTGGCCAACCCATCCCGAATCAGATCACTATTCCCCAGGAACGATTTAAAGTGCGATGCCAGCCAAACACAACTCCCAAAAGATATGTTCCACGCCCGACTTCATGCCACCGCATAATAAAGAATAAGCTTGATAATGACACATTCTTCTAAAACCCCCAAGCAAGGAGTAAAGCAAGGTCTCAGCCTGAGGACCTCAAAAAGTGGAGTTTTAATGGTTAACTATGTCGAGTAGAAATAATGATGGATGAGGCAAAATCATTCATTGTTTCATTTTTTTTTTAAAAATTGACACAGCTTCAAAAGTGCATGATCACTTGAAGCCAACAAACTCTAAGTGCTTGTGATTTCCCAAGATGACTGATGCCGAAAGATTCAAGGTCCTGAGGTTTCTGAATCTACGACTAAAAAATCAACCAGGAAAACTCAAAGATAACAACTAAAGTATAAGGGTAGAATAGTCTATAGGGATATTATAAATCCACCTTTCATTGCAGCCCTCGGTGTTGCTTCTCTAGACCACCGAGGATCCTTGATCCTTGCTTCATTGATGTCTCCCAGGTTCTATACAACCTAAGTTATTGACCTCATGATCTGAGAGACATCTCGAGATTTTCACAGAGACCAATCCGTGTTTTTTTGTGGTTTTTTATTTTCACAGGGTAAAACCCCGAAAGTCGATCTTACAGGGCCAATGCCCCCAATCCATGCTTGCTTGCTGATCTTACCTAGGGCCAATCCCTGGTTTTTTAGATCTCAAAGGGCAAACCCTGACCATCGATCTCACAGGGCAAAACCCTAATATCGATCTCACATCAGGCAAAATCTTGACGTACCGGTTTCTTCTCAGGGCCAATCCCTGACCTACCGGATCTTCACAGGGCTAATACCAGATTATTGTTTGCTGATTTTACATAGGGACTAATCCCTGAATGTTGATTTTCATGCTTCGGTGATTCTCGATCTCTTTATGATTTTGGCAGTTTTTGATCATCTCCTGGATTAGTAACCATGTCAGACCTTACCACTGCATCGACTGGAACTGAAGGAATGGCTTGTGTTGAATTTCCTTCATTCTCTGTGTGCTCCATCAAACTGGATCGCAGCAATTATTTGATGTGGTCACATTCAGGTTACTTGTCCATTGATTCCCGTGGTTATATCAGGTACCTTACCGGAAAGACTGTGAAGCCTACCACTACTGATTCTACTCAGAAGAAGTGGAGCTCAACCCGCTAGTTTCTTTGATCCCACACAGTGTTCCTTTTCCATTTGCTTCCAATAGTTCTACCTATCCAGAAAATTTGTTGGCCCACAAATGTGGTTCTGATCCTTCCGGTGAGTCGTCAAAAATTCATCGGTGATGTCGTTTCTCATCAACTCTATGCAGCCTCATATTGCTAAGGCCTATCTCCTCTTAGATACTGCTGCCAAGATATAGAAGGCTACCCAAGATACCTATTCCCAAGTAGGGAATGCTGCTCAGGTCTATGAGTTGAGCAAGAAGATTCATGAAACGAAGCAGAAAGAGCTCATACTATCACAATACTAGTCTGAGTTACGTAGTGTGGTAGGAATTAGACTTTTATGAGGGGATTTTTAGGCCACCTGTTCTACCGATGCTACCAACTTCTAGAAGCCTGAAGATAAACTTCCAGTTTATGATTTCTTGGCTGGCTTAACATTGAGGATGATCAGATTCGTGCTCAAGTCCTGAGCCGTGAGCCTTTTCCCTCTATAAAGCAGTCATACTCCCTGATTCGGTTGGAGGACAGTCATCACACTGCTATGTTGCAGCCCACTTCTCAGGAACGCTCAATCCTCTATTATGGTTCAGGCTCACAGCCTCAGGGTTTCCTTACACGCTCTGGTGATCGATCCTCCTTTGATAAGGAACCTGACAAGTGACTGTGGTAAAGAGCATCATACTAGGAATCTTGTTGGAAGCTTCATGGCTGGCCTACCAATTCCACTGGACGTGGGCGTGGTCGTTCCAACCAGGCACATGGTCACCACACTGAGGCATCTGATCATGCCCCTGTCAGTATCGGTTCTTCTCTTTCCCACGATGAGCCTCTTACACTTCGACGTCTTAAGACCAAGCTAGAGCCGTCTAAGTCTGCTTCTGCCAGTTTTGCAGCAACCCGGTTGACTGGTTGGAGGGCAGTTCCACCATCCGATGGTTGCAACAGTGCTCGGATTTGGTGTTTATTTTCATGGATCTTGCCATGCACAACTCCCAAATCTTGAATTGGTTTGGGGGAGATGAAGAGTACATCATTTGGGTTGAATCAACCCAAATGCATGTAGGGCTTAGGGCTTTTAGAATCAAACAACCTAATTTCTACATTTTTTGTTTGCTTGAGTTATGAACTCAGCTGAATCCAAAGAAGAAGAGGAATTTGGCAGATCAGAATGGGTTTAACAGCCTACCTGAGATATTCAGCAGCAGAGATTAGCAGCAATCCCAGCAAACCAGCTTTTCCCCAGACTTTCTCTCTCCAGTTCTCAGTTCTCCAAGTCTTCTCTATCTTCTCTTCCTTTTCTCCAGAGCAAAACCAGAACTTGTTTTGAGATAGAATGAATTCCTAAGGCTTGGTTTTGCTTATATAGCTAAGGCCTACTAAGGTCCGTTTGGTTGGGTCATGTTAGAATTAGTTTGTTAAATAAGTTGTTTTTAGCTTTTAAAGGGTAATTTAACCCAATCAAAACTTATGGTTAGGTCCCGGGAAGGGTATCCCGTAATGTAAATGAGAGCCTGGTCGTGATGGTCTGTGGACAACTCAACCCAGCCAATATGTGGGTCCCACAGGGGAAAAATCATATTTCAACCAACACTACCCCCCAAGACTAAACAAGATAATAGTTTCATATAGAGTTACTAAAGGGTTCCTTACCTACTGTCCGGCCTCTGAGGTTGACAGGTTTTGCATGTGCCCCACCCAGCATTCCTCGAATGCAAAACTTATATGCGAGGTCCCCTCCAATTCCTCATGCCCAATGATAGCTACATCAATCGATTCTTCGGGATCCACCATTGGTGAACTGGGGGATCAGTCTGAATCCCCAACAGTCAGAGTCCACAACATGGAGGCAAACACAGTCACCCAAATATTGAACCTGGACCTGAAATCATACAATTTCAGTTAGACCCGGTTTAGGGGTGGGTTTTACAGTCAAGGTGTGTATGAGATAAATAAATCAACTTGCCCACAAGTCGCTGATATCGGCCTTTATCAACCGGACCGCCCTCTTTCTCCTTGAGCCTGCCATTAGGGTTCATAGGTGTATCTGAAAGATGACAACCTAACATTCCAGTTTCAGATAATAGGTCTAGGATGAACTTCCTTTGAGAGAGAAAGATGCTTTTGGAAGATCTAGAAACTTCCATTCCAAGAAAGTACCGTAACTGTCCCTAGATCCTTAATTTCGAATTCTTGCCCAAGGAATTTTTTCAGCGATTGATCTCATCACTATCATTTCCAGTAACCACAATATCACCCACATAGACTATGAGTATAGTAATTTTTTCTCCAATCCTTTTTATAAACAGAGTGTAGTCAGCATTTTATCTATAACCTACAGAAATCATAGCCTTGTGAAACCTGTCAAACCATGCCCGTGGTGACTGTTTCACTCTGTAAAGCGCACGCTTCAATAGACACACTTTACACTGAGTTTTTTCAAAAGAGAACCCTAGTGGAACATCCATATAAACTTCCTCATCCAGTTCTCCAATGAGAAATGTATTTTTCACATCAAGCTGCTGCAAATCCCATCTCATGTTAATAGCACAAGACAATAAAACTCTGACAGTGTTTAATTTTGTTACTGGAGCAAAAGTCCTGGTAGTCAATCTCAAAAAGTCTGAGTAAACCCTTTCGCCACGAGTCATGCTTTGCATCTATCCACGGTGCCATCGTTTTACTACAACCACCCACTTACATCCTACTGGTCTTTTCCCGGGAGGAAGAACCATAAGAACCCATGTATCATTTTTTTTCAAAGCATTCATCTCTTCCATCATTGCTGCTTTCCACTTTCCATCTTTCAAAGTCTCCTGCCAATTCTGAGGAATGCGAACAGAAGAAAGGGAAGAGACAAATGCACGAAAAGATGGAGGAGAGTTATAAGAGACAACATGAGATATGGGGCGCTGAGTATAGGTTCTAATACCTTTTCGAACAGCAATGGGTAATTCGAGTGAAGGAACACTAGTAGGTTTTGGATCCGGGAATGGCAATTGGATGGGTACTGGTACTCTACTGGATGGAGGTTGCCATGCTCTGGTGTCCCCCCGCTGAAATGTTCTTAAATTTGAATCATTAATTCTCTTCTGAAATCTGCCGATGGTTTTTTGGACCAGAGTAGACTCTCCCTGAATAGGAACTGTATCTTCATTTTTTTCCTGAGGAGAAATTTCGGTTTCCCTGTTCTCCCCCTGAGGTGAAACGGTTTCCCTATTCTCCCCCTAAGGAGAAAGTTCGGTATTGGTAATGGGTGGATAATGCAAAAGTCAACCTCGAACCAGGGAAACCAGCGGGAGATCGATTGCAGCAGGATCGATACAATGAAATGAACAACAACAGGGTTCAAGATTGAGGTCTAGTGGGCTCCTTAGGGGCATGAAGCAATCCTCCAAGTATCACTCTGATTGGGAGGAAGAGTACTGAGATCAAGACCTTTGAATAAATAGCAGTGAATAAGGAACTGATGCAGCCGTAAGTGAGGAAAGGCCTTCTTTGCCTCGGGACAGCAACAGCAGATTCAGTTGTTTTTTTAGGATGCTCTCTAGATCTTCACAGATGTAGTAGCAGGTTGCAGCACCTGATTGCAGTCACACAACAGCAGGAACAGTAGGGAATCAAATAAGAGAAGCAGTAGAGGATAGGAAAAGAAGAGAGAAGGGGATAAGGAGATTCGGCTCTCACCAGCCAAGCTCTCTAAGCCCTAGGATTTTGGCTCTCTCAGCCAGGCCCCCCAACTCTTCATGTCACTGCCACTGGACAAGAGAATTTTTTGCTTCAAAGCAATTTTTCATTCATCTATTCAAATCATCCCCTTGGCTTAAAAGCCTTACATATAAATAGGTAGTAATGACTTGCTCCTCAAGTTACAAAAATTAGAAAGTTTAAACTTTGACAAGTCCTAAAATTGGAAACTATAAAATAAGAAACAATAAAATAGCAAGTCTCTTATAAGGCTGAGACTTGGATTACAAGCAATGAAACTAAAATACAAACTAACTGAAATAGGAATTTCTAAATAAAATCTAAGCAACTAAAATAGAAACTCTAAAAATAACTAAGAAAATATAAACTTTACACCAGAATATTCCACCAATCCAGCACCTAATCTTCACACCAAAAGTCCATGGCAACCCAAATCACTGTTCATGTGAGCAGTTCCACGTGAACAGTACTCGTGTTACTGTGCAAGTGAACAGTAATTCGTGAACAGTATTTTCTGACTTTTATTTTTATCCTCTTCTTCAAGCTTTGATCTGCATCAATGGAGGAACTCTGGTCTCAGGTTGGCTAAATTGTAAAAGGGTGTCAATAGGAAACATATCTTCACAAACATTCTCCCCCTGAAGAGGTGGGGAGGAATAATAAGAACTAGTCTCATGAAACACAACATCCATACTGACAGTGGTACGTCGAGTAAGTGGATTATAACACTTGTACCCTTTCTGGTTTGCAAAGTAACCTAAAAAAATGCACTTTAAGCTACGGGGTTCAAGTTTTTCTGGAAGGCGAGTAACTCGCACATAGCAGGTGCACCCAAACACTTTAGGTGGAACCACAAAAGAGTTATGGCCAAGTAAAAGTTCGGTCGGGCAGCGGTTATCAAGGATCTTGGGGGGCATCCTATTGATAAGGTATGCAGCAGTAAAAACAGCATCCCCTAGTATTGTGAGGGAACATGACGAACAAACATAATTGCTCTGGCAACCTCTAAGAGGTGACGGTTCTTTCTTTCAACGACGCCATTCTGAGCAGGTGTGTCAACACAACTAGTTTGGTGGATTATCCCATCGGCAGCAAGGTATGTTTGGAACTGACCTTCCATATATTCCTTGCCATTGCCACTTCTCAATATTTTGAGAGTAGCACTATACTGGGTCTAGATCATGTGGTGAAAGTGTTGAAAACACGAAAAACCCACACTTTTAGTATGCATAAGGTATATCCAAGTAGTTCTGGAGTGGCAATCTATAAAAGAAACAAACCAACAATGACCAGAAATGGAGGGTTTCCGGCTAGGGCCCCAAACATCATTATGAACTAAATCAAAAGGAGAGCAACTCCGTTTATTGGAAATAGAATAAGAAGTTCGAGTTTGTTTCACTACAATACATGCTTCACAAAAAAACTTAGATTTATCAAATTGTTTAACTAAATTAGGAAATAAAGTAGATAAAGTTCCTAAAGGTGGGTGCCCTAATCGGTCATGCCATTGCTGAAGTTCAGAGGAGGTGGCAAATTCGAGATGTAATTGAGAAGGTAAAGCAGTTGGAGGACATCCATCATCAAACAGATACAATCCACCATGTACTCTACCACATCCAATCGTCTTTCCCATTTCATGTTCCTGAAAAACACAATGGGAAGGAAAAAAAAGTGACTTTACAACTTAAATCACGAGTAAGACTACTAATGGAAAGAAGATTAGTAGTAAAGTTAGGAATATGTAAAATGGAAGATAAAGTGAGAGTGGGAGAGCAGTTGATGGATCCCTTCCCTGAGATGGATGATAGAGAACCATCAGCTACCCGAACCTTAACTTTCCCTGAAGCGGGAGAATAATGATGAAATAGGTCAGAAGAGCTTGTCATATGATCTGTGGCCCCGGAGTCTATAATCCAGGGACGGGAAACAATGGAGGCACAATGACTAGCAAACAAAATACCTGAATGGGCAAAAATTAGAACCTAATGGAGTGGAAGAAGTGGCATGGGCTGATGTAGTAGAAGCAGCGAAAGCCTGAAACATTCACCTAAAAGCCTGCAGTTCTTGGGAGAGACCAGATAGTTGTCTGTATGGCTGGCAGCTGTCTGTAGGGCAAATCGATCAGTAGTAGATGTTTAAACATAGCAGCCCTTCTTGTTTCTTCTGAGTGAACCAAAGCATGAGATTGTTCCAGAGTGGGGAAGGGAGATCTGCCCAAGACATGAACACATATCTGATCATAATCATCATTCAATCCATCCAAGATATCATATACCCTAATTTTATCCACATGCTTGCGATAGGCTGCGAGTTCTGTAGCACTGGCAGGTTGGTAGTCAGAGTAATGGTCAAGTTGTTGTGATAAACTACGAAGGGCAGCATAGTATTGGGAGATGGAGAGCTCTTTCTGGGCAGTGTTATGAATTTTTTTGCGTAATTCATACACTTGAGCATCATTCCCCACCTGCCCATAGGTTTCCTTAGCAGCAATCCATATTTAAGCAGCAGAATCCAATAATAAATACCAATTGGCCAAATCGGGTTGCATAGAAGCAAGTAAATACGACATAACTATAGAGTCATTCGATATCCATTAATCTTGGGAGGTGCCAGGTATAGTGGATTGTGTAGAGGTACCCAAAATATGTCCAGTAAGCCCACGGCCAGCAATAGCAAGGTAGCAAGATCGAGACCATATCACATAGTTTGACCCATCGAGTTTAATGGGGTTGGCAGGAAAATTATGGTACTTTTGTTTACCCTACCCATCTCCATTGGAGGTGGCAGTCGAATCTTCTGTCCCTGGCATAGTGAATGGGAAGAGAAGATTCCCTAGAAAAAAATTCACTTAAAAGAACCAAAGAATGGGCACCACAGTAGGAATCAATCTTAGAGTTTAGGGAAGAGAAGAAACCCTAAATCGATAATCACTTCAATTTAATGAACAAGTTACCTCCAATTGATGTCTGGAAAGGACTTTCAAATACCTGCCCCCGTGTAATAATCTTGCAAAGGAATCTAGCAAGAAACCCAAGATCGAGATGGGAATAAAACCCAAAAAACGTAAGAAATTGATCTGTGGGAATGGGGAATCGATAGAACTTTGAAGCTGAATAGAAAGGGCCTGCAGATCTGGAATCTTCAAAGGGAAAGATGCTAGGCATCAAGCAATCTTTAAGGAGAAGTCTTCACAAATCGCAAGAGGTGTCTTCAGCTTCTATCGATTCTGAAAAAGATCATTGAGTTGATGAGGTAACAAGGGCAGCAACTAGATCAAAAAAGATCACCTCATTAATGCTGCCCTAGCACACAAACAAAAACAGAAAAAGGTGGAGGTTGGATCAAAGGAAGAAGAGAGAGAAGGAGAGATCGATGGAAGGATGGATGGTGGTGGTGTTTACTGTTTACATTATGCTCTCGGTTTTGGCTCTAGATACCATGTTAGCAGAATTGAGAGAACACAATGCTTGGATGAATCGAACTCAATCCCAAGCCTTCTATTTATAAAAATTAAAAACTTGCAAAACAAGTAAACTTGGGAAACAAGAATCCTAATCATAGTAGACTCTAACTAGGATTCCTAGTAGGAGTCTACCCAACATAATCCTACCCATACCAGAATACCGTGGGGCACAGTATTCTGGTTTACATATAACAAAAAGAAATAAAATAAATAAAGTGTAAAAGGACCAGAATACCCCCCGGTACTGTGGTAGAATATAACAGAGACAAAATGACCAGAATACCCTTCTCGGCATTCTGGTAAAATATATATTTCAACAGAGGATAAAGAAGCCATCTCCACACCTGCGGTTGCACCTCCTCCTATCTTCCTGCTGCTTCAATCGAAGGAGTTAATCTCAGCGTCCTTTCCTCCAACAGTGATATTTGGAGGACTGATTCAGACCCTCAAGAGGTCCACTCGATGGTGCTAGGCTTCCCCAACTGCTGACCAGATTGCCCTCTGCGCTAAACCTTTTATTTTCAAGTCCCCTTAATATCTCAGTCTTCAGCCATCAGAATTGGCTGTAATTAGGAGCACAGAACCTGATCAACATCACCTCCACTCGATCTAAGTTTGGTGAAGTTCTGTTGGCTGGTTTGATCTCTATCTCCTAAGTTACTAATTCTGATTTTATTGCTATTTTGAAGTTCTGGTGCAACCTGTCATCGATCCTACTGTAGAGTGGTTCTTACTTGAACCTCTTCTACATTACTGCTGGCTGGTTTGGTCTGTACCACTAATCTTCTGTTTCCATTCTCTACTTTCTATTCTCATTACCTATTGGTATCTCTTTAGAAGTCATATTGGTCTGAGATTTTCAGCAAAACATCATCTGTAATAGATCTAAACTCAATAGGGATTCAAGCCCCATTCAAATCCTACAGTTGTTAGTTCTGAGTTTTGGTTATTTACTGATTGTATACCCTGTTATAAGCATGTGGCAGTCTTGTTTAGTTGCCTATTGTTGACACCTATTGCTGGGACTGTGGGGGCATTGTTGTGGGTAATTCTGGGGTTAGCTTACTTGTAATCTAGCCTTACATTAGACCTGATTGATCTGGTCTGAACCAACTGAACCTGGTTCAATTGAACTAGAACAGGTTCATTCAAGGAACCGCAGGTCTGGTTCCTTCTTGCGATGGTACTGCTTGGAGTAGAACACCGAATCAAACTAAAATTATCTAAGAATTTCCGTCACAACCTGACAACCCTCCCAATAAATTGGTCTTAACTTAACCAATATGGCTCTGAATTACAATCTATCGGACTTGTTGGAAAGGAAACTGAATAAACTTTTAAAAAGTACCAATCAAACCAAATGGACAAGTTTTGGCCACTGAAAATTAGCCTAAAAGAGAAGTAACGGAAATAGTAAACTGCAATTTTATGCTACGCTCCCATGCTTTAGTTTTCCCCTCTCCACATCAATGACAATGCTTTTAAATAACTTTAGCAAATGTCATATAATTCCATTTATGGGGTTACGGATAAATTTTGGACCTGGGCCTAGGGCTAATCTTGTGTTGGAAACGTGGCACAGCTGTGGGCCTTTGCTTCACAGAATTTGAAAGATGGGAAGTTGGGAACCACTGCCATCCCAGAGGTTTTTTCCTTCTTTTTTTTTTTGGGTCCTCTACAGTGGGTTGTTATTGGGAGAGCCTTCAAAGCTGTGGAGTTCTACTGGATCTTGTCTGTGTACATAAGATTACTTTTTTTCTTCCGTGGGGCGGGGGGGAGGGGGTTGTCAAAGTTTAACTTTAAACAGTTGAAAAAGATGCTCACTGTGGGTTTTCAGATCATTAATTAAGTTATGACATTAGAGAAGTTTGGGGTCTCAAGAAGCATTTTTGACAGTCAGCTATCAAGTGATACTTATTTAAATAGAAAAAATAAATCCATGAGAACAGAGAGTAGGGAGCTCAAGAGAATCACAAATGCTTAACTCACCTTCATAGTATGTTCAGAACTCATCCTGAAGTACCTTGATGCACGTTTCTCAAGCTCAATAGTATTCAAAGGGTGTGGAGGATACTTCAGCTTCTCATGATGTCTAACTTTCGTGACCTGCAACAGTGAATAAATATCGAACTTAAAATCTGTCCAAATGTCATGAACTGAAACTGAAAGCTAGTGGTAATTAACATCAAGTGTAAACATATTCCATACAGTTGCAGTGGGTTCCAGAATACACATCTCATATATTATAACAGCACACATGTAATCAAAAAGATGCCCACGCCTGCAAAAGGCAATGCCAATTAGATAAACATTACATTTGCTGAAAGTAAAAGCAAGAGACCTGATCTTCCAAAAGCCCAAATTACATCCAACTGAAAGTAGCAATGCCTTCGTCGGAGGAATGAGAACAGTTGATTGTCCAGAACTCTTCAGGCTCGTGTGACTGTATCTCCCAATACCGTTCGACAACAAACCCAAGTGTTGGGAACTGCAAAAGATAAGAATGTAATGGAGCAAGTATAAATTCTAACCACATGACATATCAATGTTTTTCCATGTGACAAACCTGACATGGACCATAACTTATAACAAGATTCCTTTCATCTGTTGCAACGTCAATGGTAAATGCATCTTTCAACAGCATGGTCTGAAACCTAGTGAAAGAAGCACCAATCCGGAGGTCAATTTCCTGCAGAAGAGTAAAAAACTAACTTGATTCATGCAGGAGCAAAAAATCATACAGAGCAAGGATTCGACATCCCATAAACAGAAAGAATAGCTAGTGCAGCCATTTGAAAATTACTGAGACTTTGTTTATCATTAACCCATGTCAAATCTGGTATAGAACTTCTCAGAGATTAAAAGATCACCTGCCTAACATCCACTGCATCTGAAAACAATTGATTGGGTCGGACAAGAGTTTGAACAGATTCATGGATCTCCCTGACATTCCAAAAATCAAACATCATCAAAATGGGTTCCATGGAGACAGAGAGGACTAGGAAATGAAGATAGCACAAATAGGTTAAAAATTAGGACCTGTCTATCAAAGCAGAGAATCTAGCCCTCCACACATTAAGATAGCGATTCACAGCAGTGCATGTCTCTACCACTTCGAACGATATATTTTCACCTTCTCTATCACAATCAAGCCACAAGACAAGCCACTGGCACTTTCTGGCTTCCTCCTCCAATGTCTTCTTGATATCCAACTTGTCCTATATTTTCCAGAGATTCAACAATAAGACACCAGATGGGAATTCCTTAGAAAAGACACAAGCAAGAGAAAAACATGCTGCTTAAGCAAACCATCTTCCAAGTTCCATAAATAATCTTCACAAGTAAACAACCACAATGAATGAAAGTAGACGAATATATTACAGAATTTGGCATTAACCATTGACCATTTCATTTTTGAAACACAGGGATATGTATTACTTCCATGTAACAAGAACTAGTGAACACCTGCCATTAAAATATCATAATAGAAACGAAACAAAATGAGCAAAATTCTGTTCAAATATAGTTCATCCCTAAGGGCAGTTTAAAACCTGAATCTTCGTTCATTGTTTGCTACCAATGAAACCTATATGAATCCCCATCAACCCAGTCAAGTCATTCCTACATCCTTCTACACCCCTATACAAAAAAAGATTTTAAAATGGGAGATAGGGCTGGGAAGCAGAAGCGCTAGAGCGAAACTTATTAAAATCCCGCCTGGACTACCTTGGTTTGATCACCAAATATCCAACATGATTCAACCTTCAAACCGAAACTGGAAAATTAAGGTAAAATATAAGTCTAACAAAGAAAGTCCCGCATTTCATCATCCTGGAAGACTATCCCTAGCATTACACATACTCGAAGGAAATATTCCACCCACCCAAGACCAACACCTGTTTCTACCATTTTTCCTGTTTGCAATTGCAGCGAACAATCTAGTGAGTAGTGACTACTGACCTGAGGGACGAACTTGCGTACAGGGGCGTGGTAGAGGTCGGCGGGGTCGCAGGAATGCCACTTGCGATATCGCTCTTCGAATTCAAGCTCCATGAGATGGCCGGTGACGGAGGTGAACAACATGTGACATCGCTGCCCACGGATGGTGTAATCGAACTCGAAGATCTTGTTGTAACGAGACCGGCCTTCTCGTACACGCAGGCCTTGATTCCTTGATAGGATCCCTGCCACGGCTTTCGCCACCGATGGCTTCTCCGCCACGTTCAGTACCATAATCGAACCGCCACCACCGCCTGCCATTTGTCGTAACTCGAATTACCGGCCAAAGCCGGCTTGGCGTCGTTTCTTATTTTCCACCTCTGTTGTCGCCGCACTCCTCTTCAGTGTCTCTCTCACTCTCTCTCCTTTTTTTTTCCCGCCCTTCGTTTTCCCTCCGTTTTGTGATGGTAAGTCACCTTACAAGATTCACTATGGTGTTTTTTTTTTTTGTTTTTTTTTATTTATTTATTTATTTATTTATTTATGAGTACAAAATGGAATTAATGACTAAAAAATGAAAACACAAGGAAAGCACAAGCCCATAGTGGCTAGAATGTGAGCAGGTTGAACCATATCTCAACAAAATACTTAGGGGTCCCACCCATGAGAGATGATGGCAGTCTTAGATTTTTCTAATATCAATCAGGAGGCCAAATTACTTAGATGGGAAAATAATCCTCTCCAATTCCCTAAAAGTGTGTAGTGCAGCGGTACCAGGTGGAGATGTTGACAGCTAGCAGCTCAGACATACAACGGTCCGAGTTCATTAACTTCTGTTTCTTTTCTTTTTTTTCTCAGACCGTTGGATGTCCGAGCTGCCAGGTGTCAATATCTCCACCTGGCACTACCGCACAGCACACTTTTAGGAATTGGAGAGGATTAAAATCCTACTTAGATGGGTTTAGGAAGCAATGGGTTCTATTGTTCTGATTTAAGAATTAAGCCAATAAGCCTTCTAAATCTAGAAGGAGAGTTCGTGATGAAATAAATGGAAGATTTATTGAAGTTCACCACTTGACCTTAAGCCTTATAATATAAATCCAAGGTGTTTAAAATTTCTAAATGAATTGATATTAACCTATAAGAAGACCATGCTAACCAAGGCATCTGTTTTTTTTTTTGGGGGGGGTAAATTAAAAATTCATTAAACAAGGAGAAAGCCTCTGAAGGGGAAACAAAGAGAGCTCAGGAGGAGCAAAAGAAACCAAAATTATAGCCCCACAGGGCAGGACTCCAAGAAGAAACAAAAAGATACAATCCTAAGAGGCAAAATTCCAAAAAGAGACAATATGACTATCGGGGGGGAGCCCAAATGGAGCAAAGGCATTGCCGATAACTTGCTTTTGATGTCAAAGAAGATGGAATCCCAAATCTGATTAAAAGATCTTGATTTGGAAGTCCATCTTCTAATCTTTGATGAATAGCAGCACCAAACGCTAGTTTACCCACACGGTCACAAAAGGAAGAGCCTCCAAAAGTCATATCCACCCAAATCCATTCCTTATGAAAAGGAAGAATTCTCCGGTTAATGGGCCAGCAACGAGCAAGGATCCAGGACCAGATCTTTGAGGAGAAAGGGCATTTTGAAGAACAAGTGATCAGTATCCTTAATGCCGGACCAACACAAAATGCAACAAGGGGAAGCCAGAATATGCTTGCTGATGAGGAAAGCCTGGGTAGGGAGACAATTGCAGAACGCACAATAAAGGGTGAACGCACAATAAAGGGTGAAGTTGTGCCTGGGAATGGAGCTTGGGAACCAAACCAAGTTGCTCCAGATGACAAGATCAGCATAAGTTCTAATGAGATTCCAAGCTGATTTCAGACTGAATTTCCCAGATTGAGAGACTGACCAAATGGTTTTGTCCCCTCTTCCAGAGGTAGGTCTGATAATATGAGAGAGGGCAGCCCAGATGTGGTCAAAGTGAGGGGAGAGCATGGATGAAGGATCTCAGTCCAAGTTTCTAATGACAAAGGATATTGTAGTTGATTTGTTCAAACCCAAATCATAAATAGTTCTGTCACCAACCAATTGGATATGGATACATGCAGGGTTCCAGTTGTCAAGCCAGAGTCTAGTAGCTAATCCACCGTCGACCAAAGAAATAATGGAGCTTTGGGCCAAATGCCTGAGCTGCAATATAATTCTCCAAACCCAATAAGCATATGCGGGGATAGAGATTATCCAAATGGAATTATTTCGCAAATATCTTTGGTACACCCAATCAACCCAGATACCTTTTTTTCCTTTGAGGCAGTCTTCCAAATAAGCTGCAATATTCCAGCATTGTTTGAGTCTACGAAAACCTAAACCCCCTTCAGCTCTTGGGAGGCAAACCGATGCCCAAGATAAAGGGTGAAGAAACCTTGAGGAATCCGATCCCTTCCAAAGAAAGGAGCACATGAGGCCTTCAAGCTTTGAAATAATCGACTTAGGGATGCCAAAGATGTCTGACCAATATAGATAGGATGCTTGGAGGACAGATTTGATCAGCACAAGGTGCCTCACATATGAAAGGAGATTACCTTTCCAAAGATAAAGTATTTTACGTATAATGTCGAGCATCGGCGTGCAACGATGAGCAGTCAAATGGGTGGGAATCAAAGGAAGCCCCAAATATTTTACAGGAAGGAAACCAAGGAAGAAACCCGAGATCTCAAGAAGAGAAGCCTTGAACTCTTCGAAAATACCCGAGAAAAAGATGAGGGATTTGGACAGATTGATACGGAGGCCCGACAAGGATTCAAAAAAATTCAGACAATAAATGGTGGATTGAACTGAGATGGGGTTAGCTTTGAAGAAAAGCATAAGGTCATCCACGAAAACCAAATGGGTAAGGTTTAGTGCCTTGCACTTAGGAATGGGGGTGATGAGCTTTTGGTCAATACTATATTGGATGCATCTAAATAGAACTTCAAGAGCCAAGGTAAAGAGGTAAGGGGAGAGGGGGCATCCCTGACGGATGCTAGTAGACGAGAGAAAGAAACCCGCAAGGGTACGATTGATGAGGTTAGAAAAGGGGAGGGAAGAGATACAAGACAGACCCAATGAGTGAAAATCGGAGGAAACAACATTTTATTCATAACATCAACTATGAAGTCCCAACAAAGACAACTGTTTTAATTTCCATACACGGTTTATTGCAGCCTATTTTAACCATGCTTATGCAGGGAAAATTCAAGAATCACAGTTACGAGGAGTGTATCAGGAGCTATAAGGAGTGAAAGAATAGGAATGGATAAAGGTGGATGTCTAGATGAATGCTCAAGACGTAGTGGACTATATCATAAAAGGGAGTAGTTAGGATGGCCATGGGAGAATTTTAAGATATTGCACAATATCTCTTGTTTAATGAAGTCCTTTAGCTATGTATGTATTACGAAAAAATCTAAATATGTTATGTCTATAGCTCTTCAATGCGCAACTCGAGCACAAGTTTAGCATCTTTCTTCTAAGGCAGTAGATGATGTTAAGAACATCTTATTTAGTGTATTCTGACTCTGTATTTATGTCTAAATTTACCATAATATATCACATGTGGATCAGTTAACCATTATTTGTTACTGAAGTTTTAATGTGTGAAATGTTGGGCTTTGGTCTTCCTCTGTAACTCTCAGTTACTTGTAGCTTTTTTGCACTATGGATTTGCAAAGACCACACAAGATGCAGAAGTCCAAGCCATCTTGCAAGGATTATCTGAAGCACAAAGAAAAGGGTAGGCCAAGGTAGACGTTTGGACTGATTGTCGAGATGCAGTTCGATGGATATCTCTAGGAACTAAGGATGGATGGTAGTGGGAACTTTTTGTTATTTTAGTTAACATTACTATTCAGCTAAATTCTTTAGGAATACTCGTATTATAAAGGTGGAGAGGGATTTTGTGTATATAGCTCTTCGGTTAGCTAGATTAGCTAGGAAACAATAAAGTGTACTATGGATGATGTATATACTTTTTACATGAATGCTAATTTTCTTTTCTTAAAGGGATATGATGCTTTATTCCATTATGATAAGAAGCTTTCCCTCCAATCTCTGTCAAGAGCTTCTTTTATTTGTTGGTACCTGTGGCGCATAAGGAATGACTTGGTTTTTAATGTCAAAGAGTGGTCACTGTCAGAAGTTGTCTTTGTAGCAGAAAAGGCCTTCAACGAGTTCTCTATATGTGGTTCTACTACTATGAATCATGTTTTACCACCAACGCCTATGGCCTATGTTATGTGTGACAATTGGAAGACACCTCCCTTTGGTGTTATGAAGGCCAATTATGACGCCACTATCCCACATGACCAGGGGAAGGGAGGATTGGGTTTTGTTTTTAGAGATAATGAGGGACACCTTGCTCAAGCTTTCTCAATGCCACATCACTTCGCTTCTCCAATCCAAGGGGAATGCCTTGCAATTAGAAGTGCAATCTATTAGGCATTGGAATCAGGCTTCACTCGCCTAGAAGTTGAATCAGATAATAAGGAAATCGTTGATCTAATCAATGATCCCTTAAGACTCCCACCAATGGAGGTTACAGTTGTGCTACAGGATATTAGATCATTTTTGTCATCTTTCCAATCCGTTAGTTTCTCTTGTATTCAAAGGGATGTGAATTGTGTAGCAGATACCCTAGCTAGGAAGACGTCGTCCATCATGTGTAGGACAGAATGACCATATTCCTTGGTTTTCAAGACTTTGTATGTCTAAAGCTTTAGGCTGTACACATGGTTACCATATTCAGTAAATTCCTTCTTGACCCAAAAAAAACAAAATATTGTATGCATTAAAAATATAAAATTAAAAAAACAACTTTCCAACAAATTGATGTTTGACTATCTCTCTCTTTTTTTAAAAAAATTTCCAATAAGCATAAACACGATTGCAATTTTTTGATTCTACATCTTCAAAGAAGTATCAATTTTTACATTGTCTTCAATGAAGTACTTAACAATCTTGACAATGTTTTGCAGAGTCGATTCTTGGCACCAATGGTTTGGCATAAGTCATTCATTCCATATAATGTCTAACATTACCCCTGCCAGCTTTGTCTGGTTGCAAGGGAAATTGAAGGGAAGAGAAATGAAATTTTCATACTTAAAGTCTTAAACAATAAACTTTTGTAATTATTATGTCACACGATTATATCACAAACTCCAAATTATTCCATATTTGTGTATTAAATTTTACTCTACTTACATCCAAATCTCTTAGAGATATATATATTTTTTAAAAATTTACATCTAAAAAGCATTGTTACCAAATATGGTAAGAAATTTAATTTAAGTATTTTATATATGGGAAGTAGTTTTCTGTCAAAGAGTGTGGCCTACACCAACATTCTCATGTGTCTATTTCTCTCCTCCTCAAAACAAGGGGGCATAAGTGTCTTTCATATGGGGAGGAGAGAGATAGAATCATGGGAGTGTTGGTGTACGCCACACTCCTGGACAAAGTCCTTTTTCCCTTTATATATTCTATACAATAAGCACAATAATCATCCCCATTAATTTCTGCCATCTAACTACCCACCCACCCACTCTCTTAAACTCTCTTCTCTTTTCCTGTGGTTGGAAAAAAGGGCTCATAACGGTCACTCTCGGGCTTTCGTCTTCAGCAAATCACAGCAATCTCCCATTACTCCCCCCCTCTCTCCCGCTTCCCTACCCTGTTTATTCTTTTTGTTTTTACAACTGCTGATGACTGATACTGAACTTCTCCAGCATTGTGTTCCTTGAAGATTTGATTTTGCCTTTGGCACTGAAGTTTGAAGCATCCTACCTTCAAACTTTATTGGCCCTGCTCCCTTACGAGCTTAGCTTGTTCTGAAACCTGCTCCCCCACCCCTTCTTTTGTGTTCTTTATACTAACCTCCATTGACATCAATGTATCCGTGGCTCACCAAATCCAGGTATCACCCCTACTCTTATCCCCATAATCGACTGAGAGGTCATCAAGCTCGCACACCTAAACCTGGGCAGTCACTATGGACTTTAGACTCCTCTGCTGCAAGCTCATCCAGACCCTTGTCACCATCCTTTATGGAAGACAGAACCCTCCACGGCTATACCATTGGCTTCCCCAAACCTCAGAGAGATGTACTGTGTAATTTTCTAGGATTATTGTGGGAACCATTGGGTGTGACTTCAGTCAGATGTTATGAAAAAGCTTGGTTTGCTGCAAAGTGCAAGACACCTGAGCAGAGAGATTTCATTATTGACTTGGCACCTTGGTGGTTCGACAGATGTATACTTCAGTCGTTCAAGCACCCCCCTGATGCTTCATTGTTCAAACAGGAACGTGAAGCTGTGTTAATTTGGACGCAAATCATTGGCATCCCGGATACCTGTTTCAACCCGGGCTTCATCAGACAAGCAATATCTTGTGCTGGTAAGGCTGTAGAATTCCAGTTAAACTATGAAGATTTGGGATTACCAAAGGGCACCGCTAGAGTGAAAATTTTATTCAAAAAGAAGAAGCATGTCTGTGTATCTTCCAAAATCAAGGGCATTCATGGCCATAATCACACCGTGGCTATATCATATGAGGTGATATTGTTATGCACTTGCTGTGGGCGTATATGCCATGATATTTCTCACTATCCAAATCTGAGAGGGCCTCCGGATCCTACACTGCCCCCAATGGGATTTTTCAGCAAGGCTACTATACCACCAATCTGAGTCAACATCATACCTGAGATCCCAAAATGCCTAAATTTATCTCAGTCTGAATCAAACTCCACTTCAGCCATGGATGTCTCTTATGGAAATGAGGTTAACATCCCTGGTATCCACACTTTGAACTCTGAGCAAGAATCTGCTACACACAATAACAACTTGGGGACAAGAAATACAACTACTGATGGTACTGGAGGTACCACACTAGGCAATTCTTCAGGCAGTCCCACTTTCTCAAATCTCCCTGACATCAGTATGACAACCCGAACCATGCAGCCCATGCAACAGAATCTTTTTCCTCTCCCTGAGGACATGAACTGGAACCTGTTTGACACCCTCTCACCTGGGTTTCCAAACACAACATGCCCAACTGCGACCACCACATCTTTTCCCACACCATTGGTCCAGCACACTGCAGTAAACAACACCTACCAAAGTACTAATATTTCTAATTCTGGAAATACTAAACAACACTTCTCCCATCAGACTTTCTCAGCTTGTGGTTTCTTTGTTGGGAATCCTAGTAACCTCCCTACCACCAAGAAAAGAAAAGTGACATTCCCTTCTGAACCTACACCTCCTATTTCTGAACTTGACAAAATTAAAACCTTCCTAACCCAAGCTCTGGAATCATCCTTTGATCCACAAGTCCTCCTCCCCATGGTTCAGGAATGGCTGGCTACGATCTCAGTCTCGTCACTAGATGAACCTTCCCCCCTCCTCCGATGGTTATGACCAACATTACAAGCTACACTGTGAGTGAACCAGATGAGCCCTATGACCAACCACAGGTAAATCCCCCAAACTCAATCTCCGATTTCCATAATTTCTTTACAGTCTATTTCATAATCCTGATTAGCATTGTTTTTTCTTAGTTTTTGTTCTCAAACAAATATATCGAACGAGGTTTTTATCCCATAAGGTTTTACTTTCCTAGCTTATTACTTTTGTATTTAATGTTCTTTATCACACTACGGCACATTGTCATTGCATATCTTTGTGTCACACTAATAGCCTATACCCCTGTCTATCTTTACATTTTTATTTTTTATGCTACTTCTATAATCATCATGAAACTTTTATCCTGGAATGTTAGAGGATTGAACAGCAAATTCACATTATAATGCTTAGGTCACCATCTAAAAATTCTCAAACCTGATTTTGTTTTTCTATGTGAAACCAAAGTTCCTGACTACAGCAAAATCAAAGGTAAAGCCATCTCTGACAATTTCCTCTCCTTAGCCACCCATGCTAGTAATGGAACTAAAGGCCTAAGTGGAGGACTATGGGTATTGGTTGTAAAGTACACTCGGGCCACTGTTGCATTTGAACATCAATACTTTATTGATGTTAACATTACTGAAACTGTGCGTCTTAACTGGAGGATAATTTGTATTTATGCCCCACCACACCCTTTGGAGAGGAAAAAATGTTGGATTGACCTAAACAATTACATCCCATCTATTAATTCAAACTACATCTTAATGGGGGATTTCAATGAACTACTTAGCCAGAGTGACAAACTTGGAGGACAACTTGTCTCATCCCCATCATTTACCCCATCTCTTAGATCCATCATTGAAGATCTATCTCTCTCTAGAAAACAAAAAATTACCCGGCTCCCCTTTCACCTAGACCAATAGATAAAAACCACCAAAATTAATTAAAGAATGCCTGGATCGAGTTCTAGCTTCACCAAATTGGCTCCTGATTTTCCCTAAAGCTACCCTTAAAAAACTGTCACCGGCTGGATCCGACCACAACACTATCTACCTGAATACCTCTGCTGAGATGAAATCTTACAAAAAACTCTTCCATTTCCAACATGCCTGGACCCATCACCCTAGGTTTAAAACCTTTTTCTCCCAAACTTGGACATCACTACATCCCTCAAACTTTCACAACAAATTCACCAATATGAGTTTCCTCTTGTCCAAATGGAACAAAGAGATTTTTGGTAACATCAACTCACTGCAAGCCAGGTACCTAAACCAGATTGCCTTGCTGGAAGAAAACCCCAACCATCTGATGAACCCTGAGGATATGGATTCTATCATACATAGACTTAAATGGACTTTTGATGTTGAAGAGTCCTTCTGGCTCAAAAAATCCAGACATGCCTATATCCATGATGGAGACCGCAACACTAAATTCTACCACTCTATTGCAAAAGCAAACCTGAGAAAAAGGCACATTCTCTCACTTCTAAATGAAGAGGGGGAAAGAACAGAAGACCCCATTCTGATGGCCAAAATCTTCACAAACCACCTTTCTAAAATCTTCACCTCCTCTGACCCCCTCAACACCTCCTTTGTAGAATGCTTCTTCCCCAGTATCCTAGATCCTTCAAAAACATCCCTAGCTGCATCTCCAACCTTGAATGAAGTAAAATCAGCTGTCTTCAAGATTTGGGGCTTTAAAGCCCTAGGACCTGATGGTTACCAAGCTTGCTTCTTTCACACTTTCTTGGATCTCATTGCTGATGAAGTCTACAAATTTGTCAATGATTTCTTCACCATTGAAGCCCTCGCTGAAGGCTGCAACCACACTCTGTTATGTATGATCCCTGAATCTGACAACGCCCTGATTGCATCTGACTTTAGACCCATCAGCTTTTGCAATGTCTCCTACAATATTATTGCAAAAATCCTGGCAAACCGATTTAAGGCCTACCTATCCCTCATCATCTCCCCCAACCAGGCGGCATTCATCCAAGGTCGACAAATCACTGACAATATTGTCATTGCTCAAGAGATCTTCCACTTCCTAAAAAGGAAAAAATCCGGCCGCTCTAGCTTTGTGTCTTTGAAATTAGACATGTCCAAGGCCTATGACCGAGTGGAGTGGGTTATGATAACAAACATCCTTACATTTCTTGGTTTCCTAGGAAAATGGATAAACTTGATCAAATCTCTCATCAGCACAACTTCATTATCCTTTAAAATAAATGGCAATCCTTTTGGCTACTTTATACCCTCCAGAGGCCTTAGACAATGATGTCCTCTGAGTCCCTACCTGTTCCTCCTCACTATAGAAGTCCTCTCACGACCATTAGAGGCAATCAGGGAGATGGGAACCTTTAAAGGGATCAGAATTGCCAGAAGCTCCTGAAATCACACATCTCTTCTTTGCTGATGACACTTTTATTTTCTGTAGGAACTCTGAAGAGGATATCTTGTCTATCAAGGCTACCCTTGAACTCTTCTCAGACCTCACCGAACAAGAAATAAATTTCTCTAAAAGTGAACTATTTTTTAGTAAAAATACTAGTAATGAAGTTAAAAGAAGAACTTACACCCTGCTGGGTATGAAGGAGATGAAGCTTGAGTTCGTGTACCTGGGAACCAAGCTTTTCCACCACAAATCCAAAGTGAAAGAGTTAGAACCCCTTGTCCATCGCATTAAATCCAAATTAAACCTTTGGAAGGCAAATTGCCTTTCTTTTGCTGGGAGGCATGTGTTAATACAATCCGTCTTAGCTTCCATACCCTCTTACCTAATGAGTTGCTTCTTATTTCCACAAAAAAGTTGCTCCTCCATAGATTCAATTTACCTAAACTTCTAGAACAACAACCCACCAAACAAACACAAGACACACCTAATTGGATGGGATAAAATCTGTACCCCCAAAACCATGGGTGGATTGGGACTTCGCAAATCCAACATCCATTATAAAGCCCTCATCACCAAATTAGGCTAGAGACTGATAAATGAAAATACCGCCCTTTGGGCTAAAATAATTAAGGCAAAATACTTCCCCCGTACGTCCATTTTCAATCCATGTGTGGCAAAAAAGAAAAGAACATGGACTTGGAATAGCATTGCCTCTGTGCTACCAAACCTCAAGAAAATCGTGTGGGTAAGACTTGGGAATGGAATGAATACCAATTGTTGGTATGACCCATGGGTACCAACTATACCAGGACACTGTATACCCTCAAATTTTTATAACCTGTCTTACTGCCTGGTAAGTGACCTCACCAGCAACCAAAATTGGAATTCTAACATCCTATCACATATTCTGCCCAACTGTTTGAATCATGAAATCTCTAAAATGAGTCTTTCGGATTCCATGGACTGCTGGAGATGCTCTCTTACTAAAGATGGAAGCTTCTCCACCCGACTTGCGGCAAGTTTTTTTAATTCAATTATTCAAACTAGGCCCCTTGTATCCAAATGCTGACGCTTTTTTATGGAAACTAAATATCCATCCGAAATTTAAAATGTTTTTTTGGCGTGTCTTGAATGCAGGTTTACCTGTCAGGGCCACTCTCTCAAAGTGGACATCGATCGAGCCTACATGTTTTCTGTGGTGCTCATGATGAATCCCACTGACATCTCTTTCTATCTTGTGAATGGACTAAGCGTATCTGGGATTGCGGACCCCTCGGCCTCAGAACTGAGCACCTAAGAAGCTCTAATCTGGCACACCTTTGTGCTTCCCTCTTCCAATCCAAGACCATGGACAAACCAACAACTATTTGGTTTTTTTTTTCAGTTTTCATTATTACTTGTTATTTTATTTGGACGGTAAGAAACAAAGTAATTCACAAGCTGGAGTCAACAGACCCTACCCCTGTACTCAAACTTGTCACCAAATGGATTAGAGATCTGAATTTAAGACCACCATTGGAGCATAACCAAATGCTTGATAATTTTGTGCATACACACACTGATCTTGAGGCTTCTACAAACACTAATCATGAAATGAACTTCCCTATTTTATGTTGTGCAGGTCTTTCTGAACCAAATGTACGCCTAATAGGATGGGCTTATTGCTTTTTGCTAGACGACCAGAGTGTTTTAGCATCTGCAGGATTTGCTACGTCAATTGACGAAATGAAGGCTGAGCTACTTAGAATCTTGCAAGGGTGGAAACACGCTGTGACTGATGTAATCCAATTAAAAGGAATTTGGATCACTAACCAAAGCCTACATAACCTTTTGCTTGCCAAGCAGAATATGAACATTCCTTGGCAAATTGTCCCTAGCTTTTTTGAGTTAGCTGAAAAAACCTCGAACTTTGCAAATGTACAATTTAAATATAAAAACAATTGCTGGACTAATAGACTACGCTCTCTAGCAACCTTCTCTATCACTAATAGGACTACTATCCCTCCCTTTCTCTATGAATTAAATATGTTTTGCCCTCTTTAAGTTGAATATATTACTTTTCTCATCAAAAAAAAAAAAAAAAGCACAATAGTGCTTTTTGAAAAGTACTATAGAGTTCCCGTCTTCTACAAACACAATCCATCTTCTTTTGTAGTAGTAGTTGCCAGTTTGTAAATATTTAAGGGGAAGAGGTTTTCTACCTGTAAGTGTAGTCCTTGCACCAGCGTGTAGACCAATCATAGCAGTGATAGCACACATGGGAACATCCACAGGGATGGGATTTTGCTTTGCATGGGGTCAGGGCGATTATTTTGCCTCCCTTTTATGTCTTGGTGCAGGGGCTACACTGCCAGACAGTTCTTTTTCCCATATTTAACATGTACTTTTGACCTTCTCCCTTTGAGTAAAAAGGTCCTCCGACCCACAGGGGTAGGGTATGCTATCACCTCTGCCTACCTCTCTCCTGACATGAAATGATCTTGCTGCCCTCCTATGATCGATACCATTTTGCCACAACCCATTAGTCGGCTCCCCTATGCTGTTTGCTCAGAGAACTCTCTTATAATTAGGGACAGGGTACAACACCATGCCAGTTTGTTAAATGATGAGAGATCATCAACCATTACTACTCTATTTGTAAACTAATACAAAGATCATCCATCTCAATAGTACTCCAAACGAAGCAGATTATCAGAAATTCCCATCTATCAAACAGTCTGGACGACCTCCACTCTCAGAAATAGTCACTGTGCTGGAAATAGTTCAGGCACTGATGCAACAGAAACCTTTGGCCCATGTTTTTCAAACCAATTATTGACACAAAAAAAAACAGGGAGACATTCTATGGATCGGAGTTCGAACTGTGATTCTGACAACCACAACAGAATGAACCTAAAGATTAAATGCACTTGTTATTATCCTCTATGACCTTTTGACCATTTTTCTTGTTTCTTCTGAGAACACTGTATTCAAATGCAGAAAAGATACATAAATTATGATTGGATTTTCTTCCAAATCCATTGTGTGAATGGAAACTTCTTTCAAGAAGAAAGCAGTGATCATACATGAAATCCACCAATTCCAATGTGATGTTAAGCAAGTGATTACAGGGCTTGTTTCCCAGGCCTCCATGTCAACCGAGGTAGCCAGCCGCAAAGCATGGTGATGGGTAAACCCCATCATACATGGCATCAGAGAGACCTCCCTTTCAAAACCGTGACGGGAAATCAGGCAATTTATTACCAAGATATAGCTACAGCACAATTTCCACTTCATTGGTTATAATCTTCATAGTAATTATCACTAATCACAGAGACAAACCTCTCAAGCCAGGGAAGCTGATGGAGATCCTTCATGGTGTCAACATAGGAATCTGAGCACCTGGGTGGAGATTGGTAAGGGGGATTGTCGCTCAGGCTGAAACCTCCAGCAAGAAAGCGCTGTATGAGTGCCAATTGTGATCTCTCTTGTTCTGAGTATGCATCCAAATTTGTTGGTATTGAATCAAAGGTATCCCATTCCCATCTCCACTGTTCAGAGTCTATGCTAGAGTGGGTAACTGAGTTCTCGAAAACCTCTTCGTCCCAAAAGGCACACTGGCATGTCTGTCGGCCATCTCTATATTCAGCACCACAAGAATAGCAGAACTCATGTCCACACCTGCAAACATAAAATGACAGGGGACTTGGTTTTAAGGCCTTTCCTGAGACATTAAGATGCTCTATACATAAACAACATGGGGGAATTTAAGACAAATAGGAGGAAGGGAAGGGGGACGATGCATAAAAGATCCCCTTTCATCAGGAGAAATACAGCAAATGTGTAACAGCACTAGAATGTGTACACCCCAGTTAGAACAAGCGACACGGTACCATTGCTGTACCATATGACTACATGTAACATACTTGCCAAGAATTTCATCCACTTTAATTGACATGAATCTCTGCTAGATACATCTTTTTAAAGGGCGTATCCCATCTGAATGAAAACCATGAAACTACAATAGGAAACCCACCAAACAACTTGAACTACCTTTGCTCTATCAATCAAAATACACCCACAGGGATCCCTTTTTATATTTTCATGTACAAAAAAAGCCATTACTAGCAAATCCAGTCTCAACACTACGAATAAGGCCATTACTAGATAATCCAATCTCAATACTACTAATAAGGACTACTAGCTACTAACGAGGTAAAGCAACCCATTGAACACCAAAACACAGTGTCAACGATCTTTCATGATACACATCAACAAAATTCAGAAACACCTCTCAAGTTTTCAAGTGAAACAAAGTTAAAAAAGATACGCAACATACCAGGGTGTATGGCATGTTTAATTTCAAACAAGGGAAAACGGGAGAGTTAAGCTACAAAAGCTGTACCACAAACATCTCCCAGAAACCAACCAAAAAGCAAAAGTTAAAATTACCAAATACCCTAATTGACACCCAGAAAAGCAAAAGAAGAATAACCAAGCCAGTAGCAGGAGATGCTTGGACACAAAGATTTTCTCATGTGGGACCCCACTCAAGGATAGATATAAAACTGGGGGATTGCCTATAGTTATTTCTCTTCATTGGAAGAGAACTTGTAGGAAATTATGTATATCCAAGAGCTAATCACTTAGGTGACTGGGATGGTTTGATTGCTACCATTTGGAAAGCAATTGGGTTTGAGTGTGAGCCCGGGGAAACACTTGGGTTGGTTGTGTGCCCAGAAAATAACGTATAAAGGTTTAATTGCTACCAAGGGAAAGCAATTGCGAGAAGGCTTGATCACTGCCATTTAGAAAGTGATTGTGACAGTGGAAAGTCCAAGTGTAAGAGTAGCACTTGGTAGTGGATGTAACTATGTAAGAAAGAGGCTGAACCACTCTAAAATCAGTGTGTTATCTTGTCTAACACTTTCTTTCTCTCTTCTTACTCTTTTTATTTATTTAACTATGCATTCATCGGTTGGGATAGCTTTGGATAGAATTTAAAATTTGCAAAAAGGTTTAGAATTCTGCATTAACCAGTTCACCCCCCTCTTGGGTTGCCTACCAGTCCAACAAAACATGTATGTTCACTATTTTTAGTAAAATAATTGATATAATCATTAAATAACAGCGTCTTTTTAAATTTTGCAATTCCACATCCACATGCCCACGAGCATTAACACTATCAAACCCTTTTGCACCTAGAGGAACCTGATGCTTGAGTGAAATATCAATTAACCTCATTAAATTGTTGATATCTGCCCAATCAATAAGTGTAAACTGTAAAATGTACCTCTTAAACCAGAAACCTCATACACCCTCAAATGCCTCCCAAGGTTGTCAATGTGTGAGTCTGATAACTACGTTTTGGGCCTCTTGAGGCAAACCATTGACTAGTCCATGACCACATGACGACTAGCGATAAACAAAAATATATTATGTTTCTTTATATTAACGGGTGTTATCATAGTAACGGCAATAGGGAAGAGAAGTGTTTCAAGTAATATGTGGACATAATTAAAGATATGTATGATGGTGTGGTCACTAGTGTAAGAATTGTGGGGGGGGGGGGGGGGAGGTTGTCAAGGTAGTGAATTCCCAATTACAATTGGGTTACATCAAGGATCAGCCTTAAGGCATTAGTTGTTTGTTGCTTATCACAGATGAGTTAACCAAGGACATCCAAGACGAGGTTCCTTGGTGCATGCTTTTTGTTGATGACGTTGTTTTGGTGGATGAGACAAAAGCAGGAATTAAAGCCAAGCTGGAGGTATGGAGATCAACCCTAAAATCAAAAGGTTTTATTAAAATAAGAAGAACGAAGACGGAGTATTTGGTGTGTAACTTTAGTAACTCCGGGATGGATAATGAGGGGGTGAAAGTTGATGAGATGGAGATTCTGCAAAGTGATTATCATGTCACACCATGATGGATACTGACATGGTGCGAATTGAGGAAAGAGAGATATTGCAAAGTGACTCTTTTAGATATCTAGGGTCAATCATAAATAAAGAAGGTGACGTAGAGGATGATGTTTCATAGAGAATTAAAGTGGAATACATGAAGTGGAGAGGTGTGTCCGGAGTGTTGTGTGACCGACGTATTCATTTAAAGCTTAAAGGAAAGTTCTATAGGACTGTTGTATGACCGGCTATGATGTATGGGACAGAATGTTGGGCAGTTAAGAAGTGTCATATTGAGAAGCTACGTGTAGCAGAGATGAAGATGTTAAGATGGATGTGCGAAAAAATTAGGAAGGATAAAGTAAGAAAAGAGCATATTAGAGCTGACTTGGGAGTTGTCCTGATCAATGACAAACTCCGAGAGAGTCGTTTGAGGTGATATGGTCATGTCCAACGGAGGCCTAGGGAAGCCCCAATAAGGAGTGATATGATCCCGAGTGAAAGAGCTAAAAAAGCTACGGGCATGCCTAAAATGACCATAGGAGAAGTTGTGAAGAAGGACATGCATGCTCTAGGTCTTGTACCAAGTATAACCTCAGACAGAGCCTATTGGAGGGCAAGTATCCACGTAGCAAACCCCATTTAGCCAAGATTCTTGTCTTACTGGGCTGTGCCTCTTTCCTCTCACTGTCATCTTTCATGTTTTCTTTTTGTTCTCCATCTTTCATTTATCATTTGTCATTTTCCATTTTTGCATTTCTCATATCTTTTCCCATCCCTCTTTTCACCATCACTTCACTCCACTTTTGTATTTAGACCTTAGTTTTCCCTACTTTGTTTTGTTTGGATCCATGTAGCCGACCCCATTAAGTTAGCATAAGGCTGAGTTTGTTGTTGTTGGGATCAATCATCAATAAGGAAGGTGACATTGAATATGATGTGTCACAAGGAATGAAAGTAAGATTGATGAAGTGGACAGGTGCATCCAGAGTATTGTGTGATTGATGGATTCTTTTAAAGCTTAAAGGAAAATTTTCATACGACCAGTTATAATGTATGGCGCAGAATATTGGGCAGTTAAGAAGCTTCATATAGATAAGCTAAGTATAGCTGAGATGAGGATGTTGAGAGGGATATGTGGCAAAACTAAGGATAAAATAAAGAAAGATCATATTAGAGCTGATTTGGGAGTAGCCCCGATTCAAGATAAGCTATGAGAAAGTTGTTTGAGGTGGCATGGCCATGTTCAAAGGAAGCCTTCGGATCCTCCAGTTTGGAGGAGTGACTTGATTCAGATTGAATGTACTAAAAGAGCAAGGGGCAAGCCTAAAATGACCCTAGGAGAAGTGGTGAGGATAGACATGCATAGCTTAGGACTTGTTTCAAGTATGACGTCGAATAGAGCTGATTGGAGGGCAAGGATCCAAGTAGCCGACCCCAGCTAGTTGGAATAATGCTGAGTTGTAGTTGTAATTGTCATGTTCTTTTTCTTTTTACTATTGTTATTAATATTTTGTCTTTGCTAGAATCCACGTAGCCGACCCCATTTAGTTGGAATAAGGCTGAGTTGTTGTTGTTGTATCATACTTACAACAATAATGAGTAATGACCACAAATATGCAATAAACATCAGTTACAAGACACTAAATGACGTAGATTGATTCTTTGGCAAACCCTACACCAGCCGAAAGAGTCACAGGTCTGGTCCATCACATCAATTAGTGGACCAGACCACAAGGCCAAAGGGCCAACCAGCATAGCTGGGCCAGCCTACTGCAGCTGGGAGTTTTTGGGCCTCTCAAACTCAAATCGTGGGGACAGTGTGTGTGCTTCTATTTCCAGTATTCTAGAAGCCTTGGACAACAAGACACTCAAGGATTAATGGGGCAACTTCTAGAAGATTTTGTTCCCTTTTTTTTGTTATTTCCTTTTAATCCTTATTAGTTTTAGCTAAGTTAGGGTTTCTATTTTAATTACCTTCTAATTTTATTTCTTAGCAAAATTCAAATACTTGTAACTCAATCTCAGCTCTTCTAGAAGACTTTCTATTTTATAATTTTTATTGTCTCTATTTCCGGCTCAACCTTTGAGTTCATATAATGTAATGGCCCTTAGAAGCCTCCCCCTCCCCCACCCCCAACGATTTTAATGAAAAGAATTATTTCTATTTGCAACTATTGTCCTGAGAGAGGCTGAGTGGGTGAGAAGCCCAGGCTGAGATAGCCATCTATCCCTATCCCCCTTCCCAACTCAATCTCCTTTCTCTTCTCTCTACTTTCTATTTTATTCCCTTATTTTGTTTGCAATTACCAAGGTTACTGAGGCCTTCCGAGCCCTTCTTAAGTTGCCTGTTGAAGTCCACTTCGATTACTCAAGCTACTGCTGTTATCAGCTGCTGATCAGAGAACACTTACACACCTGCAGTTCTGGTTCTCTGTCTAGGATCCGCTGCAACTTGGGTGATTGCAAATCTTTTCAATCACTCATCCAATTAGAGTGATAATTGGAGTATCAAAGGAGACTCCCCAGACCTTCCTTCAACCCAATTTTGAGCTCCATCTGCTGGCCAGATAGGAAGTTTTCCATTAAGTTTCTATTTTTGAGACCTTCTCACATCTCAGCAACTAGCCATCAGTTTTGGCCCAGAATTTAAGCACTGAATCAGCACACCAGGAATAGCCTTCGATCAGGTTTTGAGGCCATTCCAAGTTTTGATTAGTGAGTTATTTGAATTCTCCACTTTTTACCTAACTTCCAGATCTCAGGTAACTGCTATCCTGTCTTTCAGTTTAATAGTGGTGATTGACTACTGGTTATTTGGGCTTGTTTTGGGTTGATGATTATACCCTAGTGACTGTCTGAATAGTGGAACTTGTTTTTATCAATTGTTCCTGAAGTTAACCATATTTCTGCCCTAGACGATTGGGTATTGTTTGGGCTATTTTGCATTGATATCAGACTTAGTGTTGGGGATTGTTGTAGGTCCTAATTGGGGATGGGATTCTATTCCTAGCCTTACGTTACTAAATACCACCAAAACAAAAAACTAAAAGAACAATATTAGTTTGCCGAAGCAGAGAATGGTCATATAAAGAGGGAACAATAACAAGAACAATATAGTGAATGCCCAGATAAAACGTGAAAAAGTAACCGCACCATTTTGGCAGATGATTCCAAATTAAGAAAAAACAATAAAACTTCACCTTAAAAAAAACAATAAAAAAAAGAACCCTAAAGTGTTGACAAATATATTCAATAAACATCCCTAAGTGATAACCCCCTAAAGTAGTTGACTCGTCACCCCCCAAGAAACACGACTCAAGTTACCAACTAGTTGCACCTAGGCAACAGACTTGCTGACTCATGCATGAGACAGTCAATCTATGCCCTGAAATGCTTCCTGTCTAGTTAATATAATAACAATGATGCCTCCAACGCTCATAGAACACTCATTGAAGGTGAAGTTGAAAACTTTGTTCTCCATATTCAATTGAATAAGGACATCTGATTAGCTTATACGGACTTTGATTTAATCCCTCATTCCACAATGATCACCCCCTTCGAATAAGTACAAAGTTTAAGGAGTTGTTAAACCATTCCAAACACTCTCATTTTTCAATATTGCCCTTCCATTACTAATAACATCTCTTCAGCTTGTGTAATAAATGAATCTGGTGACCAAGGCATGGGGGTAAAAACATTAGTGATCAAGGCACAAGGATAAAAATGTAAGACAACGAAATGACAGCTAAAAATGGGAAGGAGGATTGTCCTTGAGGAAAGAAGGGAGTATTATCTATTGACATAACAGGGTTCAACTAAAAAATTATGCACATTTTCCCCCCATAAACAAAGAATACAATGGGCTCCAAAACCCATGGAATTTTCTTAGTAAAAAAATGAACTTAAAAATAAAAAATTTCCTTTCACGTTCTAAGAGAATGGATGTCTCAGTATTGTTGAGGGTGGAGAGAACGTTAAATAATAAGTTGTGATTTAATGACTTGCATAAGTCCATCGTGCTTGTTACTCACGCAAGATGCAGCCCAATTTATATGTTCTTTCAGAAAATTGTTAAATGAGTAAAATATCCATGTAAAATGCAGTTGATCTTACCAGCAGGTCATGTGGTAACAGCCTTGTGTGAGCTCAATCATCCTCCGGCACTGCTGGCAACGCCTCCACTTCTTATTTTGTGCCAGTCTATGCAAAGTGATGTCCCCAGCATCCCTCTCCTCCATGGGCAAATTTTGATACTCCTCACAACTCATGGAAGAATGCCACGGCACTCCACAATCCACACAGACAAACCTCTGACACTCTGGGCACTCCACACAGCTGGTATCCGACTGACTTGAAGAGCTTGCTCTAGTTGATAAACACTCACGAGGACTAAACAGCACTGAACAATTTGGAAAGGGGCAATAGATTTTGTCTGGGTTGAGAATATCAGCTTCCACAAGTGCTCTCTCCAAAGAGGCATAGCAGGTGACAGGAAGAAATGATTTGTACTCACTCGCAGAGATGTAGTATTTGCATCCTGACTGAGGACACCTTATGGGTACGTGAGAGGTCTGTAATTTTCCATCAACATACATTCTCATACAATGGGAACAAAATTTGTGGGAGCATTTCATGGTTACCATCATTGATGATGGCTTTTCCTCACAACATATAGGACAATCTTCAACAAATCCCTCTTCCTTGGAACACAGACAAACAATGCCAATGGCTACTTGGGCTAATCGCGAGGGCCTTTCCAATTCAATACTGGGAACTAGTTTCAGAACAAAAGATTCAACTTTACTAACATGTTCCAGAACCCTTTGCTTCATTGCTATCAAAAGCTGATTCTCCAGTCTCTCCCCATGAACAATCTGTAAAAAATGTATTATTTTAGAAACATGATTTAAGGATAACACAAGTTAATTTTGCTGGATATACTGCTGGAATTACTACTGTTGATTTATATGCAACTAGGGAAGATCAGACATTTCTATGTGATATAATTTAATAAAAGTCAAATACGTGTACTGACAATGACTCAAAACTGATTCCCATGTCCTTATGCACAGGCAACTAATCAGATTTCCTAGTACTGTTAAGGATACAATGGAAAATCTAATTTGATATGGTTTTATGCAATAAACTAACTGAACAAATAGCAATTTCCAATCAAAATGGTGATAAATGTGTTAAATAGGCTTGAAAAGACAAATCCTGCTATACACTCTCTGTCCAAAATGAAGTTCTTACAATCCGAAATGTCACATTGAATGCAAGTGACCCGCCCCAAAGAGAAAAAAGTAAAGAAAATAAGAACAGAACGATTCATTCTAAGTTGATTTCGCATTCTCAGATGATAAAAATAGTTGTTTTTATCGCCCGATAATGCGAAATCGACCTGGAATACATACCAAACACAGCTTAACTAATCAGAAATCTGTAAATGAAAACCCTGCCAGAGGAAATAGTAGCAGGCTAAGAATACACTGAAAAACCAAGAGAGAGGGAGGGCGCAAAGAATAAAATAATTTTCCAAACAGGTTTTGTTTCAAGAAAGTCATTGTACTGGTTTAACCAACTCACCCCCCCCCCAAAAAAAAAAAAAAGAAAGTCCTCGGAATGAATCCAGCAAAACTGCTACCCAAATAATTAGGTATTTATAATTAAGGAGTTGAACCACATAAGGTTCCAAGATATCAATCTAATAAAGAATATACAAAGCCCACTAATGAAACTATATTATTTTCCATCAAACTAATGCATAACATGAAAATTATTAGGAAAAAAAATTAAAACAAATAAATAGAAAAATAAGAAATCAAAATTAACGAATACATGCCTGATCATAAACTATCTTGGAATCAGTAAATCCAAAGATACGCCGAGCATTACTCTGCAAAGCCTCCAGTAGACCATCCATCAAAGCCAAATACTCAGCCACTGATTCCTCAACATAGAAATCTAGCTTTTTCTGCACCTGAATAATAGGAGCCCCAGGTGATTTTTCGATAACCACCCCAATTCCAGAAAAACCTGAACTCGATTCTCCAGCACCAGAAATGGATATCCCTTTGAAGAACATCTTCAAAGTAAATTCGTCAAAATCATCCTTTTGCCCTTCATTTTTAGTTTCCTCCATGTCCCTAAATTCCTCCTCCTCCGCACAACAGCTCCTGAATTCCTCCTCCTCCTCATCTATTTTCACTACCCCAATAAAAGCAACGGACAAATCATCACTGGGAACATCACGATTCTCCATTTTCACCACCAGTTCCTTACAGAAGTAGCTCTGCAAATCGACGTTTTTCAATGATCAAATATGAATCTTCCAGTCGTTCCTTCTCAATCAAACCTGAGACAAAAAACCATCACAAGGAACAACCCAAATCCTTAAATTTTGTCATCAATTTCTCCGAACAGCATGTTGAACTACCAATAAATCCTGAGGCTTCCACGAAATCGAAAAACGGACTTTGGGCCAACTTCATCAGAAACAAAATCCACAAAAAAACCCACACACAAAAAATCACCTAAATTCACCATTTCAGTTTCAATAACCCAATATCTAATTATACAGACAAAATAAATGTCACCTAAGATTTCAGAGAAATGGAAAAAAAAAAGGAATATTTCAGCTTTAAACCCTTCTTACCAATCACAAATCAAAGCATAAAAGTATCAATTCAAGCCCTGAAAGCGAAGTCCTAATACAAAATACCCACTTAAGGATCGTTGCTTTTCACCGATTTCTTTCAATTTTTTTTTTCTCCTTTCCCTCTCGTGATGCTCTGAGCCTGCAAAGTCTGTAGGGTACAAACCCTAATCTGAGTATCTGACAAGTGCCCCTTTTTTCCCACAAGCTTCTAAGACGTATAGGGAATCAAATCAGTTACTGTTCCAGTTAATGGCGTAAGGGAAAAGGAAGCTATGCTGGCATTCTTTCTGGTAATTCTATTCTCATTCACCAAATCATATTTTTTTCAGGCACAAAACTTGATTAATCAAATCAATTATTTCTCCAAACAAGATTCTTAAAGTCTGTATTGGAAACTTAAGCACATGGGTGTTTCGTGTCTGATTAGAAAATTGTTGTTTTCGTTTGACTTTCAACGCCATGGAAATTTAAAAAAGATAAAACCCCTTATCCTATAAAAGGGTTGAAAATTTTTCGAATAAAGAACAATCATGATCAACCCACTACCCACTTGCCATCCTTAATCATTATTATTCTTTAATTCATAAACACAGAAAGCTTTAAATGCTCCAATCTTCCAGATTCCAAGATCAGTGCTGCAAGTTTATTGTCACCTTTGATTTGATTTGAGTAAGGATAGATCCTGAAGTGAGTGATTATAGAGACATTAGTTCCAAGTTTTAAAATACAGAATCGGAGACGGAATCGGTCGGTATCTACCTTCAATAACCCTATAATCGGTCCATAGGTCCAAAAACAAGTAATTTCTTGGGTTTTAAATGTGAATCGGCTGTGTCGAATCGATTGAAATCAGGATTGATCATAACTGATTCCAAAACGAATCACCGATTCCCAAAATTTTAAACCATGATTAGCTTCAATCAGACTACCAGACACTGAATCCAGCCTTTGAAGGTGAATTAGGTGTAGTAGTTGGCATGAATGGGTGATCTGGGCCAGGCTGGTTCGGTAATTGAACCGTATTTAAACTTATCAGACCAGCCGAGCTGCTTAAACACTAAACCAGTTGAGTTTGTAGAACTGATCTGATTCACAGGTTCAACTAGCCAAGTTTAACCTTAAGACATCAAAGAGACCTCATTTTACTTCAGCCCAACCTGCCTGATTCAGTTGGTTGGATACTAAAACGGTCGGGTCCGGTTTTTAGCAAACCAACCACAGGTCTTGTTCTATGCTTTCTTTTCCGGTTGTCTGTTAGCTGAAACAATTCATGGTTTGTCAAAGTGGTGGTTAAAGAAGCTGAGTTTTTTTTCTAACTTTCATCTACCCTTTCATTTAATGTCTCAATCAACATCATTGGAAAGGACATGGAATTACCTATTGAAAGTTGAAACATTGACTCATCCCAATAGAAATGTTTGTTTTAAATAGGGAGATGTATCATGTGAGTCAGTAATTGGTAGTAATTGGTGGGAATAACAAACTGTAATGTGAAAGCGACCATGTACAGATAGATCGACCTCGAAGAGCATTATTGGACTCTTGGAAGGACTCACAAGAAAGGTGGGAAACTAGTAAGAACAACTGTGGGAGAGAACAAAATGTAGAAAGACAAAGACCAGGCGAAAATCTTCCTCAATTCCACAGAAAATAGAATGATTTGTATACGGGTGAGAGGGAAAGTTACAATAAATGTGTTGAAGTGGACACATTGCAAATCTCTTACACTGTGTTGTGTTGGAAGCAAGGTTTAAAGTATTGGTATTGGGTATCGTATCAATTTGGGTGATTTTAAGAAATGTATCGTATCATTTTAGAGATACATATTGAACAATATAAGTACTCATAGAAATAATCAAAATACACATGGAAATATATTTTTGGAACAAAAAACAATACAGAACAAGTATCATGCATAAACACTAAAATGTTGAATAATATATAACCAAACAAGTGTATTAAATTGAAATTGTTATAATAAATGAGGTTTCTTACATGTTGTAATCGTCTATAGCTATAAAGAGTATTGGATGATGCAAAGGATAATGTTGTAGCACTCCTTTATTCGTTTTTTAATTTAAAAGTGTGAAAGACCAAGATTAAATGCAAGATTTTAGACTATTGGTTGAGAGATGTTCTTCATTTTTCGTTAGATTAGGAGTTGTATTGAGTCTGTGAGTGAAAATGGTTTTTTCATGAAATGTATCGATGGTATCGGTATGTATCGATAATGTATCGATATGTATCGAGCCGTATCATCCGATACGTATTGATACATATTAAACCACCCATAGAATCCTTTACTGGATCTATAGATGGTATCGATACGTATCGGTCGTATCATATCATATTGGCCCGAATCGGTCAATACATTTCGATACAATTCGAGACAGTTCATTTAAAAACAAAAAAAGAGACGTATCGATATCGACCGATACCGATATGTATCGGTCTGTATCGTATCGTATTGAGCAATACTTTAAACCATTGTTGGAAGGGACCTAGTCAGGATAGAGTCCCAGTACGTGAGTATATATACCTAACCATATATAATAGATATTAAAATGAAATTATGAAAAAAAAATATATCAATTGATTTTTAGAAACCAAATATAATTTAGGTGAAACATTTTTTTAGTCAATCGAATGCAACTCAAGAAGGCGGTAAATTAGAGTATAACTAATTAAAAAAATATATAACAAACATTCAAAAATATTCCAACCATCACATAATGGCAAATAAGAGAAAACAAATAAACAATAAGCATATTGAGCATCATGGATAAATACTGAAATTAAAATGTGTGCAACAGAGAGAGAGAGTCAAGAATGCACACAACCAATTTAGAGTAGTTAGGATCCAATTGATCTTACATCCACTATCTTGATCATGAACCAATGATTTAATCAACTAAGGATACCTTCTACATTCAATCATACAATCCCTCGAACAAAAGACCCGAGCCACATAGGGTAAGGATTTCCATCCGGACCACATAGATTAAGAATTTCTTTTCTCAAGTACACAAAATACAATATGAGCTACACAAACTCAAGTTACAAGAGTATGGCTTCTTCTTTTCAAGCATGTAAGTGTACACACTTTTAGCTCATAGTACAACAACTTCTCAAGATGAATTGATTTAGCTTGCTCACTTGTTGTTCTTGTTGTTGATTGTTTTGAATAATTGACATCAAATGACTCCATCTATTTATAAGCAACAAACTAGTCGTTGGAGTCAACAAATCTAAGTTTCTAAATTAAATTATTTGAATTATCTTTTCAATTCCAAGGAAAACTAATTGCTTGAAGTCCACTTATAATCTAAGTTTGCTGGAAGTATTTAATATTTTGGTCTCCAATAATCAATATATACTTATCAAGAAAATTAAATATTGGAGCTCCTCAATTCAGTGAAGATGTTTAGGAATCTCACACGAGTGGTTAGAGTTTAAATGGTCCATTAATGATTCATCAAATCTCCGTTAAAGTTAAACCACGTAACATTAATTTCATTCACACAGAAGACCGCGGCTACAGGGAGTCAAGATTGTCATTCTTGAGTTCAGACGGAAGTTGGTCATGGAAGATTGCGCGATCATCCGTCCTGAGATGACTTAGTCTAATTACTATCAGACATGGACGAAAGCTCACAACGGAAGACCGTCAGGTCCTTCTGTCAATCTACTCTTTTAAGCACCAATGTCCATATCCAAGGTGACATAGAATTTTTCTCATTTTTTCATTTAAGCTTGATCGCTCGTCACTTCTTACAAAAAAAAACCCATGATTAATAAGTTAGATAATTTTTTAAGTTGAAACCACTTAATTTATGGGTTTATTCATTTAGGTCTTTTGATGTATATTCCTTTGAGATTTTCTCAGATTTTGGATCATGTACATTAGGATTACAAAGATAAACAAGTTATGTTCAATCCTAAATCTTCTCTTGAAAGATTCTCCAACTTGATGTAGCTTTCAACTCTTCAAACTTCGATTCCATGGACGACCACTATCTTCAGCTTGCAAAAGTTAATCCTCAACAGTTCTTCTTCCAATCAACATGTCATCTTATATTCAATGGTTCCACCTCAATTGATTAGGTAACATCAAACTCTTAGCACATTAACATACGGTAGGTTAGTACACCCAATCACATTACACAATGGTTTTCATATCCAAAATTCATATCATATAATTAGGGCCTTTAAGGTCCAACATACACGATGCAAGTATTTTACCAAGTTTGCATACTTGTTGGCTAGTTGTGCCACCTAAAAGGATATTCTTGTTAGCTTAATTGAATTGTGTATTAAGTTCTGATGGTAACAACATAAGCGTTTAGTGGGAACCAAATATATGGATCTCAATAGAATAAACATATTTTAGTGTGAGACTAAGCATGTTATTATTTGATGGAAAGATTTTATCATGAAAATATCGGTATGTGGTAAATGTCGCAAAAGTTTTAGAGGCTCTTTAACATGTTCATACTTCACAATAAATTATTATATTATCTTAAAAATACTATCATTAATGATAAATTACAATGTACTAAAGTGAAAGACCTAAGGGTATTAACTGATGAATATTCTGATTGCTTTATAAGGATATACGATAAACTACAATTTTATATAATGTGTTGATGTAGACGCCTCATTTTGAAACTTCAGAGATTGCTTTGATGATGATGAGTGTCTCTCTAGGTTAAGGACCTTGTATCCATGGATTTGGGAGCTTTTCCATATTATTTGACATGTCTATAATTTGTTCATGTAAAATTACCAAAACATTCTTGGAAGTAAATTATAATGAAACATGGTTGTCTAATCTAGAAATTTGTTGGTATGTCTAAATGACGGATTTCTTTTGTCATGCCCAATTTGGTGTGAAAATGAGCTCATATGCTCCTTTATTGGGAGAAATTTTATTTCAATTAAGTGGGATCTACATTGGAGACAATCCCTATTGACAATTACAACCCATAATTTATACCAAGCAATGTGTGCAGAATAGGAGAAAATTTTCTTTTGAATCATTTGACTCGGACATATGGGGCCTAATATATAGGCATTCAAAGGTTCCAAGACTGACTTTGGATGGACTTAGCCCCGCCCAGGTCTAATTGGAATTAACCCTGTTCAAAAGTGAACTCGCTAAAATGGATTAAAAAAATGATCATAGTAAAACAAGAGGGGGTGAATTGGGTTATTAAAAAGTTTTTGCAAGTTGATCACTTAAATACCTAATACCCAACATAACCCAAGGTTAGGGTGTCAAAGTTGGGACCAAACCGAACCAAAAGTCTTATTGGGATAGTTTGGATTGGGGGATTGTGAACCAAAAAACGAAACCAAAAGAACCTGAACCAAAACTGAAACCAAACCACTCTACCCTGATAACAAATCGAAACCCATTTAAAAAATATTTTTTATAGTTTTATATAAATGTGTATAGTAAACCGAATCCAAACTGGGCCAAAACCAAAATCGACCCAATAACAAACCGATGTAAACCCAAAATCGTACTTTCCTTATTGGTTTGGTTTTTGCTTAACCATTCCCACACCAAAACTGATAAATCGAACCGACCAATTGACACCCCTAACACAAGAAAATAAGTTTTATAAAGAGAGTGTATAAATAATTGTAAGGAGAGAAAAAGAGACAGCTGACACGCAAGATTTATGATAGCTCGAAAACTTGCCTACATCTACTCCCAAGATCACACATGGCTTTTACTAACTCAAAATTTCTTACATTGCTTTTCATGGGGTTGTTAACCCAATTGTTTCAAGAGCAACACCCAAACCTAGTTGCTCTACTAGGCCCACCACTTTTTTTTTTTTTAGGAATAGATTGTAACTATTCAATAGAACGGATTACACTCCTATTGTCTATTATATCACATTTGGGGTAGCTAAGTAAGGATCGGAATTGGGCCAAACAATCCTATCTGTAACGGATTATGCCCTCCTAGCAAGGGAGTCTACTACAACATTTGCAGCCCTTGGAATGTACTGGAAGTGACAAGCCTCAAAATAAGGAGTAAGATAGATGATATCTTCAAGAATTGGTAGCCCAGTGTAAGATACTGACTGGGTTTTAAAGAGCAGAGATGAGTTCCTGACTATCACTCTCTACTATCAGCTTTAAGAACTCTTCTGAAATGGCATCTAGGATACCTATTGTCTATCACATTTGGGGTAGCTAAGTAAGGATCGGAATTGGGCCAAACAATCCTATCTGTAACGGATTATGCCCTCCTGGCAAGGGAGTCTACTACAACATTTGCAGCCCTTGGAATGTACTGGAAGTGACAAGCCTCAAAATAAGGAGCAAGATAGATGATATCTTCAAGAATTGGTAACCCAGTGTGAGATACTGATTGGGTTTTAAAGAGCAGAGACGAGTTCCTGACTATCACTCTCTACTATCAGCTTCAAGAACTCTTCTGAAATGGCCTCTAGCATACCTTGATGAACCGTTAATGCCTCACCCACTAACACCTCAGTAAATCTTGTGTGGTTTTGAGATTGTTACACGATATCGACCAGCATGAACCCATATTAAAAAGCCCACTACACTACAGTCTCCTTTCTCCGCATATGATGCATTACAACATAGAGCAAAGACATCTACTGGCGGTGGCGTCCAAGATATAGAAGTTGCTGAACTTGTGGCTAGTGATGGCGTGGGTGGCTTCCTAACCGAATCAAGGAACTCTAGGCACGCTTTGCTAGCTACTGCAATTACTTCCTCTGGTGACCACTCCTTTCTTGCGAACAGTAGGTCATTTCTCGCAGTCCTTAAGTACTGTAGCAGAAAGGAGATGAGCATGATGGTCTATTTCACAACCTTCTTTCCATGGGGTGTAAAGGCAGACCACCCTTGGATCCATTTATAGAGCTGAACAACATCATCTTTAGGCACCTTATACGTCAATGAGCTATCGAACCAGACCTTCCGCACAAAAAGACACGTGAGTAAGATGTGGGTATTTGTTTTCTCAATTTTGCCGCACCTCTGACAGACCTTATCAACTGGTATTCGCCGCTGGTTCAAGGCCACTGTCGATGCAATTCCATTCGCACATGCCCTCTAGATAAATGTTTTGATTTCTAGTAATGAATCATGACCAAATAGCCTTCCAAACCATATCAGGGACCTCCACACCCGAGTCTTTGAAGATGTTGGTGTTGCCTTCAAATCAGCCGCATGTTGGTTACAGAGGTGATGATAGGCGCTCTTAACAGAGAAGCGCCCCCTGCTTCGAGACCCCCCAAACCTGTCAATCTTCCAAGTTAAACAAACTTAGATGGATTTGATCAATGGAAACCCGATCTGTAGGATGAAAATATAGGTTGATTATCTCCTTGTTCCAGCCCCTATTAGTATGATCAATCAGCTCTTCCACCTTGGTCAATGGACAATCAATCATTTGTGGTATTGATCAGGTTTAAAACCAAGCACATTTGGGATCCAGTTATCCCTCCAAATGTGAACATTCTGTCTCGTTTTTATGCGCCATATCAGGCCAACTTTGAGTATTTCCCGTCCCACCAAAATTTTCCTCCATGCCCATGATGGGCTCGAATTTAATGTCACCTCCATTAACTGACACCTTGGAAAATAAATACTCTTCAGGAATTGAGCCCAAGGGGCATCTGGTTCACTCCATAATTTTCATGCCACCTTCGATAATAGTGCTTTGTTATGCATAATAGGATCCCTAAACCCCAAACCGCCTTTCTCTTTTGATTGACAAAGCCTATCCCAAGAGACCCAATATATCTTCATTTTCTCCTTTCCATCTCCCTAAAAAAGTGAAGAAAAAAAATCAATGGGCTCAATAGTCATGATACAAAATTAAATGATCAATCTAAAACCTTTTGTAGGTAGGTATACAAATGAACAAAGCAATTGTTGATTCTCATGATATGAGCACAATGGAGTGTTAAAGATGTTCAATTGGAAGCACTAACTATCTTGCCAAATGGCCCCAACAATTTCTTATAATAATGCTTAAATGGGACACAAAAACCCTTGTTAGAATAGGTTCTAATGGGCAAATAACTGACCAATTGGTGAGCAGGGTGTTGGTGATCATTAATGTATCAAGGTCATTTTAGAACCATTACACGGGAATCAGATTGACACCGAATAGCAGCCATAACGGTTAGATGATTGTCGGTTGCTGCCGAATAAGAACCGACCACAAATGTTGTTATCCCATTTTATGTCAAAACAAATAGAACCTTATTAATTCCCCTATATCTTTACAGTGAAACAAATGGACTTTCCCATTTTCCCCAAGATTCTATTTATTTCAACATAAAACGAATAAAAGTAAAATAAACTAAGATAAATATTTTATTTTACATAAATATGAATGAGAGGATTCCCCACACTAGTATAGGGAAGAATCTACACACTATATCAATGATTGTTCTAGAAAATATATCATTCACAAGGGATACACATATTAAAAGTAAAAAAAAAAAAAAAAAAAGGGCTTGACAAATGTTGATTATCATTCTTTAACACTCTAGAATAAATAAGACTTTCGAGGAAAGAATGATCTAGCAGATTAGAAGTAGTGAAAAGACTATAGTGATAGTTAACAAAAATATTAGCTATCGTTGGAAAGTCAAAAGCTTTGTCACCTTCATAACTCAATACATACTTATTATTGTGCCTACTAAGCTTACTGACATTGTTGGCATGAAAGAATCTCATATTTGTATCCCCCTCAGTTAAAAGGAAAATCTAGACTTTTATAACAACAAACTTCTTTCAATTCTAAAATTTAAAAGTATGTTGGTTAACTCTGAAAATTGAAAAACCTTCAAATGTTGAGGATAAAGTTTCGAGAAAAATTATATTTTTCAAAAAAGAAGTTGAAATATATTCTCCAAAACATCAATAGTTCAAACGCGAAAAAGAAAAAAAAAATGCATCAAACTAGCTAATTTACTACACAAATTTTGATTACCAGAAGAATTCCATTCTTTATAATAAAAAAAATCTAGGGTGTTCAAACCAGATTGCTTGAAAGTGGAATTTCTTTTTTTAAAGAGACTTGAGAAGGACAGCTATTACCTTCGACATATTTTTCGGGTAGACAGAGCTGGTTTACCCGTTCTTAGAAAGTAGGTCTTGTTTGATTTTACTTTGTGTTTTTTTCTTCTTATGATGTAAGGGTTAGGGGTAAGGCGGCTATGTCCCTCCTTGTAATTGTCTTTTATTTCCACTTTCATTAATAAAATACTAGGGGACTCCCCAGGTTTAGTTAATATTTGGGGTTAAAAAAACAAAGTATTTAGCAAAATAGCTAGGGCAATGGTTCAATGCAAAATCATGGCAAAAAAAAGAAGAGAAGCACATGACCATAGGCATAGAGACACCCAAGCAGGGTAGACCATGCATTTATCCAAACATTCCCTAATTACTTTTGGATGTTTGTGTTTTTAGTCCATGTAAACAGAGATCTTTGAAGGTTTCTATTGATTAAACCAACTGAATTAATTAATCCCTTAGGAGATGATGAAACATGGCCATTACAATTTGGCACAGTCCCCCCAAACTTCACAAAATCAAGCATGATCTGAATATAATCACCAATAGGGATAAAAGATACTAAAATAGAAGACAAAAAAGACCAAGTTCACCCTAAAAAGATATTTGTAAGACATTAAGGGGGGGCATAAATAAACACCAAGCAAACCTATTCTTGGGATCCCTAAGGTGATGGCAATAAGACAACTACCAATATGTAAAAAAAAAATCAATTCTATTTTTAACAAAGCATCAGAGGTAGTGGTAGCAAATTACAATCCATACAGGGAGCACGAATCTCTAATAAAAGAACAACTTTCAATCTATTATCTCTTACATGTGTTTGCAGTGCATGCCTTGAAAACTCAGAATGCATGCCACGAATGGATTAATTTTTTTTTTGTAAGAATGGATGTACATTACGGCTATAGTTAGGAACACACGACATATTAAATACTAGATGGTTATCACTTTCCCTAAAATCATGTTTGTTTTGAAGTAAAATAATGAAAGTAAAATAAATCAAGAGAAATAATTTTTTTTTTCCATAATATGTTCTACAGTTTTTTAGATATAAAATTATAAGCCCAAGTATAGATTTATACATCAATCATATTCATTTATGTAGAAACAAATTTGCTTTTTTTTTTGCTTCAACCATTTATGTAAAAAACAAATGGAACTTTATTAATTTCATCATATCTTTATAAACAAATGGATGTATTCATTTTCCTTAAGATTGTATTTGTTTCGACAAAAACTGAATAGAAGTAAAATAAACTAAGAGAAATATTTTATTTCCATAAATATGCATGGGTAGAGGGTTACCCATACTAATATGAGGACAAATCTCCACATCATATCAATAGTTATTCTAGGAAACGTATCATTCACATAGGATTCACACATTAACCATATCAACCAACCGCAGGTCCTCAACCTTCCTGCTCATTTAGCTATAGGTCAGAGAGCTCCCCAGCAACCCCAGAACCATCGTCTACTCACAATTGCTAAACCTTTAAAGATTAATAATAAAGGCAAAAGAGCTCGGCATGGAAAGAAGCCTTTGGATTCCCCTAACACTATTGTGGATGAGACTTTTGATCTGCAGGATTCCAACACTAAGAATTTTTTATCATCTGCCCATGGTGATTGGGGTTTATCAGTCTCACGGGGAGCCATGAGGATCATCAGTTGGAACTGACAACGGTTGGGGAGCCCTCAGATGGTTCATGCTCTGAAACATTTATCCAAATTGGAAAATCCAAATATTATTTTCTTGTTGAGACAAAGTTTCAGGTGGATAGGATAGCAAAGGTTAAGAAGCTTCTAGCATTCGGTGACTACTATAGTGTTATTACAGTTGGGGCATCAGGGGGATCGGCCCTTTTGGGTATTCCATTGTGTGGTCTAAACCCCCACCCTTTCACTCAAAAATCTAAGAATTACAAGAATGCATTGAAGGAGTAGAATAGAGAGGTGTTTGGACATCTTTAATCGAATATTCATGGCCTTAAATTTCAGCTTGAGCGAGTTCAGAGTCAACCTAAGTCTATCCACTACCAAGCCAAAGAGGATACTATTATGTATCAATTGGAGGAAGAACTTGCTCGAGAAGATATTTTTTTATACAAAAAATCTCAGATAGATTGGCTTTAAGAGACAAGAATTCAACGTTCTTTCATGCTTCCATAGCCCAATAGAGGCACCAAAACTAATTTTGAAGATTAATTCTCAGGCTAGGGTTTGGACTACTTCTGATTCCGAAGTTGCTTTTGTTTTGCTTTCCCATTTCAATGATGTTGTCACCACTCAAACCTTTTATGCCTATTCACTACAACAGGCACTCTCCACAGTTCAATTGATTGTTTCATAAGATACTAATGAAGCTTTATGCAACAATCCCACCATAGAGGAAGTTCACAAAGCCTTAATGTTTATGAGACTTTTAAAAACACCAGGACCAGACAGTTTCCTCCCGTAGTTTTTTTTTTTTTAAGTTTTGGGAAATCACTAAGGAGGAGCTTTGTAGCTTTTCTTTTTCACCGGTATCCTGCTACAAGAGGTGAATCACACCTACATTTGCCTTATACCTAAAATTGCAAATCCTAAACTAGTATAACATTTTTGGTTGATTTGTCAGTATGGCATAGCAGTCAAGATGATCTCCAAAATTTTTGTTGATAGACTTAAAGGTGCCCTTCAAGGTATTATTTTCCCATATCATTCTGCTTTTGTTCCTGACTGATTGATTTTTTTAAACATTTTCATAGCACATGAGCTTTTTCATTACATAAAACACCGAAAAAATGGGAAGAAAAATTCTTATGCCTCAAAGTTGATATGCGTAAGACATATGATAGATTAGAGTGGCCTTTTATCCATGCAATCCTTAATAAGATGGGTGTTTGTAATTGGTGGCTAGACTTTGTTCAGGAATGTAGATCTTCAGTTTCTTACATCTTGCTCATTAACGGCGTTTAGAGGGGATCCTTCTCCCCAACTTAGGGGATTAGATAGGGAGATCCCTTATCTCCCTCTATTTTCATATTGTGTTCTTAGGTGTTTAGCTCTATTATTGAAAAGGCAGAGAGAGATAACTTCATCAAAGGTGTCAGTATTAGAAACAGGGCGCCTCCTATCTCCCACCTCCGTTTCGTTGACGACTGCTAACTTTTCTCTGAGATGAAATGCAAGACATCAATCATTTGAAAGCATGTTTAACATTGTATTGCAGAGCCAGTGGCCATGCGGTCAACTTAAAGAAGTCGAGTATCATTTTTTAGCCTGAATACTCCTGCAAGATTTAAGAAATGGTTCTCTTGCATTCTTAAAGTTAAATATGGTGAGGGGCCATCTAAATACTTGGGCTTCCATATGAGTTTGGGGTTTCCCAAGCATAAAGTTTTAAGGAGATTGGATCGAGAACATGCAATAGAGTGCAAGGGTGGAAACATGGGCTTCCATATGAGTTTGGGGTTTCCCAAGCATAAATTTTTAAGGAGATTGGATCGAGAACATGCAATAGAGTGCAAGGGTGGAAACATTGGCATCTTTCACAAACTGGACAGAAATTGCTTATCAGATTGGTCGTTTGTTCAGCGTCTAGTTACGCGGCCTCCCACTTTGCCCTTCCGACATCACATCATGAGACCATCAGGAAAGCTATATCCAACTTATATTAGGGACAACAAGGAGAGGAAAGGAGGTTGCATTGGATTTCATGGATCGGTCTATGTCGCTAGAAGGAAAAAGGGGGACTTGGGATTTGGAGAACCAATTCTCCATAACCGTGCTCTTTTTATCTAAAGCAGCTTGGAGACTTTGGTCAAATCAAGATTCCTTCTGGGCCACATTTATGAAAACCATTTATTTCCCTCATTCGAATTTCCTTGAAGCCAGTAAAGGAAATAAATCATCTTGGACATGAAAAAGCATTATGGTGAGTAAAAGAGCATTGGACAACGGTTTGTTATGGCAAGTGAGCAATGGAGAGGACATTGATATTTGAAGATGCAGTTGGATTCCCTCTCTTCCTAGTTTCATAATTCAAAGTCCAAAGCCAAGTCATTGCAATATCGATAGGGTGGCATATTTGACTGATCATGAGAACCATATATGGAAGATGAATCAGCTTAATCAACTCTACTCTCAAGAGGAAACAAAAGCAACTATGAAGATAAAACTGAGTTTATTACTTTATTTCATAGAGAGGATCAGGTCATTTGGGGTTGAGCTCGAAATGGTGTGTTTCTGTTAAAATTTCTTACCATCTCCTAACAAACAAAAGGCACCAGTAGGCCAAGCTTGGTGCATCATCTTCCCACAAAGTATGAATGGGTGGACATCCACCCTTTCGCATGGAAGCGAATCTAGAGATGCAAATCATTCCCAAAGATAAAATCCTTTATATGGAAGACTTGTGCACAAGGTGTCGCCTCTGGTTGGAACTTGGCGAAGTGAAGATTACTGATCGACCCTAGCTGTAAACAGTGTGGACATGCTACTGAGACCTTAGACCACATTCTTCTCTACTGACTGTTCACTAGAGCTACATGGTTCAGGAGTAGTCTTTCCTTCGTCATCCCCTCGGGTGATCCTCCAAAATTGGCTCGGCTCCTTCAAGTATGGGACCAATACAAATTCCCAAGTAAAAAGAAGGGGGAAGAGGTTCTGAGCCTTTTCTCGGTTATTTAATTTGCAGGAACCTCTGGTTGGTGTGTAATGATGTGAGTTTTAGTCACAAAGACTGGACCCCTCTTGAGGTATTCAATCGGGCCCAGAAAGTCTTTGAGGAGTTGATAGAGTCAACTCAAAAGAGAGTTAATGCAAAAGATCACGCATCAAATTGTTCCTCCCTCATCCCCATCAAGCTTAGGTCCCTCTCTCGATATGCTCTCTCAAGTTGAATTGTGAAATCCCTATCGTCCCTTCTTCCTCAGTTGGAGGCATAGGTGTGATTCTTTGAAATCAATCTAGAGCACCTGTTCTGGCCTATTCTGAGCCAATCATCGTCTCTGATGTGCTTATAGGAGAAGCCCTTGTCATGCGTGTTGGTATGTAGTTGATTCTTTAGCAAAGTACTAAATCTCGCTAGACATCTCAACTCTACCGAGACGAAATTCTACCTTGAAATGAAAATTTCAAAATTTCGATCGCTTCGTTGCATAAATTTTGCTCATTTCAGTCTAAAAAATGCATAACTTTTTGTCAAAATTTCAATTAGTTCGGTCATTTCAGCATTTTGCACCTTGAAATTGCCAAGCAAAACTCATAGAAAAAATACAATGCTTCGACAAAATTTTGCCGAAAATTTGGTAGCTCGGAAATTTTGGTTTAGCAGAAATGGTCCTCCATGATGAGATTTAGTATTATGTTCTTGAGGCGAACCTTAGTCCCACGATAATTGAATCGGATGGTGCAAACCTCATATCCCTACTCAACATTATATCGGTGCAATGGTGCCTCCTCCCTTTGAGATTGGTAGCATTGTGAAGGATATTCGTCTCATGGCATCTCACCTCATTGGATGTTTTTTTGTTGTATTTTTAGGGGAGCAAATTGTGTCGCTGATTCTCTAGCCAAGAAGGACTTGTTTGTAGCAAGCAAGACAATTTGGCCCATTTCATCTCATTGGCTTCTTGATTTCTGTAATAAGGATGCCTTTGGATCCTCTTGCTTGGGTTTTAGGAGAACTTCTTCACAGAGTTCTGCTTCCCCCACAATTTAATATCCAAAGCACAGTTCGTAATCTCGGAGTGGATCGCCTGATTATGGCTGGATCGATCGGTATCGGTTGAGACCAATCACGATCCGATTCACTTGTACGGACAAGGATAAAAAGGTAAAAAAATCAGATTTTTTTTAACAAGAAAACAGGGGTAAAAATGTCATATTTGCTCGAGTTTGGCCGATCCAATCCGAGCCTGATCCGATCCAGCCAATACCGAGATTACGAATCTTGTTCCAAAGACTAGAATACATAGGAAATGAAAATGGGGCGAAATGACCTCCCCACCCCCATGAAATTCGAAAAATGCCACCCCATGATTCCCTATGGCCCCATATGCGCACAGGAGCCGCACAGTTCCCCCAAAATTGTAAGCGGTGAGCCCAAGCACGAATTTACTCAGTCCCTGTGCGCATAGTTTCCCCAAAATTGTAAGCGGTGAGCCCAAGCAAGAATTTACTCAGTCCCGCGTATCTTTATACCGAAACAAACGGATCTTTTCATTCCAAAACCTAACCCTCCTTCTGGATTTGGCTTTAGCTCTGTCCGTAGTCGTCATCGAGACTCTATTTCAGTGTGCTCTCTGCTTGCTCTTCACCCGGAATTTGCAGCTTTGTTTCTTAGAAGTCCGATTGGACCTCTTGAATAAAACTCATTTGAGAAAAAAATTCAGGTAATTTTCTCTCTTCCGCTTGTTTAAAATCATCATGTCTTCTCCGTATTCTTAATGTTTTACCTGTACTGCGGTTTTTTTGTGGGTTTTCGTTTTTCTTGAACGTGTCTTAAATCCATTTGGAACCCTAAGGTAACTTATTGAGCTTATATTGGGGGCGAGAACAAATGGTGGTGTGTGAGCATGAATTTGGAGCTTAAGCTATGCAATTAATGAATTGAGTACAGAGAGATGGATCACTGAAGCTGTTAGTTGTTCTCTCTCTTTTCCTCACTAACGATTCTTGATATGAGAATCATGCTTTTTCCTATTTGGTAGACATTATGGGGCTGATTATACTTTAATGAGTAAGCTTAGGAGGTGAGGTAGAATTTTTGAAAGCACATCACTTCTATGGCCCAAATTCTGTGCTTGTAGCACGGCTTTATATGGTTGCTTATATCCCAAAATAGAAGTACTTGATAAGAATATTTAGCTTAACACTTACTTAAGACCCAAATTACTTATAGAAGTTCCAGAAGCTGTAGAACATCCTATTTTAGCCCATAGCCCACTAAGGCTGCGTTTGGTAACACTCACCGGAAACTATTTCATTGATTTCTTGCTCTTCGGGAGCAGATTGTGAGTTGAATACCGTTAGGCACGTTGGTCCCTGTTTTTTTGCTCACAATGAGCAATTCTGGTTAAAAAAGTGCTCAATGAACACTTTTCACAGAACAAAATTTGTTGCTTTTGCTGCTCGTCAACAAAATTGTGCGAGCGAAAACACCCTCAAAAATTAACTCTCTCTCTCGAATATATTGGTCTCTATTCGACGCGACTCTCACACACCTTTCTCTCTCGACTTAGATGCACGAACCAGGTGGCAGACGCAAGGACCCAGGTATGCTTCTGCCATGGCCTTCATCCTCTACCTCCCTCTCTCTCTCTGTGTGTGTCTCTTCTTCATCTCCCACTCCATTTGCTTGCTTGCAAATTCATTATTGGTTTTGGTTTTCAATCCCAAACCCTAGAACCATACAGATTAAATCTTTAATCGAGCATAACCTCACCCTTCAACCGTTTACTTATTTTCTTCTTCTTTTCCTTACAGAATCCATTGCAACTCTGCCTTACTCAACATCTGCAACTCAAATAGCAACATGTGTTCTCCAGAATCACCATTTTTTATTTCCTTTTCTTTACCTTTCCCTGAATTTCCCTTCCTGTTTCTGGTTGTTCGGGTTTTGTAAATTATGTTTGGCTTTCAATTGTTTGCCTATGAGATACAGAAAGATCAGAATCTTTTTTAAACTAAGATTCTTATGTACTGATTATTGCTTGTAAACTTAATATTGAGATTGCTTGTATCATCAAATATTTGTTTGGCCTATTGGTTTTCAGAGTATTGCGTGTATCTGCTTGTATGGCTTATATACCAAGAATTTTGTTTGGCCTATGGGTCTTGAGATCATTGCTTGTATACTGAGATCTTATTTCCCCTATGGGTTTTTAGAGTATCGTCCTAGGCTTAGGATTCAGTAAATCCAGAGAGTATTAACAAATGCAACCATACATGCATTTTTTTTTTTTTTTTGGGTTCACAAGCCAACTGTTATGATTATAACTCAATTATGTACTATTATTGGAATTCAAGAAAGGCCTTGATACAAATGTTGTTGAATTGTATGTCTAATGAGAAGATTTGGGCCACCTCTGAGTATGCCTTCCCTTGCAATACTCTTTTGAGTGGATTACTCTCTTTAGGCATATTGGAGTATGCATTTTGTTTCACATAGGAGATGTACAAAAATGATATATCATTCAGTCTTTTGTCTATATTGTTGGAAAAAAAATTCTGTCAAATTGAGATTGGAGAATTATCCACCCAAACCCACTTTAAATATGTTGGTTTCTGACCTCGGCAGAGTTGGAAGAATTCATGAGGCATATTATGTGCTCTCTGTGCTTTTGAACAAGTGCTTTTTCCCTTCTTTTTGCAGTTACAATTCAATTAGTTGAGCTTTATGCAAGTCTGGTCAGATGAGTCCTGCTTTGGCATTGTTATGTTCTCTGAAGAAGAAGAGACTTATAAATGATGTATCCTCATATACAATTTTGGCTCATAGGTTTAGTAGAGAAAAGCTATGGGAAAAACTTTCCATCTTTAGAAGAGATGCAAAATGAGTAGAATTAGAAAATAAGTGAGACTGATATTTTAGTACGGTGGCATTTTCATAATTATGCCCACAATTATTGGTTTAATGATGTTATATTAGAGGTAATGGTATTTTCATAAATATATAAGTGAAAATGATATTTTAGTAAATATAATGAATGTTGGAAGTGATTCTATAAGGTGCCTACCAAACATAGTTCAAAACTCGTCTCTACTCAGTGTCTCGATCAGGTCGAGACGACCGAGATCTTGAGATCTCGACGAGTTTGTGCATTTTTTTTGGGTTTCGGTAAGATATTTCGGTGGACAACTGGCCCAGTTGGCTCTAAAACTTTAAGGGAAGCTTGTTTTAGGCTTAATAAACATATTTAAATCTTCAAATGGTAAAAAAAAAAAACACCCAATTTGGTGTTTTAGATTCGCACCCTTGGTTGGCACTTGGCAGTAAACGTCGAACCCTTAATGTAAAATTGGCTGTTCTACATATTGTTTGAGTACTATGAGACATAATTGGTAATTAAAACAAGTAAATTATGCAATAATAAATGAAGACACATAATATTGAATAAGTATTTAAAAAATAGTTAAAGACTTAAAGTTTCTACTACAAACTCCACCACGTGAAGTGTTCACAATGCATATTACATAGACACCCAACAGTGAACTATACATTAGTCATAGACGCCCTACTTTACTAGTCTTCCATGTCCCAACTCCCAACAATACAATCGATCCCTTTGTAGGATGTGGTAACCCCCAGTAGTGTATCCCAGTTGTATTGAGTGATGATGTGGCCAAAAAGTCAAGAAACAAGGTTTTCTTCCTTCCCTGTCGAGTTACTTCGAAATTTCGAAGTGTGCTCTCGAGTTGGTACTTTTTTATCATGTAGAATGTAGCAGTTTTCTGAAATTTCAGTGAGACAGTACAAAGTACCGAAATCGCGCCGAAATTCGAGTTTGTGCATATTCTGTTTCTCGTATGCTAACTCGTCTCGAGAAGCTCAAGATTCTCGAGTTTTCCGAGATCTCGGCGAGTTTTAGAACTATGAGTACCAAACGTCATTCCTTTTTTCTTTTTTTTTTGCGGAAACATTTTTTCTCCTGATTACCAAATGCCAATGTACCCCCTGTAATTACTCTCTATGGGCAGAAATAGAAAAAAATACGTATGCGTCAAAAATACTTTTTGAGATCAGAATTGTTACCAAACACGGCCTAAATTCTCATAAATTAGAGCTATAACACCAAAACTCCAACCAAGCCAAGAGGCTATTTATTATTAATTATGAAAGGAACCCAATTCTCAAACAATGTGGACTCTCTTTAAACCCTTGTAAGATTGGACACTTCAAAACATGCTCTCTTAAGCACTGCTGATCATGAACCCAAACCCTAATAAGTAATAATGCCTTGGGTGGGCACCAAATACCGAAAATCAAAAGAGCCTTCTACAAATTTTTTTTTAATATAAAAAAGAGCCTTCTGCAAATTGTTTAAAGACCAAAACAGCATTATGCTCTTATCAGTGCTCAATTTACACAGAGACAGAACATGCTCTCTTAAGCACTGCTGATTATGAACCCAAACCCTGATAAGTAATAATGCCTTAGGTGACCACCAAATACCGAAAATCAAAAGAGCCTGCTACAAATTTTTTGTAATATAAAAAAGAGCTTTCTGTGAATTCTTTAAAGACCAAAGCAACATTATGCTCTTATCAGTGCTCAATTTGCACAGAGTTGTCCTCTGCCTCATTTTCACAATCTTTGATTGAACTTGCAGGAGCTACTGTATCCTCCACCAGATTCAATGGAGGTTGGGTAATCGGAACCTCCACAGAACTCTCATGAAGGACTTCTAGTAGGACTTGGTAAAACTTATAGGAGCCAAATTCCTAGACCCTTTTTTGGGACCACACACCCCTGGCCAGTGTGTCATAAATCATTAGACTCTAATTTTACCCAAGAGAAAATAGTTTCAGCAAGCAGATATCTGAAATTTTTTTTCTTTTGGGTGAATAAAGAATATAATTACTAGAGAAAAAGAAAGGGGCCCCCAAAGGGGAAATACAAGAGCCCACGGCTAGGAGAGCATTAGCTAACAGGAGCTAGAAGAGAGAGAAACATTAGAGAGACCCCAGGAGACAACAATAAGCCTGTTCCTTGGGGTGTCCTTACAAAAAGAGGGAGGGGCAGACAGCAGCTTTGAGGAGATTTCAAAGGAAATGGAATCCCAAATCTGCTGAAAGGTACGCGATTTGGAGGTCCATTCCCTAATATTCCTCTCCATTCAAATGTGACTAAGTGCAGCACAGAAAGCCATCTTTCCCACAGAATCACACAAAGAAGTTCCTCCATATGTCATGTCAACCCAAATCCATTCTCTAGAGAAACTGAGAATCCTTCTTTGGGCAGGCCAGCATTTGGAGAGGATGCCTTTCCATATGGCCTTGGAGACAGGACAATCAAAGAACAGATGAGCCAAGTCTTCCGGGTTGCTCCAACAAAGGCAGCAAGAACTGGACACCTGGATAAGCCGCCTGCGAAGGAAGGCTTGCGTAGGAAGACATTCGGTGAAGACCCTCCAAGCAGTGAAGCAGTGCCTAGGGATGTGATGCCTGAACCACAGAAGCTTCCTCCAAATAGCCATCGGACCTTTCTGCCGGATAAGGTTCCAAGCTCCTTTAGAGGAGAATGTAGGAGAGCTGTTTGCATTCCAAGAGACACTATCTCCCCTAGATGGCAACCTTCTGCTGATAGACTGAAGCTCACTCCAGATAAGAGCTAACTGCGGAGAGGAGGTTGGGGGGGGGGAGCCCAATCATCAAGATGGAGAATATCAGCCACCCGAGCCTTCCTATGAAGACCCGAAGCATAGATAACCCTTGGGGTGACAAGGTGGAGTAATATCCCCTTGGGGTGCCAGTTGTCCAGCCAATGAGAGGTGGAGAGCCCATCACCTATGTGATTGTGGATGTGACTTTGAACAAGATGACGAGCTTCCAGGATCTTGCGCCAAACCCAAGAAGCCTCAGAGGAGACAGTAACAGTCCAAATAGAGTCTTGCCGGAGGAGTCTTGAGTAAACCCAGTCAACCCAAATGCTCTTTTTCTTAGAGTTATCTTCCAAATGAGCTTGATAATACCAGCCCGGTTGGCTTCTTTGATCCTTCTGATACCCAGACCACCCTCCTTTTTTGGGAGGCAGACTGAAGCCCATTTGAGAGGGTGGAGAAACCTAGGCGTGTCAGAGCCTTTCCAGAGGTAAGCAGCTAACAAGGATTCCAGGGACTTGATGGTTGCTTGCGGCAGCCCATAGATGCCGGACCAGTAGATGTAGGAAGCTTCTAGGACAGATCTGATGAGGACCAGTCTACCGGCATAGGAAAGGAGCTTGGCTTTCCATAACTGAAGCCTTTTCCTGATGAGATCCAACATGGGAGTGCAGTGATGAGCAGAGAGCCTGGTTGGGATCAAAGGGAGGCCCAGATACTTGACTGGCAGATGGCCTTCAAGGAATCCCGAACTGTCTAGAAACTCCCTTTTGTCCAATTTTGGAATACCAGCAAAGAAGATGAGGGATTTGTTAGGATTGATGTAGAGCCCTGAAGTGGCATGGAATTGACGAAGACAAAGCAATATACACTCGAGCGAGGCTATGGAGGCTTTGGAGAAAATCATCAAGTCATCTGCAAAAGCAAGGTGGGTAAGCTTTAAAGCTTTGCACTTGGGCATAGGAGTAATGAGCTGCTGATCAGTACAGGACTGCAAATGCCTAGAGAGGACTTCCAGGGCCAAGTTGAACAAGTATGGAGATAAAGGGCACCCCTGCCGAATGCCTACAGTAGCACCAAAGTAACCTACCGGGCTGCCATTGAGGAGAACAGAGAACTTGGGGGAGGAAATGCAGTGACTAATCCAGTTGACAAAAGGCATAGGGAACCCCATCTTGAGCATAACTTGAGAAATAAAATCCCATCTGAGAGAGTCAAAAGCCTTGTGAATGTCAATCTTCAAGGGAATAGAAGGCGAATGATTTTTCCTGTCAAACCCTCTCACTAAGTCATTGCAAAGAAGGATGTTGTCAAAGATGTTCTTGCCTGGGATGAAAGCTGATATCTGAAAATTTAAATTAGACTAAACTAAAAGACTTAACATTATATGTAGGAGGCCCACGTGCTTGTGAAGCTTCCTTGTGGGACTCACAATTATATTATTGATCTTAATTTCAAGGACTGTGTTTGATGTTCTGTGTCATTCATTTCCTTCTCTAGCCTCCTCAAAAAAAGGGTGGGGGAGGGAAGAGGATATCATCTCTATAAGCTCCACTAGAGTCCATCGTTGATGTAGAGGGAATATCAAAAGAGTACTTGAGCTAGTTGGACCAGCAAAAGTCCACCCGGAGTGGTCGGAGGTACTAAACAAGATAGGTCGAATCATATATCAAATCGAAGATATCGACGAGCTCTACAAGACTCACCGCCTCTGGCCTCTGGCGGTGTTGTATGCCCTTTTTTGGCCATGCGGGCATGTTTCGAAGGCGAAAAGGCTGCCGAAATTTTGAAATTTGAATTTTGGCGCAATGTTTTGAATTTTGAATTGTATTGACCTTTATATAAGGTCTCTTCTGGAACTGTAAGGTCATTCTGAAATCTATTGAAACATTGACATTTTTGTCCCTTTCTTCTACCTTGTGGATTCGAGGTCGTTAATGCTAGAACGAAATCTAGCTCAACTACCTTCTACTGCGTCAATTGTGGAACATGTAGGCATAACCGCATAATTGTCCTTCCAGAAGTGGGATTTTTATGATGGTCTGTGACATTATTTCGAGAGTCATTCATGGCTTATAGGAGCAATCAATTGAGAGGTTTCTTCACCATATCATTGAACCTTTACTGCCTTTTAATAATGTGCTCTTCCCAATGCTGATACTGAAGCTGAACTCTAAAAGTTTCTTAGAAGATAATTCAAAATTAATCTCATGTGTCTGATCTTTCGCATGTGAGTTGTAACAATATCAGAGTAGCAGAACCAGAGAACCGAAAGAGATGGGAGAGAAAGGGGGACTGACTAGAGAGCAGAAGTCGATGCTAGGCAGTCCCCCTGAAGCTTTATTTATAATCAACAGATTACATAACTATAGATTCCTATTTGTAATAGAAATCAGAGATAAAAGTTAGAAACAACTCAAATACTAAATTAGAAACTAAATTAGAGATTGACTCTATGATACCTAAACACACTAGGACTCCATGACCCAAATCTCGATAGAGCAAGACTCCCCTATCAAGTTACACCACAATGTACCCCTCAGTACATATAAGTAACACGAGTTCTTAAGTCCACTGATGTGATGAAGAAATATCCCAAGAAAAGTACGTGGCTGCTACATATCCGTGGTTGAACCAGTTTGACCAGTCTGACGATCCAGACCAAGATGAACCGGATTCAGACCTGGTTGGTCTTGTAGGATAAATTAGGTATTTATTTTCTTTATTAGGATGATATGTAATATCTTCCGTATTTTATTTGATTTTCTTTGATAGGAAATAGCTATGTGGGAGGTAGTAGTTTCCTAGTTGATTTTAGTTTCTCATTTGGAGTTGTTCCTAATTTTTAGGAGTTTAATTTCTTATATGAGCTTTAACTACAATGGAGTTTTCAGATTTGGATAATAGAATGATTTGGTTTGAGAACCTGCGAGGCTTGTGCTTGTGCACCTTCCCCCTCTTCCTTCTTTTTCTACCTTCTCCCTTTCTTCCCTGAGATTTGTTTCCTTTTCTGCTCCTTCTTTTTGTTCCCTGTCAGTGTTACCATACTCTGTTTTGGTTTAACAGTTCTGATGCAGATTCATCAGCAAAATAGGCTTGTTTTATTAGGAATAACTCTTGGGTTGGGTTCTAAACATGTTGGGCCTTTGATCCCATGGGTTTTCTATGTAATAGGCCACTTCTATGGGCCTGAAGTTGGGGTACATGAGTTGCATACGGGATTAGCCCTATACTTAGTTTGTTTTCATGTTTTTAATGTTTTAAATTGAACCGGTCCAAAGCTGGTATGAACCAGTGGTTCAATTTAAGTGATTTTATTAGTTTTTCTTTTAATTGTTTAGTTGGGCTGGATTAGGACTCTATTTTGAGTCTATTTCAGTTACCTAGTCAGTTTAAGTTACCTAATTGGTTAGGGATAGGGTTAGGCCTTTCTTTTTTAGTGTCTAAGTCTATTTTTGAGTCTTCTATATAAGTTCGTAAGGGAGGCCAGGATTGAACACGAATTTGATTAATGAAAAAAGCTTTTGTTTGCTGCCATAGCTGCTGCTCTGCTCTGTTGAGTGTTGCCTTGTGAGATATATCAAGGTGAAGGGACTGGTGGATCTCCAGTCGACTCCTTGCGTCTGGTAGTACCGGGAGGATCTATTATAAGGGATTGGTGGATTTCCAATCGACTCCTTGCATCTGTTAAGATCGGGAGGTTCTCTTATCCTTCTTCAAAGATGCTGCTGCAATTGAAGATCAGTTTTCAATTAAGTAGTTTACTGTTACAGCATTCAACCTTTTTCTTCTCATCCTCCGACCTAAAGCCCTTGCCCTAACTCCACCTCTAAACCTAGATTCCATCACTTCCCTATTTCCCAAAACCCTAACCCTAGTTGCTGCCCAATTACATCTAAACTACTTCTACTCCTCCAAAACCAATAAAACCTAGTTCATTAGACTTGCCTAGCTTTATCATATAAGACTCATCCCCATTACGTTAATCCTAAATTTGACCTAAAACCTCAATTCTGCCCCCATCGAACCAGCAGTTCTACAGGTCCTGGTTGTCTGGCTCCTAGTAGGTCTCCTACCTATCTACATTAAGTTCCCACCATGTGATCTCTATCTCCCTAACCCCTCCTCCTTTCTTCTTCATACCTTGGGCGTGAGCTCTTTTATCTTAGGCAACCCAACCCCCTGGAATTTTATTTCCATTAAACCTTTCAGTTATGAAGTTGAAACCAGCAAACAGTCCTGGTTTTACTGGTTCTGCCAGGTTGAGTTTCAGCGACCAAAATTGATATATATATATATATATACTTTTTTTCCTGCTTATTATTTGTGTGTTGATGAAATGGATGCAGTAGGCGATCAAGCTCTTAATCACCACCCAAAGTTGCACTCATAGGAGTCTATTCGGGTGAAGTTGAAACCAGCAAACGGTCCTGGTTTTACTGGTTCTGCCAGGTTGAGTTTCAGCGACCAAAATTGATATATATATATATATATATATATATATATATATATATATATATATACTTTTTTTCCTGCTTATTATTTGTGTGTTGATGAAATGGATGCAGTAGGCGATCAAGCTCTTAATCACCACCCAAAGTTGCACTCATAGGAGTCTATTCGGGTGAAGTTGAAACCAGCAAACGGTCCTGGTTTTACTGGTTCTGCCAGGTTGAGTTTCAGCAACCAATATATATATATATATATATATATATATATATATATATATATATATTTCTTGCTGATTATTTGAGTGTTGATGAAGTGGATGCGGTAGCCGGTAGGCGATCAAGTTCTTAATCACCACCCAAAGTTGCACTCATAGGAGTCTATTTGGTGAGATAATCCACTTGAAATCGAATTCCTTCTACCGCTGGTTGCTTGTTTCATGAGGTTGAAGACAACCTCAACAACATATAAAATCGCTTCCCTTTTTATTCCTTCTTTCCATTACTACTGTTACCTTTATTCTTCATTCTGCCTTGTCCTTTTGTCCTTTACTTTTGGCTATCTATTTAACTACCATGTTGCCCCTTGAAAGTTCTTGTTAAATGTGCCACTCCCATTATGTATTGTCCTATTTAGGCATGTGGGTGGGCCCATAACGAACCCAAACATGGTATCTTGACTCCGGGATCGCATCAGTGACTCTCCCTTCAAAGGTTTCCTATCCTTTTAGGCGTCAGGATTATGTGTTCAGCACTAGTGCCATATGGGGTAGTTAGAGCCTAGACGAAGTTGAAATTGTAACCAAGGGCAAATTTTATTTATTTCAAAAGACTTGGTCATCCAGGCATTTTTAGTCGTCTGTTTAGATAAGGTCTATCTAAAGTAATCTAGTAGTTTTAGGCATCAGGTCATACTGTCATTGTGGATTCCCAGTATACAATTTTTTGCTCTTTTATTCTTTCTCTGTTCTAAACTAATCTACCAATTTTGGACTGACGTTTCACTTTTGGTGGGGAATCAGACCCCATGGGGCATATTTCCAAACTTACATGGATAGGCCGATAGGGAGAGTGCAAAATTGAGCAATTCCATGAATCTTCTGTTTTCTGTTTTTTATGATAGTCATTCTTAATTTTTTGTTGGGTGGTGGGAGGGCTCCTAATTCTGTAAGATTTTGTGGAATCTGAATTGGTTGGGAGTTGCTGCCTATTCTGATCTCTCAACTTTTATCTGAAATGTTCAGATGTTTCCTAACTTGATTGGAGAACCTGGATGGGTCTATCTCAATTTTTTTTTGATAGGTAGACCGTGGAGCCCAGGAGAGTCGAACTTGTGCCTCTTCATTGTCAAATGTTGGTCTTTGCCAACTGAGATATCACCTTGGGGGTCCATCTCATTGATATGCTTCTCTAATCCAAAGCTGGAAATCTAAAAGATTCAAGTTCCAGCTTAATTCTTTGGAAAAAGTGCTTGGCAGCCATTTGCTAGGTCTCATGGAAAGAACCCATCAGTCAAATAAGTTGTTTGATAACTCCCAAATTGGGATGCATGAAGTGGTAAGAAATGGTCTTGAGCTTCTAGTTTTATGGGCCTAAGTCAGCTGAATTTATAGTTATCTTGAAGGGTTCTGGGTTCTTTTGTAGCTTCTTTAATGTGCCTTTGTTTTTTCTTCCGTCTTTACCATTCTGACCATAACTCTGGTCTATCTTGTTCTTTTTCTGGGTACGTCACCTGCCAGTTTGAAAATTGATATGTTCCACTTGTGTTTGCAGGTCCAGTTATGTGCGCAGTAGCATAAGGAGTATCAGACAATTTGTTCTTAAAGGAGTCCTGGCCTTATGAAGTAATGTGGACGAATGTCTTCAAAATTGTATTCTTCTTATCTCTTTTCTTGCTATACCTTTGTTTATGTTGAAGTATACAAGACGTGGTGGCCCAAAATAGGGTCAGGAACCAACCTCAAACTCATCAGTCATTACAGATCACAGACACCAGAAACCACCGACTCTGGCTCCCTCAAAACCATATTTTCCTCACTAACCCACCTCCATTTCAAGAAACAGTACCAGAAAGTGAAGCTGGTTAACACATGTATGTCATTCATGCTATTCCAACCATCTGAATCTTAATCAAGTTTGATATTGTCTGTACTCAGGATGGATACTTCTCTGTTAGTTATCCTATGTTTGTAGTGTATGCATTCCGTAGGTGCTAATTTGTTGGCCATGTGTGCAGGGAGGTCTACATCACATTTCCTGGTTCCAGTTTCTACCTTTTGAATCTGATCCAAGCACCCTGCCGGAGAAAAGGTCTTAGCCGTGTCCACAATGACTGCATGATTTCTTCGAAGATCCAATTTATGGGGAAAGTTTGAAACCTGCTTTCCTTTGTGTTTTTTCAAAATCTTTCTTTTTTTTTCTCCAGTGTGAAAGCTCAGCAGAAAGATGCTGCTACGTTGTTGGTGCTTTCAGCTCATCTGCAATTGCAGAAGGAAGGATTTCTTAGCACATGGACCAATTCCTTTGTCGGTCCCTGGGATCCATCTCAGGGAATGCACAACCCTGGTTAGTATTGTAATCATTACTCTGGCATTTGGTTTTGGTTTTGGGTTTGTTTACTCTGTTTCTTGAATTTTGTCCTCTGACTCTCCTGTACAAACTACAAACTACATAGATGAGAAAATCAAGCTCTGGCTTTTTCTTCCTGGACGTCATTCATCTGTTATTGAATCTTCCCAGGCTGCAGTGTCCAGATTAAGAGGTATTTTTGTGATCATAACTTAATGTTTTTTCTTGAATGTCATATGCTATGGATACCTTGTACATGTCTCATAATATTTTTGATTATTTTTTTAACATTGATAATGACCTTGGATGGTTTTTACTTTTTTGTTTTCCCCTCAAGTTGTTGGATCTGGACTCTGGTTGGCCCCTGGTGATTCAGAAGAGGTTGCTACAGCTTTATCTCAGGCTCTACGGAATTGTATTGAAAGGTTGTCACTTTCTTCCCGTGATCTTTTTGATAACTTATGCAGTTGTAATATGATATATATATTGGGTTGTAATGGCAGGGCAATGAGAGGGCTTTCTTATGTGAGATTTGGAGATGTATTTGCGAGGTGCCATTCATTTTCACAAAGTGAAAAACTTTTCAGGTCTGTTAATTTAAAATTTTGAGGTTGGAATCATATATTATTTGACCCGTTTTCCATGCTCTTGTGTTTCAGCACTCTGTTCTCGATAATTATTATGTATATGGACATCTGTTGTTGTCCATTGGAAAAGAATACATATATTGGCAACTATTTTGTAATGATTTACGAATTTGTATGTTCATGCTGTCTTCTCGATACAGAGCATTGTAGTATCAGAGTTGAACCATGCAATACATTTCTTCATATGCACTCTTTTGCTTATTAGCAATTCCCTCTGTTGAAGAGATGTCCCTCACAATGTGGTGTAGCCTAGGAAGGCTATCACGCCAGGACCAATTCTGGAAGAGAATATTATCCGGATCTAAAATAAGATACCTGCGATGGTGATGAAATTGAATAACGGAGAGGATGAGGATGGTAGTGATGATGATAGTTGGAGATGAAGATAAATAGGTGGCAGCCTAGAGTCCCACTAGTTGCCCAACCGTCGGAATCCCACTTGAGTCTCACAAGCAAAAGTTCTCAAAGAGAGCAGTTTGTTTTTTTAATTCATGGTTGCCAAGAGTGGCTCCCACGGTTTCTCTTTATATAACCCAAGTGTGGAGGCTAAATGCCTCTTGAAATCACAAATTACATTAAAGGGACTTTTGGGATTCCAAGACAGAAGTAATTCCAAAGAAGTCAAATTGAAAAGACCTACGCCACAGTTAAAACTTAGCACTAGACTCTTTGACTACTACTTAGAAGACTGAAAAGACTAATTAATACTAACTAGGAAAATAAACCCACTATATTAATCGACCTAGGAATGAAAATAAACTACTACTAAGCCTAATCCCGTATGCCTTCTTTGTACCCACATTTTAGGCCCATTAAAGTGACCCATTACAAAGAAAACAAATGGAATCAAAGGCCCAATGCATACATAACCCCACCCAAGGCTTATTTCAAATAAATATGCCCATTATGTGACTTATCTGCATCACAATTTCTCGTGCCTACAATAAAAACCTCCCTTTAGATACCACTTATGTGGTGCGTAAGCCATATATTTAATGCAATATGTCTTCTACAATCTACTTTCTTGGGGTTCGATGTAGTAATTTGTCATATTTTTTGGAGTCTATGATACTTCTGGTAGCTCAATATTTTTTGCAGTCAATAAAACTTTTCATTAATTCTGTCAAAAGCCTAGAAGTTGCATCCATATGCTTCAAGATGCTTACATGGAAAATACCAAATTGTTAGATTGGTGCAGTCTGGGAGGACTAACACACCAGGATCTGTCCTACAATGAGCATTTGATTTAAATCTGATTATTGAGGGCTGAAAGAGGATGTAGAATAAGGGTAACAAAGGGGTGCCGCAGGGATGAGGAAAGATGATGGTTTAGGTGGAACTGTGGAAGAAGAAGGGTCAAATTCAAGAATAGAAGAAGAAGATGATAGATTGAAAGTTAAAGAAGATAAGGGGAAGAAAATAGAGATAACTGACCAATTAAAGTGAGAGGGAAAAGGTGCTCAATGCACTACTTTGGCCAAAGGCTTCAGTTTTCAATCTTCAATTCAATCTCAATGTTACATTCGTTGGCTACAAAGCCACAAAGGTAGTATTTAAAGAAAACGTAACTCTCGAAGTATTTAAGGCCTAGAAACAAAAAACAAGAAAACATTAATTACGTAGCCATAAATTTTTTGACTATCATAGAAACTGAAAAGCAAGGTTTTAGGTCTCGGTTTCGCCAGGCCACGAAACCAAGTTCTGACGAGATCTCGGCGAGTTGGTGTATTTTTCCCCGTCTTGACTCGGTGGCCATATGGCCAAGATAGGTCCTGAAACCTGATACCCACCCTATTTTAGGCCTACTAAACACAATGGAAACATTAGTTTTTACAAATTCAAACCCAAAATGGTACTTTGGCTTCGGACCCTTGGTTGGTAGTCTACGGTGTAGGTGAGCTCTACCCTAGGCTATTCCACGCAATATTTAGAACACATAATTTAAGTAGAGGTGTAAAACAACTTAATTAAGCATTAGGAATTAAAAAACATCAAACCATAAACCATAAACCATTTAAGCATTAGACATCATATTCATAATCATACATGGTGATGGTTTGACAGTTTGTTAATAATTGTTAGGAACTTGGAAAGAGACATAAATTAAACAAATACAAGTGTAAGTGTGTAACAAGTCCTACCATTTGAGAGTAGCTAGTACTGAAATGAGTGTCGGTGGATATCATAGTTATCAAGGCGGCAAGGCGACCATGGCGTTTGAGGGCATTCCTAAGCGCCTTGGCGATAGGGCGGCCACACGGCGTCGCCTTGGCGAACAAGGCGTTCTAGTATTCTTTTTCTTATATAACCATTTTATTTGGTACAAATAGCATATTAAAAATTATATAATTCTACTTTGCTAAATAAATATTAATGTTTCAAACCAATGCAAGATATTCATAAAAAAAACAAATTAACAAACTAAGTTCATCATATTATCATAGAAATATAGCATATAAATGTGGAACAACATTATAAATTATTAAATATAAAGAATAAAAGGTTGCTAATACTTACCTCTATGATGCCAAAATGAGTGCCTAGGCAGTAGGCCCTAAGGTAGGAACAACAACATAAGAATTGCTGGTGGGGGTGGAGAAGCCACACTATCATATCATGATTTTGACAAAATAACAAAATGAAGTCTATGATATGTATTCACAGGTCCACATTGTCTCAGCATGAGGATATATCATTCAATTTATTATAGGCAAAAGAAATGAGGATGGAAAATACAAAAGAAAAGAAAGAAAAGAACATAGTGCGTCATAGGGAACTGAGCGAAGAAGAAGGAAGAAAAAAAATTGTAAAGGAGGAGGAGGATGAGAAGAAACAGAAAAAAAATCGATTATCAGTAGGCCTAGGCAGTAGGCCCTAAGGTAGGAATTGCCGATGGGGGTGGAGGCTGGAGGAGCAGCAGCAGCAGCAGCAACATAAGAAAAAAAAAACGAAAAATCGAGGGGACAATGGGACATGGAGGCGCAGCAGCAGAATAAGAAAACTAGCAAGAAGAAGAAGAAGAGTAGAAGGTTACTTACCTTGCTGGAAACGTGGTCGTCGGAGGAAGCTTCGTCGGAATCAAAGCGGCTGGCAGGAGAAGACCAATGCCGGAATTGATGGAGACTTGGAGTTGTTCCTTCACCGCAGGTTTTTTCTCCCAAACCCAAATAACGAAGATGAAAAGTCGAGGGTTTCAGTTTTGGACTTTAGTTGAAAAAGAAGAAGAAAAAGTCTTTTATACCCTTGATAACATGTATCTCAGTTTAGATAATACATACACCAGCCAATGAAAAGTTAGTAAATAGAATAAAACAATAAAAATAAATAAATGGGGTTTTTATAATATTGATCCAATGTATCTTAGTGTAGATACTCCATATACACTTTCAAATAATAAGTTAGGAAATAGAATAAAAAAGTAAATACATAAAATAAATTTAACAACAAAAAGCGACCGCCTTGGTCACAAGGCGTCCTAAGGCGTCGCCTTGGTGACCAAGGCGGTCGCCTTTCTTACATACCATAAGGCGCTCCACCGCCTTGCTCCCATATTTTCCCCTGGACGCTAGGCGGCGCCTTGATAACTATGGTGGATATTGTATCACATATAAAAACTACTTAGTCAACAAACAAGTATTGATCATGAATCTATGAAAAAAAGCACCAAATCACTCTCTTGTTGTTGAAGCTTCAATCTTGATTCTCCAAGCTTTAATTTTCACTTGAGGTGAGATTTACCAAAAAAAAAGCACCAAAATCCTCACCTCCATGTGTTTTTCCTTCATAGCAGAGCGAGTGGGGTGAGATTTAGAGTTGAGGTCGAAATCTCTCCGAGAGGGTGCCTTTTTATAGCTTGGTTTCCGACTGAGTCGAATCGAGATCAAGATATACCATGAGATGATGTAGATCCAAGCCTCCTCGAGTTAAAGAAGCCTCCCTAAGCATAGGGTCATAGTGGGAGCCGTAGTAAAATCTTATACTTAGTTTATTTCAGCCTTAGATTAGTTCTATACTTAGTTTTATTTTTGTGTTTTTAATTGAACCGGTTCAAATTGGTTGCATCCAATTGGTTCATTTAAATTGGTCTAATTAAGCGTTCCTATTGGGTAGTAGGATCTTATATCCTATTGGTTACTTAGGAATCTCAGCTATTTAAAGTGTTTTAAGTTGTTAGGGTAAATACGTCTTTTTGTTTTTAAGTTGTTTATTAGTCTCACACTCCTTCCACGATTTTGGAAGAGAGAAATAATTTAGTTTTTGTATTAGGATTTGGCCCCTAGGCCTTTATTAATAACAGAATTGTGGGAGGCTCCCCCACAACTTAGATTTTGCAAATTTCGTTTGCTGTTGCTGCCATTGCTGCTGCTACTGTTTAGCTCTTTGAGAGTATTCCTTGTGGGTAACATCAAGGAAACCTTGTGAGTCATATCAAGGTAAAGGGTAGGTGGATCTCCTACGATTCCTTGCATCTTGTAGATCGGGAGGTTATTCTTCAAAGTGTCTTCTTCAAGCTGCCATTGAAGTTTTGTTCAATCCGGTAAGTTGATTAATAGTTTCAGTCACCCCCTTCTTCTCCTAACCTTCTTCAGCCAACCCTTACACCCCCTTTTATTTTATTTGAGTTCCATAAACCCTAATTCTTCTAAAATCTGTCCGGCACCATTCGCTCATTAGAACACCACCAGAATTGGATGACAGCTCCCTCTCCTCACCCCTTACACTCGATCTGAGCCCTAGGGCCATTCTCCCTTCAAAACCCTAATTCCCCTCAACCCTATTAAAACCCAAAAACCCTAACTACTGCCTAGACCTATCTAGCCATCCAAAACCATTCAAAACACAGCCGAACCTCCTCCTTACTGCCTAGAACACTCGATCCAATGCCCTCTCCAAAAATCCAATCCTAAACCCTAATGTCACCTATTCTCCTATTTTTCAAAACCCGAAACCCTAACCCTAGTTTTCTGAATTTTAAAATTTTAGTTAAACATCATTCAAACCTACATATTTAGCTTCCCCTAAACTTGCCTATTAATACCATATAAGACCCATCTCCAAATTCGTAAACCTAACCCTAGATTTGACCTAAAAGACCCCAATCTGCCCCAATCGGCTAGCAGTTTCAGAACTTCTGTTTGCCTGGCTCCTAGTAGGATCCTATCCTATATTCCTATCTAGGACTACATTACGAGATCTTGGCGAGGTACCAACATCTCGACCAAGATATTGCACAAATCCTGTGTCACTTATCCTCTCGTTTCGTGACTTCACGAAACCGAGTTTTTTTTGCGAGATCTCGGCGAGATATCACCGAAGTCTTGTACCATGCTGAAAAGACACTTTAATGCACCTAGAAACTCAAAAGAACTCAATAACTGAGCCTAGGAATTGGGAAAGGCAAGTGCCAAAAATAAATAAATACTTAGGAATACTAAAAGACACATTAAAATATTCTAGTGGCTTCTTGGGTTAGTAATGTAGTCCTAGATTGGTAGGAGACCAACTAGAAGCCAGTAAACCATGATCTGCTATGAACACTATATCGGCTAAGCTAAAATAGGTGTTTTTGGTGAAATTAAGGTTAGGCTTTGATGTGTGGGTTGTGTCAAGTTGATGTATCAGTGAAGGTCCTTAGATGTTTTGATGGAGGGAAGTATTTAAATTTGAATAGGCATCAAGTTCGGGTTAGGGTTTTGGGTTTTTAGAAAGCGGCAGTTGATGGAATCTAGGGTTTTGGATGGGAATTTAGGGTAGGGGTTTGGATGGAATTTTTCTAAGGGAGAGAGAAGCACTCGGTCAGCTGATGGTGGCTTTCTAATGGTTGAAATATGCTGGACAGGAATTAGTGTTTATGGGGTTTTAATGGAAGTGGGAGTTTCTAGGGTTTGAGTGGGAGGATGGGGCCACAAAGTGGATCGAGTTCTTCTATGGGTTAGGGGAGTACTCAATGGGAATATGGGCAGATTGTGATGGTGGGTGTGGTCTAGATAGGTTTTAGATTATGGGGAATTGAAAAACAAAAGGGGGGAAAACTAGGGTTGGGTTGTGAGAGGATTAGAAGAAGAATTGTGTGGATGGGAATGTCTCAACTGTCAAACTTACTGTAGTTGCAGATTACTCTTGGCAGCAGCTTGTTTGAGGATTAAACTTGAACAAAAATTGGATCTTTAACTAGAACTTCAAAGAAATCTTCAAGTAACTTGAAGGAAAGCTTCAAAGAATCACCCGGGCTTCACACTGCAAGGTGTCGATAGGATCGAACTCCAATCCCACCAGTCTTGATCACACACGACAAAAGTCTTCTTGAAGAAGAGGAAGTTGCAGACAGCAGCTTGCAAGAGCAATATTTTCTAAAAACAGTGACGTAAAAAGGAGCCCCACAGTTGCCTTTTTTTATTTATAATGGCCATAAGGCCAATTCATAACAGTCCTAGGGATCATATTCAGCCTAGGAGAAGAGAATATCCACCCCTGGCCGAATTTTATTAAGAGCCTAAAATAAGTCATGCGACTTCTTTAAGTGGTCACATACTCACATGACAACTTAGAACAAATTAAATAAAAAAAGATAACTTAAATTGATCCACTGGTTCAACCAGCTTTGGACGTTTCAATTTAAGACACTAAGACATTAAAATAAACTAAGTATAGAAGCTAATCCCGTATGCAACCTCTTTACGCCTACTTTAGGTCTATAAAAGTGACCTATTACATTGAAAACCCATGGGACCAAAGGCCCAACATGTATATATCCTAAACCTAGACTTATTCCCATCAAAATAAGCCTCTTTTGGTGATTTATCTGCATCAGCTAGCTTACAAGGGCCCCACCAATAAAGAAATTCGCAGGCCTAGGCTTGGCCAGCTTAACCCGCGGCTGGGCTTGGTCTTGGGCCAAAAATGGCCTGCATCATAGATTTTCTTGGAACTACTCTGATTGAAGGTGCACCTTTTACTAAATAAATTCACTAAAATGAAAATTACATGTCCATTTTTGAGGCTGTGTGTGCTAGAGCTTTTAATGCTTTTGGTTTGAAAGAACAGTAAGAGTTAAATAAAGTGTCACTAAACACAAGTTGACTGTTCTTCACACTATGAGATGATTGGACTGAATTTGTGGAAGGGCTCAAAAGCGATGGTTGAAACTAAAGTTTTGCCAGTGTCCTTTTGGATATCTTGGCCCAACTGTTATTGAAGGAATATTTAGAGATCCTGATGGTTTAACGCTTGAGGTCTTCTGCAGTCTGATTTGTATTAATGGAAGTAATGTAGCTCTAGATAGGCAAAGGACCTACTAGAGGCCAAATATCCAGGATCTGATGATAAAGAAATCAAGGGGCTGCTGATTCTGCAGTTGCAATAGGGCAGAATTGAAGTTTAGGTCAATTCCTAGGGTTGAGGTTAGAATAATAGGTGAATGTGATAGGTGATAAAACTAGGCAGGTCTAGAGGAAGTTAATGGTATAGGTTAAGTTAGGTTTGAATGAGTTTCTAAATTCCAGAAAGTTAGGGTTAGGCTTTCGGGTTTTGGGAAACAGGGAAAGTAGCTAAAACTAGGGTTTAAGATAGAAATCTGGACCAGGGCTTCTGGCCGAGTGATAGGGGCAACGGGAAGGAGAATCGACTGTAGTATGGTGTAATTTTGATGGCTGGTTAGGTCTAGGAAGCTTTTGGGGTTTTAAGGTTTTACTAGAGGAGAAGGGAATTAGGGTTTTAGTGATAATTTGGGGCAGCAACTTAGGATTGAGTGGAGGGGGTGGTAAGGGGAAGCTGTGGTCCAAATATGAGGGAGTTCTGATGAAGGATTGATGCTGGACAGAGTTAAGGGTGTTTAGGGTTTATGGAACTCAAATAAAAATAAAGGGGAATCGATTGGGGAAGGGATTAGAGGATTAGAAACAGAAATTGGATGTCAATCTGAAGCAGACTACTTTGGCAGCAAGCTTGAGCAATGGAGAAGGATAGAACCACCTTCAATGGAGATCCTCTCGATTGTCTCGATGCAAGGAGTCGTAGGAGATCCACCTATCCTTTCCACCTTGATAGAACCACAAGGATGCATACATGATAATATAGCCATGGTTCAGGAGGTGACTCAAGACTTGAACCGGAAGACGAGGAGTGGTAACGGGATTCTCAAACTGGACATGGCTAAGGCCTATGACGGGGTAGAATGGAAGTTCTTTTGGTTGGTCCTCTCTCGGTTTGGATTTGGGGACAAATGGATTTCTCTAATAAGGAAGACCGTGGAGAACTGCTGGTTTTCTATTGTGATGGGGGGCAGGCAGTCCGGGTTCTTTAAATCCTCCAGGGGGGTGCGGTAGGGGGACCCCCTCTCCTTTGCTCTGTTTATTCTGGCGGAAGAGGTTCTAAGCAGGGGACTAAAAGGGCTATTCGTTGATGGGCATGCAGCGTTTTACAAACTTCCAAGAGGGTGCCCTGGGGTTTTTCATAGCCTCTTTGCAGACGACACCATCATTTTCTCCCGAGGGTTGAAGAGCTCGCTCAAGCAAATTATGGGGTTCATTGGCAGATATGAAGGCTTTTCAGGAGAGCTCGTTAACAGGCAAAAAAGCTGTTTTGTTTTGGGGGACAAAGCCTCAGCGGCTGCAGCCCGTATGATTGGGGCGGTCACTGGCTTCCCTAGGAGGTCGCTCCCTATCACCTACTTGGGAGCTCCCCTCTACTTGGGTAGACGCAGAATTTGTTACTTTGATGGGCTGGTGGAGAAGATCAGGAGTAAAGTAGCGGGTTGGAAAGGAAGGTTATTGTCCTCTGGAGGTCGTGTCACGCTTCTAAGGCATGTGCTCTCTTCTATGCCGATTCATGTTCTGGCCACTCTGGATCTGCCTAAAGCGGCCCTTCGCAGGAAATGATGGGATTTTTGCTGACTTCCTCTGGGGCAGCTCAGAATTGGGTAATCGCAGACACTGGGTGAATTGGCAGAAGGTTTGTAGGCCGCTGGAGGAAGGAAGATTGGGAATTTGGCTCCTTGAGGATGTAGGCCTCTCCCTCAGGCTTAAAGGCCTTTGGAAAGCTTTGTCAGAGAGTTTGCTACGGGTGGGGGTTTCGCAGGCATTATTAGGGAAAACAGGGCAGGGATGCCAGTCTTCAGATTCTAGTGAGTAGGTTTTTTTCTTGTACGGGGAGTGGTCTACCCTAGTGAGGGTCTTCAGTTTCTAGTGTGTTAGTGAACTGTGGGATGAGGTAAGGTGGAATGTCCCCCTCTTGTATTCTTTGATTCTTTTTGGAGATAAATAAAATGCTAGGGGCTGTCCCGGGTCCCAGGTAACATTCGGGGTAAAAAAAAAAAAAAAAAAAAAAAAAAAGAACCACAAGGATGCAACACTCCCAAGGAACAGCAGCAGCAACAATGGCGGCAGCACAAATTCTGTTTTTTTTTTTTTAATTAATCAACTGTGGGGGAGCCTCCCACGAATTTTAATATTTATAATAGAAGGCCAATGGCCAAAATCCTAGTCTAAGCAAAACACTCCTTCACTAAATTGTGGAGGGGTGGGGACCTAATAAAACAACTTAAAACTTAAAATAAATGACCTAATTGTCCCTAACAACTTAAATAAAAGACTTAATTAAATCACTTAAATTGAACCATGGTTTGAACCGCTCCAATTTAAGTTTACAAATAGCTGAAATAAAAACTAAGTATGGAAAATGCTAAAATGCAAACCTAAGCTACGACTCCCAAACTAAGCCCTAATTTCAGGCCTACTTCTTCTTCCTTCGAGTGTGGACACTTAGTGCTGCATCAGCTCTCCCCGACTTGAAAACATTCATCTCCGATGAATGGTTGGAGATCATGGAATGGTCATTCAAATCGGGATCAGGCTTCTTAAGATCATCCTTAACAGGTGGCTCGAACTTGTAGGCGGGCAGCAGCTCTTTGATGGGTGGGGAAGGCTGGACTTATGGCTGGGTAGCAGCCTCTTGAATCATCACATGAATGCCTCTTGTATCGTTATCCAAGCCTTCGTAGTAATTAGCCACATCATCATCATCATCGGCAGGATAGGCTTCTAGGTCCTCTTCTTCATCATCATTATGGGCTTCTTCCTTTGCAGCCACATTAATGGTCTTCTTCTTGTGTGGACAGTCCTTAGCAATATGTCCCTTTTCCTGACAGTAGAAACAAGTGACGGGTTCATTACGTCCCATAGGAGCTTTGCCTTTATCATCAACATGTGGGGGAGCAGTAGAACGAAAGGTGCTGCCTATAGAGGGACCCTATCGTGAGGTGCTAGTGCCGGTGTAGCTTGGCTTGGAAGTAGAACCCAGCTGTTACCATTTGGAAAGCCAACCACATCTTGATATTCCTTTGATGACTTGGCCCATCTCATTGTGTATCTTCAATAATAGTACAATAAGGGGCCATTTTCAAACTATCTTAAAAAATGCATTTGTTTCTTTCTCTCCAGACACTTAAAGGGATACCACAAGGAATTAGCCACAATAAAATCCGAGCTTTAGGTTTGAGATATAGATTGGGTCAACTGCTTAAAATTCTTTTGGGATCCCTAGAGGGGGGGGGGGAATCCATTGAACTTCTAATATGCCCACAAAAACCTCCAGAGCATTGTGACAAAATCACAGTGTAGAAAAGGTGATATGTCGTCTCCAAATTGCAGTTACATGAAGAGCATCTAGTAGACAGTGGTGAAGGGCCGGTTTGAGAACAGGGGGAAATCTGAGATGGAATCTCAGAATTGCAGGGGAGAGAGGGAATCACTTAACCACACCCTCATGTTGAGCAACCCAAACACTTTGTATTTCAAATCTGTCCTTTTCGTTGGGTACGTGCTAGTATATGAAGAGAAACAATAAAAAAAATAAAAGACGTAAAGACTGACTAAACTGGTACCAGCCCTTGTTAGACCAAAACCCAGGTTGGGCTGGTTCTATCTGCGCTTGGGTTTCCAAACCCGGTCATACTGGTCCAAATAGTCAAGTGCTACTGCATCAGCCAGCTTAAGGCAGAAGTCCAGGGTGAAATGGTTGGCTGAAGGTGAAAAGAACAGTAAGTTCTTTCACTTGACTGTCAAACCAAATCAACCTTCCATCAGATGGAAAACAAATAGAAATCAGAGAAGGAAGAAAGAGCCGAAAACGAAGAGATCATATGTGAACCACTCTCCCAATCAATCCGCTGCTGCTGGTTTCGGTGATGGAGCCAATAAAGTTCAGATTGAATGGATAGAAGGGTATTTGGGTAATCTTAGTATATTGAGAGCGGCTTGCTCTCATCTAAGTCTTGTTTACCATTGCCTGAGTGGTTCTGCCTTGTTTTGTATGCTAATGATAGTTTACTTTGCATCCAACTGCTAGTTTGTGCTATGCATTTTGGTTCTTATTCATGAATTATTTATGACTTCAAAAAAGCCCAACCATGGGTATATTCATCTTTTCGTTTACATAATTGAATGTTTATTTTTATTTAAAGGACTCCTGAGTTTAGTTCACTAGCAGTATGGTTTTCTCCTTTATGTGATGTTCTACCTGGTTGCCTTTTTGAGTTAGTTTAGTAAATATAGTGAGTCTTTCTTGTCTTCTTCTAAGTAAATAATTTTGCTTTTGTAGGAGAGTGCAGCCAACAGTTGAGTTTATCTTTGCAGCCACTGAAGAGGCAATCTTCGTGCATGTCATAATATCTGCAAAGTTCGTTGAGCCTGTCATCTTGTTTCTTTGTTATGGTGTCTAGTCCTATTAAATTAGTTTATATTTGATTTTGTTCATCCATTCAGCAACAATTTGATATGCATTTTCCCACTTCATTTCCAGGCATATCAGGACTCTTTCTGGTGATGACATGGAGAGAGTATTGGGACACCTCTCTTCTAAGAAATCTGGAGGAAGGCTTCCAGGTAGCCTCCATTTTCTTGTTTTCTCAAGGTTCCTAGCATGATGAAATTTTATTTCTGGGGTCATGCCATCCGAACAGTTTGAGTGGACAGCATTAGTATCTTGTATTCTTTTTGTTTTTATCTAGTCTGCTTGTAGTACCAGTCTGCTCAAGTAGAGTCGCATTACTTTATTTTCCTTATAATAAATATGGGAGGATATTTGAAAGAAAACATTGGGGATTGGACAAAGAGTCAATTTTTATTTTTGTCAGAAGAAGAGAACCTAAGCTTTTAGGATGCATTTGATTCATATGTAGACAACAAAGCTTGATCATTACATCTATGTGATATCTGGTAGAACCTGTTAATGATACCGAGTCTTCAATCCATGATTTAATGATGATGTTTATTTTTTAATGTATTTGGATTGCCTACTAGGACATTTGAAAGGAACATGAGAGGGCAGAGATCTGAAGTTTTTCTTAGTGTCTGCTGCATTGGATGGCAACACATTGGGCTTATGCTGGTTGTCACCATAAGCAAAATCTGGCCATACTAGATACCACTAGATACTTATCTGCCCCACCCCTTAACCATGCATCAAATATTTCAGTAATTTCGATCCCCCTGAGTCAAGGTTCTAAAACTCAGTCTCGACCAGGTCAAGTTTTCCGAGATCTCGGCGAGACTGTGTATTTTTTTTTTTAAAGTTTCAGTGGGCATATGGCCATAGTTGGCTCTGAAACTTTAAGGTAAGCTTGTTTTAGGCTTAATAAACATATCTAAAGGTTCAAATTGAAGAAAAAAAACACCCAATTTTGTGTTTTGGATTTGTAGCCTTGGTTGGCACTTGGTAGTAAAGGCCGAACCCTTAATGTAATATTGCCTATTCTACACATTGATTGAATGATATGAGACATAATTGGCAAGTAAAACAAGTAAATTATGCACATAATATTGAATAATTATTTAAGAAATAGTTAAAGACTTAAAGTTTCTACTACAAACCACAAGAATACAATGAAGCAAGGTTTAATATTTCGCGATATCTCGGTATCTCGGGCCTACCGAGATATCCGAGATACCCGAAATATCGCAAAATATGACCGAAATATTGCATTTTTTCTGCAATATTTCGGGGGTCCATCTCGGAGGGTATTTGGCCATATCTAGGCCTGAAACTTCATGGACAGCCTTATTTAAGCTTAATAAACACATTTAAACCATAAAATTGCAAAAATATGAATTCAAATTGGTGTTTTGGGCTTGCACCCTTGATTGACATACGGTCGCCGACCCTAATGTATAAATAGTTAAATACACATAGATTAGGTAATTAATATTTAATAATAGTATTTAACTTCATCACATATCAAGTTAAAGCCAATACACATTGATGAGTACCATGATTCTCATAAACTCCATAATATTCAATTACTCAAAACTCAATAGCTCAAATGCTTAAAGCCTTAAAGGTAATACACTAAGTGTCAAAGTCACAAGACTCGCAAGTCACAACTCACAAGTTCATAGATCAATGAAATCACAACTTAAGTTACAAATTACAACTGCTAAACTACTAATAGTAGTTGCTGTGCCTCCCTGGATCAATCCCACTCATGCCTCGCTGGAGTCGACGTCCATTGCTCTCTATTTGAAGGACATATGTGGACCACGATATAGAATCGGAGAAGAAACGAGTGGTCATCCACAAGTGTCACGTAAATGGAATCATCAACATACTGTAGGTAACCTATCCTAGGATATAAGCTAGGGTTACCAATCGATCCAGTCCGTGAAGAAGATGATCCACTGTGATATGATGTTGGCGTCGGCGCAAGAGGCGATGGCATTGGCTGCATGTATGGCTGGTGAGGTTGGTAGCTAGGTCTGCTAGGGTAGGCAAAGATGTTATCTACAAAAGATGATCCAGTATGTCCCTGGGACTGGGACTGGTAGTCATAGTCCCCTACCCCACTAAACTGCCCATATGATGATGATCCATATCCATATCCACCGTAAGGTTGTGATGCACTATAATCTGATGCCAATGGAGTGGTATGTGCGTCAAAAGATGGGGCACGCCAATGTCCAGTCGGTCCTCCCTCCCTATCACCCATACTCAAACCACCAACAGAGCTAGATAGGTTATCAATGTCCATGTGATCAGGTTGCAACTGTGTTTGTCGACCCCTACGCTTCCTATTGTATGTATGTAGGGCGCCTCTTGAGGGTGGGGGTGTGGGGGCACGTGCTCCGTGGTCCGTATCTTGTGTGGCATGATCAAACTGTGTCTCACCAGTGAAGTCTATTGCAGCATATAAACACTATCTTTCATCAAGTCTATTGCAGCATATAGGACTGGCATGGTTGGGCCCTTCAGAGCGGAGTCAGCAACATGTAGAACTTTAACTACTGGCTCCAAAACTTTCACCACTTTGCTTAGTTTGGTCCAGAAGTCCTCAGATGACATTGTTGCTTGTGCTTCCCTCCCATTTGTAGTCTTTGAACCCTTCCATTCAAACCACTTCTTAGAAGCAAACATGCTTCTCAGCCCGGCCTTTTTTGTCTCAATGCTTTTGAGGGCTATATAGTTGGTGGCAAATCTTGTGATGCCAGGCCTAACCAAGTCACCCCCACATTTTTCCCTTAATAGATTGAGTGCATAGGAGTGGTTGTATACGAAGTTGGTGACTTGTCTTGCACTTTCAACCACAGTCTTCACCAACTTTAACTTTCCCATATCTTTTTGCATTAAGTCAATGCAATGGGCTGCACAAGGAGTCCAGAAGAGCCGGTACTTACTATTGTTCATCATCTTCTCACCGGCCAGCTTGAAGTTACTTCCATTGTCCGTTACAATCTGGACAACATTCTCAATACCCACATCTTTTTCCACTACTTCCTTTAACAATCTGTAAATATATTTTGCATCCTTTATCTTTTTGGATGCATCCACAGATTTGAGGAACACTGTCCTCCCATCACAATAAACCATGAAATTGATGATGGACTTTCTTGTAGGCCGAGTCCATCCATCTGCCATTATAGTCACCCCATGTCTCCCACACATTCCTCATCTCACTAATGTACTCATCAATCTCACTTTTTTGTTGAGGTAGATAAACATTCATTACCTCATATGGAGTGGGGCCCTTGAATCCTGGGCCAGCCTCTGCAATGGTATCTATCATGGTATCATAATGGGGGCCTTGTGCAGTGTTTGCTGGGATGGTATGGTATAGCATCCACTTAGCTATTGATTCTTTAACCAATCCCTTCATCCCCTTCCATGCTCCTTTGATTCTGGGTTGACTGTTTCCTTTCTTATGCAATTTAGGATAAGATGTTGATGGTGGTACTGGTACTGGTAGAGGTGTTGGGGCTGCCCTCACACATTGTGATCTTTTAAAAGGTTTCAAAGATCTAGGACCTCCAGAACTGCCAGCTCCTCCACTACCCCCTACTCTTTGTCTCTGCTGATCATCTTGAAAATTTACTCTACTCCTTGAAACAGTCCGCCTAAAATCCCTAGCCTCCTCTGCTGTTTGTATGTCATCAGGTACTGCAATGTCATCATCATCAGAGGAGTCATCATCATCATCATCATCATCATTGTATCGTCTTCCTCCTCCCATCGAACTCCTCACTGTATCCTTAAGTTGTTCTCTTATCCTTTGCTTGTCAGCCTTCCTCTTCTTCTTTCCCCTCAAACTATCACCAATCTCCCTGGTTACTTCAGTAGGGACCATATGACAACCTACAACATCTTTAGATCCTCAAGTCAGATGTTGCTTAAGTTTACTGGACCCACCTCCCATAAATTGCATGTGACAATAGTTTTATATAGATTTTCTCTTATCCCCATCAATGGGAGTGCCATGTAACCATGCAATGTCACCCCTATTCTGGCTGGCTGGTCTCTCTTGTTCCCTCTGTTTTCTTTGTTCCCTCCGCCCCCTTTGTTGACCACTTTCCCCCACCTTTTGCTTGCCCTTCGCATGTTGTCTATCACGATCCGCCATAATGATATTTGTTTACTGCAATGTAAGTAACACAAATAATTAAAAAACTTAATGTAGATGCACTTCAATTGACACTTTTAGATTACTAATACACTTGTATAGTTATTTAATATTTTTTCCCTAACCCTTATATTTTTCACATAATTAAAACCAATTTTTTATATATAATGTTAATATAAGTATTGACCTAACACAACAAAACCAAAAATTAGTAAACATAATATACATGTAATGCATTTCAAAACATATAGAAATAACTTTAATATTTTTTCATTATTTTTTAAACTTAAAACTCATATTTTTCCTTATTTATTTCTGTTTTTTTAATTTTTTATATATTTTTCTTAATTTTCGAAAATTAAAATAATTATTTAAGAGTAGAAAAATAAATCCGACACTGTGGAGCCATAGATCGGCAATTGGTGTCTGACATATATTTAATTCATTACCATATAAGTCATATTACCCCCTAATTATTTCCTATTTTAGTTGTAGGAAAATGAATTTTTAAAACCAGAAAAAAAAAAAAAATACATATGGGAAAAAAATTTCGACACCGTGAGGCTGTAGATCGGCCTTCGGTGTCTAACATATATTAATATCATCAACATCCAACAACATTTGTACAAAGTATTTTTAAAAAAAATAGTTTTAGAGAAATAGAATTTACCTTAAATAGTGAAAATAGGCTTGGATGATGAGCTTAGATGACCCTCCGACGTCTTCCCGGCGACAAGGAGCTTCAACAATGCTTGGATGATGCTTGGAAGGAAGGAAGAAGAGCAAAAAATGAGGAAGAAGAGAGAAAAATAGAGTTTCAGCAGCTCTCGGTCGAAATATCGACCAAGAGCTGCGAAATATGGTATAAAATGGCCCCTCACATGACACTATTTTTCACTTTTTCAATATCTCGCGATATATCGTGAGGTCCACGATATTTCGTCAATATCTCACGATATATCGACGAAATATTGTATTTTTTGGTTTCGGATTGGTTTCATATCTCGGACATGTCGAGATATACGAAATTTGGCGATATATCGCCGAAATTTTGCGAGATTTTCAACCATGCAATGAAGTCTTTACAATGCATATTACATAGACACCCAACCTAAGTACAATGAATAATATTCGAGATTTCACCGAAATAATGCACATAATATTGAATAATTATTTAAGAAATAGTCGAAGACTTAAAGTTTCTACTACAAACCACAAGAATACAATGAACTCTTCACAATGCATATTACATAGACACCCAACCTAACTACAACGAATAATATTCTTCACAAGAATACAATGGAGTCCCAACAATACAATACTATGACTGTATGAGTACTGAGGAGGTTGAGATTCTCGAAATATTTGAGATTTCACCGAAATTTCTCCAAGATTCTCGAAATATTCGAAATCTTGACCTATTCGAGATTTGACATTTGTAGTTTCGTATCATATCTCGTCTTGACTAGCTCGAGTTTACCGAGATTTCCGAGATCGTGACGAGATTTTGAACTATGGCCCGAGACGAATCTTCATACGAAACGTCGAACCCAAAAAGACTATTTTGACGAAACTTCGGTCATTTCGTTTCGGAATCTCGCTCATTTCAGTCTAAAAATGCACCGTTTCGTCAAAATTTCGTTATTTTGTTCCGGTATTTCACTCATTTTGGCCTTTTGCACGCTGAAATGGTCAAGCAAAATTCAATAGAAAAAAGACAATGTTTCTTAGGTCTGGCTGAAATGGCCCTCCGAGACGCGTTTTCGAACTATGCATATAACTCAAGGTTTTACTGTGTAGCCTGGATGGTCCCCCAGGTTCTTTAAAAGTTCAAATATCAAACCTGACCTTGATGAATAAGGTTATAACAGATCCCGACCATTAGGGGCAGTGCTGGATGAGGCCCTGGTTTTTAACTCCTTGTTAATAGCCCATGTTTTTTGAAACATCCTACATGGTTGGGTGTAACTGCCATTTCCATTCAGCATACACATTCTCAGAGAAAACTGTTGCTAATAATACCTGAAAACTTAAGTTAGTCTGGTAGATACTCCAGTATTTCCATGTTTTATATCAAATCAACATTGGGCTGTTCCCAAAACACCATTACTTGGTTTAAAACAAATATTTTTGAATTCCTTTTGTAATTTTAAGTTTTACTTATTCTTATTGGGTTTAGATAGTCTTTTATGAACTCTGACTGGTTGTGCTGCTCTATGTTTGTTTCTGTTGTAATAGCTGTTCCTTGTAGTCAATATTTGTTATTATCAATAAATTGTTCTTATCCTCTCTCTCCCCCCCCCCCCCACCCCAACCAAAAAAAAAAAAAGAAAGATATCTAAATAACTGTTTTGAACTAGTTTGTTTACTTGAGCTGTAAAACCTTTGCTTCTGTACCATATTGAAATTTCCCAGGTGAAATGGCAAGTAAAAGGTGAGTATGGGGAATCCTACACATGTGGTGTTCACTGAACTTTGCATTTTTTAATTGGTTTTGCTACTGAAAATTTGACAGTTATTGTTGCTCCTCATGGAATGCGAGGAAGGCTGACAGGATGCTGTCCAAGTGATCTTGTGAAACAAGTTTACTTCGGGTAGATTTTTTTCCATGTGTCTCCATTTTTCCAGATATTCTAAGGAGAGAATAGTTGTTGAGACTGGTGTCTGTGAATCTTTTTATTCTCCTTGTTTATTTATTTCTTGTGATATGGTTGAACAGTTCTAGCAAGGTCAGGTCTTCAAATGGATTCCCTGTTCCTGGCATACCTCTTCAAGTGCAAGGCTCTGGTTGCCAACTTAGGGGGCAGAGTTGCTATGTTGAGGTTACCCTTGGCTGTCCTGGTAATGGAAGTGACAAGGAATTTAGGTCACTCTCTAATTCCAATGGGAAATTTTCCAAGCCTCATCTTGCTGAAGCACCTGCAGCGGCTCTTGGCAGGGGTGATCTGAAGCAAGGATCATCAGACAATTCTCCTGTTCTTGAAAGAACATTCATTTATCCATCTGAGGCAGTCCTTGTCCCAGTCATGCACACAATATTTGCTAGATCTTCTCTGAAGAGGCATGGCATTTCTTCACTGTCAACTACTGTTGCTGTTTATATTACATTAATTAACAATGGTGATTTTCAAACTTGCAGATTCTGGCTACAAAATTGGGCACGTACATCTCTTTTTGGTTCCTCTTTCTTTATGGATTGGTTAGTCCATATTCTTGGTTTTAAATGTCATTACTAATGCTCAAACTTCAATCTAGGAAAACTATGCCTTTTAGCACCATTGTTTTAGTTAGTGAGTTATTATTCCCCATTGTTACCAAAATGAAAATTGTTGTATGCCATGATTCTTTTTGTAACACACTAACACTAAGTTTGGCTTAGCATATGTAAGCATTTTAATCTTTTGGTGATGTGTGTACTGTGCACAAATAGCCCAGCCAAAGCTGTCTCTTGCTTCAAATTTTCAGTTCCAGTAATTTTTTCCCCTATCTTATTAGAACAAGGAAGGTATCAGTGCGTATACTGTGTACTGTACAATTGATTTGGGTCAGGCCAGCGAAGCGATAGATTGAGTGATTGACATCTATGATTAAATAGGGAGGGAAAAGAGTCAAAACAGGAATAAAAGAAAACAAATCCATAGCTCAGTGGATTATACCCCCGCTTTTTATAAAGAGTGTAGAATATACATACACTAAAAGTGATTTACTGCATTTGAATTTGTATATATAATTCTAGATAGGCCACGATAATTAGGCTTGGCTAACATTTATGGTTTGGTTTTAGGAGGCAATGTCAGCCCAGCCCAGCTCAGCCCAACCCAGCCCAGCCATATTGATGCAGTGAATGCGCTCCATGGCCAGGAATGGGATGGGAGTTTAGTCCCACATCGGTCGGATAATGTGCGGTAGTTTGGATTATAACCTTGGAAGGGCCTCTCCAGCCAGAAGCTCGGGCTTTTGGGTTGGACGCCATTACATACCTATTTACATCGTGGGCCCGACTGGCCAAAAAATCTCTCCGTCCTTTGTTGGAGTGGACTGCCCAGGCTCAGGTTTCATCCTTGGGGCTTGTATAACAATTGCACCTAGCGACATGGAATCCGTTCACTTTTTAGTTAGTGTGGAATTGTGAGGTACAGATTATATTTGATAGAGGAATCAAGCTTTTTTGGGGTGATGTCTGTGGAGGTATAACATGGAAATGAACAGTTTGTTGAGATTAATTGTGAAACATGGAGCCTTTAATGTAGGGATAGGTTGATGAAGACCGATTAATATAGATGTCAGTTCAATTCAGAACCACTCTACAGTAGGATCGATTCTAGGTTGCAGCAGAACACCAAACACCAAATTGATTGGAAAATAAAAGAAGATAAAAGGTAGAAGATGGATAGATACAAGAAGAGAGGGGGGGGGGGGGAAGGGATAGGAGGGGTTGGCTATTTCAGCCTTGGGTCTCTCACACACAGCTATCTCAGCTGTTGAAACAATGATCTTGGCTATCTCAGCCTCTCTCAGGACAATGCATTGCAAAACTGCAACATAACTTCATTCATTTAATTGTGTGGAGGCCTCTAAGGGCATTACATTATATAGACTCAAGGGTTGAGCCCAAAATAGAAACAATAAAAATTGGAAGTCTCTAGAAGAGCTGAGACTTGAGTTACAAGTAATTGAACTTTGCTAAGAAACAAAATTAGAAGGTAACTAAAGTCGAAACTCTAACTCAGCTAAGCAACTAAAATAGAAACTCTAATTTAGAAACAAATAACTAGCAAAATAGAAACTAATGAAATAGCAACTAGGAATATGATATTGTCAGCATCTAATCTTCCAAGTCAGTTGTCCATATGAGTCCACATCACTATTCACGCGAACAGTAACTCGTGGTACTGTTCTTGTGAACAGTAAATTTTTTTTAATAAAATTTTTTTCTATCTTGATCCTTTCTCTTATACATGCTTCTGTCTGGGTTGGGCTGCCTTGTGTGATGCTCCATCGAACCAACAAAAACCTGCCACATTATCAGACCAGGCTGCCTCTTACAGCAGTTGAATCCCGCAACTACACTGGGATGGTTTTTGGGGCTTGTTCCTGCGGGTACACTTGGACTTGTGATCTACATCACTTATTCTACAGGAAGGTTTGATATATTGACAAAATAGCAGGTCTAAAAGTAGTTCCAGCAACACTAAAGAGGGCTATATCTCAGAATTAGTAAGTGTTCCAGAATTAGTCAAGGGTAGAACTCCTTGGTAGGGATAACTCCACAAAATTCTATTCGGATGGTCAGATGAAGAGTAAGGACTCTTGCACAGAATTAGAAACTAAGGGAAGAAAATGGCAACTTACGGTCACAGCCAGATGCAGCCAGTGAATGGGGCTGTAATCAGTATCAAATGGAGGGAATAGGAAGGGTAGTATCTTACCAAAATATGGCCTGAGATTGCTGGTCAGATTATGATACATCAATGTCTGAAATTTCTGACAGAGAACTCCAAAAGTAGCGAGCCCCAAGGTGTATATAGCCTTCTATCACCAGTTTCCCTTGAGGATCAATAGAGCAGCCTGGAAGATATCATAAAAGTCCAATTCCTGCTACAAACTACACAGCTCAGAATAATAGCCATAGCTTTCAATTGCTTCCTCCCCGTTCTAGAACGGTGGTTCTTCTGGGTAAGGGTACCGTTAATTTGGCATGTTCTCTAGTGTCAAGACAAGCATTAGCAGCAAATTTGGTAGGCTGAGTTCCTTCTACTTGGTCTCATGAAGTTTCTTGCGTAGTTCATAGACCTGGGCATCGTTCCCAACCTGCGAATATGTTTCCTAAGCAGCTTTCCAAATCTTTGCAGCAGTTTCCAACAAGAGATATCCCCGAGCAAGTTGGGGTTGCATACTACTAAGAAGGTATGACATAACCAGGGAGTTGGTAGAACCCCACTAATCTTGGTCAGCACCTTCAGTGTGGGTTTCACCTTGTTACCGGTGAGGTAACCCAAATACCCGCGGGAGTCGATGGCAAGATAGCAGAATCACGACCACATCAAATAATTGCTCCCGTCTAGACAAACAGAGCAAACAGGGAAGGTGGGAAAGCCGTCAAGTGAACCACAAACTTGCCCGTCAGTTCCAGATGTAGCAGTAGAAATATCCGAATTGTTTGCCATTGTTTCCAAAAAAAAAATAAAAATCACATGGGTTGCTGGAGGAGAACTAAACCATCATCCAACACCAAAAAATCCACAAGAAAAGGTGGAAACAGTCCTTCAATACATTAGGAAGGACTGGGAGAACAAAAGGAGGGACAAAAAAGGCCCTCGGTGGCTTAGGAAATCACCACTGAGGGTGGCAGAAGTGGTGGAGGCGGTATCGCTGCCCTCTCGGTGGCGCTAAAAGGAGAGAGAGGGATGCCGAGAGAGACCGAGAGAGAGAAGGGCGGTGGAATGTGGCGGCGGGTGGTAGTGATGGCGCTAGGCGATGGCGATGTGGTGGCGACGGTGCTATGAAGAAATTGAGAAAGAGAGAGAAGAGAGGACATAGCCGATTAGGGTTTAGAATCCCTTGGTCGATTCTGCTCTGATACCATGATGACTTTGGGAATTGTGACTTGTGTCTATGAGACATAGCCCACCTCACCTTTATTTATAATAATGAGATATGAGTACAAAGACAATAAAGCCCCTAGGGCAACACAAAATAAACCCTATGGACAATTATACCCATGAACCCATATTACAACATTTTTCTTAACTCTTATATTTTTCCTAATTAAAACTAATTGTTATAATTTAAAAAAAATAATAATACGACCCTATTTAGCCAAAATTTAAGTATGAAACAACACATTAATCATCATTTTGAGTTGAAAAGACAAAAACAATACTTTCAGAAATGTTCAAACCAAAGCAAAATATCTTTTCTTATTATTTTTCATAATTTTGAATTTTTAAAAATTAATTTTCTAATTTGCCAAAATTTTTTTTTTTTTTTTTTTTCTGGTAGAAAAAATGACATTGTAAATCCGTTGATCGGCCTACGTTGTATATAAAATTACGCCCCAACCAATGTATATTATCCCTATTTGTATAAAAAAAATCAAAATTTTAAACCAGAAAATTAAAAAACAATTTAAAAACAGAAAATTAAATGACTCCATGAAGTTGTAGATCGGCCTACGATATCTAGCATGTGAAAAATTGAAGCCCAACCACTAAATACTTATCCTATTTTTTTGTAAAACTTCGTTTTTGGTGAATAAATATATTACCGAACCCCAGGAGGGGGTAGGGAGAAAAAGTGGGGAGGGAAAATACAAGAGAAACAAAAGAAAGGGGGAAAGAGAGAGGGGGGGGGATGAACAGACTGCCTAACCTACGCAGAGGTGGGAAACTGCAAAAGAAACAAATTAAGACCCCAGAAAACAACAATATGCCTGTTCCTTGGGGTATCCAAAAAGTGCCTATGACGCATGCAATTGAGCTTGGAGGACATGTCAAAGAAGATGGTTTTCCAAATCAAATCAAATGATTGGGATTTGGAAGTCCATCTCCTGAGGTTCCTTTCCATCCAGATATGATAAATAGTGGCGCGAAATACAAGCTTCTCAATAGTGTCACATATAGAGGTCCCAGAGAAAGTCATGTCTAGCCAGAGCCATTCCCGCTCGAAGGCAAGGATTCTCCTGCTGCGGGGCTAGATCGAGGAGAGGGCTTTTTTCCAGATGGGAGAGGTAAAAGGGCAATCAAAGAAGAGGTGGGGATGTCTTCGTGGCCATTCCAACAAAGGATACAAGAAGGGGGAACAGGGATACTAGTGGGCAGGCATAATCGTAGGGTTCTCCAAACAGTGAAGCTGTGGCAAGGGATGTGGCCTTTGAACCATATTAACTTGTGCCAGGGGACGATGGGGCTAGGGTCTGATGCAGCTCCAAGAAGGAAGAAGAAGAAGAAGAAGAAGAAGAAGCCCTGAACTTAGGGTTTGAATAGGGAGCCGTAGGTTAGGATTTATATTTTTCCCATACTTAGTTATTTTTCTATTTTTTAGATTGAACCGGTTTAGAATTGGTTGCATCCAATTGGTTCAATGGGTCTAATTTAAGTGAAGAGCTCCTATTGGTTAATAGGTTCTTATATCCTATTGGCTAATATGGAATCTTCTTTTAAATTAGTTGTTTTAAGTTAAAGTCTTTTAATTTAAGTTCATAGGGGTAGTTAGGACAATTTACTGTTTAATTCAATTTAAGTTAGATTAGTTCTCTCCCTTCCACGATTTTAGAAGGAAGAGACCTTAAGTTGAACTAGGTTTTGGCTTAGGCTTTTGTTATAAATATATTGGATCGTGGGAGGCTCCCCCACATATTGAAATTTTAATTAAAAGTACTGTTACTGCTGCTGGCCGATTGCTGCTGCTGCTCCTTGCTCTTTGAGAGTGTGTGCATCCTTGTGGGTTTATCAAGGTGGAAGGGTGGGTGGAATCCTGCGACTCCTTACGCCGTGACGGCTGGGAGGGTCTCTCTCTGAAGGTGGCTTCATCCTTCATCAATCAAGCCGCTGCCGTTGGAATCCAGTGGTAAGTTTGAACCTTAATTTCTGTTTTTCCATTCATCCTCCCTCCCCATCATTCCCTTTTTGTTTTATTTGAATCCTATCGGTTTTCCTTAAACCCTAGATCAGCTAGGTTACCTTAAACACTCATCCCTCATCTGAATTCAATCAGATTCAGACCACAGCCCCCTCACACCCCTGCCTATACTCGATCTAAGCTGTTGCCCCTTCCCATCACTCTAAACCCTATTCCCCCATTAATCACTGTAAGCCTAAAACCCTAAATTTCTGTTTAGGCATATTCAGCCATCAGAAATTCCCCATATTGCAGCCGAACCTTCCCCCTAGTCCCTCTAACACTCGACCTCAACCCCAGCCCCTGAATCCTACTTTAAACCCTAGCTTTTGTTGTTTTTCTTAATTCTAAAACCCGAAACCCTAACCCTAATTTCTGCAGGAATTTAAAATTGATTCAAATTCAGATATTTTTATATCATAATGACCCCCTAGACCTGCAGATTAAAACCATATAAACCCCATTCCCAAAGTCCCATCCTAAACCCTAATTTTTCCCTAAAACAGCCCCTAATCAGCCCAAACAGCAGGCTTGACCAGAACTTGATTCCACTTGGCTCCTAGTGGGATTATCTCCTATTCTAGGACTACATTAGTGTCTTTAACAAAATTCTAGGCTGAGCTGGAGGTAAAGAGACCGTTGGGGGGTAGGGAGCTAGATAACCTTATCCGCATGAGGGGGAGAGGATGAAGGATGAAGGGGAGGACCAGATTTGGGAGAGGATAGCGGGATTGAGAGAAGGGGGGGTCCAAGAGCCAAGAGAAATAAGGGAGGAAAGAGGGGTGGCTTTTGGTAGACCAGAAGAGTAGATCAATCTGAGGCTAAAGGAATTATAGAGGACACCTAAAGGGTACCAAGGGTCTAGCCAAAGAGAGATGGTGGAACCATCGACAATAGAGGTTGAGATACCACGGAGGGTAAGGGAATGGAGTGAGAGGATCTTGCGCCAAATCCAAGAGGAGTCAGATGGGATAAAGACAGACCAGATGGAGTCCGTCTTGAGGAGGTGGGAGTAAACCCAATTGACCCATATGGAATCATGGCGGGAGGAGATTTTCCAAATAAGCTTGAGGATGCCCGCAATATTGGAGTCATGAATGCGACGAATGCTGGGGCCTCCCTCAACTTTTGGGAGACAGATGGACTTCCACTGACCAGGTGGAGGAATTTAGAGGTATCTGTCCCTTTCCAGAGAAAAGCGCAGAAGATGCGCTCCATAGCCTTTATGGTGGCTTTAGGGATGCTGAAAAAATCACTCCAGTATATATAGGAGGCTCGAAGGACCGACCGAATGCATTCAAGTCTGCTAGCAAAGGATAGAAGTTTGCCTTTCCAAAGTTGAAGATGATTGCGGATGTTATCAAGCATGGGGGTGCAGTGATGGCTAGACAGCCCGGTAGGGATTATGGGGAGACCCAGATACTTGACGGGGAGAGAGCCAATAGAGAAGCCAGCCAGGCGCAAGAGTTTTGTAAAACTTAACTTTAGGGAAAAAGGTATACCTCAAAGTTAAATGTTCGATAATTCTCACTCATATGCAGCAAATCGTTGCTGTAGATGGTGTAATAATCTCCAATATGTTGTTCCAACTTCCACAAAGACTCAAGTGATTTGGCCAAAAACACAAATACTAGGGTTTTCTAGCAAAATCCCCCCTCAATATGAAAACCATGAGACGAGCGTAGGGGGTTTAAATTTTGACCCATTTTGATCGAATTTTGTATTTAATAACAAAGGAATATATCATTTCGCCGAAACGTAATGATACATCCCACCAAAACCGAGATTTCGAACGAAATGGCGAAATTTCGGTCAAAACATGGCATTCCTGTAGAGTCGACTAGCATTTCGTTTCAACACTTTGTCAAAACTGTAATAATTCGTGAAATTATGGTTGTTTCTACCGAGATTTTGAAATATGGCTGAGACAATATGTTTTGCTGTCAGTCTGTCACTACTATTCTACAATGAGATGGGAGCTTTGCTGTGAGGAGGAGCTCTACATCTGTACTTATCAATCTTCTGATTTGTTGTAATTTTGCCTCATCTTTTGTTGGCTGGGAGGTGGGGCTTCTAACCACATCTTTTTCTCTTTTACTTGCATTAAGATATCTAAACTCTAATTTTCTACCATAGGAAAAAGTTATTCTCACCCCTTCATTTTAGTCGCCTAAAATAGCTATTTTATTTCATTTTTATTTTACTAGAGTTGTGAATGCATGATCAGCAGGAAGATGGAATTTTGGTTTTGTACTGTCGAAAGCAGCTTGAGGAAACCTGAGAAACATTACGGATACAGTTTCCCTTTCGAACTTTTAGTCTTGATTCCTGTTTTGCTTAGCCAGTCAAGTAGGCTTATCCATTTTTAAATATGTCATCATTTCATTTATAGGTAGATTGAAATTGGCTTCGAATAGGTTGTGTCACAACTTTCCATCTCATGATTATTGTTTTTTTTTTTATTGTTTTTGAGGTTTTACAGCTGCTGCACTGCTACTTCTTCCTTTTATTTATGTGTTTTTTTATTTATTTGAGACTGGGTCTTGAAGCAATCTTGCTTCCTATTATTTGCAATGAATGAATGAATATTCATTAGTGTGGGAATATCATCTGCATAATGGATTTGTCCTTTCTTGTCTATATTGATAACTATTCATTATCCTTTTTGTTTCTATGGTATACAAATGCTGATTATAATATCTCAACTCATATTTCTGGCTAATTTTCACTTTCCTTTGCACTTTCTTTCTTTTTGTTAGATCTTTGCCCTAAAATTTTCTCCTCTTCTCATGCTAGTTTGGAAACTGCTGGCAAGATCGAGTCTATCGATGGGCCATGGAGTGAGGTCAATGGGATACACTCACTTCACAGTTATAACAGCAGTAGTAACAGTAATAGCAGTAGCATCAGCAGCATAAGTAGCACATCCAGTGAAAGTGATTATAGGACCACAACGGGGACTGGTGACCTTGAGGCAGATGCTGATTCACTAACATGTAAACAGTCTGATTTATCTTCTAATGATCAGTTTGAGAACGATGGCCAGAAACTGGTACGTCAGCTTATTCATACTTAATATTTATCACTTCATTTCACTTTACCATTTTGTTGTATTACTGTTTTCATTAACTCTGTTTCTCTAAATTCATGTTATGTGACATAATAAGGTTGATGGACTTCTGATGCCTCAGGTTTTGAAAGTTGTACCATCTGAAGCTCTAATTTATTCTATCACTGGAAATATTAAGTACAGCTGCTCCTCATTCTCCCCTCTTTCCTATTTTAAAATTTTAGAACAAATAGATGAAGTGAAATTTTTATTGATTTGGAAAGCGGTGGTGAGCCCCAAATAAAAAAGTGATGTACAAGAAGTGCATCCGGAGTGCTGTATGACCGACGTATTCCTTTCAAGCTTAAAGCAAAGTTCTATAAGACTGTTGTTCGACCTGTCATGATGTATGGGGCAGAATGTTGGCAGTTAAGAAGTGTCATATTGATAAGATTTGTGTAGCAGAAGTGAGGATGTTAAGATAGATGTGTGGAAAAACAAGGATAAAGTACAACATGAACATATAAGAGCGGACTTGGGAGTTGCCTCGATTAATGACAAGCTCCGAGAGAGTCGTTTAAGGTGGTATGGTGATATTCGACGGAGGCATAGGAATGCCCCAGTAAAGAGGAGTGATATGATTCCAATTTATGGAGCTAAAAGAGCTAGGGGCAGACCTAAAATGACCATAGGAGAAGTTATGAGGAAGGACATGCATAGTCTAGGTCTTGTACCAAGTATGACAACGGACAAAACCTATTGGAGGGCAAGGATCCATGTCGCAGACCCTTTTCAGCTGATCTTCTGACGTGCTGGGCTGTGCCTCTTTCCTCTTACTACCTTTCATCTTTCATTTTTCTAATTATTTTCCATCTTTCATTTGTCTTGTCTCCCTTTTCATTTTTCATCTCTTTCCCCATCTTTTCTTCCCCTTTTTGGTTAGAACTCTGTTTTCCCTACTTTGTTTTGTTTGGATCCATGTAGCCGAACCTATTAAGTTGGGATAGGGCTGAGTTTGTTGGTGGTGTTGTTTATTGTTATACAAGAAGTCAACAATGTAGTATAGTATGCCTTACCTGTTGAAATCCAATAGGGCTCCTGGAGTTGGTATGCAGTTCTGGTATGGGCAAGTCGGGAGAAAAAGAAAACCAGAAATTCATTTACTTAGCTCGAGAATTGTTTAATCCACCAAATTGCAACATATAGAAATAATATACATGCAATAAATTCCTTAGTAAGTATGCATCTTTCCTAGTTACCAAAAGTACTCTCATAGAGTAATGCAAGCTGCCCGCTTAGGAGCAAACCCCACTTGCCCAACTTGCTCAGAATCTAGTGGAAGCAGGCTCTACTAATACCCTTGGTTAGAGTATCTTTGAGCTGATCACCTGTAGTCTTAAATAGGATGTCGATTACCTATTTGGATGCTAATAGGCAACAGGTGATTTTATAAAGTTGAAGAAGTCGAGGTGGAATCAATTTCACTTGAGCCTTTATATGACACAATCTGGATTTCTATAGATGAGACATCGTGCAAATCTTTTCGATATTTCTAAATACTAATAACTAAGAGAACCTACTCTAGTTATGAGTTAAAATTAAGTTATTTTATTACTATTTATTTATTTGTCATTTTGAATTCTACTATTTAATTCTAATACTAATAGGATAGAAAACTATTGATGCATGCATTAAATGGCATTTACAGTACACGAGAGATTGGGGGGGGGTATGGTATGTCCCCCCATTGTATTCTTTCATTCTTTTTGGAAATTAATAAAATTCTAGGGGCTGGCCCGGGTCCAAGGTAATATTTGTGTTAAAAAAAAAAAGAGAGATTGGGGGGGGGGGGGTGACGGGAAAAAATTGCTGATTCTGTTGTCCTAGACAGATTAACCCCTATGACCTGTTTTTTGATCATTTCTGCAATCATCGGCTCATTGTGATGCAGAGTCTTTGACTCTACTTGCCGACAAAGATTAATGCATTAGAACTGCAGGAAGTGTGACACAGGAATCAGGATGGTCTGCAGACCATTTGCACAGGTTAGATATTGGCTGCAATCGGGTTCAGATTGGCAGATTTAGGATCCCCTTCTTCAAATCCTTGATGCTAATCAGCATCAGGAAACATATAGGAGTGATTAGATGCCAGAAAATGTCCAAAATGGTTTTTTGATTTTCAAACCTACTTTGACAATTTGGAGTGAGAGTTTGTCAATTATATAAAAAAGGTTCTACAAGTACCATATTATACAACATATAATGTCAATATTATTTAGAATCTTTCCCAAATAATATTATTTTTTAATATTTTCATCATATATGATGTAAAATATTGATTAGTTAACCATGCATTTCCCCTCATAATATACTTTGTATTATATTATTTTGTTATTATAAATTTATTAGGTATGCAGAAAATTAGGAATTATTTTGTTAGGTGAGGGGGGGGGTATCAAAGTACATGCAAAGCATAGTTGTCAAGGCGTCGCCTAGGCGTCTAGGCGACTGTAGCCTTAGTGCAAGGCATTGGTTTTTATTGGTATCGAACTAGGTTTGGCACTTAGTTATGCCAAATATTTCATTTACTTAAGATATTATTCATAAATAAGCAAATAACCCCTATTTGAAGATATTATTCATAAATAAGCAAATACCCCCTATTTGAATCCAATAAAAATAGTTAAAAATAAAATTTAAAAAAGATAAAAAGTCAACCCCCCACAATTCAAGAACAAAAACTGGATTTTCGGCGGTAAGTGAAATTTTCAACTTTCAAATGCTGAGTTTTTTCTCAAATCTAAAAATTCTATAAATCTTATTACACCAAAACATTACTAAATCAAAAGAGCGGTAAAATCATTTTTTTTTGGTCTAAAAATTTATTTTCATTCAGGGCGATTTAAACAGAACTCTTGCACACCAAGTAAGGTTTGACCAGAACTTAACTCCTTCAATATAAATTAGATTAAGTAGCCTTGGATTTGTTGGAAAGTTAGTTTTGTGCTATACCTAATACCAAAAAGTCTCATGTAAAAATAAAATCATTTCACCAGTCAAACTTATTAAAGAACACGAACATTTCTCTAAATCGAGAGCAGTTTAATTACTTATAGATAAGATCATATTTTTCAAGAACAGTACAAACCAATTGTGAGACTAGGTATACTAGGAGAGTGATCATTTCCAAGATAGTATAAACCAAATGTATGTTTTGATTGTTTCAAACTTTCAATAGCTTGCTTCTGCAGTTCTGATGTCTTCTAGTTCTATGTTGATTTTTGATGACTTGATGTGGCTTAATGTTGATTTTTGATAATATAAGGTATATATTGTAGTGTACCCAGTGCACTAGGCTCCCGCCACTAAGGGGTCTGGGAGGGTCATAGTGTACGCAGCCTTATCCCTGCTTTTGCCGAGAGTGGACTCGACCCCGTGACCACTTGGTCACAATGGAGCAACCTTTACCATTGTACCAAGGCCCACGCTGAGGTATATATTGTAGCATACTAAATAATGTCAGAAAAGAGGGGAAATAAAAAATAGCAATTGTGCGCCTTGTTTCCTAAGCGCTTAGTCACCCCTCCACCATCTTGACAACTATGATGCAAAGTAGTTCCATATTTTTCTAATGTGAGTCTTGCACAGTTTTAATGCATTTTTAACAGAAACCTAGAAATTACTTCTGATAAAAAAAATCAGTCCACTAATATCAATGGAAGATCAACTCACACCCTATAACATAACATATATAGGGCATGCTAATGTGACATGAATTTTCCAGATTATTGTTTGGTTGAAGAGGCTTTCTGCGGAAATTACTTGTTTTATTGACATCTGCCAAAACTTGTCAAAACCTTTGGAAATTAACTAAAAAACACCTTATGGGAGATTGGGAGTGTTAGTTCGCTGTTTTCAGTTTTAAAGCAAAATTAACCAGATTTCTGCCAAACTTTTTCTTAAATTTAACCAAATTATAGCAAAAGGATGAAATTATGGGATTGAAAATTTTCTTCGCTGAGGTGAGGGATAAAACCTTTATTGATTCCTGGTGGTCTGGGATAAAGAGGTGAGAAATATCTGATTTACTATGATACTATAATACAAGGGCAAAGTTCGGATCCAACTTTTGTTGACAGGGAGGGGTCTTTCCTTGGATCCGTTATTTGGCTGGGTGCTATGGGTTGGAGTTGAAATCTAAATATTTCCTACATTCTGAAGTTTTCAATCCAAATTTGCAATCATGAAACTCATTCAGGTAGCATAAGTTTAAGTTTCAACCTTTATGTGCACATTCCATGAGCGATGAAACCATATTGGTGAGTTCCTAATTTATGTTTTGAGATAGCTGATAAACTGATTAATCGCACCTGTATCACGTGCAATAATTCGTTGGCAGCAGAGATGTGTGCTATCATTCAAGCCTTTGATTCTGTGGGTATCAATTGGAGGGTCACCTCTCTTCTTTATTTTGTGTTCTGCTAATTGAAGTGGCAACCAACTTAATACCAGTATAATACGTCTCCTTCAAGCGACCAAACGAAACCTTCTTTTTAGAAACTAAGATGCCTTTCTTTACCCTAGCTATTTCAAATTATTTTTTGGGTTTGGGGGGAGAGGTTTGAGATAAGACAGAAAGATATTTCATTCGTAAATGAAAGTATATATATATATATATCCGGTCCAGTGACTTGGCTTACAAAGATTACTGCGTACCATATATATATATATATTCTTTAAAGTGTGTTGGGACGAAAAAGTTCTATACAGACGTGAAAATCAGAATATCCAAATGATCTTCAAGACCACCAAGGGTTCTCATTGCTCCACTCCCTCTGGATCTTCTAAATTTCTTATGAAGCGCATCAACTAGGATCCAATTTATAATTTTGGAGTTTTTCCTTTTTCCCTATGTTTATATTCAACAGTCACATTTATTTGTTTCATAATCCTCACTATAATCACTAGCACGATCAATTGCCATTTTTAGCCCAACTGAATAAAAGTGATAATGTAAAATTCAACTTCAGGTTTATCTCAAACTTGCCAAGGTCTTTAATGTGAAATTCTTTTCAGTTGCTTTTTGACTTGATATTTATTTTATGCAATTTCTCATCATTGTAAGATTTTCTTATAGCATATGTTAATGTGGATCATCATATAATTTTTGAATATAAAAAATCTGTGGATTGATCATCATTGATTGCTACTTGGATAAGGTAAGAGAAATTATTTACTTGTTTTCTTTTTCGTTTTTTACTAGTTACAGAGGATCACCAACTTTCTTAGAGTGACTGAAGTTATGATGTGAACATACTCAATATGCTTTCAATTACTGAAGTCCTGCTCCTCTTTGTCCTAAATTATTATGTTTGTCAAGTGACTCAGCATAGCAATTTGACCCTATCTTTACAGGTTTCTAAGCGTCCTCGCATGGGGATGACTGATTCATTTGTTCAGTCAGGAACAGGAATAATTTCGTCCATGCAAGAAGCATATAAGTCAGGGTATAATTCCATTGAAGTTAACAACTCAGCCATCGCAGGAGTGGTAAATGATTCTATAGGATCTCATTGGTTAGATGATGAAGACAGGGGTATTGGCATGGACATCCAAATACTTCTTTCTGAGTTTGGGGATTTTGGTGACTTTTTTATTGATGATGCTCTGCCTTTTGGTGAGGTATTCTCTTGTTCAGATATCATCATCATATTCACCTATTTTCATTCGTTTTTCATAAATTTGTTTTGCATTTTATTAGCCAATATGTTTTGTTATTTTCAGTGTTATAGTTCCGAATGAGGGGATTAGGACTGACCAAGCTTTGCCTGAATCTTACACCTGGGCATATGCAGCTAGATCTAAATCCTGCTTAATCTTGCCAGTAACAGGGCAGGACACCTTGGTTACCAGATTTATCGACTAGCCTAAGCTTTTAGATTGAGCCAAGCCCTGTATGTTTGTTTATGTAAGCCTGGTATTAAGTCCATGGCCTGGAGTCTGGCCTAGAAGTGCATCTCTATTGACAGTGTACTGTTGGCTGCTAATAATGCCCATTGGGTCAGGTTGGACCATTGTCACCTCCATCCTTTGTAAGTGTTTTGACTGAGAGTCATACAAAACACTTTCAGTATTTACTATGGATTTCTTCTGAAAATTTCGAAGTGGCATCACATATATATCATGATGAAGTTGCCCATTATCACAAGAAATACAGATATTCCTTTCCTTGTTATGTTTATTATGCCAAGAATTTACTCTGTCTGCTTGGGGTGCTGAATACAAGTATTTGACATGATGCACAACTGTAAAGTATTCATTTTATAACACTAATCAGTTCTGTTTTCTGCAGTATCCCCAGTTCTGTTTTCTGCACAACTGTAAATTCATTTTGGGTTATTGAAAGCAGTTCTCTTTTTTGCCTATCATTTTAATAAACTGATAGATCATTGTCAACTTGTGGATCTCACTTTTCTCCCTCCATATTTCTTAGCATTTCCAAGATTTAAATGATCTAAGTGAACATGTAACTATTTTATGTATTTATTTACTCTAAGCCTACCATTGGTTGGTCTGCCTTTCAAAAAATTACATTGATCTGAAACAAGAACAAGCTTTTATTCTTTTTTAGGTTATTGATTTTCTGATATGATTTGCATAAAGGCTGTTGGAACTCATTATGAACCATCTTTTGGTGAAGCCCCCAGGAACTGCAGAATCACAAGCTCTAATGTTTCCAGTTGCAGACTCAGGAGATGTAAGTGGTAGTCCTTGTACTGTAGGGATGGATGTAACAGATCAAATGTTTGTATCTGGATTTCCATCTTTTGATGGCTTTACTGCACCTCCTCCAGTTGTTATGGATGAGTCACAGAGCATAAATCAAGAAGTTATTCAGTCAGCAGCTCCAGGAAGTTTTTCTGCAGCACCCTCCACAAGTGAGTTTGACCATTTGTCTAAAGCTGAAGCCATTATGACATTCGCTGAAGAATATAGAGCTGTTGCAACCCATGCAACCGATTTGCCCTCGTCAATTTTCAGAAGCCCATACATGCCAAGTTCTAGGAAGTTGGATAGTTCACATTCAACCTCATGTGTTTATGTATATGGTGCAATGCCGCCGCCTTCTTCTTGTTTAGATGTCTCAGATGAGAAGCTTAGCGTGCCGGCGAATTCAAAAGCTGATCCTGGGGGGCATGAAGCAAGTTTCACTCAATACTCAAATAAATTTTATACTCTTGTTGAGTGGGGGAAAGAGAAGCTTGATGGTAGATCATTGACTTGTAATAATAGTGCTGCTTCTTGTGAGGTGGTAACACCATCTTCTTCTGTTTCTGGTTTCAGTTCTGCAAATGCTGCAATACTTTTCCAGAAGAAGAATGAAAGCACATTTGAAGCAGGACACCTGTTGTTGTCTTCAAAGACTGTGCTTGCTACTGAAGTTGAGTGCATCATGTTCCAAGCTTCTATGTGCAGGATGCGTCACATGCTGTTATCATTGAGTACTGTGCTACCTACTGGGCTGAGTAGATTAACTAGCAGTGCTATTTTGGATCAGCTCCCAGGGGACCCAAGCACAACAGGAGACAAGTTTTCTAGCAAGTATGAGGTAAAGAAAAAGGAATGCATACCAGTTAGAATAGCGGGTGATGTTGATGGAGGAATACTTGATGGGCCTGTTAATGCACCTGTTGGTGTTTGGCGTTCTGTTGGGGTTCCCAAAGGGGCTAAGTCCACAAATTCACCAAGTATTGACAATACACCATCTTTGCACCATACTCTTTTCAACGAGGAAGGTATGGTGACATATTCTCACAAACAACCTGTTGAAGAGCTTCTGGATGCTATGGCCTTACTTGTCCAACAAGCTACTTCATTTGTTGATGTGGCACTGGATGCTGACCATGGCGATGGTGTATATGGTTGGCTTGCACTACAAGAACAATGTAGGCGTGGATTTCCTTGTGGGCCTTCTATGGTCCATGCAGGCTGTGGTGGAGTTATGGCTTCTTGTCATTATCTGGACATTGCTGGCTCAGAATTACTTGACCCACTTTCTGCTGATGTAAGTTGATTTAAACCTGCTCTCAACTCTTTCACATTTTGTTTTTCTGTATTATGTGGTACTGTAAGATATTGTTAATGCTGCCTATCTATTGTTTATTCAACTATATTTGGATGTCATTTAATATATCTTTACTTTGTCTGAAGTCCAAAATGGATATATTGACCAAGGTGTCAAGAATTGGGAGGTGATTTTAAGAGACATCTTGGAGATGTATCAGAGAGATGCTAAGAGACACAAGACATGCTAAAGACAGCATGAATAAGCTTAGGATACATGCAATTCGCAGTAATTAGGTCCGACCATAGGATGTTAAGTGGTTGGACCATTATCCACTGCATGGCAGATTAGTTAGGGTCCAAATTTTGTGTACAAGTACGCCCTTGGTTCCCTGATTCCCTGTAAATTTTGAACTCAATTAGAATTAACTATGTTGCAATATAAAGCTTTTGAAAATTCAGTAAGTTTCATAATCGAAAGGATGGCTAAAAACACTGGAAAGATGCCAATACATTGGTGGTAAATGATTGGTTTTGCTGTCAAAATTGACATGTAACCAATCTAGACCATGCTCTTCCTATTCAATGGTTGGATTTGCCAAAATCATCCTTCCATGAGGCACATATGATGGTCAGTGCATGGTAGCCTCCCTGGGTGGACTGACCACAGGAAACTTTACCTAAATATAGATGTGGTAAGAGTCGATGGTTGAGGGCTTTTCCGACTCAATGTCACCCTCATCACTGATGCGGTTTTCGTCGTCAGGTGCATTTCTTCTGCTTTTTCTGCTACTGCTGCTGCTGTTGTTATTCTGTATCGGCTGTGTCAATTTTGTATTAAGTCGTTTCGATCGATAGTCGAGAGAGCTTGATACCAAAATCCTTCTTTTTTAATGTTTCATTTAGCAGGTTTCGTATTGACACCCCATATCCTAGTATAGTTTGATAAGTATCGAGACAATTCCTTGATATTGGCAGATGTGGTAAATGAGACTTCTGTGGATAATAACTTACAAATGCAGTTAAGGCAAGGTTTGAGGTCTCGGTTTCAGACATGGTTCGGTCAGAGGCTCAAAACTGAGTTGTCTTGGCCGATATCCGAGAGCACGGCGGATCTCAGCCGTGTTGGTGTATTTTATTTTCAGCCCTTGGTTTCGGTGGCCATATGGCTTAATCAGGTCCTGAAAATTGCAGGATAGCCTATTTTAGGCCTTATAAACATAATGGAACCCTTAGTCCCTTAAGTTTTTTTTTTTTTTAAAAAAAAAAAAAAAAAACCAACAAAAGAACTAACTCAAAATGGTAGTTTGACTTTTGAGTTTTGACATATGGTTGGTAGTCTACGCTGTATATATATAGTCATATGGCCTATCTCATACAATCTTTAGTACTCGAATACATATAATTTATTTAAAATCCTAAATAAGTCATACGAGCATGTGAAAAGACATGAAATTATAAACCTTTAAATAAATCATACATCAAACATTATTTATTACGAAGAGTCAAAGGGTGATATATATAAGACTATTAGATTATAAGAGTGAACAATATAAGCAACAATGCCAGTGAGTCACCTAGTCTTGGAATGAGTGCCGGGCCTGATCAAAACCATTAGAATGTTGCTGATGTCGAACGAAGTTTTCCTCTCACTGAATCACAAAAACTTACCATGTCATAGTATGACGTAAAAAACATTCTAAGTCGTCCACAACAGCCCTATAGATGGAATCGTTAACATACAGCCATACAGGGGGTACCCTAACATAGAGCACCCTATATCTCTGAACCGTGCAGAACTCGAGTGAGAACCACTACTACTGGATGGCTGGGGGGCCGGGAACCTGAAGATGCTGCGCACAAATCCTGACCCGGTGTGTGACTGACCCTCATACTCAGAGACAGGGGGTAATGATGACAAAGAGCCAACCTGCCCAAACTAACCATACCCAGTATAGTGACTATCATGATGCAGTTCGACCGAGACAACTCAGTTTTGCAGCAAACCGAGACAAAACCTTAGGGGAGTTTACAAAATACAAAGTTTCGATTGGTTTTAACCAGTTTTGACAATTTCAATAGTTTCGACCAATTTTAACCAACCCAATTTCAGTAGTTTCGACCAGTTTTGACCAGTACATCACATGTCGAGTTTTACCCAAAAAATACCAGGTTTCAACCAATTTCGGTTTCTGGCTGGTTAAAACCTACGTCGGCACCAAAATCTTTGTCCTTCGTGACTATGGTTGGAACCGGTGCTCCACGTACCATATGGCCCATATCCATATGACGGTGCATGCCACTGCTACCCATACCTACTACCCTCCATGCTCATACCTCCGAGACTATTAGTCAAACTTGACATTGATGTCATGGACTCTAGTGTATCATCCTAATGCTCAAGTGGTGCTACAAATACGCGACGCGGGCCTCCTGAGTAGCCTGTAGTCCATGCATGTGTGCGGGTACGTGCACCTTGGTCATCATCCTGTGTGGCATGATTATAGTGAGTCTTGGCCTATAAAGTAGACTGGCTCTGGCTCTGGCTCCGGCTCTGGCTCTGGCTCAACTTGGAATTGGTACCTCTTGCACAACCCCCATGATCACCACCATTACTAGAATGCGACCACTTGGGGTCCTCACCATCCTGACCAGCTTGAGACTCGCAAGGTCGCGGTGTCTGTGAATACACACGGTCCTCGCGAGATGACATATACTCATCCACATCCATACCCATCTGACTAGCTATCTCTGGGTCTAGCCTACCCTCAACTTGATCCATAATAGGCTCACCTTGATCTTTCACCCACTGGTATAGGGGATCCTCATCATCTGAGTCAAATCTGAAAAATGTTGGTAAGCTCGATTGGTCGTTATTACCCTTTGCGCCTTGGTGTATGTGCTATATCCTCGGTCTCATGTTATAATGCACGTACACCAATTGCTCCAGTCGTTTGTGGCCCAGTCGGTAATGCCTCTTGGAGTGGATCATTGAGAATGTACTCCAGTTGCGCTCACATCTGGAGGCAGAAGAAGTCTGAGAAAGCATTTCTGACTGCTAGCTTTCTCAAGTTAGGTGAGTCTCTCCCATAGAGAGCCCATCATTTGGCTGCATTACAAATTTAGATTATTAAGATTAATTAAAGGTATATGAATTCAATGAAGACAATATGACAAATAAATGAATAATGCACGTGGACCTAGAATGAATTGTAGCTGCACGATCGAATCTCCCCTCAGCATCTCTGAAGTTATTTATCTATACTCATTTCATAGTTCAAACATGGCTTAAGTTAGTACACAATAGAGTATAGGGTAATTACATTCCTAAAAATTAGTGACTATTTTGGTCTCGCTTTTTTTTTTTGGGTGAATAAATATATTACCAAACCCTAGGAGGGGGCAGGGGGAATATACAAGGAGAAGGGGAGAGAGAAGAGAGGGGGGGAAGAAACAAAATCAAGCCATCCTAGAAAAAGGAGGCCGCAAAAGAGAGAGGTCTGAAACCCAGGTAACTACAATGTGCTTGTTCCTTGGGGTGTCAGTATAAGATCTATGGGGTAAGGTGCTAAGCTTAGAAGAGACATCGAAAGAGATGTCTTTTCAAATCGAGTCAATAGATCTTGATTTGGAAGTTCATCTCCTAAGATTCCTCTCCATCCAGATATGGTGAACAACAGAGCCAAAAACGAGCTTTCCAACCATGTCATAGAGAGTGCTGCCTTTGAAGGTCTTGATCATCCAGAGCCATTCTCTATCAAAGGGTAAGTGTCTCCTGCTGCTGGGTCAAATGGACAAGAGGGCTATTTTCCAGATGGTAGATGTAAAGGTACAAGCAAAGAAAAGGTGGGCAGTGTCCTCAAAACCATTCCAACAGAAAATGCAGTAGGGGGAGACAAGGATGTTTCGGTGAAGGAGGAAGGCTTGGGTTGTGAGGCATAGGTTAAGCGATCTCCAGGTCGGAAGGCTATGACGAGGGATGAGGCCTTTGAACCAGACTAGGTTGTTCCAAGGGACGGGAGGGCTAGGGTTACGAACAAAATTCCAAGCCGAACTAAGGCTAAAGCGGCCAGAGGGGGAGGGGACCCAAATAACCTTGCCCATTAGAGTTTGGGGGGGGGGGGAGGGGAGGAGGGGCGGGAGAGTGGACCAGATCTGAGAGAGGATAGGGATGGGGGGGAGGGAGGTAACCAAGAGCCAAGAGAGATGATGGAGGATAGGGGGCAGATTTGGGAATGCCAGAGGAGTAGATTGCTCTAGGGCCAAAGACATTGTAGAGAATTCCAAGGGGTGCAAGGGGTCGAGCCAAAGAGAGGTCAATGATTCATCAACAACAGCCGAGGAGAAGAATCTTTCGCCAGACCCAGGAGGAGTCAGAGTGGATGGGGACAGTCCAGATGGAATTGTTTTTGAGGTGATGGGAATAGACCCAGTTGACCCAGATGGAGTCATGCCTAGAGGAGATTTTCTAGATAAGCTTGAGGATTCCAGCAATATTAGAATCTCGGATGCGGCGAATGCCTAAGCCCCCTTCAGCCTTAGGAAGGTAAATGGATTTCCAGCTGATTGGATGTAGAAAAATTTGGAGGCTTCTTTCCCTTTCCAGAGGAAGGCACAAAATATGTTTTCCAAGGCCCTGATAGTGGCTTTGGGGATACCAAAGATGCCACATCAGTACGTGTAAGATGATTGGAGCACCGATCTGATGCATTCAAGCCTACCCGCATAGGAGAAGAGTTTGCCTTTCCAAAGCTGGAGATGCTTACGGATATTGTCGAGTATGGGGGTGCAGTGGTGGCTGGAGAGCCTAATAGGGATAAGAGGAAGGCCCAAGTACTTGACAAGGAGAGCTCCAATAGTGAAGCTAGTAAGGCGTAGGAGGGCGTCTTTGTTAGAGTCAGGGATGCTTGCCAGGAAAATTTTGGACTTGAGGAGGTTGATACGGAGGCCGGAGAGGTCTTCAAAAAGGCGGAGGGAAGGCATGATGGTGGAGATAGAGGAGGGGAAAGTCTTAGAGAATAACATGAGATCATCGGCAAATGCCAGGTGGGTGAGGTTGAGTTACTTGCATTTGGGGATGGGGGAGATAAGGTGGAGATCCGTTTTGGATTGGAGACTCCTAGAAAGTACTTCGAAAGCCAGGGAGAAAAGATAGGGGGAGAGGGGGCAACTTCGCGAATACAGACTTTGGAGTGGAAGAATCCAGCAGGGGAACCATTAACCAGGACAAAGTAGGAGGGGGAGGAGATGTAGGCGAAGATCCAGCGGACGAAAGCAGGGGGAAATCCCATTAGGGAGAGCACATCACAGATGAAGTCCCAGCGGAGGGAATAAAAAGCTTTGTGGAGAGATCTTCATAAGGGCGGTGGGCAAATGAGATTTACGATCGAAACCTCGCACAATCTCCGAATAGAGAATAATATTATCCGCAATACTTTTCCCATAAATGAAGACCGATTGATTGGGGCTGACCAGGGAGGGGATGACAAGCTGAATCCTATTGGCAAGAATCTTTGCAATGTACTTGTAGAGAAGGTTGCAAAGGGAGATAGGTCTGAAATTAGACAAGGAGGAGACTCCATCCTTTTTGGGGATGAGACAAAGGAAGGTTTGGTTGATCTGGGCAAGTTGGCTGGGTTTAAAGAAGAAGCTACAAATAGCTTTAAAGAGATCTCCTTTGATGGAGTCCTGGCAACTGAGGAAGAAGCCCATACTAAAACCATCCGGACCATGAGCTTTGTTGGATTTGTGGGAGAGAATAGTTTTGGAAATCTCATCATCAAAGGGGATGGGCAGAAGGAAGTCTATAAAGGAGGGGGGACAAACTTTTTAATGAGGTTCGGGGGAATGGGGGAGGGGGGGGGGGGGAGGATGGGATTGAAGAGGGAGGAGAAGAAAGAGGCCGCTTCAGCTTTGATGTCAAAGACGGAGGAGATGGGGGTTCCATCCTGAGCGAGGAGCTGGGTAATAGAGTTGGAATTCAGCCAGGCTCGCAAGGAACGATGGAAATACGCTGTGTTAGAGTCTCCTAGCTCTAGCCATTTGATTCTGGATTTTTGGCACAAGAAGCTTTCTTTTGGAGAGAAAGAGAGAAGAGTTCCTCAGAGAGCTTTTTTCTTCCAAAGCAAGCTCAGGGAGGAGGAGAAGGAATATTGCCAAAGGTGGATAGGTTCCATTGCTTGAGAACAGATTTGGTGTGACAGAGCTTTCTAGCAAAGGCTGTCACGCCCCCATCCTATTAAAGGGTAGTTTGCAATAAAGGGGGTGATTGGGACGACAGGTGTCATCCCAATACACCAGGATCACAGATACAGTGTCCCGAGCCACAGCCCACCCAGTTATCAAGTCATGATAACATCAGAGAATGTATCCAATGGAATAAATCATTCCAATTACAGAGTTAGCGGAAGCGAAAATCATTTAAATCATATAAATATAGAGCATCGGTTCTCTAATGATAACACATAATACAGTTACAATATCCCGTATCCATCCATTTATCTCCGTACATTTACACATGAAGTTCATACATGAATGAAGATGAATACAGAAATAAATATTTAAATCACGCCACTAGGGCATCATTCTTGGGTGTACATCGACATCCAAGTCCCAGCCACCGGCTCCACTTGATTCGCATCCGTAAGTGCTCATCAAGAGAATACCTGCATATCAACTAAAAGGGGTTGCGCAACGGGGTTAGCTCCACAAGCTGGTGAGAGAGCAAAGGGGAATGCACATACAGACAAACACGCAATTTCGAACAATTCATGATGCATGTAAATGTTAGATTCATTTTCCACCTAGCACACAAATTCTATATGAACATGTTGAATTTGGAAGACATACAATTTTTAATTTATATCTATGGTAAGTTCTTCCTCGGTCTATAAGAGGAACCAAATTGTGATATCCTTCCAACCAGAGATGTAGTTCCCAGAGTCAGTTGAACCCTGTAAATGTTGCACCACTAGTTTTTGGTTTATATTTGGAGCTTGATGCATTACCTAATTTCCCACAAGAAGAAGAAGCATGACCTAATTGAACCAGTTAATTTGTCTGGTTTTCTATTGGAACTGGACAACCTGGGTAGGATTGCCTGGCTGACTCTGTAATTAAGCAAATATTGGAGTTTTTCTTTATATATTTAGGATGACATCAGTTTGACCTACGTGGAGTTTCTGGTTGAGCTAGGTCCTGCCCCAATTAATGGTTTTGTGCCCAGTCCGATCCGGTTAATATTTTCATTCTAGTGATTGAGCTATAGTTCATCTGTGTTCTTCAAATCTTGCTGAAGTGTTTTCACTGGTCTCGATTCCATATAAAAAATTATAACAGCAAAAGTTGGAACATAAATGTACCTTGGGAGGAGCTGCCGTCTGTTTCTGGGTGTCGATGAATTGACATAATTTAAATGATTTTTTGTTTATGGTCACTTGAAAGCAGTTTTCTGGAACATGTATTAGATGTAGACCTTCGAAGCTGTCAAGGCAAGAGTTAAGGACAAAGCCTTCTGGTTTCAGGCCACACTTGATGCAACCTGATTAGATCAGTCTGCAGTTAATAGGCCCAAAAGGAATGAGTCTATTTAAAGTGATGATATCAATTGGATCTGATCTTGAAATTTAATGAGATACGTTTAAATAGGAATTAGTAAAAGATGAAGAGATCTGATTTTTTTAGCAGATTATTCTATTAAAGGAAATAAATCAGATAATAAGTGTCAGGGGGAAGAATAAAGTGGAGATATCGATTGAAGGAAGGGGAGAGAATAGGGGAAGAAGCTTAAGACAAGTAAATAAAATCAAGAGAAGAAGTCGGTAGCAACAAAGGGTTGATTAACCAAGGATTGATTGCATATTTATAGAAGAATTATCCCTGAGAAAACCAAATACCCAGGGTCAATTTTCAGATGTTCATCTGGTTATTGACAAAATCACGGCCAGAGTTGCAAATTGGGCAGTGGTAATGAATATAATTTTGAGAATACTGAATACTTTTTTACCACTAATCTCTTCAAGGGAGGTGTTAAGGGAGGCTGTGGAGTTAGTCGGATTTATGATGCACTTCCCTCCCAAAAAGAAATCCTAAGGATTCATCAAATTGAATGTGGATTTGCATGTTTCCTGGGGAACTGGAGCCATTGGGTACAAAAGTATAATTAGATGCCCGGATGGTAGAGTCATTTGAGCTTTATCTGGCCTTATTAGAGAAGTGAGGTGAGAACTGACGGCCTTAAAGGTGGGGAGGTGATGCAATCAAAAAGGAATTTCACCGTCTTTTAAAGTACTTTAATTTTTTGATTGGCAATCAAAACCAAAAAAAGAGACAAATAGAAGAGAAAGTGAAAGATAAAAGAACAGGGGCAGCACTAGCAAACCATGGGGCATAATGGAGGCCAAGAAACAGACACACTGCATCCATCTCAACCCCCTGCTTCAACCCCGCTGAGATGGTGGTTAGAGAAAAATTTGACAGAGATATAGAAGGGGGTGTTTTTTGTGTGATTTTTTCCCTTGAATTTCCTTTTGAAGAGTCATGTCATTTTTACAAAATGAATATTCACCACAAATATGCCCCTCAGTTTGGTTGTCATAAAAATTCTTCTAGCATAATTCCTCACTTCCAGGAAACTTGATACCAAACTTATACTGTTTACTTGTCCAGATGGATTGACCACCTATATTTCTTTAACAAAATTAATATATTATGTGTTTCACTGACTAAATTAATGACAACAATCCCATATTATTCATTGCCATTAATTAAATCCATGGAATTTCTTGTTACAGGTTAGTGCATCATCTGTAATTAGCTTGCTACAGTCAGATATCAAAGCTGCTCTAAAGTCTGCATTTCCAAATATGGATGGCCCATTATCAGTAACTGATTGGTGCAGGGGCCGCAGTCAATCAGGCGATGCAGGTACTGTGTGTGATGGATATTCTGCTGAATCCAGTTTAAGTGAATCTAAAGATGCTTCAAGTGCTGTTACTTTAGCCATTGGGGAACCAATTAGCCCATCACAGTCATCAACTGGTGGTTCTTCTGGCCCAAAAGGTAACTTTTTGCTTTACATACGTGATGAATTTCTTGATATTCGATGTAGACATGTAGTAACACAATTCAGTTCAATTTTTCAGTGTCTAGCACAACTGATGGAGCCAGAGCGGAGGAAACGTGTCAAAGAAGATCAAACCCAGAAATTTGTGGTTCAGAGACAGAAATGCAGATTAGCTTTCCTCGTCTCAGGCCAACACTATATGTGCTTCCATTCCCTGCTATACTTGTTGGGTAGGGGTCCCAGTTAAATCTTGCTTCTTGTTCCTACTGATTTTAGCTTCTGCTGAAAATCTACAAGAAGCCTTGTGAAGTAAATTTTAGGGGAGTTTTGTTTGTTTTCCCATAGGTGGTCTACCACATTATACCATGTGGTACATAAGCTGGAGTTATGTGGCCCACCATTGATCGATTTCATTGTAGGAAATCTCATAAGTCAACCTATTGTAACAATTGGAGCTATATTAGTTTTATTTTGAATTGCTAGGAGGAAACGTCGGTTATTATCAGAATAAGGTCTGTAAAATGGATGACCATGTTAGTCTTTTTGGATTAAATTTCTGTCTTCTAGGAGAAATGTTTTCAATGGTGGCTTTCAGCCTTTTGCTTGTGTACCATTTATATTGGTAGGATGTTGCAGTCTGTAGTATAGTCTTCCTGAACATTTTAAAAGTGACACAACTATAGCTAAAGATAAGCATAAATTACTGTTTCTGTAATAGGTACCAGGATGATTGGCTGAAGACATCAGCAAGCTCTCTACAACTATGGGAAAAGGCTCCTTTTGAACCATATGCTCTGCCAAAACCCGTAAGATTCTCAATAGAAGTCATGGTTTTCGTTATAGTTGCCTTCTTCCTTGTTTCTGGGTGGTGAAGGTTGTGGTTGGGGTGTGACAGAAACAGATATTAAATAAACTGGGTTTATTTTTTTTTTTCTTCTTTTTCATTTTATGATAGTTATTTATTTATTTTTTTATAACTGTTGCAGATGACTTATTATGTTATATGTCCAGACATTGATCCCCTTGTCTCTGCTAGTGCTGATTTTTTTCAACAATTAAGCACCGGTGAGTTTGATAGATGTGTGCTTGATTCCATCAATTAAAATATAGTGGCTGTGGTATGAATTTTGTATTAAGTAGTTTCAGATCTGAACTTGTTTTTTCGTAGGACTTCTGATTGTTCTAATCTTCTTTGGGGAATTTAGAATCTGTTTTACCTGTACATTTGAAAATATAAACAACCTCCGTCTTGTACACATTACTCTTGGGTACAAATGGCTTTACCTAAATCATATCCTTGTTGTGCCTGTAATATAGGAGAAAAGTGCATGTTTCTAGTTGGTTCTAGTTGTGCCTTTTTTTTCTTCCCAATTTTTTATTTTATTGTTGTTATCTGATAAGTAATATTGTTTTTGAGAGATTTGATTCTTTTCCTTGCTGCAATAACCTGTTCTCTCTGGTATGATTTTTTTTTTGAAAAGAGATTTTATCTAGTGCTTCTGAGTGCAACTTGAAGCTTTGTTTCTTTTCCTTGGTGCAATAACTTCTTGTCTTATTGGATTATTGTTCTTGAAGAATTTTGGGGAATAGAGATTAATAAAATCTGTTCTCTCTGGTATAAATTCTTTGAGTAGGTCTTTGTTTTCTGCTGCTTGCGTTGTAATATGAGACTCCTCTTTTTTTTTTTTTGCCTTGTCACCAGTACAGATCTTAACTTTCTTGATGCAGATCTGAAGACCAATGTTTGATGTAATTAGAGTTTTTTAAATTGAACCGGGTCCAATTGTTGGTTCAATTGAGTCATGTTGGTTTAGTGGTCATGTGATCACTTAAGTGATCATGTGACTCTTTATTTTTTTATATTTTGTCATTTGTTTAGAAGTCATGTGGCAACTTAATGGTCCCAATTCCTCTCCACGGTTTTGGAGAAGGAAAGAGTTGGTGTAATAGTTGGCTAGGGGAATATTCACACTCCTAGGCTGTTTAGGAATTGGCATATTGGCAATAATAAAGTAATTTTCATGGGGGCTCTCTCACTTCACAATTTTGAAAAAATACTCTTAAACTGCTGCTGCAACGTGTCTTCTCCAAGGAGATTTGTCTTGTGTTTGATCAAGGCTGACGGAATCGGTGTTTAATCCGATTGACACTTTGCGGTGTGAAGCCCGGGTGGTTTGATTTGGTTACTTGTTTTCTCCATTGCTGTTACGTTCAAGTTCTGATTCAAATTCTAGTTTCAAGAGTAACTCTACAACAACAAAGTTCTGTTCAAGTTTGTTCTTCAATCTACAACTGTGAACCTGAATCAAACCCTAACCATCCTCTTCTTATCTTTTAAACCACCCACAACCAGCATAGCATCACCCACCCATCAGAATACTACTAAAAGCTGACCGAGTGTCCTTCTAGCCCTTTGGAAGACTCGATCCAAACCTGATCCTATTCTGTCCACTACCCTAGAATCTCCATTCATTTCTCTTTCCAAAACCTAACCCTAACTCAACCAACCTTGCTACCGATTCTGTTCAGCAGCCTTAGGCTGGTTATTTGTTAACAAGACCTTCACTGGAAGACTCCCCTACATCAACTTACCTTAACCCTAACCTCAAACCCTAGTCCCCATGAAACCCTAACCCTAAATTTGACCTTTTCCATTAATTTAACCCTAACCAAATCTCCCTTAGGTTGATTATTTTCAATCTAGATTTCTTCTTTCAGGATTTTACTTGCCCTATAATTTTTTTCTTCCATTTATCTCTCATCCCCTCCCCCCCCCCCCCCCCCAAAAAATAAAAAAATAAAAAAGAAGTGAATAAAGATCCCATCCCCATTGTGCACGACTGTGAAAGACAGTTACCTAGAGGGAACCACCACTACAACCAGCATATCTTGTTCACGCATCCTCAGCTACATTGGTCCTCCTTAGCATTTTGAAATGCTTAGGCACGTGAGTTAAGCCTAACAATCATGCTGTTTTTGAATATGTGATCTAGGACAGCTGACAGACTTACAGTGATGGGGAAAATATTATCATTGAATAGGGTCTTACGACTTACGAGATAGTAAAAATTAGGGGAAGAATGCAAAAATAGATATTGTTATGGGTGTGAACAGTGCCTGTGAAAAGTAATCTTTAGGAAAAAGAAGACGAGTGAGATATGTTTACCACAAACAGATATAAAGTTTGCCATCAAATAGTAAAATAAGAGACCCATTCCCTTCTCCATTATTCCATAAAACCGTTCCATTAATTGCAAGGTTGTCAAAGCGTCTCCTAGGCGACGCCTAGGCGTCCTAACCACTTTTCTGATGGTCGCTGCCCAGGTGATTTGTTGGTGTTACCTCAGTTTTAACCACCCTCGACTGCCTTGGTTCGCCTAGCGCTTTGACAATATGATATGATTAATTGATTGAAAATATAAGGGTTACATACTTCATACAGAGTATAGACACATGTGCCATAAAAAATAGAAACTTCCTAGCTACTAAAGCACTCCTAACTTTAGTCTCCTTCTTAATGAAACGAATCCTCTTTAAAAATAGAAACTCCTAAAAAGACTTCTTAAATCAACTTAAGACTTATCCTAGAAAATAGAAACTAGACTTTCTACAAACATGTTACGCTCCCTAAGACTTGGAAAATTGAACTGAATTTGTACTTCCCCTATAACTAATATTTAGACCTTATATTTGGGCCTATGATAACCAAACTCATAAACATAAAAAGCCCACCCAATGTGATATCAAAACTACGACTGTTTCTGTAACTTGCATCAATAAGATTAACAGAAATCGATATAGCTGGTGCTGGTTGGAGAGCTGAAATCAACTCCAGTGGGTTGTTTTTAAAAAATGAATGGGGCAAAGCTTGAGTGAAGAGAATTTTTGGTATTAGAGTATGTAAGATTGTGGAGGGAGTTTTAACTGAAAATAGAAACAATTATTGAAAAGCTAGATGATACTACTAGCCAATCTAGATTCCAGATTGGAATCAAAGATCAGATCAGCTGCTCCGTGGGCCCAGATCTGAAATATTTTCCTGATAAATCAGGGTTGAAAAGTCTTGCTGGTTTATTTATTTCAGCAGCCTGCAAATAGGGATGAAAGAAGAATAAAGCAAAGTAGAAAGAGAAGAGAAACAGGCAAGAGAAGAAATCAGGTTTGGAATATCAATCCTGTGAGCGAAGCTCAAAATCTCCAGAACTCGTAGTAAAAACTCATATTCTTTACTTATATCATCTCCAATTGATGGGGAGTGTATTACATATATGAAGACCTAAAATTTTTACATTGACTTATAGAAGGACTCCTAATCACTCTTAACACATGAAAAGTAAATAGACTAAAATTAGAACTCAATCTAATTATGAATTATCCTAATCTAACACAAATACTTAACTACTAATCATGTGTACCCCCATGGATCTAGAATTTGGGCGTTAAAATTGAGTCCATTACAAATAAAAACATGTAAAACAAAAGTCCATAACCAAATACTATCAAAACAGGTCCTAATGTTGCACCGTAACTGCATTACTAGACCAAGGGGAAGGAGGGACTAGAAAGTGGAGGTACTGTCATCTGATGAGAGCTCAGGGTTGTTATGAGTTGATTTTCAAGTAGTAACCACCCATACATTTTGTACAATTTGGTTACTGATACAAAGAAAGAGGAAAAAGTAAATAAATAAAAAGAAAAAACGGAATAACCTTGAAACATGTGGGCCTCCCCGATTTTCGTGAAAGAAGTGATTCACAGTGACAGACCCTTGTAGAAATCGATTTCTCTACAGGCTGGATAGTCTTGAAATAGCCTGGATATTTTTTCCTCATATTGGATTAGCAATCTGGGTGGTCTTCAAAGGGAAGCTTGCCCCTTTTCTCTTCTAGAAGAAATCAAGTAATTATGTACTTGGGGATAACCCCCGGATGTTATTTATCTTGCAACAGTAAGTTCTTCGGACTTGTGATATTTGAAATGCTTTTTTCGTAGATATCAAAAGGATATTGTTGCCAGAGAACACTAGGCATATAGTATAAGAACAAAAAGAACAACAACAGCAGCCACATTAGCAATGAATGGAAACTGATAAGTGATAATATACAACAATGACAAATTTCTATGCTGGAAACGAATAAGAAACAAGAAACTACTTGTGGGATAGGGTCCAATTACAGGGCATATCTGATCACCCTTCCCTTGTGATATTTGAAATGTTAGTTCATAGTTCATTCTTCTCTTCACTATCTTGTTTATTTTTTGTAGATAGTCCTCTAATTCCTATGCTATTGATTTTATGTGAGATCAATACATGCAAAGTCTCTTTCCTTGTATGTTTCTGTGTCATGCCATTCATAGCAATAACAAATGGCTGAGTTGGGTGGTGTAAATGGGATAGAGGGAGCACAATGTTGAGGGAGAATGAGAGGGACACCATTTACTTTCTGAAACCATAACCCAATTCACATTCTGAGACATGATCTAAACGATACCAATCATGGTTAGGTCTGGGGGAACCATTTTAATAAGGTTGCAGATGAGGGACAGAACCCTCGAACTTTAATTGCCTCACTTTTCTGCCAACCCAGACTTGATGAAGTCGAATCATTTTACATGCCTGTCTGTTGGTGCACCTAATTTCATGCCCAACCTTGGGTGCACAAATTGAAATTTTAATGAGGCCAAAATGATTATTGCATTTTCTGTCTTGATGCATTTCTAGAAAATTAGTCCTGTGCTTTCAATCTAACGCACCCCATCTTTGGCAGTTTATGAAACATGCAAACTGGGAACTCATGCACCGCAAAATGTGGGAGGCCAGTTGGACCAGGCCTCAGGGAAAGGTTCACCTTGTGGTTTTGTTTTTGTTGATTGTCCCCAATCAACGAAGATAGAAAACAGTAATGCTTCTATTATGGGCTCAATAAGTGATTATCTTTTGTCTTTATCAAATGGCTGGGAGTTGGCAAGCTTTCTTAAGTCTCTCTCCAAGGTTCTCAAGGCTCTCAAACTTGGTTCAAATTTGAGCACAAATCAAAAAGACAGTGTTAGTGGTCCTTGCACGGTAAGTTGTTAACTTTTGATAATTCTTCATTGCAGATGGAAAATAATAAATTTTGTTTGGTCAACTTGTGCTGGACTCCTACCTTTCCTCTATTCTTTGCTTTAATCTACCTGGATGTTTCATTTAAGATAATGTTGGCATGTATTTTTTATTTATTATTTTGTATTGCTATTTTCTTCTTGTAGAGATAATTGAATTAGGGTAAGACTCTGTTGATCCTTAGATCACACAGGCCTTGTATTTATATTAAGTAGAATGATAAGGATCCAAGTACAAATAGGAATCAACCTCAGTCCTAATCATATTAGGGATTCCTAGTACAACTAGGAATACCAAACTAGGATTCGGTTGAGGGAGATAAACAATAAAAAAGGAGAAAAATAAAAGAGAAAAATAAAAGGGAATAATAAGGAAACATCCTAATCTAACTAGGGGTACTTCCCCAATCGGTTAGGAAGCAGTCCTAATAGAATTAGGACTGCTTACCCCAATCGGATAGGGGATAAGTAACCTATTTCAACACTCCCCCTCAAGTTGGAGCATATATATCATGCATGCCCAACTTGACTAATATAGGATGAAACAGCTTGCTACTCAGTGCCTTAGTTAACACATCAGCTAGTTGATCAGTAGACTTCACAAAGGGAACACAAATGAGGCCAGCTTCAAGCTTCTCCTTGATGAAATGTCGGTCAACCTCCACGTGTTTAGTACGATCATGCTGGACAGGGTTATGAGCAATGCTAATGGCTGCTTTATTGTGACAATAAAGCATCATAGGAAGATGGACAGCAACACCGATATCCTGCAATAATCCTCTAAGCCACAGAAGTTCACAAATGCCTTGTGCCATCGCACGGAACTCGGATTCAGCACTAGACCTTGCCACAACATTCTGCTTTTGCTACGCCATGTGACAAGGTTCCCACCCACAAAGGAACAAGAGCGAGATAGATTTCCTGTCGGGGAACCAGCCCAATCGGCATCAGTATAGGCTTCAATCTTCAAGTGACCATTGGAAGATAGAAGAATTCCCTTTCCTGGAGCCGACTTCAAATACCTCAAAATACGACGGACTGCATCCAGATGAGAGGAATAGGGATCATGCATGAACTGACTCACCAAACTTACAGCAACTGCAATGTCAGGACGTGTGTGAGAAAGGTAGATTAGTTTGCCCACTAACCGCTGATAAGCACCCTTGTCAACAGGTTCACCTTCTTTCTCCCTAAGTTTTGTAGTAGCTTCCATAGGAGTATCTGAAGGATGACAACCAAGCAGCCCTGTCTCAGTCAATAGATCAAGGACATATTTCCTTTGGGAAAGAAAGATGCCCTTTGAAGATCGAGCAACTTCTATCCCTAGAAAATATTTTAAGGAACCAAGATCTTTGACCTCAAACTCACGGCCAAGAAGAATTTTCAAATCCCTGATTGCAGCATCATCATTACGAGTGACCACAATATCATCCACATAGACTATGAGAAGAGTAACCTTGTTACCAAGTCGTCTGATAAACAACGTGTGATCAGCATTGCTTTGCTTGTAACCTGCTGAGATCATGGCCTTATGAAATCTGCCAAACCAAGCGCTAGGTGACTGCTTTAAACTATAAAGGGCACGCTTCAATTTACAAACCCTGCCCTTAGTCCTGTCATTAGAGAATCCTGGTGGAATGTCCATGTATACCTCCTCCTCAAGCTCTCCATGGAGGAAGGCATTTTTGACATCTAATGTGAAGATCCCACCCAAGATTTGCAAGACAGATAATAGCACCTGACGGTGTTGAGCTTTGCCACGGGTGCAAAGGTCTCCCGATAATCAACTCCATAAGTCCGAGTGAACCCCTTTGCAACCAGACGTGCCTTATATCGATCCACAGAACCATCAGCCTTCTGTTTAACCACAAAGACCCATTTACATCCAACTGGTTTTTTTCCTGGAGGAAGATTCACAAGTTCCCATGTATTATTTTTATTCAGTGCTCCCATTTCTTCCAAAATCGCTGCCTGCCACTTTCCATCTGTAGAAGCTTCCTGCCAATTTTTAGGAATCGAAACAGAAGAGAGAGAAGATACAAATGCACTAAAAGAAGGAGAAAGAGAACTGTAAGAGACAACCCGAGAAATAGGATGTAAAGTACAAGTCCTAGTACCTTTGCGATGAGCAATAGGTAGGTCGGAGGAGGAGGGATTACCAAGAGATGGAGGATCTGGATCTGGAGCCGGCAAGTGAATGGGTATTGGTGCTAAAGTGGATTGCATCTGCCCTCTGTTGGTTCTGCCCCTTGTGTAGGTGAGTATGTTGGAGTTGTCAATTCTCTTCTGAAATTCACCAATAGTTCTCTGCATTGGAGTCAGCTCCCCCTGAATAGGAACATTAACATCACTATTTTCTATGGTCTCCCCCTGTAAAGGATTCCCAGTAGGTGAGGGAGGAACAGTCAGAGAAGGTGGGGCAATGTCCGAAGGTGACTGGGCAGCAGCCGTGGGAGGCTGGGCAGCAGTCAAAGGAAGCTGGGCAGCAGCTGTGGGAGGTTGGGCAGTAGCCAAAGGGGGCTGGGCAGCAGCTAGAGGAACCTCCAGTGGAGGAATCTCAAAAGGCACATCTTCACATGTACTCTCCCCCTGAAGAGGTGGTGAAGAATAGAAAGAAAGCGTCTCATGAAAAACCACATCCATACTAACCAAGGTACGGCGGGAAGGGGGATGGTAACACTTATAACCTTTCTGGGTCGGAGAATAACCCAAGAAAATACAACGGAGCCCCCCTAGGCTCAAGTTTGCCAGGGGAGCTAGTATTCCTAGCATAGCACACACACCCAAAGACTTTGGGAGGCACAATAAAGGAGGAATGGCCCAATAAAATATCAGAGGGAGTACGGGAACCAAGAACCCGAGAAGGTAACCTATTGATAAGATAGGCAGCAGTGAGGACTGCATCCCCCCAATATTGAGAGGGAACAGTCCTCGCAAACATCAAAGCCCTGGCCATTTCCAGGAGGTGACGATTTTTTCTTTCTGCCACGCCATTCTGGGCAGGGGTATCAACACAGCTAGTCTGGTGAATAATGCAATGGTCAGCCAAATACTTTTGAAATTGGGACTCAGTATACTCAGTTCCATTATCACTTCTCAATATTTGGAGAGTAGCCTGGAACTGAGTTTGTATCATTTTATGAAAATGTTGAAAACAGGAGAGAACCTGATTTTTAGTGTGCAAAAGATAAACCCAAGTGTTCCTAGAATGGCAATCAATGAAAGACACAAACCAACGATGACCAGAAATAGATGGTTTACGACTAGGGCCCCAAACATCAGAGTGTACCAAATTAAAACAAGTAGAACTTCTTTTATTTGAAATAGGATAATTGAACGTGTCTGCTTGGCCGAACACGGCCTCACAAAAAAGTCATCCTTAGTACGTAGGGTGACCAAACTAGGAAATAAATGAGCTAAAATGCCTAATGGGGGTGACCTAACCGAGAGTGCCACCGGTAGAGTTCAAGAGACCAAGGAGTTCTGATGCGGCGGAGATGGTGGTGGTGATGGAGAGAAGCGACCGTCATCAAGCGTGACACACCACCATGCACTTTACCCAATCCAATCGTCTTCCCAAAGTCCAGATCCTGAAATACACAATGAGAAGGAAAAAAAGTGACTTTACAGTTAAGATCACGAGTAATACCACTAATGGAAAGGAGGTTAGTAGTAAAATTAGGTATGTGCAAAACAGAAGTCAAGGGAAGAGAAGAAGTGCATTGTATGATTCCTGTTCCAGATATGGAGGAAAGGGAACCATCAGCCACTTTGACCTTATCTTTCCCAGAAGTGGGAGAATATCTGTTAAACAGACTAGAGGAACCAATCATATGATCTGTGGCTCCAGAATCTATGATCCAAGGATGGGAAGCCACAGAAGCACAATGACCTCCAAAAGGAATACCTGACCGGGCAAAGTGTGAACCTGAAGGGGCCGAAGAATTGGCAGTCGCTGATGTAGTAGAGGCAGTGGCAGAGAAGACCCGAGCATACGTAGGGGTGCTCGTATATCATCCTGGGATAGACCAGTTTGATGCGGGGCTGCGATATAATGCATCGATGTGCCTTGGGCTTTGTCTTTATCTTTGTCTTGGCAGCCCGCTTAGCTTCAAAATCTGCCGGTTTCCCATAAAGTTTCCAGCACCTCTCTTTGGTGTGATAGGGTTTGTGACAATGCTCACAAACAACATTCCCTGTAGTAGAATCACCAAGAGAAGCAGTGCCACTAGGTGCATAAGAGGCTGGGGCAGTAGCCCTGAGAGCGGATCTATCTGTAGTAGGAGGGTGCAACATGGCAGCCCTACGGTTTTCCTCAGAGGACACCAGGGCATAAGATTGTTCAAGTGTGGGAAAAGGTTTATGGCCCAACACTTGAACACGAATCTGATCATATTCCACATTTAAGCCAGCCAAGAAGTCATAGACCCTAATCTTGTCCACATGCTTTTTATAGGAAGCAATGTCATCAACTGTAGTAGGGTGAAAATCAGAGAAGTGGTCCAACTGTTGCCACAGGCTGCGGAGAGTAGCATAGTATTTCGAAACAGAAAGGTCTCCCTGAGTAGTGTGAAGTACCTTTTGTCGAAGTTCATAAACTTGGGCATCATTACCAAGCTGCCCGTAGGTTTCCTTGCAAGCAGCCCAAATCTGGTCGGCAGTATTCAAAAGAAGAAAATTATGCTGTAGTTCTGAAGTCATAGAGCCTATGAGGTATGACATGAGAACACCATTATTGGCAAGCCACTTAGTTTGAGCAGGGCCTTTATCACTGGGCTTCACACTAGTGCCATCAATATGGTCTGTGAGACCACGGCCAGCAATGGCAAAGGAGGCTGATCTGGACCATAGAAGGTAATTAGAGCCATCTAGTTTGATAGGGTTAGGTGAAAAACTGTGATAATCTGTCTTGTGGTTGCTATCATGATCCGAGGTAGCTGTAGAGTTGGTAGAGTCACCCATACCGGCAGCAGAGAATGCCAAAAAATATCTTCAAGTGATATCCCAAAAATGAGAACCAGCAGCCAATAAGAACCCTATATCGATATGGTCAGGGTTTTGAAAAAACCCTGAATTTGATGAAATCGATGAAGGATCCAAGGGGCTGAAAAAAACCTGCAGTGAATGGATTTGAACTGAGGATAAGGAGCCCTTGAGAATGGGAGAGACCTGAAATCAGAGTCCAAAAACTGCAGTAGCTCTAAATCCGATAGAGGTAGGGTGTTAAAAAAACCCTAATTTTGCTAATATCGATCTCAAGGAGGTCCTCTTCAATAAAACTGAACTGTGGGAGCCCAAATTGCTGTCGAGTGGGTCCAAATAGGTGGAGAAGAAGCCTTCAAAAAATCAGATACAGTAGTGAGCTCAAACTCCTAGATCGACAATTGTCAGGGTTTGGAAAAAAACCCTGATTTGGTAAATATCAATCTCAAGGAGGTCTTGAAACTATGATCAGATCTGAGATAGGAACATGAAGCAATAATAAGGTATTCCTGCTGCAGTTTCTGGTCTTCAAAAAAAGGAGATGATGCCTTGTATTAGAAGTAGAAGCAATCCTCAAAGAACTGAAGCTCCAATTTGCGCAAGCTGGAAGTGCTGGTTCCTATCGAGCAGAATTATGTAGTAGCATCCATGAGGTAATGGGGGCAGCAACTGGATCGAAAGATCACCTCATCAGTGCTGCCCTATGTGACAATAGAGAACAAGGGAGAAGAGAAAGGAGAGACCGAGAGACAAAGAGAGAAAAAAAAGAAAAAAAAACTGAAATATCGTGGGAGATGGTCCCTAATTCGAGATTAGCTCTGATACCATGTAGAGATAATTGAATTAGGGTAAGACTCTGTTGATCCTTAGATCACACAGGCCTTGTATTTATATTAAGTAGAATGATAAGGATCCAAGTACAAATAGGAATCAACCTCAGTCCTAATCATATTAGGGATTCCTAGTACAACTAGGAATACCAAACTAGGATTCGGTTGAGGGAGATAAACAATAAAAAAGGAGAAAAATAAAAGAGAAAAATAAAAGGGAATAATAAGGAAACATCCTAATCTAACTAGGGGTACTTCCCCAATCGGTTAGGAAGCAGTCCTAATAGAATTAGGACTGCTTACCCCAATCGGATAGGGGATAAGTAACCTATTTCAACACTTCTTATCATTTTTTATTTCATCTGCAGTAGCACAAAGCTTCCGTGTATCTTATAATTAAAATCATTAGTAGTTGTAGAAGCCCATCCCCGTTATCATCCCTATGATCTATACTTCCACCTAATGTTCAAAAAGTTCTATTGCTAGTGATGTTTTTGTCACCAACCTGATGCACCATGGATCATTTGCTCCGACTATGATGCATAGCAGGTGGTGTTTGGGGAAAGAGCAATGCAAAAATAATAAATGGAGGGAGACCCTCTTCTTAATCGATTTACTTATATATGTTGAGTGCAAATGACTATTTCTGCCGTTGCATTGAGAAAATTAACACAATATATAAGGAAAACAGAGAAGTAACCTAGCCTATAATAAGTGTGTTACATCATTAGATTGTCTTAACACATTTAAAACTGAACTGACTCTAAGAGAATTTAATCTTCTTGGTGATGCTAAGCAGGTAATCTATGTGGTGTGCCCCTTCCCTGACCCCATTGCAATTCTTCAGACTGTGATAGAGTCTTCCAGTGCCATCGGGTCAGTAGTTCTCTCATCTGATAAAGAGAGAAGGTCTTCATTGCACACTCAGGTTGGGAAGGCTTTAAGCTGCTCGACAGCTGTGGATGAATCATCGACGTCAAATGTTGTGACAATTTCAGGGTGTAGTATTCCGAAATTGGTCTTGCAGATTGTGACTGTAGATTCTGTTTTTAGAGTTACTAGTCCTGCTCTTAACGAGCTTGTCCTTCTCAAGGAGACTGCATTCACAGTTTACAATAAAGCCCGCCGTATTTCTCGGTCATCTTTTGGTGATGTGCAATCATCGGGCATCTCAGGTAAACCTAGTGCAACTTTGATGCATATGTCCTCTATCCCAGGGATGTGGAAGGACTGTGTTCCTAGAATTACTGGAACATCCCTTCCAAGAGAGGGTGAACTTGATTCTGGCTTGAGACCTGGGGCTTGGGATAATTCTTGGCAATCATCAAGGGGTGGAGGACTAGGCTGCGATCCAAACAGATCTGGAGATTTTCTTCTTCAAGATGATGCCCGATGTTTGTTCGAACCACTTTTTATTCTGGCTGAACCTGGCTCTGTGGAGCATGGACTTATGCCCACAGTGTTTGGTAATGAAACATCAGAGTCTACAAGGGCTTCTACAGATGATAGTGCTGGTGCTGGCTTCATGCAGGGTTCTAGCTCAGTAGGAAGTATGGATATTGGATCAAACTCTCTTCTTGATGGATCAGAGTCTGAAGGATGCAGCAATCAAAAGACTGCAAGCCTTCATTGTTGCTATGGGTGGACTGAGGACTGGCGTTGGTTAGTCTGCATCTGGACAGATTCCAGGGGAGAATTGCTTGACAGCCACATATTTCCTTTTGGTGGAATCAGTAGTCGGCAGGACACAAAGGGGCTACAATGTGTTTTTGTTCAGGTGCTCCACCAAGCTTGTCAGATGATATCATGTTCTTCCCCTGAGGTTGGTAATGCTAAGTGTAGAGATATAGTTATCACACGCATTGGGTCCTTCTTCGAGCTAGAATGCCAAGGTATCTTGGGAGTTTTCAATTTTGTCTTTGGGATTTTCATTCTTCATTACTATTTGCATCTTTTGTTGTTTAAGCATTGACTTTGCAATTTTAATGCATTACCATTGATATTGTGAACAGAATGGCAGAAAGCCATCTACTTGGTTGGTGGAAATGAAGTGAAGAAGTGGCCGCTACAACTTCGACGATCTTCACCTGATGGGATCCCTACAAGCAGTAGTGGGACTTCCTTACAGCAACAGGAGATGAGTTTTCAAGAAAGAACCCTACCTTCCTCACCCAGTCCTCTATACAGTCCTCACACAAAAGCTTCTACTTATATGAAAGGTGTTTTAGGGCAGAACAATACAAGGAAGCAGCTTATGGGTGGGCAAATGTCAGTTGACAGTTCAAGGGGGCTGTTTCAGTGGGTGCAGAGTATCAGTTTGGTTGGGGTGTCCCTTGACCATTCCCTGCATCTAGTCTTTCACGCTGATATTTCTTCCCCTGGTAAGTTGTCATTCTACATTTTGCCTCAACTTCATAACTAGTTGCCCCCTGACACAACTTCTTTTTGTAGTTGTACATTTTATTTGATAGGGACCAAGGATATGTTGAAAAAGAAGCAAATAGAAATATAGTTGTCAAGAGGTTGCGTACCCCCCCCCCCTTGCGAGATCCGCCTTGACAACTGTGAATGGAAACCTGCAACATAAAATGATAAAATACGAAGGGAGTAGAAAGAATAGAAAACAAGCTTATAGTTTAGGCTGCACTAACATATTAGTTCTACCAAACCTTTTATAGGGTGTATACTGGGTTATAATACCCAGCCATCTATCTGAACAAGATGTTCAAGATGGATTCCAACAATATACACTTCTCTGATCATTTTGGGAAAATCTCATTGGCCCTCTCATCTCATCTCATCTCATCTGGCAAGGTGCCCAATTAGTAGTTTGCTAGAAAACCCATCAATCTGAATCATATAGTCTAGATTCTATATTTGTTATCTGATGTTCATAACAAATCCACACTGTTATCTAATGTTCGTATTTCTAAACTTGAATGTTTTCCACACTCCTACTGTCAATTTATGATATATTTGTTTGGTCAACTGTGTGCGACAGAAAAGCCGTTTCTGTTCCAAGAATATTTTTTAACAAAGCAAAAACAAGAAGAGCTGAGAAAAGGGGTATCCAAACGCCACCCTAGTTTCGTAACTTTGTTCTGAATGACCATTCCGGCTTTCCTATTCTCTCTTTGACACAATTTCAACCTAGTACTTCATCCAACCTGAAGTGATGGAACCAGACTGGTATGGTTGAGCTGAAAAGGTCATATGACTCACAAGAGTGAACCCCTACTTGCTTGGATGGGTAAGAGTACAATGAAGTAATGAACTGAGATTTGAGGGCTTGGAAGGAAGGGCTTTCAGTTTGAGAATGTATACGAGATATTGGATTGTTTTGACTCTCAATTTTTTTATTTTTTTTTGTATTGCTTTGGAAATATTATTCGTCCCAGAGGTGTTCCCTCATGAATATTGGTATGAAATTCTTATCTAGGTCACATGCAGGAGTAGTGTCAATGTGAAAATAGTTTCACTAAGTTTTCTGTTAGCATTGAGGGGCACTACTGTTATAATAATAATGCATGTTCTGCAGGGGGAGGAGCTCAAGGTGGCAGTAGTATTGCACCATCAAGCTATTTGGAAGGTTTCAGCCCTGTCAAGTCTCTTGGATCTACATCAGCAACCTACATTCTAATCCCTTCGCCCAGCATGCGCTACCTCTCTCCAATGCCTCTACAGCTCCCGACGTGCCTCACCGCTGAATCTCCACCTCTGGCCCATCTCTTACATAGTAAAGGCTCAGCTATTCCATTATGCACTGGATTTGTGGTGTCAAAAGCAGTAGCGTCTATCAGGAAGGATTCCAGGAGTAGCTCAAAGGATGAATGGCCTTCAGTCCTATCAGTCAGTCTTGTTGACTACTATGGCAGTAACAACATCATCAGAGAGAAGATTGCTAGAGGATCTATAAAGCATGGTAGGAGTTTAAGCTCGGAAGGAAGAGACTTTGAGATTGAGAGTCATTTAATTCTTGAGTCTGTTGCAGCAGAGCTTCAAGCTCTGTCTTGGATGACAGCGAGCCCGACATATTTGGACAGGCGAACTGCATTGCCTTTTCACTGTGATATGCTTTTGAGGCTGAGAAGACTGCTTCATTATGCTGATAAGGAGCTCTCTCAGCAATCTGAGAAGTCATAGATTAATGTGACTAGGCAGGCTAAAATGGTTCACTTGGTATAGACCCACCTTTATTCTGTTGACATGGATCACACCTTGGACTAGCAAGCTATGAAGAAGATGACCAAGTGTGCTGCATGCAGGATTTTTGTTACATATAGTGTCAATGTTGCAGTTCTGTACTATTAGTGTAACATATGTATATGTAATCCAAATTGCCTTCCCTGTTAGGGGGGATGAGTTGCAACTTTGCGTGCGTCGATGAGTGTGCGTGTGGAAGGAAAAAAAAAATTCATGTACCCTGGTAGTTAGTGGAGTCTATTACGGGTAACTGCGAATCGGTTTTGACCACTTTCAAAAATCTGAATCGGGTTGGAATCGGTCGATTTCAGGGTTTTGGTCATCGGATCATTGGATTTTCAGAATTTTGGAGCTGACTTTGCCCGATTTCGATAGGGTGTATTGGAAGAGGGGGGTGTTGTGGTGAGGAGGGGATTTGACGAGGACAGGGGACGCAAAGAGTGTCTCTTGCATTGCTCAGTGGGCAATGATCGGGATTGTCAACAATAGCTGATTAGGGCAGGTCTTGTGCTGTGGTGTGCTTCATGCCCATGCTCACCAGGAGGTCTCGAGTTCAATCTCCAGATAGTTGCCTTACCCCTCCCCAGTTCTCATCCCCCCTCCCTTTAAGAAAAATATATAAAAGCTCTTAAGTCCCAAAAAAATAGATCACGATGTCTGCAATCCAAAAATTCTACACTAAAATTCAATCATTTACTCTCCCACAAGGCAATGATCGAGGACTCTATGCATGCCAAAATTTCTTTACTAATATTCAACTATGGAAAAAGACCGAGCATTTGATTGAATGAGATTTTTTAGTTCATGTAATTTTATGCAGTCCGGTAAACGGTCTTTTTCCCTTCTGTTGTATATGCTTCCACTCAAATTTAAGCATATATACCCTCACAAATGTACATGCACATACTCAATACCTCTCCATGGATCTTAGGTCCATTGGGATTTTGTGATGTTTACTTGTTCATAAAATTTGAGTTTCAATTTGATCTTCCCCAAATAGATTCTAAATCCTTTCCTCGATTATGTTTTATTGTGGTTTGAATCTTACACAATCCCTTTGATCAATGGTCATTGCATTTCCTCACTTTATAAATGGTAACACTGAAGTCTCCGAAAATAAAAAGAATAGAGAGAGAGAGAGAGAGAGAGAGCATTTCCTCACTTTATAAATGGTAACACTGAAGTCTTCAAAAATAAAAAGAATAGAGAGAGAGAGAGCATTATACATAATCGTTCCTAGATTATCGAATTGATGAATGATATCAAGCCCATTTTACCATCAAAGACATGCCACCTGTACCGGGGAAATTATCTCCTTAGGTTCCCCGCTCGGTAGAGTTCCTAGCACCTCTAATAAGAGGGGTGGACCTCACCCAAGCAGGGGGGAAAGGTGGACAATTCCATCCCCTTATAAGAGGAACCATATGAACTGTACCGGGCAGAGAACCTTAGAGGATAAAGATCAGGTCGACCAGAGCCATGTAGATCAAGAGCCCTGAGTAGTCCTACTGTGATCAAAGACCTTGGGCCGTTCTCTTTGTAAGCACTAGACATTTCAATTTTTGTAAAAATGTGAGTTTTATGGAACTAAACTATGTTCTCCAAACAGTATTCCTCCTCGCACATGTGGCAACACGTACTGTGGACACATGATATGGTGAAAACCCATTCTGACATCATGTAAAGTTTCTATTCAAAAAGTTTGAACTGGTAACCTAGTAGGCCTTTCAGGTATATAAGGGGGCATCTTTATAGAAATAAAAATAAAAATAAAAAACGTATATAAGGGGGCTGTAGACTAATTTATAGTCGATGTGGGACTAAACTCCCACCTTAAAGGACTCATTTAAGTTATGGACTACATTCCAAAACCCAATTTCTAAACATGGTTTCACATCAAATTATTTTCTTCCTCATGAATGTTATGACCATGTCAAGTGGTTCCATGGATAAGGCTTTGCTTCAAGGCTTATGATGGCTAGGCATAGTAACCAATCCTCCTGAAGAAATACCAATTTGTGTACTGATGTGTAGGGGTGCAATGGAGAAAACTTACCATAGCAATCACGCGGTAGCGAAGCTACTCGGTTTGATCTCCTTCCACAATCTTTGGCTCAATGTATCCATGACGGCAAGGTAAAGCAGCAGCACTTGTCATGCCCATCTCCCGGTCCAGGCCGGCATCTTTATGACTCTCTGGGTTTATACCTAAGCCTTTTCTTCTACTATATACACTGGTGGAAATGGAGTCCACCATTAGGGTCAGTATGGCTGATAACATTGCCACAAATCTAGTAAAAGGAAACTTGTGCCAAGGGTTATTAGGCAAACACTTGGATGAAAACATATCAAAAGAATCAAGAGGTGAACAGACCCTTATCATGTTGGTGATTAGGATGGAAGCAATGGCTATTATCTTGAGTGGCAAAGCATCTGAGTTATTGCTGAATTTCCTGGACTTGATTTGATGTAGAGGAGATATCATACGAGTTCTTGGGCTGGTTGGACCAGCAAAAATCCTCCCGGATTGGTCGGAGATATTAAGTGAAATAGGTTGAATTATATATCACATCGAAGATCTCGACGAGCTCTTCATGTTGATGCAATGATGCCCTTGCTTGTACTCTCATTGCCCCCAACCCTTTTGATGCAAAGCTACACGACCAAGCAGCAATCTCTGGCACATTTTTTTAATATAAAAAGGAAGGCCACACTACCAAACAAAGTTCTTTTTTCCAATATAAAAATAGTGAGACCCACATCTTCTGGATTTGAATCCTCCGCGGCAGGGGGTTGAGCAGCCATCATGCTACGCTCACCTCACAGGCCGTCAAGTGGATTTCATGTCAATCTAATGCTTGATAGATGAGCTCATTTCAAAATTCAATGTGAATTGAGCGTAGCACGATGGCTCAATGGCCCGTCAACCCCAGCCCCAGATGATCCAAATCCACATATATTACCAAAAAAATATCTAAATCCACAAATTCTTCTCTCTCCCTCTCTCTCTCTCTCTCTCCTCCTTTCTTCTTCTCATTGTTCTCCCCCAAGGAAAGAACACCTCCGCAACACCAACCCCAACCCCCACCCACCCCCTCTTTGCCAATTTTTATCCAACCGTCGCTGCCACTTCCGCGGCCACCACCACCACCATCTCCCCCACATGCAACACCCCCTTCTTCTCTCGTTTTCACTCTCCCCTCCCCTGCAACCCTCTCCAGTCTCCCCTCCCCCACTTCCATACGCGGACTTCGTCCCCAACCCCACCTTGCCCCCCCCCCCCGCCCCACCGCTGCAACCATTCCCTTCTGTCAATTTGGCAGCGTGTATGGTTAGTGAGATTATCTCATTGAAAGAATACAATTTCAAAATCCCTCTTATCGTTTTTGGTTGCATCCATGTGAAGCTTCTCTCTCTTTCTCCAGCAAGGTATTTAATGGATACTCAAATTGACAATTTAATTTAAAACCGATTCTCTTGCAACAGAAGTAGAAAATGTGAAAATCTATCTATAGTATTTCTTTCTGTCATATCTCTTTGTCCACATGACCTTGATCACAATAGAAACCCTAGTATTGTAGATTGATTATACTTACACACATATGAGCAAAAGAACCATCATTAGAAGGAGAAGAAACAGGGGATGGAGAAGAGGCTAAAGGGCAAAACAAAACCCTATAATTAGAACCAGTAGGACAGCTAAAAGTAGATGTTTGATCATCATAAGCAAAACTATAAGCATCTGGGCACCTATTCTTGAAGAAATTGGAAAGATATGTGGCTGTGCAATTGCTATTACAACAGTAAAGATCAGTCTTGAATACAGTACAGGGGTGGTTACAACCTCCTGGGGTCTGCAACTCTACCGGACACTCACCTGTAATATCGGCAGAACAATTGACCTGTCGGCAGTTGCCGTTGTTTGGGTGAATCTCCATTGGAATGTTAAATCCAAGAACGAGAGAGATGTCGTAGAAATCCAAGTTAATTTGATTTAATCCGAATTCGGCAATTGTGACAGGGGAGACACCGTAGTCTTTGCACTCTAACTTGTTATTACAGTCGCCGGTCTCGCAACTTCCATCGCCGGATGCATTGAAGGAGCAATTGGTTCGGCCCCAGATCCGACCTGTATTACTTGTCCCATTGGCGGCCATGTTGATGACCCAGGTTTCATCTGGTTTGAGTTGCTTTCCCCCACCTGGAACAGCAGCAGCCCAAACTGTATAGGAACATTGGTTTGTAATCTCAAAGGTGGTTGCTTGGGAGAAACAGAAGAAGATAGTAGAGAAGAGGACGAAGAAGAAGGTGAGAAGGTTACATGAGATGCCCATTTCACAAGTGAAATGGATTTTGTTTCTAGTTTCTCTGAAAATGTAAGTTGTCTTGTGGTAGTCTCTCTAGAGAGTTTCGTGTTTTGTTGGGTAACCCTCATGGGTGTTTAGTTGGATTTTATTGACATTCAAACCTTTTTTCCATTTAATCTCCTTTTGAATTGACTTAATGACTTTGAATTATACTCAGTTCTTGATCAACTGGGCCAATAAAGAGTTTGATGACATCAGCCACGTGAGGTTTCATGACATTGAAGCTGTCGATGGCGGTGGAGGTGAAGGTGGAAGAGAGTGATGGTGGCGGTGGAGGTGGAGTAGGCTAAACCAGAGTTTGGGTTAGGAGGGGTTAATGGTTAAATCCGAGTTAACCTAGGGGTTGGTGTAATGATGGTTAATTAAGAGGTTAAAACAACTTTCTAAATTCTCACTGTTGAATTCTTGCTCTCCACGTGTCATTCAGCCAAGGGATACTGCCAAGAACTTGCGTATCTCCCAATGGAGGAGAAAAATCAGAGAGAGAGAGAGAGAGAGTCACATGAATATAACACAGCTTCAGCTTCACTATAATCTCTTCTGAAATGTGTTTTCAATCCAAACCTATTGAACTCAAAAATAGATTCATCTGACCTGGGAACAAGTACAAAAACATAAAAATAAAGGGACGTTGTTCTCTATGTAGCAACGCAAGCTGTGCCCAGGCATATGGGGTGGGTGTAATGACCATGTTACCTCTTAAGTGACAGACTTATGTGCTTGGGTGTAGCCTGCCCTGTGGCATAGAAAACATTTTCCCAAAAATAAAATATAAAGAAAAGAACCCTACAAATAAATCTGGAATTGATAGGTGAATTAGGCTTCGACGTCCTTGATCCAGTCATTATGAGTTTGATTGTTGCAAGAGAGACTCAGCATCTTCACTCCACGCTCCTCAAATTTCTTGGTGTAAGCTGCAATCTTGCCCAATTCTGTAGTGCACTGAAAGTCATGAATCTTGAACTTTCCATGGGTTGTCTCCACTTCCAGGTTGAGAAGAGTATCTCCAAGCGTCAATCCCGGTATTGTCGTTCGGTCGCGATTTTGACTCCAATGGTGTTAGGAGTTGATGAACCCTTAGTTGGGTCTATCTACCTCTACTATTTAATAAAGGCTATAGGTTGGGTTTATAATATTTAATAATTTTAAATATTAAAGCATTTGTTTATATATTGGCCCATTGACCCCATAGACCGAGCCCAATCCACCTGAACTTGTCTCAGGTCCTACAACATTTCCGAACACCTTGATCATCATCGCCTAGTTGTTACCAATATAACAAAATGAGGTGTCTATATGATCAAATATTTGGCTTAGTGCACATTATCGCCTAGCTGCTACCGGTGTGACAAACTAAGGTATCCACACAACCATGCACGTCTGTGCATAAAACCTTTTGTCTTAAAAAATTTATGGGAAGGTTTTGCTGCCTAGTTGTGTGGCCCTTGCACAAACGAGTGAGGGCCAATGAGGAGACGCACAGGATCATCCAACAAGAGAGATGGAGCGGTCATTTTGCCGTCCCCTTGTATGTGTGTGGACGTAAAGAAACACGACTAGGCATCATTCTTTTTTTTCAAAATTTATATATTCTTCTAATTATTTCTCACACCACATGTATTGTTTCCATCGGCATTTTCTCTATTATTTTCTTGTTTTCTTGATTTCCATTCTCATATAATCATCCAAGGATCGATTACAAACATGCATATTAGGTTAACTTTATTTCATCATCATCCAATTCAATTTATTCAACCCCCACCCCCCCCCCCCCCCGCAAAAAAAAAAACACAAAAAAAAAAAATTAATAAAAACAAGATCTATGTGACCACAAAGAGACCAATTTTGTGCACACATGTACATTTTTTCTACATATCAATCATATATTATGTCATGGTCAAGTCTTAGTCCAAAACAGAATACTAGAAACATCCTTCCTTCAACTTCTATAGCTAGGGGAGGCCATGGCTTTCGGTTCCACAATGTGGCACTTTTGTAAACCAAACATTAAATAAAGAAAAAACATCCAAAAATTTCTAAGTCATATCTCATGATACAAACAAGTGAAGCTTCCTTGTAACTTCCTTTTGACACTAACATCTCTACCTTTCTCTCTCTTTTCTTAAGATGCTTTTTGGAATCATCTTTTTGTTTTTTCTCTCAATGATTTGGGAGTTTTCTGTACTATTTTGGCCATTAAAGATATGATATGTTTTGGTTCACAACCTGGGAAAATAAATTGATAAGGGTGATAAAGGAAAAAAAGATTATTGTCTTATTAGTCAACTAGGTATTGGGACCTTTAAAGTCAATTTAGGCAATTGAGCTTAATATGGTTACAGAAGCTGAAATCTTTACCACCTAAATCATGGAAGTCTAGAAGCCCAATAAAGGGATAGGGGGAGGGTTGAATGTGAGGAGGATGGAATTTGCATGTCACACCAATGATAATGTAGATAGTTTCATCATCCATATGGGGTTCACATGGATTAGAATAAGAGAGAGTATGATTCATAATATTGGGATCGGTCAAAATCCGTTTGTATTGATAAAAAATGATCAAAAATTGGATTTGGATCAATTCCCGTATCGACCAGTATTGATAAAAAAATATTTAAAAAATTTATGAAAAGTAAAAGTAAAACGAAAATCACGGTCAATATTGATCCTATCCCGAGATTACGAGCTATTTTAGAATAGTACTAACCGATACATACTGATCTGATCCCATGATTCGACGATCTGATCGAATTGGCTGATTCAGGAAACTATCCACTAATATTGGGCAGGATCTGTCATAACTCAGTATCGGTCAAGATTGATACTGATCTGATTTGAACGATTTGACTGATTTGATTTGAGATTATGAACCATGGGAGAGAGAGTATCAGTATAAATCCCACACCTCGTTATGTGAGAGGATGCACGTTGGAATCTATACTCCGACATGGTGAACTTTTTTTTCCCATAAAATTTTTTGAAATGGGGGTATGGGAGACCCTTCTTATGATATTTGGCAATGCATTGATGAGCCTTTTAAGTATACGATATAGTTATATCAATACTTCTATCACATTTTTTCTTTTCAAAGAGAGGAAACTGCCTATGCAGCAGACCCTTTGAAGGGTTCTTATTGCTTGAATTTCGTCACCCACACGGCAATGTTATTGGCCTCCAAAATTTGTCAACATTCTATCAATAAGTCAAAATGGTTTTCAAGGATTGAGCTCCTCTCTAGGGAGCCCAGCACACCCAAGGGGCATCCAACTGTTGGGCTGTGCCACACACATCTTTAGGTGTGCGTCAAAATGTGTGCAGCACAACCCAACCCTTGGATGCCCCTGGGGCACTCCCTGGGCACTGAGCTCCCTGGAGAGGAACCGGATCCGATTTTCAACCCAATCTACCATGTGAAATTTATTTTATAACTAAAGTTGGTAAAAAAATAAATTTTTTTATTTTACATTTTTACCTTTCTAATATAATACTTTTTATTGACCCACCCATATGCCTTGATGGGCTTTAAAACCCGTACAGCTAGTATTTCTCTTGGGCTATGTTTGGAGGCTAAGAAAACAAAAAATTGAAAATGAACAAGTTGTTCATCAGCCTCAGAGTCCATCAATATCTGAAGGGGCGTTGTTCTCTATGCCGTAGCATAGGCTGCGCCCAGGCACATGGGATGGACGCAATGACCACCTTACCCCTAAGTAGCAGGCCCATGTGTCTGGACGCAGCCTGCCCTACGGCACACAGAACATTCTCCCATATCTGAAATACTAAGAAGGTCACTATGCCCAAATGCCCAAAACACTTTAAGGCTCTGTTGGGGGTAATAAAGCCATGGCAAATGAGAAATAATGACAATTTATGAACTCCAAGACAAAGATGTAGGTATTAACATTTAAGGACCTTAAATGCTAATAACTCAAAATACCCTTGGGCCATGGTTGAGAAATAATTGACTGTACTACAGCTTTAGTCCATCACTCTCTGCAACGTAACAGCTACTGAGGAATCTCAGAAAGCTTTTTCTTTAATTCTAAAGAAACAGACTTGCAGATCACCAATCTAATTAAGAACCCAAAGAATTACAAAAACCACTAGAGTTTATAAGACAAGTATATCCCTTTTAAATAACTGAAGTATTTTATAGATATCAAACAACATTCTAAATATCCTTCTTTTTCATGCCCATTTTGCCATTACTGACATGCCGCCGGCACCCAACAAAACGGCAAGGTAAGCTAACATCTGAAGCTTTATACTGCTCTGCAATTTGGGTCCTAAGAAATCAGCTGCCAAGAGATCAACCAATGCCATATAGTTAAGTAACCCAGCTGAACAAGCATTTAATAGTCCCACAACTATCAGAGATGTGGGACTATTGTCACTATACACATTTGATAATCCAATCCCAAGTGCAATCCCGAATGGTGTTGTTGTTGAGAAGAAAAACACCATTATTGCCTTCATCTTGTTCCCATACTCTGCCTGATCATGAAAGAAAGTTTAATTTGTTAAAATAAAATAGATTTTGGACATCATGCTCTGGCTCTGATACTACTTGTTGGGATTCGTGTAGAATTCACCCTTAAAAGCTAGCCGTAAACATTCACAAAAAAATATATCAAATACACAATGTTGATCTTAGTGGGACATTACAAGTTAGGGTTTTGGTCTTTTAGAGACCGATGGGATATCTTACTTTGCATAGGGATTAGTATTGGGACTTGAGTAGAACTAATCCTTAAAAGCTACCCATTAAGGAGAGAGTACCCAAGTTGTATTCGGCTCTCCGGCTTCCAGCCAGGGCGAGAGTTGGAGGATCCAGCCCAGCCAAAAACATGAGTGTTTGGGTCATTTCATAGGTAGACCCTCCTATGAAATGATCAAACCCCCCTTGTTTTTGCTGTGCTGAATCCTCCCGCTCCCACCATGGTTGGAGGAGAGCCAGGTCTGCCCAAGTCGTTGTAAATCTTCATATCGGGCTACTTACATCTAATTTGGGATCGGTGTTTTCGCGTGGAACCCTAACAGTTAGGTTCACTCTAATCCCCTTCTTTCAAGAGAGAGAGAGAGAGAGAGAGAGAGAGAGAGAGAATCACCTGTAAAATACATCCACCAAGACCCATTCCTTCAAAGAGTTGATGGAAACAAAGAGCAGCCACAAGTGGTTTAATGGTGCAAGGATTCTGAGAAGCCCCTAAAGAAAGCCCAATAACCACAGAGTGAACTACAATACCTAATTCCAATACCTGAAATTAATTAAAAACAACCATAATAATTAGTCTTAATTTTATAGGTTAATTCTATAACTTAAACAAAGAATGAAAGAGATCAAACACCAAATATTAACCAACCTGAGCAACGATTCGATTTCTTAATAATTGTTCACTTGGTTCTTCCTCTTCAATGGTTCCAATTGCATGATAATGCCCAGACTTACATGAATCATCATCAGAAACAATATTCCTTGAAGATGTTTCCACACGTCCATTACTATTAACTTTCTTATAAAAAGTCATAGCAAATGAATCAATCATTAAAGTCATCACAGCAGATAACATAGCTACAAAAGTAGTAAAAGGAAATTTCTTCCATGGATGTTCAGGTAAACATGGAGATCTCAAACAATCAAAAGAATCAGGCAATACATGCATATACCCAGTTGCAAGAATTACGCCGGAAGCGAAAGCTCTTACTAAAACAAAGAGATCTCGATCTGGTTGAAGTGCTGGAACTGAACGAGAAATAAGAGGAAGAGATACACCTATCATACTAGTTATAAGTATGGCAATGAAAGCTATGATCTTAAGCTTTTGTGCTTCAGGTTTGTCATAACATTCTCCGGTGGTTCCGGGCCCACATGGTACCGGAGTTCCGATATCTGGTATGCCGGAGGTTTGGAAGATGAAGGAGAGGAGGAGAGAGAAGAAGAGTGTGAGAGATGCTTTGGTAGTGGCCATGGCTATGTTTGGAGTTTGAGAGTTTGGAGGAGGGGGGAGAACCGAATTTGGTTCTCTCTTTATGGTTTACGTTAGTTTTGTATGGTTGGGAGTAATTACTTCCGTAGGATAATATAGTACGTTGTGGCCTAGTTGTGGGGTTGGGTAATCAAACTTCCCAAAAATAATTTAGGACATCAAATGGAATGTGAATTTTCTAAATAATACCCTTGAAATTCTCTTTATTTATTTAGCTGGCCATTGGGATATACATGGTGTGTGTGAATGAAGATAGTAGACCAGGGTTTTAAGAACCGGTCTCGACCCAATATCGATCCGGATAATCCCGTATCGGTCTAGATCGGATAGATTTACCTAGGATTCTATTAAAAAAAATGAATTTCTTACCTTTTTACCCTTGATTTGTATCGATCCATTGATACAGGATTGTTCTTGGATTGGGATTAGGGACCACCGATACTAATACGGATCAAGTGATCCCACTGATCCCTAAAACACAATGCTACCTAGTTGTTCTGATTGAAACGGATTAGAATCAACTGGATCTGGTTCTCAAATAAAAAGAAGTTTTAGGATTTAAGTTGTTTTCGATCAATTTTCAGCCAATTTGTGTCGATTTCAGCATAATTGGAATCTATGAAGGTCAATTGCACTGCTTACTTGAACAGTCTAGCTTGGTTGAATACCTTATCCAAAGCTGTCTGTACGAGGTTTTAAAAAATGGAATTGAAGAATCAGCAGAGTGCAATCACGATTCAAGTTGCTTTGTATCAACCTCTTTATACAACTTTTTCTAGAGTTCTACCAATTCTTAGTTGATTCCAACAATTCCAGTAACTCCTTCGATTTGATTCAGATCAAAATCAACCATTTTAAAAATTGAGAATCGGATCGATGTATCGATCGATCAGATGATTCCTAGTCATTTTCTTTGTAATCTATCTTGAATCGAACCGATTCATAGGCTGAACCGATTCGATTTTCACCATAAATAGATAGGTTCCCAATTCTTGAACCGATTCAAATCTGACTCCTCTCTGACCAATTTCATGGGCCATTTTTATCGATTTTCAGCCAATTTGGGTCGATTCCCTCAGAATTGAAATCGATGAAGGTCAATTCAATTGCTTACTTGAACCTTGGTAGCGGTTGAATACCTATCCAAAGTTGTCTGTCCCAAATTTTTAAAAACGGAATCACATCGAGAGAATCAGCCGAGTCCAATCCCGATTGATGTTGCTTTGGATCAAGCTCTCCATCCAGCCTTTCTAGGGTTCTTCTACCCATTCTTGGCCGATTCCAACAACTCCCGTAACACTTTTGACCTGATTCGGATCGAAATCAACTGAATCCAATTCGGAAAACCGATTCTAGCTTTTAAAACCCTGATCTGACCTCTTATATGGTCTTACCTTATTCAAAGATGATACCTTGTGTAAATTCCATCATTTTGAGGGGCAACAATATAAACCTCGTGGTAGACATGTGGTTGGCTTAGATTGCCTGTGCCATACACGTAATAATGGGATTCAAAGAAATCTGATGTGGACGTGACTTTCAATTGGGCAAGACATCCGCCATTAATTATGGTTGAAAAGGGGACGTAACTGCTGATCGACGATTCAAATTAATTATCCGAACCCGATCCGACCCATAAACCCGTCCATTTTTTTTTTCTTCAATATCAACCCATTGAATGCTCCGGTGGAGCATTTGCAAATAAGCCTGCTCCATATTTCAGATTACCCATGGATCAATCGGACTGATTCTTTTCATTGATCTTGTTAAAATTAGGTCTATGCACTAAATGTTAAGCCAAAAACAAAATTGTATGTTTGGTATGCATTCTAGAAGTAGATTCTAGGTCTAGAATGCTTTCTGAAACCTGTTTCTTTTAATAAAAAAATAGATCCAAAATATCTAGTTCACGGATTTACCATCAGTGTGTAAAATTTCATCGTTATACTCTGGTGATTAAGATGTTGGGAGGTTGAAGACGTCAAAGACGTAGGTCGCTCTCCCCAGCCGATATCTTCTGCTGTTGCAGAGAATATGATGAGAAGGAGATGAAGAAGAAGCCAGAAAGATGAACTCATCTTGGTGTACAACATATTCGTTTGGTTGTTGATTATGAGGAAGTGAGGATTATAAAGGATAATCGATTTTGGTCTGTGGTTCATAAATGCCCTGTTTCTTCAAATACCTAATCCAAAATTCCAAATTCAAGGACAGTAATTTAGACCATCCATGGCGTTATTTTTTGAGGTCTTACTCTGTTTTTTATTTTTCAGGTCTTGGGGAAGGGAAGGTGTGAACTAGGATGGGTTTTAGCTTTTAACGCTGCACACTGTACCAAGCACCAAGTGCATAGTGGACTTGTTCACTCATCTTTCTACCAAAAAAAAAAAAAACTTGTTCATTCATCCATGGCGTTGTCGTTAGGCTAAAATAAAAAAAAAAAAAAAAGAATTTTGGATGCTTCTTTGTGTTATCAGACGGATTGATTGTAAACCAATGGAGGGGGTATATTAGTCATTTGAGAAAAAATTTAATAAACATCGTAACACCTAACTAACGGAGTGGGAATTCAGGGGGTGCGATTGTATAATTTAGAAACACAGGGAGTCACTTTGTATTTAATACAAATCTTAGGAGGTGGAAGTGTAATTTTCCCTTGTTTTAATGATCCAAGAATGCAAAATCGACCTAGAATACATTCCAAAAATGCATACCAAACACAGCTATTGCACTTGGAGTCGAGTCCAAAGCCTGCTTTAGAATGATTGGTGTCTTTCTTTATTTTTTTGTTTGGGCAAAACATGAATGGTGTCTTTAAGGACCTTTATCTGCTCCATTTCTTGGGCAGCTCCATTTCCCCAAGTTCCTCTAATAGAGGGGACGAAAATGACCACCCTACCTCTGCCCGAACATATTGCTCATATGGGGTCCACCCCTCTATTAGAGGAACTTGGGGAAATGGAGCGGACAAGAAATGGAGCAGATAAAAATACTGTTTTCAAGGGCTCAAGACACTCAAACATCATTTTTAAATTGTAAGTATTTGGTAGTGTAAATAACCCAAACCTGAGTAACCTCGGGTGTAATTTATTAATTTATCAAATTTTTTTTTCTTCTGAGAATCAAAACCATAGTTAGAAAAAACACATATAGTTCGTGTATTATACACATAAACATTCGTGTGATTAAAAAAGAAACGATTTTTAACATAAAAAGTATCGATATGATACATGTATTATATACATACGCATTCATGTGATTAAAAGGAAATGATTTTTTTTTTATAACACAAGGTATTAAATGCTTATAATATGTTTTAGTCTAGGTTTCTTGACTCGACTCGCCCTTTTCAAAACTTGGTGAGTCGGAAGAATCAAACTTGGTTAAGAGCGAGTCTGTTTTTTTTTTTTTTTTTTTCAATATCTTCATTCTTCTCCTTCTATGAGTGAGAAGGGCTGAGGCTATGATTGCTTCACATGTTAAAAGAAAAAAAGGAGCTAACATTGAACACAACAAATAAAAATTATAGGGTTTTGTTTAGTTGTAGGCCAAACTTATGTTTTATGAATAGTATATGACCTAATAAAAAAAACCAGACTTGAAAAGGTTCACATGACTTAGGCATAAACACCAAGTCTAAAATCTCAGACTAACTTAGACTTGGTTTGAGTCTAAGCAAGTCTAAATGATTCTTGACCAGGTTTATGCTTCTTTGTCTCGACTTAGGTAATTAGTTTGAGTAAAAATCTGGCTTTCTAACTGTATTTTACATGCGTAATACAATTAAAAAGCTTTGTTTAAATAAATGGAGAAGGATAGGCACGCACCACCCATGTGTGGTAAACTAGTGGTTGGCACCAATGGGGTGCCATACAAGAGGGGGAGCGAAGAAGAGGGGTATTGAAAGAGTGGTCACTAGTTTATGGTACACCGATGGTGTGTTCAGCCTTTTTCCTTAAATAAAAAAGGGAAGTACTTCTTCATCCAAGAGTGTGGCCTATGCCAGCACTCCCATGAATCTATCTCCTTCCTTCCCATATGAAAAGACAACTCTGCCCCCTTGGTTTAAAGAGGAGAGAGATAGACACATGGGAGTGTTGGCGTAGGCCACACTTCTGGTCAAAGTTATTTTTTCTTAATAAATAATTAAAAAGAAAACGTTCTTTGCAACGGAGTGTGGTCCTGCACGCACACGACGGCTAATGAGATCGCACACAAAAGCATCAAGGGATGGGATTTCCACCTTTCATGGAGCGGAAGGTGGTTATTTCGCCACCATGGGCGTGGGCGGTACAGTCCCCCACAGAGAGAAAATTTTTGGGTAAATTACATGATTAGCTACTTTTGGGTTTTCATTTACAAAACTGTCCACCCTCTGTTTGAGTTAACAAAAATAGACAAAAACAAGTTAAGGTTTACAAAACTGAATAAAATAGTGTCTCTCCCTCCCGCACTTACTTTTTTAGATATTTTTACCCCTGTCATTGCCTTCTTGCCCAGGCATCCTTCGTTCCCTGCAACCCTACCCTTGTCCCAGCCATTGCCATTCTCTGCTACCCCAATTGACAGAGGGAAAAAAAAGAGAGATTTTTTTAGAGGGGAACTGCCGAGGAAAGAAGGAGAGTCACTGTTTTGTCTATTTTGTAAAACTGAACTTGTTTTTGTCTATTTTTGTTAACACAAACATAATCCGTTTGATTGCAAGGGGAACTAAAGGGAAGGAAAGGAAAGGAAAATTTTCATACTTAAAAAAGAAATTTTTATAATCATTACCCCATGTGACACCATGTGCCAATATCAATAACTCTAAATCATTCCATATTTGATAAGAAATTGAAATAATTTATATAATCACATCGGATAATGATTACAAAATTTTTTTTTTCAGATTTGAAAATTTTTCTTTCCCCTTGCAACCAAACGCAACCTACATAGGGTACACAGTTTTGCAAATGAAAACCCAAAAGTAGCTAATTATGTAATTTTCCAAAAAAAAAAAAAAAAAAACCGATATCAAAACCCAAAATCCTGATTCCTGAACTTGTCGCCGTTCGCCCCTTCTTCGCTTGAGGCAGCTTTGGAACCCTAATCCCGATTCCATAATCTAGATTCTGTTCTTCCATTGTGCCGGCAACAGTTGCAGCAGCGAGTGCCCAGTCATTCCAGATTTCGTTCTTCGGACAGTTCTCGCGTATGTATGCTTAAGAGGAAGAAAGGCGTCATCGTCAATATCGACTCTGGCGCTGACATTATCGTACCTTCCAATCTTCTTTATGCTGCCACGAAAGCGTAAGTCTTCCCCACCCCGGCTTCTCATTTTGTGTTTTTTTTTTGCGGAACTTCTGGGTCTTTTTGCCACGAGTTTGAACTAAAACTAATGGTCTACAGCTCTGTTTGTGCTCCTGAGCTTTGCATTGGGGAAAGGGACTTTCAAACCTGATGAGAGGATTGAGCTGATGACTTTAGATGTTGTGCATAAAATTCTTATTTAAAATTTTAAATTGCAAAACGTAGGAATACTTATAGAGGAAAGTTTGAAAATTGATTTTTATTTTAGACTTGTTCGCGGTTTGTTATAGAGGAGATCTTTAGGGTCTGTATTTTTTCCCCTTTGGCAGACTGAATTGAAGTTTATGTAGTCAGAATAGCTCTTATGACTGATGTGAATCAGGCCTAGTTGGAGGGTATAAGAATGAAGCATAATTATGTCCATATTAAGGTTGAGAGTGAGTCTCGTTGGACCAACTGAGGCCTTCGTATCTGTCTTCTAACCCTTAATCTGCAATAGAAATTAGGATCAAGAAGTTGCTGATTTAGGGCCCAAAATGAGATAACCTGTGGACAATGGAATAGAAAAATTGTGGACTAAAAGATAGTAACCAGAATGGAAGAATAAATATGATTTTTTTTTTGAATATTTATTTTTGGGGTTGTATCGGATTAATTTAATATTTCAAAAACTAAATTGGATCAGGCGGATAATCTCTTCAAGTGGTATTCAAGGGCCACTGAACCTTTCACCTGATTTGCAAGATTCAGATATGAAGTCTAAGTCAGCATTCAAAGGAGAACAGGGGATGTGATATCTATTAAAAGAACAAAATATTAATATGGACACAAGTTTTAAATTCCGATTCCTGCTGAAAATCAAATATTCCAATGAAATTGTGAAAAATTTGGTAAATTGCACGTAAATTTCGATTGTCATTTTGTTTTGACCCTTGTAGAAACTGAAATATTTCGCTGAAATTTGACATGAGCGAACCAGTCATACATCTAATGGCCAGAATATTGTTTATTAGAGTTGAACAAAGAAGCAATAATAAGAGAAGTTAAAGAACGAAGAGGGTGACTAAAACAGAGTATAAGAAAGGATTAGAACAGAAAATTACTTAGGAAAAGCTAACTGTTACCTGAAGAATATGGCTTTGCTGATCTAGCTGTAACAGTGGCTGGCAATATGGATTTAGAAAGAAGAAGCAGGGAAAAGTAGAGGAAATGCATTGGATAGAGAGCGCACTTACACACTTCCTTTCACTTAAAAAAAAAAAAAAAAGAGAAAAAATATTACTTTCTGGGCACATGTTCCTTAGAGGGGGTAATGTAGTACTGGATTGAAGACTCAAAACAGTAGCCAAATAATAAGATCTGTCACAGAGGAAGTCCCAGATTTAGGAGAAATTAGAATAAACAAGATCAGATGGTTAGGGTGAGCTAAAACTTCAATCGAGTTCAATATATGGATAGAAGAATGGTTGCTGAAAGTTTGAATCGAATCAGATGGTTAAATCAACAAGAATGGGGCAATCCTAGTACTAGTAGGAGTGGGGGTAAAACAGTAGTTTAGCTAATAAATCTAGGGTTGAGAAATTAAGATTGGTTGATGGAATAAATCATGAACAACGACATATAATCAGTTACTTAAACAGGTTCAGTAAATCAGAATCAATTCAAGCATGAAATAGGGCTTTAATGGAGAAAAGGGTAAAACAGGGGTTTTACCATAACAGACAATCGGCTGGTCAGAACAGCCTGAGACTTGGATCGAGTTTCCCAATTTGAGCTATTGAGATTCAATCAAAATATGAGCAAATTCTAATGGTTGGATAATCTACACAGATTTCACTCCAAAAACATGTAGCATTTGATCTTCTAGAAGCAAGGATTCTAGTTGCAGGAATTTCCAGATTAACTTACTTGTTAATGGCAAAAGAATATAAAAGAATAGTCAGCATAACCAGTTGAACATGAGCGATGCAAGAACATGAGCAATAGACTGATACATCTGGGCTTCTCACTGCAAAGTGTCAATCAAATCAAACACCAATCCCTTTCCTTGATCAAACACGAGGCTCTTCAATGGAGAAGACATGCAGCGGCAGCACCAACTTGGTTGTTTATAAAAATCTTGAGCTAGGGATTAGCTCTTGGTTTGCTTTTATTAACAATAAAATTGAGTTAGAGTATGATTAGGAAATCCCTAACCGACTCTATCCTAAAATAAAGATAAAAACAAAGTTTGAATTGGAACGGGAGATCCCATAACCGATTCATCTAACTAGCCTAACTGATGTGGATTCCACTAGCCTATGTTGATGTGGATTCCACTAACTAATACCTAAGGAATTACATAAAACAATGTAACTTAAATTGTCAAATCCAACATGCTTAAGGAGTTATGGTCTGGTCAAACCTCAGTTGGTGTGTGCGAATGTTATTTAAAATTGCCTTGAATGGAAATAAATTTTTAGACACCAAAACAGAAGATTAATTTGCCTCTCTTTTGGTTTTTAGGCTTTTAGCAATGTGTTATCATATTTTTATGGAATTTTTAGATTTGAGCAAAACCTCGCATTTGAAAGTTGAAAATTTCACCTACCGCCAAAACTCTAGTTTTTGTTCTTGAACTTGGGGGTTGATTTTTTTCTTCTTTTGAAATTTGACTTTTTAACTATTTTTATTGGATTCAAATAGGGGGTGTTTGTTTATTTATGAATAATATCTGAAGTAAATGAAATAACAAATATAAAAACATCGGGATATCGAAACACAGTTTCGACCAAGATTTAGAACCATGCTTGTGGCTGATCCAGAGGTGTTTCCCTTTCCATCCAATAGTAGAAATGATCGAATTAATCTCCATAGAATGAAGGGCCAAAGGGCTTCCTACAAGGCAATAATCCAATGGTCTGTAAGTGGCCAAACGAACCAGTATGAATCTAGAATAATAGTCCAACTTAGACTTACGGTCTACAGCACTAATATTCTAAATATCTTGTGCTTATGATCGTTATGAATAAATGCATGTTCTATAGCTCGGGCAGCAACCAGAGACATTAAATCTCTTTAGATTTAGGAATTCATGTATCTGTTCTTACATCAGAACTATGTTCAAGGGTGGTTTCATTCTATATTAACAAGACCGAAGAGAACATTAAGCAATTATATGAAAAGACTTTAGCTCCTAGATTTTAGAACCTGTGTTACTTATTGGATTGCTATCTATTATATATTTGTTGCATTGTCTAAAAACGAGATCACAACCAAAATTTTCTCCTCTCGTCTCTTAAAAACTTAAAAGTTGGACTTAACAAAAAAAAAAAGAGTAGCCAAGAAGGATCAACTCTTCAAGTAATAAATTAGAGAGATTCTTATTTGATTCGATCCATATAAAGGATCTAGTCTTTGAGTTTCCCATAATTCAATGCTTTTCTCGTATCTCTTCATTAAAAAAAAACCTAGAACAAAGGATGTAAAGGGGAAAGAAATTGTTAGCATATAATTGCATCACTGACTATCTTGCCAACTTTAGATTATCGTTGTACCAATGTTCTTCCAACAAAAGGAAAGGAGATAATCATACTGGAGTTTGTGTGTGTAATAATCTGTAATATAAACACATATCTTGTAACATATCTTATGATAGAGAGTCCCGTGTAAGGAAGTGAGGGAAAGATTTAACTGCGGAGGGGGGAGAGGTTGGGGTTCATATTATAAAATAAAAAATGTATGGGTCCTTACACTGATAATTCAACGACATATTTTGTCCCAAAAAATAAAATAAAAAAGGATTGTAATAAAGGTAAAAAATGTAAAATATAAGGGTGGGGAATTTATACTATAGAAATTTGTGAGGGAAGAAAATAGAATGCTCAAGGTTTATAAGATGTGGAGGGCCAAGACTGAGATTATAGGTCTGATTGCCTTTGCCACAACAAGGTGACTGGCCTCCTGGGCTTTGACAACCTTGGACCCAATTACAGTCAAAACTACAAAGGACAAACAAGCGAAAGCACCACCCATCCCCCCCCCCCCCCAACACACAAACACAAAAGAAAAAACCCCTCCCCGGTGGTTTCTGTCTTCCTATGCAAATTTTTTTAGGATTTGTCACTTGCTGTGATGGAAAAATACTCATGCTGCTGGTGTATAAATGCTGGTTTGAGACTTAGAGTGGCCACTTTGTGTGAAAATGGTGAAGGTTGGGACTGTATTCAGTCCATCCTCCTGGCACCCTGCAAAAGTGGGATTTATACACTTTGTAACTTCTAGAAACTCCAATATCCTTGCTGTTTTGGCAACAACCTCTTTGCTTTTCTGTCTTCTACTCCAATTTCCACAGTCATGAAGTGCACCTGTGGAGGAGTTGAGATCCTTCATTCCATGGGTTCATGACTGAGTTCACCTCACCAACATAAAAATTGGTCTGTTTGGGTCTGCGGCTTTCTATTCCGTGGACTTCTGTTTTTCTCAGGATCTCATCTTATTCTTCTCCTTGTTTTTTTCTTCTTCTTAGCTACATGTGTTAGGTTGGATGCAAGGACCATCCAAATTCCAAAAAGATCCTGATTTGGCCAAAGAGAGTCGTTGGTTGGTGACTAGTTGCTAGTCTCATACCTATGTGGGTACATAAGCATACTAGCTTTCCGTATAATATTCCTAGAGCGGATCAGCTTTATTGCCTTTCACCTTTAGCAGGATCCTGAAATTTGCCATCTAATGTAGACCAGTCACAAGTGATAACCTGTCCACATAAGGATCGCAAACTTCAGGTCCAGCAACAATAAATACTTCGATCGGTTCTCAGATTTGCAGGAAATTTCACAACAATAAAATGAAAAATAAGAGATTGAAGAAGGGAAGAAGAAGATAGGGTAGTCTCTCTCAGACTCGTGTCTCTCACCCACGGCTCCTCTCACTGTATTTTGGCATCCCACCATACTCTCTCACAGAGCAAAGCACAAACTTATGTTTTTTTTCCCTCAATCTCTTTAATCAAATTCGTGTACACTAAAAAGGAAGGGTAACCCAATCATTAACTAATAAGGTAACGTAAATTGACTAAGAAACTAAATCAATGAAAGAAATCGACTCAAAACAGGATTCTAACTAAACTAATAAAGTAAATCCCGGTTTCCTACTTTCTACCCATATTTTATGCCCATTAAAGTGCCCCGTTACAAAGAAAACCCATGGGATCAAAGACCCAACACCTACATTACCCAATCCAAGGCTTATGTCCAATAAGATAAGCCCTTTAGGTGATTTATCTGCATCACCATCTCTGTATGTTTGCTTGCTAAATAATATTTGTTTGTCACTGCAGTAGTAATCTTCCTTATTTATTCAAAATTATTTAATCTCAGTTTTATTGCCTTTCCCCTTTAGCAGGATGCCAGAATCCTGAAATTTGCCATCTCTTTATATTTGCTTGCTAAATAATATTTGTTTGTCACTGCAGGAGTAATCTTCCTTATTGATTCAAAATTATTTAATCACAGCTACTTATACAGAGAACTTTCTTCCTTCTGTAATGGAACTTCTTCTGATTCAGATGGTAAGGATTGTTCTTTTGGGGTTAAAGAAGAAGACATAGGAAAGAATGAGGGTTCAAAATCAGTAGTAGATGCAGTTTGCCGCATTTTGATGAGTGGTCCTTGGGGACCCATGTTAGAAAATGCTCTATCTATATTGGACGAAAAACCTCAGCAAGAATTTGTCATTGGAGTCTTAAAGAAGCTAAAAGATGTCAATTTGGCCATTAACTATTTCCGATGGGCAGAAAGAAATACCTCTAAAGTAAGTTTAGAAGCATACAATTTGCTTCTTGGGATAATGGCTAGCAGTAAAAACTTTGATCATTTGGAGAAAATTCTGGAGGAAATGAGCCTGGGTGGATTTGAGCCTTCAAATGACTCTTGCATCGAGTTAGTTGCTAGCTGTGTCAAGGCCCAGATGCTGGCAGAAGCTTATAATCTCATTCAAATGATGTGGAAGTTAAGATTCCGTCCTGCATTTTCGGCTTATACAACTTTGATTGGTGCTCTTGCTAAGGTTCGTGAACCTGATCTTGCACTCACCCTGTTTCGTCAGATGCAGGAGTTAGGGTATGATGTGAATGTTCATTTGTTTACTACTCTTATCCGTGTATTTGCCAGGGAAGGCCGACTTGGCATGGCTCTTTCTTTATTGGATGAGATGAAGAAAGACTTTTTTGATGCAGATATTGTTCTTTATAATGTTTGTATAGATTGCTTCAGTAAGTTGGGTAAGGTAGATATGGCCTTGAAAGCGTTCCATGAGATAAAAGCTCAAGGCCTTGTTCCAGATGACATCACGTATACAAGCATGATAGGGGCTCTATGTAAAGTTAATAGACTTGCTGAAGCTATGGAGCTATTTGGGCAGATGGAAGTTAGCAGGAATGTCCCCTGTAATTATGCTTATAGTACCATCATCATGGGCTATTGTTCTGCTGAAAATTTTGATGAGGCTTACAGGTTACTTGAGCGGCAGAAAGAGAAGGGTTGCAGTCCGAGTGTCATTATATATAATGGCATCCTCACTTGCCTTGGGAAGAAGAGGAGAGTGGACGAGGCTTTTAGGATCTTTGAGAAGATGAAAAAAGATGTGATGCCTAATCTTAAAACCTATAATATACTCATAGACATGCTTTGCAGAGCAGGAAAGCTTGAGGATGCTTTTGAGATTCGTGATGCCATGGAAGGGGCTGGTTTATATCCTAATATATTGACTTTGAACATAATGGTAGATAGGCTGTGCAAGGCTAGAAAGCTGGATGAAGCTTGGAGTATCTTCAGTGGCATGGATCAATTGGGCTGCACCCCAAATGTAATTACATTCTGTTCTTTGATAGATGGATTGGGTAAAAATGGTAGGGTGGATGATGCTTACCAATTGTTCGAAAGAATGTTGGATGCAGGTGAGGTCCCAAATGCTTTTGTTTACACATCTCTCATTAGAAACTTCTTCAAGTGTGGCAGGAAGGAAGATGGTCACAAGATCTACGGAGACATGGTCCATGGAGGCTATTCTCCCGATCTAACCCTTCTTAACACCTACCTGGATTGTGTTTTAAAGGCTGGTGAAATTAAAAAAGGGAGGGCCTTGTTTGAGGAAATTAGGGCCTGGGGTTTTGTTCCTGATGTATGGAGCTACTCAATTCTCATCCATGGCCTTGCGAATGCTGGCCATGCATCAAAGACCCATGAGTTGTTCTTTGCAATGAAGGAACAAGGTTGTGTTCTTGATGTTTGTGCTTACAATGCCATCATTTATGGATACTGTAAGTCAGGTAAGATGAATGAAGCCTACCAGCTGCTCAAGGAGATGAAGATGGAGGGTCATGCTCCCACCATTGTTACATATGGATCAGTGATTGATGGGCTTGCCAAGATTGATCGGCTGGACGATGCATACACGCTCTTTGAAGAAACAAAATCAAATGGGATAAAATTTAACGTAGTTGTCTATGGCAGTCTTATAGATGGGTTTGGAAAGGCAGGTAGAATTGACAAAGCCTACAGGATCATGGAAGAATTGATTGATAAGGGTTTGACAGCTAATTTATCCATATGGAACTGCCTGCTTGATGCCTTAGTTAAGGTGGAGGAAATCAATGAAGCCCTTATTTGCTTCCAGTGGATGAAAGACGAGAAATACAGCCCTAACGCTATCACTTATAGTATTCTTATAAGAGCTCTCTGTCGCATTCGGAAGTTCAGAAAGGCCTTTACGTTATGGCAAGAGATGCGGAAACAAGGTTTAGACCCTGATACAATCACCTACAACACTATGATCTCTGGGCTTGCAAAGGCAGGTAACATAGCGGAGGCTAAACAATTGTTTGAAAAGTTGAAGCTAGAAGGGAATGTGCCGGACTCTGCTGCTTGTAATGCTCTGGTACAAGGTCTTAGTAATGCTAATCGAGCACTTGACGCATACATGATATTTGAGGAAACCTTGTTGAAAGGTTACAACCTCTATGCCAAGACCTGCATTGTCCTTTTGAATGCATTGCAGAAAGCTGAGTGTCTTGAGCAAGCAGAAGTTGTTGGTGCTGTGTTGGAGGAAACAACAATCTCTCAACAAGCCTCAAGATCATTGTAACAATGGGGGAAGGGGTGGGTAAATTACTCCTTGTTGTAGATAGATCTGTATTACTTAGTTCCTTTCAGCCTGTTTAGAATTCTTAAGATTATCTGTCATTTTCTGCGGAACAGTTGATGCGACAGAAAACATGTTCTTGTTGGCCATTAACTCGTCAAAGCTTCTGTTTCCTTGGCTGCAGTTGCTCCAGAAGTATATATAGTTTCGACTAAAAATTTGAATAGAGAGCATACAGCTGAGAGGCTGCCAAGGAATATGGTGCTCATCTGGACAGTAAGGTCTAAAAATCAAGTGGTTACTTTCATTTTCTTTGTTGACTTGTGACCTTAATGATCTCCATGCTGGGGCAATTTAGTTATGATACAACCTCAGGATTCCATCTGATTCATGCAGTGGCGCATCAATTTACCAACATGGTCAGACTCGCATTTGTATCAGGTATCACTCTGATGTAGGAGACCTTGGGGTACTTCCTACAACAAGGAATTGCAATCACCTTAGATGATTAATCTGATTTTCTTTTTCCCCATATGAGAAAATGTTATATAGCTTCTAATTATAATTACAAGCATCTGATTTAATTTTGCAGATCTTCTAGTGGAGCCTACAGAAGGATCTTCCATTGAAAACTGTAAGATACATCCTTCTATTTGTTTTCTTCCTCGTAGGGCTATGTACCCTAGTGTTTTCTAGGATATGGATATACTAGTAAATGGGGGTAACTCTGTATCCTTTGGTGTCCTCTTGATGCAATTTCTTTTTAGTTTTGAACTCTATCGGTCATCCCATAACCCTTCCAAGTAACTAATGCGAGAACTCCTCCCCCTCTCCCACCAAAAATAAAATAAAAGTGTAACTAATGCAAGTAGAAAATGCCTTTTCTCATACTGTTTTTTGACCTTCATTCAATGGAGATGACATTTGTTCTTGAGGATTATGGAAGTAGCTCTCCTGCCAAGACACACTAACTGTCCTAATAATTTGTGAGATGGTTATCATGTCTGAAGCTCTTGGATCCCCTGCGATCCACTGATCCAGTGTTTGACAGCTCTCCACCCCCTCCCCTATTTTTCTCTGGTGTCACATCTGTGGTGTTGCCTAATCACCTGCTCTTTGGGAATTCATGGTGACATTGATCTGTCAGTCTCAGATTAAATGATCTAACTGGATGTCAGCTATATCTGTGCATACTCACTCCAGAATACTTAAGCCCTGAAAGTGTCTAGTTTGCTGATACAAAAACCCATGTTTGGATGAACTCATAAATATGCACCTTTTGACCCGATCTTATGGTGTTGCAAGCATGTACTTTCTTGGTTCAACACCAGATTTCTTTAGTCTAATGGTTGAACAGCTTGGGTCTGCATCATGCACATCAGTGGGGTCTTGGTACTGGATCATCATTTGCTGTCAAGTGCTTTGACCCCACATTTGAGACTAGAGTGACAAGATTGAGGTTGGGTATGCTTTTCAGGTTCAGCATGTTTTATCTGCACATAGTAACTTGATATGCCCCTGGATATTTTTACATATGAAACTAATTCTCATTGTTTTCTACAATTTGCTTTGTATCTGGTACAGGCTGGATGTATCAAAGAGATGACATGTATTCATGCAGAACAGAAGTTACAGAATTATAATGTAATTTGGTTAGTTAGCCATTGAATTTAGCTGAGAGTTTCTTTTTCTTTTTTCGTGATAATAAGAGAGATTTGATTATCTTTACTTCTTGTCTTTCATCTGCATGTTATTTAATTATTTATTTTTTGCTTGTTGGTTCTTGAAGGTTTCCAATGCATCACTTTCCAAGCTCATAAGATAGGAGGTGGTTAGATATCTTCCTGGATGATTGAGGAAGTGGATGACTGAAAATTGAAGAAAGTTGAAGAACTAACAAAACCCATTGTTGATTATTTTGAGTGGAGAGGACAGAGCAACAGAATATTATCGTGATGATGCTATGAAAACCCCTAGAGGTTTTTAACATTTATCATGGTGCCTGTGGTGTGCTTTCCTTGCCATGAAGATTAGTCGCTATAATTGGATTACTTGGGAGCATCAGACATGAGGCAGATATTTATGAAAAAAAGGACATACCCAGTGCACAAGGCTCCTGCCACTACGGGGTCTGGGGAGGGTCATAATGTATGCAGCCTTACCCCTGCTTTCACAGAGAGGCTGATCCCAGACTCGAACCCGTGACCACTTGGTCACAATGGAGCAACGTTACCGTTGCACCAAGGCCTGATGAGGCAGATATTTATATGTCCACTTTTTCATTTTGTATTGACATATCAGATATGAAGTGGCAGAGCAAAATCCATCATTCAAGGTCTTAATATATACTCCTTTTATTTGGTCTAATCTGATTGTGCAAGGAAATTCTGCAATGGCGATGTGTTGGTTGTCTTTCAGCAGATTAGCGCCTTGGAGATTCTCACCCCTCATCAGTGGGAGCTTGTTTGTGAGGCAATTATGGAACAGCTCTTATATTGGAGATCATTATAGGTAATCCCTTTCTGTATTATTTATCAGGGGAAGGAGATCTACATGGCTATATTGGGTCTTTTCGTTTGATGGTATGATGTTGGGTGTGTTACCCTTGTATTTGATTTTCTTCTGTACTTTCTTGTATATGTGATTCTGTTGTATACTTGGGATGCTTGGCAGCTCATTCTTTTTTCTTCAAGCAATAAATTGTTATTCGTGATAAGAAGAGCATGCAAACGAAGTCCTGAATGTTGATTCTATTTAGAGATTGTAGGACAAAAAAAGTGGACAAGGTGTGAGAACTGTACACACAAAAAGGGAGAATTGGGTGTGAATAACTCTCTCCCTCCTCCACTCCCCCTCCCACCCCAGTACACACAAACAGATTAGTAATAGTGATTAGAATTGGTGGATCATACACTTGAGATGGGTCACACAAAAGTGAGTGACATATACATAATCCATGTTTTTGTAAAACAGTTGGATTAGTTACACAAACTTTTTAAATGGAGTAGTTAAATCAACTCTCTAAATGTGCACGGGGATGTGTGTCTGCATGGGCCCGGCATGCATCCTGGTGCGTGCCCAGCAGCCCAGCCATTGGATGCCTCACTGAGCACCCCTCTCAGGAGAGGAGCTGAATCCCTCATCAAAAGATAATGTGTAGATTGGCTCACATGGAAAAATTTTTGCCTTACTTTTTTTGGGTTTTTATTCTGAGGAACATTATAGATCATAGAGCCTGATTACAATTGGGAGAAAATGGGGAGGCAATATTGCTATCTGTTGTTACAAATTCCGCATTATAATATAGATTATATAATTTACGTACTATGGGCATAGATTTTACCTAATTTAAAATTTCTGTACTATGGACTGAGTTGTGGAAAAATGTAGGGAAAAATCACGAGTTGTTTCTATTAATGCATCCGGAAGCTTGTACGCCCGATCTTTGGAGTTCACATCGTCTATGGTTCTCTGATCGGTGCCGTTCCTTAGTGCCTCTCACAAGAGGGGGTGAGACCCACCCAGGACACCTGACCCAACACTCTGTCCGGGTGGGGTCCACCCTCCTCTTGTGAGAGGCACTGGGGAACCACACCGGTAAAAAATTCCCAATCTTAGTTGGCATTTGTCATTTTTTGTAGAATCTCTTTCATATTCTTATTGGCAGTTTTATTTGCTCCATTTCCCCAAGTTCCTCTAATTGAGAGGGTTGGAAATGACCACTCTATCTCTACCCGAACATACTGCTCGGATGGGGTCCACCTCCCTTTATTAGAGGAACTTAGGAAAATGGAGTGGATAGGAAATTGAGCAGACAAAAATACCTTTTACTATCTCATTGATTTGTGACCTATAAGTTGTGGACCTATTCTTCTTGGTGCCGAACTTGGTCGGATTCAGAAAAAAAGTTGTGGTGCCTTTTGATGCTGGACGACATTTTTTAATTCTGCCAAAATTTTCAGACTAAAAAATTTGGTCCTTGAAAATAATTTGGGAAATGAAAAAAAATTTGAAAAAGTGTTTGGTACGTTGAAGAAAAAGTTTTTTTTGAATCATTAAAGAAATATAAAATGTGTTTCATAATACATAATTATTGAATTTTTTTTTCAATTATGCAAATTATTGTTAAATCAACTATGCTGCCTACATACATGGAATTTACGATAGAATTTTTTTAAATATCAATAAGTAGGCGAGCCTTAGGGCAACAATTAAGTTGTGATATCACAATCATTAAGTTAGTGGCAAAATCCTCGTACATTGGAAGGCTTTTTTTTTTTCTTAAAATATCAAAAGTAATAATGTAAGGTCAACTATACAAGCTGGTGGCAAGTTCATTGCATTCACTAATTCCAAAATGAAATCATTCACCAATATTCATTTATGTTGTAAATTTTAAACCAACTATGTTGCCCACATGGCATCAACTTATGATTTTAAATAGACCGATGGGCTAGCATAGCCCTTTCATTTCCTCCTATTAGTATATTCTTATTATGAGGGGAAGCGTTGACCATGTATGACATGAAGTACGGTGTATATTGTTTGCCAATTGTAGCTTTCGTTGACAAGGTTATAGTGTAAATATCAAGTTAGAATTTTGAGGGGGTGCTTCAAATAAAAAAGGTGACATCCTATCATTGACACAATGAAAACTAAAGGTAAATGGGAAAGGGTTTCTTACATTGTCCGAACGAGTGTAGTTTTAAGCGAATGGGGGAATTCTCTTTAGAATTTGACAATAGGAGAAGGGGCATTTATGACATATCACCTTCTCACATGAAAAGTTATATGTAAGGGAGTATGCAATTTCATTTTTGAGCTAACGTTATACACAACTTTTTCCCACAACTATCCATTAGAAAAATGGAACAATACTTTAGACAAGAAAAAGAATACAAGTGCATATTATCATTAACGGACCGAAATAATGATGTTGAGATGAATGATCAACATCAAGACTATGAAGGATAAGAAAAAAAGAAATAAAAATGCATCATCTAGCAAAACTTTGGTGTAGAACCAGCAGTGTTGACAAGATGAGGGAAAATTTTCTATGATGGCTTGTTAGGTGCAAAGAACACCAATGAATAGAGGACTAATGTGTGGATTCAGTGCAAGTTGAAAGTGTATACTGGATAGGGGGATGACCTAAAATGACACAAGTAGATTGGCTCAACTGACTACAACTGTGTACTTACAATTGAAAGAATCTACGAATTCAAATAAAGAAGACCTAATAATATAATAATAAGGTTTATACTCTAAATTTATGGAAAAAAAAAAATCCTATCAAAGCAATAAAAAACACTGTTTATACTCTATTTTTATCAAAAAAAAAAAACTACCCTAGCCATAGTTGTCAAGCCGTCACCTTGACGTCTAGGCGACTGTTGCCCTAGTGCAAAGCACTGGTTTTATTGGTATCGAATTAGGTTTAACTCTTATTTATACCAAATGATATAGTCTCACATCTTTTATCTAGGACCTTAGATGTGTATTAACATACCATTGGGTCATCTCCACCTAACGCCTTAAGGTTTTGGGTTGGACATCCAAATGATATTTCGTTAGTTTTCCTACTTTAGTACATAACTCTCAACATCATCTTCCATTTCTCGGGTTGGACATCCAAGTGGTATTTCGTGGGTTTTCCTGCTCTAGTAAATAACTCTCAACATCATCTTCTATTTCTCCTTCTTTTATTAATGATTAAACATTGATACCTAAAATGAACTCTTTGAGGTATCCTCTTATAATTCCTACAGAAAAAAAAAAAGGTATCCTTTTATAATTAATTTTCACTGTCCCACTTTCAATCCTATTTTAACTACAATTACTTTCCATGTCCTCTATTATAGTAGTTATCTTAACCTTTTTGATTAATTCAAAGGTGGATCTTTATAATTCTAACTTGACATTTATTATTGCTTTTGTTTCATCTATCAAAATTCTCATCAACAAACAATAAACACCAAGTGATCGATCTGATCTTGAATGTCTTTAGTCAATTCATCTATGATTAACACAAATAAATACACATTTAAAGTTGATCATTGATCTAATTTAACTATAATTGAGCGTTCACTATCTACCCCATAGTCTTTACATCAATCACTATACTATTATAAATATCTTTAATTATGTTTACATATTTATTCGTAGCATTTTTCTTTTCTAACACCCATCAAATTATCTCTTTACTCTATTGTAAGCATTCTTATTTCAATAAATATCGTATAATGATTGTTTGTTTTTTTTTTTTAAACATTCTTTAAATCTTTCATTAGTTTCCTAAGTAAATAAGTAGCTTCTATCGTTGATTTCTAACAGAAAACCAAACTAATTATCTAAATTAATTTATCGTCTCGGATTATCATTAATTACTCTCTGCAATAGTTTTAGAGTATTATAAATTTTAATTCTCAATAGCTATTAAATTCTAAACATCACCTTTAATTGTACAAAATAGTTCCACAATGCTTCTCCATCATTCATTTGACATTTTTGTTCATAATCTTACTGATTTGAATATAAATACAAGTACTTGTATATTCTATACTTTTTTTATATATTTGCTCCTGAATTTTAAAATAAGAATCATGTTAAACACAAATTTATTTGTATCCGACTTTCTATCATGTATATATGCACTTCTTGGTTATGAATTCATTAACATTTAATACCCTTTACTAACATGATCGAACCTCTAATAGTTTCCAATTTCTTCTATTTTGGATGATTTACCTGCTTTAGTGGTTTGACATATCAAGAAGGAGAAGATGCCCATTTCCTTTTTCCCAAAAGAAAAAAAAAAGGGGAAAAATTTAACTGTCTTATTTCAAAGAAGGTTCTCTTGCTAAAGACAACAGTTTAAGACCTGAATGACTCAATAATTGCCCATCTATGATGGGAAAATCCCTCCTCTCTAAATCTTAGTCACTTTAGATATGTAACTATGTGATGGAGTTTTTTTTTGTTTTTTGGAAACTGGTCATTAGCTAGGTCCTAACATTTATCTAGCAAATTGTTAAGAGAGTTCACATCGTCTACGGTTCCCTGCAAGTGCGATTCCCTAGTGCCTCTCACAAGAGGGGGTGGGACCCACCCAGGACACCTGACCCAACACTCTGAGTAATGGAGAGTTATAAATAATACTACTTAATGGAGTTTTTTTGGTAAAAACTTAATGGAGTGTTCATAAATTATCTTTTAATTGTTATGATTTTTTTCATGTGCGGTTTCTTGACAAGTGCGATTCCCTAGTGCCTCTCACAAGAGGGGGTGGGACCCACCCAGGACACCTGACCCAACACTCTGCCCGGGTGGGGTCCACCCTCCTCTTGTGAGAGGCACTAGGAAACCGCACCGGTCAAGAAACCGCACATGAAAAAAATCATAACAATTAAAAGATAATTTATGAACACTCCATTAAGTTTTTACCAAAAAAAAAACCACTCCATTAAGTAGTATTATTTATAACTCTCCATTACTCCTAAAACCAATTCCATTCTTTTTATTACATATCTCTTTATTTTATCTCCTAAAAACATCTTTGATAGATCACTTTATTTTTGTCTCCTCAAAACACCCTGGAAGCTATTACCCAAAAAAACAAAAAAAAAACCTTGAAGGGTGACAGGCAGGATTAACACCACCAACCCCCCCCCCCCCCCCCCCCCAAAAAAAAAAAAAAAAAAAAAAACTAGAAACTAAAATGGCCTCTTCATTTCTTAAGTCTCAATACAGATGCTAGAATATATAGACATTGACTGTAATTTTCACTAAAAAAAACCCCTACAAAACTGAGGTAGCCTCTCCATTTCCTTCCATTTTAAGCACAAATGCTGACAAAAAAAATCCTACAAAACCACCTCTCTTAATAATCCTTCCCAAAAATCATTACAAAAAAAATCCTAGAAAGTCACCTCTTCATGCCCATTTTGCCATTAAGGACATTCCACCAGCACCTAAAAGAACAGCAATGTAAGCCCATATTTGAAGCTTGACACTATTTTGCAGCTTAGGTCCCATAAAATCAGATGCCAATAGATCAACCAAAGCCATGTAATTCAGTAATCCGGCCGATGAACCATTCAATATGCCAACAACGATCAAAGCCGTGGGACTGTTATCACTGTACACATTTGACAAACCAATCCCAAGTAATATCCCGAACGGAGTCGTGGCCGAGAAGAAGAACACCATTATTGCTTTCATCTTGTTATCGTATTCTGCCTGATTTAGCAAATTTTGTTAAAACAATGAATCTACAAAACCCATTCCTTGCATCAATAAAAGGGTAGCGAGGATAAAATTTTGCTGCAAACCGGGCAGTAGGAATGTTCTTGCTGTCACCAGCCCACTACGTATACAGACCTGGCTCTCCTCCGGCCGTGGCGGGAGCTGGAGGATCCAGCCCAACAAAAACAGGGGGTGGGTTTGATCATTTCATAGGGTTCGCCTGTAAAATGATCCAAACACCCCTGTTTTTGTTTGGCTGGATCCTCAACTCCTGTCACACCTGGAGGAGAGCCGAATACTACGTGTACAGGAGCTGTACACGTGATGGGTTGGGACAGTGACACGTACAGGCAACAGAAAAATTACTACTGCTGGATTTGCAGCAAATTTGAGAGAGAGAGAGAGAGAGAGACCTGTAATATGCATCCACCAAGACCCATTCCTTCAAAGAGCTGATGGAAGCAAAGGGCAGCAATAAGTGGCCCAATGGTGCAAGGATTCATAGATGCCCCTAGTGAAAGACCAATTATTACAGAATGAACAACAATGCCTAATTCCAAAACCTGCAATTTTTCCAAAACATTATCAATTAATTTTATACTATAAAGATCTAGACAACTATTATATCAAAGAAGAGATAGTTAAATGAAGATTAACCTGAGCAACAACACGATATCGTAACAATTGTGAATCAGCTTCTTCATCTCCCTTCACTCGCAGTGGCTTGTTTTGATCATCTGAATTGCTATTAATTCTATTAACTTCAGCATTTCGGATAGTTGGTCCCATACTATGTTTCTTGTGATAACTCATTGCAAATGAATCAATCATCAATGTCACTAAAGCAGATAACATTGCAACAAAAGTAGTGAAAGGAAACTTCTTCCATGGATTTTCAGGTAGACAAGGTGATCTCAAGCAATCAAAGGAATCAGGCAAAACATGCATATACCCAGTTGCAAGGATGACACCAGATGCGAATGCTTTTACTACGACGAAGAGATCACGATCGGGTTGAAGGAATGGGATTGAACGAGTTAAAAGAGGGAGACAGACACCTATCATGCTAGCAATCAATATAGTAGCGAAGGCAATGATCTTGAGATGAAGGGCCTTGGACTTATTGTAACAGCTGCTAGTTGCAGGCCCACATTCTGATATGTTTTCATTTTCCTGATTGCCAGAGGTTTGTAATGTGAAGGAGAGAAGAAGAAGGATTGAGAGAAAGAGACTCTGTTTTGTTGGTATTGTCCTTAAGGCCATGGATTCTATTGTTTGGAACGTTGGGTGGAAGAAGAAGAATAAGTGGGTATTTATAATCATCTTTCTCTCTGACATATACACAAACACACACAGGGCACACGAAATACATTACAATGCATACACATATGCACACGTAGACACAGTATTCTACACTTTCCTTTGTCACACACCCACCCATAAGAGCCTAAACACACGACACACACACACACCCACACTCTTCTCACAAGCCCACTAGTTACGCTAAGGTTGGTAAATTCATTAAAACACTAAAAAAGGGAGAAGGGTCGGGTCTCTCTTACGACTCTTTCTTTGGTTTCTGCTTATTACCCAGTAATGGAGGATTTCTCTCGGTTTTTTTTTTTTTTTTTTTTTTTTTTTTTTTTCTCTCTCTCTTCATTTGTTATCGAATTTTAAGGAAAGAAACAACTGAGGATATCTGGTCATGCAGTCTTAGTCAAATTTTCAGCAAAGAAAGGTCCATATATTATATATCTAGTTGTATTGATTCAATAGACACCCATCAATAGAATTTTTTTCTAAATGAAGATTTTGATTTTGATTTTGATTTCCTTCGCCAGGAAAAGTTGCAGTGTTTCATAAGAAGCGGAAAAACCTTGTATTCAGACCATAGTTCGCAAAAACGGAACACAAAAAAAATGGAGTCTTACGGTATGTGGATTGTAAACGATAAAAAATTACAAACGGACAGTACAGTTCTAAATGTTTATATTTAAAAAAAAGGGAACCAAAAAAAGGGTAGTATTCTCATATAAATTGAAGAATTTTTATTTGAAAACCATGCTTCTAATTTCAGTGTTCGTGAATTGACTGATCTTGAGTTGAAGGTGATATCATGAAATATGTAGCGCTTCGAGTCATCTTTACGTTGGTGAAAGAATCGGGCCGATCAGAGTTCGGGAGAGAGATATGATCAGTTAAATAAACCATTGTTCAACAAGTCCAAGGTCTTAAAAATGCCAAAAAAACAAAAAAAAAACAGAAACATGCTTTAAACACGTTTAAAACGGGAATGCTTGCTGTTTGTCGATTTTTTCCATTTGCTTGGAAAACATACAACAAAACGTATTTAAAACGGTAAAAAACAAAAATGCTTTTAAAACTCCATTTTAAACACATTTTTGCTAACAAAGCTCCGGACTCCTATGGTTCCACTAGTAGAGAGTAATATGGGAAGAGAATTTGAAACCCAGTTGGTGCCTCTGCTTAGCAACTCATATATATAGTCTCATAAGCAAGGTTCTAAAACTCGGGTTTCGACTAGGTTTCGACCAGCCAGAAAATGAGTTCATCTCGGTTTCAACTATATCTCGGTCGAAACTTAGGACTTTTTTTAGGCTAACTCGAACCTTGGTTTCGAGACCCAGAAGTTGTTTTTTTGCCCTGATTCTCTTTGTGCTGTCTATTTTTTACATTTTAAACTCAATCCATGCATTAGTTTCATATAGAGAACACAAAAAATATTACTTGTGGTTTTGATCCAAGTTTGATACTGTATAATGTTATTGGACATGGTATCAAATACGGTTTGACTGGAACAAAACTCCTTCAATATAAATGAGATTTAAGCAATCTTGGATTTATTAGAAAACTTTGTTTTGTTAGCTTTCCAATAAGTCCATGATTGCTTAAATCTGATTTATATTGATGGAGTTATCTACCAGTCAAATTTAATTTGGTGTGCATAAATGCTGTCAAAATCACTCTGAATGAAAATATCTTTTGGACATCAAAACAAATGAATATTTTACCGTACTTTTGGTTTTTAGCAATGTTTTACCATATTAAGATTTGTGGAATTTTTAGATTTGAGAAAAACCCCAGTATTAGAAAGTTGAAACTTGCACCTACTGTCGAAAATTCAATTTTTGTTCTTGAATTGGGAGGGTTGATTTTTTTTTCTTTTTGGAATTCAAAATTTTAATTATTTTTATTAGATTCAAATAAGGGGTATTTGCTTATTTATGAATAACATCTTATGCAAATAAAATACAAATACAAAAAATGAAATACAAATACAAAAATATTTACTTAAATGATATTAAACATAACTAAGTGTCTGTCCTGATTTCTGACAGTTTCTGACATGAATACCTATTTGTCCTAGTTTCGAGCCAAGTTTGCCCTAGTTTCGATGGGCATATGTGTCGAAACGATCGAAATATGATCGAAACCAGTCGAAAATGGTCGAAAGCATCAAAACCCGATCGAATCCATGGATTTTATAAAATCCTCTTTCAACTTATTTCAGAAACCTGGAAAACTGAGTTAACTCGGTGGTTTTGACAGGTTTCGATCAAGTTTTTGTTCCATGCTCATAAAGAATTGAGGGAGCGAGAAAGACACCAAAGAGGAACAGCGGGAATCAGTCAATAATGGTGAAAGCATTGCACTAAGGGCAGGGGTTTAAAACAAGGAATTGATCATGGAATCGGTCCCGGCCAATCCTTGATTCAGATCTGAATCGACGATTGGAATCAATCAGAATCGGTCCAAATAATGGTATTTGGACCGAACGTATTTTTGTCGTATCCGAACGTTTGAATGGAAAAAATGTATTTTTACGCATAGAAGTATTTACACGGTAAATCCACGGATTTTGAAGGTTTCAGTATTAATCGCGTATAATACCGTATAATACGGTACATATTTTAAGTTAAAAAAAAAAAAACGACAAAACTTGAAAAAAAAACACTCGCGGCTGCCCCTGCCCTGCCGGTGCCCCCTTCATCTTCTCCGTCGCTTTTCCTCGTTGGAGCTCAGCGGGCCGGTGAGTCCTCTTCTCATGCTCAATAACCCCTCCTCCCTTACTCTTCTCCTTCTCCTTTCCAAATCAACTACAGCGGCAGTCTCCCTCTCCCCTGCTGGTGTTCACCGAGTCATCGTCGTCAATAACCAGGGTTTCTGTTCTTCTTCGTCTCCGATCGGCCTGCGATTTAGCCCCTTCACCCCCTTTCCCAAATTCCTAATTTTTCTTCTAACCCAAAAACCATAGCTCCCGCGGCCTCCGCCCCTTCTTCTTCTCTGTCTCCAGTGGAGACTCTCCACTCTCCATTCTTCTTCCCTGTTGCGGTATAACTGCGGCCGGCGAGCTACTGCGGACGCTCTGTTCAGCCAGCTTTTCCTGCAAGTGCTGAGTTCTCTGTTTGGCCAGCTTTTCCTGCAAGTACAGAGTTCTCTGTTCGGCCAGCAAACGGCGGTGAATCTCTCTCTTCTGTAAATTGATCTTCCTGTAAGTTTTTTTTTTCTCTCCATTCGGCCAACTTTTCCTGCAAGTGTTGAGTTTCATAAATGTTATTGCATAATTAAATAAAGAATGTAATAGTGGGTTTGTAAGTCTGTTGGTTTGAATTGATTTGCTTGGTTTTTTCTTATAATGGTGAATGGATTTGCTTGGCTTTTTCTTATTATGGTGAATGTATTTGCTTGACTTTTTCTTATAATGGTGAGATTGATTTCCACCAATTCCTTCCTCTCTCTCTCTCTCTCTTCCTTACTTTGTGCTTGTGGGAGCAGTGGCTGGAATTAGTAGTTGGAGATTTGATTCATGAATTTTAAAGATTTGTAAGGGGAACCCAGATCACAATGTGCATAAACAAGATAAAGAAAACTGAAAAAGAGAACAAAAAGAGGGGAAACCTTGGTTAGGGTCGTTAGGCAGAGCCATTAAAAGCTTTTTCTTGAACTTCTTATCCTATCCTATGGTGATTGATGTATGTTTGTTGTTTAAAGGGTTATTTACCTTGACCATTCTTCTCTATTGTGACGTTTCTTTTTTGATAAAATCATTTTGTATATGCTATTATTTTGTTTATTAGGTGGTGAATGTCTGTTCCATAGTGAATATATGCCTGTATTTTTGCTTATAAAACAACTGTATTAAACACGTATTGTATTATTGCCGAATGCGTTTTATCACGCCGGATTTTTGAAAAATATTATTGCCGTTTAGTTTGGCGGGGCAAACCTTAGCCCGTCTTGAGCCCAATAGGGCCTGGGTTGGGCTTTTCAACAGATTTCTTATCTGTTGCATTTTTTTCCGGTTCTTCTTCTTCTTCCCTGTTGTATTTTTTCTCTGTTCTTCTTCTCTCCTCCTTTGATCCGTTTGTTTTCTGTTCTGACTTCAACTTCTCTGCAGCATTTTTTCCCTTTTGTTCTTCTTCTCTACTGCATTTTTTTCTCTGTTCTTCTTCTCCTCCTTCTCCTTTGTTCCGTTTGTTTTCTGTTCTAACCTCAACTTCTCTTGCGTTTTTTCCCTCTTCTTCTTCTCTACTGTTTTGTTTCCTCTGTTCTACCGAAAAAAAAAAAAGTTTTTTTTTCCTCTGTTCTTCTCCTCCTCTGTACCGACCTTGATTTTCAATCAAGGTTAAAATTGTTTCAAAGAGGATGTTTGCTGGTGGTGTGACCGGTGGCCAGTGTTGGTAATTCTATGGTGTATGATTTTGTTATTCAAATCAAATTGTGCAACTGTTAGTATAAGTCTTGTAATTTTGTCATTTTGTGATTATATGATAATGTAATCTGAGAGTATTTGATTTTGTGTTTCACTTATTTTGTAATGCTGTTATTTTTTGATTATGTAATTCCTTGATTATGCAATTCAATTGTGCAATATAACCTTAACAGCAACATCTAGGTTCAACCACTCATACACGCTCAGGGCACCTAGGCTGTAAAGTGTAATGGGCTGTTAAATTAGCATGTATTGATTGAGTTTCTTATTTATGTAAATTGTAATGGGTTGTTTATTTATTCATCAATGTTTAGCTTACTGAATAGTTCTGTGTCATTTCGTGAAGTTAAATTTTTGTGGAATTCGGTGAAAATCTTACATATGCTACACTTAGTGCAGCAAAAAGTGCCTGGCATGGATTCAAACATGGTTTAAGCATGCTGATCACAGTTGGCACCTCAAGGTCTTATTTCTAGCACATTACAGCCTCTTTGCAGCCATATCAGACACTGACACTTGTGTCCAAGTCCTTGTTTTCTGAGCAATTAGGATTCTGAAGCAATACCATGTCAGACACTGACATTTGTGTCCAAGTCCTTTTTTTCTGAACCATTAGGATTCTGAAGCAATATGATCTTCCAAAGACCTTTAATTCAGTTTTCAAATCCCATATATGATGTAGGAGAGGGACTCCAGCATCTAGTTCCAGACTAGATGAATAGTTTTCAAAAGGAAGTCTGTGTGTGTGTGTGGTTATAGAATATGAGTATTCAAATTTAAAGGAACTAGTTTAAGGTACTCAGAAAACAACCAAACTCCAGCTGAGTGGTTTATTTGATTCAAGTATGAGGGCAATTTAGAAAAGATTGAAATCTCTTAACTCCTATGAGGTGTGGCTTTATAGGGTATTGCTGCTGGTCTGTAGAATAGAACCCTAGTATTGGGTTCAGTTGAGCAAGTTAGTGGGTTCAAGTTGTTTCTGGGATGAATGTTTTGGAAACCATACAAGGATAGATGCTTGGACCTCTAACCATATTTTGGTTTTACTAAAACCTATAATTTCCATTTGGAAGAAAAGCATTTACTTGGTCACAACTGTTTGAAATATCAATTTAAACGGTCCACTGTTTGATTTTAATAGTGAGACTACCCCTGAGCTCTTTAGCATAGGACACTGAAAGAATTAAGCCAAAGCACAATCTATGTTCTTGTTGTTTCTGGTGTCATGGTTCAGACCTTCAGAAGTGGTATCTTCAACTGTTCACGCCTAAACAATCTGGCCACTGGTCCATTTCTGAAAAAATTGATGACTTGAATGGCTATATGATTATGATGCATGAACACTTCACTTTACCCGAAATACTTATCAAAGATCCAACACAACATTGGTGTTGTATATTTGTAGACCTCACCAAATCACTTCCACCTTTTTTTAGTAAAATTTGTGGATTGGTTCGACTCCCACAAAAGGGACACACCCAACATAAACTATGTATTGATTGTTACATAATATACTGTTAGCTATTGAAGCTTGTATTTTTTGGAACAGCTGAAAATTACATTCATGGCCTGTAAACTTCATGCACTATAGACTTATAGAACATCATTATTTTTGGAGTTCCTAATTTTGTGTTGCTACGTTTATAGTTGCATTCTTTTGTTGCTAGATGTTCCCTTTTTTAGGATATTGGATACATTTAGATCATTAAACATTATCTTCCTTATTTTTTTGGAATTCTATATTATTGTTATGTTTGATGATTGTGTACATGAACCCCATTAGAGGATCTGCATTAATTTCCCCCTATCTTTAGATTTGAGAGTCAGATCCGTCCCTGTTACATTTTTTTAGAGCTGACACATCCACTCAAACCCAATTGAGTTAGCTGAAGAAAAGGCCAAAGTTGGTGTGCAAACTGCCAGGGTCAATCAGGGCCAGCCTGGCCCAATCAGTGCCAATCAAGGCGGGCTTGGGCTGGGCTGAGCCCGTCAGGGTCAGGGTCAGGGTTGAGGCTTTTAAGCCCTGAGTCAGGGTCAGGGCGGGCCTGGGCTAAGCTAAGAGGATTCAGGGTTGGGTTGGGGTTTTAAAAAGCCCGGCCCAACCCGGCCCTGTCGCAGCCCTAGTCCATACATGTGTATAAGGTAAGGAGTTCAATGTGGAATATATATATTTTTTTGTTTCTCAAACTTTTTATCAGATTTAGTCCATTTTTTGTTTTCGGTTGATGCATTCATCAATCCGATTTAGTTTCAAGTTTTAACCAGTTCTATAAAACTCCAAATCCAAAACCAAACCGATAAAGATTCAATTTAGACCGAATCGGTCAATTTCAGTCTATCCGATCGGCTCGGGCTGAACTTAGACACCCTACAAATTTAAGGGTTGGAAGTCAGTCGATTATAGCTCCTCCCGGGTGAAGCGTTTTGTTTGGAGGATGTGCCTCTGATGTTGTGGCAATTAAGTCGAGGAAGATACATAGATAGGGAGGTGATTCTTGAAGCAGAATGAGTACATTATCCCTGTTCTTTTCAGTTGTTCTCATGCCTGTGGCTCATCATTGAATTCTCCTCCAACATTGCGAATCAAAATATTGATTTTTCGTTCTACATTGCAAAGTGGTTTGATATGTTTAATGCTGAGAAGGGGGTTAAGGTGGTTGATTTGATGGGGGTGTGCTTTTAAATTTTAAATTCATATTGAGCATCTCTATTACGGATTGTATGGAAGCAAATGAATTTATTCGTCTTTTGAGGGGCATAAACTAGATCCTATTGGCTTATGTAAACACTATTTTCTTTCATGATTCTAACTAAAGGTTTTGCATTCTAACTGTTCGATCATTTGTCCCAAGGTGATTTCTGCAGCAAATTCTTCCAAGAGCTATGAAATCAATGTTGCTGCTAAAGCAATCTCGTATCAGATGTCTTCTCCTTCAGAAAACAAGTATCTATCCACTCTTCGCTTCAACCTCCCTTCAGAATACTGATTTTTTGTCCATACAAATCATGTATAAGTCTAGTGGAGGAAGACCAAAGAAGAAGATCTATCAGAGAGTCTATGATCTGGACAGAGTTATGGAGCTTCAGAAGAAGCCTTCCCTCATTCTAGAACTCAAAGCCATCATCCAAAGACAAAAAAACCACTCTCTCCTCATCAGAGACCTCGAGAAAGAAGTTGGGTTTGTTCAAAAATGGAACTTTATGTCTGTGATTGAAAAATACCCCACAATCTTTCGTGTTGGTGGTGGAAACAGAGCGCCCATTTCAGTTAGGCTTACGGAAAAGGCAGAAAAGATTGCTTCAGAAGAAGCTCATGCTAGAGAACTGATGGAACCCATTTTGGTGAAGAACCTGAGGAAGCTGTTAATGATGTCAATGGACTGTAGGATCCCAGTAGAGAAGATTGAATTCATTGAATCAGAACTTGGTTTGCCTAGGGACTTCAAGGAATCATTAATTCCAAAGTACCCAGAATTCTTCTCTGTGAAAGACATTAATGGAAAAGCTTATCTTCATCTGGAAAGTTGGGATTCTTCTCTAGCTATCACTTCTCGTGAAGAAAAGCTAGATATCGTTGCTGCAGCCCATTATGGCAGCTCAGATTTCAGTGGGTTTCAAAAAGGAGTCAAGATATCTAGGGATGGTAATTTTTCTGGTCCTTCTGCTTTCCAGATGAATTTTCCTGCTGGTTTCAGACCCAATACAAAATATCTTGAAGAAGTCCAAAAATGGCAGAAAATGCCCTTTCCTTCCCCATATTTGAATGCAAGGAGGTTTGAGCCTGCAGACCCAAAAGCTCGAAAACGGGCGGTAGCAGTGCTTCATGAGCTCCTTAGCTTGACTATGGAGAAGAGGATGAGTTCTGCCCAATTGGATGCATTTCATGCTGAGTATCAATTACCATGTAAGTTGTTGCTTTGTTTGGTTAAGAATCATGCCATTTTCTACATCACAAATAAAGGAGCAAGAAGTACAGTCTTCCTGAAGGAAGCCTATGATGGGTCAAATTTGATAGACAAATGTCCTCTTTTGAGATTCTATGATAAGTTCATAGCACTTAGTGGTAGGAAGGATCCCAACTTGAGTAGTGAAATTTCTTTACAATAGATTGGTAAATGAAACCTGTAATACCCTTTATAGATTATCAAAGCTAACAGAAAATGAGATCCTCGTAGATCTTTTTATTAATTTTACTCTGTTTTATTATATTTTGCTGTGTTAATTCTTTTCAGTTGCTACCTGGTTTTGTCTTAATCAATGGCTATTATGCCTGCCTTTTTTTTTTTCCTGTTTTTTAATAGTAATGGTATATGTGGTGAGATTGTTGGTATTAGAATGTGACTGATATGTTCTTTAATAGTATGTTATATGAATGTTGCTAATCCTAGTTTTCTTTTCACACTGTCACTATCTTTCACTATTTTCTTTTTCACTTACCAGTAGTTATTTTTGTGTTAGATCTTATGACATAATAGAATTTCTAAAACTATTGCTAGTTGCAGATTATTCAGTATGAGGTGGTTTCCTATCTCACAAATCACAATTATATGTTCTGATGACAAATTAAACAGTAGGACTTGAGAGAGAGCAAGAATGACCTCAACTCGACATCATATCCCACAATTTTTATATAGGACATTGTACTGCTATTGATAACTATTTCTCAGGCAGGTAACATCCTTTAGCATCAGAGCATTATTCTTTCCTAGTAGTCTCTATAATTTGTTTTGTCAGGATCTGTAATCATTCAAAACCTTAGTCGACAAGACATCAACATATTATATACTACAATTATTCAATAAGATGCCAGGTTGTATCATGTTAGTACAGGCTAACATCCTTCAGTACAAAAGCTTTAGTCTTCATAAGTAGCTCCTAGAGTTGGTTTCTTTTCTTTTCATTATTAACTTCATATATTAAAAGGAGAGGCCGTAATGGGATAGATTTCCTTGTATACCATTACAATATCAGAGTTAGAAACCAATAATCACAAGAGAGAAGAAGAAGAATATAATTGCTAAAGAGGCTAGCAACCGATGGTTACAGCCTCCCCCCTTCAATCAATATATTATATATAGTAAATAGAATACACAGATTCCTGGTAGGAATTGGAAAATTTTACAGAGTCCTATAGTCCTAGACTAATAAGTTAAGAAAGGAGAAGAAAATAGGAAAGACACTCACTACCGATGGGACACACACACAACCCACGATAGGTAGGACTCTTCTTATCGTGGAGACATACAATAAACCCAACCCCTATCAGTTTAACACATATTTTTCAAGTCTATCTAACCAGTTTTGGTCAACTAGTTTGGCTAACTCAGAAGGTAATTTGAGATCAAATATACCTAAGAGACAGGCTAAGGTATGTATTTCTTTCCCCAAAGAAACAGGAGTTGCTGGGATGCTGAACCCGAGATTACTTTTAACGTCTTAGTGATTGAAACTAATCTATTCCCTGTTCTTTGTTAAAGGAGATCAAATTGAATTTGAAAAAACTGATGGCTGACCATAGGATTGTAGCTAGTTTTTTTTTTTGTTTTTTGGGTATGCCATTAGCTGTAATAAATTGGGCTTCTAGTGGGTGCAAATCTGAAATAAGGGGCCTAAAACTGAGGGTGGTCGTATAAATGAAGAATACTTCATTAAGATTTTCTACTAACAACATAAACACTAACATCTGAAAAATACAAACCTGTTCTGTTTAGGAAGGTTTTTTTTTTCCCTTTTCATTTTTTGAGAGAAAGAAGAAGAAAAAGAAAATTTCTTTTAGAGAAACAAGATAGGTTAACTACAGCTATCTACCTCTCTTCTCTGAGATAAAATTTATTGTTCCACCAATCCTTGATCTGGGCTTGTCTCACCATCAAGATTGAGCAAGGGATCACACTACACGATAAAGCCATTTTTTTCTAAATGCTGCAACAAACTAACTTAATTAAGCTTCGAACACATTTTGAAGTTTCCAGGTAACAGAGCAAGAAAAGATGAGCTTCAAAAGAAACTTTTATGAATAACTGAGGTGTTGATTGCATAATTCAGACCTCAACACAGAGAATGATGGGTGCTCGGCGAGGTTTATTATGGTATTATTGATCTTCGTTTTTGTTTTCTTTTCCTCTCTTAAATTCATGTTACTCTAAATTTTACTTACACTGAAGCACAATTGGTCCATGGGCCACTGTCTACATTCACGAGGGATGAGCCAAAGAATCATCTTGAGAAACCTAAGTAATGCATGACTTTAGGCCTGCCGCAACTAGCCTAATTTTCAGACTATTAAATTAAGATGGCTAGAGCTCAAATGCTAAGTGCAATAAATTTGGTTCTGTATAAATATAATAATTGAAGTAGACATATTGCTCTCTAGAAAATAGAGTGTGGACCTCAGCACAACGGTAAGGTTGCTTGGGTTCAAGTTGGAAAACAGCCTCTTCGCAGAGCGGGGGTAAGGATGCGTACATTATGACCCTCCCTAGAGCCCGCAATGGCAGGAGCCTCATGCACTAGGTACGCCCTTTTTATATTGCTCTAGAAAATAGCATTATGCTAGATTTCTTGGAGATCTTGAAACCTTCATGATTATGTAATTATTCTTTCAAAAGTTTTTTTTTATTAGAAAGGAACAATTCTCTGCAACATTTTTGAGTCCATTGAAATGTGTGATTCTTCTCTTCTTTATAGTGGTGAGAATCCATTTCCTTGTCTTTGGTTGTGAGATTTCATGGAAAGACTTTGATAGGAAATATAGCCACTGCTCATTACTCCTGTTCTTTCTCTTTACTAATACTATTGCTATTACTTTTTTTCTTATGCCACTTGACAACTAACCTTATATCTGACAAGTCTGAGAGGCCATGAATAAACCCCCATTGAATCTAGCTTAACTTTATTCTTTGTGATCTTCTACTGGTTTTAGTTGTAAGTATGGTTAGTATTAGAAACATAAAATTTCAAATTTGGAAAGTTATCAATATTGTTTAATCTTTTTGTATAGAATACATTTTGTTTGGCACTTAAAGTTTAGACACTCCATGGTTCCTCCTGCTTCCAGACTTAAAAAAAAATCATTAGTTCCGCAGTTTGTAATTACACCTACTCCTGTTTTATGCAACAACCAGATTTCTAAACTTATTCTTTTAAATAATAAAATAAATATTATTGACTCAATACTAAAAAACACTTTAGCTGCGGTTATGGTGACAAATTATGCTAGTGTAGATACAGACTATGAATAATAATTCCATGAAACAAAGTTTTCAATTAGTTACATTTTTGTTAGTAAGGTTATGGTGCTTGAATTATGCCATTTTTCATGCTACGAACGCATGCAAGGTGCGTATATATAATCGGTTTCGTATGAAATGAATTCGTACCTCTAATATATCATGTAACTATGTCCAGGAGATTTTACAGATATTTGATTTGACTATTATCATCGAATCCCAGACATTAAGTTCTTGAAAGTAGTTGTAACCATTTCAGTTGCATATGCATCCTCTCCACATTAGATTTTTTGCAGATCTAAAGGCCAAAGTATGGATTGGTACCAATCAAGATGGACAAGAAATATCAAGAATGAAACCAATGGTGAAGAAGTGTCTAGCGCACTTGGTAGCTTGTAGTGTGTAAAGGCCCTTTGCTACCAAGAGGTCTTGGGTTCAAGCCTCCTGGTTCACACCTTCCCATCCCCTTAGAATAGAGTAGAGTAGGACCAATAAAAAATAAAAAATAAAAAAATGAAACCGATGTGTTCTTACAAAATTTTGGTTAGTAATCTGAAACTTTTAGCTAAATACAGGGCTTCTTTGTGTCTGGTGATAATTTTTTTTGTGACAAGGTTACCTTAACACAAAAATATTGATGTATTTAAATGATTGACCCACTTCAGATCTGGTAATTTTGTTTGTTTATGAGTATTTGCTTAACCAGTGGAATGATGAAACATGGATGAATATAGAATACTTATCTGTGTTATAAGCTTTTTCATCCATTTGAAGTTGGGGATCTTTGGATCCTAGTTATTAATGATTCCATGCTTTCTTGAAGAAGGGGGGGGGGGGGGCGGGGGAGAATAAAATGTCTTTGAAATCCTTGTTTCTTCCAGAGATTTTGCAAGCTTTGGGCTCAGGAGGAAGGTCTTTTGATGTTGAACAAGGTTCTCAGAACAACAAATAAAGTTTAACCATTTGGTATTCTCATGTGCATCCTAAAAAATATATGTCAAAACCAATAAGACAAATCATGTGTTGATTTAAACTTCTACGGAGTTCAAATTCGAAGAACTCGAACAATGAATATATTGTTTGTGAAAAAACAAAGGAGGATAGAGAAGAACATGATAGACAAAGAACTTATTAGTACATATGCTAGTAGTAATCATGATAGACAAATAACTTATTAGTACATATATTGGTGATGATCATTTGGTAGGTAAAAAGAAATTGAGTTTTCAAAAGATTCCGTTTCTTTTGGAAATGCTATTCTTATGAGGCAAATGGCTTATGGGCTTCTCAATTACTGTATAATTGTTAAAAATACTTCTATCCCATGTGTGTGTGTGTGTGTGTGTTGTACTTGAAATTTTTCATTCTCTCTGGTTTTTGTTGGGGAAAAAAAACAAAAAACAGAGCATGAAGGAAAACGTCTAGATTGGAATGGCACTTGTTTCAGCCCTCCATTAGTAGTCAATGCTAATGAGAGCTTCATCTGTCGGGTTGCCACAATTCCGTTATATATTTGAGAACACAATGTGTGAAAGTTGAGAGCACTGGCCACCTTTGGTGATTCATACTCAGGCCAAGTACATGCACAGAACCGAGTCGCCTTACATTCCTATGGAGCATGTGGGCATAAACCATTTGATAAAGGGTATTTCCTGGGCTGGTCATGGGTTAGATTTGGTAGCTCAACACAATCATATGAATTTTTTTTTTTGTGTACTTATAGCCCTTGAACATCTTGCATGTAATTTGTTTTTGCTAACGAGGGTATTCAAGCCTTTGGCCTGAGTCGCCTGACTATTCCCCTGGGTCCATGCGAGCCACATAGTCATAGGACTGGATTATTCAAGGATTTAAATGGAAAGCCAATTAAATCTAAGGTGAGTGGCTCTAAGTAGATAAAAAGAGTTGAACACAGGTCGCCTGTCGATTTAGATCAGCGCCCATGCTAACTCCGTTACCCCCTGGGGTTTCTTTAATGTATCACTTCTTAACAACTTTTTTATTCTTTATTTAACCATGTGAATAAACTTTGTATAGGTTGAAATTCTGATATGTGTGTTCCATGTAAACTTTGTATCCTTTATTTTTTATTCTCAACGTAGTCTTTGGTGTAGAAGAAAAAGATTGAGTCCCCATCCCCTAGAAGGTGTGTTCCATGTATAACTTAGTGTCACAAAGTAAAGAAAAAACATTATGTAGCACAGTTTTAGTTAACCGATACCGATACTTGACCGATTCTATATTGATGGTATCAGAACAAAAGAGAGCAATTAGGTCAGAGAACCCCGTATTTGTATCTTAAAGGGGGGGGGGGAGAGGGGGAAGTGGTCCGATCCGATCTGATATGGCCTATCCATATCGATATAGGTATCGGCGGATACCATGCATTGACCATGTTATAGAGGCGTTTTGGACATTTTTTTTTCCTATTTGTCACTCTCATTAAGTGATAGTGGTTGGTTAACTGGGTTAAATTATCAATTCAATGAATTCCAACAGACTATACTGTCAAACAAGAACAAAAAATGATCTTGTCAAGCACTCTATTGTCCTCAATAGTGGTCCCTCCTGCAATAATGCATTTTGGGTGAAGTTTAATAGACAAGAAGTTCTTCTGTTTTCACAGCGGTTCTCCAGCAAATAAAATCAGCTTTCTTTGATACTTGCAACAATTCAATGCATGAATGCCTTATTCTTCTTTGAATGGCTACCATGCACTCAATTATGTAGAGACAAACTTGATCTTACATATTGAAAGGACCACCAAATTGTTCAGACAAGACCAGCCTTTTTTACGTTCAGACATAGTGGAGGGCGAAATGATCACCCTATCCCTCATGAAAGAAGGAAATTCCACCCCTGAGATGCCAACGTGATCTAATTGGCTGCTACATGCGTGGCCTCTGCGCTTCCCCCACAGACCACAAGGAAATAGACTTTCTTTCAATTCAATGCCTCTCACCTATCAATTAGAGAACAAGGCTATAACAGAGTTGATTTCATTATCATTTTCTGAAAAAGATAGAATTTATTTCTAGACAACAGAATAAATCCAGGAGGAGCCCTTGAAAAGGGAATTACAATTTCTTGCTTGTGGTCCCTTTTTTAAAAGTTGGGTTCCCTATTTCACACACTTCAGTCATACCTAGGCTAATAATTTGGACTACGCAACTTAATTTGAAATTTATTTTAACTTTTAATATACGAGTCATTTACCATGACCGAAAAAATATCAAGTCCCAAACCTCCGTACCAATCATATATAAACCTAAATGTTGGCTCTAATTTTCCTGGGTGACATTGGATGTTTGGGGGCTCTTAGGACTGACCAGTGTGCAATAAGTTGATGCTTTTGATTTGATGAAGATGTATTCATGTCTACTTGAATTGAAGCCTTTGCGTGATAGTGTTCAAAGGTGTATGGCTTCTAAATAAAATTTCTTTTGTATCTCGCCGGAGAGTTGTACATTTTACCGGCGAGACGCTAATAATTTGAACTATATCACTTAATTTGAAATTTACTTTGACTTTTAATGCTCTATCGACTTATAACATGAATTGTCCCATACAAAATATTCGATGCATACCATAGCCAAAAAAATGCTAAGTTTCAAATCTCCGTACTAATTATATAAAAACCTAAATGTTGGCCTCAATTTTTTCCGGTGGCATTGGATATTTGGGGGCTCTAGGGGCTGATTTGCAATAAGTTGATGCTTTATTTGGTCATAAGGTATCTACCTGAATTGAAGCCTTTGTGTGACAGTGTTCAGAGGTGTTTCTTTCAACAACAAAAAATTCTTCCGTATTTCATCGGTAAGAGGTACTTCTTATCGGCGAGATGCTAATAATTTGAACTAAATCAATTAATTTGGAATTACTTTGACTTTTAATGTCCTATCGACTTATGACATTTAAAGTCCCATATAAAATGTATGACGCATACCATGGCCAAAAAAATACCAAGTCTCAAACTTCTGTATTAATTATATAAAAACCTAAATGTTGGACCCAATTTTCCTAGGTGGCATTGGATGTTTTGGGCCTTCAGGGGTTGACCAGTGTTCAATAAGTTGATGCTTTTGATTTGATGAGGTATTCATGTCTACCTGAATTGAAGCTTTTGTGTAACAGTGCACGGAAGTGTTTCCCTCTAAAAAAAATTTCTTTTGTATTTCGTCGGTGAGATGCTAATAATTTGAATTACATCTCTTAATTAGAAATTTACTTTGACTTTTAATGCTCTATCAACTTATGACATCAAATGTCCTATAGAAAATATACGAGGCATACCATGGCCGATAAAATACCAAGTCTTAAACCTCCGAACTAATCATATAAGAACCTAAATGTTAGCCCCAAGTTTCTTGGTTGGGATTGGATATTTGGGGGCTCTAGGGGCTGACCAATATACAATAAGTTGATGTTTTTTATTTGATAAAGAGGAATTCATGTCTATTTAAATTGAAGCATTTGTGTGACAGTGTTCAGAGGTGTTTCCTTTTAAAGAAAATTATCCTTCATATCTCGCCGGTGAGTTGTACATCTTACCGGCGAGATGCTAATAATTTGAACAACATCACTTAATTAGGAATTTACTTTGGATTTTAATGACCTACCGACTTATGACATCAAATGTCCCATACAAAATGTACAAGGCATACCATGACCAAAAAAGTACCAAGTCTCAAACCTCTGTACTAATCATATAAAAACCTAAATGTTGACCCCAATTTTCTTGGGCTCCAAGGGCTGATTATGTGCAATAAGTTGATGGTTTTGATTTGATGAAGAGGTATTCATGTCCACCTGAATTAAAGCCTTTGTGTAACTGTGTTAAGAGGTGTTTGACTTCTAAAAAATATTTCTTTCGTATATCGCCGGTGAGATATACATCTTACCGGCAATACGCTATAATTTTGACTGCATCACTTAAATTGAAATTTACTTTAACTTTTAATGTCTACCGAATTATGACATTAAATGTAACATATAAATTGTACGAGGCATATATATCATGGTCGAATAAATATCAAGTCTCAAACCTACGTACTAATCATATTAAAACCAAAATGTTGGTCACAATTTTTTCAGGTGGCATTGGATGTTTGGGTGATCCAAGGGCTGACCAGTTTGTAATAAGTTGAAGTTTTTGATTTGGTGAAGATGTATTCATGTCTACCTGAATTGAAGTCTTTGTGCGACAGTGTTCAGAGATATTTCCTTTTAAAAATAATATTTTCCGTATCTTGCCGGTGAGTTGTACATCTTACTGGCGAGATGCTAATAATTTGAACTACATCACTAAATTTGGAATTTACTTTGACTTTTAATGCTTACCGACTTATGACATTAAATATCCGACATTAAATATATGAGGCATACCATGAGCGAAAGAAATACAAAGTCACAAACCTTCGTACTATTCATATAAAAACCCAAGTGTTGGCCCCAATTTTCTTAGGTGGCAATCTTAGGTGGCATTGGATGTTTGGGGGCTCCAGGGGGAGACCAGTGTCCAATAAATTGATGGTTTTGATTTGATGAAGACGTATCCATGTCTACCTGAATTGAAGCTTTGGTGTGACAATGTTCGGATGTGTTTCTTTCTAAAAAAAATATATTTCATATATTGTTGGAGAGATGTAGATCTTAACAACGAGATGCTCATAATTTGAACTACATTACTTAATTTAGAATTTACTTTTACTTTTAATGTCCTACTTACTTATGACGTCAAACGTACCATAGAAAATTATGAGGCATACCATGGCCGAAAAAATATCATGTCTCAAACCTCCATACCAATCATATAAAAACCTAAATGTTGGCTCCAATTTTCCTGGGTGACATTGGATGTTTGGGGGCTCTTAGGACTGACCAGTGTGCAATAAGTTGATGCTTTTGATTTGATGAAGATGTATTCATGTTTACTTGAATTGAAGTCTTTGTGTGATAGTGTTCAAAGGTGTATGGCTTCTAAATAAAACTGCTTTCGTATCTTGCCGGAGAGTTGTACATTTTACCGGCGAGATGCTAATAATTTGAACTATATCACTTAATTTGAAATTTACTTTGATTTTTAATGCCCTACTGACTTATAACATGAAATGTCCCATACAAAATATTCGATGCATACCATAGCTGAAAAAATACTAACTTTCAAACCTCCGTACTAATTATATAAAAACCTAAATGTTGGCCTCAACCCTCAATTTTTCAGGGTGGCAATGGATGTTTGGGGGCTCTAGGGGCTGATTAGTGTGCAATAAGTTGTTGCTTTATTTGGTCATGAGGTATCTACCTAAATTGAAACCTTTGTGTGACAGTGTTTACAGGTGTTTCTTTCAAAAAACAAAAAATTCTTCCGTATTTTGTCGGTAAGATGTACTTCTTACCAGCGAGATGCTAATAATTTAAACTACATCAATTAATTTGGAATTACTTTGACTTTTAATGCCCTATCGACTTATGACATTTAATGTCCCATATAAAATGTATGACGCATACCATGGCCGAAAAAATACCAAGTCTCAAACTTCTGTATTAATCATATAAAAACCTAAATGTCGGACCCAATTTTCCTAGGTGGCATTGGATTTTTGGAGCCTTCAGGGGTTGACCAGTGTTCAATAAGTTGATGCTTTTGATTTGATCAGGTATTCATGTCTACATGAATTGAAGCTTTTGTGTGACAATGCTCGGAGGTGTTTCCTTCTAAAAAAAAATTTCTTTTGTATTTCGCCGGTGAGATGTACATCATACTGGCGAGATGCTAATAATTTGAATTACATAACTTAATTAGGAATTTACTTTGACTTTTAATGCTCTACCGACTTATGACATCAAGTATCCTACAGAATATGTACGAGGCATACCATCATGGCCAACAAAATATCAAGTCTTAAACCTCCAAACTAATCATATAAGAACCTAAATGTTGGCCCCAATTTTCCTGGTTGGCATTGGATATTTGGGGCTCAAGACCAATACCGACGGTGCGATTGATTGATACATGGTGTTTTTTTTTTTTATGAAATTCCATCGGATCAGTATCAGTACTAGTAACACCGGAGATTGATATGGTTTTGCCAGAGATTGATACGGTCTCCAATACCAATACCTATAACCTTGCACCCTATGCTTTGAGTGCTTAAAAGAATTTGACATCTAAAATAAGGATTTCTATCTTGGCTAAAAGTACTAAAAGTTTTGCAGCCTAGCACAGCCCATTATTTACCATTAGAATCCTTGATCTTCCTTCTTAGTTGCTTTAATGTTTATGAGTATGTTGGTTTTCTCATGAGCAAAAAAAAAAAAAAAAAAACGAAGGCCGTACCCAGTGCACAAGGCTCTCACGTTTAGCAGGGTCTGAGGAGGGTCAAATGTACTCAACCTTACCCCTGTTTCTAGAGAGGCTGTTTCTAGGACTTGAACACATGACTAAGCATTCAAGAAGTGAATACTTGACCAACGTGCCAAGCACGACCCTTTGATATGCCATACAAACTTAATCAAGCCCCCCTTTTGGTGTTTCTCTTGTACCCTTTGATATGCCATTTAGGGATGGCATCAAGCTGCTGGAGGGATGAGCCAAACACAGCCTGACATCCAAGGGGGCAAGTGCAGATAAAGGAAAACCGTGTCTTGGGTCTGAACTTGCTCAGCCAAGCCAAGGGGGCAAGGGCCATTTACATTGATGAGTGTCATATTCTTTTCTTTTATATTGATCATATATATATATATTTTTTTGGCAGAATCATATATATTTTTTTTCAGTAAAAGAGTCGTAGGATTTGAGACGTTCAGAATATTGGTACAATTGATTATACATTGGGCCAAAGCTTCTCCTCTGGAGACAGATCTATTGACTAGGGATTCATATTTTGTATAAGGAGAGAGTTGGTGCAGATCTCACGACTCACCATGTGAGAAGGCATGAAAAGGAATCTCCACTCCATCGTCATGAGAATCTTTTTTACTTATATATTATATGGAGAAAGCTCTCTAAGCTGCTGGCGAAGGGTTTACTAGCATACGCTCACTCTCCTATATTATATTATAGAGAGTATCTATTCAAAAACTCAATTAATATTATATTATAGAGAGTATCTATTCAAAAACTCAATTTTGTGTGTGCACGTGCAAGTATTTTCTTGGGGGTTTCTTCAGTTCACGCTGGGCAATAGGCAAGTTATTAAATACCAAAGGAATCACGCCATCCCAACCCAAGCGCTGTCCTTGGGTTTTTTGAATTAAATTATAGGGAAGCTGTTCTCTGTCCGGGAGTGTGGCCTACGCCAGCACTCCTATGTGTCTATCTCTCTCCTCCTTAAAACAAGGGGGCAGAGGTGTCTTTTCACATGGGGAGGAGAGAGATAGACTCATGGGATTGCTGGTGTAGGCCACACTCCCGGACAAAGAACTTTTTCCCTAAATTATATTACTTTATTAGGAGAGAGGTTTTTCCACGATGTCAGAGTGCAATTTCTTCCCACTAGACAGCACAAAAAATAGTTCATAAACAATCAATGTAGAGAGAGTGTGGAGTCTATGATATGGAATGTGAGAGAGCGTGGGAAAGAATCTGCACTCCAGCATCGTGGCGATCCTTTTCCCATATTATTATAATGGGAAAAAATCCCTACTTGGTGGCATCCCCTACACCCTCTCAGAGGATACCGTGAAATGACGCCCCTACCCCCTGGGTAGTTACCTAGACGTACTCCTCCATTGGCCCAAACGCTAGTGTACGTAGAGACCATGCGACCAAGTAGCTCTCTCTTGCCTATAATTATATATATATTATACTCTACTGTATTAAATTATGTAATATTCCACTATAATTCTATACATAGTTGAACATATGCTAAATAGTTTTTCCTCTGCTTGTAAAATGAAAGAAAGGAAACCCTCATTGTTGAATTAAGAGTAGCTTAGCTGGACTGAGATTAGACTGTGATTAAGGCCCAGCCCAAGAAAGACTTAGGCTGCGTTTGGTATGCATTCTTGAAACATATTCCAGGTCGACTTAGGCTGCGTTTGGTATTCATCTTACTGCCCCCTATACATCCCAAATTTAGTTATAATTTTAAGGGGCAGTTTCCATACATGGTCGTGTATGAGCATTGTTCCCTTCATACTGTAGGTGGTAGAAATAATATACACGATCATCATTTCATGCCTATCTGAAGGCTGAAGTTACAACCATGTATGATACTTTTCATCTAATTTTAATTTATAAATTTGATATTTTTTTTTATTTTTTTTTTTGGATGAATAAAATTTGATATTTTACTTGGTCACCAAAATAATTTTCTATATAGTTCATTGCATCTTTGAGGAGATTTTTATATAAGTTTACACTTTTTATGAAGGGTTTTCAGATGTCTACCCTTCAACAACCCTACTTGCATCAACATATGCTTGATCCAATGTGGGTAACTGTGGGACAAGTAAATGAAGGAACCGGCCTCAGTGAGGCTAAAATGAAGAAAAAGCACCGGCAGATGATAAGTCATAAGGTGTCCGCCAGCCGATCAAGGGCTAGAAAGAATGTATAAATCTCTATTTGCTATAAATTTTCTTTGTTGGTTATGAGTCTTTCGGGGGATTTTCATCCTTTCAAGTGTAGTAATCACCGTTTGATGCACTTTAAAGGTGCATTGGACAGTGAGTTTAAAATTCGCTTTTTGGGCCTTGGCCAGAAAACAAGGTCCAAAAAATAATTTATCATGGGGAACCCATGTCAAATCCAAAATATATTTGGCTCTAAGTATGGATTACATCCATGATGGATATCTAATATGGGTTGCAATCTTTTGAGGGTTTTGGATCCAAATAAGATCCGATTGAAATGGATATAGTTTTAACATCAAACCATTTTATACTTTGACCCGAATCCTTTTCCATCTTGTTTGGATCTTATGATATGTTCTATCTTGGGGGGTAAATTTGTAAATTAATTGTGTTATGTTTTCTTAAATATATTTGGTTTCATGATGTTCTCAAATAAATACTGTAAAATATTAATTTCGTACTGTTGCGTCAAGAAATCGTCGAGCGGTCCTGCGAGTGCCGTCACCTGCAAGTGGACCAAGGGGGTCAACAGAGAGAACCGGTGTGGTTCCGGCCTAGGGCTCTCCGATGCCAAAGTTAGATCTCCTGGCGCAAACAGATGAATAGTGACTATTCGGTATGAGTTTAGATGTCCCCCATGGGGTTGTGTACCTTGCCTTTTATAGTAGCTTATGGCGGTGTGGAGAGTCCCAGTTTGATGGCGATTGTGCCGTTGAGTGGATAGAGGCCCTGGGTAACGGGGCTCTATCCTGATTGGCCATCTCCCCGTGGGAGGGAGTGTCCTGGTGGCATCAGGATCCTTGGTGGATAGATACCCGCGTGTGGTGATAACGTCCTTGGTGCTTGAATCCGTCTGGGTGACGTGACCTCTAAGCGGCGGTCTAGAGTCCTGGTAGTGACATGAGTCTTAGCGATACGATCGGATCGTAGATGGGTAGCCCCCACCTCACGTGCCCACGATGCAGTGCCTGGGTGCAGGCCGCGCCTAGGTGAGGTGGCGCCCGCCTGGATGTGTGGCCGCGCCTAGGTGAGGCCGCGCCCGAGTGGTGGTCGCGCCTGGGTGAGGCCGCGCCTAGGTGAGACCGCGCCTAGGGTGAGGCCGCTCCCCGGATGTGTGGCCATGCCCGAGGGGTGGCCGTGTCTGGGTGAGGCCGCGCCCTGATGTGTGGCCGCGCCTGGGTGAGGCCGCGCCAGGGTGCTGGGACCCCGGTTCATTCCCCTTGGCTATGGAGCGGGTCATCTGTGACACGTGGCGGTCGTTGATTGGCCCGGTGAATATTGGATGTATCATTTGCCCCCCACTCTCTTGGGATAGGATGTCCAAGAGAGTAGGTGCCTTTGCATAGTGAGGGGTCCGCTGCGAATAGACTTTCCTTGTGGGGTTTGTCTGTAAATCCACTAATGAGGTAAGAGAGGTTGGGGGTTCAAACCTTTCCTCCTATACTTTTTTTTTTTTTTTTTTTTTTGTTTTTTTGTTTTTTGTAGGTATATGTTCCTTCCTCTCCCTTTCTCTTCTTTCACTTCTCATTTCTCTTTCTTACTTTTTGTCTCCCCTTTTGCTCTTCTTTAATTCCCCCTTTGCATTCCCCTTTTTGTCTTTTGTCCTCTCTTTGGTGCCCACCATGTGCTTGTTTTTGGGTCACCTCCACTAGTATCCACTTTGCTTGATTTTGGGTCCTTGTGTTTGGGTTGTGTTCTCTTGGTGCCTTGGTTTGCTTGGAAGGCTTGAGTGGTGCTTGGCTTGAGTGCCTTGCCTCTTGTGACCTCTATCACTTGATTGTGCCTCGTGGTGTGGCTACGTCATCGCCGTGTGCCTGTCCTTCCGCGCGGTCGCCTTTTTTCTGAGGTAAATCAATCCCCTTTCTTTCTTTTTCTCTTTTTTTTTTTTTGTAGGGTGGCTCCTCGGTGAGGCCGCGCCTGCGGGTGTGGCCGCGCCTCGGTGAGGCCGCGGTGAGGCCGCGCCTGCGGGTGTGGCCGCGCCTCGGTGAGGCCGCTCCTGCGGGTGTGGCCGCGCCTGTGGGGGTGGCCGCGCCTCGGTGAGGCCGCGCCTGAGGGTGTGGCCGCGCCTCGGTGAGGCCGCGCCTGCGGGTGTGGCCGCGCCTCGGTGAGACCGCGCCTCGGTGTGGCAGCGCCTCGAAGAGGCCGCGGTGAGGCCGCGCCTGCGGGTGTGGCCATGCCTCGGTGTGGTCGTGCCTCGGTGAGGCCGCGCCTGCGGGTGTGGCCACGCCTCGGTGAGGCCGCGCCTGCGGGTGTGGCCGCGCCTGGGTGGCCGCGCCTGTGGGTGTGCCCGCTTGGCCGCGCTGGGGCGGTAGCGCTTGGGGTGGCCACGCCTGGGTGTGGCCGCACCTTGCGAGTGTGGCCGCCTGGCTGTCCGCGCCTGGGTGGCCGTGCCTGGGTGTGGCCGTGCCTTACGGGTGTGGCCCGCGCCTTGCCGATGATGCCGCGCCTATGGTGGCCGCGGCGTGGGTGTGATGGACCCTCACTCTTCTTCCCTGTTCTTCCTCTTGTATGTGATGGATCTGCTGTTTATATTTTGCAGGTGACATTCCTTTCATTTTTCTTGCCAGCTTCGGGGAGATTGCTTTCTCGAGTAAGTAGTTCGTTCCCCTCTTGTCCTTCATGTCGTTCCCGGGTGACCTTGGCCCTGCTTCAGTCGGGGTTGGATCTTCAGAGGAGCGTTCCCCCGGATCGCCTTCTTCTGTGGGTACTCCCTCCTCTATACCCTCCCCTAGTGATACTGATGGAGGAGTGGGACCTTCTAGTGTCTCCGGTCCCCGTAGGGATCGTCAACCCTCTGGGGCGGCATCCTCAGCCCCCGGTCCTGCTGATAGGTTAGGCCCTGTTGCTAACATCTTGTCACCTTCTGACTTGGTCTCCCTTCGTGAGGAGTTCCATATTCCCGCCCAGGTCATGTTGCGTGCTCCTAGGCCTGGCGAGTATGCCTTCTCTCACCGTGCGGGTGAGATCTGTCTCTACCGTTCATTTTTTCTCCAGGGCCTTCGCCTTCCTATCCCTCGCTTCGTCGAGTTAGTGTTAGAGCATTGGCACCTCACCCCTGGGCAGGTGTTGCCCAACTCTTGGAGGGTGATCTTGGGTTTCTATGTCTTCTTCGCCCGCCTGGGGCGTGCCGCCATTGTCCCCCTTTTCTCCCACTTTTATCTGTTGAAGAAGGGGAACCATGGATGCTATCACTTTGCTCGCCGCGTGCTCAAGGGGCCCTATGCCTCTGTGGAGCTTCTCACGGGGATCACTAGTCACGTGAAGTATTGGAGGGATCGCTTCTTTTTTGCCACGGTCCCCCGATGCCCATTACGGACCGTTAGGGAAGTTATTAACCTTAAGAGGGTCAATCAGGGGCTTGAGCTGAGTGATTTTGAGGGTGACTCCCTCAAGCTGTGCCTGGGTCGCGATCCGTTCCACGTCCAGGAGTTGGACTCGGAGGCCTTCCTGTCTCTCTGGAAGCTGAGTCCTAGTAAGAGCATTATCTTTTGTACTTGATTGGCATGTTGGTATTTGAATGTATATGTCATCTGATTGGTTGAACGGTCTATGCAGTGGATACGCGTCCGGACTTCAGTTTGCTCTGTGGCAATCTACGGAGGAAGGCCGCTTCTCAGGGTGGTCCGTCTGCTGGAGGGACCGATGTTAGTGGTGCTTCTGCGCCTGTGGTTGTCGGAGCGAAGCGGAAGGGGGGACCAGGACATGGCCGCGTGACGAGCTCTGGCGTGCGTGTCCTCCTTCCCCATACTTCTCCTAATGATGGTAGCGTTTCTGGATCTGTGCCTCTGCCTCCCTCTGTCGTTCCTTCCGGATCTTCTGTATTGCCCCTTTCCAAGGGGAAAGGTGTGAGTTCCTCTGGCGGTACTGCCACTGATCTTCCCACGCTGGGTGAGTCCCTGGTGATCACCCTGGGCGTGCCGGAGGGCTCGACCTTGGTCGAAGCCGGCGTGTCGTAGGAGTGGGTGGATAGGGGCAGGCTCCCTACAGCAAGGATGGCCTTGCAGAGGCTTAGCGATGCTTGTCTGGCTCAGACCCTCTACCATGATATGGCCTCGGTGAGTTATCCCTTTTTTTTGTCTCATCATGTTCATTGCTCCCTTTATTTTTAGACTGTTTTACCGCCTGCCATGTTGATTGTAGGTCCATCACCGTATTGCCGAGGCGGTGCTTCGATTGGAGGGTCATGCTTCTCACAAGGTGCAGATACAGCGCACCTTGCGTGACATGGAGAGGGAGCTCCAGGGACAGATTGATGCCTGTGAGAGAGCCGAGGCCGACGCACAGAGGGTGTCGGGGGAGCTTGCGGTGGCGTCCGGGAAGCTCCTGGAGGTGTCTGAGGAGCTGCGTGCGACCTCTGCTGGTGCGGCCGAGAGCTCGGCTAGGGTTCTTGCCTTGGAGGAGGAGCTTCATTCATTGAGGGGAAGGCATGAGGCGGAGCTGGCATCTGCAGGTGAGCGAGTTGTGGCTGAGTTCCAGGCATCCCCTGCGTTCTCGACGCTGTATCAGGCGCAGCTTCAGCCCGCCTATGAGGGAGGGGTCCGGGACTTAGCCGCTTGTGTCCTGGAGGTGACCCCCGATTATGACTTCTCTGTTTTGGGGTTCTCTGAGTTTACTGCGGCGCTTTCGGGTGTAGCTGTGGTGGAGAGCGTCCCGGTGTCAGAGGTGGAGGCTGTCCTGCCTGAGGGGGGTGCTGCTGCGCGTCCTCTTGAGGTGGACATGATGTCCCCTGCTGGGTCGGAGGTGACCCATCCCTCTGTGATCCCTTGACCCCACGGCTGTACTGATCCTGTAGACGTCTCAACCTTTTTCCTTTTTTGAACTTGAGTTTGTAACTACTATGACTTTTCTATGTGATCGCTTTTGATTTTCTTTGACTGCATTGTCTCCTGGTGATTGTTTGCGCGTTGATACTCTCTGACCCTTGGTAGTCATAGGATTTTGTTAGTGGCGTCGTGCCTTGGTGATCCTCGGACCTTGGTTGGTTATCGCCTTAGGCGTAGAGCCTCAGTGTTGGCATCTCGCCTTAGGCGTGAAGCCTCGATGTTGGCATGTTGCCTTAGGCATAAAGCCTCGATGTTGGCATGTTACCTTAGGCATAAAGCCTCAGTGTTGGCATATCGCCTTAGGCATGAAGCCTTGATGTTGGCATGTCGCCTTAGGCATGAAGCCTCAGTGTTGGCATGTCGCCTTAGGCATGAAGCCTCAGTGTTGGTATATCGCCTTAGGCATGAAGCCTCAGTGTTGGCATGTCGCCTTAGGCATGAAGCCTCAGTGTTGGCATATCGCCTTAGGCATGAAGCCTCAGTGTTGGCATATAGCCTTAGGCATGAAGCCTCAGTGTTGGCATATCGCCTTAGGCATGAAGCCTCGATGTTGGCATATCGCCTTAGGCATGAAGCCTCAATGTTGGCATATCGCCTTAGGCATGAAGCCTCGATGTTGGCATATCGCCTTAGGCATGAAGCCTTGATGTTGGCGTATCGCCTTAGGCATGAAGCCTCAGTGTTGGCATCTTGCCTTAGGCATGAAGCCTCGATGTTGGCATGTTACTTTAATGTAGTGGCCGTGATTTGATTGAGTGGTAGAAGAAGACAAGTATTCTTGCAACATTTCTTTATTTTGAATGAAATTCACATTGTCCTTGATGTCGTCTATTGCTACTCCTACTGCTACTGCTTCTGTTATCACTACCACTACTACTATGCTTCTACTGGTAGTACTTCTTCAGATGTTCTGAGTTCCAGGTACGGTCTACCTTCTTTCCCCCTGGAGTCTTCAAGCGGTAAGTCCCTGGGCATATCTGCTTGGAGACTATGTAGGGTTCTTCCCAGTTGGGTGACAGCTTCCCCGCCTTCTGTGGCTGTGACGCACTTGCCCTCCGTAGTACTAAATCTCCCTGGTGGAATAGCCTTTCCTTAACCCTGGCGTTATAGTACCTGGCAGTACGTTGCTGGTAGGTGACGTTCCTTAGTAGTGCTCTCTCGCGGACCTCATCTATAAAGTCTAGGTTCACCCGTAGTCCATCGACATAGGTACGTTCATTGAAGTGCAGAACCCTATGGGACATGGCGCAGACCTCTACCGGCGCCAATGCTTCAGTGCCATATGCTAGGCGGAATGGGCTCTCTCCTGTGGGCATCCGTACTGTAGTTCGGTATGCCCACAGGACGCTTGGTAGCTCTTCTACCCACTTGCCTTTGGCTCCTTCTAGCCTTTTCTTGACTCCTTCCAGTAGCGTTCTGTTGGTGACCTCCACCTGACCATTGGCCTGTGGGTATGCTACCGACACAGGCCGATAGTCGATGTTGTAGCTATGACAGAATGCTTGGAATTTAGGGTTGTTGAATTGTTTTCCATTGTCTGAGACTAGGATCCATGGTACCCCGAACCTGTAGATGACGTCATCGCGGACAAACTTCTCCATCTCTGTCTCTGTTATCTTGGCCAAGGGTTTAGCTTCAACCCACTTGGTGAAGTAGTCGATCGCGACGACCAGGTACTTTCTATTTCCCGGTGCTGCGGTGAAGTTGCCTAAGATGTCTAGTCCCCACATGGCAAAAGGTATGGGGTTGAGGATTGATGTCAGCTTGGTGGCGGGTAGATGGGGTACTGGGGTGAACAATTGATATTGCTCGCACTTCTTGGCATATTGGATGGCCTCCTCTTGCATTCGTGGCCAGTATAGTCCCTGGCAGAGGATTTTGTAGGCTAGGGCTCGTCCCCCCATGTGGCTTCCACATATCCCCTCATGGACTTCGGCTAGGGCGTACACTGCCCCCTTGGGTCCTAGGCACCGGAGTAGTGGTGCTGTTGCCCCCCGCTTGTACAGTACCCGGTCTAGGACGGCGTACTTTGCAGCTCTCATCCTGATCTTCCTTGCTTCGGCCTTGTCTTCTGGTAAGACATCGTTCTGGAGGTAGTTGAGTAGAGGGTCCATCCAGCTAGGTCCCTCCATGATCTCGTTAACCTGCTTTTCCTTATACGTTGGCTCATGCAGGATCTCAACATAGACTGCGCTGGCCAAATTTCGGAGTTCCTAATTGGTTAGCCTGGATAGGGTGTCAGCGGCGGCATTCTCCTCCCTGGGAACTCGAACCATCTCAAACTTCACGAAACCCTCGATCAATGCTTGAGCACGTGCTAGGTATGATGCCATCCTTTCATCTTTCACCTCACACTCTCTATTCACCTGATTCACCACGAGCTGGGAGTCGCTCCGGGTGGATAGGTGTGTGACTTGGATGGCTTTGGCCACCCGAAGTCCAGCTAGCAATGCCTCGTACTCTGTTTCATTATTGGATGCTTGGAAGGTGAATCGGAGAGCATATTGGAGACAAAATCCCTCGGGGCTGGTTAATATGAGACCCGCGCCGCTTCCTGTCGCATTGCTCGACCCGTCCACGAACATGTCCCACGATCCGTGATCCTTCTCTTCCGGCTCCCCTGTTTCTGACTCGATCTCAGACAGGGTACACTCTGCAATGAAGTCTGCAAGAGCCTGGCCTTTGATGGCTGTCCTTGGTTGGAACCTGATGTCATGCTCACTTAGCTCCACCGCCCATGCTATCAATCGCCCGGAGACGTCCGGCTTGTGCAGTATCTTCTTCAGGGGTAGGTCTGTGAGGACTATGATGGTATGGGCTTGGAAGTATGGTCGTAGCTTCCTGGCTGCCGTTACCAATGCATAGGCTACCTTCTCAATCCTAGTGTACCTGGTCTCTGCATCGATCAGGACATGGCTGACGTAATAGGTGGGCCTCTGGACTTTGTCTTCTTCCTTCAGCAGTACTGCGCTGACCACGACAGGGGTGGCGGCCAGGTAGAGCTGCAACTCTTCGTTAGGTTTTGGTCGCCCAAGCAGTGGTGGGCTCTCTAGGTACTCCTTCAATTCTCCGAATGCCTTCTGGCACTCTTCCGTCCATGTGAAATCTTTAGGGCTTCGGAGGTTCTTCAATGTTTTGAAGAATGGTAAGCACTTATCACCTGATCGTGACACGAACCTGGAAAGGGCAGCGACCCTTCTATTCAACCTCTGCACTTCCCTGACCGTTCGAGGAGGTGCCATCTCTTGGATGGCCTTGATCTTGGATGGGTTGGCTTCTATTCCATGGACTGAGACCATGAACCCCAGGAATTTTTCGGACGTTACGCCGAAGGCGCACTTTGCAGGGTTTAGCTTCATCTGGTTCCTCCTCAGTACTACGAATGCCTCCTCTAGGTCGGTCAGGTGTTGGTTGGCGTGGATGCTTTTCACGAGCATGTCATCCACGTATACCTCCATGTTGTGCCCGATCTGCTCCTCGAACATCTTGTTGACCATCCTCTGATAGGTGGCCCCTGCATTCTTTAACCCGAACGGCATGACGTGGTAGCAGTAGTTCTCTTTGTCTGTCCGGAATGCGGTGTAAGACTCATCATCTTCACACATTAGGATCTGGTTGTATCCAGAGTAGGCGTCTATGAAACTCAGCATCTCATGGCCGGCGGTGGCGTCGATCAGTAGGTCGATCCTGGGCAGTGGGTACTCATCTTTTGGGCATGCCTTGTTCAGGTCGATATAGTGGACACACATCCTCCACTTCCCATTTGGCTTTGGTACCATGACCACGTTGGCGAGCCAGGTTGGGAACTTCTCCTTTTTGATGAACCCTGATCGGCTTAACTTCTCGACCTCCTCCTTGATTGCTGCTTGTCGGTTGAGGGCGAAGTTACGCCGCTTCTGTTGAACAGGCTTCCTGGTTGGGTTGACATGTAGTCGGTGTTCCGCTATGGAACGTGGTATTCCCGGCATGTCGGAGGTCGACCATGCGAAGACATCCATGTTCGCTTGGAGGAGGTGTCCAAGCCCTTCTTTCTGTTCCTTGTTTAGCAGCGAGCCAACCTAAACTACCTTGGAGGGGTCTTCCTGGCTGAGGGGCCAGGGGATGAGGTCTTCCACTGGCCTTCCCCTTCTCTCTGTCAGTTCATCTCTCTGGTCACTGATCATGCTCTCTAGGCAGAGTGCCATTCCACGGGTGTTGCCATTGTTCTTTTTCATGAAGGTGGCATAGCACTCCCTTGCTTTCTTCTGATCTCCTCAGACTTCGCCTACCCCATTCTCGGTGGGGAACTTCATCTTTAGGTGAAGTGGCGATATGACTCCTCTAAGGGCTGTCAGTGATGGTCGCCCTAAGAGGCCGTTGAAGGACACCACGGACCTGACTACCATGAAATTCACCATGATGGTGACTTGTTGAGGGTGTACCCCGAAGGTGACGGGTAGTTCTATGGTACCTCTAATGGAGGCGGTGGCACCTGAGAATCCATGGAGATAAGTGGGCTCTAGTTTGAGCTGGTTGTCCCCGAACCCGAACTGTCGATAGGCGTCCAAGGAGAGTACGTCAACAGACGCCCCTGCGTCTATCAGTACCCTGTGTACAGGTCGATTGGCTACCTCCACCTGTACTACCAGGGCATCTTCATGCTGGAAGTTTAGTCCTTCTAGGTCTTCATCCGAGAAGGAGATCACCGCCTCGGTCCTAGCTATCTTGCTGGGATTCTCTGCCACTCCCACGAACCTGGCATGAGCTTTAGCTTTTCTGGTGGACTCTTGTCCCGGTCCTCCAAGTATGGTGAGGATAGGAGGTCCCTTGGTGCCACTAGGTTCTGTTGCATCTCTTCGCTCTTCTGGGATGTCTCTCTCTCGATCTGTTCTTCTTTCTTCTCGTCTCGGTTCCACTTTGTCTCCGTCGCGACCTCTATCTCCTTGGCCTGAGCGGTTGTCACGTCTCCCCTTCACATACTTGTTCAGGCTTCCTGCTCTTACCAGTTGCTCTATCTCTCTCTTCAATTGATAGCACTCCTTTGTGTCGTGCTCATTCTCTTTGTGGAAGAGGCAGTATTTGTTAGGGTTCTGCTTCTCTGGTCCTGCTAGCATGGGTCGTGGCCAATGGAGTAGGTCACGGTCCTGGATCTGCATGAGTATCTGGGACCTGGTGGTGTTCAGTGGTGTGAACTTGGGGGTGCTTGCCCTCTCACTTCTCTCTGGGCGGCGGTCTGTCCTCCTAGATGGGCGGTCGCCCTTTTCTTGTCGGCGCTCTGTCCTCGACCTCTTACCCTCTTTGCGGTCATCAGGTGCTGACCTCTTGTTGTCTTGTGGCTTGGCCTCGAGTATTTTTGTTCTAGCTTGTAGTACCTCAGCCATATTTGCAAACTCGTTGCACCGCTCCAAGAGCTCTTTCATAGTCCTGGTCTCATGACGTGCCAGGTCCTTGATCAGGTCCAGGTCCCTAATACCTCCTGCTAGGGCTGCATGCTGTGTCTGGTCATCCAAGTCTCGAACCTCCAGGGACTCTTTGGTGAACTTGGTAACGTATTCCCTGAGAGATTCCCCAGGATTCTGTACCACGTTCAGTAGATTGACGGTGGTCTTCTTCTGCTTGACACTGCTTTGGAAGCGGGTGACAAACTGTTCGCATAGCTCTGCGAACGAGCCTATAGATCTCGGTCGTAGCCTGGAGAACCATGATGTGGCTGCTCCCTTGAGGGATGCTGGGAATGCCCGACAGGAGACCACGTCCGACCCCCCATACAGCGTCATCATGCCATTAAAGTAGTTGATGTGGTCATTGGGGTCAGTGGTACCACTGTAGAGTTCAAAGGTGGGTAGTCGAAACCTGGAAGGTAGTGTGGCTGACATGATCTCTGCTGAGAAGGAGTGTTGCCCAAGTATGGAATGCGTCTCGCCTTTGGTCTGCTTCTTCAACCCTTCCAGCTTCTCATCCAGGTCACGGAGTCTTTGATCGAGCTCCTCGTCCCGTGTCTGCCCCCCACGCCTGGCTGGACATTCGCTGCGACCCCGTTCACGCTCTCTCCTGGATGTCCCCTCCCACCTTGAGTGTTGGTGGGATGGGGAATGGTCATGCCGTGATGAATCCTGTCGTGAAGGTGAGGGGCTTTCTTCTCTGTAGGTCCGGCTTCGTCGTGGTATGTGACTTTCTTCCAGTCGTCCGTCGAACACAAACCTCCGGACCGATCTCTGCGGGCTAGACACCCTTGCCCTGGGTGTTGGCGTCCTCCCACGTTCTGACCGTGGCGAGAGGTCCCTTGTTCTCCTGGGATGCTGGGAAGGCTCCCCTCGCTACGGAGTGGGGGTCGCCCGTCGCGCTTGTCTCTCTAATCTCACACCCCTGGGAGATGATCTCCTAGGGTTTGGCTCTTGTCGAGGTACGGACTCCACTCTTGCTGATGGTGAAGTCCTTCGACGGTGAGACGTCGCACGCTGCGTCAAGTATTCTCGAAAGAGTCATTGTTCATTGAGGATCTGTCGTTGCAAGTCGTTGATCTGACCCACAGTGGCTGGAGCATTGGGGTCAGGTGTCACCTCCACCACCACATCGTCGGCCTCGTCATTGTTGGGCTCGGCGATCACGAACTGGTCATTAAGGAGGATCTCTTCCTCCAGAGGGACATGGTCCTGGTCGTTGGCTCTGCGGTGAGAGCACTCTGGGGGTGGTGATCCATTCCTTGCTCCGTTGTTGGTGGTGGTAGTCTTCCTTCGTGCCATTGAATGAGTATGGAAGCGAGCTAGTAGCTGTAATGGCTAGCGTCGTTCCCACAGACGGCGCCAATCTGTTGCGTCAAGAAATCGTCGAACGGTCCTGCGAGTGTCGTCACCTGCAAGTGGACCAAGGGGGTCAACAGAGAGAACCGGTGTGGTTCCGGCCTAGGGCTCTCCGATGCCAAAGTTAGATCTCCTGGCGCAAACAGATGAATAGTGATTATTCAGTATGAGTTTAGATGTCCCCCATGGGGTTGTGTACCTTGCCTTTTATAGTAGCGTATGGCGGTGTGGAGAGTCCCAGTTTGATGGCGATTGTGCCGTTGAGTGGATAAAGGCCCTGGGTAACGGGGCTCTATCCTGATTGGCCATCTCCCCGTGGGAGGGAGTGTCCTGGTGGCATCAGGATCCTTGGTGGATAGATACCCGCGTGTGGTGATAACGTCCTTGGTGCTTGAATCCGTCTGGGTGACGTGACCTCTAAGCGGCGGTCTAGAGTCCTGGTAGTGACATGAGTCTTAGCGATACGATCGGATCGTAGATGGGTAGCCCCCACCTCACGTGCCCACGATGCTGTGCCTGGGTGCAGGCCGCGCCTGGGTGAGGCAGCGCCCGGGTGTTGGGACCCCGGTTCGTTCCCCTTGGCTATGGAGCGGGTCGTCTGTGACACGTGGCGGTCGTTGATTGGCCCGGTGAATATTGGATGTATCACGTACTAATCCACATTTTATTCTTACTTGGTATAGGCATATATAGCTCAAATGCTTCTGGACATTGAGAAACTGAAGAAAGAAAATGAAGTTCTGAGGAGTGCTTTCAAGGTAATTTATATTTACCCTCCTGCTGCCTTTCGTTTTGCTTCCAATTTTCTTCTACATTTTCTGCCACATGAATGGATTGCATCTTAATCCCAAGGGATAGAAGAGTTGGTATGGGCATTGGTCTAAATCGATAGACAACATGTGTTCAAATCCTCTTACCTGTTTGGGGCCACTCACCTTGGATTTAATTGACTTTATTTGATTGTGGGGCTCGGACGGATTCAGAGGAATGGATCAGAATAGTCAGGCTGAAGGCCTGGATACCCTCGTTAGGAAAAACAAAAGGATAGATTGCATCATGAACTTCAAATTTCATATGCCAAAGGACCTATAAATTCACAATTGTAATAATTTTCTTTGAAAAAAAGTTTTCCGTGGGAGATTGTACCATCCACGCCCAGACATAGTGGGGGCGAATTGACCACCACCTTACCTATGAAAAGGTGGAAATCTCGCCCCCCATCTTTCTCCTGCTCGCTTGCTCTCTCATTGGCCCTCGCAGGTGTGCAAGGGTACCTCACAGAGAAATAGAGAATGCTCCCCCCCCAACTCTTTTTTTGACACAGTATATATGGGCAAAATGACCACCACGCACCCTATGAAAGGCAGAAATCCCATCCCCCCATGTTGCTTCTGCTTGCTCTCTCATTGACCATCGTAGACGTGCAGGGGTCCCCCATAAAGAATGCCCCCCTCCTTTTTGACACAATGGGGGCGAAATGACCATTACATCCCTCTTTTTTAGTTATATGTTTCTAAGAAAATAACGATTAATTAACTCTATAGTTTTTCTTTGTGCCTTGTTGTTTCTCTTGTAGAATATGGTGGCCATGACCAAGAAGAGGACTAAGAAGATCCGTCGTGCAGGATTGCTGAGGGCCCGCTCTCTACCCTTATAAGCTTTATAAGCTGAGAATGAAATATTATATATGAAAATAAAGCTCCTTTTTTGGGCATGTATTGATGATATTTCAAATATTGACTTTGAAATGTTTTTAGTGAGTAATTTCTATAAGTAGATACAATATAACAAACCCTAAGCAGTATTGGATATGGGATCGGTCTCAGCCGATACTGATTTGGATTCGTTCTTTATCTGTTTGGATTTGATGGATTCATTCATGGTTTTCATTTAGAAAATGATTTTTTCTTTTACCCTTCCTAGTCTGGGTCCGAATTGATCCACTGATACTTCTTAGACCCGCGCAATTCTATCGATCTGCTACGGATCCCTAAAACCATGCTCCTCTGCCCCCCTATTACCACTCATAAATCATAGTCTTGTAGTTGGGTTTTAGATAGGTTGTTTATGGAAAAAATTTCTTAGTCGGAGAGTGTACTACCCAAGCCCAAATATAGGGGGTGAAATGACCACCCCACCCCCAATGAAAGGTAGAAATCCCACCCTCATGATGCCAGCGCATGTGCCCTCATTGACCCTGTACGTGCATAGGGGTAACGCTCCTCTGTTGTTTATATAGACAAAGGAGGCTGCCCAAATAATTGGTCACCCATAATACTTTCCAACCTTTCCATATGTCTCACTAAACATGAATGATTATCTACCAAAAAAAAAAAAAAACATGAAGGATTAAGTTTTTCCATACCCACGAATTGAAGATCCTTCTTACTATCTCCATATTTTTCCATGAACCTCCTTAGTAGGTAGATAGCTTATGTCGTGGATCTACTTGGCATAAAACCAAACTGTGGATAAAACTTGATTGACAGTATATCTAAGCTTTGTGCGCAAAGTATGGATAAAACTTGGTGTTATGATAAAAGTTCACCCTGCAAGCATGAACATGAAGGTTCAAGTCTAAGAGTCGTCACTTCATTCAAACAATGTTGGTGGTTAGACTTGTTTCCTCTCAACTCTAGAGAGTCGGTTTGCTTTACAATTATTTATTAATGGACAAATTAATACAAATATTAATAAATGCGAGAGGTTTTTGCATTCAAATCTATGATATAATAGTAATGTAATTTTACATGCGAAATATATTCTTATCTTCTTATAAAAAATGGCGAGCGACAATGCTATCTGGGATCAATCATTAATAAAGAGGGTAATATAGAGGATGATGTCTCCCACAAAATTAATGTAGGATGGCTGAAATGGAGAGGTGCTTCGAGAGTGCTATGTGACAAACGCATGCCTGTTAAACTTAAGGGGAAATTCTACAGGACAGTAATAAGACCGGCCATGATCTATGGGGCGGAGTGTTGGGCAGTTAGGAAGACTAATATAGATAAGATGAGTGTAGCGAAGATGAGGATGTTGAGATGGATGTGTGGCAAGACCAGGAGAGATAGAGTAATGAATGATTGTATTATAACCGAATTGGGAGTTACACCAATCCAAGAGAAGCTTCATGAGAACCGCTTGTGGTGGTATGGTCATGTACAATGAAGACCTATGGATGCACCGGTGAAGAAGAGTGATCAGATTCAGGTTGACGGAGCTAAAAGAGGTAGGGGCAGGCGTAAAAGACGATGGGAGAAGTGGTAAGAAAAGATATGCATGTGGTAGGGCTCGATCCTATAATGACAGCCGATAGAGTGGTGTGGAAGACAAAGACCCGTGTAGCCGATCCCTTATAGGGGAATGTTCCTGGGATGCTGCTTTGACTACTGCTTCGACTTCTCCCTTTACTTGTTGTCTTTTTACTTCATTTTACTCCTCTTACTCCCCTTTTACTTCTCTTATTTCTTTTACTGTCATAGCCTCTATCGGATCTATGTTGCCGACCCCATTTAGTTGGGATAAGGTTATAATTGTTGTTGTTGTTGTTGTTGTTGGTGAGTGACAATGAATATCACAAGGAGAAAATTTCTCTGCGTGGGACACAGGGGCCACACCCATGCACAATGGGGGGCAGAATGACCACCCTACCCCCCATGAATGGTGGAAATTCCACTGTCAAATTTGCTATGTCACACGCTCTCATTGGTTGGCATGCACGGCGTGGCCCCTACGTCCCACACAAAGAATGACACCCCATATCATAAATACAAAAAAGGAAAAGGCTGGGTACACTGCTTGTGTACTGTAAACCAGTACCCACTATCTCTATCTCTCTTCCTCCTTTTGAAATGACCCTGTCCCTCTTGTATGATATCCCATCCCGCTCCCTCATTAGTGCCACCCCTTAGTTTAGTGCACTCGGTTGTTTTGTGGTATGTGTGGCTATCCCTCCCCTTTCGAAAAACTAGTGAATCATTAAATAAAAAGTCAATTGGTACACCAGTCAATAAAGAACTTAGAAACATGAAAACACCATGTTTTTGAGAAAGAAGATTCTATAATTAATGTCCTCCCAAGCAAACATGGAAAACTCTTGAAAGTGATCAGTTTTCCACCAACAATTCCGTCGTTTGAAAGTTACACACAAGACATAATCTCAAGGAATTAGCTCCCTAATATAAATACCTTGTTCAGGCTTCACATTTTGATATGAAAAATAAGAATAGGAAGCAACAGTGAAGCTCTGGAGGTAACCTTTGCCTTTTAATCTCTTGATATTTATCCTTATCGTTTTTTTTTTTTTTTTTCCTGCTTTAATTTTTGGTGTGTTCTCAGAAGCTTAGGGTTAAGTTGACTGATGATTTTGATATCGTTATTTTCTCTTTTTTATTATGATATTTTCTTTAATTTTATAAAAATTATTTATGTTAGTTGTATGATCTTGCTTTCTATGTCTGTGCTATGTTTCCATGTATTAAAAAAAGAGATCGCATAAACATTTGATTTTTTCAAATGTTTTCAATTGTGACTCTTTGTTTTTAGACAGCCAAAATATAACTTGCTTCCTGGTGATGTTTGTTTCAATTTAAAATTTTTTTTTTCTTCCTTCAAAATCAAGGATCAAGGTATCAATATCGTATCGACCAATATCTATCGATAACACCGGAGACCAGTACGAATGATGGTATTGATTGATGTCTATGATATGTTTCCATGTATTCTTTTCTTTTTATATTGATCATGTACTTTTATTTTGTTTTTTTCCCAGTAAGAGAGTCATAGGATTTGAGAGGTTAAGAATATTGGTACAATTGATTATATATTGGGCAAAAGCTTCTCCTCTGAAGACGGATCTACTGAGCAAGGATTCATATTTTGTCTAAGGAGAGAGTTAGTGTGGATCTCACGGTTCACCCTGTGAGAGGGCATAGAAGGGAATCTCCACTCCGACGTTGTGAGAGTATTTTTCCCTTATAAATTATATGGAAAAAACTCTCTAAGCGTTCACTAGCATTCTCTCTCTATTTAATAACTTAATTTTGTGTGTGCACGTGCGTGTGTTTTTTTTGGGGGGTTTCTTCGGTTTACACTGAGCAATAGCAGGTTATTAAATACCCAAGGAATCAAGTCATCCCAACCCATGGATAAATGTCCTTGGGGTTTTTGAATTAAATTATAGGGAAAAAGTTCTCTGTCCAGGAGTGTGGCCTACACTAGCACTCCCATGAGTCTATCTCTCTCTTCCCCATATGAAAAGACATCTCTGCCCCCTTATTTTGAGGAGGAGAGAGATAGACACATGGGAATGCTAGTATAGGCCACACTCCCGGACAGAAAACTACTTCCCATCTATTATTTTATTAGGAGAGAGGTTTTTTCACAATGTCAGAGTGCAATTTCCTCCCAATAGACACCCAGAAATTAAATAGTTCATAAATAGTTAATGTGGAGAGAGTATGGAGTCCATGGTATGGAATGTGAGAAAGCGTGGGAAAAAATCTGCATTCCAGAATCGTGGCAATCTTTTTCCCATACAATTATATGGGGAAAAGATCCCTGCTTGGTGGTGTCCCCTACGCCCTCTCACAGGCCCCGTGAAATGATGCCCCTGCCCTCTTCCATTGGCAGATGCTAGTGTAGAGACCATGTGACCAAGTAAGTATTTCTTGCCCTTATTATATATATTATACTCTATTGTATTAAATTATGTAATATTCTATTATAATTCTATACATAGTTTGAACATATGCTAAATAGTTTTTCCTCCGCTTGGAAAATGAAAGAAAGGAAACCCTCATTGTTGAAATAAGAGTAGCTTATCTGGACTGAGATCAGACTGTGGAGTAAGGCCCAGCCCAAGACTGACTTGAATAAAACAAGCTAATGATGGGCTTATCTTAGCCCTACCAGATATTCATCTTACAGCCCCCTATATGTCCCAATATTAGTTATAATTTGAAGGGTCGGTTTCCATACACGGTCAATGAGCATTGTTCCCTTCATACTGTAGGTGGTAGAAATAATATTACACGGTCATCATTGCATGCCTATCTGAAGGTTGAAGCTACGACCAAGGTTTTAAGTATCTTAACTTCTCTGCCAATATTAACCGATACATATCTTATTTTTAGGGTATTGATACAATATGACATCGATTTGATACTTAAAAAATATCAACCATATATGATCGATACGTGAACCGATATGATTAATACTCTCTGATACGATACGATATGATACATCTCTTAAAATCACCTTTCCGATACGATACCCAATACCAATACTTTAAATCTTCGTTACCACCATGTATGAAACTTTTCATCTAATTTTAATTTTGATATTTTCTTGGTCACCAACATAGTTTTCGATATAGTTCTAGATGGAGGGGTATCAGATGTCTAGCCTTCAACAACCCTGCTTGCCCCAACATATGCTCGATCCAATGAGGATAACTATGGGTCAAGTAAATGAAGGAACCGGCCTCAGTGAAGCTAAAACGGAGAAAAAGCGCCGGCTGATGTTACGTAATAGGGCGTCCGCCAACCGATCATTGGCTAGAAAGGAGGTACAAGTCTCTATTTGCTACTAATCTTCTTTGTTGGTTATGTGCCTTTTTGGGGGATTTTCATCATCTCTTGTGTGGTGCATTACCTAGTGCACCTTTAAAATGCATCAGACGGTGACCACTGCACTTGGGAGGACAAATATCTAATGCACAAGTGAGGTGCATCGTCCGATGCACTTTAAAGGTGCACTGGGCAATGCACCGCACTTGAGAGGATAAAAATTCGTTTTTTGAGCCTTGGCCCAAAAACTAAGTCCAAAAAACAATTCATCATGGGGAACCCATGTCAAATCCAAAATCTATTTGGATTCTAAGTATGGATTACATACACGATGGATCTAATCTGATATGGGTTGCAATCTTTTGTGGGTTTTGGATCCAAATAAGATCCGATTGAAATGGATATTGTTTTAACATTAAACCATTTCATACTTTGACCCGAATCCTTTTCCATCTTGTCTGGATCTTCTGTTATGTTCTTTCTTTTGGAGGGGAGGGGTTAAATTTGTAAATTAGTTGTCTAATTATATAGTCTTCAATATATTTGGATTAATGATGTTCTCAAAAATAAATATTGTACCAATCCATATTTTATTCTTACTTTTATAGGCATATATAACTCAACTGCTTCTGGACATTGAGGAACTGAAGAAAGAAAATGAAGTTATGAGGAGTGCTTTCGAAGTAATTTATATTTTCCCTTCTGCTGCTTGTCCTTTTGCTTCCAATTTTCTTCCTTATTTTCTGCCACATGAATGGATTGCATCATAATCTAAGGGGCGGAGTTGTTATGGGTCTCTTACTTATTTGGGGTTACTCATCTTGGATTTAATTGGCTTTCTTTGACGGAAGATCTCGCACGAATTCAGGGGAATAGTCAGGCCGAAGGCCTAGATACCTTCGTTAACCGAAAAAAAAAATTGCATCATGAAGTGCAAATTTCATATGCCAAAGAGACCTATAAATCCATAATTGTAATAATTTTTTTTTGTTGGAAAAATGTTTTCTATGAGAAAGTGTATTGTGCACGCTCAAATACAATGAGGGCAAAATGATCACCACGCCACCCTATGAAAGGCGGAATTCCCGCCCCCATGTTGCTTCTGCTCGCTCTCTCATTGGCTCTCGTAAGCGTGTAGGGGTCCCCCTCTCAGAATGTTCTCCTCTTTTTTTTTAGTTATTTGTTTCTAATAAAATAAAAACTAATTAACTCTTTTTTTTTGTTTCTTTGTGAGTTGCTGTTTCTCTTGTAGAATATGCTGGCCATGAACAAGAAAAGGATTAAGAAGATCCGTCGTGAAGGACTGCTGAGGGCCCGCTCTCCACCCTTATAAGCCTTACAAGCTGAGACTGAAATATTATATATGAAAATAAAGCTCTTTTTTTGGGCATGTATTGATGATATTTCAAATATTGACTTTTGAAATGTTTTTAGTGAGTAATTTTTATAAGTGGATACTATACAACAACCCTAGTAGAGTTGGCTGTGAGGCGAGTTAAGGTGACCCTAGGAAGCGGTATTGGATTGGGATCAGTCTCGGCCGATACTGATCTGGATTCATCCTGTATTTAGATTTGATAGATTTATTCATGGTTTTTATTTAGAAAATGATTTTTTTTTCACCTTTTTAGTCTTGATCCAAAGTGATCCACCGATACGATCCACGCAATTCTAATGATCCGTTATGGATCCCTAAAACCATGCTCTAGACCCGTTCTGCGCCTCTGCCTCCTCATAACCACTCGTAAATCATAGTCTCCTAGTTGGGTTTTTGATAGGTTGTTTATGGAGAAAAATTCTTTGTGGGGGGAGTGTATTTCCTACGTCAAGATATGACGGTGGAGTAAAATAACCACCCTACCCCCAATGAAAGATAGAAACCCTTCCCTCATGATGCCAACACATGTGCCCTCATTGACCCAGTGTGTGGATAGGGGCCATGCTCCCCCATTGTTTATATAGACAAAAGAGACAGCCCATGCAATGGGTCATCCATAATACCTTCCAACCTTTCCAAATGTCTCACTAAAAATGAAGGATTAAGTTTTCCGTCACTCACAAACATGGTGATTTGATTATAAGAAATTGAACTTTGGGTTCATCATTAACTTCCACCTTTTCGATCGCTCCCATTTCTCATACAAGGTTTATTTTTTATTTTCAATTATTGTTCCGCTTATGGATAAATAGTGTTGTTTACTGGGTAAATAATACTAAATTGACAAGATAATCAGTCAGACACACATAATGCAGGCCTATGTCATTTCCAAGAGCTATCATTCTCTCACTTGCTTCTCAATATACATTTGTGAAATGATAAGATTTCACCCTCATTGAAAAAATGTATGTCACATTAATAAAAAAAAAACAAAACAAAACAAAAAAAACCCTTCTTTTGACACTGTAAGGTTTGTCAATTAGAAAATCACTAAGGATGCATTACAACTGTTGCGTCAAGAAATTGTCGAGCGGTTCTACGAGTGCCGTCACCTGCAAAAGGCTCAAGGGATCATCAGAGAGAACCGGTGTGGTTCCGGCCTAGGGCTCTCCGATGCCAAAGTGAGATCTCCTGAGCAAACAGATGAATAGAGATTATTCAAGATGAGTTGAGGGTGTGAGATACCTTCTCTTTTATAGTGGTCTGTGGCGAGGAGAGAGTCCCTAGTTGACATGGAGTCTTCTTCGTGGGTGGAGGTTTCCCTGAGTTGCAGGGCTCTTCTCCGGTTGGTTGTCTTCCGGCTTGATTTAGAGTCCTCGTAGGGTTGTCCTTTTGGATGGATAGATCCTTCCAGAGGGATAGATCCTTCTGGATGACTAGATCCTTCTTGAGTCCATGTGGGTTACGTAAGTAGTAAGGGAGGCTCCGGAGTCCTCGCGGTGGTGTTCATCTTGTTGTTGACGTAGTGTAATCTAACTTGTGCTGGTATCCTATTGGTGTACGTAGCCTTAGGAGAGAGGATGTCCAGGTGGATCTTCCTTTTCAGGGACACGTGGCTTCTTTCGGTTGGTGGGGATGATTTGTGGTTCATCATTTGCCCCCCACTCTCTTGGAACGACGTGTTCAAAAGAGTTCTTATGCACTTGTATGTCATCCAGGGGGTTAGCTACGAATAATCCCTCTCTGGGGTGATTCTGCCAAATTGTTGATGTGAGGAGGAGGTTGTGGGTTCAAATCCCTCCTCTCACATCTTTTTACCTTTTTTCTTTCTTTTCTTTTTGTAGAGATATATATTCTTCTTTCTCTTTCTCACTTTTTCATTTCTTCTTTCTCTTGTCTTGTGACTTGTGCTTTCTACTTTTTGCTTTTCGGCTTTTCCTCCTTGCCTTGTTCTTTGTCCCCATATTGGTGTGCCCCCCAAGTGTTTGCTACATGTCTTCTCTCATGTTTTCTCTTGCCTACTAGCCTTGGGGCTTAGTGTCTTGTGGTTTGCTTCAAGCTTGCTCTTGTGGCTTGCCTTGCGGCTTGCCTTTGTGGTGCCTTGTTCGTCGTCGTTTGGCGTCCGTCGCGCACCCGCTTGTCTGACGCCCTCGTCGCATCCGTTGTACGTCACGCCCGTCGCGCCCTATCGTGCCCGCTCGTGCGTCTTCGCGCTCGCCTTGTCACGGTCACGGTCACGGTCATGGTCAGGCCCGCCTGTCGTCGTCACGCCTGCCCAGGTCATGGTCACGGTTACGGTCACGGTCACGCCCGCCTGTCGTCGTCGCGCCTGCCCAGGTCATAATCACAGTCCAGGTCACGGCCATGCTCGCCTGCCGTCATCGTGCCCGCCCAGGTCACGGTCACGGTCTCTTGGTCATTTTTCTCTCTTTTTTTTTTCTTTTTTTTTTTTTTTTTGTTTTGTTTTTAAGATGTCTTTCCCTGATCAGTTCACATGTTGGTGGTTACAGGTTGACATCCCTCTTCGGGCATTGGAGATTTGTTGCTCCGCGTAAGTAGCTTGATCCTTCCTTCTTCATTCATGTCCACACCTGATGACTCTGATCCGGCCACGGCCCCGCTTGAGTCTCCTGGGGTGTCTTTGTCTGGGTCGTCCTCCCCTACGGGTACTACCTTGTCACTGCCCTCTCCCCCTGCCAGTGATGGGGAGGAGGAGGTTCCTAGAGGCTCTGCCTCTGGTGTTAGTAGGGGTCGCAGGGTTCCCCATGCTTCGTTTGGGGACCCTCACAGTACGTTGGCCCAGACTGCTAGTGTCTTGACCGCCTCGGACCTAGCTTCCATCCATCACGAGTTCCATATCTCTCCCGAGATCGTTCTTTGTGTCCCCGGTCCTGACGACTGTGCCTACTCCCATAGAGCGGATGAGGTTTGCCTCTACTGTGTTTTCTTCACCAACGGTCTTCGCCTTCCCCTCCCCCGCTTTATGGAGTTGGTCTTGGAGCACTGGTGCCTTACCCCTAGGCAGGTGGCGCCCAACTCATGGAGGATTATTTTAGGAGTGCATGTGTTTTTTGCCCGGGCGAGGGCGTGCCACCACTGTTCCCCTATTTTCGTGCTTCTATTTTTTGAGGAAGGGGGACGGTGGGTGCTACCACTTTGCCCGTCGCGTACCTAAGGCCGCTCTTGCTACATTTGATCCTATTATGGGGATCATCGACTCAGTGAAGCGCTGGAGGAATCGCTTTTTTTTCACCACGATCCCTCGATGTGGGTTGCGGTCCTCCTGGGGGGCCGTTGATATCAGGGAGGTGAACCGCCCTCTTGCGTTGAGTGACTTGGAGCTCGATACCCTCCGGCAGTGTCAGGGATGCGACACGTTCGATGTTCATCAGTTGGATTCCGAGGCCTTCTTATGCCTCTGGACGTTGAGTCCCAGTAAGATGCTTCCTTTTTTGGCTTGCACCTACATTTATCTTTTGCTTTACTAGTTGTTTAACTCATTTTGTGGTCTTGATGTGATGTTGTCATGCAGTGGATACGCGTCCGGATTTCAGCTTGCTCCGCAGTAACCTGCGGAAGAAGGCTACTTCTTAAGGAGGTTCATATGCGGGGGTCACAGATGTTGGTGGCTCTTCCACGCCTGTGGTTATCGGGGCCAGGCGGAAGGGCGCTCTAGGTGCTACTCACGTGATGAGCTCTAGTGTGCGACTCATCCTTCCTCGTACTTCTTCTGCTATTGACGATGCCTCAAGATCTCCACCTCCCCCTTCTACTGCCATTTCCTAAGGGCCTTCTGCATTGCCCCCCTCCAAGGGGAAAGGGGTGAGTTCTTCCGGTGGCACTGTCGTTAATCTTCCCACTGGGAATGAGTCACTGGTGATCACTTTGGGCGTGCCGGAGGGTTTGACCTTGGTCGGGTCCGGCGTGTCTCGGGAATGGGTGGACAAGGGGAGGCTTCCTACCATGAGAGTATCCCTGCAGAGGCTCAGCGATGCGTGTCTGGTCCAAACGCTCTACTACGATATGGCTTCGATGAGTTATTCCTTTTGGTTTCATCATGTTCGTCACTCCTCCCATGTTTAGAGTGTTTACTGCTTGTTATGTTGATTGTAGGTCCATCACCGTCTTGCTGAGGTGGTGCTTCGATTGGAGGGTCACGCTTCCCGTGAGGTGCAGATACAGTGCGCTCTGCGCAAGGTGGAGAAGGAGCTCCAGGGGCATTGTGATGCCCGCGAGAGGACTGAGGCCCGTGCGCAGAGGGCGTCGGAGGAGTTTGTGGTGGCGTCAGGGAAGCTTTTGGAGGTGTTCGAGGAGCTTCGAGTGTCCTCTGCTGCCGGAGCCGAGAGTTCGTCTAGGGTTCTTACTTTGGAGGAGGAACTACATGCATTGAGGTAGAGGCATGAGACGGAGCTGGAGTCCACGAGCGAGCGAGCTGTGGCTGAGTTCTAGATGTCTCCAGCGTTCTCGGCATTGTACCAGGCTCATCTTCAGTCGACGTATGAAGGGGGGATCCGGGACCTGGTGGCTTGCATCCAGGAGGTGACCCCCAGTTATGACTTCTCTGACTCGGGGTTCTCCGAGTTTGCGGTAGCGCTTCCTGATGTTGCAGTGGTGGCTAGCATCCCAGTGTCGGAGGTGGATGCTGCTTTGCCTGAGGAGGGTACTACTTGTATTCCTCAGGTTGACATGATATCCCCGCCGAGTCGGACGTGACTCTTCCTTCCTAGGCTTCTTAGTTTTATGGTTATACCGGATGCATAGACTTGTCTTACTTTTGTGTTTTGAACTTCGAGCTGTACATATCATGACCTCAGTCGCTTGTAGTTAATGTGTTTTCCTTCTATTATTATTTACTACGTAGGACCTTGGTGTTCTGACAGTCTGTAGACCTGAGTGGCTTTGTCCCTTGGTGGCCTATGGGCCTTGGTGGTCATCGGACCTGGTGGTCAATGGACCTTTGGTCATCAGACCTTGCGTCGGGTGGCCTACCGGCCTCGGTGGCGTTATGCCTTGGTGGTCAATGGACCTTGGTGGCATTATGCTTTGGTGGCCTTCGGGCCTCGGTGGCATTGTACCTTGGTGGTCAACGGACCTTGCGCTTTGGTGGTCATCGAACCTTGCGTAGGGTGGCCTACAGGCCTTGGTGGCGTTACGCCTTGGTGGTCAGCGGACTTTGCGCTTTGGTGGTCAACGGACCTTTGGTCATCGAACCTTGCGTCGGGTGGCCTATGGGCCTCGATGGCGTTACACCTTGGTGGTCGACAGACCTTGGTGGCATTACGCCTTGGTGGTCAGCGAACCTTGCGCTTTGGTGGTCATCGGACCTTGCGTTGGGTAGCCTACGGGCCTCGGTGGCGTTACGCCTTGGTGGTCAACGGACCTTGGTGGCATTATACCTTGGTGGCCTTCGGGCCTCGGTGGCATTGTGCCTTGGTGGTCAACGGACCTTGCGCCGGGTGGCCTATAGGCCTTAGTGGCGTTACGCCTTGGTGGTCAACGGACCTTATGCTTTGGTGGTCAACGGACCTTTGGTTGTCGGACCTTGCGCTGGGTGGCCTCCAAGCCTTGGTGGCGTTACGCCTTGGTGGTCAGCGGACCTTACGCTTTGGTGGTCAACGAACCTTTGGTCATCGGACCTTACGCAGGGTGGCCTACAGGCCTCGGTGGCGTTACGACTTGGTGGTCAACAGACCTTGGTCTTGGCGGTAGTCTGTCAATGAGCGTGAGTAGACAATCGTATCACAATCAAATCCCCAGACGTCTTTCATAAATAAAAAATTTCAAATACCCTTGAAAATCCAAACTATGGTTGACTGTCAACTCTACTGCTACTACTTGGCTGACTGCCGACTCCGCTACTGTTACTTGGCAGACTATCGACTCTACTGCTATTGCTGGTGTTCTCCTCATTGGTAATACTTCTTCAGGTGCTCTGAGTTCCAGGTGCGTTGTTGGTGTTCTCCTCACTAGTAATACGTCTTCAAGTGCTCTGAGTTCCAGGTGCGGTCTATCTTCTTGCCCCCCGGAGTCTTCAGGAGGTAGGTTCCTAGAAGTATTTGCTTGGAGACTACGTAAGGTCCTTCTCAGTTGGCTGACAACTTCCCTTCCTTCCTTGGCTGTGATGCACTTGCCCTTCTCAGTACTAGGTCACCCTGGTGGAATAGCCTTTCTTTTACCCTGGCATTGTAGTACCTGGCAGTTCGTTGTTGGTAGGCCACGTTTCTCAGTAGTGCCTTCTCCCAAATTTCATCGATGAAGTCCAAGTTTGCTCGGAGTCCGTTGACATAGGTTCTCTCGTTGAAGTGCAGTACCCTGTGGGCCATGGCGACCACCTTTACCGGTGCCAGTGCCTCTGTGCCATAGGCCAGGCGGAAGGGGCTTTCTCCTGTGGGTGTCCGTACTGTGGTTCGGTATGCCCACAGAACACTTGGTAGCTCCTCGACCCACTTCCCTTTGGCTCCTTCTAGCCTTTTCTTGATCCCTTCAAGTAAGGTCCTGTTGGTCACCTCCACCTGACCATTGGCCTGTGGGTATGCTACCGAGACAAGCCGATAGTCAATGTTGTAGTTTTGACAAAATTCTTTGAACTTGAGGTTGTTGAACTGCTTGCTGTTGTCTGAGACTAGGATTTTTAGTACGTCGAACCAGTAGATGACGTCGTCAAGGATGAACTTCTCCATTTCTGCCTTTATGATTTTGGCCAGCGGCTTAGCCTCGACCCACTTGGTGAAGTAGTCGATAGCGACGACCAAGTACTTCCTATTTCTTGAAGCTGCAATGAAGTCGCCCAGGATGTCCATCCCCCACATGGCGAAGGGTATGGGGTTGAGGATCGATGTCAGTTTGGTGGCGGGTAGATGGGGTACATGGGCGAACAACTGACACTGCTAGCACTTCCTCACGTACTGTATGGCCTCCTCCTACATTCGTGGCCAGTAGAGTCCCTGGCGGAGGACCTTGTAGGCTAGGGTTCGTCCTCCCATGTGGCTTCCGCATATCCCCTCGTGGACCTCAGCCAGGGCATACTCGGCTCCTTTGGGTCCCAGGCACCAGAGTAGTGGTGCCGTGGCCCCCCTCTTGTATAGTACTCCATCTAGGACAGTGTACTTCGTAGCTCTCATCCTGACCTTTCTTAGTTCGTGTTCCCAGGATCCTGACCTTTCTTGCTTCGACCTACTTTTCCTGGTATGTTGGTTCATGCAGCACCTTAATGTACACTGCTCCTGCCAGGTCTCAGAACTCACCATTGGCTAGCCTGGACAGAGCATCGTCAGTCGTGTTCTCGATCCTGGGAACACGAACCATCTCAAACTTCATGAACCCCTCGATTAGTGACTGGGCACGTGCTAGGTATGCTGCCATTTGCTCGTCCTTTGCCTCATATTCTCCATTCACCTGGTTCATGATGAGCTGAGAATCGCTCCGGATGGATAGATGTGTTACTTGGATGGCCTTGGCCACCCGGAGTCCAGCTAGTAGTGCCTCGTACTCTTCTTCATTGTTCGATGCCGGGAAGGTGAATCAGAGTGCATATTGGATCCGAAATCCCTCGGGGCTGGTACTTATGAAGCCAGCCCCACTTTCTGCTGCGTTACTCGAGCCATCCACGAACATCTCCCATGATCCGTGATCCTGTTCCTCCGGTTCGTCTGCCTCTGGGTCGGTCTCAGGTAGGGTGCACTTGGCGATGAAGTCTACCAGGGCTTGGCCCTTGATGGCAGCCCGTGGTTGGAATCTGATGTCATGCTCACTCAGTTCCACAGCCCAGGCTATGAGTCTTCCGGATACATCTGGCATGTGGAGTACCATCTTCAAGGGCAGGTAGGTAAGGACTGTGATGGTGTGGGCTTGGAAGTATGGTCGTAGCTTCCTTGCTGCCATCACCAGTGCATAGGCAACCTTCTCGATCCTTGTGTACCTGGTCTCTGCATCGATCAGAACGTGGCTGACATAATAGATAGGCCTCTTGACCCTGCCCTCTTCTTTCAAGAGTACTGCGCTTACGGCGATCAAGGTGGCCACCAGGTAGACTTGCAGATCTTCATTGGGCTCTGGTCGCCCGAGTAGTGGTGGACTTTCCAGGTACCCCTTCAACTCTTCGAACGCCTTCTGGCACTCCTCTGTCCACGTGAAGTCCTTTGGACTCCGGAGGTTCTTAAATGTCTTGAAGAACGGTAAGCATTTATCTCCTGACCGCAACACGAACCTTGAGAGGGCTGCCACCCTTCCATTCAACCTCTGTACTTCTCTGACCATCCGAGGGGGTGACATCTCCTGGATGGCTTTGATCTTGGACGGGTTGGCCTCTATTCCCTGTACTGAGACCATGAACCCCAGGAATTTTTCTGACATTACACCGAAGGTGCACTTGGCAGGGTTTAGCTTCATCTGGTTCCTTCTCAGTACTGTGAAGGCTTCCTCCAGGTCGGCTAGGTGCCAGTGGGCCTAGGTGCTTTTCACAAGTATGCCATCCACGTACACTTCCATGTTACGCCCGATCTGCTCCTCGAACATCTTGTTGATCATCCTCTGGTAGGTTGCCCTTGCATTTTTCAGTCCAAACGGCATGACGCGATAGCAGTAGTTCTCTGTGTCCGTCCGGAAGGCAGTGTAAGACTCATCGTCCTCATGCATGAGGATCTGGTTGTACTCGCAGTAGGCTTCCATGAAACTCAGCATCTCATGGCCAGCAGTAGCATCGATCAACAGGTCGATCCGGGGCAGTGGGTACTCATCCTTCGGGCATGCCTTGTTCAGATCGGTGTAATCAACACACATCCTTCACTTTCCATTAGGCTTCGGCACCATGACTACATTTACCAACCAGGTGGGAAATTTCTCCTTCTTGATGAACCCCGACTGGCTCAGTTTCTTGACCTCTTCCTTGATTGCTGCCTGTCGATTAAGGACGAAGTTACGCCTCTTTTACTGGACGGGCTTCCTGGCTGGATCGATGTGCAACTGGTGCTCTGCTATGGAGCGTGGTATGTCTGGCATGTCAGAGGTCGGCCAAGAAAAAAAACATCCATGTTGGCTTGGAGGAGGTCCCCCAGCTTGTTCTTCTGTTCATCGCTGAACAGTGAGCTTATCTGTACGACCCTAGAGGGGTCATCCTTGCTGAGTGGCCGCGGGACGAGATCCTCCACCGGTCTACCCCTTCTTTCTGGCAATTCATCCCTCTGATCGCTGACCAGGTTCTCTATGCAGAGTGTCATTCCACGGGTGTTACCATTATTTTTCTTCATGAAGGTCGTGTAGCACTCCCTTGCTTTCTTCTGATCTCCCCGGAGATCACCTACCCCATTGTCGATGGGGAACTTCATCTTTAGGTGGAGTAGTGACACAACTCCTCTAAGGGCTATTAGAGATGGTCGCCCTAGGAGGCCATTGAATGACATCATGGACTTGACGACCATAAAGTTTACCATGATGGTCACTTGCTGTGGGTGTGCTCCGAAGGTGACGGGTAGCTCTATAGTGCCTCTAATGGAGGCGGTGGCGCCCCAAACTGTCGGTAGGCTTCTAAGGAGAGCACATCTACTGCCGCCCCTATATCTACCAGCATCCTGTGTACAGGTCGGTTGGCTATCTCCACCTGTATCACCAGGGCATCCTCATGTGGGAAGCTTAGTCCTTCCAACTCTTCATCTGAGAAGGAGATCATCGTCTCGGTCTTGGCTATCTTGCTTGGCTTCTTTGTAACTCCCACGAACTGGGCATGGGCTGTGGCCTTCCTGGTGGACTCCTGCCCCGATCCTCCTAGTATGGTGAGGATGGGGGCTCCCTTGGTGCTACTAGGCCCTGTCATGTCTCTCCGCTCTTCTGGGCGGTCTCTTTCTTGATTTGACCTCCTTTCTTCTCTTCTGGGTTCTTCTCTTTCTTGGTCACAACCTCTATCACATTGACCAGAACGGCCATCACGTCTCCCTTTCATGTATTTGTTCAAAATCCCTGCTTTCACAAGGCCTTCTATCTCCCTTTTCAGTTGGTAGCAGTCCTCTGTATCATGTTCATTCTCCTTATGGAAGAGACAGTACTTGTTATGGTTTGGCTTCTTTGGTCCTGCTAGCATAGATCGTGGCCAACATAGTAGGTCGCGATCTTGGATCTGCATAAGGATCTGAGACTTGGTGGTGTTCAGTGGTGTGAACTCTGGGCTGCCTGCTCTCTCACTCCTCTCTAGTCGACGGTCAGTCTGCCTAGATGGGCGATCGTCCTTCTCTTGTCGTCGCTCGGTCCTCGATCTCTTACTTTCTTTACGGTCATCTAGTGCTGACCTCTTGTTGTCTTGCGGCTTCCTTCTTGGCTTACAGTACCTCGGCCATATTGGCAAATTCATTACATCGCTCCAGGAGCTCTTTCATGGTCCTGGTCTTATGACGTCCTAGGTCCTTGATCAGGTCCAGGTCTCTGATGCCTCCTGCCAGGGCTGCATGCTTGGTCTGGTAGTCCAAGTCTCAAACTTCCAAGGACTCCTTGGTGAACCTGCTAACATACTCCTTGAGGGATTCCCCAGGGTTCTGTACCATGTTCAATAGATTGACGATGGTCTTTTTTTGCTTGACGCTGCTCTGGAAGCGGGTGACGAAGTGTTCACACAGCTCCGCAAACCTATCGACCTCGATCGCAGTCTGGAGAATCATGAAGTAGCTGCACCCTTGAGGGATGCCGGGAATGCTCGACAGGAGACCATGTCTAATCCGCCATATAGGGTCATCATCCCATTGAAATAGTTGATGTGGTCATTGGGATCCGTGGTGCCACTGTAGAGTTCAAAGGTAGGCAGCCTGAACCTGGAAGGGAGTGTGGCTGACATGATCTCCGCTGAGAATGGGTGTTGCCTGGGTATGGAATGTGTCTCGCCTTTAGTCTGCTTCTTCAACCCTTCTAGCTTCTCATCCAGGTCACGCAGTCTTCGATCTAGCTCCTCACCTCATGTCTGTCCTTCATGCCTGGCAGGACATTCACTGCGACCTCGTTTCCGTCCTCTCCTTGAAGTTTTCTCCCGCCTTGAGTGCTGACGGGATGGTGACTGGTCACGCCATGACGAACCCTGGCGTGAAGGTAAGGGGCTCTCCTCCTTGTAGGTCTGGCTACGTGGTGGTATGTGACTTCCTCACAATCGACCTTCGAACACAGACCTCCGGATGGATCTCTCCAGGCTCAGCACCCTTGTCCTGGCTATTGGTGTCCTCCCACGCTCTGACCTTACTAGGAGGTCTGCCGTTCTTCTGGGATGCTGGGAAGGATCCCCCTGCTGGTGTACAAGACTTGCTCGTCCTACAACTCTCCCCGATTTGTCACCCCTGGGAGAAGACCTCCTAGGGTTTTATTCTTGTCGTGGTACAGGTTCTGCTCTTAGTGATGACGATGTTCTACAGTGGTGGGACGTGGCCCGCTACCTCATCTCGAAAGAGTCGCTGTTCATCGAGGATTTGTCTCTATAGGTCGTTAATCTGACCCATGGTGGCTGGTGCATGGGGGTCAGGTACCACCTCCACCACCACGTCGTTTGTAGGGTCGTTGTTGGGCTCGTCGACCGCGACTTGGTCGTCATGAGGGATCTCTTCCTCCAAAGGGACATGGTCCTGGCCATTGGCTCTACGACGAGAGCACTCTGGAGGGGGTGATCCGTTCCTTGCAACATTGTTGGTGGAGGCAGCGGTCTTCCTTCGTGGCGGCATTGTATGAGTATGGAAGCGAGTTAGTAGATATGATGGCTAGCATCGTTTCCACAGACGGCGCCAATCTGTTGCGTCAAGAAATCGTCGAGCAGTCCTACGAGTGCCGTCACCTGCAAAAGGACCAAGGGATCACCAGAGAGAACCGGTGTGATTCTGGCCTAGGGCTCTCCGATGCCAAAGTGAGATCTCCTAAGCAAACAGATGAATAGAGATTATTCAAGATGAGTTGAGGGTGTGAGATACCTTCTCTTTTATAGTGGTCTGTGGCGAGGAGAGTGTCCCTAGTTGACATGGAGTCTTCTTCGTGGGTGGAGGTTTCTCTGAGTAGCAGGGCTCCTCTCCGGTTGGTCGTCTTCCGGCTTGATTTAGAGTCCCCGTAGGGTTGTCCTTCTGGATGGATAGATCCTTCTGGCATGGAGGGATAGATCCTTCCGGATGACTAGATCCTTCTTGAGTCCATGTGGTTACGTAAGTAGTAAGGGAGGCTCTAGAGTCCTCGCGGTGGTGTTCATCTTGTTGTTGACGTAGTGTAATTAACTTGTGCTGGTACCCTGTTGGGGTACGTAGCCTTAGGAGAGAGGGTGTCCAGGTGGATCTTCCTTTTCAGGGACACGTGGCATCTTCCGATTGATGGGGATGATTTGTGGTTCATCAACAACTTAAAAACAAAAGCTTACCCTGCAAGCATGAACATGAAGGTCCAAGTCTTAGAGTGGTCACTTCATTTAAACAATGTTGGTGGTTGGGGTTGTTTCCTCTCCACCCTAGATAGTCACAGTGATGCATTACAACTTAAAAAATAAAAATAGTATATCCAATCTTTATTGGCAAGTATATCGAAGCTTTGTGGGTAAAGTGTGGATAAAACTAGGTGTTGTGATAAAAGTTCACATGAAGGTTCAAATCTAAGAGTCGTCGCTTCATTCAAATAATGTTGGTGTTTAGGCTTGTTTCCTCTCAACTCCACAGAGTAGGTCTACGTTACAATTATTTATTAATGGAAAAACTAATACGAATATTAACAAATGCGGAGAGGTTTCTGCTTTCAAATCTATGATATAATTGTAAATTAATTTTGCATGTGAAATATATCCTAATCTTTTTATAGAAAATGACCGACGACAATGAATATCAGAAGGAGAAAATTTCTCTATGTGGGATGTAGGGGCCACGCCCATGCACAACGGGGGCGAAATGCAAGCCCTACCCCCCATGAATGACAAAAATTCCACCACCCAATGTACCAAATCGCGCATTGTCATTGGCTGGTGTGCGTGGCGTGGCCCCGACCTGTGTCCTAGAGCAGCACGGCAAGACGGGGCAGCTCGACAGTAAAGGATCTGGATCCTGATCTGATACGGTGCACGAAAACCATGCCTTTTTGCCACCAGATTCCCAACATCTATAAAGAAACTGACCCGACCCGTATCAACCGATCCAATGCCACCTGGGAAAACAAAGGGGATAAATGATTAAAGAAAAGCAAATTATCCACCAACATAAGATAGAAAGGATATCTCACTAAGGTCCCAAAACCTAACACCCCGAACCAATCAACACTACCCAACTCATCTTTCTCACCCACCTCTCTTATCTTCACCCTCTCCCATCCCCACAAAATCTAAAACCCACCCCTCATATTATCTCCTCTGCCATCCCCCTCTGCAGCTCTACCCAAACTCCTAAGAGAAAAAAAAATGTCACTCACTATACCCACCAGCTTCACCAAACCCATTACCAAACCCCAATCCCCCTTCACCTCCAAACCCATCTCCAAATCCATCCTCTGTTCAACCTCAGACCCATCATCACCACCTCCACCCCCTTCATCACAACCCCTCAAATCCTTCTCAGCAGCTTTAGCCCTCTCTTCAATCCTTCTCTCTTCCACTGCCGCGGCGCCTCTCCCAGCTTCAGCCGACATCGCCGGACTCACTCCATGCAAGGAATCCAAGCAATTCGCAAAGCGGGAGAAGCAACAACTCAAAAAGCTTGAAACATCCATGAAACAGTATGCCCCGGATTCAGCTCCGGCACTGGCACTTAAGGCCACTATGGAGAAGACCAAGCGTAGGTTTGACAATTATGGTAAACAGGGACTCTTGTGTGGAACAGATGGGTTGCCTCACTTGATTGTGAGTGGCGATCAGAGACACTGGGGTGAGTTTATTACACCAGGGATCTTGTTCCTATACATCGCTGGGTGGATCGGGTGGGTGGGTCGGAGCTACCTGATTGCGATCCGAGATGAGAAGAAACCTACCCAAAAGGAGATCATCATTGATGTTCCCTTGGCGACGAGATTGTTGTGGAGAGGGTTCATCTGGCCTGTGGCTGCTTACAGAGAGTACTTGAATGGTGACCTCGTCGTTGATGATGCTGACGTCACCGTTGTGTAAAGAAGGTATCTCTGTTCTTTGCTTTTTTCTTCTTTTTTTTTTTCCCAATTAGCTGTAATATTTTGAGGGTATTAAATCATTCTTGTTTGAGAGTCCGGATCAGGTCTCCACATTGGGACCATAGTGACGGATCTGGACCCTCCATGGGGTGCGGGATCCACCTCTGATGTGTAGGGCCCACACCATGGACTTGGCTCTCCTCCAGCCATGGGGAGCTAGAGGATCTAGTTCCAACAAAAATTGTTGGGGGGGGGGGGGGGGGAGGTCATTTCATAGAGGGGGCTTACCTGTGGCAATGACCCAAGCACCATTATTTTTGCTGAGTTGGATCCTTCCGCTCCTGCCACGACTGGAGGAGAGCCTAACAGCCACATCGCATGGAAGGTCCAGATTTGACTCCTTGTTTGATGTATGATCGGACCGCTCCTGCCACGACTGGAGGGGAGCCTAACAGCCACATCGCATGGAAGGTCCAGATTTGACTCCTTGTTTGATGTATGATCGGATAGATGAATGACAACTGCATAATTAGTTTCTGGTGGGCCATGGTCAATAAAAAAAGAAAAATTACGTACCCCTGCCCTGTACTTTGCCTTAAGTACACCTTCCTCCCCTTGATTTTGCCCAATTACATACGGTTCCCCTATAGTTTTCGAAAAATTATTAATTCCTACCCTGCTGTAAGCATCTGTCTATTAAGTGTTGACATGACGTAGTTAGATTTTTTATAACCCTTGGTCATTGTGAGATGACCCCCTTTTACCCTTCTTCTTCTTCCTCCTCTTGCAACTTCGTCCCCACCATGCTCCTACAACTTTTGATTTTGATATTGAATCAAATTTTTCTGAAACCAACAATACCCTTCTTCTTCATGCTGGAATCCCACCTGCCCCCACTCACCTCATCATGAATAAATTCACATTTTTATTACCCTTGTTTTGGGTTATTCAAGCACAATGTGTATCCCACATAAGATTTCTCCATCAATTTCAAGATTTGGAGGTTCTGTAAGTGTCCCAACTACTGCAAGAGGTGTGCTTTTATTTCATAGTCCATATTCTTCTTATCCAAACTCCCTAATACGCTCCTCCCGTTGTCAGAAACTGAATCGGAGGAGGAGAGATGATGAGATCGGGATCTTCTCCACTCACGATTTCGTGATTGATGCCTCCGCCCGTATCCTTATCGCTTTGCCCTTCCTTGTGAATGACGACAAGAGCTTCGGGCGGCAAAGAGAAACTGGGCAAGACACATGAACCTTACTAGTATTACTACTCATTTGGATTAGAGCTACTCCCACGATTCGATATAAAGCTAGCTAGCTCTCAGAAATTAAATGATAGATCCAAGCTACAACTTCTCTGTTTCTTTTCTTTCAAAAGGGTATTTATGGATGAAAATTGGGGGTTCAAGAATGTTGGTTTGCATTTGGAGATTCTAGGTGCTCATCGCTCAGTCCTAAATTAGGGTATGATCGTAGGCAAATGAGAAACGAAGCAGTATCTAGAAGAGTTTCCTTCGTTTTTTTGGTGGGAGATGGTGAACAGCTGTTCATGCTGCAGCTAGAGGAGGTAACTTGGAGCGGTGCAAAAAATGAGTAAAACTAACCTAATTTCTAGAATGATAGGAGAGCTAAGCAACATGCCCACCAACCATTCAACCAAAAAACTCACTCACACACATCACATGGGAGTACAATTACCCTGTCACTCCAGCGTGTTCAAGTAGAGCAGCAGCACTGGAAGATATGATGATGAACCCATCTACTGTTCAGTCTTTACAGTGTGTGAATTTAAAGTTTTAGGGAATAAGAGTCCGAGGAGGAGGAGGAGGCGGCAGTGGCGGTGGAGGAGGCAGTGGAGGAGGAAAGAAATGGGTATTTTAAGGTTACAGATGATGAAAAGGGTATTATTGCAATTCTACTTGTAGTGTTTTAAAATAAGGGTAATATTGTCTTTTCAAACCATTAACTAACAGCACCCTAACACAGTCAGCCATAAGGGGTCAAAACGTAAGGTGAGAAATCCAAGGGGAGGAATGTGTAATTAGGGCAAAGTACAGGGGAGGGGTACATAATTTTCCCATAAAAAAAAATCATCAAAGAGATCATGTTGAATTTCTTAATGAGGATATCCACCATTGGATTTTGTCAATCCTTGGTGGCATGATCTGGACCGTCCAAATGTTTGAGCAGCTCTAAGATTAGCTACATTCATAAATTATTGTTGGATTTGATCTTCCCCCTTTTGATCTCTTGTTTGTCAATATTGTTAGTGATGATTTGAATTGGCAAATTTTATGCCTTTATAGTGTAGGTGCAGATGAGATTACAAGAACAGGAGAGAGGAGGGAGGTTTAGTGCGGACTTTGGAAGAGTTAATTTGAAGAAAGAGAACAGGTGGTGTTTGTGGAGAAGTCACTGTATTTATAATTGTACTTTTTTAAATGTATTTATGTGCAATTTTTTTTCCCTATGGGATCCCAAACTAAATTACCCTTATGTGTCTTCACTTTTGTGACAAGAAATTTCTTATTTTGAAATCAAATGGTCAATGATCGCAATTATTTGTTGTGGGATCCACAAGTAGCTCAAGAGGGAGGGTGAATTGAAAACTGAAGCAAAGATACAAGAAATGAATAAATTTTTCTAACAATTTTAATGCAGAAGCTAATGCAAGTTTGAAAACACACTAAAAGAACGAAGTAAGGTGGACAATATAGAAAGCAATAGAGAGACTCAAAGATTTATAGTAATTCAGCAACATTGCCTGCATCCACTTTCAAGGAGATACCCATTATTTTACTCTCTCAATTGTTTTGTGCAGTAACAATTTGACCTTACAAAGAGTAGTTTACGATTTAGGGATTCCAAAATTCAGACGGAGATGTTGAGTATGTAGCTTGATTGACTCCAAGGTGACTCAAGTCTCGATTGAGCAGTCATTTTTCATAGTCACGGGTTCTGATTTAGCACCGTTTTGTAAGCAGTGATCATGAAATGACAGTAGAAACAAAAAGGGGAAATTACTTGGATACCCCTTATATTTTGGCCATTTTGTTAATTCATCCTCATTTTTCAAATAATTACTTAAACACCCCCTGTAGTTTACCATTTTTTTTAAGTAACCATGTCCGTTAGACAGTCACCGTTACAATGAGTTAAATATTTATTAAATGTCTAAACTACCCTTAAGATGTAGTGAAATGACAGATTTACACTTCTTTTCATCCTTTTTCTTCTTCCTACAACCCAAAAAACAAACGGAAAAAAAAAAACCCAGCAGGATAGGAAGAAGATTAAGCCTGAAAGGTCGAATTGGCGCTTCGTTGACCTGCGTCTCCTCTTCACTGTCAAGCCAGAAAGGCCGATGCAAAGCTTCGTTGATAAAACTATTGGAACCGTCACCCGAAATGGAGCCGACACCGCCTTGAAACACAAACGGAATTTCTTGGAAAAGAAAGGGAAAAAGAGAAAAAAAAAAAAGAAAAAGGGGAAAAGGGAGAGAAGAAAGCAAGAAAGAATGGAAGGTTCTATGTTTTTTTTGAAAAATTGAAAATAATTCTGAGACGATGATGTCGGAGCTTCCCTGAGCCGGGAGAAGAAGAAGTAGCAGGCGCACTGCCCATCTTACATCTCCATCTTCTTCTTTCTCTCTGAATCTCCTTGTCTTTCGATTCTCTTCATTTTGAAACCAGTAGCCGTGACCTCCTACTTCTGTTCCTTTCATTTAGGCCTCTGAAACCATCGTCCCTCTTCCCCATTACACTCTTCTTTCTTTCTTCTTGAAATCCATAACCCACCTTTCGTTTCTGAAACCACAAAAGAAATCCCACTTCTCTGGATTCTACTCACCCAAAACCCATTCTATTCCTCACTCCCAAAAGTCTTTCCCTCTGATTTCCTAAAATCGACACCCAGATAATCCATTGTTCGCCAGTGACGGTGTTACTGCTTCCATTTCACCTCACTATCCACCCCAGCATCGCTCTGTCAGTGGATCGATCGCTTCCTCAATTTCTCACTGCTTCCCCTCAATTAAAGCCGAAATTAAGAACTACTGTTCCGTCGATTGAATCGGAGAACACGAATGCATAAGAACAGAATAGTAAGAACTGTTTCTTGCAGGCATTAATTAGACTAAGATGGGGAAGAAGGGCATGGATTGTGAAGGCAAGAAGAGTGCCGCATGTGAAACAATGAGGAGACGTGGCTAGACGGAGCCGGTGCGCCTCCGTCAACCCACCACCTGCCAAGCTTCTTCTCTGGCGACTGCAACCTCCCCGATTTGGGTTTTTTAGGGTTTTTCAATGTAAAGGGCAAGTGTGTAATTTACACTTAACAAGTTTCAATAGATATGGTTACAAGGGTAATATAGATATTTCCATTTAAACACTAACAACGGACTAACACTGTCAAGTTGCGGGGGGTGTCAAATAATTGTTTAAACGTTGGTGATCGTAAGCAAAATGGCCAAAGTACAGGGGGTGTCCAAGTAATTTTCCCAAACAGAAATGATGATCACCTACCTCAGGTCCAAAAGTTGCATCTCCTACTGCTGTTGTTCAACTCTGGTATATGTTTTTCGGTGTTCTTATTTATTCGGCAATGACATACAAGGAGATTATTATCTAGTCTCTATTAATCTCTCGAATTCACACAATAGATGGTGTTCATGTGTTTTCACCTAATGAGACTAGAACCCTCTTTGTTATTATTATCCATAACCTCCCCTACCATCAAGAAGAATTATTCTGAAGTTGGATAACCACCAATCCTCTTCACCAAAAAAACAAAAGATAACCACCAATACTAACCACTATATAGAAACTCCTAAATGATGTGGCATATTGGGCCACATCAGCCAATACGTTTCACATTTGCAACTGTAGAGTTCTTGAAAGAGCCTTCCAATTTTCTAGTGATACCCGGGTGGTTGAACCCTCTTGAGAGAAAGCAAAAAGATGCATCCATTTCTAGGCAAATTCAGTGTCTTGTGGAGACTCTCTATGAGGTAGTTAGGCACACCCGGGTCATATTAATGTCTCTTCATCATAAACGTTCGTAAGTTACCTCAAACATCTGTTGGGTCTGGCAAACATCTCCCAAAATTTTTTGCTGGTACACGTGTGGTTACTCGGAGTGCAGAGGGATTTTGGGGTGTCCAAGACTTAGGCCTATGACAGTGAGGCAAAGGAGTTTCATCAAAGGTACAACGACACTTAACAGATCTGTTTTAAAGGTCATGTCGTCGCCGGGTGAAGAAAAAAGCCCCAACATCTTATCCTCTATGAATCCCGGTCCTAAAGCAAGAGCTCAAGAAAGAATTAAACGAAGAGAATCCTCAAGATTCAATGAGAACCAACCAAATTTAAGGCTTCTCTTCCACCATCAGCAGATATATCAGAGAAAAAAAAAACAAAGATGCCCTATCGAGAGTAATGAAAGTGCTACAAATCAAAGGAAAGGGCTGGATAAAAAGAGAAGTTATTTGAGTTTCGTCCAATTCTAGATGACACATTTTACGAATTCGGACTAGAAGTGGAATGAAATAGGAATTCAAATTGCAGAAAACCCAATTTCATGTCTGTAATAACAAGAATGCAACATCAAGAACAGGAGTTTTATAAAAAAAACATTTGCATGAAATTCCATGGATTTGAAGGATGGGTTCCTTGGATTTGCAGAAGATTGGATAATTTTTTGAAGGTGGGTAGTTTGTGATTTGCAGAAGATTGGATAATTTTTAATCCTTTATTTTTAATTTTTTTTCATTCCGATAGTTATTTTTATGAATGTTTGAGCGCAAGTGTCATGTGATGAGCTCAAATGTCTACACATGGCTTCACCAATTCCAACCAATTTTCCAAGCTCTGAGGCTGCAAATTGATACACAAAGACCTGTGGTGGCAAGAGGAGGAGAGGTGGGGAATGAGTATGTCTTGCATTGGATTGAGTGGAGAGACCTCTCTCCTGGACTTAGGCCAACGCCCTCCTAAACTGGCAGCCACCACCACGATGTCAAGAAGCACTTCTTTAAATATTTAATTTATTATTTGTAAAAAATACCCAGGATTTTTTTGGTAAACAAGAAATACCCTAGACTACAACTTTCAATCACGTAACTTGTATTAACACCTGTGTTTCTCTTTCTTTTGTTTTTCATCTCATCCTTTTGTCATGTGCATGTAAATGCTTTTGCTATGATAGGAAAGTAAAATCAAAATGAATTCCCAATCAATAAAAGGGTTTAAATGAAAACCAAAACTGAAACTTTATAATGATAAACCTATTTTTCGAATGGTAGTTGCGGCATATTAAGTCTCTTTCTCTATTAGTAGATCAACGAAAATTTCATGGGCAAAAACTATAGTACATCCCCACCTTCTGATAAGAGCAATATTTTTTATTTGTTTTTTTTTTTTTTTTGGATAGAAAGCACAATATTTTCTGTTAATTCTCATTTCTAAACATGGATATTTGATACAATTTTTTTCATTTTTTGTTTCTCATTGTCTTAAAAGTTGATGAAAAGAAATTCAAATCTAGCAATGAGATGGTGGCGGAAACTAATAAACAAAGTAAGTGTCTTTAGATAAAAATAGACAGAATATTCTATTTGGTACTCAGTGTCAACTATAGTTGGAAAACCAGGTTTTCTGACTCGACTCGGCATTTAGAAAAATCTGGTGATTCAGCCTTGTCAAACCCGATCAAGATGAGCACATTTATTTAAATTTTTAATACAATAAAATTCAAAAAAAAAATATGGGAAAAAACCAGATAAATAATGAATCACATATCAATGCATTTTGAGTTTATGCCATTGAACGAGAGAAGGTAGTCGAAGAGTTGAGGGTTTCTTATAGTTTTAGAATATAGATTTACTTGTTTACTCAACTATAATTCTAAGTGAACCGGTTTTATGATTTTTTTTAAAAATGACTAAACTGATCAAGTTTGTCATGACTCGGGTAAAAATACAAAGGCTTATTTGACTTAGACAATTTATGACACAGTCTTGTCATTTTTATCTTGACCTAGTCTACACGACTGTTGATCAAGTTTGCCAAAATTTTGACTCGACTCGAGTGACTCACCCCAATCAAAACCCAATATTTAAACTATGTTCTCAATCCTTTATTTAATAAAGTCATAAAAGTTGACTGTTGTTACGTATTTAATTTATGCCGATTGCAATTCTATTTTATATATGTTTAACTATTCTTCTTTTTGTAGTTTTTCATGTATACCTATTTGGACATTCTTGGCAAAACTACCACCACCGCCACCAAAAGTGACATGTTCTGCAACTAATTCGAGTTGTCCTCCTTCTCCTCATGACAAATTTGAAGAAGAAGAGGAAAGAAGAAGAAAAATCAGATATTATCAAGAGTTTGGAATCATCATTTACAGAAAGAATCTAGATGGATTTTTAAAATACTGTATCTGTTATTCCAATGGCCTTTTTCTTGTGGCAACTACCACCTTAAGACCTATTACATCTTCAACCCTATCTCCGGGTCTGTTACCAACTTTCTCCTCCTTCGAAATAGGAGCAGCAATCAGACCTATTACATCTTCAACCCTATCTCCGGGTCTGTTACCAACTTTCTCCTCCTTCGAAGTAGGAGCAGCAATCGTTCGGTCAGCTGCCACCACCACAACAATCGTGCATGGGTCTCGTCGTCACCTTAGATTATTATGATAGATACAAAGTGGTGCGTGCAGAGGCCGAATTAGCCGACAACCGTTCTTCTCTATCCAATAATAATAGTAATGTTATTGAGATTGAAACTTTCTCCAAGGGGTGAGAATGGCGGTTATCAAGTGTGGCTGCCAGTGTTGACACGTATAACAACTTCTTAGAGCTGCATCATGGTGTATGCATGATCCGAATAATAAGAGAGATGATGATAAAGTGTTTATCAATTTCAATGGTTGCATCTTCGTTTATCACCCCAACACTACTCATCCAATATTATTAATGGAACCATTACTCCGGTGTGGTGACCGTGCCAGCAACATTATTGCCCTACAAGCATACTTGCTCCCATTTTGGCCCATCTCTCCTCTCCCACTACCACTACTATTATTATATATATATACTAGTAAAGGCGCAAGGGCAAATGCACGTAAGAACATTTATTAAATATTGAAGAGCGTATATATATGTAAGAAACTAAATGTTTAATTACTGATATGGGGAGAGAGGAAGAAATTTTTTTTCTCCGACATCAGCATGCAATTGAATGGGGAAAAAAGTTATTCATGGTTATTACAAATATGGGTAGTAGCATCATAGGTAATTATTGGGACAATTGGCAAGCTTAGGATTTTTTTTTTTAAAAAAAAATTTCTAATAAGTTTTTTTTTTTTTTTTGGTGAATAAATTTCTAATAAGTTGTCCATGGAATGGTTGGAAAACCAGGTTTTTTTATTCGACTCGTCTTTTAGAAAAACCTGGTGACTCGACCTTGTCAAACCCAGTCAAGACGAGTCATGTTTTTTAATTTTATAATGCAATAAAAATATGTATAAATTAGTAAAAAATATAAAAATACAGGAAAATATTGAAAAAACAAGCAATCACATTTCAATGCATTTTTGAGTTTATACCATTGAACAAGAGAAGGGAGTCGAGAAGTTGAGGCTTTCTTATTGATTTAGATTATGGATTTACTATTTAGTTAACTCCGTTTCTAAGTGAACTAGTTTTATAATTTTTTTAAAAACGACTAAACTCGTCGATTTTGTCATGAATCAGGTAAAAATTACCGAGTCTTATTTGACTCAGGACCATTTATGACTCAGTCTCGCCAATTTTTACCTTGGCCTAGTTTACATGACTCTTGACTAAGTTTTCAAAATTTTGACTCGACTCGGACGACTCACCCCAGTCAAAACCCAATTTTCCAACTATGATCCATGGATAAATTCCTCAGCCATTATCTTTGAGAGATTTTCATTTAGTATCATATTTGGAAGTTACCTTGTTTTTCTAAAATGCATGAGAAATTATGATAAGTCCTAATGGAATATTGTAACAACGGGGATACCAAACACATTTTTCATGCCTAATCCAATTACAAATTGTCCAAGCATGAATAGCTTTTATTTCTGATAATAAGTGGTTAAATTTTTTGGTCTCTGAATGGAATGATAGCCAAAAGCCGTGATTTATATAGGTTATTTTTTAAGCAAAGTATATGGGTTCTATCTTGAGATATATGTTTCCTTTGTTTATCTATCCGCAGGGTAATAGCTAGTTGGATCCTAAGCAGTTATGAAATAATGACTTCGGATGTACAAATTCTGAATTTGAGAACGATGATCAGTCACATAGAGACAATTAGTCCAACAAGAAGAGGAGACATTTATAGAGAGCTTCCCTTGTTTATGGAAGCCTTTATTCAAACATTTTTTTCTCTTATCCCTTAAGCTAACTACTATACTTCAAGTAGCAGTTGGTAAACAGTATAAAAAATTTACCAGGTCAAGACAAATTGAGGTCTTCAATAGTTCTGTAGTTGATAAGAATCTACAATGGATATTAATGACCGCAAAGTTATTCATTATGCCATCCAGGCATTGGTTCTACGATTTAAATCAGTATAGAGATCCCCTTTTAACTAAAATAACTATAGGTAACTAATTACCAAATATGAATCTGTTGGAATTTTCAAATAATAGATGTGGGACTTTTCGGTTATGGAAAAGATTTTCACTTGGCGTATATATGATTGTGAGCTTTTATCACATGTTATGTTTGGAAAAGATTGTTCGGTGCACTTGCGAGCGAGGACGGTGACCGTCCGAGCGCGTGCGTGTACGCGTGGCAATGTGACGCTTTGATGGCGCACTTTGCACTGCGCATCGTCGCCATTGGGCGCCTTAATCTTTTCGGGATCAACGGTCTATGATCCAGTGCGATGGTTAGGTTCCAACCATTGGATCGTGTCTGATCAAAGGGATGGTTATGATCCGACTGTAGGATCAGTGACCGGTTAAAGGGGGGGGGTGCAACCCTTGGAATAGTCACTAAGCCTAATAGTTTTACCCATCAGAAGTTCAGAACAAGCCATATGAGCCATTGGATGTGACCCATCCGAACATCTTCATGGGTCTATAAATAGCCCACGAATTCTGTCAATCAATAATATTGCAAATTCTCATAGTTTCAAGGTGATTACTGTCTCTGCAAAACAATAGTCAAGTCCAGGCTTGTTTTATCTTGGGAGGCAGATTTGTTGCAACCCAGTACAGTAGTAAGGGTGCAAATATTGTCTTAAGGACAGAGCGTTCTCGTTCCACTCAGGCTGCCTCTCCGTCCTCTCCTTTTTGTATCAGATTTTTCACAATCTAACATGGATAACCTTAAAGGTTAGGCACGGCTTCAAACCTCACTTCTTTCTCAGATCTCTTTGTTCATCTACTGATCCACACAAGTGCAGCAAGACTGACCTGATCAGTTGATCTATGGTGAAAAGAGATTTTCTTATTCCATGGGTTATGGTGGTTGGATGGGATTCCTAAAATAGTGTCAAGGACATTTTCAACTTTATACAATAAATGACATGTCTTGGAGCTTACAATGGACTGTGGAATGTATATGGATTAATTTTGGATGTTACAATTGTTTTGAACATTAAATAGAAGCATATATTTTAAATAAAAATTCATCAATTTATTTGAGAATAGTGTCGTTTTTTTTGTTTTATGTTTTTTCTTTTTTTAAATATATACGTTTAAAACCCGTACCATCCGTTTTCCGTTTTTTTGACCGTCAATTTACAATTTTTTACCGTTTAAAACCTATACCATTAGACTCCATTTTTTTTTCCATTCCCGTTTTTGCTAACTATATCCCAGCCTAAATCCATTTCTATCAATTTTGGATGAACATGGTTTCAAAACTTGGACCGGAATCAGTGAAAATCACATGAATGTGCAGATGAGATGCATGGCTTGATATGAATATGAAGATGGTATGCATGAGAGATGTATGATGGGCATGCTGATGGATGCATGGATGTTGATATTATAGATGCATTAATAGTATCATGTCACAGCAGCATGGGCAGCATCATCACTCATAAGGCTACACTATTGCACTGGGTCACCATGGCTTGGTCAGCTATCAGGGTCAATGGTCGTGGGCTCGTGGCATCCCAGAAACTTCACTTGTGTTGGCACGGGGGCAAGGCCCTCCCTCGCGCTGGGCGGTAATGCCAGCAAAGGTCACCGCGCGCGAGTGGCATGTCGGGCCAGCACCTTGTGGCAAGGCCGTGGTGTTCACGTTTTGTAATTCAAAAAATTTCCAAGCCCTTGAGCTCGCACATGATGTTCGATCCTATGTCTGGGAAAAGATAAAAATCTTGTAGCTCTCTGTTAGTAAATAGTGTTGAAAATTTTCTCAAGATTTGCAAATGTGATATTGAAAATTGGCAGGGTAAGAAAAGAAAATTAAGTTTAAAAAGCAGAGTGGGCTAATTTGCGAATTTCAAATTCGCTAGAGTCATGAATGGCCTGGTGCAATGACCTCCATTAACGGACGACACATGGATCTTTCAAGTTAAATTAGCACATGCGTAAATATTCATTTAAAGATTCCAAATGAATTAATCTCAATTGTCAAAGCCGATCGAGTTGTTACGGTTCTCTAATAGTGATACAGGAAATGTCACGACCCTCCAAATGGACAGATTAGACAATTGCCATATCTTTGTCATTTGGGGTCCAAATGAGGTTAGGTTTTTTGAATTGTGTTGCCGCTTAAGGTGGGTGACCTATAAGAAAGATAGAGAATGGCCAGATGGATCCGAGGTTAACTAATGGTAACTTCGATGATTAAGTTAGAATCGAACAATGATAAATATGAGTGAAATACGATAAGAGTAATAAATGCGAATTCCTATCTGGATAAATGATCCCATACTTTTTTGTTTTTTTGTTTTTTCGGATAAATAAATGATCCCATATTTTATGAATACCTTATAGAGAGTTCTAATAATTGATCGATGAATTGAATTGAAAAGGTAGTTTGACTTTTTTAATTTTAATCTGTTTGATTGTAGTTTAGACAGTTTGATTGAATAAAAAAGAGGGGCAATTATTATCACTACCCTATACTTAGCCTATATTTATTAAAACTATCCTACCTTAAACTTCTTTTCTGAAACTACGTTGCTTTTAAACTTTTACATCTCCTTTTACCCTCATGTTTTTAAATACCCAGACTACCATTCCTTTTCACCTAGTAACCTTTAACCTACCATTCTTCTTTTATTTTTTACTATTTTTGTCATTAAAATAGTAAAAAATGAAAGCACTCACCCAGTTCTTCTCTCTCCCATTTTTTACTCCATTCTTTTTTATTTATTTTTTGTTTTTCTTCAATTTTTCTATTTAATTAATTTTTTATTCAACATTTCATCCTCATCGTTCTTCTTCGAATAGATCATGGTTCTAAGTATCGGTAACGTATCGTCCATATCAAGCGATATGTACCATGCCGATACTGTATCGATAGCACGGTACAGACAAGGGGTAAAATGGTTAGAAAATTCATTTTTAAGGAGATTCAGGGGTAATTTTGTCCAATACAGCCGATCCAGGCCGAGTATCAGTTTTGCAGGTTACCGATACCCATTCCGATACCGTGCACTAAAACCATGGAACAGATCGACTCTCTTCAAAACACCCCACTTCTTCTCTCTCTTCCTCTTTTATTCAATTTACCTTTCCGTGTTTTTAATTTTTCATTAACTTACAACGCGATTCTCGAGTCTTCACTCTTCTTCTCCCTCTTCATATTCGTAGAAGCAAAAGGTAACCCTCCGTCCCTCCCTCTCCATTACAATTGATCTTTGCACGATCATCTTCATCTCTCCTCAACCTCGCAGCCATGGGATAGAACGGCATAAGATCAATCATCGGATTCTCTCTGCCTTCTTGGCGATTTCAATTGAGAATCCATGAAAGATGGATCAGTTTCAAAGAAGGGAATGCACCTATAACGGAGACAAAGGAGAAGAACTGGATCACGGTGAGGATCAGGTCGCTCTGTTCGAAGAAGAACGATGAGGATGAAATGTTGAATAAAAAATTGATTAAATAGAAGAATTGAAGAAAAAAAACGAATGGAGTAAAAAACGGGAGAGAGAAGAAGCGGGTGGGTGCTTTCATTTTTTACTATTTTAATGACAAAAATAGTAAAAATAGAAGATGACTAGTAGGTTAAATAGATTAGCTGGTTACTAGGTGAGAAGGAAGGATAATCTGGGTATTTAAAAACATGAGGGTAGAAGGAGATGTAAACGTTTAAATGCAGGGTAGTTTCAGAAAAAAAGTTTAAGATAGGATAGTTTTAATAAATATAGGCTCAGTCATACCAAATAAAATTATACATTCTAAAGTCAAAACCAATGATTTTTGGTCTATAACCAATGATTTTTGGTCTAAAACCAAAATTAAATCCTACCAAATAAAATTTTACATTCTAAAGTCAAGACCGAACCTAATTATTTGGTTCAATTTAATTTAGTTTTAAATGGCCAATTTGGAAATTTTTGATAAAATTTTTCAATCTAGTTCTAAATTGACACTTTTACTGACAGTTCCGGCCAAGGTTCGTAATCTCAATATCGATTGAATCGGACCATATTGGATTGGATCGGTTGGATCAAATCTAGATCGCCCAAACTCGGGTAAATATGAAACTTTTGCCCCTGTTTTCTTATTTAAAAAGAAAAGAAAAAAAAAACTGATTTTTTTTTTACCTTTTTACCCTTATTTGTATAGGTAGATCGGATCGATCTCGGCCGATACCGATCTGATCTGAGATTCCGGACCTTGTTTCCGACCAATATTTTTATATTCTTTATTTTTCACTAGACTATGCCTCATGGGTCATAGTATTGACCAAAGATCACGTTGGATTAACAGATGAGATTTTAATTAGTAGTTTGTTACGGTTACAAATGTAAGACCAAAGTCGAGATTAGGTAAAATTCCAAGAAGTTATCTTCTCTTGCACTGGTTAGGATTAACTACGCTATTCACAACACATTTGCAAGAATCTGACCATCCATTGTTTTAATCTCCCAACACTATAAAAATCCGACGTTTCATAATGATTCCTAGTACATCTTGGGGAACACGCATATTTTATTTTTTTTATTTTTAATTAAAATTTTCTTCTCTTGCGATGGTTAGGATTAACCTCGCTAATCACAATACATGGCAAGAATCTGACCATCCATTGTTTTAATCTCCCAACACTATAAAAATCAGACGTTTCATAATGATTCCTAATTCAATTAAGATTACTAAAAAGCGTTTTAGTAATATACAAGTATATAAGAATAGGTAGGTTTTCCGACCAGTTTGCTGAGAAAAAATTTTAATCAAGAAAAAGACGGGAGGAGATTGAAAGAAGAAATTTTTAAGATGCCAGAGAGTTCAGAAATTAATATTCCAGTTGGGTTTAGATTCAACCCAACTGAAAAGGAGCTTGTTTGTGATTATTTAGCCAAGAAGGTTTGGAGTTGTTCAGGCAACCCTAATTATATTTATAAGCAGTTCTCTTCAACGGCGGTGATTGAGTGTAGTGAAGTATACAACAAGCATCCATGGCTTCTTATGGTTTCTACTGAAGGTGCTGCTTATAGAATGGAGAGAGATGGAGCTGTTTACTTTTTTGTTCGAATGACGAAAAAGAACGCAAATGGTTGGAGACCTAATCGGAGGATTAATGGTGATATGGGTTTTTGGAAATCAACTTCTTCGGGGAAACCAGTGGTGGATAAGCATGGAAATGTGTTAGGTATGAAGAAAAGTCTTGTTTATTATGTCCTCAAGGAAGGTGCTGATGATGAGGATAAGAAAACCTGCAGTTCCCATCAAAATGGCGGGTCTAAAACAAGTTGGATAATGCATGAATAGAACTTAGTGGATCCTAAAAACCCTAATAAGAAAGAGTTTCAAGAGTGGACATTGTGTAGGATCAGCAACAGTGGAAGAAAAAGTAGTTCTTGCAATACTACTACTACTTATGGTTCAACATTAATGGAGGAGGAGATTCTTACACACCAACCCGGAAAACAAAACAACCTATCTCAGCATCAACAAGTTGATGAAGCCATAGTTTCATTTGAAACTAACCAACAACAACAACAACAACATGAGCAGCAGCAGCAGCAGCAAGATGATGAAGGCATAGTTTTCTTTGAAACTGACCAACAACAACAGCATGAGCAGCAGCAGCAGCAAGTAGTAGCAGTTCCACCTTTGATGAGCTCAGAAGAGTTGTGGTTAAAAGACAATGAGTTTATTCAGTCATGGGAAACAGCAGCACCAGAGAGCTGGAACTGTTCTTCATTAATGTCTATTGAATCTTCTGAATCAGGAAATAAACTCTTCACTGATGAAGACAATGAGTTTATTCAGTCATGGGAAACAATGGAGGAGGGGATTCATCAGCAACAACAACATGAACAGCAACACCAAGATGATGAAGGCATAGTTTCGGTTGAAACTAACCAACAACAACAACAACATGAGCAGCAGCAGCAAGTACCTGACCAGCAAGTCTTAGCAGTTTCACCTTTGTTGAGCTCAGAAGAGTTGTGGTTAAAAGACAATGAGTTTATTCAGTCATGGGCAACAGCAGCACCAGAGAGCTGGAACTGTTCTTCATTAATGTTTATTGAATCTTCTGAATCAGGAAATAAACTCTTCACTGATGAAGACAATGAGTTTCTTCAGTTTTCAAATGATGCTCTTGTTGATGATGACAAGTTCTTACCTGACAAGGAAGAATCCCAATTACCTGCGTCCAAGAGGATGAAGACTGTTCCATGATCGAGGAGAGATCATCTTTGTTCAAAGATCCCTTTTGTTAATTTGAAGAAATGAAAGCTATTTAGTTCCAAATCCCTACTTGTACCTCCTAATAGTACCCTTATTTTTTATAATTCTTTTAAAAAGAGCGTACCTACTGCATGAGGCTCCCGCCACTGTAGGATCTGGGAAGGGTCATAATGTAAGCAGCCTTACATAAAGGTCAAAGGATTTCAACTGATTAAGCATGGGAAATCTATTGCCATTGCTGGCCTTATGTAGAGGTCAAAAGATCATCCTTTTGAGTGAAAGAACTGTATTGCCACAAGGAGCATGGAAATCATGCTCGAGTCAGAAAAAAGAAACAAAAACAATGGTTACCATTAAGGCACAAGATTCTATTTTAGATAAACTCCATTAATTTCTATTGATTGATCAAGATCAGTACATGAAATGAAGTGATAACAAAAATGGGAAAAAAATAATAATAAATGGAAACACCTAAGAAAATGAGCTTGTATAATCAAGCAAAACTGTAGTGGGCGAGCCTCAGTGCAATGGTTAAGTTGCGCTATTGCATATTATTGATTGCGGATTCAAAACTTGGAATCTCACCTAGAGCCTATAGTAGCAAGAGCCTTGTGCATTGGGCTCTTTTTAATCAAGCAAAATTGTTCCAAAAAAAAGGCTCATGACGAATCTCGGGACGCAATAGCTGTTGGAATATATGTCCATCAAACCCGAATTTCATTTGAATAAATAATTTTATTTCTATTTGGCATGAATTTATTTAATGGGATTATAAGTTTGTTTTATGGGGTTTTCACCCAAAACCATTCTTGATTAGGGATAGGACCGGAAATCCTATTTATATGGTCATTACATTGCATGTCACTAGAAATGATGATTTCAAGCATAAATGTAATTATACATTGTGTATATGTATAGAATAGAATCTGCTACAAATCACACATGTGTTACAGCTTGTAATATAAAGACGAGATGTGTACCTGTCACCGATTGACCCTTTAACCTGAGAGATCCTTATCGTTACAGTGTTACATTATGAGTTTTGGTAGACCAAAAGGTTGATATCTCTCGGACTACATATCGGTGTGTTGGATTTGTGATGGCGCATTGTGAACAAAAGAAATGTTCAGCATGGAATCCACTACCCTTAATTGTGTGTGTGGGTGTGGTTTTGGGTTTTTTGAACCCTGATTTTTTGTGATAGTTGATCTTCAACAGTTTGCATTGAATTAAGGGCTCAAGAGTTGATTGCGTCAACTCCAATCGTTGCTCACGTGTGGAAGAGCTATTATCTGGGTTGATTTCAAATTTGAATGCTAAGGTTCTATACTCAATCTAAATCTACTACACAATCAAGTCCAATTCCCAAGAATAGCTATTAGGGTTGCAACAGGGTCGGGTTGGGCCAGGCCTTATAAAACCCCAGCCCAACCCTGAGTCCCCTTAGCTGGGCCTAGGCCCAACCCGGCCCTGACTCAGGGCCAGAAAAATCCAACACTGACCAGCCCTCAGGGTCGGGTCAGGCTGACCTTGATTGGTCCTGATCTGAGGGAAGGGAGATGCATGGGCTGGCCAATCTAGGAAAGGGAGATGAATGGGCTTGGAAAAGGGAGATGCATGGGTTGGCCAGGCTAAGAAGAAGAAGAAGAAAAACAAAAAAAAAAAAAAAACCAAAAAAAAAAAAAAAAACCAAAAAAAAAAAAAGAAAAAAAAAAAGAAAGAAAAGAAAGAAAAGCAAAAAGATCATGAAGAAGAAGACATGGTCGGGTTGGGACAGGCTGGGCTCAGCCCAATGCCTCAACCCTGACCCGGCCTGGCCTTGACTCAGGGCCGGAAATTCCTGACCTTGACCCACCCTCAGGGCCAAGGTATCTCAACCCAGGCCGTGTTCGGGCTCAGGGGGGGCCAGGTCAGGCTGAGGCTGGGCCAGCGAGGGCTCAGGCCGTTAGGTCAAACTAGCACCCCTAATAACTGTTATGAAAATAAAACGTATGAGCTGAAACTGAAGGGGTACATTAGCCCATTAATGGTAAAATAGTCCATAGATCACACTTAAGCCCAGCTCATTTTCCATAACTTCGGATGCAACAGCAGTCCTAACCGAATCTGGCACTACACATGCAAGTTTTATCCTCAAATTTGTGGTGTGGGTTTGAAATTTGAGTTTCTTCACTTAGTACTTAAGATTGGATTTAATGTGTACTAATCCTTAATGATATGTATGAAAAAAAATATGAATCTGCTTTCTTTGTTTACAGAGACTGGCTTTGACCAACTTGCATCTTAAAGGATAGTACGTGTTGGACAAAGACTAGACAAAACCCATGAAGAGATGAACCCCAAGGGAACCTCTGTGATAACAAGAATATTTGTAGATGAGAAGAAAGCAACAACACAAAATCTGTAGTGATCTTATGCCAAAAAATTAACAACTTTTAGATCAGAGATTCACTTCTAGGCAACATGCATGCACATGAGCCTAAGTGAACATAAAACCCACTTGAGGAATCTTGTCAGGTTTGAGATTACATTCTCATCTCTTTGGGTTTCTCTAATTTTAGTAGCTGGAAAATGTAATAAATATGCAGCTCTTCCCTAAAAGCATAGTTTTCTCAAATTTTCCTCCAAACAAGGAAATTCAAGAATTCCATATCACTATAGAGAGAGAGAGAGAGAGGGGGGGGGTTATATCTTGGAAATAGGCTTCTTATGCAAGTCCAGTTTCTCTGCACGTACGTGTAAGAGGTAACCACCTGTCCCATTTTTTTCCATTTTCAAGGGGAGGAGAGGTATTTATGAAAACAAAAAGGACAAGTGATTACCACTCACATGTACGTTCACCTGCACGTACGTGCAGATGATCCATACTCTTCCTATGATACCAGTAATCAAATGGTTTTTAGTAGTTGTGTTTTTAAAAATAATTTTATTTTTTAAATAATTCTTGAAATATAATTTTGACAAATGATCGACTGATTTTAGATTGAAAATTAACACATGATTAAATGATGTGATTTAAAACATGTATTGAAGTTTAAATGCTAATCAGACTGACTTGTGATGGATATAGAGAATTCGATATGGATTGAGGTGTGGAAATTCGATCGATATGGATTTGAGGTAGTAACTCTTATTTCTATTGCAATCCAAATCCAACTTGAATTATCATTGGTTGGAATAATGGGACTCAAATCCAACCCAAAACCCACTTGGAACAAACCAAATATGCCCTATATAATCTGGCCCCATTGCCATCCTTAATGGGTGATCTAAGTAAAGGTATGTTGAAAAGGCATAGAAGTTCTATTGACTGGATAACTAAGAATGAAATGAAAAAACCTAATTACATGACTCCAAAGTTATCTTTTCTTTTATAGGTAGGGTCTTTTATTTTTTTGGAGGGTGATTATATTTTTTGCCCTGGTTATAGATGAAACCAAGGGCACCTGATGCCAAGGGGTTTGAACCAAATCTTCCACTCCTCTGATTTGGTTTTGCCTTTTGAAGCAAATGGTGAGACAAAAAAAAAATTTGGTGCGCCAAGAATCAAAACTGCCCTTGTCTCTATTACATGAATCCCTAATTTATCCTATTTTGTAATACATTTTGAAAGTTTAGTTAGAAGGTGCTTTGTTATAATCCCTAGTAATAAAACTTAATGAATCAAACTACAAACTCACAAAACCAGTTTAATGCGATTGAAGAACTCATAACAAATTGTGAAAAATATATTGGGTTGCACGGGAGGATGAATTTTCCATCCTACTTTGTAATGAGTGTTGACAAAACTGTTTGAAAACTTGTAACATAACCTGGTTTTTCCTATTAATTTGTTTTGGGACCAAGTTTCCCTTCACCCGATCCCATTCATCGCAGGGCGGGAGAAGGCGGGAAAGGGTATCAGGAGGGTATTTTGGAATATACTGATGAACTATAAAAGCAACCGCCAATCAGAGAACGACACGTGGTGAGACCAAGGCTGGTGGAGGAACCCGATCGGACCAGGTTCGGCATCGACCAAACAAGGTCGGACAAGACAGAAATAGAGGCACATGTGGTCGAGAGGTAAGGACAACCCATATAGGGTCAGTTGAGGCCAAATTGTTGTGGATCCGAGTGCTTCACACTCGGGCGGTGAGTCGTCACCTAGTGAGCTCGGCGTCGGAAAGTCCTTGGCCAAAGTCACACCGGCTCTCTTGTGCTAACCTGATTTTTGTAGGCTCACCAGGGTCACACTGGCATCGGAGAGTCCTTGGCCAGAATCACACTGGCTCTCTTGTGCTAACCTGGTTTTTGCAGGCTCATCTGTGAGTGGACCAGACAACGAAGGTTTCCAAACGCAACACACATGTACGTGAACCTTATGATGGTGGGTGCATGAACCGTCCTCTATGGGTGGAGGTAAACTCTAGTCCTTTGTTTGCCATGTTGTTTTTAGAAGTATGAAGGATGAAACTTTCATCCTACCACAGGATATGCGCTTGCACAACTCTCTTGATAGAAGTCCAGGGTCCAACCGGCTGGTCCAACTGTTTAGTGCATATATCGTTATGGGTTGGGTCAACCTTCAAAATGCCCAAACCTGAAAACCCCCCTTGAAAAATCCTAACGGTTGAACCATTTAACATGAGGCAATTAATTAATCCAAGTTTTATTTTCAAATCGCTCTATCGAGTCAAACCTGATCAACCAGCGGCCAAATGGGGTCAGTTTTTGGTTCAGATTTGGTACTTAATTACTTTGGTTAATACCTTTCAAATGATTAAAGGAAATTCTTTGTGAGGAGAGTCTTGTCATTTCATCTTAGGGCTTTAAAATACCCGTCATTTCATCTTAGGCCCTCAAAAGTGGCCGCAAAGTTGGAAGGGATACTTATTGTAGTGATAGTCTCAGCCCAAATCTAGCAACCCATGTGTTAGATTCTTTGAGATATATATAGGACTCATCATCTTTGATTTGGTTTTCCTCTTTTGTTTTTTATGTTTTTTTTGGGGGTAATTGTGAGATATGCGATTATTAAAGGCTCATCTTTGAGTTTATGTGGTTACCTTCCTTAAGAGCTGCATAGTGTACATTTTTTCCCCACTTGTGTGTAAATTGATTTTTACGGATCACATTTTTAGGAATCAGTCTCAGATATGAGATCGGTCTTGACTGATATTGATCTGGGTCACCATATAACGAATAGATTTATCTGTGTCTTTTATTTAAAAAATGTTTTTTTTTTTTTTTTTTTTTTACATTTTTACCATTTATCTATAATATCCATCGGGGACCATCGATATTGGTCTAGATCGAGTGATTCCACCAATCTACTATCGATCCCTTAAACCATGGTCAATATGTCAACCTAATGATCGATACCATCTAGTTGACTTTTCTCCAATTTTATGACCAACAATATAGTGAATGAACCGTACAACTATCAATAGACACATAAACTCCATTATTGAACGATACACTTCCCTGGGGAATCGTAGTGTTTGGGTCAAAGAATTCTCCCTTGACCATGACTAAAGGAAAATTTGGTGCAAAAAGAAAATTTTCACATCTGAATTGGTCTTGGGGAGGGAGGTGGGTGTCAATCACCCCCAAAGAAGTTACTCTTTACTCCCAACAAGCAGTACCATGAGCTGCCCATTAAAGTCCTTTTCCTCAAGGACTGCCCTGATTCTAGACATGGTAGGTCTAGGGGTGGTCTATAGCTACTAAAGTGGTCTCCTTAGCATTTCTCTTAAAGATGATATGCTTTATGGCCTGTTTGTTAGCAAGAAATATAACAGTTTTCTGTTTGGAAATGTGGCTATGGGATTGTCAAGCGAAGTATAGCCTACCAAAGTGAGAAGTAAAAGCTTAATGCGTAAGCAATAAGTGAGTAACAAGTACAACTAAAGTTAACCACTTTTTGTTACTAGCTTCTTGATTTAACCATGGTGCGAATCTCTCTCTCTCTCTCTCTCTCTCTCTCTCTCTCTCTCTTACTTTTCTTTTGTGGCAAAAATGCAAACATTTAAGTAGCTTAAAGTTTTGCAATTCAAAGATATCATATGAAATTAAATTATTGGACAAAATTTACTTTTACCGCACATTAAAGGTTTACCCCACCATCCTAAGCTTCACAAATCCCTATCGGGTTTTAGTATAAGTATAAAAATACTCTTTTTATAGCCTCTTTCGCGCTATCTAAAGCCCACTGTGAATGGTGATCCATTCACTCACACTGGTTGAAAGAAAATTTGATCTTAAATCATTTTGTACATCCAAACAGTCCCTAAATAAAATTCTGTTATGTATAAAAATCTAGAAAGAACTACAGTACTACTTTCCTAGTTTTTATCCAAAAGAAAAAAAAAATTAAGAGAAGGGGAAACCCTCTAGATTATTCCTATTTCGAAAGCCCTCAAAATATGGCATAAATATATGCTATGTTGAAGATCATGTAGGGTCTGAAATTTTGGACCAACAGATCTGAGATCTCTTGTTTACATGTCAAATTTTAGTTTGAATAGAATTTGCGAAGTGACAAAATAAGTTTTAAAATTTTAGGGACTACATGAGGATTCGTGCACGAATATATACAGATAATTTTAAAAAATTATAATAAAGATGCAGGGATATACAGGATCTTTATCCCCTCCAGTTCCCAGTACCCCTAACAAAGGGGGTGCAATGACCATTCCACCCCTGCTTGATTGGGGTCAACCCCCCTACTTATTAGAGTCACTAGGGAACTGGGCTGGGCAAGAAACTGTAGGAGATAATTTTCCAAGATATACATGCGAAGTATTTAAACGAAATTTGACAAGTGACTAATCCATAAGGTTTACAACTTATCCAGAAATTAATTGAATAAAACTAACCCTTCATGTGGCTCAAAATATTGGTGCACCATTTTGGAATTTCCGGAACAGGTTCATAGAAAGAGAACAAATACATGTTGAAAATGCCAAGTCATTGGTTCTTTGTATACGCGCTTACAGGCTAAACATAACAATTAGTCAATAATGTGGATTAGTGCTGGTTAAGCTATCTAGCTAGTTACACTGTTACACAAGTAGCTGCCCCAACAGCACAAAAAAGCTAATTATGGTAAGGGACTAACCAGTGATGGTTGCGTTGGTTAAAAAGCTGCTCAAGAAAGTTAATTATATCCCATGGACCCACAAAAGCCCAACTATACCAAACCATGCACAATGGTTAATTATTTCCACAAGCCTATATATTTCAAGCCAAAACCCTCACTCACATATAGAAACACAAACCAAACACAAACCCAATACAACCTTTAATTTCTCTTATCTTCTATGGCTTCCATTCCTGAATTCTATTCTGATTATAATTTCTCCACTGGATGCTGTGGGACCTTGCCTTACATTCCGGTACAAAACGTCGCCGGCGGCGAAGTAATGTTAGGGGAAGAAAGCTTTCCTTTCTTTGGAAATGAAGCTATCATCAATGTAACCAAGCCTGAAACTTACACCATTTCACCATTACTAGGGATGTCATACCAAGAACAGCTTGGAATTCCAACCATAGATGTCACCCAACCTGGTGGTCTAGAGCAATTTCACATAGGATCTGAAGGTGGATATAGACAAGTGGTCTCAGATTTCAAGCCTGTCTATGCTTTGGTAAATTTCTTTATGGCCTTAAATCTCTGTAGAAATGGATTATGAAATTAATTATTTTTTTTAATTTTGTAGGGAGTGAGAGATAATTCACCTTCATCAACAACAGAAGAAGAATCAAATGGAAAAGTTGGTCGATACACAGTAGAAGAAAGGAAGAAAAGAATCCTCAAGTACCTGAAGAAAAAAAATAGAAGGAATTTCAATAAGACTATTAAGGTAAGCTCTTTAAAAAAACATATAATTTGGAGTTAATTTTTCTTAAACACCCTTTAATTATATATACATTATTACAGTATGCTTGTCGAAAAACCCTAGCTGATAGGAGGGTTCGAGTTCGAGGTAGGTTTGCAAGGAACAATGAATTGAATGAAGCATGCCAAGAAGCCCCAACCATGCAAAACAGCAACTGTGGATATGAAGAAGGCTGGTGTGATGATGGTGAACAGGTATTTTTTCTCCATATAGGAAATTTAGGGCTCTGTTTGGTATGCATTCTTGGAATGTATTCTAGGTCGATTTTGAATTCTTGGACTATTTTTATCATGCTTTTGTTGGATTTGGGTTGTGTTTGCAGATGAAACTTAATGGGGAGGAATGGATGCAAGAAGCTGTGGCAAGTCTTATGTACTTCCCAATTTTCACTGATAATCTTGGGGAGCTAATCTCAAGTTGAAATTGGAGTTAGAGTGCTCTTGAGAGAGATACTTAATTGTCATTTTTTTTCTAGATATCCCTAGCACAGCTAGAACTCATTTGATATTCTAGGAGTGATTGTGGGGATTATGTACTATTACTTCATTAATTAGTAAATGATTAGAGAAAGTAACCTTAAGCAGTTTATGTAAGAACTTGAATAATATATTTTGTTCCAAGAGTATATATGTTGTAATGTTTGCATGCACTAAAAAAGGGGGTATCCAATGCACGAGGCTTCCGTCATTGCGGGGTTTGGGGAGGGTCATAATGTATGCAGACTTCCTCTGCTTTGCGGAGAAGTTGTTTTCTGACTGGAACCTGCCTCCATCAGGTTGCAATGGAGCAACCTTACCATTGCACCAACGTCTGCATCCATTACATCACAATGTTTACATGCAATAAAATTGTTTTAGTTTGAACTTCAATAAAAGTGGGGGGAGGGGGGGAGAAGAAAAATGGAAGTTTATCCTCTCAAGTGCGATGTATTGCCCAGTACACCTTTAAAGTGCATCGTACGGTGCATTTTTAAAGTGTATAAATTTTTTTCATAAGTGTAATGGCTACTGTTCGATACGCTTTAAAGATGCACTAGATAGTGCACCACACTTGAGAGGATGAAAATCCATGAAAAACTACAATTCACTATGCTTGGTGATGTGTTATGATTTACTATCTGCCATATAGTATATGGGCTGGGCCCACGTGGCAGATAGTGTGAAGTGTTTAGATATATGTATAGTGAAGCTTATGAGGACCCACCCTAAGGGGGGGGGGAAAAAGGTATTTTGAACTTTAAAGGGTAAATACAAGATTTTTCTCTCTAGTGGGCAACCATCAAAGGTTTTATCAAGAAAACAAAGGCAACCCATCAAAGGTATAATAATTAAGGAGACCCTATTCGCTAGTTCTCAATTATTTCACTTAGAAAGAAAGATGCTAGCCTTGTCAAAAATGTACTTCTTTATTCTATTCTCTTTAACTAGCCCAAGTACAACAAGAGCCAAGCAAGAACAATCCAAAATAGTCTTTTTCAGATATGAAGATCATATCTTGTCTAAAACAATAAAATGGCAACAAAAAAATTTGTTCATATACAAGGATCAAATTAACCTATATTAGCTGTTGCTAGAAAGAAAAATTTGCAATTCATCTTGATCATAATCTCTCTTGGGGAAAAAGGTAGCAGTGAGTCCATCAATCTGTCATTGATTTTTTTGGGCAGGAGACAATATCTCTGCCATTGATCTCTGCATTTATGTTTTCAAGATCTTGTCTCATGCATTAATATGGTAATTTCTCTGCCTGGGAGTGCACGGGGGTACAGACTGCGCCCAAACACATAGGGTGAAATGGGATGATCATTTCGGTCATTTGGAGGGATGGGACGGTCATTTTGATCATTCAAAGAATTTAGTCTTCTACAAATTTTCATTATGAAAGATAAGTGGCTAGGGTTTCTTATGCAAGACCTAATCCCATTGATTTGATGTCACAAAAGTTACATGGAATGAGTACATGATACTAGTATGACCTGATCCCTAGAGCATATGTATGGCAAATAATGCAGTTGACTGTGGAATCTTGCACATGGTAACTAAATTGATACCTCAAAAGGCTTTGAATGGTGTCACCAATATAATGGCCCCTTTCTCTGGTGGCTTGTGGAATTATCTTGCAAGAAGCTGGTCTTATGTTCTCTAGGAACCTAAAATCTATCATATCACAATTACACCGATACACCGAAAGTTTATGTAGTTGAGTTAGATTAACTGCACATCTATGGTGAGATGAAAACTATTTCACTGACAATGGAGAATATGGTTATAAACGTACAACCATTTATTTTCATGTCTCTTATTGTTTAAAGAATTACCTCACTATAAATGATAGCGAAACAAACATAAATACAATTTATCAAAATACCCATATAACCCTAACAAATACAAAGACAAACCATTGGCAAGACATCCTACCCCAAACAGATTCTAGTCCTGTTATAGTGAGACAATGTTGATGCCCTGCTCTCTCTCTCTCTCTCTCTCCCCCCCCCCCTTTAAAGTTGCAACCCCTGTGATTATTGTATTGTACTATTGTTCTTCTCCAACCCTCTAGATGTAGCCCATGTGACACTGTTTTGTACTTCCTTTCCTTGAACCTCAAGGACACCCCCCCCCAATCATGGTTTTAGTGCACGGTATCGGAATAGGTATTGATGACCTGCAAAATCGATATAATATCGATACGGTATCAGCCTAGATCGATTGTATCGGACAAAAATACCCTTCAATTTCTTTTAAAAATGAGTTTTTTGACCATTTTACCCTTTGTCCATACCGTGTTATCGATATGATACTGGCACGATATCGATATCGGTGACTAGTAAAACCGATACGAACGATACGATACCAATACTTAGAACCATGCCCCCAACCCAAAAAAAAAAAAAACTTCAAATATTGGCCGTACTGTCTCCTAAGCACGTGCTAGAATTAAAAAAAAAACTTCAAATGTTGGCCGTACTGTCCTCTAAGCACGTGCTAGAATAAATTTAAAAAAAATTCAAATGTTGGCCACACTATCCCCTAAACACACAGAATTTAGCTCAAAAGTATTTAATCTAATATGACAATAGATACGTTTTCTTTTGAATATTATTTTAGAATCAAATTTAAATGAATTTTAGTGGGATATCAAAGAACTTTTTCTTGTCCTGGTAATGGAATTATGGTATTTGAAATAGTATCTAATGTAGAATAGATTATCTTTTATTTGTATATTGATTGAGATAAAGAGGGGAAATATTCCAGACACAAGGATATAAGTGGTTTGTTTCCATGCATGGGAATATAAGTTCTTTCCAATTTCAACTTTTAAAACATAGGAAAAGAAGTAGTGAATCTGATCAATAAAAATAGATAAATAATTAAGAAGTGGGTCATATTATTGAGAAGGATTAAGAAATTCTGTTTTATGGCCACCTATGCGAACAATTATTTTTTTCTGCAAAAAGGAAAAAAATCCTTATATTTTCAAATATAATCACCTCCTAGGTATGATCTAGCTAGGACCCAAAGTATTAATTTTTTTTTTATGAATAACTAATAGGGATGTCAATTGGTCCGGTTCTAGGTTATTTATTTGGTTCATTAACGGTTCCGGTCCTAATGGCTCAGGGCTAGAACCTGACCAATAAGCTAATCAGTTCCAAACTTGATATCCATGACCATTAACTAATTGGTGGGCAGGTTCCGGTTCCTAAATGGTTCCAAGCAGTCTAAAACAATAAAAAACAATTCTTCTAACACTTGTTACATATATTAAATAATATTACAATAAGATATTAAGTTCATTCACATGAGATGCAACTTACCATTATTTTTTATTCTCAAATCTCGGAACTAGTCTATATTACCTCTTGTTCAATTAATAAGTAAGAACACCACCACGCTCATAAGTTAGGATTATTTTAAGATATGTTCTTAAGTTAGCATTTGCAAATGGACCTTTAAATTAACAACCAAATCTTTGGTAAAATAGCATATGAGAGACAAGTGGTACCAATCAAACTTTAAGATTAAAAATAAAGGGTTTGACCTTAGCTCTCATGACCTTAAGTCATAAGAATTATATAAGATATAGGGTTAGGATGTGAATTTGTTTCGATTCCAACAGTTCCTAATTGATCTATCGCTTCTAGAATCATTGGGAGACCAATAATTTATTAGATAGATCCGAAACCGGACCACCAACTTATCGATAGATCCAGAACCGGACCAATAAATTATTGGGTGGGTCGATTCGGACTCCAATCTGATTCCTGGTTCCAACCCAAAATTGATACCCTTAATAACCAATATATTCAACGAAGTGTAAATAAAACAAGAACAAATAAGTAATTGCAGAAAAAATAGGTTTACCATGGAGGATGAATTTATCTTGTTAAGCAAGTTGACCTAATCAATCATCTGATCAGATCGGGAACAAGGGAGAAGGTCCTCTATAGACTCTATGATCCGAATACTATGAATGAGTGATATTAGGTATAACATTTGTAAAATGTAGTTCTCTCTCTCTCTCTCTCTCTCTCCCCCTCCTAAATTCTAGCAAAGGAAGGTTTCCTACAACAAAACATTCATACCTACCATGTTTGATCCAAATCAAACCCGACCAAATGTGAACATTCTAAAACACTAAAATGGGGTAAGAAAAGTGACATGGGATACACCTCCTGACCACGGAAAGGTGGGACAATCATGGAGGGAAACAAATGTGTATATATATCAGCTGATAACAACGGCTAGTTTTGTGGTTGAAAGATAGCTTAGGAATTTCAAAATTTTTACCATGAATATGTTATTGGTGAAGCCTGTTCTCAGTCCAGAAAGTGTTGTGGTGATTTTTTGGCGATCCATTTCACCTTCGAAACACACTAGAATGGTCAAAAATTACATACATCCGTATCATAAGCACTATTTATTATAGAACTCGTCGAAATCTTTGATTTGATATGTATTTTGACATATGTTGATTCAGGTTCAAACTAGGCAGGTGAATCTCTAGGGGTAGTTCTATACTTTTGTTTCACAGAAGTAATGAAATCATTCTATCACTCGACCGTGGATGTAGCCTTCCTTCTTAAAAGTGAACCACGTAAATCTTATCCCGTGCTTGTTGTTCTCTTTCACTTCATATTTCTTTGGCAAAATCGCCATTTCTAGCGTTGTGTTTAGATCCCTTTTTTAACAGAATAGTCAACATGAACATGGCAGAGGTAAGAGAAAGAGATGTCTTATCATTTTCATTTTTTATTTATTTTTTCTTTGCATTATCTCCCTCCACAATTAAGACTTTCGGTAAAGGGTTGAAGTAAAGAGTGTTACAAGCACACATTCCTCCTTCCGTAAGAAAACACTATGGTAAAGTGAATGAAACATCCTTCTCATCATGAAGGTGAGCCCCCACAGTGCAAGTGATAATGTTTTGACTTTTCGATAACCTTTTAGCTGATTATAAAGGAACTGTAGTGTCCTTTGAAGGGAGGAAGAGCTACAGCTCTAGTGCCAACAAGATATTCAAGTCAATAAATATGGTTTTTGATCCTCTTAAAAAGGCGGTAAACGCTTTATCAATTCAAAATCCAAGTCATGATCGATCAAAGGACCCGGAGAAAGATTTGTCGGGTTTGAAGGATTAGTCATTTGGGAGATGTTAATATCCACATACTAAGGAAATCGATAATGGTAATCTACATTGGTTGACCATGTCTCTTCAATTGGATATTGAGGAAACCATTTCTCTATCAATCACTACATTGAATCCTAGTTATTTCTTTTCGGAGAGAACTTAGTAGTAGTTTAATGATTCATTATTAGTCAAACCATCCTAATAAATAATTAATGACATAGATGTCAATTACATCTTCAAAATGCGATATATAGTTCTTATCCAAAAAAGAAAATGAAAAATGGAAAATGGGAAAATATATGGTTTCTATGAAGTAGTTGGAGAAGGGCATTTTGCTAATTAATGACTTTAGTGAGTAGTTACAAGAAGTTTGACCTACTCTATTCGTAATGGATGGGAAATCATACATGAGGTCTATTTGGATAAAAAGATGATGAGTGATGTTTCATCACCTTAGTTTTCTCTTAGATAATAATGTACCCTACTGATTACACTCATACTGTTCCTTCTTTAAGGCATCCTCTCTCTCTCTCTCTCTCTCTCCATTTAGGTCAATAATTTACCAATTCTTTTTTAATGATTAAAAAAAGTCATAGGTGTCACTATGCCTAGTAAAATATAATGTTTCACTATTTGATACTGGGTAGTACATGAGTTAATCCATATGATAGAGGACTCCACGTACATCTTAATAGTCAAATTTAAATCCAAAGTAGGCAAAGAAAGTTGCTCAAACTCTGAGTCAACGTTTTAGTAAAATTACCAAAATTCTATCAAATGGAGATGAATATAAAATACAAAATGACATCTTTTGTAATTTTATTTTCTCTTCATTAAGCTAAAATTATATTGTACCAATGAGATGTTTGTCTGGTTTTCTATCACATGGACTAACGTATGTACTGTCATGTGGCAAATAGTGAAGCGTTATACTTCATTCGGCATAGTGATGGGGAAGAAAATCCATAAAAAACTATCCCTTCAATTATTTTACTAATCAATAATTAAAATATTATAATGCGAAGTGATTAGTCCATCAGTTACTACAAAATTAAACCCCCATAAGCATAATGAAGAGCAACCAAAATTTAAGATGTCTAGAAAGTGCAGATATTTTGTATCGCAGATACCCCAAGGGCAGTGATTAGATCCTAATGTTTATCCTAACTTGACATCCTAATCTATATATCCATTATACGCAACTCTATGGAACATAGAGACTTTATCTTATATTTCTCTAATACTCTCCTAAGTACGAATCTTGCTCATAACAAGGGGGCAAAGATGTCTTTCCATATTAGGAAGAGAGAGATAGACTCATGGGAGTGTTGGCGTAGGCCACACTCCGGAACAGAGAACTTTCTTCCATTTATCAATTAAAGCCTCTTTTAATAATCCTTTTAAGTGTGGTTCTAGGCGAGCCCATAATCTTTTTATTAGAGGAGGTTCTCTACTTCTAAGTGGAAAAGATTACAAATGTCAGCCTCTCATTGGATCTGTATTTTGAAGCTTTTGAAGATGTGAAGCTAAGCCCGAGAAGCCTAGCATAAGCCCGAACAACTTAGCCAAATATACATCAAGTGAAACCTTGGTAGGTTCCTTACGAGTAATATTTTATTGGGATAAATTTCTCTGCACTAGGGGTACAGGGTACACTCAGACACATGGGGTGAGCAAAATGACCAACCTGCCACCCTAATGACCCGAACCCCCCCTGTCCCACCCCATGTGGCTGCACCCAGATGTGCTCTTGACAGAAAACGTGCACCCTATTTTATTATTAGAGGTTTTTTTTTTTTTGATAATTAAATCAATTTTATCGCGAAAATAGAAAAGGTTCTACAGAGGTACGAAAGAAACCCTACAAGCCTCACAAGGACAGACCCAAGGAGAGCAAGAGAGCTTCATCCCCCATAGCCAGTAGCCCAGACAACTCAATTTCTAATACATTCAGCATGATCATAAAAAATCATGCCTCATCCTAGCATAGTTTAAATTTGGGTATTGTCATCGCATGATAAAAATCCTCTACAATATCGGCGAGGTGGCAGTGCACATCCGAAGGTACAGCAGAGGCCATGTGTGCCACATGGCTTCTACTGTGCCGTCGGATGCGCACTGCAGCCCCGCTGGTACTGTAGAGGATCCTGGTCTGTCATCGCGTCATCGGTATAATTCAGTATGATCATAAAAAATACGTCGAAAGATCTGGCATTACATATTATATATTTATGTACAATAACAATCTTTAAATACCAAATATATACTTAGAATAAAAATAAGGAAAAAATTCCAATTAGTGGAATAATTCAGAATTAAAAGTACTCAAATAATACATAATTTTCTTGTGTATCATAAAAATTTTCAAATTTGGATCTTGATTTTCAATTTCAAAACATTAGGTAAAGGACTAAATCAACTAAGATGACTGGCCTACAATTTTTGGCTTTGAACTAACCATTAATAATGGTTCAAGACTTTTGGGCTGGGCTACAAAGAAGATCAATCCAACCTAAATTAAAATTATAGTCCTTTATTGCAGTTTCCTTGTTTGATTGATGGTTCTATGCCAAAAAGAGCTGGACAATACAGCTAGCAATGAATCCAAATTGGATATCTAAACAAAGATAACCTTACAGAATGAGAGAGCTTACCAACCAAATATAATTGGTTTTCTTTCACCTTTCATACTTCATGAGTCCAGCTCTTTCTTTCCTTTCGATTTGGTTTCACTATCAAGTCATATAGGGATGTCAACCGATCAGGCCCAGTCGGTTTCAGTCGAGCCTAATCAATCCCCACCAATTAAAGGTGCCGCACTGTTTCTGCTCATTTAGGTAATTGGGCATCTTAATTAGGCCAGGGCTTGGACACGTTTCTAACCGGTTGGTCGGTTACCAGTTCATAATTGGGCTCAAGGTAATCCGGCCAATTGACTAATCGGACTATAAATGGCCATAAACAGGCTATAATTGGGCTAAATGGGCTTAAACAAGCTAATCGAGCTTTAAATGGTTGGTTATTCGTTGGTCATAGTGTTTGGTTGGTCCCAATCGGGCGACCATCGCACTAGTACCTTCACCAAGAACGTCCAATTATTAATCGGTTGATGCTTGAGCCCGACACATTTAGTAATCGGTCGGGCTGATCTTGGGCCTCAATAAAAGCTGTGGTTTTGTCAAGAGTAGCAGTTGGCTGGAGTAGGTTCAAATATAGTTCAAACTGTGAGTACTTATTTTTGTTTAATGTACCAATTTTTTTTTTTTCAAACTAGTATTGATTCTTCAAAACCAAGTTTAAACTATTTCATACCAGATTTGATCAACCCCGGCCAGTTTCTGATCCTTTTCCTTTCAAAATATGAGCAAGAATTCACAAAATAGTGGGGAGGTTATCAGTTGGGCTGGGCCAAATTTATTACAGGTTACCAGGAACTGAAACATTGGCCTGCCCAACTTGAAGTTTCAATGGGTTGGGCTCCAAAAATCAATATGAGAAGTGGTTTGTTCATGTTACATGTTAGATCTCTTGACTTTAAGATGATACAAATGTTTAACATGTTTCAAGTCCTGGTTGCCAAAATGGTAAAAGCAGGCATGGTCCTGCAGAACCAGATCCTCTCCAGCGCGCATCCAACAGCTGGAGAGGCGTGATGCATACCCAGGCATACATCCCGGTGCACATCATGCCTCTCAAGATGTTGGATACGCGCTGGAGAAGATCTGAATCCATAGTCTTGCCTGATGATAAAAATAGTTGTTTTTATCGTCCAATAATGCAAAATCGACCTAGAATGCATCCCAAGAATGCATACCAAACACAGCCTTGATGAAATTTCTAGTACATATTTACTACAGTAAGACTTTAATGTAGTTACATAATCATGATTTAAAAACTTGCCTTATTGTCAAGGTGTGGAATTTGTGTTGATCAGGTATCAACCTGAACCTAACCCAAACCTACTAAATCAAGCACAGACTTAGTGGGTTGTGTTTATGTTGACTTTGTGAGTTTTTCTTCAGAATTATCACCCTTGAATAGAATTAGAATCCTTTTGCGATATTTTTTATTGTTTTCTTGTTGCTTAGACTTTCATTGCCTTCTTTTGTAAGTATGTTTAAAGGCTTCATTTTTTTTTCGATGAAAGTGTAATCACACAAACCACACACCAATCTCAAAAGGTTAACCGACCTTTAAGACCATGGAATGGCGGATATATTTTTAAAGGTTGTGTTTTAGCCAGTACAGGAAAATGATCAATTGCTTCAAAAACTTAGGTTGTGTTTGGTATGCACTTTCGGAATAGATTGTAGGTCTAGAACCCAGTCTGGAACCTAATTCTTCTCTATTCTCTCAGTTTAGAATGTATTCGACCTAGAATCTATTCCGAGAACAAATACTAAACACAACTGCTGCATGTTGCTTTATATGTTTGGTCATATTCTTTTTTGCATAGGCATCAACAGCAAAATCATGTCCTTTAAGGGGAGGAGAGAGAGAGAGAGAGAACAAAACTATCACCACAAAATTATGGAAAGACAACAAAGCTGAAGGGAAATCTTCACTTACAATAGCTATGTAATAACTCATACCCATAAGTTAAATATATTTACAATATGGTTATATGATAGTAATAGGATCACTGTCACAAGGAGATGTATTGTAAGGATGTATAGGAGAACAGGGGATGAGAAAGAAAAGGGTATAACAAGTAATAGGAGGCAAGCCACAAAAAAAGGAAAGAAAAAAAAAACCAATAGTAGTATAGAAAGAAGACATGCTCCAATGCTAGCATGACCACAAGGACTCCCCTAAGTTGGCCTGATCAACCATATCCAAAGCAAAGAAAGACTTGGTGTGTTGGTTAATTAACTTGGAGGATGGCGAAGCACAATCACTCGAATTACCAGCGAGATTCGATGTCGTTGCTGCCTGGTGCATTTTCATGTGAACCACCTCAGCCTGTGCTAGGGCCAATTGGGTTTGGAGGACATCAATCTGTTGTTGTAGGGATGAAATGGCACCCACACAACCATAAACAGGGTCTCGCACCCTTGCATTCGCTTCGTAAACCATGCTACTGACAGCATCGCCGCGTTGGTGTGCTGGTAATTCCTGCAATATCCAACCCAACAGACTCAGAGGCTACAAATCATACCATCTGTGCCATCATCAAATGATTTCATATCAGATTCATTCAAATTTAAGATCATAAATATTTCCTAATCACCACATTCTAATACTGTATGTTTTATCTTCCATCTGGAATAGTTTTGCAAGCTGCTATTGAGTTAACCCCCTAGAACACAAGGTGTGTCATGGAAGTATTGAAACATCTTAATCAGAGGCTATAAACCATACCAGTTTGTGATAAATGTAATTTAAAACCAAATTAGCAAATCTAATCAAATAACTATGCTGCTACTATCTACTCATACCTCAACAGTAAATGTACATAGTTTTTCTTCCTGTGAATCAACATAAACTCCAAATTATGGAAGATTGAGGAAATTTCTTGTAGGATTTAGGCCCTAACCTTGAGCTAAGAGTGACATTGGAGCTGATGTAATGACTGTGTCACTAACGTTTAATTTAAAGTAGAAACCGTAATAAAACTCTTTACTTTTCGGTCAGTTACATGGTACCAACCCCCTGTTTTGGACTTATTTGAGGAATCAGTCTCTATCATTAAGGTCCCATTTCTAAAGAAACAATTCAAATGATCCACAAGCACTTCTTTTTGAAAATTCACTAAAAAGGTTAAACATTTGCCTCTTGTTTTCTTCGTAAAAGAAGTTGCCAGAGTAGAAAAGTAGAAACTAAAGTAGAAAATAAGCCATTCTAGAACCCTTGAAGATACCTTCAACTATGATCAAAATGGAGGATACAAGACACTTTTTATTTAGGGAAGGTATCACCTAGATGTATTAAAAGAAGAGGAGCCTTCACCATTCTTTCCTAAGGACAGTGGATTTCATTTTTAGCATAAAGTGAGAATAGAACTATTTGAGGTGTTTGAAATGACTTAGATACCTAAGGATCTCTACTTTCTTCAACAATAGTTAAGGGAATTACTATGTCAAGTACAAGTCCTCCAAGAGAATTACTTTTTGACAGATCAGGGTGGCTCAATTGAGAATTTTGATGGTGCACTGTGAATCTAAAAGAAGTAGGGGCTTTGTAGGCTTGTAGAAATTTCAACTAGTGAAGTGAGATTTATGCTTCTTTGATTTAACTGTTTCATGACAAAATTGACAGAAACCACAAGAGAATCTCTTCCTCACCCATCAACAGCTTTGCAAGACATTATATAAGACAAGGTTGATCTGATAGGCTTGATAGCAAATAGTGGAATTTTGGTATTCCCACTATCTTAGCTACACTTCCTATTCCCATTCAGTAACCATGAAGTCCATTACTGTAACCTCAATTCAGAAGATACCCATATGAAGAAATCCTAAAAACCCAAAATATTGAAACACACATTGTCATAAATGGCCAGCCACCCTTAAACATCAAGTCAGACAGAGTGAGAGAGCCCTGCATTCACTACAAAACCCAAATCAACATAATCTGAAAGACCCATTATTAATGCAGACAGAGAGAGAGAGAGAGAGAACCCAGTATTAAACACAGAGCAAATGAACAAAATCTGAAGGACCCATTATCATAAAATAGCCAACTATGCATTAATGTCTAGAGAGAAAGAAAGAGTAAGCTAAACCTGTAACATCTTGTTGACATTACTAGCACCAAACACCTTGTGGACATTAGCAAACTTCTGTGGCTCATCGGCTGGGAAGTAAGGGGCAAAGACACAATCTTGGGCACACCGTCTTCTAAGAAGCTTGCAGGCAGCACAAGGCGATGGTGCCCCTTGTTTCCTGCCTGTCTCCTTCATGCTGACTCAAAGGATGGTCAAGATTGGGTAACCTTCACGCTCCTTTTATACAGGACGGTTTATCCTATCAGTGTAGGGCACTGTGCTTTAAAAAAGACTGAAAATTGCAATATTGGGTAATAGGTAAGTAGTAATTGTGGTGGTATTAGTGAAAGTTGGAGCAGAAGAAGATATTGCAGCAGTAGAAGGGAGAGAGAACAAAGAAAGAGGAAAAAAGTGACACTAAAGAATAGAGAAGAGAGTTTTTTTTTTTTTGGTAATGAATAGAGAAGAAGAGAGTGAGAGGAAGGAATTGAAAGATAGAAGAGAGTGAGGACTGAGGAGAGGAGGGGGGAGAGGTAGTGATGGCCTGATGGGTATTAAATAACCATTTTGAGGAGGATCTTATGTGGGTCCTACAAAAGAAGGTCTTTAGATTTTGCTAGACAAAACCATCGCTATTGACAAGATCTCTCATGTTCCAGCCGTTTTATATTATTTTATTCTATTTTGCAATTATATCTTTTCACCAAAAAATATTATGGAATGGATCTTCCCTTTTAATTTCCAAGGATTATAATAATTTATTAATATTGCCCTCTATTAGCTTTTCTTTCTTCCTTTTCCTTCTTTTTCCTCCCTTTTTGGCCTTTCATGTTGCTCAATTCAACTTGGCTTAGCTCAGCTTGGTTTGCTTGTCAAGGCTTGTTTTGTTGAATTTCACTCGTCTTCAGGGAGCCCCGTATGTTTAGGGTGCTGCTAGTCATTGGGCTGTGTCGCACACATCCCTAGGCATGCATCGAGATGTGTGCGATACAGCTCAATCGTTGGATGCCCTCTGGCAGCGCCCTAGGCACTGAGCTCCCTTGAAACCATCCTGATCTTGTTTTGTTTCATTTTTTGAAAAGAAAATTTTAATTTGCTAATTTGTTATGTGTGTCTCGAATTCTTGTACTCGTTTTGAAGATTGACCGGCTCCGACATTTTGTGGTGGCAATTCGAATGAGACTTTTTCTGAAATCTGTGATGGTAGTAGATAGGCCAAGCTCGAAGCCCCTGACCTGATGGAGGAGTATTTTATGTCTTACCCGTCTTGTTGTAAAGAGAGTGAGATTTGGGTGTTTTCGACTTAGAGTTTCTAGGTGAGAGCTTGCAGTGCCATTTTGACTGTTCTTGAGAGATCTCCACATTGTAACTTTCTTCCATTGCATAGTGAAACATCTTCAGCTTCGCCCATGAACGTAGCACATCATATTGGTGTGTGAACCACGTTAAATCTTTATGTCATCTTGCTCTGTTTTTTGTTTTCTGTTCATAAATTATTGGTGTTTGCTTTAACATAATCTTTTAAGGTTCATCTTCATTTGGTGTAGTTGATCTGTCAATACGATGTACAATGTTTCTAGGGCTAAGTGAAGAAGTAGACAAATATAAGGTCAATTAAGAACTTTAAGTTATTTTTTTAACTTGTATTAAAATGTAGATTTCCTCTAGTAAAATGTCCACATTAATTGATTCCAATTAATCCTTTGGTCATAATCTTTGAAACCAGCTAGATCAATATGTCCTAATCATCCAATAAGTAGATTTGTTCTTTCTTATTTCAATCATCAACAATTATTGATCTAGAGTACATAATAATAAGCTGTTTGTCATAAGGTCTAAATCATCCTACTAGACTAATTTTAATACAATGGTTTTGATATATAACCAGTCTTATCAATCTCACAATCTAAACATCTTAAATTATTAAGTGATGGGTAAGTACCCAATAAAAATCTAGGTTTTATCACCAAAAAATAGTATCTCTGTTTTAGAGAATTGAGATTTCTTGTCCAGCCATTATCAAGATATGGGTAGGACTACATAATCAATGAGGGAGTAGAGAGATAGCCCTTTTGTTTTTAGGAATGTCTTGGTAATGTTAGCCTTGCAGGAATACCTAGAATGAGAGGAGAGTAGAAGCAAGGTCGGTTTCGATTAGCCAGGAAACCAAGATTTCCTAGGTTTAGATTGAAACCAGGTCGAAACCTGGTATTTTTGGGTAAAACTCAACGACATGTTATGTGCTGTCAAAATTGGTCGAAACTTCAGTAATGTACGAAATATGGTCGAAACTTGACTTGTACTAAATTTCATCTCAGTGTCTTAAAAAATCGAGATATCTCTGTCGAAATCACAAATTCCAACCAAGTTCTTGAACCATGAATAGAAGTATTAATCACATAGGGGATGCACCATGGCAAAGTAACCACAAGTGTAATAGCAAGGAAGACTAAGCATATGATAAGAGACAAAGGAAGAGATCGAGATGATTTGATACCAACTCCCAAATACATTACATCAATATGTTGAATGGCATCTTATTCATACTTGCACCTTGTAGTTTAAATTCCATCCTTCTAGCTTTTTATTAAAAAGGAGAAGACGTGGATGGATTTAACATCACACAATTAACAAAGTAAGACTACGTGAGCATGTCCACTTAAATAGCAAAGTTGATGAAGAGATACCTTTGAGAGATCTTAGGAAGACTTCAGCAAATCTTTTGGAAGGTTAACTTGGGCATCTTTAGTTATTTTAATGGGAGAATGTTTTTCTGAGTGGGACGCAGGGTCACGCCCACCCAGAACAGGGGTTAGAATGATCGACATGCCCCCATGTATGGCAGAAATTCTACCCCTTTTTGTGCCACCGCGTGTTCTCTCATTGGCTGGCGTGCGCAGCGTAACCCTTGCATCCCATCCAGAAATATAGTTTCTTAAGTTTATAAAAAAGAGATTATTAGATTAATGGGTAATTGGGTAAGTTAAATCATAGCCCATCATATAAGACTTTCACTCCAAGATCTTGGTTGTTTCTTATAAGAAAACTTAATTGTTTTAATACTATCATTGATGAATAAAACATGTTGGTAATGGGATGATTAGGCATCTGTTGACACCCATGAAATAATGTGTATGTTTGCAGTGGTAAGACCAAATGACTGATTGACATTATAGTTATTGATCAAGCTTTTCAATATACTTGGAACCTTTAGTGCAGAATCAAAAGCTTGATTGTTTTTAGACTAAAAACCAACATAATCATGGATCAAATTCTGATTTAAGTGTATGTATCTTGACATGATGGGTCACATCTCTCTCTCTCTCTCTCTCTCTCTCTCTCATTGGTGTAGGTATTTGTGCTCTTGAAAATGATGGCCACTTTATGGGTCTCTTTGTCATTAAGCAGTTTTCTTTCTCAATACTCAATACATGAAGATACTCTCTCTCCCCTGGTAATTGATGTAAGGATACATGCTCTTCAACATGATAGGAGCAAGTGGTTCATCCCATAATGAAATATTTTTCATTGTCAACCAAGGAATCTCTCTCTCTCTCTCTCTCTCTCTCTCTCTCTTATTCACTCAATGTTGCACCTCCTTTGTGTTTAAGGGAGGAGTTTTCCTTTGGGAGTTCTCCTTTCCTGAGGATCTTCTCTTTATTGTAAAGCAGTTCTTGTCATTTTCGGTTTAATATATCTCCCCTTTTATTGGGGGTCTTTGTAAAAAAAAAAAAAGAAAAGACATAATATTATTGTTAGATTTGAATTCAACCATCATCTGAGTAATTTAAGCCATACAATCTCCTAGTTATATTCAAAATAAGTTTACATGTTTTTGGATTGACCAATTTGTTTGAGAATCAAACAATATTGATCTACTTATAGTATTCTGATACTCTTGAAGTATATATCAGCCAAAGATCAAGTCATACCATAGCCCATGCAAATTGTGTTTTTTGGGGACCAATGTGATCTCTAATCCCAAGTTCTTAATCCTTGATTTAAACTAGATAGTAAATACGTAATAGATTTTAAATTCCTGGTACAAGAAAACCATAGTGCGAGATAAGTATATGTATAATTTGGTATTATAATTGAATTGAAAATACCACAAAGATTTAGTTTATATAAAATACTAGGGGGAAAACTCCTTTGAATGTCAAGCCTTGATAATTTTTTCAAAGTGACAATTTTGATAGTTAGATAGTTAGTACATATTTTGATTAATCACGTGTCAAATTTCAAAATTTAATTTAATCAAATATCTTTAGTGTGTATTGGCATGCATCCTCATATATGCATGCGCGCTTATTACACTTATTGTACTCAAACAAATACCTTGCACTTTCTCAGGTTCTTGATTTTCAAGTTAGTTGAAAAACTATTTCAGATAAAGTTTTATATGTGAACAGAGACCCTTGGCATCTATCTGTCCATAAATTTGGGCCTCATTGATTCTACCACGAGGAAAATGGTTGGACCGCCTTGATAAGCTTATCAAGGTACGTAGGCCCATTTTGATATCTTTAATTGGCCCAAAATATTGATATATGTTGCATAGGATTTATTTTGGTTGATAATTTTTAAAGGAAAAACTCATTTTGAATGATATGTACTTGATAAGTTGATCAAGGCTTTCCATCTCAGTGAATTTCATGGACTGATGATGTGACAATTTTGAGTGTTGACTGCTCTTACATGACTAGGATTAGCCACGTGTCAAATTTTAGAGTCAAATTCAATTCAAATATATCTTCATGCTAACTGACATGCATCCCCATGTATGTTCATGTTGGTTTACAATATTTCTCTTCGGAACTCTATTTGTCATCCAATAGTACTCTTAGTCTCTTATAATACATACATCAAAAGTTCAAAAATGATAGATGGCCATTGAACAAAATATTTCAATTTTTTATTACATAAATTACAATATTTAAAACATATCTCTCAATAGTTCGATAAGAATTCACAAATAACACATCAGATTAGTAACTATGGCTCTAAGTAGAACTACATATGGCAATAGATTAGGTCCTTGTAAGAAGGAAATGTTATCAGATTTCGATTTAGGGTCACGCAAGTTGGTATAGGCAAAGTTGTAAATGTTGTTTCATCTGAGCTAAGATTTCCAAATGTTGAAAACTAGGTCATAGTTGAAAACCAAATTTTGACTCAAACGAATGACCCGAATCGAGTAAAAAAAAACCATGAAACCTAGTCAGGAGTCATGAATACTCACCTAGATTTAAGAAAATGATCTAACCAGGTCTGAGTCAGTCCGAGTTTTTATTGACTTGGTGTTTTTGTCCGAGTCATAGACCATAAGTTGAGTCTATAACTAAATAAAACCCTAGAATTTTTGTTTGTTGTCTTAAATATTATTCCCGTTTTCCTTCTCACCTATGAAGTTATAGACCCAATCACTACTCTCTCAGAGAATGATAAGAAAAAATAATTTAAAAAATAAGACAAAAAATGTGATTCACCTTGATCAGGTTTAACTCGCCCAACTCACCAGGTTTTGAAAAGGGTGAGTCGAGTGGAAAAACTTAGTTTTCCAACTATTGTTTAAATATCAATTTTTTATTTTTTAATAAATTTTAACCAAAGTTTATGAAATTTCATAATTGGTTTTGATAAATTTCTCAAAATGAGTCTAGAATATTAGTTCACAAAATCCAAAAAGGGATAAAAGACCCCACCCTCACAAAAGTAATTTTTTTTCATCTAGACCAAGGTGAATTTTACACACACACCCACCCACCAACTCACTTACACTGAAAATTTTGGTCTCCAAATTTCTTGATATTCTATGATTATGTTTGTATTAGGAAAAGTGAAAAACTTTTTATTAGAGGAATAGAAAGCTACCCGTAGTGCGCCTTGCGTGGCAACCACGCCTATACATAGAAACCACCTTAGCGTGGAAATGATCGATGCAAGGTGGTCATTTCCATGCACCCAAGGCGGTTTGTGTGTCTAGGCATGGTTGCCATGCAAGGTGCACGACCGGGTAGTGTTTTTTCTCCCCTTTTATTATTAACATATTTCACTTTTTTTTGCTAATGATCAACAAGGTTTGTATTAATAAAATGAAAATATGATACGATCAAGAACCCTCTAGCTGGGCTTGCCTTTCATTACATTCACAAAAGACCAGTTCCACATCTAGCCAACCGTTGAAGGTGATAAACCTCTAGGTGAATCTGTAGTAAGGACGATTCATCGCTTCCCACGCTATTCTACTTGCGATGAAACGCTATTAACATATTTCACTTATAAGTAAACTTAGGGGAGTTTTTAGCTTGTGATCCCACAATTATGGTTAAATATCTTAAAATAATTATAATTTGTAAATGGGATTTTCTTATTGACAGTTTGACACCCTTAGTGTCATAAAATTTGTAATTGTCCTTTTAGTATAATATACTTTGTTACAATAAGGATAAATATTATCATTTCACAATATTAAATACTCCATTAAAACAATTTTTTTTATTTTTTAAGAACCCTTTTTAACCCTTGCTTTAAATACTAATTAAATAATTTTTAAACATGAAACAAGGGCAATTAAAAAGATGTGTCAAGTTCTAAACACACATATAGAGGTGTCATTCTACTCTCTTTGTAAATTATAAAAAAAAAAAAAGGAGGGTAGCATGGTTTGAGGAATCAGTATCAAATCAATGGAATCGATCAGATCCGATCAGTGGAATCAACCAAAGTTGATACCGATTCTAAGCCAATCCCATATCAATGTATCAATACGGACCACGGGTCATATGGTACAAAACCTGATTTTTTAATGAAATCAAGGGCAAATCCGTCCAATATGGGCGATATGGATTGGTATCACTCCCTTACCGATTACTAAAGCCCTGAGGGGGATGGGAAAGAATACATTCCTTTATTTCATTTTACTTATCCATCGGCATTTTCCCTCAAAACAAACAGAGCAAGAGAGAGATGGGGTCATGGATTTGGAAAAAAATCCTCTTACGTTTTGGTACCGTATTGGCTGTGTACGTGTCAAATCATGACGGCTAAAGCAACTGGACAAGAGTCACAAGACTACCTACGAGCTGCGGAAGAATCTTCTTATCTGTTGCACAGTAACAGTAACGGTTTTACTTATCAAAAAGAAAAGGTAACGGTTTAATAATAACAAATGAACATATGACACGTGGATCCACTGGTTGCTCCGTGCGAGTAACATAAAAGAAGTCAACCGCCAATGGTTTTGAGGAGAGTGACTAGTTGGTGTGGTGCACTGGTGCAGCTGCAGCAAATTTGAAAACTCATCCGATTTATAGAAATAAGGAAAACTGTTTTTTAACATGAGGTGTAAGAAACGCCTACACATTTAATTTTTGATTTTTGAGTAAGAGATCATTGTCTGATCGGGCAGTGTTGAAATCAGTGCGGGGCCATTGATAATACACATAAAGGGATCTAATTGAATGAGAATTTTTATTTTATTGGAAACTAAATGATACATTATTGCAATCCAGTGTCTGGCGCAGGAACCATGCGATGGATTAGTGTTTTTTAAATGTTATTTTTTTTTCCTTTCACTATCAAAAAATGAATAAAAAATAAGTATTAATTAATGTATCCTTCCCCATAAAAATAATCATTAAAAATATAAGGCATTTAGAATGGAAAAAAAAAACACAGTTTACCTTGTCAAGTGGATCGAAGAATCTAGGGAGGACAGTTGCTAACATAGCTTGCTTGAGGCTATTGTAGTTGTATCCAAGAGGTTTCGAGCAAGCTCGAGTCATCCTCTTCCTCATCTAATCTAGGACCCCACCACCACCCCCACAAAACAAAAAAAATCTAAGGTTTCAATAGTTAATTTTGGGATTAAAAAGAGGTTGGTTTGGTGTGTTCCTCGCTTGCCTAACATCCTTTGAAACTCTCCCTACTCCCTAGCCATGTAGGTTCTCATGTATGTGAATCGTGACAAACTCCCTTCCATGTGCACATTGGTTTGGAGTAGGAGATGCCAACATATATGTGGGGGTGGCTTGTAGATCCTTCCCCTTTTTATATAATAATGGGGAAAGATTATCACCTCCTTCCCTTTTTTTTATATAATAATGGGAAAAGGTTATCGTTTTTAGGAGATTGGTATATATGTCTTTAGCATGCACATACGTGTTGCCACTTGGTTGGTTACATTACAGTATAATTTCTTGCACACAATGGTGTTTTTTTAAGTAATATTTGCAAACAAGGGTTTTTTTTTTTTTTTGGGTGGTAAAAGCAACTTCTATTGGAAAGAACGGATAACACTCATGGGCTCTGAAACATATTCAATAGAGACATAGGGATCGAAATTGGGTCAAACTATCTATCCGTAACAAATAGAGCCCTAGCTCCTTGCAAGGGAGTCTGCAACAATGTTAACATCTCTTGAAATAAAATAAAAAGAAACATCATCAAGATAGGAGACCAGCTGTCTAATATCAGCCACTACAGATCTAATAATCAGCGGTACTTCCTTTGAAGCATCATATAGATAGTGAATGACTTCTTGGTTTTTGCTCTCCACCATCAAAGAGTAGGTACCCTCAAAGACTGCTTCGAGAAGACCTTCCCGTATAGCTAAGGCCTCCTTTACTAAGATATCCGTGAAAGAAATCGGATCAGAAAGCAAACAAAGGTTATCAAGCAAGAAATCAAGCATTGAAAAATATTTTATCACAAAGAGGCAGAATGGATACCGAGAGGGTGCAAGCCAATATATGAAATAGTATAACATGCATGGGTATATGATTGAATTTGATTCCAAATTTGATACATAATCAATACAAATTATTTCTTAAATATCCAACGATAAGAATTACCAAATCACTCTTCGACAAGGCATTTCTCAATGTATAATCAAGTACACCATTAAAACTCTTGCCAGCTTAAAGATCGCTGCCAACCTACACGGGGGAATTTGTTTTCCTACTAATTAGCTATTTTTGGATTTATAAAATATTTTTTAAAATTTGTTGCATGCAATGTTTCCAAAATTAAGCATCAGGGCAGCACATTGTTTAATTAATTGAATCACAAATTATCGTTGGCATTCTATTTTTAGTAATTAATCAGAATTTCATGTGTGCCAGGGTGCGCATCATGCTAACCCAATCGTTGGATACGCATTGGAGAGGCACCCGCGCAGGAGAGCATATGTTTCCTCTGTACCCGAAAAAAAAATTCAAAATACCAAGGAAATTAACAAAAGGGGGGAAAGGGAAATCCCAAATTCGAAAATGGCTCTATAGATTGATTTGGACACTGTAGGAGTATAGATCGGCCAAAACTAAAAAGAGAAAACTCTCCCAAAGTTTCAAAATTGAGGTGGCCAAACAGGTAAGAAATCCAAGTTAGCTTGATCACAATATCATTTTGCAGGTTTATTGGAGTTACTCAAAATGAATCAGTAAATTGATCCCATCGAACTGTAGAAATCAGTATTAGTCAGAATTGGGATTGGATTCTTTAATCCATTTTTGTAAACTATTTCGGAAAACTATGGCTGGAAGCCTGGAATTGATAATGGGTGTCCGTGAGTTCAAGTGGGTCCCACCAGACAAGGAGTCCTCAGATAATGGACGACGGGGATTTTCGGTGAAAAGACAAGACAAGACAAGTAACGGCAAGGATCTAGTCCAGTCATATCTCACCGTATTACCCACCGTCCAATACTCAATCTGAATCATGGTTTTAGGTATCGGTTATTTCGGTCGACATGTTTCGGTAGTGCCCGACACCGATATCAATATGGGTGATTGACACGTGTAAAAAATCCCAGAAATGCCTTTAGTCCTAAGAGTATGGTTATTATGGTATCGATATCTTTGAGGGTCAAAATCGTCTAATATGTTGATATAGACCAATATTGAACACATCCTTTTTTCATATTGGCTGTGGAACTATATCAGAAATTTCTACTCTCCGACTCTGATATCACTTGTTAGGAACTTGAGTCTCATTCTCAAAAGCTAGTCGTTAAGGAGAGGCCATCCAATTACCTATTAACCCATCAACATCCCCTTTCATATCCGATGTGGGACTATTTTTTTTTGCCTTATACGTAGATATCCCAACACCAATACCAATACTACCCTGAACCAAAAACAATACTGAAAACCTGATCTGAATATGCTTTGGTTGGTAATGAAGCCACCGGAAGCAAAGAAAGGTCTAGGATTTGAAAAAAGAAAGAGACCACAAGAACTAAAAATTCAAACCAAGGGTCCATCTTAGTAAGAAATAAATGCCTTTTGTTCCTCACCAGGTGCTCCATTTAATTAAAATGAAAGAGGATTATAAGCTATCTCAGCCAAGAGGGAGCACGTAATCTAATTTTAGATTTGGGAGATAGCTTAACCCCACCTAATATTAGCTGCCTCATGCTGACTAAAAATGTATTTTGTTGCCACAAAAAGCCAATCTTGGGGTCCCAAAAGTCATTCATTAGAAAGGGTTGATGATGATTAGGATATTGGTAATTTGGAAATGACTCGACCCGTGATCATGATCCGACATGGCTTTCTACGTTGGCATTAGATGGGAAGAAAATTTTATTATGTTGACATGTTAGGAGTTATATAGATATCGTTCCACATCAGTTATCTGAGACCTTAAATGTATTTAGAATATATATACCCTTGAGTTGTCTTCACATAATGCCTTAGGGTTTTGGGTTGGACCTCCAATTGTATTTCGTGTGCTTTCCCACTTTATTCAATATATTAACGTTCATTTTAACTATCGAAGAATTACATTTACATGAATGGATAATTTCAAGCACTCATTTCCTTTTATGGTAACTATGAATATAGTTTATATTGTGATCACAATTAACCTTAACTTTAGAGAGATGTCATCTTCATTGCACTTTTCTTCTGCATATTAATCTATAAAAAGCAATGCTTCTAAGTGGTTAAGCTAGGGTTATGTCTTAACCATGTAAGATCTTGCCTGGAGCTATCTTGACATACACAAGAACAGAATCAATCTCATGTGATGCATGAGAGTGACATAGAAAGCTCTTAGAGCTGTTAACAATAGAAAGTGATAGGATGTGATTGATTAGAAAGATTAAAATTACAAAATGGATTAATATTGAATTAGAAAATTTGATTAGTGGACATGGTTGCCTCAAGGAAAAGCTCAAATTGGATGGTTTCATAGAGGGAATATCTTTGTAGCTAGGCAGGTAACATCATTGAGATTAAGTGTCTTGATACTTAAGCAAATTATTAAGACCTCACTCACCATTACGCGACAATAGAGTGATTAGACTTAATTTTTCTTAATTAATCAACTAAGTATTACATTACTAAGCAAGCTTGTAAAACAATATTAAGATTTGTTTGCTCAATTAAGTGGATCTTATAGTCTATTTTATTGTCAAGGGCTACATTTTCTCTTAAACAATTAATACAAAACAGTGTGATGAGTTTAAATCAAAGAGATTAATCCAAAATGTCATATCTCATAATTGGTAAGCTTGTCTGTGGTTCTCGTAGGCATCTCCGTTGTCCGGAACGTCCAAAAGATCGTAGGTGATCGACCTACGATTAATCCAAATCTATGCGGGTAATTAGTCTAAATCTATGTTCTCATGCATGTCAGTTTATGAACTAGTGAGGGGACAAATTGAATACCTTTAATCCAACTTAAGCCCTAATCTCTCTGCTTTTCTCTCCGTCTCTGGAGGTTACTAGGCATATTGAGGGTTATCTTGATTACTGTAAGATTAGTTTGACTTTGGAGAAATTTCTTATTCTTGGTGGACTTTATCCAAGGAAATTAAACAAAAGGAGGGTCTTGAAACATCTTCCATTATTAAATTTGTTGAAGTAAAGCAGGTTTGATTTGTTTTTTTTTTTGTTTTTAAAGTAATGGGTTTCTTTCACTTATTAGGTAAAATCTTCCTTTTTAAAGCAATAATCCATTTGGTGGGAGGAGCAAATGGGGTTGGCACTGCAAAGAAGACATCTCAAGTGCTCTAAGGTCACAAGCCTCTTTAATTAAAATATAGAGTTTTAAGAAACATTGGACCCTAGTTACCATTCCTTGCAATGCATTTCTCACTACAAAACAAGCACGCATGGCCAACAAGAAGACCATATATCCTTGTCAAAGAAGAGAAAGGAGAGTAGTGGAGAGGAGTGGAGAGGTTTCTTCACATAAAGGTAACTTTGGAGAATCCTCAAGAAAAGTGGAAGGATCTATAAGACTAGGAATGAACTTTCAAAAGAAACCCATGAGGTTCCCATGATGGGCAGCAATATTCATTAAGCTAAGCCATGCAGCAAGCATAACTAGTGTAGTGGTCACTGAAATCTTTGCTTCTTAAACACTCTTCATGGCTTAACATGTAATAGTTGACTCTTTATCTCTTGCACTTGGCAAAACCTAGTTTTAAGAAGTTGGAGTCTCTTCCACTCACCATTGTCTTTAGTCAAACACTTCTTTTTGTTAAGCTGTGTTTTGCCTTATAATGTCATTTGCAGACTCAACATGATGGGTATGTATTCGAATTCACCAATTCAGAGAAAACAACTCACCACTCCAAGTAGGGAATTAACTTATTATTAATTGGGGAGTGAGGGAAGCATTAAATTTGCCTTTGTCAACCTCAAGGTAATTATAATGTTTTTCTGTTATTTTATTGGCAAATACCCTATTACATGCAAGGAGACATTTTTTATGATCAAATTTTGATTTGGCATTCTGCATCCACAACAAGAAAAGGTTCTCTAAGCCAACTGCGGAGGCTACACTAACAACCTCTCTCTGTCTCTTTCTCTCTCTCTCTCTCATAAAATGATCTCTCTACCCCCTTATATACAAAACCATTTCGTCGTTCCTTAATGGTACAACTCGAAGAACCGTCTCCCTTTCTTAATTTAGTTTTTTAAAAGATCACTAGAATGAATTTATGAATCATCATACATAAAGTTCAATCATGCCTTCCCAATTGAACCTAGCTGAGTCCTAGGCTGAACCATTGAGTTTGAAGGGGTGCTAAAACAACTTGTATCACATTGTTTGTTGTAATATTCATTAGAGGAAGATGGTGCAAAATATTGAGAGACACAGAGAGAGATTTTCTGACTGGTAGAGATGATAGTAATAAAAGCTTATTGGCTATCCTGAAAGATGGTGCCAAGCCAAGGCTTCAAAAGTCTACTACTTTAATTTTATTTAAAAAAATAAAGAGAGAGAGAGAGAGATAGAGAGAGAATTAATTTTGGCGCCTAAAGGCCGGAGGGCGGGAAGAAAAGTCTAAAGACAATGGCAAAATCTTTATGAAAGAAGTATCAATGCATCTTACTTTCCTACTCTACTGAATGTTCTTGTCGAGGGAGATAACTGAGATGGTGGGGTCAGGTGGGAAATGTCCAATCACAATCCGCTTTAAAAATGAAAGGGATTGGGATGTTGGGACCCGTTACCCCAATGTTGTTTCTACTATAAAAACAAATAAAATAAAGGAAAATGTTCTCTGTGGGGTTGGCGGCCATACCCAGAAACAGTGGAGGGCGAAATGACCATGCGCCCCTTGTGAAAGGTAGAAATTCTGTTTATGAGATGTCAGTGTGCGTTCGTATTGGCTGCTGTATGCGCATGGCCCATGTGCTCTCCTACAAAGAACACTCCCCCATAAAATAAAATAAAAGAAAAATCTAACTTTCTCAGTTTTTTTTTCTTGATTCACTACTCTAAACAATTTGTCCATGGTAAAAACCAACAATTAAAAAAAAATTAAAACTTTCAAAATTGTCTTTATTTATTAGGTCTTTTTAGATGTCATTATGCCTAGTGAAATATAACACTTCACTATTTATCACATGATAGTAAATGGGTTAATCCATGTGCTAGAGAACGAGGCAAGTATCTCGTTGGTAAAAGCTTAAACTAAGCAGTAGTAGCCAAAATTAAAAAAGATATAATTTTGTATTTTATATTCATCTCCATCTGATGGCATTTTGTTAATTTTACAAAAACTTTGATTCAGAGTTTGAAGCAATTTTCTTTGCTTACTTAGGACTAAAATTTGGCCCAGATACACGCAGGCCAGGCTTAGATTAAGGAATCAGTAAATTTGGAACCAAATTGAGTCCAATGAGCCCAATTTTGGCCCAATTTGCTCTCTCTGTTGAACATAAGGTCATATGATAGAGAAACCTAAAGTCATCTCAGTGGTCAAAAATACATGATTTGAGATTTTAACCCAGACTTAAGTCCCACTTTTGTAGATTCCCCCCAAGAAGTGGATTAATTGAAGTGATCTTAACCTTTAACCCGACTCCAGCCCAAGCTTTTTTACTTCTATAATAATTGAATTGTTTAAAGGCAAAAGGTTCCGTGTATGATCGTGCACCATGCACAGCCCTGTCCCCTTGGGTAAGATCATTGTGGCTTGCTAGAGTGCTACACAATACTTGTTCTTAACATCATCAGTAGATTAAGAGTAAAAGCCTCAAGATTCAACCAAGTAGGTGAAATCTTTGAACTTTGAAGCTGAGCAGTTGTTTTAATGTTGAAATTAGGACTGGAAATCCCTGTACCTTTACATCAGTCAATGACTCTAGGCCTACCAACTCAACTAACACAGGTTCAGGCACTCAAAATTACAAGAAGTTCCAGGAAGTAAGAACTCACATTGGACCTTTCTAGTATTTCATGGAAGTTCTCACTCAAAAACTAAACTAAGCTGAGATATATTAATGAGCTATAAAATTGCAGTCACTCCAACAAGAAAGAGACATCCAGAGAGTATCACCAATAATATCACTAACAGAATGCTTTCTACATAGTTCCAGTAACTGCTTTGGTATCCGAAAGTATTAAAACTCTATTATTCCTTGCAAGTAAACTCACAAGTGATTGTTGGGATGCAGGACCCCCTAATGAAAACAAAGGCTAATGGATTAAATTCCTTGCATTTAAAGTTCCCAACACAGAGCCAAAAATAAATATTACTTGGAAGCATCAATGTCAAGAGATTTAAGAGGATCCACTCACTTATGCTGTTATGAAAACATTACCTATCCCTGCAGCATCTCATTGTGATTTGTGGTGAGGCAAGGCCTGTTCCAATTAAAGCAGTATGAAATCATAACAATAGAGTAAATATGCTACAGTTTAGCTAGAACCAAGTGCCGAATAACCAAAACTAAAATTCAAAATTTTGAATCTCAAAATATAAAATAATGGAGAAGCTCAGAGAGTTTCCCTAGTTGGATCATAAGAAAAAGGATTTGAACATTATGCTTAACTGCCGCAGTTATCCACAAATTAACACGACCTGTATATCACAATGACCACAAATAAGATTGAATTTCGGTATATCTGAAGCATTATGAAGAATAAGTACTCTACACACACAACTCATAAAGCTCTTCCTATGCTCTGGACCTTTAACCAGATTTGACACCATCTTATCACAAAAGTCAAGATTTTGAAGCTGAAGGTCCACAGGTACTCCAATCTTCTTGATAATAGACTGGCTGCCACAGCACATATAATGGGCAAGAAGGAGAGAATATACTAAAGAATAGAGTCAGGCAATTTGCTGATGTAGTCCTTGACCTCACCAAGAATCATCCTTTTTTTCAATATTGGACACCAAAGCAACTGCTTCCATGATTTCAATGCTCCTTCCTTTCCTAAAAGATTGAATAAAAGCAAATCATGAGAAAAAAGAAGAATATCAACTACTTAAAAAAACTGGTTTGTAGAAAAAATGAAACTTAAGACGACAATATTGAACCAAAATAAAAAAGAGAGAAGTCAAAGGAATCAACTATCATCATCCCTATTCAACAACAACAGCCACTAAGCCTTATCCCATCTAAATGGGGACGGCTACATAGATCCTTGCAAATCAAAGTAAGAAAAAAGAAGAAATGAAGACATAAGAGATAAGAGGTATAAAAAGAAAAATGAAAGCAAGAGAAAAGAAGCCCAGCCCAGGAAGTCAGGGAAATCTCAGCTATATGGGGTCGGCAACATGGATCTTTGCTCTCCAAAAGGTTCTATCCGTATTCATACTTAGGCTATGCATGCCATTCCTCACAACCACTCCTATGGTCATTTTAGGCCTGCCCCTAGCTCTTTTAGCTCCTTCAATCAGGATCAAATCACCCCTCCGTAGTCTGTACTGGGGCATCCTCAGGCCTCCGTTGAACATGGCCATACCACCTCAAACGACATTCTCAGAGCTTGTCATTCATCGGGGAAATTCCCAAATCAGCTCTAATACGTCCATTTCTTACTTTATCCTTCATAATTTTGCCCCACATCCATCTTAGCATCCTCATCTCTGCTACACATAGCTTCTCTATATGACACTTCTTAACTGCGCAACATTCCGGCCCATACACCATGGCCGGTAGGACAACAGTCCTATAGAATTTTCTTTTAAGCTTTAAAGAAATACGTCGGTCACATAGTACTCTGGTCGCACCTCTCCAATTCATCCATCCCGACTTAATTCTCTGTAAAACATCATCATCTATGTCACCTTCTTTATTTATGGTTGACCCCAAATATCTAAAATAGTCACTTTGCGGTATCTCTCTCTCCTCAATTGTCACCATGTTATTATCCATCGTAGTGTTACTAAAATTACACATCATATACTCTTCTTTGATCTACTAATCTTAAAGCCTCTTGTCATCATCCCTATTCCCTACCAAGAAGTACCGTAACAATGAAAATAAAAAATCCATAATTGATAGAAAATTGAAAAGAAATGTCTATTAAGACTTCAATATCTCCCCCATTGTCAATTAAGCCAATGCCACTTTTAAAATCTCATCTTCCTGGGACAGATGCGACAGGGATTATTGTTACTTCCAGTGTGAAGAGGAAACAGACTTGCTACCTAGAGTGCCCAACATGGATGCAGAAGCAACATGTTTTCAACACATTTGAATAGCTCATTTTGGTTCTCTTTATCTCATAACTTTATTACTAATGATAGTTTAGTTTAGTTTTTTGCCATGCCCAACTTACATAAGGAGAGCATGATAAAGCCTTCCCATATTCATATTATTGGACTCACTACTACTGCTGAAAAATATCAGTGTTCCCAACTGATTCATGATTGAAATCATAAAGTCTTTGTGTTGTACAGGGTACACTCCAGGTGACAGTGTTCGCAGATTCAATTGCTATAAATGGGTGAACACAGAATCATGACACAACCCTAATTTCCACCCTTCCAAGCTATCTCATGCAATCAATGCCCTTGCGACATGCTTATTTATTAGCCAGAGAGAGAGAGAGAGAGAGAGAGGGAGAAAGAGGAGAAGTTTTCCATGGAATGACTCTTCTCAGTTTCCTATGCTTCATGATATTTACTAGCATACAGTTTGTCAACAAAATTGCTGTTGGGAACCAATGCATTAAAAGTATGAAAACCAAAAAGTTGGCATTTCTCACCAAGCTAGCCTATTCTGTCCTCTATGGCCTCACTCCTAGCTGTCTAGCTTAACTAAAGCCAAAAATTTTAAACATACTTCTTGGACATTAAAATTAGGGAAGTAGTTCTCTATCCAGAAGTGTGGCCTACGCTAGCACTCCGATGTGTCTATCTCTCTCTTCCTTAAAGCAAGGGGGCAGAGTTGTCTTTTCATATGGGGAAGAGAGATAGATCATGGGAGTGCTGGCATAGGCCACACTCCCAGACAGAGAACATACTTTCTCCCTTAAAATTATGTCTTGACATTCCTTGTACTGGTAGAACATTCTAAGGATCAACTACTTCTAAAGAAATGCCTAATCTGGAAACTTGGGGTGGGTATCCTATTCAAATCCAGGATGATATCTGAGAATCAGATTTTCTTATCATACGCATCACCTCCCTAACCATGGAGACTGCCAACACCAGCATCTTTTTACTTCATGGATCCAAAAATCAAAGAATCCAAGGCAATTGGCCAGTCAAAGATTACTAATGGAAATAGTTAATCAGATCAAAAGCTACTCTACAGGGGATTACTGTCACTGATGCTGATTAAAGAAATCCACACATTATTCACAAGTGGTGTCAGAGTTAAAAGTGCTTTTCAGCTCATCAGCAATGAGCTCCCATCACCACCTGATCTTAGTTGGATTAAGGTTTGGAAAATCCCAGTTTTAAATAAAATCAAATATTTCCTATGGAATCCTGACAAAAAATGTCATATGCAACCACGTCTTGCACATCAACCATCTCTGCCTTCAACACGGGGATCATGGAGAAACAATTGATCATCTTTATTTTTAGGCTTAATGGTACAGATGGTACAACTACCACCTCTGTATTCTTTTGATCCGACTCCTCAGACCTCAAGTTCTCATTTGGAAGCTGGATCTAGAACTCTTGATCAGACACTTATTTACCAGCAGACAGAGTTGAAAAAATGTGAAAGCTATTTGTCCCCAGATCCTACGTGCAACGTAAATGAACTGTACTGCAAGAGTCTCTAACAAAAAGGCCATTTATCCTCAGGCCCTGTTCAAATTTATATCCCTGGGGGGTGAGTTCCTGACACTAACAGGACCAAATGGTTTCTGGAAACAACAGTTTTTTTTTTTTTTTTTTTTTGTGACTGCAGTGTCTATTGGTGCCCAAACTTTGTAGATGTGGTGTCTTCATACTCATCTAATCACTAATTTTGCTCCCAACTGACATTGTCGTGTGTTAGAATAATGCTTAGAAAATTCTTTGAAATGACATAAAAGAAACAAGAGAAAACCTTAATACACGGTCAGTGGTCATGGTAGAGATAAGCCACTAAATTTGACATGTCATCATCTATCCAATCATTAGAATGAGTGAACGAACAACAAACATTGCCATGTGGAAGAAATACTAGTTGGTACTAGAAACCATCAGGCACTATTGTTGTAGACACATCTATGTTTAAGAAGTGCTGAAGAATTCTTCAGGCCAGCATATTAATGGAGACAAACAAAATATACGGGCCAGCAAAATAGCACTGGTCAGTTCCTAAAAATACCGATTTGGATTGTTCCAACTTGGAAATCAGCCAATATAAGGAGAAAATAACTAATGCACATAGTGGATAAGAAAATTTGCATTGTATGTCTTTTCCGACTTCGATCTTTGAAACCACACTGTAGACCATCCAGTCTTCTGGCCTCATAGCCAAGGAACAATGGCATCTTCCACCTCCAGGATATTTTGCTTTAAACAGTGATGGCATTGTTCCCCTCTTTCCATAACATGAAGGAAGAGGGGACCGAGTCAGAGACCACACGAAACAGTTCATTTCGGTGTTTCCCCATAAAAAATAAAATTGAAGTTCAGCACTTGAAACCATATTGAGGGCAATTCCCTCGGCTATCAACTTGGCTCTTGAAAACAAATTTGAGAGGACTAGAACTCTAGTGTTTCTCTACCTAAGCCATCAGTTTGTCAAGGCTAACACCATCAAGGGTGGCAATTCAACCAATTAGTAGAAAACTTAAGAGAACAAGTAGGCCATTGTAGGTATGCCATTTTTGCGTTGTGGTCCCACAGCCCATAAAAATGTAATTATTAGTATAATCCTCCAACAAACAGGGATTTTAGAGCGTAAATGATAAATCAACAATCTTGCAGGATATTTTAACTTTTACTCTGTTTTTATCTTTCAGGGAGATCTTTTCACAAACAGCTCATCAGCATTCCACAACAAATCATTTCATACTATCAAAATCAACAAGGGAAGTAGGGAACAATGGAAGCGTCCCCTCAATCAAGAATCCCATGATAAAGTTACAGAGAATAAAACGCATCTTTCATTAAGTACAGGCACTACTGAAAATATAAACAGTAAAGAAATAATAAAAAGCCACCCAACTGATAGCTCATATAGGTATGTTCTACCAGTCAATGCTCTAATGACAAGCTCCAACACAATTAAGTTGGAAGCGAGTTTTCATGTAAGTCATCATTTCTCACATGAATCCATTGAAGGACACAGGAAAAAACAAATAGAAGAAGTGCAATGGGTTAGAGATTGAGAAATTAAACCTATAAATGTCATCCAGTCAATCAGCGAGGAAGGCTTGAAGATACAGTTAAGGTTACGGTCTTACGGAGTAGTGAAAAGGTTTAGATCTTTCTCGGCTGGACTTGCTGGTGAACTGTCCCATCTCTCCTCTTTCCTGCTCCTGCCTATGAGGGTAGGGAAACACGTAAGAGTGTAGTGTAGAAGGTTGATCCCACGCTGCTTCTACATCTGTGACGTGGAGATTGGGGTGTCAAACAGTCGGTTTGGTCCGGTTTCGGCTCAATTTGATTTTGGTTTATTTTAGTTTTTCTTTATCAGGCTATTATCGGTTTGATATCGAACTTAGGCAGGTTTGGTTTCAATCTATCATGTATATATTTAAAAAATGGGTAAGAGAATGCCACCCCATTGCGTAGCAGATGGCGCCCCTGTGCATAGACACACTAGCACGTGTAATGACTAAAACACCCCTAATCATTTCCATCTTTCCAAGAGATACGATGGTCATTACGAGCGGGCCCTATGTCTGAACGTAGGGGCGGCGTGCATTGCGTGACCGGGTGGCATTCTTTCTCCCTTAAGAAATTATGCAAAAAAAAATATGATTTTTCTTGTTTTTATCAGTTTGGCTTTGGTTTTCAGTCCAATTTTTAACTAGTGTCATAATACCCTAAACCAAAGCCAGCCCAATAACTTGATCAATCAGTTTGACTGCTTCAATTTAGGGTTGGACACCCCCTATGTGGAAAGTTTCAAACTCTTTGGATATGTTGTTCAAATTATCTAGTAATACGTGAATGTTTAAATAAATTGAGGGGAATGTGAAAAAAAATAAAATCAAGGTTGTGTTTTATATGCATTTTAGGTCGATTTTACGTTATCAAATAATAAAAATAATTATTTTTATCATTCGAGAATGCAAAATTGACTTGGAATGCATTCCAAGAATGCATACCAAACGCAATCTAAGTCTTCGCCTCACCCTATTATTCATAGTCCGAAATACCCTTCTGCAGTCTAACCAGATGTCAAATGAGGTGGATGAAGGGATTCACTCCTATGAAAAATGAAACTTATATGTCTCATATATTTTGTCATGTGGCAAGGCAACTGAACAATTTATAAGCGACTGAAAAGGTAAAAGAACACCACCTATGATTGGTCCGAAATAACCTTCCCCTTATGAGTGCTTGTACAGATGGTGCTGCTTGGAATTCATTCTACATCTCAAGACTTCCAATTGGACTGAAGACCTAAGTTTAGAATGTTTCTATGGAGATTCCTTCTTGGGGTTTAACCCTCTCTTCCATGGATACTAATGTTGTTGTGGAAGTGAAACAAGAAATATATATATACATAGATGGCTTCACCCAAGATGGAACGACAGACTCTCTCTCTCTCTCTCTCTCTCTCTCTCTCTCTCTCTCTCTCATAGTTTCTGCAATTGAAAGAAGATAAATACGGATCAAGATCTTCTACGGTGTGGGTTGCCCCGTCCTGCCATGCTACGTAGACACAAGGCGATGCAAATTGACAGTTTTACCCCTGCCCGAGCGCCTTGCCTGAGTAGGGGTAAGGCGGTCAATGCACGCCACCTTGTGTCTGCGCAGCACAGGCAAGACAGGACAACGCGCCGTAGAAGATGTGTGTTGGATAAATACATAGATGGCCTCACCCAAGAAGGGTCGATATACTCTCTCATTTTATAGGTGTTTTTTGTAACTTGGCCTTAATGGCAAGCTTGTTAACTCAACTAGCTAGATTTCTTCAATGGTCTTGATTTTTTGCCCATAAGATAAGACCCATTATTCACCCACTTGGCAGGCCCATTAGATCTGAAATTTGTTGGAAACTTGGGTTTAGGAATTGGTATCTGACCAATCCGTAGACAATATCGATATCTGGCCGATACCAGAACGGTGGTACAAAATTTTGGAAGAGAAATAAAAAAGAGGGGGAGGGGGAGGGGGAGGGGGAGGGGGAGGTATTTTGTACATGGGAGATTCTCCCATCAACTACATCAAATATGAGTGGGGCTCGGGGTAAGGGTGTATGTATCATTTCTCCCACGTTAACTGATTCTGTGGTTAGTGTGGTTCTTTCAATACAAATCAATGCGTTTGTGCATAAAAAGATCGTTCAACCACCAATGAAATAAAAAATCAAACCAATGCCTCTATGAATACTTTCATTGGGTACCGCACGAATGCAAGGGCTGGAATTCATTGGCTACCGCCCTATTGCAGGGTTACACAACCGGTTTGGGTTCTATTGCATTTTTTTTTATTATTTTATGTATAGCATTGAAGACCTACCTTGACCAGCGTACTTCACTTTAAACTTATTTTTAATGGCAGGGACGAGTGAAAGGCAGACGAACATCAATTAAATATGGACCTGCCGGTACCCTTAAGAATAAAAGAATAAAAGGCCAAAGACCTTGAGACAATCAACCAACATTAAATGCATTTAAGAAGGAGAAAAAGGTTTTCTGAGCTGACCTCATATGAAATGACCTCTTTACCCCTCAAGAATTTTCTCCCATAATTATATTGGCCTTTTTAGATGGATCTGTGATAATCTCATACCACCAAAAAACAAAAAAAGAAAATGTTCTGTAATCATCTAATCTCATTTATAACCATAGTTATCATATGGTTATAAAAAAAAACCATAGTTATCATATATGGAATCGGGACAGAAACAGTCTCCAATGATTCCCAAATCGGTTGGAATCGATACAGATCAATCAATTCTCTACCCCGAACTACCACACTGCACACGTTTAGGGAATTGGAGAGAAACATTTTCAAACTTCCCCTCCCTCTACGTATGGAGAATTCAATCTATTTTTTCTATTTTCACAATATCTGAGAAATAACACGTGGCAAACATGCATTAGATGTATCCCGGTAGGATCGGCCAATCTATTGTTTTGGATCTTCTACGGCCTATGGTTGAGCAGTCATCGTGCTGCACTCAACCCACAAGCCACCACGTGGATTTTAATGTCGATCTAATGGTTGGCAGATGGTGGTCTAGCATTTTTTAATTTTGAGCGGCAATCTTGACTTTTGAATTGTTGTCATCTACAAACCATTGGATTGGCATTAATTCCACATGACAGCCTGTGAGTTGAGCATGGCACAATGGCCACTCAATCTCAAGCCACATGATCCAAATCCCCAATCCTCCAATGCTTGAAGTGCGAAGTGGGAGGAATCAGGTCAATCCGATTCCAATCCAATTCGATCGAAATCGTCGATTCTTAGAACCGTGGTTGTAACATAACTTAAATGCAATTTAATAAAGGATAAATTACACATCACCCCCTAATTTTCAAACGAAACTCAAATCACCCCCTGATTTTTTAAAATCCTTAAATCACCCCCTGCATTAGACCCTCATATAACAAATTAGTCCCTACCGTTAGTTTTATGCCATTAAGTGATGATGTCAGCCAGTTAAATAAATTTAATTCCCTAAACTACCCTTGAAGATGAAGGAATGATAGTATTGTAAATTTAATTCTAATATGTTAATACAAAGGTAAAATAATCCTTTCACACCAATAACTAACAACAGCGTAACACGTTACTATAAAGAAGGACGGATGAGTATTTTCAAAAACCAAGGGAGGGTTGATTTGAGTTTCGTTTGAAAACCAGGGGTAACGTGTACAATTTACTAAATCCTAAAAAAACCTATGAATACAAAGCATAATCATGTATTTAAAGTCTTTAACTATAATAAAATACAGATTTCACCAATGTCCGTTATAGATAGCAGAAACTCAGCTAATTAAGGGTAGAGGTGCATTGCAGTAATTTCACTAGTGTGTGAAAGCATAAACAGCAGTGGAAATATACACCAGAAGAGCAGAAGAAACAAGTGTAACCAGAGCAGCTACTGAATTAACAGCATACTTACTACCACAAGAAAGCAATCCCAACCTGATTTGAATCACATTCACCATTGATAACATCAAGAACACACAACCCATCACTGACCCAATTGCAGATCCCAACATCCCAAACCTCAGAACCTTCAAATTGATATGAGCCCTAAATGCTTCATCCACATCCTTGCTATTGAGCAGATTAATGGCTAATTTCAATCCCTGAGCCACCAAACTTGAGAAGAGAAAGAAGCTGAAGGAAACAACTTCGAAGGCTAAGAGTCTTTTGGCAACATCAAGGCCTGCATCACACGCTCCCTTGTTTTCTAGACTGCGTTGGCCTGGTGTGGTTAGAGATAAACCAACGAAGACTGCTATGGTGAAGAGTGAGTTCACGTTTACGAGACCGTCTAGAGCTGTGACATGAACGCTTGTTGAGGATACGGAGGAGTAAGAGGTAGATGATGTAGTTCTTCTGTATGGTTTTGGGTATATCTCAGATCTGAAAATTTTTGAGAGAGAAATTAAATGGTTCGAATTAGATTAATGGATCAAGATCGAGACAGAGAGAGAGTGAGGGGGGTTTGAGAACTTACTCTTCCATGATCAGATGTTCTTCTGCAGCTGCTGATGGTTGTTTGCGCTGTGATACTTACCTAACATGAAACGAGAAGACGAAGGCGTTCTCGATTGTTCCTGCGAGTAAGAGAGAGACAGAGAGGCGGGGGGGGGGTGGAGAAGGTAAAGTTGATAATGTGATATAATATTCTTTGCTTTTCTCTTAATTTTTGGGAGTTTAATGAAGAGAGAGATGGGGAAAAAGTCTGTGTACGCGCTGTGTTAATGGACCATGGTGACTCAACGTTGAAGTGTCGAAATTATAAATATCTGTCCTGTTGTGCCTCATTGTTTTGAGGAGGAGAGAGATAGACACATGAGAGTGTTGACGTAGGCCACACTCCGATAGAGAACTATTTTCCATTATAAATATAGTGAAATGATAGAGTTAATTTCCCTATACGGATGTTCATCCTCTCAAATGCAGTTCACTCTAAAGTTGCACTGAACGTCTAAGCTTCTACAACCAAAAAAAAAATTTGTACAAAGCGATCCACCGTATTTAAGAGGATAAAAATTCTTCCTCCAATCACACCCAAATAGAGGGAGAGGGTTGAAAAGATATGAGGAGGTATTTTGAAACATATCAAAACCTTAGGGTGGAATTTGTGAACTCTAGAATGGTGGATAAATTGGAAAAATTATCCTCTCAGGTTCTCTGGCTTATATAGTTCCCTAGTACTTCTATTAAGAGGGGGTGGATTCCACCTAGGTAGTATGTTCAGGCGAGAATAAAGTTGTTATTTCTGCTTCCTATAAAAGGAACCGAACGATCAATACCAGAAAAGAAACCTAAGAGGATAAAGATTGAGTGAACTGTCATATGGACTTAGATAGTACTATAGTAGGGACATGGGATGAATCTAATTCTAAGAAGGTTCTGACTGAGTCATCAATAGTTTATGCCAACTGCAACAATTACTTGGACTGGGGTGGAGTCGGGGGATTGCATCTTAAAATGGCCCATTAATGCATTTTGTCGGTTGGTTGGGTAATATAGTAGGGTATGGTTAAGTGGAGCCTTCATTGTTGGTCTGAACTCTGAAGTCGAGTTTGGTGAGGTTGAGGACATATAAAATGTTTTGAGACCATGTACGGGTTAGAACTGGCCCAAATTTGGTTTAATTAAGAAAGAAATAGCAGTACAGATTGAGCCATTAAATAGTTCATAACAACTGTAACAGCTACTTGTGCCGGGTTGGCTTCCGTGGAATTGATCTTCAATGGCCCATTAATGCTATTTATCAATTGGTTGGGGTCATTTAAGTAGGATACGAATGTAAAATACTATGGTTAAGTTGAGTTAGGGTGAGGTTGGGGTCAGAGTGTTTTGAGACCAAGTTCAGATTAGAACTGACCCGAATTTGGTTTTAAGTAGAGAAGAGAAGTAATAGCAATTGAGATTGTAGGTATGAACTTGAGTTTGGGTGAGGTTAGGGCCAGAGTGTTTTTGAAACCAAATTCGGGTTAGAACTGGCCGGAACTTTGATTAAGTGGGGAAGTAAGACCAATTCAGATTCAACCATTAAATAGTTCACACCAACTGCAATAACTACTTACTCGGGTCGGATTGGATTATCTTAAATGGTCCATTAACGCATTTTGCCAGTTTGTTTGGTAATTTAGTAGGGTACGGTACTAACTATGGTTATGTTAAGCATGTGCATCGTAGGTCTGAAGTTGAGTGTGGGTGAAGTTGGGCTTGGGTCCTCTCTACCACGACAGGGAATGTAGCGTAGCATCCAATGGGCCACAGTGCTTGGGCACGTAGCCTAATACACAAACTGTGTGTTGGGCTGCATTACACTACCTGTCATGTTATAGAGGAGCCCAATGCCGGTGAGATTACTGCCAGAGTGTTTTGAGATCAAGTTTGGGTTAGAAACTTAGAATTTGCCCGAATTTGGTTGTGATTTTTTTTTGGGGGGGGGGGGGGGGGGGGAATTAAACTAATTTCAATAATTATAAGATGAAAAGGCAAATCCATGTATAGAAAAACATGTATCTATGTTCTATAATGAAGTAGAAAAAAATAAAACTTGCAAACAAACAATCACCCAATGAACACAAAAAAATTTATATGGTTTGGTAAGATTACCTGTGTCCACGGTGAGATGACATCTGTTTCACTATCAATAGAAAAATAAGATTGCATCCGCTCATCCTCATTACTCTTAGATTGATTATAGAGAAAGAACCCTCACCACAAAGTTATAGCGAAATCCTATATAGATAATTTATTAAAATACCCATATAGCCCTAAAAAAAATTTCCCATGACCTGTCACCCGAAACCCCACATGAGCCTGCCAATTCGTCAATACCCCGCCTACAACCTCTTAACAAACCTTTGGAATTAGCTCATTTATGCAAGTGATGGAATACAAAACATTGTACCCCACACCCTCAAAAGTTGCGTCTTTTGAGGTGTAAACTCGACTATAATACTAGTTAGAGTTAATAGTTTTAAACTTTAACCTGACCCAATATCCGAACTTAAATCATGCTAGAATGAACCCTATCAACCTATAAATGTTACATACTTTGGCAAACCATGCACCACAAGAAAATCTACTCCTTCAGTTTCAATACTGATGCTTTCAAAAGCATACTAATATACACATTGGATCATATCTTTTTTTAAATATAGAAAAGGATTTAATTTTTACATATGACCTTGTACGTACACGACCGTGTCTTATAATCATTGAATGAGGCGGGGTAAAAGTGTAATTGCACATCCCCTTTCTCCCTAATCCAACGATTGAAGGTGCGGCTGTCTACATACATGCATGCAATCACAAACGAAGGAAGGTAGAGATTAAATCATAATACAAAATAGCCATCAATTCTAAAAGCAAAATCAGACATAAAATTATGAGAAAACAGAGATGACATGAGCAAATAGAAAAATTAGAAGCAAAGTAAAGCTTCAAATCCTTCAATATGGGATGTTAGGTCCCGTTTGGTAATACTTCCGGAGAATACTTCTGGTGTTCATTTGTTCTACGAGAATACATATAGAATAGAAACACGTTTGGCATACATGGTCCAATCTTTTGTTCTCCTAGACTGGACCGGTTGAAAAATCATGAGAGGATCAGGAATTGAGAAACACCAATTTGGAGCTTCTTCGATGCTTCCACCCAAATGAAAGATCAAAAGGATAGAAAAATAAAAAGCTATTTCCGATTGCCATTCTCTCTTCTATGATTGAAAAGGGTGTCTCCTCTCACGCCATTCTCTCTTCCACAAGCTCTGCACAACCCTCTGCTACATCAGCTTTCCTCTCTAGCACGATCCCCTCTGCAACTGGACTTGACAACAACGAAGGTGACTCTCTCTCTCTCTCTCTCAAGCAGAATCTCTAAACCCTGAGATTTCGGGGAGTTTAGGGTTTCTTCCATGGAAAAGAAAATGAAATCCAAAACCTGCGTTCTTTCTTTATTTCTCTCTGAAAACCCCTACCTGAAATTTCCAAAAAAAAACTCTGTTGAAACTGGAAAATCCAAAACCCAAGAAAAGAAACGAAGAAGAAAACCCAGCCAAACTTTCTGATTCTATCTCTCTTCCTCTCTGCATAAAAAATAGAAGATCGCAGGGTTGCAGGGGAAACCTAAAAAACCCAAAAAATACCATACGATTCCTTGCAATGTCATATGATTTCTTGCAATTTTTTTTCTAATTTGAACTTATGGGATTTGATTTTATAGGAAAAACTAGAGAGAAAGTTCAATCATCAGTGAACCAAGTTTAGTTCATACCTGCAATCTCCAAAAAGTGAGTCGATTTTGGTGTTTACCTTTGTGCATTTTTTCTTATCTTCTTTCATGTTGCTTGGTTTCCATTCGAACTTCATAGTTAAAATAATATCTATTGATTTCTGGTCTTAAGCCTGAGGTTAATCTTTCATATATTACAAGTTCAAACGTTACTTGAAATATTCAGTTGCAGGCCTATTGCACCAACTAGAGTTACGGGAAACATAATATTTTTAGGTTTGAAAAGTCACCAGGGTGGGACTATACTGTTGTTGAAGTCCCTGTCCAGTTTACTTAATCTTTGAGAAGTTACAAGTCTTGTTTCAGCCTTCTTGGTCACCATCAGTTATCCTTTTTAATTTCTGAAAGTATTTACTCATAAATTCAACATCGGGGTTGTGTTTGGTAAATCTAGAATAATCCAATTTCTGGAAACTACATTAAATTTATGGAATCTGTTAAACTTCTCAGTCTTCCTCATTGCACCCAATTGATCCAGGTTACTACTGTGGTTTCAGAACTTCATTGTGATTCTAGATCCCATCCTAAAATCTGAACCACACCATATTAATATAGGTAATGTGACCTATCTTCTCTGTTTTCTAGTTGTTGATTGGGTTGTTCCATTCCTACTGAACTTGAACATAGTTAGGTTCACCCAACACAGTACCTACAGAAATCAGCTGCCTTGGTTACCAGGGGGTCTTTCTTGTCTTAGGTTGATTTGCTAACAAAGGTAGAGGCTGGATTGGGTGTTTTGGGGAGGGAAGGGGTGGGATAGGGGCATGGCCTTGGGTTGTGTTGATAAATCTGATTCCACTTAGGCCACATGCTCATGTGGGTGATTTGTAGTTATTTTTAAGTACTGATATCCCGAGAAAGGAGATTCAATCAATTGAGAAATCAAGAAAGCTTCAAGAGAGTTCTTTGTCTCCATCGTTAAGTTTTGGTGTTGCAGAGAGGGAAACCTTGCATTTTCAATAGTAGTTTTCTTTGTGCAACAGGTATTATAAATCAAATTCTAGATCATACCCAGCTGAGTCATGAAAATTTAAGGTGTAAATTACTCATACTAAAAATCATTAATTAAAAGAGTGTTTGGATGATCTTGACTTGGACTAGAGTGTTTATATTAGAATAAGAAAGAAAAAAAAAAAAAAAAAAAGAACAAAAGAAAGGAGAGAGCTGAACATGAGAAAAAGAGTTTCCGATGTTCCCATGTTCAAAAGAGAAGTGATGCTTGTGAGTGTGCTTTAGAAGGTAAATGCATGTTTTGTGTGTTGAGACAACACACTTTGGAGTTTGTATTGTTTGAACTTTGAAGGTTGAAGCCCTTCTCTCTCTCTCTCTTTTTCTTCTTTTGTGAGTTCAGAAAAGAGAAAATTTGCCAGCAGTGGGTGTGCTGCTACTTGACTCTTGTTATTAATGGTAGCTTATTTAGGACATGGATACTCAAGTTAATGGATACTCAAGTTATGTTGGATTTATTTGTTTGAGTGATTAATGGTAGTTCATTGAGGACATGGATACATTGCTTGTTGATTTTTATCAAAATAAGTATAAATAATTTTAAGTATTATAGTATTATTTATGATAATGAGTAATATAATCATAATTATTATGGATTAATAATGAACATAATGCCATTTATGTAATTTTTTTTGTATAAAAGAAGTGATTTTGTAAAATGTCTACCAAACACTATTTTTGTTCTCTTTCTATTCATGAAACAAAAATGTAACAGTTTTACCAAACATTGTTTTATTCCACGAGATTATTCTCACAGCATAGAATCGAAAAAGAGCACTTCTGTGAAAAGAGCATTCTCCCAGAACGAAAGTGTTACCAAATGGGACCTTAGTGTTACGGAAAAGCTCAAAAAGAGTACGGCATTCCAGTGAGGGGCACATCTTCTGAAAAAACTGTGTGGCAGTTTACTCACATGGGTTGTGGGCTTCAGTGGAACTTTATTTGAAAAGGTGTGTGCTTGCTCAATCAAAACTTTAGTGAGGCATTTTACTCACGTGGTTTGTGGGCTTCATTGGCACTTTATTTGAAAAGATTTGTGCTTGCTCGACCCCATAATCTTGGTCATATGTTTTTCAAAAAACAAAAAATGTTATTTAAAAATTGGGTAATAGAATGCTACCCAATTGTGCGCAAAGTGTGGTGACCATGCCTACACACAAAAGTACCTCAGGCGGTTTTGTGTATAGGCATGGTGGCCACACCTTTCACACGATTAGTTACGGTCTTTTCCCCTCAAGAATTAGTCCAAATTAGGCACAATGTTGCAAGAACAAGGAAGACGGAAACAAAGGCACCACTTGATAACCTTCCCATAATCAGTTTCTGGTGTTTTTTTATGCTGAGAAACACAAAAACAGTAGAAAACTGCTTGATAACCATTGTTCTGTATAAATTGTTCTCTGGTGGATAAATCATTATTTCTATTCTCCAGAAGACTTTTTACAGAACATGTAATACATGTTCTGCTTGCTCAGCACAAATTGATGAAAAAGTGTGCCCAATAAATCTTTAACCCAAGCCCCCCAAAACCTAAACACTCCTTCACCCTTACGAAGTCTCACATTCTTCATGGCGGGAAACTCCTCCATCGCTCTGAGAAGACAACTCTAATGTCGAAGCCTCAAGCTGTCATTCTGTCTTTCTCTCTCTCTCACTACCTCTCTCGCTCTCTCTCCCTCTCTCTCTCGCTTCCTCTCTCGCAGGCTCTGCGATTCTCTCTCTCTCTCTCTCTTGCAGGCTCCGCAACTATCTCTCTCTTAGTCTCTGCAACTCATACCCTAAATCGAGTGAGAGAAGGAAACGAGCTTAGACAAGAGGAGGCAATGGTGGGTAGCGAGCATCACCCATGGAAGGACTTCCCCTTCGCAGGTCTCGTCACTTTGATCGGAGCTTTGTTAGCACTGCTCGTCGATGTTTCTGCGACTTCTCACGTCCATGGCAACAAACAGAGTAATTACACGCTGATTGGTACACAAGAAGTAGAGCTATCTCTTGATTCTTCTTCTTTGTCGAAGAATTCGAAATCAAAATCAAAATCAAAATCGAAATCGAGGGTAGAGCCCCAAATTGAGATTGGGGTAGTGGTACAGGCGAGTTGTCATATTGATTGTGAGAATTCGAATTGACATATGCCGGAGGAAATTGCAAAACTGAAGCAAAGATTGGTGTCGCAGGTTTTGGAGATTGGGATTATATTTCACTCTGTGATTATTGGAGTTACTATCGGGATGTCTCAGAATCAATGCACCATTAGACCTCTTGTTGCTGCACTGGCGTTCCACCAGATCATCGAAGGGATGGGACTCGGCGGTTGCATTGCACAGGTATCTATCTCCCTTCTTTGTTCTTTGTTTCAGTCACTTTGAATTTTGAACAGAAATTTTTTTTTTTGGCAAGAAAAATAACATTACTTGTGTAAATGGAAGTGAATCTACAGGAGCTCTCAGTCTCTCGCTCTCACGGTTGCAATCTCTCACTCTCCCTTCAATTTGTTTATTAGGTTTTAGCTTTGATTTTCACCATTATTGATGGTTCATAGAACACTTGCAGATGCTCTGATCAGCAAGAGGGGCGTGCAAAAAATAAAAAAGGTTGGTGCAAGGAGGAGTTGGGCTCTAGTTTCTATTGTTGTTGTTGAAGGGTTTGAGAGACGAAGGTGGAGGAGGGAGGAAGTTGGAGTGTAGGAGGGAGGGGAAAATTATCACCTCCAGTTTGCTGACCGGCCCAGTTCCCCAGTTCCTCTAATAGGGGGATGGTGGACCTCACCCGGGCAGGGTGTTTGGGCATGGGTAGAGAGGTCATTTCAGCCCCCCCTTTGTTAGAGGAACTGGGGAACTGGGCCGGTCAGCAAACTGGAGGTGATAAAGATCCAGGAGGGAGGTGGGTGTGTGTTTTGGGAGAGAAATTGGGCAAGCCAATGCCATTTTGGGGCTTATTTTGGAGTTGGGAGAAGCAGGCAAGAGGATAAGAAATTGCAGAGGGAGTCTCTTCCAGAATAAGTCTACTAAGCGGGTAAAAAAAGGTTTCTCAGCAAAGAAAATGAAAAAAAATGTGCTGCAAAACAAAAAAATGTTTTAATGTTTCGCAGCACACTTCCAGAACAGAAACACTAGGTAAGATTATCAAGCGGTGCCCAAGTTTTCAAACCTTTGGAGTAAATTTGAGTTTTTCTGGTAATATTAAAACAATATTTCGTCAATGTCAATATTAATTTCAAATTTAAAATACAGAATCTTCCATTGGTGTCATGCTCACCAAACAACATGAGAAGTGTGGAGAAAAAAAAAATTATACAATCTTTTCTTTTCTTTTCATGAAAAATAAATAAAACCTTAGAGCAAGAACTACAATTTGAAAATTGCCCAAATTTCACAAAATTGAGAATTAGAATTAGATCCAACTCTCGCCCATTGATATTTTCTAAATATGCTTATCATATGCATACTTTACCATATGTGTGAAAAAAAAAACATAATTTTTTTGTAGGGCAAGAGAATGTTAACTAGTCGTGTAGTATATACACCAACGTGGGGACCAATAACAACACGTGAATGAGCATTTAGTTGAATAAGATTTTTTTAATTTACTGGGCAGAGCGCTCGGGCAATGGGTAGGGCGATCATTGCGCCCCTGCCTGTCTGAAGAAGCACACCCGTAGTACGGACACAGGATAGTAGAGGATCCAAATTGACAACCTTTCCCTTCCGTTGTTTGTAGAGTGTTGTTCGAATCAGAATCAGACCTGTGGAATCGGCCAAGCTCGATTCCGATTCCTATTGATTTGGATCGGCCGATCCTTGCTGGATTTCTATGGTTAAGGTCGATTTCGCATTTCGGTAGATTCCAGACCGATTCCGATCAACTGGAAATCGGAATTGGCTGACGCCGATTCCACATATTTGAACCTTGGCTTGGCCTGACGGAAACCCCAAAACCCTTGCGAGTTTCGCCACTGGCTGTTCGTCATCGCCATTTTCCGTTCTCCTTCATCGCTCGCCGTCGCTGTTGACCGCTCTTCACTGCCTTCATCAGGCCACACAGTGAGGTTACTCTCGCTCTCTCCTGAATTTCCCTTCCTGTTTCCGGTTGTACGGGTTCTGTAACTTCTTTTGGTTTTCAATTATTTGGCCTATGAGATATTGAAAAATTATATTTTGTTTTTCTTACTAAGGTTCTTGTATACTGAGTATTGCTTGTACAGTGAGATATTTGTTTGGGCTTATGGGTTTTCAGATTATTGCTTGTTTACTGAGATTACATTGTATATTGAGATGTTGTTTGGCCTATGGGATTTTCACAGTATTGCTTGTATTTTGGGAATCTGAGATTGCTTGATTCTTGCAGACCTTTTTAACACCTTTGAAGTTTGAATCCTTCCAAACCAGGTCTGTTTTATTTGAGATTTAGGGTTTTTAATATTTCAACAAATATAATTGTGGAACCCCTTTATACACTAATTTATTGAGCTTTTCTGGGTTTCTGAATTGAAAACCTGTTGCTGTTGTGTGACTTTACCATTCATTGTAGCTCTTTGAATCTTAATAATTTCTCAGAGATCCATTTGAGTCCAACCTTTTTATTTTCAGGCGGCTGATGCTAGTTCTTCATTCCTATATCTATCAAATTTGATTACTTACTGAAATTTCTGCAAAATTTACTCTGTTTTTTTTTTTTTTTTTTTTTTGTTAATTGGGTAACAATAATAGTAGGAGGTGAAAATGTGAAGCAAAACATTGACATCGGTTATGAGCCTGAGCTGTTGAAGCATCTGCATTAAGAAGTTCTAGAACCCACTCAGGAAACTCATACTAGTTCTAACATTAAATAATTAATTCCATGTCACTTGTTACTACTAAATCATAAGCTACTAAGTTTGAAGATCTAGGATCATGAAATAATACAGTGAAAAGAAAGAAGCAAACTTCTAGAATCCAGTTGAAGGTCGAATTCCACCAATATCCAGTTCTCTATTGTATCATCTGATAGCCACATTACCACTTGATCTGCATCCATGTCAAATTAAATTTATCTTCCCCATTTATATTTTTTGTTGAACTGATTCTGGTCCTGAATGCTGGTACAAAAAATAAATCTTTTTTAATCTGTGGAAATCCATCTTACCACTCTCCTTGGTGGTTAGGTTAAAAGATCCTTCAGCATTTAGTAAGAGCCATCTTTCCTGATTTTAGAAAGAATACTACTACTAACTATGCTATTGGCTAGTGTAAAAACTGTACAATATGTGGGAAGCATTGGATCCTAAGTTATCATTTGAAAAAAAAAAACCAAAAAAACAAATTCGTATAAAACATAAGATCTGGCGGTGTGAAATTCAGAAGTGTGAACCCTACCTGTGAAGAAAACCGTGAAGATGAGCAAGATACCTCCGGCGTCTTCTTCCTCCAAGCTAGATATCTCCTGTGAAAGCTTCTCTCCGGCGGCATTCTCTACCGTAAGTTCTTCTTCAGTTCCTTATCTTCGTCAGTTCTTCTTCTTCATCTTCTTCACTGTTGCATTTTTTTCCTCTGTTCTTCTTCTCCACCTCCTTTGTTCCGACCTCAACTTCTCTGCTGTGTTCCCCCCCCCCTCCTCCTATGTTCCGACCTTGACTTCTCTGGATTGACTTACAATAAAGACAAAAGCTGTTCCAAAGAGTATGTGTGCTGGAGAATGTTATCTGGATGCACGGGAATATCATCCCAAAACCCATTTTTCTCAAAATAACTTTGATCAAAATGTTCTCATAAAAAAATAATCACTGGAATCTTTCGGTCATGATCTCCAGAATTTTCGGAAATAATGGCATATGCCCTTTTAAATTTTTTGAAACCTTCAATCTCCTTGCTCTGTTGTGGGTTTATCCCCTCCTTGTTCTTCTCATCTTCCTTCTTCTTCTCTGTCAGTGGCAGTAGTGGTGGCTGCTGGTGGTGTGGCCGGTGGCTGTAATTCTGTGGTATGTGATTTATTTATTCAAATCAAATTGTGCAACTATTAGTATAAATCATGTAATTTTGTCATTTTTGTGATTATATGATTATGTAATCTGAGATTATTTGATTTTATGTTTCACTTATTTTGTAATGCTGTGATTATATGATTATGTAATTTCTTGATAATGCAATTCAGTTGTGCAAATATAACCTTAACTGCAGCATCTAGGTTCAACCATTAATACATGCCCAGGGCACCTATGCTGTAAAGTGTAATGAGCTGTTAAATTAGCATATATTGATTGAATTTGCTATTACCATAAACTATAATGGGCTGTTTATTTATTCATGTATGTGTAGCATACTCATTTTTGCATCAATAAAAAATAATTTAATACTGAAACGCTTAGGTCGCCTAGGTGCCTCTTAGCGGCCGTCTAAGCGCTTAGGAAGGATCTCGCACGCCTTGGATCGCCTAGCGCCTTGACAACTATGTATCAAGGTGTTATCTAGTCTTTATTCTCTATATCATGGTGGTACTCTGTTTTTTGGAATTTATTCTGCTTCAAACCACTTATCTATATTCAATATTTTGGGGTCTTATTGGCCCTCATACAGATGTCCTTAGATAGATTATTCAGGATAATACATGCATCTGAGGGGGTGCTATTAATCATCTCAAACGTCCTGGCAATATGCAGCTATTATCGATCTCACCTTCAGATCAAGTACTACTTTTGGGGATTGAAAGATCACCCCTAAATTAATCTTCGATCAGAGTTTGGACCAGATCAGGTCCTCTGATCTCTTGGTTTCTGAAATCACTTCTTGTTCTGAATTTTTCTCAGTTACCTTAAATCCTTAATATTGTAACTGTGGCATCTGATCCTTCGATCAGATTTTTTATTATCTCTTTCAAGTCCAAACTGAGACACTTTTAACATGTAACAAGACTTGACATCATGTCCTTCAGGCAAAATTAGATGCAAGTCATTGTTTAAGTTATTTAGTTTCTCTTTAAGGAAAGCTTGATGTTAAGTCTCAACTTTGGTGTAAAAGTATAACGTTCAACTCCCGTTTCTAGCTACTAATGCAATAAAAAGTTGTTCATCCACGTTGGATTTGTTAATCAAGATGTTGATCGATGAAAGTGTGTAATGCTGGTATGTTAAATTGGTGACTCTGAATTACAACTATCCTGCTACTAAAGGTTTGACTTATAGTCGAGATTTATGTGGCACGAAGGATTCAAAGATTTAATAGTTGCAGAAATAAACATCTAGTATCTTTTTTTGTTCCATGAGAAAACCTTATTGACCATAAAGTGGGACCTAGAATTAGTGTTATGGTGCAGTATTTTGAGGGAGAAAAAGGATAATGGCATTATTCAACTACATTTGGGCTAGACTAGTTATATGGTGGGGAAAAGAATATGTTCTTAATTTAGGTTGCATTCTACTGTTAGACTTGAAATTTTGATACATAGAAAGCATTTTTTGGTATAAAACCTGCTGTCCATTGAGTTCACTTTCCTTCTAATCCATTATGATATATGAAACTGCTTCTTACTGTCCTGAATTTTCTTTCAAATGTTTTGCTTTCTGCAACTTTGTTTGACATTCTTATGTAAATTTTTATGACCTTAAACTTGGAGATATAATTATTCAAGCTCCAATGGCAAGGCACAAATTCCTAGAATAAAACCCTTATCCCTAAGGAATTCTGTTGGAGGGTTGAATGAATTCTATTGCTGATCTGGCTGTGAAGTATGACTAATGAAATTGGAACAGTTGCAGGTCGGTTGATGTTGTTGCACCTGCTGAAATCCTGCACAGAAAGGAAATGACCAGTGTTGGTAGTAGTTCAGTTAGTCCTCTTGATAGTCCACAAGTAGATGATGATAGTCTACAGGTCACTTGTTTCACTGAGGATCTTCATGATGTAACTTTCCATTTTCAGATAATACGGCTCAAGAAACAGGTGAGCAATCCATAATACAGTGTTAAGGTGTTTGGTTTTATAATTGACCTAGTTTCCCTTGACTGAGAGGTTCGGATGGTGCCATAGGGTATCACGCAACAGTGGGGGGTGTATTTTCAACTATTCGTAAATAGAGGGGGAGATATTTATGGCCATTGATGGCTGTACAGTTCCCTGACCTTGCATCAAAGAAAACTTTCTCCTATTATTAATCCTACAAAGTTTTCCGCTGTGCTTAAAAGTAATTAATGGCCAATGTAAATTTGTAAATTTTCAATTAGTACCCCCGATGACAATTTATTTTATTTTTATAGGGATAAGTGTTTCCAAGCCTGAGGCGTTTCTGTGCCCTCTCACCTAAGTATTTATTATTATTTAATACATTGTGAGATGGCGTAGGAAACACCTTAGGCTCAGAGAACCCTTCCCCACTTTTATATTACTCGAGGTTGTTCACCCTCGCTTCAAATTTGACAACTAGCTATCAATCTGCCTGATGCCCTTTAGTTGCTAATCATTGAACAAAAGCAAGCGAAGCTTGGAGATTTATTGGAAACAAAGCTTATACAATTGAGTATGGGGTCATGTGGAGTGTCATTGTGTAGATGCAGAATGCCTCATTATGTCAATTATGCGATTTTATGGCTAATTTGAGATGTGTGTCCCCCGAGTTTATTGACTAAATATTAGTAAATGATGACTGTAGATGTTTGCATGGATTGGATGCAACACTACCAAATTTGGGCATTTATATGCAGCTGCACCTACTCGACCTGTAAGTCTGCTGTTTTTCATCAGTCTTTCACCATTCTCTTTACCAATGGTTGTGTTTGGATGTTTCATTTTGTGCTCAATATTTGATGGTCCACACAGAACAATACGGTGAGTGTGACATCAATACTTGGAGGGACCTCTGACAACACAGGGTCAAGCATTGCTCGGCGATTAGGTAAAACTAATATTTTAATTTGTTTAGACTTGAGAGTACTCTTCTACTTACTGGGCTAATGTTCTACCAATCTCTTCAGTGTTAAAGACTGGTCTCAGTGTAATTGTGGCTTGCAACATTCCCAAGAACAGTCCCATGCTTGAGGTTTCCTCTCTCTCTCTCTCTCTCTCTCTCTCACACGCACACACACACACAAAAGTTGAACATACACAAGGACACTTACATAGTTACATGTATACCTTAGGTAGAATTCCTCTATATATATCACCTGAGGATTGCTCTTTTTTATTATTTTTTTCTTAGGCGGATGCAGAGAGAAAGTTAATAGAGAAGCTGACGGCTCTCGGGTACACGATACCAAAATCTCAGGGATTGGCCCTTACATAATCGAGAGTTTCTTTGGCAAACTTACATAGTTGATGATTGAAGCTAATATATTATGTATCAATAATTTATATGGAGTATTTTTCCAATCTGTGGACTGCATTCTTTAGTTAAAATTAGAAAAAGAAAAAGAATATTTTTAAATCCTTTATTTTCTTTTGGGTACTGCTTTTGTTTATCTGTCTTAATTGCTGATATAGCACTCAAGCTTTCCTATCAGTGGATTCTGCTGGAGATTGTTGCTCACAATTGTTTCCCTGAACTGAACTTGGTTAAGCATTTAAGGACTTAAGATTAATAGAGGCGCTCCCCACCCCCCCTCCCCCCTGAAAAAAAAAAAAAAAAAAAAAAAAAACCAATACTTCCTTTTCTGATTAATTAGGAATGATCGCCATATTAAATGTGAAGGATTAGTAGACGTACTATAGCAAGGAATCGACAAGTGGCCATGGGAGTTGTTCACCTTTTTTGTTGGATATTAGAGCTACTTTTAATCAGTTTAAATTAGTTATTGTTGTTAAATAAGATAGATGTTTTATTTCAGTAAACCCATCATCTAGCTATAATAGCTAAAACAAACATGAGACATGACACATTAGTGGTGTCAAAACTAGCCCGAACCGGCCAAAACCAAACCGAAACGAAGCCAATAGAGTATCTTTACAAAAATCAGGAGGTGAAAGAGATACTTTGCAAACTTTTAAAACAGTTTTTTACTTTCGATAAATGAGGTTGAGGTAATTTTGAAGTTTTACTTTTATTTTTTTTTGCAAGGTACATGGGTACCACATGAGTACTAACCAAGTAAATCTTTTCAAAATGAAAAGTAATGAATGTAAAATAAATTTGAAACCTAGTTTTATCTGCTCTAAGAGCTAGAATCAGTAGGCATGTTGATGAGATGAGGATGTTCTATCTTTTATCTCTAAATAGTAAAATATATTACACAAAAAAAGGTTAATTAATTCCTTCGCAGCCCGTGCATCCATCAATGCCATGGTTTGAGGAATTGGTATCTGATCAACGGATCCGGCCAATTCGTATTGGTATCAGGGGAAACCAATACCGATCCCGTATTGGTGGATCAGTACAAACGGGTAAAAATTAGGAAAAAAAAAACTATTTTTATAATGAAAACATAGTTGATCTAGAATGATATAGTCGATCCAGATCGGTATCGCTAGTTGATCCAGAATGATACAGTCGATCCAGATCGGTATCGCCATAGACCGATACCGAATACTAAAACCCTAATTAATACATGTCAAGCTAAGGAAGGTCATATAAGTTGACATGGTAGCTGGCTGACATAGGGGATTCAAGTTCCTATTTTGTTTGACATATATAACACTGTTAAATTCATAATGTCCACTTCATTAGAAAAAGATAAAAATGGGAAAAAGAACTCTGTCCGGGAGTGTAGCCTACGCCAGCACTCCCATGAATCTATCTCTCTCCTCCCCATATGAAAAGACACCTCTGGCCCTTGTTTTGAGGAAGAGAAATATAGACACATAGGGGTGTTGGTGTAGGCCACACACCCGGATAGAAAACTGCTTCCACCAAAAAAAATTTGATAATGACCTTCAAAAAATGACACTAGGCTAAGTCGATGGAACCTTTATATATTGAACGTTCCAAATTACACCTCTTTAAGTATTAGAACTTGGCACCTTCTTTTGATTATCCTTGTCTTATTTCTACAAATTCTTTAAGTTGGAGGTAAAAGAACAACATTTTAAAAAAAAAATTTCAATGTAACATTATTATATCATTATCAAAATATGTTATTTATCTTTCACATTTTTTGAATATACTTGTGAAATGACAAGATTTACCTTCAGTAGAAAAAAAAAAAAAAACTTAAGGCAAGAGATCGCTACCTAATCTTGTATCTCTGGCATCAGTGCAGGGACCAATGAGATTTTTTATCTTTTGCACACTCCTATGTCTAGGTATACGAACCAATGACCAAATACAAACACCACAAATTTTCTTCCTCTCAAATACTCTGTAGTACACCACACTTAAGAATCCAACCGAAAAAACATTGGACAGTGGCATCCTTTTATCCTCTCAAGTATTTGGTGGACGGTTGGATACACCACACTTGAGAGGATAAATTTCCCAAGAACCACACAACCAAACATCATTCCTTTTCCAAAATAAAAAATAAAAATGCCATATTAGAGGGCATGATTTGACACTTTGGGAGAGGTTAATAAGAAATTCCCCTTATAGATTGTAGTGCGAAGTGCTGAACTTGTGAAGGTTTTTCTATCAAGTCTCAGTTTGTGATATATACCAATTTTACGGATATATCCACATCTTCATATAATTAAACTATATGTGTCATTTTAGTGCTTTAAAGACATCTTCTGTATGAAATTTGGTACAGTATAAAACTACAAAAATAGCCAAGGGAAAACCCCCATACACAGTAGTCATATCATTGAGGTTAAATTCAAAACACCTAATTGTTCACTACAACATTCATCCCTTTTTTTTTGGGGGGGGTGGTTGGGGGGGGGGGGGAGAGGGGGAGTACTGAAAGTCTGAAACTATCATTTCTAACAATTAATAAATAAAGTCGTTAACAACTATTCATAATCCCAAAAAAAAAAAGGGTCTCCCATGCCCAATACATCTAAAGCTGAACCTTAACACCTAACCAAGCCAAGAGAGTTGCTGAACCTGCTAATAAAAACCCATTTACAGGAGAGAAAACTCAGGAATCAGCTTCCCCGCGAATGCAGAAGTAAAGCTGCATACATATGACCCTTCCTAGACCCTGCAGCAATGGGAGCCTCATGCACTAGTTACGTCCACTTTTTCTTTTGCATGAGAGAACTACCTTGCAGTTGGATACATTCAGTACATACAGGCTCCCTCTTTAATCATCTTCACTCCCCTTAATCGGTTGTTGGTCATTGAACAGCTCTTTGGGTGGATCATACACAATCATACTTGGGAACAATTCCAGGAAGTCCTCTTTTACCTTCTCTCTCAGTTCAGGGTATGGTATACGCTCACACAGGCTCCCTCTTTAATCATCTTCACTCTCCTTAATCGGTTGTTGGTCATCGAACAGGTCTTCGGGTGGATCATACACAATCATACTTGGGAACAATTCCAGGAAGTCCTCTTTTACCTTCTCTCTCAGTTCAGGGTATGGTATAAGCCCTTTCAGTATGACCCGATAAGGCAATGAAATGGGAGGGTCAGGAGATCGTCTCATCTCATCATATAACTCCATTGCTTCCAAAGGCAATCCACTATCCAAGAAACACCTAATTATGTCACCATAAGTGTGATGATCAAACAGAACTTCCTCCCTCCTCAAATCCTCCCAAACTCTCTTTGCCTCATCTACCTTTTTATTCCTTGCAAGCATCATAAGCATGTCCCTGTAAAGGAACATGTCAGGACGATACCATATTTCTTTCCGCACCACTTCGTATATCTGTAGAGGGGTGAAAGACAAGGGGATGGTCACTACTTACATATACACTAAAAATATGGTAAAACATCTTCAAACTTCATTCATGTCATGCTTGCTTCTCTAATGCATCCTCCCCATTTGGCAACCAGGAGTCATAATATAACGAGAAGATAGACATACAAGATCTAGGAGAAGTTAAGAAACCAAAACAAAAACAAAAACAGTACATAAAATAAACAAGAAACTAAAATTCCTTAATTTATACCGTCTTCAACAAGGCTTCAAGAACTAAACATCTTGTGAGAGTTTGAATTACTGAGCTAAGAGGGCACTATATAAAAAGAACAGTGTTCTCTGTCCGGGAGCGCCTGCACGAGATCCAATCAGCCCTCCCCGCCCCCCCCCCCCCTTTGGTTTAATCTATGGGGGTAGGGAGTTCATTTTATAGGAAGGAGGAGAAAGATAGACAGAAGGGTGCAAGCCATGCTCCCGGACATGAAACTTTCTTCCATAAAAAGATTACTGAATAAAACTACTCTATCTGAGTATAAAAGTTCATAGGAAGAGCATTTTATGCCTGAACATTAGCATATGTCCTAGAAAACCTGTGGCAAGACCAAACTGAAAACAGTAAAGCTTGGTTGTGTATCATTCCCCATGATATCACACATGCAAAGCCCTCTTAGAAGTTGGAACCATTGAAATGTTCAGTATATTTGTTCTTTCTTATTGGGGTTTTAGTGTGATTACAAGAGAAACATGAGCTGAGATGAGTTTGGACATCCTAATTTGCAATATGCAGAGTTGGTGAAAACCAGGTCATGATGTTAATGGAGACCTTTTTTTTAAAGCGTTTTATTTTCTGAGGGAGGAGGATGTTGCAAGCTACATATTCTAATTCAATTCTTTATTTGACAAAATTATCATAAGGGATGGAAGTCGTATACCTTCATAGCAAGAAAAACCTGATCTTGGCGCTGCAGCTCAGCAAGAACGGCGAAGAGATCAGTTTTAAGGAGGCGAGAGACATGTGAGTGCATAAATCGATTAAGCCGGATAGTGTTGGATTGTAACCGCTTCAGCTCCTTCACGACATTCAGACCTTCCTTTCCCATTTCCTTCTTTCGTCTCCATATTGACAAACTAGGGCTTGAAGCTGAACCAGAGAAGTGATGGATGAAACCTTCACCCCAGTGTTTTTGTGTTTGTTCTACATCTTTGGACTGCCACCATTGTTGCTGAAAAAGAGTCAGAGTGCGACCTCTAACTCCACTCGCTCTTTGCTTCAGTGAAATTGTAGCTAAGCGCAACATGGGTGACAGATCCTCTCAATCCATCAGGAGAAACCCAAAGATCCTATGCTGGTCCCAGGAACGTGGAGACCATGGAGGAACCCAGCTGTTCACCCTGGAATCCCTGAATACAGAGAGGTATACTATTTCAAGTTTTGAACCTTTTGGCAAGCATAGAAATAAATTTGAATAGGAAATCCCCCAACTGTATCAACAACTAACGATTTAGGATCGATTTTCGCTGCAAGAAGGCAGAGTGATTCTCCAGTTGTAACTAGTGAATGCTATTGTGTACGCTTTGGGACCATTGTTTGTAAATCTGGATTTCAGAATGAATGGGAAGGGGAAGACTTGGGATTTAATCGATTGTTCCAGTTTGAAAAAGAAGGGGTCAAAATACAGTAAAACCCTAAACCAACCCCACATTCTATCAACTTCCACTGAAACCAATCGAAAAATCACCCCACCCCTTCGCCCCTACCCCAAAAAAAAAAAAAAAAATGACTGTTGATTCCAGCGACAAACCCCACCGCCTTCTTCCATTCCCCACTGTAACTCGATCGACCCCTTCCACCGCTTTCGGTTCCGCCAGCAACAACCAGAATCAAATTAAAAGGAAAAGAGATAGAAGAAGAGAAGAGAGAAAGCAAGAGATAGAGAACCAAAAAAATATATATATATATCTGGTTTCAGAAGACCTACCGCTACTGGTTCGACATCGTTCGCTGGCCGACAAAATCTCTTCTGCATCTGAACTCCTCAGTCGATCAAAACCCTCGCAGCATCTCCATCGAGTCGACCTCCTCTTTGTCGCTGTTTCACCTCTCTGGAGTAGCAGACTCCAAGTAGGTCGGTCCGTAGGGAATTTTTAATTTTGGGAAAATTTCACGGACACCCCTGGAAGTATCCAATATGTCATAAATTTATCAAACTTGGTCAAAATGGCAAACTTCTCCCTAAAGTTAAGCAGGGTTAGCAACCAAGTTGAAATGTCCATTTTAACCTTTTAGTTATTTAAATAAAAACGATTTCTTCCATCTTCACAATTACTGTTCATCTTCTCCGTTAGAAAAGCTGCAAGTCATCTCCTCCCTACGGTGAGCTTCTCTCCCGCACTACACACCTCTCCCACACATCGCCACCCTCCCACTCCTCCCTTTTCTCTCTCTCTCATACCACACGGCACGGCAAAATCCCAAACAAAAAAAACAGAAGTAAAAAACTTTGACTGAAATTTTAAAAGGGGAAAACCAAAAAAGCAGAGTATGGAGAAGCGTAGAAGACAACACAGCCAAACCACAGAGGGAAATGAAAACAGGAAAAAAATGACTAAAGCCCTATCTAAAGATTCAAAAACTTGCCAAGCTGGTTACGGTGCTTTAAGGGAAGATCAAAACCCTTCTGGCCTCCATTGATTTAACTTAACGTTGCTCAAGTCCTAAGTCCTAAGTCCTAAGTCCGTCCTATCACCGCCGGAGGCTGTAGCGTTTACTAGCCTTAACCCTCCTCGCCTTTGCACCAAACAAAGGCGAAACTTTCAGAAACCCTAAGATGAACCTCTGAGATTCATTTTCCTTCCATTCTTGCCGAATCTTCAAGCTTTGGAACCTTAATTTCTTCACTCTTTTTGGTCTGTCTTGGTCTGTTTTAGCCGGAGAAGAGAGTCAAAAATTTTCAATTTATCGACGCCTACGCCTTAGGTTCCTTCTCCTATTTTAGCTACTGAGTTCATGACTCTGTTTTTACTTTGTCTCAGCTCTTACCCGTGTGGTAGAAGACAGAAGAGAAACCAAGCCAAATGGTCTTTTCTTTGGAATTTCTCAATGAGTGAGATCCTTCATTAATGATTGTTCTCTTGATAGATTTCTCAATTATTGTACTCTACTGAAAGCCAAAAGCTGAAGAAAAAAAAGGAAACTTCCGAAAGGTTGTGTTACAAGTGCCTTTCTTTGGTCTATCTTCCAACGTAAAAGCAAGCAAAATCCTGATCTGCACCGGATTTCATGGCAGACTCAGACAATGACTCCGGCTGTCCGAATAACAGCAACGCCAACAGAGAATTCTCTCCGAAAGAGCAAGATTGTTTCCTTCCCATTGCTAACGTGAGCAGGATCATGAAGGCGGCACTCCTTGCCACCGCTAATATTTCCAAAGACGTCCAAGAGACCGTTCAGGAGTGCGTGTCGAAGTTCATAAGTTTCATCACCGGAGAAGCTTCAGATAAGTGCCAGAGAGAGAAGCGGAAGACCATTAACAGCGATGATCTACTATAGGCCATGACGACTCTGGGATTCGAAGAGTATGTGGAGCCCTTGAAGATTTATCTCCAGAAGTTCCGGGAGATGGAGGGAGAGAAGAGTTCCATGGATCGTATAGGTGACAAGGACGGCTCCGGTGGTTCAAGTGCTGGAGGATCAGCCGTCGGTGGCAATGGCAGTGTTGTAAATCCGGGGAGTGAGAGTGGTCGTTACAACGGGGGAGGTGGAATGTATGGTGGTGTAGTGGCGGTGGCGGAGGCGGAGGCGGAGGGAGGCAAAATGTGGTTCATTTCTACATTTAGATGTAAGGGTATTATGGGGAGTTCACCCTGTGATAAGGATAATTTCGCCAAGAGTTAACAGACACTTAACTGCAGAGACTAACGGAGTGGACTAAGTTAACATAAATTCATAAAAATAGGGGGTGTCTGTGATATTTTTACCAAGTTTGACAAGTTTATGAGATATTGGATACTTTTAGGGGGTGTCTATGCAATTTTCCTTTTAATTTTTTACCCCCTGTTTAGTGCTTTGTTTTTGCCTTTTAGTTTTTCTTTTATTTCCAAATGAGTCCTTTATTCTTTAATTTTTATTAGGAAAAATTTCATAGACACCCCCTTTAAGTACGTAAAATGTCAGAGACACCCCAAACTTGAGCAAAATATCCAGACACCCCATATTTTTTATTTTAATGGCTAAATTACCCTTAAAGGAATTTCCCATAATACCCTTAAGGGTAAAACCCCAAATACAAACACCATTATCTCTCTCTTCATCTTTTTCACTGGGCTGAAGGTGTACGAAACAAGAACAAGGAATTCTCCACCTGCAATCGAAATTTCTTTCCTATTGCCAAAAACTGAGTTCTGAATGTAACCCATGAAGATTCCTTTCCCCCATTAATAAGTTAATTTCTTCGAAATCAAAGTTTAGTTCTGAAATTCTGAGCACAGATTACTTGAGTCATCCATTGCTTACCCAAAGCAACCAGCACTCCATCCTCCTTCCTAATCTCCACAGTTAACAATGAAAGTTTTCCTCTGTGTGCTACTACCCTACCTTCAATCTCCACCTCATCCTGCAATTTACATGAACAATCCAGAAAACAAAACCCTAGCTGACAACATTTTCAATCTCTCTTTCTAATGAACGAACCTCAGTTTGATTTCCACACAAATTAACCTGGATCTTAACCGTTGAGAAGTAGGAAATATCGAAATCGAGGGACAATTTGATGTCTCCTTTATAAGTTGATATAACTACACCTCCAACTACATCGATAATGGTTGCTATTGCACCCACATGACAGTTCCCACTTGGATCCTGCAAAGTATGAATAAAACCCTTTTAACAATTTGGTACTGTTTTGAATCTTGGGAAAAAAAGATAAGGAGATTACAGAAGGGTGCATGGAAATTAACAAAAAGAGCTCTACAGATGGTAGAAGGGAAGAAATGAAGGAGAGGATAGGAGAGAAAATAGAAAATTACAGATAAGTGAAGATGAAGTTTGAGGTTACAGAGGATCCAACCCCTCCGGGAGTGTAGGACTTTGATGTTACAAAGAGAAACGTATTCAATCTCATGACTGGTGCAACCCTTTTGTCCAAGTTCTTCTAGCCATTGCTTTCTCCAGAGAATCTCTTCCTCATTTACCATCTTCTTCGATCTTCACGACTTCACAAGCATGTGTTTTCGATTGAATTGTTTGTAAAGAACTCAACTTTTGCAGATTCTTCTTTGGATCTCCAATAACACCCATCAACATCGCCCTCCACTGCCTCCTCTGTTCCGCAAGTCGCAAAATGTTGCCGCCTTTGTTTTCTTTGCAGGCACGACCAAACCTTGCAAAACTTGTTCTGCCTATACCTTCTACAAGCCGGAGCTTGTAAATCTCATGAACATGAAAGATTGAGCAACCCAAGGAAGCCATGGGCTTCTTCTCCTTTTTTACTGTTGTCGTAGTAGTTGTGAAGGGAGAATGAGTCAAGAATGGAATGTAGGGTATTCATCCTCTAAGGGCTGCAAATAAAGCTGACTCGAATCAGATCGAAGAGATTTAACCGCTCCAAAATTGGATCAAAGAGGTATTTTGGAAGTTGGGCCAATCAGCCTTAGGGGTGAGGACTGTGATCTGGGAAGTGAAGCAGTCCCATAGAAACAGAAAATTGGGGCTAGGAAGTGAAGCAGTCCCAAATAAGCGCCATTTTCCTTTGCCGTGAAAACCTCTTTCCGTTGGGGTAATGGCTAGGGGCAGGGATTGGGAAGGGAAGAAGTTACAAGTGAGTTAGGGGTTCTCAAGATTGGGATTTGGGAAGAATCAGGAACTAATTCAAGAAATTCCTACACAGATTATGTATCTACTTTTCGCTTCTTCATTGAAACACGATTGGAGAAGGAGACAGAGGAGACATAGGAGATACTTTCTGTTCTAGAACCTGCGTTTGAAAAAATATAGAAACAAAATAGAAGGGATGGAGGAGAGCTGGGTTAGAAGATGGAAATGGGTTTCGACGGTGGTGGTGGTGCTGGCGGTGGAAGAGGATCGGCGGTGGCAATTGTGGCGATGATGGTGGTGCTGGCAGAAGAAGAAGAAGAAACACAAAGAGGAAGAAGAGGAAATTGGGTTTTGGGGTAGAAGATATCTGAAGGGATAAAATGAACATTTTAACTTTAACTTTGGGTACTAACTGTGTTTAACATTAGGGGAAAGATTGATATTTTGATAAAATTTGAGGTGTCAATGATAATATTGTATACTTACAGGGGTGTCCATGAAATTTTTCCTTTTTATTACTCATCATATCCTTTCTCTAATCTACCTTTGTGACTTTTTAAGATTCTTTTAATTACAAACGTGCCCTTGGACCCTTTTGTATTCAAATTTAGAGTGCGTTAGACCAACGGAAAGCTTGTTATGTTGTTTGTTGATGAAGGGCAAAGCACCAATTTCGTCTCACGATCTATGATAGAAATGTTATCCAAGAATGACCAGATCATTATTCACTTAGAGGATTATGTATTCGTCAAAATTTTCATTTATAATTATTGTGATGGAGCTCATTGTGAAGTGTTTGATTCTCCTCAACATGTTATTAAATTGGGTCATGAATGGCTAGAAGAATGAAAAGACATCATTGATCGTGACGAAAGCTTGTGTACCATACATCCCTTTCACATGCCCCAGACATTTATTCTTCAAGGGTTAGTTGATGATTTTTATTCTAAATCAAAAGAGGCAATCCCAGTGATACAGCCTCCACTAGTGAGATTTAAAGATATACTTCGAAGGACTTCAAATATGAAAAAGGTGAGACTTCAATGAATAATGGTTTCCACTAAGACTAAATAAAGTGAACCGAAATTCACCTACAATTTATGAACTACTAACTTAAGATGCTAAGATACATATGTAGGAAGCATCTATATTTTATTGGCATACCAACAAGAGGAATTTTATCAAAGTGGATGGCAATCAATCCCGTTTGTGCTATGCGTGAAGCCCATGAGGAATCTATCTCCATATGGATCATATATATATTTTTTTTGATGAAAGTGTAATAACACAAACGACACACCAATCCCAAAAGGTTAACCGACTTTTAGGACATATGGATCATATTTGGATGGTATTGGAATCCTTCTTCCTTAAATCATTGGATAGACTACTTTGTCATATCATTCCATGCATCTATCATTTACCATACCAACCGCAATTGGGGATGAGCTTCTAGCGCTGTGATAGGCGGCTAGATAGTTGGGTCTAACTTTAGTCAAGGGAAGGTTGAGAGTTCGACCTTGCTACCCTTCACCCTTCTTGAAATAGTAGTAATAATATAGTAATGTAGTAATAAGTGTGGCCCAGTCCGCCCCCTTGTTGGCCCCTTATGGGGTCCCTATCTAACCCTCAATGGGTCCTTGTCCGGCCCAATGTTGAGCTAACACCCAAAAAGAAAAAAAAAATAAAAAAAGATCATACTAACCACAAGTAAAAAGGATCACTGCGAGCGATTTTTATAATCTCTTTGTAGCTGATGCGTTCATTATAATTTGTGATGGAAGTTTTTCAATAGAGACTAAAGCTGGTGGTTGGGCTACCCAATGTGTTTCGGCTAAGCAGTACATTAAAACTACAATAGATATTGAATTTGCAGGATGCACGCAGGAGTCTGGGACCTGAGATATCTATAATGTAATAAGCGTCAAAGAACTACTCGCAACCGTCAATGGTTGGATTGATAGACAAACTACCAATTTTTCCCCCTCTAAAGTCTGTCATATAAAACAACCTCGAGATCTTAACTCAAGGTCAAGAGGAGTGGCCATGGGAGATATTCTCTCTTTTATGGGATATAAAGATCTCAACTAAGGTTTTTTCTCTTCTAAAGTCTGTTATATAGAACAATCTCGAGATTGGGTCTCCTTAGCACAATCAAAACTTGACAGTTAAAGCTAGAACTGATAAGATCAGTCTTTGTGTCAAAGACAATGTTTGTAGGTTCCTTTTCGACTAATGCAATCCATTTTTTTTCAAAATAAATAAGTAAAATGGGAAAAGGTTCTGCGAACCGCCAGGGTATACTAGCATCGATGTGTTTATCTCTCTCCTCGTCAAATAAAATGACTTTACTACCTTCCAATGTATGATATCATTTTGTCACACCTTATTGATGATTCATTTTCTTAAAAAACCGTCTGCCATGATTGATTTTGGCTCTAACCCAGAAATCAGTATGTACTTTTGAAGGGGTGATTTTGTCTTTTCATATGCGTACAACCAGAAGAGCAAAAGACATGCATGAGTAAATGTTTTGTTTCATATCCAGGATCCAAGAGAATCATTGGGGATACTTTTTAACTTTTAAAAAAGACCAAAAAACAAAAAAAAAAAAAAAAAAAAAAAGCACAAACATGGGTTTTTATTATGGGCCTTGTAGCCTCGTGAGGTGAGCCCAATGGATCGGGGGCAGAATATTTTTAGAAGTACTTGAGCCCTATTGGACTGTTCCTACAATCCTACATTCTACTTCCTCCTCCCTAACCACCCAAGGATGAGTTTTTGGAACTCTTTTGTGCCATATTCTCTCTCTCTCTCTCTCTCTCACACACACACACACAGGGGTAAAGTAGGTGGCGGTTTGGGCAGCCAAAACCCAAAAAGGAAAAAATTTCTTCATGTACATGGCCCCATTTGATGGCTCATTCCACTTACACAAATTTGGAGAATGGTAAAAGAGGTTACTCTAAGAATACCTTTTGAGTGCCACTAACTTCTCATTCTTCTTCTCTTATGTTTGGATTTTGCAGAAAACCAAATCATTCCTTCTACTTCTAGCTTCTCTTCTCTTTCATTTCTTATTTCATCTTCAAAGCTACCCAAATTAATGAATAAATACCACATTGAACACCACTTCAATTGTCCTTAAAAAATAATAAAACTAGGGGGAAAAAAAAAGGAATACATGGTTTGGGATTAAAAACAAACATGACACTAGATAAAGTTAATGGAAAATTAAAACAGATTTCAAGTAGTCGATTCCATAATTAGTTGTGATAAGGCTTAATTAAATTTTCTTTTCTCCTACTATCATTTTCCTTTACCATCATAATTATTGGCATTAAGGTTTGCATAGTGATTCTTAAGCCTACCTCCTTTCTTGTCCATTCGCTAAACATATCTGGGCAGCCGGACCACTAGGCCTAAGAACTGAACACCTTTCATTTTCTTCTATTGATTCTTTAAGAGTTCATATCCTTAACAGCAGATCTCTTGATAAGAGTTCTTTAACTTGGTTTTTCTCGATCTTTATTATTACATGTTATTTCATTTGGGATACTCGAAATAAGATGTTATTTGAAAAACAAAACCTGACCCTCTTCAAACAATGAACCTTATTAATCGATGGCTCACTGATCTCCATATCCCCCCCCCCCCCCGAGAATTGATGCTTCTGGATGGGTTTCATAATATTATATACTTAGACAATCCTATTTTATGTTGCATAGGATCATTTGCTCCAGGGGTAGCCAAATCAGCCTGGGCTTTTTATGTCATTATGCAAGGGAATGTCATTTTGGCAGATACAGGGAAGATGGAAGCACATCATCCGTTAGAGCCAAAACTCACGGCAATGAAGAAGGGAATCTAGAAGGCTCTAGATTTTGATCTCTAACTGCGAGAAATTTGGATCATCCAGAGATGGGGATAGCAACAAGGCTGCAAATCAGGGTTTGGCCACAAAAATCAACACTTGATGATCTCTTGTTCACCAGAGTAAATGATGGAATCTACGAAAATATGCCTTGTGGTAGAAGGTTATGTGCAAAAAGTAATCTACGACATGAAGAGAAATTAAGAAGGTGATAGTAACACAAAATTTCAGCCTCATTTGAAATTCGAAAATTTTGATCTGTATAGTAGTCCTAGCTAGACTTTTCAATTTCTAATTTTGTCACTTGACTTGAAATTTAACTTGTAAGCAAGGGGTCTTGGAAACCACCATTAATCTTGCAAATTTTCAGCCCATCTATTATCCTCTCATATGCACTAGTTTGGTCCTTCATTATATTTTATTAAAAAAAAAAATTACATATTATTTGACACTTTAGAAGCTAGGTGTCGTCATTAAGAAAAGAAAACCCCTTACATAAAGCATAAACAAAACATCATCATCGATACCCTTTCAGCTTTCCGTTTCAACAGATCGGAACCCGGCATGTTATGAAGAGAGAAAGATAGAAGTATAGAAGAGAAAAAGTTGAAGAATAGAAGTTAGGTTTTTCCTCCCGCAAACAACCGCTAGCTTGATTGGTTAGAGGCATTGCAAGTTAAGTGCATGCCCCCTTAGGAGGTCAAGGGATCGACTCTTCTAGATTGCATATTGTGCCAAAAAGGCACCCCTCTCCCCACCCTTTTAGTTGTACAATTGAATTAATCGGTTATAGCAGACATAGGTAAATTATGGTGAATTAAGACCAGGGTGCAATACCCACAATGGGTTTCGTATTTGCACTATACTTACTAACTACTGCTCTTATGGTACTTACATCTGTCCTTGATGATATAAGAACATACGATTACAGCCCCCAACACACCATAACACCAATTATGCAAGCTAGGTCTATACTAGACTATTTATCAAACACCTCTTGAGCACCCACTCAACAACCCATACAATTGACTATATCAATGCAAGATTACAAATCCCTACCCAAATTACAGGTAACTAGTACAATTCATCAACTATCAATCTATACTACTTAAAAAACTAAAAAGGATTTGATTTAGAAATCACCAAGTGGTAAAATTCATTACAAGGTTCAATCACAACTCAAAACATCGCTCCAAGAGTCCGAGGATGGAGATTCAATCAATAGACATCATTCTCAATGGTCACAATGCAGACATTCTCACAAAAAAATGCAATTCCGGGCAAAACTCTAGAGCTCTCAAGCACTACCAACAGCAAGTTCTTGTTTTCTGGGTTGCAATGCAAAAAACCCTAACCTCATTTGGACCCAAATGACAAAGATATGACCATTTTCTTGTACAGGGGAAAATCGGTTCATTTAGAACGCTCGTGACATTTCCTATATCACTATTAGATCTCGCCATTGCTTGAAGTCTTGAACCATAACAACTCGATCGACTTTAATTGGGCTGTTGGATCAGCCTGTGAAGAAGAGATTAATTCATTTGGAATCTTTACATAAAATATAGTACGTCGGCAATGGAGTTCAGTGCACCAAGCCATTCAAGACTCTAGCGAAGTTATCAAACACGTCACAGTTTTTCTGAAATGTGCAAATTAGCCCCCTCTGCTTTGTAAACTTATCTTGTCTTACCCTGCCCATTTTCAATGTCACATGCATTTGCAACTCTTTGAGACAATTTTCAGCAGTATTACTAACCGAGAGCTTAGGGGTGAAACAAAGCCGGGTTGGGCCGGGTTTATTAAAACCCTTGCTCAACCCTGATTCTTAGCTAAACCCAAGCTCAACCCGGCCCTAGGTCGGGTTGAGATATCTTAGGCATGCTCAGCCCATGCCCAACCCTACTGGGATGGCCTTGATTGACCCTGATCGGGCCAGGTTGGTCTTGGAATTTGCTAGGGCTTGGTTGGCCTTGATTTGCCTTGCCTTTTTTTTTGTCATGTATGTCAGTCTATGCATTCAAAAAATGAGACACATGTGATTGGGTATTGGTTTGTTTCATACTCAATTGACTATTAGACCTTTTTTGGTTTAAATAATTTAGTCAAATCTTAAATGTAAAATTTTCGTTCAATAGATAAATTATTATTTTTTTATTTTTATTTTTGGGATAAACCAATAGATAATTAGATACTAAAAATATTTGCAAATATAAACAATAAATTGTAAAGCATAACCTAACACAGGGCCGAGCCGGGCTGGACTTAACCCGAGACTTCAACCCTGGCCTAGTCTGACCCTGACCCCGACCCTGATCCAGGGCCTGAAAATTTCAACCCTAACCCACCCTTCGGGTTGAAAAATCCAGCTTAAGCCCCTGTTCAGACTCAGGGCGAATTCGGGCCGAAAGGGCTAAACTTACATCCCTAAGAGAGCTACAAGATTTTTATCTTTTTTCAGACATAGGATCGAACATCATGTGCAAGCTCGTGGACTTTTGAAAACTTTGAATTACAAAACGTGTAGACCACGGCCTTGCCACAAGGTGTTGGCCCGACATGCCACTCGCTCGCGTGGACCTCTGCTGGCATTACCGCCCAGCGCGCGGGAGGGCCCTGCCCCCGTGCCAACACAAGTGAAATTTCTAGGATGCCACGACCAGTACCATTGACCCTAGTAGCTGACCAAGGCATGCCAGTGCTCGGCCATGCCTCTGCCGGTTGACACTCTTGAGCCATGGTGACCCTTGTGCAATAGTGTAGCCTTATGAATGATGATGCTGCTCATGCTGCTGGGACTTGATACTGTCCATGCAATTATAATATAAACATCCATGCATCCATGAGTATGCTCATCATACATCTCTCATGCACTCATGCATACCATCTTGATATTCCATATCAAGCCATGCATCTCATTTGCAACGTGCATCTATGAAGTCATCTCCTCATACATGCCACTTCATCCCATGTCCACATGACCATGTTCCCAACAGCCGTAATCAAATATTCACCTCCCATGCACATATACATCATGATCGTGCTCCTTTTTATGTGGAAAAGGTCCGTATCAATAATTATGATCTTACGTATGGACAATTTCTCAATATCTTGTTCATTTGCGACAAAATATCGGTAAAATAAAACATGTTTTTTGGAGAGAGATACTATTTCACTAATCGAGTAAAAGATGCTTCATTATGTTGTATACTCTAAGTCCGTAAGTTCCCCGATGTCTCCTGAGAAGTTCAGGAAAGAACAAAGGCATACTTGAACCCATGACCACTTGGTCACAATGGAGCAACCTTACCATTGCACCAAGGTCCACCCTCTATTGACACCAATGGAAATGGTTGCACAAGCAATAAAGAGCTTGATGAAGCTCTACGCGACCTTGGCTTGTGGTTTGGGGCCTGGAGAGCCCGACATGCAATCGCCCATGCCAACATCGACCGTTACAGGTCAATCAAGGTGGATGTGGAGTTGATGCAGCTCTTCAACTATGCCCGAAAACGATGGGGAATCACTTTTACTTAATGTTAATTAGCCACTTGTATTGTACTCATATTTTTTTAGGTAAAGGTATTGTACTCATATTGTGTACTTGCAAAATGTAATATAGGTTTGTTATCTAATGAAGTTGGAAAGAAATAATCTCTAAAATTGGTGACTATCCATGATTGAGGAGATCTGGCTGAGGTAAAGGAAAAGGATTCTGTCCAGCTGTGGCGGGAGCTGGACCGTCCAGCCTTGCTAAATGATAGCAAAATCAGGGGTGTGGTGATCATTTCACAGGGCCCCACACGTTAAATGACCACCCCACCCCTGATTTTGTTGTCATTTAGTGGAGCTGGACCGTCCAGCTCCCGCCACGGCTGGACAGGAGCCAGGTCCAAAGGTAAAAGGTTCTCTAAAAGGTCGCAAAGCGACACTAGCATCCCCCCTCTCTCTCTCTCTTTTAAAATGGCCATTTTGCCCTACGAAAGAAACGGTGGTCCCGTATGCCGCTTGTTGAGAGAACCCTCTCCCTCAAAAATTATAAACTAAGGGAAGAGGTCGTCAGCAGCTCAATTGGAGGGTTGTTTGTTTCCTACACATTCAAGGTTGGATCTCTTTCCTTTGTGTTTTTTTATCCAAAGAAAATCTATTGAAGAAAGCCCCTAGGGAGGCGGGTACGAGAAATATCATAAAAAAGCTTAACAAGTAAGAAAGGTGGAGGGGAAGTTCACGATGACAAGCCTAAGGAGTGAACCCCTGAAGAAGCCAAAGCATCCGCAACGAAATTTCCTTCTTTGAGAGTGAGAAAACTCAACATGGGGAATCATTGAGGCAACGTTTTTGCAGTCTGAAATAATGTGAGCAACACGCCAAAGAATAGGGATTCAGATCTTCTACTGCGCGGGCTGCCGGTCCTACCGTGCTGCGTAGACACAAGGTGGCACGCATTGACCGCCTTACCTCTGCCCGAGCGCCTTGCCCGAGTGGGGGTAAGACGATCATTGCCTTGTGTCTACATAGCACAGGCAGGACAAGGCGCGCCGTAGAAGATCTACGTTGAAAGAATAGAGCCATTTAGTCCAAGGATGCAATTGATGACCATCAAATTGTCCCCTTCAATGATGATTCTCTGGATCCCCATCTGGACAGCTAGGCATAGGGCACACCGAATTGCCAAAGCCAAATAAGAAGTTTCCCATGTCATCTTTGCCAACGCCCCTATTTCAGCTGGACCATGATTACCATGACTAGAACCATCAACATTTATCTTAATTGTGTTCAATGGTAGAGGGAATCAGAAAATGTGACTAATGTTAGGACAACGAGAAGGCACCTTCTTACCATCCAAAAATTCCTTGGCAAACTGAATAACTTTATGAGCAAAGTGATTCTTAGGTTGCAGGTCTCTTTCCCATAATTACCCACTTTAAAAGCCAACAATGCGCATGTGGCAGATCAAATGAGGCCTTTTTTTTCTCCGAAAATTGTAAGATAAATTCGAGTCATCCATTTTTTAATTATTTTAGGATTAATCTAAGCTATTTCCACCCACTCATTTTTTTGGATTATCCCTTTACATCCTAACTTGTGTAACCCGGTCCTTCCTCCCCAGATAGAATTAGCTGTTAATCTATTATGTGCCTAATGGGTCGACCCACTCTAGTGTATGGATGCTAGATTGGGCTAGCTTGGTATTGGGATAGGTTAAAGGGCTTGATTTAACGCGTTCCATCAACTCTGAAAATTTTGACGTATCGACCAAGTACCTAACATTAATTGTCATGTGCTAGCATGGATCCCACCTGGGGGCTAAATAAAGGATAGTGCTCGGTCATGTTGGGTGATGTTTAGTTATCTTCTTTATTGGATAAAAGTCCATCATGTGTAAGGTCCATCGTGATTGTAGGCATTTATCATGTTAGTTTTTAATATGTCATAGGTATTGTGTTAATGGGCCTAGTCTTTAGGAGATTTGGGTGCCAAGTAGACTTAGCTGGTTATAAATATCATGTAATGAGTTGTTTTAAAGAGGGAAACGAATTTTAAACTCAAACCGTGTCTTTGCACGCGTAGGAGGAGAGACCCTTCCCTCGAAGAAGATTGAATTTTGTTGTGAACTAATCCAGGTTTGTAACATAATCAATGCCTCTTAGTTGCCTTACTCTCATGATTATTTTCTTTTCCTCATTCTCTAAAACCTATTGAATCTTCAAGAGTCTAAAGACCATTAGCTACTTATTATTATTATTAGTCAAATAACTATTTGGATCGAATGGATTATGTTTCAGATTATCCGAACTCAAATCTGAATGCCTCTAAACAGATATTGATATGAATCAATTTCGGATTTTTGAATATCCATTTACATCTCTACTTTCACATGCGACTGTTGCTGCCTGACAAAGTGAGGGAGCCACAAATAATGGTTATTTTCACCTTGAACTTGCTGTTGGTAGTGCTTGAGAGCTCTAGAGTTTTATAATAACATAAGAGAGAAGAAGAAATTATAATAACAAAAGATAGGAAGAAAACATTACACATGTGGTGAGTTCATCGGATTAAGTGTAAACATTTCAGAAGAAATTCTTTTACCTCCAGAGAGAGATGTTCAGGAATGGGTGGGTGTGATTTTGTTGTCCCAATGTGGAATAGGGCGGCAACCTGGAAGGAGTTCTGTCATTGTGAAACTGAATGATAGAATACATAGAACACCACAAAATCTCACCCAGTTGAAAGATAGAGGAACAGTGCAAATGACGGATCCGACCCCTCTACTTTCGCCTGCCCGGTACTTTCGTGCGTCCACACACACAAGGTGGGTGGAAAGTACCGCCTTACCCCTGTTCGGGCAAGGTGCTCGAGCAGGGATAAGGCGGTACATTCCGCCTGCCTTGTGTATGGGGCGCACGAAAGTACTACCCGCGGCGAACGTAGAGGAGTCTGATTCTACAAATGACACCGATTTCTACCTCTTGGTACTGTTCACTCCAGTACCAAGAGCGTAGATCATATAGAATTGACCACAAATTTGCAACATGTTTAAAAGTAAGAGAGAATTATCAATGAAATTGGAAGAGAGAGATACTAATAAAGTATCATACTAAATGTGCTCATTATGCATGATAAGGAAGAAGGAAATATTTTCCATACAAACACACATACAAAGAGACAAATAGACAGAGCTGGTACGTCGGGTGAAAGGTTGCAGCGGCAGAGAGGACGGCCGAAAGCAATGAGAGGGAAAATCGCAGTGGTATAGAGGTGCTCCGGGAGCAGTGAAAAAAGAATTTGGATCATCTATGGCCTGCCTGGCCATAACAGCCATAGCAACGTCCTAATGAGGCACGGTGTAATGATCGTCTTACCTCTGTCTGAGCAAGGGTAAGGCAGTCATTGCGCTGCGCCTCATTAGTGCGCTGCTATGGCTGCTACGGGCAACAGGCTGTAGACGATCCAGACTTGTGAAAAAAGAGACCGCAGCAGCAGAGAGGTCGGGCAGGAGCAATGAGAGAGGAGATCGCAGAGGCAGAGCATTCGCAGTAGGTAGAGAGGTGGCAACGGTATTCTCAGTCCAGGGACAGTGAGAGAGAAGATTGAAAGAGCTTTGTGAGAAGAGAGTTGAGAGAGGGAAGGTTAGCCCACAGGCAACGGGCGGGAATTGAAATAGGGTTTGAGATTTAATCGTTGGAAACCTAATATTTTCAACGGCGTTTATAAATAAATGCTATAATAGAGAGACATATAACAATGTTTCCTTAACAAACGTCGTTAATAAACTATATCCGTAAATATACTACGGCTTGTCTTCATATATGATGGCATTTGTAGACAAAACGCGGTGGAAGCTTTAAATATGACGGCATTTTTATAGTAACGCAGTGAAATCTTTAAATATGACGGTGTTTTTATAGAAACGTCGTAGAATCTCCATATATGATGGCGTTTTAAAATAGCACCGCGATATCTATACTGACAATGCCACCATTGCATCATTTTCTAATAGTGACGCGTACACAAATTTCGGTAACCAGTTTCGGTTTTGATTTTGACACTCTTAACTATCTATCGTGCCTTTAACATCAGATATCAATAAAAAAAAATTCCCAAATATCCAAAAGAATGGAATGACAGCTAGTATACATAACCAATCATTATCCACAATAATGTTAGAAACAAAAGTATTTCCTTTTTTTTAATGAAAGAAACAAAAGTATTCCTTGGAACACCAGACCCATGACGGATATTCTCACCAAAACTGTAGATTAAAATACTATAGAGATGTCAAGGATCAAGCCAGAAAAGAGTATTAGCACCATTACCAATCTCATATACCATGTTGCTCATCCAAACATCTGTATTTAAGAATTTTATTCCAAACATAAAATCAGATGATTTCTTGACAGCCCAAATAAAGTCCACTCTCAAATATCTAGACTAAACCTAGTTAACCCACAGGCTAAAGCTAGGGTTCATAAACCTCAACCAAGACAAGCTAGGGATGTCAATTTGGCCCGGCAAACCTGAGCCTGCCCTAACCCATCCTGAGCCCAAACAGGGCCTTGACCAGGTTTTTCAGCCCGCGGGATTGGGTTTAAATTTTACTTGACCATGATAGAGCTAGGCCGGGCTTGGGTTAAGACTTCGGGCAGAGCCCAGCCCTACCCAACCAGGCCCTGTATTAATTACAATGTATAAAATTATAATGTATAAAAAGAAGTAAAAAAATTCTATTCAATATTCACAACTAACCTTCAATTCAGGGTCAATCAGGGCAAACCCGATCAGGTCTAGCCTAATCACAGTGAGTTAGGGTTAGGTCGGGCCTAGCTAGGGTAAACCTTTGCAGGTTGGGCCTGTGTCGAGGGTTTGTTAGGCCCTGACAGGACCAGGGTGGGCTTGGGCCGACTTTAAGGCCCCTAGGGTTGGGCTGGGGTTTTAACAAGTCCAACCCAACCCGACCCGTTGACACTCCAAAGATAAGCTTAATCTTTTCAAATTAGATTAATTAGGTGCATAACACATATAAACATGTATACAATAAATGTATGTTCTAGGAAGGCCGGTTCTGGGAGTGTAACATCTTCCCCAATAGTAACTGACACTTACCCAGTGATCTAGGGTAGGCCTGTCATTGAGTTTGGAGTTAATTTAGTGGCCCTCCTCCATAGGATAGACACCATTTGCAGGTCCTAGATCCTAATTAATCTAGGTGGTGACTCCCCTTTTTCGTGGTCTACCCTACTGCGATGTGAGAAGGTATCATTGCAAAGTGCCAAACAGTAGTCCATGATCCCAACCCTAGGTGTGCTGATCAGATTTTAATCCAACACACCTACAATAAGAGGTAATTTGAATCTTCAAACCTTAAAATACAACTAGTAATCTTGCTCATGAAGTTGATGAATGTATTATATTTTATTTTAATTTTTTGGGTAAGATGAATATGCTATATTTGGAACCATGCATGGCCCGCTCCACATAGTTTTGATGATGAAAAATATATAGAAGCTATGTATCTTGATCGAAAGGTGTACAATTAGGCTCTATCTTCTCCAAAGATAGATAGAGAAATAATTTTTATTTTTATTAATAATAGAAGATTTTCACAAGATGATAATTCCGATTTGAATATGGAAATCTATCAAGAATCAAAATAATTTACCCATGGTGATTTACAATCTAATAGTTCTTGGAAGGGAATCAATCACACTTTATTATTAGCCATGGATCTTGCCAAAATCTAGATTTATACAGATTTTTGCCACCCAAATGAGCCATATATAGAGATTTGCAATCTTAATCTAATTTATTAGAAAGAAAATATCATTTCCACACAAAAATGAGAGAGTCTTGGTCATTATTTAAGGGACGCATGCCACTGGTGGGGCTACATTGGTAGCAGAGCAAGATAGCTAGATCACCTCGATCAACAACATCTCAAGATGAAGAAAACTTTCTCAGTACTTATCCTTCTTGTGGTGGCCATGACTGTTTTGTTTGAGTCTTCTTCTGAAGCTGCTACTGATCTCTCCGATGAGTCGTTATTCACTGTATCTATCACCAATGAACTCGGCAATGACTTAAATCTGAATGTTCATTGCCAATCCAATGATACTGATTTGGGTAAGCATCTGCTTCCATTTGACAAGGTGTACAGTTGGAATTTTAACGTTAAAGACCAGACTACAGTCTTCTACTGCGATTTGGAATGGGGAAACAATGTTCATGCTCATTTTGATGCGTTTGTGTTTTCAAGAGATTATTTTCAAGTTTCTTATGGTACACGCGCTTGGTGGGCGAAGGTTGATGGCGTGTATTCTGACACCCCTGACGGCCTTAAGTTATTTTACAAGTGGTCCACCTAGTTTCTTTCTTTCTTACTTCGTTAATTAATATGTATTAGTCTTGTTCTTAAGGATTAAACATCCTTGTTTATGCTAGATAAGACTTATAAATAAAACTGTGATCCATCAGGATGATGGTAATAATGATTATTAAATTGTGTATCTCATGCATTTAATCTCTTTTCTTTTCTTTGTTTTTTTGGTTTTTCTCCCCATAGTTTTAATATCAACTTACTGCACAGAAGAGAAGAAAAAATATACACACACAGGCAATAGGCATACAAGCTATCGATCTTTATCCCCTCAGGTTCCTTGCTCGGTACAGTTTGTATGGTTCCTCTCAAAAGGGGGACTGAAATGGCCACCTTACCCCCTACTTGAACACAATGCCTAGGTGGGGTCCACCTCCCTCTTATTAGAGGGCACTAGGGAACTGTACTGGGCAGGGAACCTAAGAGGATAATTTTCCTATAAGATACTAAGGGTGTCAATCAACAGTTTCAGTGTGAGTTTCTGGGAAGCCAAAACTGAACCAAAAAGGACTGCTCAATTTCGGTTCGGGTTGGACTCACGTTCAATTTGGTTTATGGTATCGGTTTCAATTTGGTTCATTTTGGTTTGCAAAACCGGATATAGACTGGTTTTGGGTAGGGATTAGTTAGGGATATAAATGTCATTTTTCTATGTTTGATCGTTTTTATATGTGTTCCGCACCCCATTTAGGGATATAAATGTCATTTCTCTAATTATAATGAAAAATTCTGGAAAAATAAGAAAAAATATTTTCATGCATGACATGCTGTTTTCGAATGTTTTAGGATGTTTTCATATGCATACTTGACCATCATGCTTGATAAATATGCATAAAAAGTCATTTTTGCCCTTCGGGGGCATTTTGATAATTTACCAAATGTGGGCCTAGACTATCATTCTGGAAATATCATTTGGTGTGTTCAATCATTTTAGGATGTTTAACATCTTTCGATGCCTACAATGATCCTAAGTGTCTTTTTAACACTTTTACCATTTTGCCCTTAGGGGCATTTTGGTCATTTTGCGACCAAACCTTGTTTAGGACTCCGGAAAGGCTCCTACTACTTTTTCTGCATGTTTTAACATTAATAAACATGTTTTAAGCATAAGTCAGCATTTTCATGAATTATCATGCATTTTCTATACGTTTGCCATAACAGGGGTGTTTTGGTAATTTTTACCACCTCACATTTCCTTAGCATTTCATATGCTTTTGATGATACAAATGCATGATGTTAATGTTCTTAAATCATGTTTTGCTTATTTACAGCATTTAAATATGATTTCATGCCTTTGTACATATTTTGGCTCTTTAGTGGCATTTTTGTAATTTTGGCTATTTTGGCCTATGAGCTGTTTTGCTTATCAATGGTTGTCCTTCTCCATGATATAATTAAACTTGGTTTTCTTTTTTACAGTCAACCATGTTTTTGACCATAGAGTTAGGCTTTCTAATTTAGGTAAAATCCATTATTTAGCTTAACTAGGATACATAATGTACATAATCATCTAGCCTAGTGATAGTAATTAGGATTAAAATATTAATCTTAATTAGCCCAATTAGGTTCATAAATTTCAATCAAAATAATCGAAAAATCTTCAAAAAAATTAATTTAATTAGGTGCATAATATGTATAACACAATAGTACACAACAGAGTTTGGTCTAGGAAGATTGGCCATCGGCTGGGCGGTTGCTGGGTGCCTAACACCTTCCCAGCCCGTAACTTGACGCTTAACCAGAGATCTGGGGTAGACCATCCATTGAGTCATTGGATTTAATTTAGCGCCCCTTCTGTGAAGGAGGGGCACCATTCATGGGTCTTAGACCCTAAATCTAGGTGGCGACTCCCATTTTCCTTCTTCCCCTCGGGTGCACGCCAGCAACCCTCCGTCCGCTGCGCCGACAATGGCGACTCCACTGGAGACGGAGGGTCGATGGCGTGCACCCGGGGGAAAGAAAGAAATGAGAAAATGGGAGTCGCCACTTAGATTTAGGTTCTAGGACCCATGAATGGTGCCCCTCCTTTGCAGAAGGGGCGCTAAATTAACTCCAATGACTCAATGGATGGTTTGCCCCAGATCTTTGGGTAAGTATCAAGTTACGGGTTGGGAAGGTGTTAGGCATCCAGCAACCGTCCGACCGATGGCCGGTCTTCCTAGACCAAACTTTGTTGTGTACTGTTGTGTTATACATGTTATGCACCTAATTAAACTAATTTTTTGGAAGATTTTTGATTAACTTGATTGAAATTTATGAACCTAATTACGCTAATTAAGATTAATGTTTTAATCCTAATTACTATCACTAGGTTACTAGATGATTATGTACATTATGCATCCAAGTTAAGCTAATTAATGGATTTTACCTAAATTAGAAAGCCTAACTCTGGTCAAAAACATAGTTGACTGTAAAAAAGAAAACCAAGTTTAATTATATCATGGAGAAGGACAATCTAATAAGCAAAACAGCTCATAGGCCAAAATAGCCAAAATTACAAAAATGCCACTGAATGGCCAAAATATGTACAAAGGCATGAAATCATATTTAAATGCTGTAAATAAGCAAAAAATGATTAAATAACATTAACATCATGCATTTGGATCATCGAGAGCACATGAAATACTAAGGAAATGTGGGGTGGTAAAAAATTACAAAAAATGCCCTTGTTATTGCAAACATGCAGAAAATGCTTGATAATTCATGAAAATGCCGACTTATTGTTAAAGCATGTTTATTAATGTTAAAACACGCAGCGAAAGTAGCAAGAGCCTTTCTGGGCTCCTAAACAAGGTTTGGTCACAAAAAGACCAAAATGCCCCTAAGGGTAAAATGGTAAAAGTGTCAAAAAGACACTTAGAATCATTGTAGGCATCAAAAGTGATGTGAAACATCCTAAAATGACTAAACACACCAAATGATATTTCCATAATGATAGTCTTGGCCTGCATTTGGTAAATTACCAAAATGCCCCTGGAGGACGAAAATGACTTTTTATGCATATTTATCAAGCATGATGGTCATGTATGCATATGAAAACATCCTTAAACATTCTAAAACAGCATGTCACGCATGAAAACATTTTTTTCTTATTTTTTCAGGATTTTTCATTATAATTAGAAAAATGACATTTATATCCCTAAATGAGGTGGGGAACACATATAAAAACGATCAAACATGCATGACAGTGGATAATGATTCCATAAAATCAAGCATAATGAAATATGCATCCCATAATTTTTTTATGCATTTATACTATTTTTAATATTTTCTGAAATGCTGAAAAAGAAGGGAAAACAAAGAAAAATACAAAATCCCCATCACAGATCCGAATTGGATCAAACCAGAGCCCACACCCACTAATCAAAACATGATATTTAACATGGTCATAACACTTTTGTCCAAATACCCACCCACATGTTCAGATTTTACATAATCCGAAATTCTTCACAGGGGCAAAAATGTCACAAAAACCATGATTTGGAGCTTGAGAAAATTAATGAATATCAAACATAGTGGTAAACATCATCCCTGAAAATTTAAGAATTTTATCACCCTTGAATTATTTTTAACATTTTTATAACTGAAAAATGACCTCTTTATGTAAAGAAAATCAAAGAAAATATATATAAATAAATAAAAATTATTTACAAATACCCCTGAAGTGTGGAAGGGCCTGGGATCAGCTTGGGTAACCTTATTTGGCCGCAAAGTGTCACCGGAAACCTCCAAAAGCTGCTCCAAGTGTGGTTGCTCCAAATGGCAAAAGTTGTGAACAAGGGGTATTTATGGAGTTTTATGTGAATAATGAGGCTTAATATATCGATGAAAAAACCATGGATTGAAAGAGGAGATCAAGGACTACAAGAAGGTAATTTTTTAATAGAAGAAAAAACCATGGATTGAAAGAGGAGATCAAGGACTACAAGAAGGTAATTTTTTAATAATTTTATGTCTTCTTAAACTTTCCAAAACACAGCCTATTTATAGGCAAAAATGTGTTCGATGAAAAGACTAAATGAACCCTGGGCATTGAAGGCAGGTTGACAAAAAAGGGGGTTGGGGCAGGCGGGCTTGACTTGCGCGCTTAGCGTGCCTGCAGGCTGCGGCCAGGTGCATGGCCATGGGCTGTGCACCTGGGCCTTGGGCCTTGTAGCCCCTGCCGACAAGGCTAGGCTGGGTTGGCTGGGTTGGTCCGGGTCGGGTTAACCCGGTCTGACTCGGTTCAGTAAACTTTTTTTTAAAATATTTTTATAAAAACCTTTTAAAGATTCCATTTTAAAGGTTCCACATTCAAACATCAATATCTTTTGATCCGAATGGCCGATTTTGACACGCCACATATCGACGTGAACCTCTTGATATGTACCTTCCATCTGTTAGGATGATGGGGTTAGATTTCACCGAAAATGGCACAGATACCGAAAAAAGTACAAAAATGATTTTTCACACCGATCACGGGCCAAATGATACCGGAATTGCACGAAATTTTACTTGTAAGCACAACATGACCAAATCAGGTCATCTAAATAATTTTGGGTCACATCGGGTGGGTCGGATACCAAGAACCATGCTAGGGGCAAAACGGTCATTTTTACAAAAGTTAGCCGATTTGGCCGAAACTTTACGTGAAAGCTTAATATGACCGAATGAGGTCGTCCAAAGTATTTCGGCCTAAATCGGGTGGTCCAGATACCGAGAACCGTGCCAGGGGCAAAACAATCATTTTCAGAAAAGGTGTTGGATTTGGGTGAAACTTCGAATGTGGACTTAAAATGGTTAAATATGGCTACGTTAAGGGTTTAGGCTCCATTTGGGACAGTTTGGTTACAAAAAGTGGGGTAGGGGTAATTTGGTAATTCTTACCATTCAGTCACCACACAAGTTACGTCCTTGACCATCATTGCCAAGACATACTTCCAAGGTGTCAAAATGTGGTGTCTACAACTGGGCCTCGATCGAGGGTTTGTTAGGCCTTGGCAGGACCGGGCTAGGCTTGGGCCGACTTTAAAAACCCTAGGGTTGGGTTGAGATTTTAACTAGCCCAACCCAACCCGGCCTGTTGACACCCCTAAGATAAGCTAAATATTTTAAAATTAGATTAATTAGGTGCTTAATTGTATAAACACGTATACAACAAATGTATGGTCTAGGAAAACCGGTTCCGGAAGGGCGTTCTGGGGGGTGCCTAACACCTTCCCCAAACGTAATTGACACTTACCCAGTGATCTGGGGTAGACCTGTCATTGAGTTTGGAGTTAATTTAGCGCCCCTCCTTCAATGCAGGGATATCATTAGCGGGTCCTAGATCCTAATAATCTAGGTGGAGACTCCCCTTTTCCCTAGTCCACCCTATTATGTGAGAAGGTGCCATTGCGAGGTACCAGACAATAGTCCATGCTCCTGACCCTGGGTGTGCTTATTGAATCTTCATCCAACACACTTACAATAAGAGGTAATTTGAATCTTCAAAAATTATCTTCAAACCTTAAAATACAACAACTAGTAGTCTTGCTCATGAGGTTGATGAAGATGCTATATTTGGAACCATGGCCCACTCCACATAGTTTTTGATGATGAAAAATATATAGAAGCTATATATATATATGGCTATGAGATAAGGAGCAACTATGATCTTGAAAGGTTTACAAGGCTCTATCTTCTCAAGGATAGATAGAGAAATAAATTAATTTTTTATTAATAATAGAAGATTTTCACAAGATGATAATTCTGATTTGAATATGGAAATCTATCAAGATCATTTACGTATGATGATCACAATCTAATAGTTCTTGGAAGGGAATCAATCACAGTTTATTATTAGCCATGGATTTTGCAAGATATGGCTGGTGAAAATTTTCCTGGTTGGAAAATAGACATTGATGTACCATAGTACTTGACCAAAATCTAGATTTATACAGATTTTTGCCTCCCAAATGAGAGAATTCCATGTATCTATCATCAATGACCTCCGCAATGGCATAAATCTGAATGTTCTAAGTCAATCCAAAGATAATGATTTGGGTGAGCATTGGCTTCGAATTGGCCAAAACTTCAGTTGGGGTTTTAAACTGAACATTTGGAAGACTACACTCTTCTACTGCGATTTGCAATGTGGAAACAATGTTCATAGTCATTTTGATGTGTTTGTGGTTTCAAGAGATGGTGATAGATGTGATGATACTTGCTTTTGGTGGGCTAGGGTTGATGGCTTGTATTCTAGCACCAATGGAGATACCACCCCTAAGTTATTTTACAAGTGGTCAACCTAGTTTCTTACTTTGTTAATTAATGTATTGGTCTTGTTCTTAAGGATTAAACATCCTTGTTTATGATATATAGACTTAAAAAATAAAACTATGGTCAGGATGATGGTGATGGTTGTTATTGGTGAAGCCTGATTTCGGTCTAGAATGTGCGGTTGAGATCTTCGGAGGGTCATTTCGGCCTCAAAATGATCTCGGTTTGTTAAAAATGGCGTACGTCACCGCTAGAGGCAATGGGTTGTGTTGGCCTCCTCGAGACCTTCGAAACGGTATATTTTGGGATATATGTTATGTTTTGGTCCGACCCTATCAAGTTTAGCAATTTCTAGGTCCAGGGGCATTTCTATATTTTCTCGGGTTAGGGCTTTTCTATAAAGTGTCTTTATCTCTTTGAGAGGTGAAAGTGAAATCTAAGGGTTTGTAACATTTTCAGAGACACAGTGAAATTCGTTCTGTTGCTCGGCCGTGGATGTAGCTTCCCATCTTGGGGGTGAACCCCATAAATCCTATGTGTGTGTGTGCTTGTGTTCTTATCTGTTTTTCGTATTTCTTCTGCAAATCACCATTTTTTGGCTTTGTTTTCTTAACAATGGTTTTTAAATTGTGCATCTCATTCACCTTATTATAGTGATAATTTTTTTTCTTTTTCTTTTTCTTTTTTCCCAAATAGTTTTAATATCAATTTTTTTTGGGGTAAAATATCAACTTATTGCATAGAAGAGGAGAGGGACTATACAAACATAGCCAACAGACATACAAGCTACTAAGTGTTGGGGAATCCAATGCCCGTCCGACCTTGGCTCGGGTGGAACGATGCGCACTGGCTGGTGTGCAATAAGGAAATAAAGTTGTATTTTCTCTCACAAGACATCTTTTGTGGGATTGGCAAGCGCTTGATCCTACAATTGGTATCATTGGCAAGTGTTTGATCCTACAATTAATATCAGAGCAGGTGGTCGTGAGTTTGAGTCTCCCCGCGTGCGACATACTGCAGAGTAGATTGAACTTGTGAGTGGTCCCTGAGGGTGCATTGGGGGGGATTGTTGGGGAATCCAACGTCCACATAGACTTCGGCTCGGGCGGAGCGATGCACGCTGGCTGGTTTGCAATAAAAAAATAAAGTTGCACCTTCCCTCACAAGACGTCTTTTGGGAGATTACAAACGCTTGATCCTACTCTAAAGGTGTCTCTTATGAGGTTCGTTTCGGATTTGTTTTGGATTTTTAGGTTTCAGTGTGAGTTTTGGGGAAATTGAAACTAAACCAATAAGGACTGTTCGGTTTCACTTCAGGTTGGACTCGAGTTCGATTTGGTTTATGGTATCGGTTTCAATTTAGTTCAGTTTGGTTTGAAAACCGGATATAGACTGGTTTTGGGTAGGGATTAGGTATGGTTTTTAGGGTTTGGGAGTCGATTTCAGTATTCGGTTCCAGTTCAGTCCTATCAGTCGGGTCAATCGGTGGCACGTTGGTTTAGCCCAATCGAGCGAAAACAGAATGGTGCTCTAACTCGTAAACCAAAGACGAACCGATAAGGAATCTGTTTCAGTTTGAATTGGGCTCGATTGGGTCGGGTTAGGCTGGTTTGACCAGTTCGGTTTAGGTTTTGACACCTTTACAAGCTACCTCTCATAGGGTCAACCTCACGGGTTGAAAAGGCACATAATTTTTTTTAGCCCTAATATTATCTGGGACCTGGTGAATCCTTTAAATTTTATTAAAATATAAAACCAATAAGAACAAAGGGAAAGGGAGAGACATAATCCGCCTTACCCAAAAAAAAAAAAAAAAAAAAAAAAAAGGCATAGAAACAAAACCTGTCTAATACAATAATACCCTACAATAGCAAAACGTGGGACAAGAAATAGGGTACTCTTGAAATTGACACATAAATGTAGTGAAATTGCACTTAGTGTTAGACTTGCTGTCACCGTGACAGCCGGTGGAAATCTCCCTCCCCACAGTCCCCTTCCCTGCTCTCTCTCTCTCTCTTTTTGGCAAAAAGGTCGCCGTACATCCTTAAGAATTAGTTTGGGGAATGTTCTTCTCTCATTTCCGTCAATTTTACCAAGAAAAATTTGAACCGTAAAAATATATGAGTCTGTTTAATTAGTGTTAGACTTGTTGTCACCGTGACAGTCGGTGGAAATCTCCCTCCCCGCAGTCCCCTTTCCTGCTCTCTTTCTCTCTCTCTCTCTCTCTCTCTCTCTTTTTATCTGATCTCGGCGATGACATTGCAGAGATATATCATTTCAATCCCTCTATCTCTTCTCTCCTCTTCCCTAACCCTCTCAATCTCTCTCTGATTTATGTTGTCTTCTCTCCTCTACCGTAACCCTCTCTCTCTCTCTTTCTACCAGGTCCTCGATTGGAAGTTGCCTCGCAAGGTGGAGTGCTACCCCATGGAGTGGTGATTTACTGTTAAAGCAAATGTAAGAAGTACTATTTAAGGGACAGACTACAGTCTGCACTTTTAACTTCCATGAGTATGAAGTGGAGGGCTTGTACCAAAGACTGGAATCATAACTCTTTCTGACAACTTGGATTCTTTCTTTTTTCTCTACTTTCTTATTCAGAAATCAAGTCTATTTGATTCTCACTTCTTTTATTTCAGTCCTTTTCAGTAGATTTTTTCTTTCAAGACTTTATGTTGCTGCTCTCACAAGTCACAAACCAGAACTTTGCTAAAAGTTCCTTGGACTTTTGGTCCAGACTCCAGACTAGGCGTATTCAGAGTGAAACTACTTCTGTTATTGCCATACATCCTAATATTTTAATGTTGGAAATGATTGTGAGATCACAATGGAGAATGGTGTGCTTGTATTAGAACTCATAAACTATGGAACAGAGAAGCAGAACAATATCAAACGGATCTTCATTATTCTTTCATGCTCATTGATTACAAAGAAGGGGCCTAATATATATAGGCCTATGAGAAACTACTTACCTGTAATAGTAGGTATATATATGGGTGAAGGAATCCACATGTTGAAAACTCAATCACCCATAATACACATTCCAAGAATAAATGATTACAATATGATATTATACTATTCATGGAAGATTGAGAGAGATACAATTGAAGATTGCATAAGATTATGAACTTCATTCCTAATATAACTAAACTACTTACCTAAAATACTGTCGAGATGAGGATGGTAGACCCTTCTCATTTCTAATACTAATATATTCCTAATATATCTCTAATAGCTTGAAATAGGGGCATAGGTAGGGTACAGAAACATTAGAAAAAGAATGTTTATGGTTGCTTTTAAGGGTTTGCTATCTTCATTTTATAAGGATACCAATGCCATTTGAAACCAAAAAGGTTGCCTTTACATATGACTAAAAGTCTAAAACCACTATTTACATGTCAGTTCATGGTGCAACTTCCCTCCTGGTCAGCCTCTCTGATACATTTTTGAGGATCATACTGTGTTCACTTAACCACACTTCAGGTCATCCAATGCAGCACTATCCTGACAAGGAAGATCAGGTTTGCAAATAGTGACCAATCCCCATCTCGCTTCAATAGGAGATGCTGACTTGAGAGGGAAGAGGGGTGGGGGAGGGGGTTGAATATCTAATCATTGGCTCTGTCAGCCATCCCACTCCATCCTTCTGCTTTTGGATTTATACTAAGATTGCACTATTAGAAAACATGTAACTATGTTGCAGTTCCTGGTTCCATCAGAAGTAGAAGGTGAGAAACAGATGTAACAGAACCAGAGAATGCAAAAAAGAAGAAAATATGAATTTTAATCTTCCCATCCTGCCATGAGCTTATTGTCTCACAAAACAAAATCCAAGAAAAGGGAAACTATAATAGTTGGGGAGAGTAAAACAAAAAACAAAAAAAATACAGCTACAAAATCTCACACTGATAAAAATTGCAAAGATGTTTACACTATCTACTTTGGGTCAAACCCCTTATGCTGCTTCTGCTAGCTTATTCTTCTTCTTTATCTGCTTCTTCTTCTTTCTTTTGTATAATACATTCACATAATAACAACATTTTTGTTGTAAGTTCCTGCTTCTTGAGTACTCACAATAGAATTCTCTAAGGCACGAATCAACTGCTTCTTCTAAGCATGAAAGAATGACTGGCCTTTCTTCTTATGAGAAATTCCATACAGATGACATAAAGGTCTTAATATAACCATCCATTAAGGGCAACTTTGTATTGAATTTAGCTGACATAATGTATTGGTTCCGGTCTGATGGGAGAGCAGTTGATCTGTTCTTGCTGACTTAAGAAATGAGTTCTTGGGAAATCTAGCAATTTCAGTTTTTTCTAAAATAAATACACACTATATATATTTCTCAAATTAATGGGTTTAGTATATTCCTTGTCTTGTCTAAATTAGACTTTAGCATAAATTTTATTATGTATGTTTGTTGTTTGGAGCTGTTTATTGAGGAGAATGTAATGGAAACAGGAAATAGCTTAAATTTGTATTTTGTTGTAGTTATGAGGTTAATTATATCTTATTGTTTTTTTTTTGAAAGCTGGCTGAAGAACAAAGGACCTCAACATACTAAATTAATCGGCCTCAAGATAAATGGAACAGGATACTGAACTTTTCTGCTTCCATATAAGTTGATAATCTCTCAGACTAAGCATCAATTTGTTTAAATTTATAAGGGGCTAAAGTCTCAATTTTCTCAGCTGGTGATCCTGATTCTTGATATTATTCTGATTGAGATATGAGCGGTATTTGTTGGACGTGTTTGTGCTTGTAGTTGTTATTGCCTGCTAGTTCATTTAAATGGATCTTCATGTTCGGTTCTTATATTTGAGGCATTAATCATACAACTTTTAATCTTCGTACTTTTAATTATAACATTGATCTTAAGTAATGAATTGTGTTGGGTTTCATGGAGTAACCTATTTGATGTTCTATGGGATTCGTCTTGATTTTGGTGTTCAAAATTATGAGTATGATGTGGCTTTCACTCCAAGCATGAAATGTCTCAATGACAAATTAGCAGGATGGGCTAACTTGCTCTATGACCGTGGCATTTTTTTTTATTTTTTGCTAGTTTTAAATTTATGTTGAGGCCTTGTTCTATAATGGAAAAGCATCGAGTTTATTCATTTCTAGTTTGATTTATTTGACTCTTAAATTTTTTTTTAACTGTCTATTGTTCTTATTCAATCATAATTGCTCCCATTTGTTTTCTTATTTGTGAGTCTTTAGCTCAAATTGGTAGAACACTTGGGGATTCCCCAAGAGATGGTGATTCGAATCCATGAAGACTCATTGAATTTTTGTATAACTAATGTTATAAATTCTAATGGCATGACTGCAAAAATGGACAAAAATGTTGATAACTCATTGGTGGTTTTATTTATTTTTTTAATTTAATAAAAGAGGGAGTGTCGTAGGATCCATTTCGACTTGATTATCGATTTTTGAACTGATGCAGTTTTTGGTTTGGTTTCAGATCACGTCAACTATAAGCCCAATTGAACTGTACCGATTACTTAGGCACCGTTTGATAACGTTACTCGTGTTTCTGTTCCGTTTTTCACCAAAAACGTTTTTTAGTGTTTTTTGTTGCAGAAACATGTTTCTGAGTTGCAAAATGGTGTTTGAAAAACTTGTCATAGAAATGTATATATTCAGAACACTTTTGTACTGTAAAGGTGTTTGATAAAACCTGTTTCTGCAATAGTTTTGTAATATTTACTATAAATGCCAGAAATTCCATTAATATAATAATCCATATAAAATCAATGATTTTAGAACATTAAAAATTATTAAAATCCAAATAAAGTGTATATTAAAAAAAAGAGACACACATTGTGTATGGATTTTACAGTTTTCCCCTACCTCTGAGTTGGAAACTCAAGGAAGTGACTCGTTGAGGAATTCACCTCATGGAGGACTTGGTGGGTTAAGGCCCTAAATACAAAGAATATCTATCAACCCAAGCATATATTTCTTATTAGTAAGATAAAGACAAATAGATAATTACTTTCAACAATGTGGTAACTTTGGAATTTTTATATTGCTTTTAAAAGTGATAACTGGCATTCCTCAAGTAACCGATGCCCAAAAATCAGCAGGATGAACTAAAGGGTTTCCAATGGATCAAAAAGCACCACGTTAGCAAGGAATTCCACAGCCCAAAAGTCAATTTAAAAATAAAAAAGCACCACATAAGCATGGATTCAGTAACTAATTAATGTTCAACCAGGAAAAAAAGCCAAATTTGCTAAACTAGTTTTTAGATAGTCAGAGAATTCCATTATCTCATAAGTATCCAACATTCATTCTAAGTTTCTTAGCTCTATCAATTCAATAGGTTGCATATCAACGACCTATGAGGCCAAAAGGATCCTGATCAAGACCAAAAGCCAACTTTTCTCAAATTCTGCCTTTGAGACACCTGATTCTGTTTCTTGTTGAAGTTCAGCAAGAAATAAAAACCACATTCATACCCTAACAAGTATAGCTTCAGCCAAACATTTCAAAAAGTTGATTTCACTTTTCTTTTTACAAGTTTTTGTAAGTTGAAACACTTTTATGAATTTTTACACGAAATGGTAAAAACAAGATTTTGTTGTTTTTACAATAACGGCTTTTTGGTCATAAACTGTTATAAATTTTAGGGTTTTTTACAATTACCATCCCAAAAACTTTCATATCTACTATTACCCTCCTAAAAACTTTCAAACAACTGTTACCCTCCCCTGTTGCATACTAATAACTCAGTGACCCCCACCATTATAGACCCGTAACGGAGGGGGTTAGTAGTGATACTATGTCGTTGTCACAAAATTTGTAGGACGAAAATGCCCTTCGTCCAAAGTGAAATTTTTTACAATTATCACCCCATAAACTTTCATATCTACTATTACCCCTCCAAAAACTTTTAAACAACTGCTACCCTCCCCTGTTGCATACTAATGACTAAGTGACCCCCACCGTTACAGACCCGTAACGGAGGGGGTTAGTAGTGATACCGTGCCGTTGTCACAGAATTTATAGGACAAAAATACCCTTCATCCAAAGTGAAATAAAACAATCTTCAAAGGGTTATACCTTCACTTCCTCTTCACTTCACTTATTGCAGCAAACCGGAGGAAGAAGAACTTCGTCAGCGGCTGAAACATCGCCTGCTGAAGAAGTTCATCAACGCGATCTAAACAAGCAGCAATGGATTTCTCGCCAGCTAAGGAATTCCAATCCCTGGATGTAGAGAGTAATTCATCAATGGTGTCGAGGAAGGCTGAGGCATCGGCGAAAACAAACCAAATGGGCTGATCAGCCGAAACATACTGAGAGATTTGACGATCAAGAGATTTCAGAGTTTGCTCCAAGGCAGCATAACTTCGAAGATCGTCGCTGTTGATCTTCTCAGACAACTTCTCTCTGGAGAAGCGGCCATCGAAGGAGAAGAACAACTGAGGGGGTTAGTAGTGATGCTGTGCCATTGTCATAGAATTTGTAGGACAAAAATATCCTTCATCCAAAGTGAAATAAAACAATCTTCAAAGGGTTATACCTTCACTTCACCCATTGCAGCAAACCGGAGGAAGAAGAACTTCATCAGCGGCTGAAACATCGCCTGCAAAAGAAGTTCATCAACACGATCTAAACAAGCAGCAATGGATTTCTCGCCAGCTAAGGAATTCCAATCCCTGGATGTAGAGAGTAATTCATCAATGGTGTCGAGGAAGGCTGAGGCATCGGCAGAAACAAACCAAATGGGCTAATTAGCTGAAACATACTAAGAGATTTGACGATCAAGAGATTTTAGAGTCTGCTCCAAGGCAGCATAACTTCGAAGATCGTCGTTGTTGATCTTCTCAGACAACTTCTCTCTGGAGAAGCGACCATCGAAGGAGAAGAACAACTGAAGAATGTCATCAGCCATGGTCTCGGTCCGGCCAAGAATCTTAGCAATGTGGTGAGCCACAGCGATGAGTTTGTCTTCACCATTTTTAGCCATTAATGTCATATGATTCAATCCAAATTCTCTCTCACCTAAGGCAATAACCACACCACTGAGATTAAGAATGAAAGAGGGATAAGGTTTTCTCTACAGATTTGGCTTTGAAAACGGTAATCAAGAGAAGAAAAGGTATCTGTGGCGAAGTGTTTGATATGGATAGGGAGACAAGAAGATGAAGAAGATGAGATAATAAAGGGTTTTGGTTCTCCTTCAAGGAAAGTAGTTTCTGTGAAAGAGAGTAGCTATACTAGTAAATCATCCTAATTCCTATGGAGGGGCAAGTCGTTGAGACGAAGAAAACAAAAAAATAACCCTTTGAAGATTGTTTTATTTCACTGGACGAAGGGCATTTTCATCCTACAAATTCCGTGACAACGACACAATATCACTACTAACCCCCTCCGTTATGGGTCTGTAATGGTGGGGGTCACTTAGTCATTAATATGCAACAGGGGAGGGTAGCAGTTGTTTGAAAGTTTTGTTTTTTTTTTTTTTTGGGGGGGGGGGGGGGGGGGAGGGTAATAGTAGATATAAAAGTTTTTGGGGTGGTAATTGTAAAAAACTTCACTTTGGACGAAGGGCATTTTCATCCTACAAATTTCGTGACAACGGCACAACATCACCACTAACCCCCTCCATTACGGGTCTGTAACGATGGGGGTCACTTAGTTATTAGTATGCAACAAGGGAGGGTAGCAGCTGTTTGAAAGTTTTTAAGGGGGTAATAGTAGATATGAAAGTTTTTGGGGTGGTAATTATAGAAAACCCTAAATTTTAATTTATGGTAACAGAAACACCTGAAACAAAACATGTTTATCAAATGCTTTTTCTGTGCCATTTGTGTGCTAGAAACATTATTGGCACAGAAACAGCAAAAACAACACGTTATCAAATGGTGCCTTAGTTCCAGACCAATTTACATCCTGTTGAATAGTGATGGCCATTGAGAGGGGGGTGAATTAGTGGCAACAAGGGGTGAATCAGTGGCAACCAATGATTTCTGCGATTTTCGCTTCACAAAGGCTGCAACCAGTGTGTTCTCTTCATTCCAGAGGATAGAGCTCGGAAAGATGAGAAAAACCCAACATGAAACACCTCATTTGGCCACTAGATGAGGGAGATACTGCGATTTCAGTTTGGGCCATTTGGAAGGCTTGAAATGGAATCTAGGGAGACTGTGTACTTATGCGTGTTGAACGTGGACATCAGGTATAGCGTTGATGCACCAGAGTGCGTCTTGGACGCCGTTGGATCAAAACCCTAGATGGAACCATTAATGCACATGCCTTTTAGTTTAAAAGAGGTGATTCTGTGTAAGATGGTCTACCATAGACTATAGTCTCAGCCAACCATTAAATCAAGAAAGAAATCTACACAACTACTTCGTCTTTTCAAATTTGAAACCAAATTTCAAACGTCCCACTACCTTGGATGGCATGCCAGCTTCGGTCAACACAACCTGAACCTTATTAAGGTTCTAACTAAAGACTTCGTACAGCGTAAAACCTGGGTAACCGTCCAGATTGTCAGTTAAAATTGTAGCACATATTGTCCATTGGATTTGAATCTGGAACTTCTCTCCTTTAAATAGACGAACCACAAACCACAAACCACATTTTGGTATTTTAAGAAGCCCATCTATATATGCGTGCCACACTAAATCATCTTCCCATATTGAGCTCGGACATGTATGACCATGCACATTACACCTAGCTTATCCAAAATCCAATCAGAAGCTACTATTTCGAGTCTCATTCAAAATACTCCAACAGTCTTTAAATCCGGACCGTACATCTTTCCTTTCAAGAATTTGCAACAGGCTCATTCTCCCATACTTCTCTTGCTACAATAACCAGAATTTTTCGGTAATTACAAAATGAACCCTGAGTGCTGCTTTGCTTGTGCGCTGTGCGCGGTCTGTTTTATCAGTGAGATTAGTAATTTATTCTGTGATATATCTGTTTATCTCTGAGAATCGTATTCTTTTTTTTTTTTTTCTTGTTTCTTCTGGTGTTATTAGAGTAATCAGAAAAGGTGAAATTAAGAGGTTATTTAAGAAGCTGCTTCTTTTGTTATTATTGCCTTATTATTTTCTTCTTTTTTCCTGGCAGGATTATGAATAGATTTTCTTTAATGGAATCCATAAAATTAAGCAGGTCACTTAGTAGAAGTAGAAAGTTGAAACAGGGACATTCTTCCATACTTCTATTTTTGTAAAAGAGAGACACAGCTCTTCAAATAATAATTGTAAAAGCTTCTAACTCAGAGGAGATGCAACTGGGAACTTGGTCAATCTTATGAAGTTCCCATGCATTTTCCCACTTCTGTTCTCCTCCTCTGATTCAACATTGACTTCTCTGGTTTGACTTCCAATCAAGACAAAAATTGTTGCTATATTGAATATTTGCTTGATTTTTCATAAAATCTTAAAATAAAAGAGTATTATTCTTCAAAATTGGCTGTTAAGTCCTTGCCTAAGCTCTCTTCAGGTGGGTTATGGAATGGTGAAGAAGTTTTGAATCCCTGAAACCCTTTTTTTTTTTTTTTGTTAAATTTGTTGCATTCTTATTTATAGCTATTTAGGAATGGTGAACTGTTTGAATCCCCCCCTTCTATGCTGCCAAACCAAAAACCATTTTTATGGTTCACGAATAATGCTACCATGAGTGTGGGTAAATGATCATAGTGATCCAGCACAAGATCATTCCTTTTTCACGATAGAAGATTAAAAAAAAGGAAAGAAAGAGGCCATAAATTATGAAATCGTTTGTTTTTAATTGCTGACAATTCTCAGGTAACTATTGGACTAACACATTTTTGCATATGAACAGTACCAGCATCAGCATCGGATGGGTTCATCGGCGCAATAGTAAGGTACTCCATTACGACCTAGTGGTTACAGCTTGGAGTCAGGGAACAGCTTCTCCGTGAATTGGGGTAATGCTGCGTACATTATGACCCTCCCCAGACCCCACAGTGGCAGGAGCCACGTGCATTGGGTATGCTCTTTTTTTATCAGCATTAGAATCAGATGGGTTTATCTCCAACTTTACTTCCATCCTTCTTATTCTTTTCAAGATAAGTATGGGATGACCGATGAACCTTGGTTCTGGCCAACAAAGATGTGGCCAAATCAGACTAATCAATTGATTCTTTATAAAAATGGGTGAGGATTTCACTCATTTTCTTGCACTTTCTTACCACAATCAAACATCAAGGTAAATGTATCATTTTCTTACACGTCACGGAATTTCCACTCTTACACATTCTCCTTGCCTACAGTTCTACTTTTACATGTTCTCTCGGATTCTCATTACAACCAAACCCAATTTAGGGAAGAGTAATACCACTTATAGATAGGATTCATTTCAGATTTTTTTTTTGGGGGGAGAGGGAGAGACCAGTTTTTTCAATTGCTTATGTAATGAGATAGTAAAAACCTAAAAGTGAAATCAATGTAGAGCTCTAAGATCATATATCAATAGGCTCTGAATTTCATTACATTAGTAAGCACATGGGATGAGAACAAGCATCCATACACTGTGAAAAGCCTACAAAGAACAATATGGCATATGAAAAAAATAAGACAGACTTACTTATTTGGTTAGTAGAGTCGTGAGTTATATAGGAATACAGAGCATTAAGAATTAAGGAGACAGACTTACTTATTTGGGTAGTAGAGTCGTGAGTTGGGTGTCCAAGCACCGCTCCAACCAGTCCCTACTGAGAAAAAACAAAGGGAGTCGAATCCAAATGTGTTTGTTCCTCAATGCTATCGAACTAAGGATTTTTTCTTCTTTGATAAGAGAACATGAGAAAATGACAGACAGAGGAACCTAGAAACAAATTCAGAACTGAAGAAATAAAGACCAAGAGAAAAAAGAGAAACAAGCGATGAAATCAAAGGCGGAGGAGGTAAAAAAGGTCATAGAGGCGGTGCCATGGTTTGCGTCATCATCCTCACACGAACTCTCAAAATCATCAGAAAAAGAGAGCACTCCAGACAGATCTTGCTTCACTGTTCACATCAAAACTACGTTTCCTAAGCTATTGTGCATTCGTTTCATGCCACGGTTTTGGGTGAATTGAGGGAGAAACGGTTCAATGACTCAGATTCTACCTGGTGAAATCAATGGTTAGCAGAGAACAACGTTCTGCAAACAAATTCTCACATACGTACCGTGACCACTCACCCAAGAAGGCTTAATAAATGGTAATCACTTCCTAATCCTATTTTTTAGGTTAACCTTATCTTTTCCATCTTCTCAACCTCACCCACTAGCGCCATTATCTAAAAAACTCCAAGTTTTGTGAGATTGAATCAATGTTTTTAAAGAATGAAATCTTCCCATGGTAGATTCCTAAGACAGAAGATAAAATAAAATAATTTAAAAAATACATATGGGAAAGAAATTGCAATCTGGCATTGTAGGAAAGTCTCATATCAATATTTTAGAAATAGAGATATACGCATTAAAAACATGAGTAAAATTAACCAATCTCTCTCTCTCTCTCTCTCTTCTCCCTAAGGATAGCAAGTCTGCTTCAAGAGTTGCATTCCGTAGGAATATTTAGGCCTGGTGGATATACGTAACTCTAGGTTTCTTTCACACATGAAGTTTTATTCAATAGCAAAATTTAAAAACATAATTTTCTCCGACCCATGAACAAAGATTGAGATATCAGTATCGATCTCTGTCAATACCAATCCCATACAACGTTCCTAATCTCGGGATCGGTTAGCACCGATACCGATCCGATACCGATCTAGATTGGTCAGAATTGCCTTAGATCGGCCAAAAACGTTTAAAAACCAGGTTTTATTGGATCGGTTGTTGTATCGGTCATAAAAATAATAAAAAATTAATAAAATTAAAAAATTAGGAAAGAAGGCTTAATAAATGGTAATCACTTCCTAATCCTATTTTTTAGGTTAAGCTTATCTTTTCCATCTTCTCAACCTCACCCACTAGCGCCATTATCTAAAAAACTCCAAGTTTTGTGAGATTGAATCAATGTTTTTAAACAATGAAATCTTCCCATGGTTTTATTTATAAGACGAGGATGTTTATTCCTTGAGAACAAGACTAATTAACAACTTATGAAACTAGGTCGACCACCTGTATATTATGAAAGGATTTTCTTCATCTTTGGTGAGAGAATACACGCCATCTTGCCTTGCCCACCAAATGCAAGTATTATCATCACATCTGTCACTATCTCTGTTAGTTTCAAACACATCAACATGGGCATGAATATTATTTCCCCATACCAAATCGCAGTAGAATAGTGTTGTCCTCCAGATGTTCACATGAAAACTCCAATTGATGTTCTGGCCAACTGCGATCGAATGCAAACCCATATCATTATCTTTGGATTGGCAGTGAACATTCAGATTCATGCCATTGTCGAGGTCATTGATGACAAATACATGGAATTTTGTAAGGAGACTAACAGCTTCAGAAGACTCGAACAGAACGGTGGCCGCTACAATAAGGATAAGTAGGCAAATTTTGATCTTGCTCATGGTTCTCTCCTGTTGTGGTTGAGGTGAACTATTTCATGCTCCCAATGTAGCACCAGTAGCATCCCCTAAATAATGACCACGACTCCCATTTTTAGGGATATGGTATTTTCTAAAAATATTACAATATTAAGAGAAAAAAACTTTACATGGTAAGTTAATCATTGACACAGCGGGGTTATTACCATATGAGTCTTCATAGCTCATCCAATGACTAGGATAATTGATCCTTATCATATGAGCCTTCGTAGCTTATCCAATGACTAGGATAATTGATTCTTTTCTATCCATATCAATTGAGACAGAGGGGTTATTACCATATGAGTCTTCATAGCTCATTCAATGACTAGGATAATTGATTCTTTCCTATCCATATCATATTGATATGAGTTAATTAGAAAATAATTAAGGGTGATTGACCCATGTAATCCTTGTATATATTGATACATTAACATCAATAGAAACACACCAATTTATCCCTTAATTCTAGTGCTATACACTTAACATAGACTCATATGGTAAGGATCAATTATCCTAGTCATTGGATGAGCTATGAAGACTCATATGGTAGGTACCTTCTCATTTACTATATATGGCTCATTTGGGGCGACAAAAAATCTGGAAAATCCACTGCTAATAATAAGATGGGTCGCTATTTTCTGGGTGGGACGCAGAGGCCACGCTGTGTGCTCCAAAATGAGAGCGCACGTAGTGGCACAAAAGTGGGTGGAATTTCTGCCATACATAGGGGGCAGCGGTCATTCCGACCCCTGCGTCCCAAGGAAAAAAAAAATCTCCCTAATAAGATTTACAGAAGGATTTATTCATATCTTTAATTTATTTGATGATAACAGTATGGATGCGTAGCCCGTCGAGTCAGCTTCGTAACGGTTCGAACGACACTTGATTCCGAGTTGAAACGAAGAAGTTACGGCCATTTCCGTAACGACACGCGAAAATAGCATGCCACTGTTTTCAATTTTTATGATAGGGGTTTGTTTGTAATTATCAAAAATCAGTCAGGGACAAAGTAAAGCAGAAGTTCGGATTTGAGGGGTCATAATGCAATTATCAAAAGTTATCTTAAAATTCAAGTAGACGCCGTTCCGAAGGCTGATATTAAGTCCGATTTTTAGAGGCAGATCTGACGGCTCAGAATGATACCATGGTGCTGAAGTTCTACGTACGCTCCTACATCACGATAAATCTGGAATTGACTTTTCTGTTAGTCGAAAGATTCCATTTGAAAGGCTCTGGAGAAGTCCAACTTCAACTTGAGATGTCTTGGGCTCCCGAGCTCCAAATTGGACGAAATTTGGGTCTATTTTGTGTGATTTTTTGCAAGGAATGCAACAGTGATGCCCATATAAGCATCCCATGCTCCATGTTTTTTGAAAGACAGAATGGAGATTTAATTAATTCTTGAAGGGAATCCTAGTCAGCACATTCTCTCTCCTCCAAATTTCCAAGGGTACTTTGGGGATTTGACTATGAATAGATTTCTTTTGGAGAAGATTCCCTCATCCTTGGAAGGTTGAAAAGTCAAACATTGAAGATGCCTTGATCATTTTACTTGGAGAAGACTCACGCAAAGATAAGGAAGCACAAGAATTAAAGAGAAAAAGTTTTTTGTACAGGAGTGTGGCCTATGCCAGCACTCCCATGAGTCTATCTCTCTCCTCCCCATGTGAAAAGACATCTCTACCCCCTTATTTTAAGGAGGAGAGAGATAGACACATGGGAGTGCAGGCGTAGGCCACATTTCCGTACAGAGAACTGCTTCCCAGAATTAAATTAGAAAGTCCACTTTTTAGAAAATAGCAGGTTTAGGGAGCTAAGCTTTGTATTTCTTCCACTTTCTATTTTTTTTATTTTTTTCTTGGGATTCAAGCTTTTTGTAAAGGAAGGGGAAGGGAATATTTCTCGTACGGGAATATTTCTCCTACCTCTTCTCTCTTCTTTTCTCCTTCTCCTATAAATGCCTGTGCTTTGGGGTTGTAATAATTTAATTTTAGGCTAGTTTTAGTTCAGTTTTTTAATGAATTTTTCTTCTTCTTCTCCTTCTAATTTTTGGCTTTTCTAGTTCTAGTTTGATTTTATGAGTTTGGTTCCATGGTTGCAATAATTTTATGCTTTCAATTAATGTCTTCAATATGGTTGTAATCTCTTAATTCTAGTTCTAGTTTTAAAGCTTTCTAGTTTAAGTTTCTAATTCTTGTTAGAAGACTTGGAGATTTAGGAGAGGAAGCCATGCAAGGATTATTCGAATTGTTCAAGCTTTATCAATTACATTCATGCAAAACCTAATTAATTCATGCACTTTCAACTTTGGTAGAAGGGAGTATTAGTTCTTATTTTTATTTTTTTTCTCTTCTTCTTCTTAACTTCTTAATTCTTCCATTAATTTTGTTTTAATCTCACATTCATTTCCCTCTATTCCCTCCATTCTAGTAGGACTCTAAGTCTTTACTTTTTATTTTTATTCTCATTCTCAACCTCTCTAATTCAGTCATGCTTTTAAGATTTTATTTTTTATTTACTACCATCATCATGCATTATGATAAACTTTCAATTTAATTATTTTTATTTTAATTTCAGATTTGATACTGTCATTTCAAGTGTGGTAGAAAAGCAAGCAATTTCAGTTCGGTTCAAGCACCTTCGGGTTTTACCTCTCTAATCTCTTAGTCTCATTCTCCCTCTCTCATCTCTTAACCTTATATTCTTCTTTTGTTTTTTTTTTTTTTTTATGTGGTTGTGGTGTGTGGCTGCGATTTATTCCTTCCAATCCGCATTAGTATTGATAGGTTAGATGGATGTGTGTTAGGACGCCAATTCAATTCGTTAGATACGTAATTTCGCTAGATGCTTGTGAGTTAGGATACGTTAATTTAATTGACATTAGTTTAATTTGATCAACACTTTAATTAAATTGATTCACTTTGCATTGCTTTTAAGTGAGTAAGATAGAGTGGCGTACATCTCCTTAAGTTCGACCCGTAGCTACGATTGATTCGTACGTTTGCGGTTATTATTTCTTACAAACAAGTTTTTGGCGCCGTTGCCGGGGAGATTATTGTCCACTTTATTTTTCTGATTTTTAAGTAATTCGAAGTGCTTTAGTTTCTTCTCTTTCTCCTCTTATTTTTTGGGAAAAAAAAAAAAAAAACACATCTTATTTCTCTTCTGTTTCAAAGACTGTGCACCCAATCTAAAATTCTTCATATGCCCAAACCCAGTCTATCATGGTGTCCCTCATAGTATTTAGTTACCTATGACGCTGCCCCTTGATTCGTTTGAGTGGATTGTCATGTGACTTATCTTTGGAGGTGACCAAATTTTACAATAGGAAAGCAGCAAAGTGAGTGCTTTTATTGTTAGTGATTTTTTCTTCTAGTCGTTCTATTTTTCTCCTAATCAGGATCAATCGAGTCCTCTTGCTCCTAATCAAGATCAGTCGAGTTCTGTTGCTCCTAATCAAGATTAATCGAGTTCTCTTGCTCCTAATCAGGATCAATCGAGTCCTCTTGCTCCTAATCAAGATCAATCGAGTCCTCTTGCTCCTAATCAAGATCAATCGAGTTCTCTTGCTCCTAATCAAGATCAGTCGAGTCCTCTTGCTCCTGATCAAGATCAATCGAGTCCTCTTGCTCCTGATCAAGATCAGTCAATCAAGGTTTTTATTAATGAGTTCTCTTACTTACCCTCACGATCCCTTTCAGTAAAGGATGAGTGGACCTAGGCCAGTTTTGGTCAAACCACTATCTCTGCACTAAATATTTAGTTTTTCCGAGTTTTCTTTTGAATTTTACTAAAAGATTTCATCGTGATTAACCGTTTGTTTTATCAACTCTGCCGCCTTTGAGCAAAGCGTCAGCAGTACTTGCTCTGGGTGACAAAACTAGTTGGTCTTTTGTCTTTGCCCTTCGACTGTCGGCACAGGTCTCGGTCAAAGAGGGGCAAACTGTAGATACTAATTTTTGTCACCACCCTTGGCGAGGATGATAATGTGACACGAACGATGCGCGCGACACATTTTTCCCTTTTCTAGACCCTAAAACACCAAGCCCATGGGCCTAGACACACCCTAAACTCTAAAAAGTCCATTTTAGCCCAAAAAGTGAAAAGAGGAGGAACCACACTGACCACGGCACCGTGGGAAGTGCCCCACGGCACTGTGGAGACCTCCCGTGGCAACAAGGTACAAAATCACTCCGTCGGGGCCACTTTCGTCGTAAGCTTGCTGACGTCGCCCACGACGCAGTGGAGGACTTCTCTGGGCCAGGCTGAGGGGCACCCCCTATAAATAAGAGGGTCCTCCTCCCCTCATTTCATGGTTTTTTCGGGCAGGGAGACCCTCCAGGTGCGAATTTCACCCCCATTTCCCCTCTTTCCCTTGATTTCCTCTCTCGTGAATGCCCGAGTAAGTGAGATCTTCAAGTGTGGGTAGATCCTTCGATTACCCATTCAATAATAGAGCGTTCCTTGTTCTTACAGCTTGTTATCCAGTCAGTGCACGGATGACAAGTAAAAACCCCCATTACTGACGTTATTCTGTCCATTTGATTACCGCCACGCTCCTCTAAAGAGCTGTTATTCTGCCAAAAGAAATCGACGTCGGTCCATTTGTCAGTCTCCCCTGAGCCAAGGGAATACCCTCATACAGGTATAATTTCTACGTTTGCATTACCAATGTAGTCATTAGTATTTTTATCATTTTATTGTATATATTGTAGATATAATGTGCTCCTATCACAGTGAAAAGAGAGAGAATATTTGTCATTTAATAGCATCTATAATAGAAAGACTGGTTTTGGCTAGACAAGGTGGGTGCCTAGCTAACACCTTCCCATACTTGTAACCCGACCCCTTACCCGAACCTCTGACCAAACCATATGGAGTCTCGTAGCCCGACTCCGTTCGTGACGGACAGGGCTACATTTATTGGGTCCTAGGCCCTAACCCTAGGTGACGACTTCATTTTTCTTTTTTAACATATTTTAATGTATGACCCCAACCCCTTGATGCCATTCTCGTATATTGATAATATTATTCATACTATCATTTGTGGCCAACGAGACTACGAAAACCTCGTCACGACGAAGACCACGGTACTTATAGTTAGATACGTAATTTTGCTAGATGTTTGTGAGTTAAGATACGTTAATTTAATTATCATTAATTTAATTCAACATTTTAGTTAAATTGGTTCACTTTGAATTGCTTTTAAGTGAGTAAGATAGAGTGACGTACATCTTCTTGAGTTCGAGCCGTAACTACTTTTGATTCGTATGCTTGCGGTTATTATTTTTTACAAACAAATATCAAGATGGTATGCAATTTTTATTTTGGTAAGAAGATGGTATGCATGAGTGCATGAGAGATGTATTATGAGCATACTCATGGATGTATGGATGTTGATATTATAGATGCATGGACAATATCATGTCCCAGCAGCATGGGCAGCATCATCATTCATAAGGCTACACTATTGCATAGGGGTCACCATGGCTCAAGAGTGTCAACCGGTAGGGGCATGGCCGAGCATTAGCATGCCTTGGTCAGCTACCAGGGTCAATGGTCGTGGCATCCCAGAAATTTCACTTGTGTTGGCACGGGGGGCACGGCCCTCCCACGCATTGGGCGGTAATGCCAGCAGAGGTCCACGCGCGCAAGTGGCATGTCGGGCCAGCACCTTGTGGCAAGGCCGTGGTCTTCACGTTTTGTAATTCAAAATCTCTAAATAATAAATACCTATAACCGACGGCAGATTCTTCCCGATAAATTTTATCCGCGCCTCTCCCCAAACAAGCTAATTACCACCAACAATAGACTATTCGTTTATTGAAGGAAGGGGTGGAAAGCGTCGAGTAGTGACAGCGATGTCGCCTTGAAAGTACTAATAGTGAGGAGATGATTACATCGTATATTCAGTAGCGCCTACTTACTAGATTCAATGGTGCGCTCCGGCTTCTCCATCTTGAGAATAGAAATCCAGAAGTCCTTGAGCTTGCACAACATGTTCGATCCTATGTCTGAGATAAGATAAACATCTTGTAGCTCTATGGGATGTAAGTTTAACCCTCTCGGCCCAAGCTCGCCCTGAGTCTGAATAGGACCTAGGCTGGATTTTTCAACCGAAGGGCGGGTTAGGGTTGAAATTTTTAAATCTTGGATCAGGGTCAGGCTGAACCAGGGTTGAGGCCTCGAACTAAGCCTAGCCCGGCCCGGTGTTAGGTTATGCTTTACAATTTATTGTTTACATTTTGTAATTTTTTTAGTATCTAATTACCTATTGGTTTACCCCAAAAAAAAAGAAACTAATTTATCTATTGAATGAAAATATTTGCATTTAATATTGGGCTAAATTATTTAAGTCAAAGAAAAGTCTAATAATCGATTGAGTCTAAAACAAACCAATACCCAATCACATGTGTCTCATTTTTTTAATGCATACAATGACGGGAAAAAAATAAAAACCAAGGCAAATCAATGCTAGCCAAGCCTAAGCAAATTTCAGGGTCAATCAAGGCCAAGTTGCATTCGGCTGAGCCCAACAGAATTGGGCATGGGCTGAGATATCTCAGCCCAACCTAGGGCCGGGTTGGGCTTGGGTTGAGCTAAGAATCAGGGTCAAATTAGAGTTTTAAAAAGGCCGGCCTAACCTGGCCTTGTTTTACCCCTAAGCTCTCGATTAGTAATAGTGCTGAAAATTGTCTCAAGAGTTGCAAATGTGATATTGAAAATTGGTAGGGTAAGAAAAGATAAGTTTAAAAAGCAGAGGGGGCTAATTTGCGAATTTCAGAAAAGTTGTGACGCGTTTGATACCTTCGCCAGAGTCATGAATGGCCTGGTGCATTGACCTTCATTAACCGATGACACGTGGATCTTTCAAATATGCATTTAAAGATTCCATCTTGTTGAATCTAGCCCACTTAGTGCGACTCTAATCTAACGGCCTCTATGCAATATGGCAATACACCCGTGTGATCCCTGTTTTAGTGCATTGCCGACGTACTATATTTTACGTGATGATTCTAAATGAATTAATCTCAACTGTTCCGCGAGTTTAAGATAGATCTGTGATAATCTGTGGTCTGAGAGCTCTTCCGCCTCTTCTTCACAGGCTGATCCAACGGCCCAAGTTAAAGTCGACCGAGTTGTTACAGGTCAAGCAATGGCGAGATCTAATAGTGATACAGGAAATGTCAAGAACGTTCTAAATGGACAGATTTTCCCCTATACAAGAAAATGGCAATATCTTTGTCATTGGATCCAAATGAGGTTAGGTTTTTTGCATTAGAATTTAGAACCCAGAAAACAAGAACTTGCTGTTGGTAGTGCTTGAGAGCTCCAGAGTTTTGCCCGGAATTGCATTTTTGGAGAATGTGTGCATTGTGACCATTGAGAATGATGTCTATTGATTGAATCTCCATCCTTGGACTCTTGGAGTTTTTTTTGAGTTGTGATTGAACTGTGTAATGAATTTTACCATTTGGTAATTTCTAAATCAAATCCTTTTCTGTTTTTTAAGTAGTATAGATTGATAGTTGATGAATTGTACTCGTGACCTATAATTTGGGTAGGGATTTGTATTAATCTTGCAATGATATTGTCAATTGTATGGGTTGTCAAGTGGGTGCTTAAGAGGTGTTTGATAAATAGTCTAGTATAGACCTAGGTTGAATAATAGGTGTTATGGTGTGGGGTTGTAGTCGTATATTCTCTCTTTTTTTTTTTTTTTTGGAGACGAGGGGTATCCGACTTTAGGCCGACTAAAACCCCCCCTAGGCTCGTACATGACTCCCGCGCCACGCAAGAACCAGGAGCTTTTGGGCCCTAGTGAGTCTCAGGCGGGTGGCCCCAAGAAATTATGCAGCGGCGAAGGTTTGATCACGAGACCTAGCTTCCTGAGGCGGAGTCTCATGTCCCCTCCAAGCCAGCTGCGCTAACCCATTGGGGTTGTAGTCGTATATTCTTGTTATCATTAAGGACCGAAGTAAGAACCATAGGAGTAGTAATTAGTACGTATAGGGCAAATACGAAACCCATTGTCGGTATTGCACCATGGATGTAGGCACATTGCTGAACTACTTAAATATATTATGTTGTGTGGTTGTGATTGGATTGGATAAAAGAAAGGGAAGCAGTTTTTTGTCCGGTAGTGTGACCTACACCAGCACTCCCATGTGTCTATCTCTCTCCTCCTCAAAACAAGTGGGCAGAGGTGTCTTTTCATACGGGGAAGAGAGAGATAGACTCATGGGAGTGCTGGTGTAGGCCACACTCTCGGACAGAGATCTTTTTCCCAAAAATAAATATGGTTTTGCAAGATGGGCATGCATCTTCTTGTAGACCTGACCAGTCTTGGTTGGAGGTAGGAATGCTTGTGAACTATAGCTGGCCAAAATTGGGTAGCCCGAGCTAAGGGTGTCAAAACCAAACCAAAACCGTTTACAGAAATTGAACCGAACCATTTAAACTGAAACTGACAGACCGTTTAGTTAAATGGTCCGGTTATGGTTTTAGAAATGACACCGTTTATTTAATCGGTTTGGTTTGGTTTAGGCCGATTAATCCAACGGTTGCAAACCATATAATCCAATTAAAACTGATTATAACCAAACCGTCTAACTGTTTAAAAACCTAACTACAATTTTTTTTTTATAAACAAAAAATCAAAACCTAGCAAGTAGCAACTACTAAGTAATTACATTTCTTCATTAATGATTTCCTTTCTCAAAAAAAAAAAAAAATTTAATAACTTAGTAAGTAATAAGTAATAACTAGTATTAGTAAATAGAGTAGTAAATGTGTATACAACCGTCTAAACGAAACCATGTAAAATCGTATAGAACCATTTAACCGAAACCATTTAAAAACCGTTTAACCGAAACCGTTTACTAAACGGTTGAGGTTTTGATTGTGAGATCATTTAGTTAAACGGTTTGGTTACGGTTTCTACCCTCAAGCAGTCAAAATCAAACTGAACCAAACTGTTTAACCCAAACCGGACCATTTAACACCCTTAGCCCCAGCCATAGTATTTGCAGTCTGTCAGTAGGAGAGTGTTTTTAAGAAAAATTTTATAAGTACAGATTGACCCCCTCCCCCCCCCCCCCGGCATGTCGAAGCCTTGTTTAGCATATTGACACCAATGAGGATGGTCAGAATGTCTCCTGCCATGCTAAATCCGAGGCTGTTGACGTCTTGCTTATGTGACCACCCCCATTGGTGTCAATACGTTTGAACCAGTCTCATAGCTTCTAAGTAGATATAGGGGACTAACTGTAGGGATTATTGAACCCACTTGTCCAGATTGAATTGTGAAAAATGAAAACAATAATCCAATGTAAAATTGCCAAGAAAATTTAACCCAAGAAAATAAGAGAAATAAAATTGCACGCAAGAGATCAATCACACCATGAACACCAAGAATTACGTGGAAAACCATTTGTGTAGAGGGAAAAAAACTACAGGGTACATTCGGCACCAATCCACTATAAGAAAAATAGAAGTACAAAGTTTTTTTTTGAGATTTACAAAGAATTAGAGACAATACAAAAGTGATTACATCACAAGAAGCCAAACTCAATTCTCACCACAAAAACCACAAATCTCACAGTCTCTTTTCTTTGATGAGATCTCAAAATTTTAGTACAAACACCAAGGCTCCAAGAAATTGATCTCAAGTCTCGTATTTTTTTCTCCTTCTTCTTTCATTTCTTTTTTTTTTTTTTTTTTTTTTTTTTTTTTTTTTATATATTTTTTTCTGTTTTGATGTCTCTTCTTTTGTTGAGAACGGCACACACACCACAAAACCAAATATAAAATAAAATGATGCAAAAGGGGCTTTACCAATCCCATTTGACCTTTTAAATTATGTTGTTGGGGCTCGGCCTGGACTTTAATGGGCTTGGCCCCACAACAATCTCCCCCTCCAGCCCATGAGGAAGGAGATCCAACACACGACTACTCACATGGAGGCCATCTCGACCAATGCAGTGCAAAGCTCAAGCTTCTCCCCCATAACAACCTTGGTCATCATCTCTAAAGGATTCTTCTCAATATAAATCTACTTAAGCCGTAGTAACAGCTTCTCCACTACACATAGGCAATGGTATCTCACATCAATATGCTTTGTGCGGGAATGATACATTGCATCCTTACTCAGGCCCATAGCACTCTGACTATCACAAATACTACATACTCTTCTTGCTTCAAACCTAATTCACCAAGGAAACGCTTCATCCACAACATCTCTTTTCTTGCTTCTATAGCAGCAATATACTCAGCTTCAATTGTAGATAAAGCAACACATTTTTGTAATCTACACTAACATGACACAGTTCCCCGTGCAAAAATAAACAAGATCCCTGAAGTTGATTTTCTGCCATCAAGGTCTCTTGCCATAGTTGCATCTGTAAAGCCTTCTAAGACTAGTTTGGAGCCCCCAAAACTCAAACACAACTTGGAACTATCCCTCAAGTATCTGAAGATCAACTCACTGCTTCCTAGTGTTCTCTGTCATGATTAACCAAAAATCTGCTCACTACACCAATTGCATGGGCAATATCCGGATGCATGCAAACCATTGTATACATTCAGTTTCCAACTGCAGATGAGTAAGGAACAGTTGTCATCTCTTATTTTTCTTCTTTGGTGGAGGGACAAGTCTTCTTACTTAGCTAGCTTGAAGTGACTTGCTAGAGGTTTGCTAACTGGTTTTAGCACTTTTCATGTTAAATCTCTCAAGAACCCACTCAACATACTATTCTTGTTACAAACACAATTTCTTTGTTTTCTTGTCACGAACAATTTGCATTCCCAAAAATTTATCTTGCTTGGCCTAAGTTCTTCATATCAAAGAACTTGAACAATTCATCTTTCAACCTACCAATCATCTTGCAATCTTGTCGTACTATTAGCATATCATCAACATAAAGCAGAAGTATAATGAAGTTATCATTAGAGAATCTTTTGAAATAAACACAATGATCTGCAGAGGTTCTTTTGTAGTTGTGGTCCACCATAAATGAATCAAGTCTTTTGTGCCACTGCCTTGGTGTCTGTTTCAATCTATACAAGCTTTTCTTCAAGCTTATATAAAAGAACTGTACGCACCAAACTCCCAACCGTTGGATTTGGCATCTACCACATGACGAACTCGTAATTTTGTCCGTCTTTTCCATCAATGGCCTCAGGTGCCTCAGGTGGTGCCATGGTAGTACCCCAAATCCAGGTGGTGCCATGGTAGTACCCCAAATCCCCTCACTCCACCCGCGCGTCGGTGCCCGCACTGCACCACACTGACAGATGCGGGCACTAGAGACGATTTTTTTTTCGGAGATGATTTAAATCCACCTACATCTGCCCAGGCCCTTTCATATACTGCAAATCATGTGCTTTCATAATTTTTTATTTCCATTAAAGCAAAGGACACGTGTAAAACTCTCTTAGGAAGCAATTCAAAAAAATTCACATCTATTAACCAAAGAATAGAAGAGAGAGGTCCTTCAACATCGATCTTTCTCTGCAACTGCAACATCAACTTCAAAAAATAGAGGAGAGAAGTCCATCTATCAATCAATTTAGCTTTCATTTTTTAATTGAATCTGATTATTAACTTCATTCTTGAGATAATTAGTCCAAGAATCTTGTAAAATGTGAGCTGCCATGCATTGAGTTTTATCATAGGAGTCGAGTCTTCCATACATATACTGTGGCCATTAACCGATTACCCAATGTTGTGGGGGCTTGGACTCCTGGGAAGGGTGAGTTTAGAGTCGATCCTAACTTTTGGCATTTTTATACAAGTGTCCACTTGAAACTTGGTGAGCTAAAAGCCTTTTTTTTTTTTTTTTTTTTTCAAACCCGAATATTGCGAATATTACCTGGGGCCCAACTAGCCTCTGAGTTTTTATTATTAAATCAATTAAAAAGGAGAATACAAGGGGGACATAACCCGTCTTATTCCAACCCTAAGAGCCTGGCTTTCTCACACGTCACTGGAACAAGAAACCGCCCGACAAAATAATTACATTCTGAAGACTGGTAAACCAGCTTTGTCCTCATTCTGATTTACTTAATGCTGGTTTGGGAAATCGTCCATCGTGGGCCTGGCATAGTATTCTACGTGGTAAAGATGTTCTCAAGGATGGCTTGATCTAGATTATAGGCAACGGAGATTGTGTCCACATATGAGAAGACAACTGGATTCCCTCGGCCAAGAACTTTAGAACTCAGTTTCCTCCTCTTCCAAGCTGCCCTCTCATAATGGTCTCCGATCTCATTGACCCATCTAATAGATCCTGGAAGGAAGATTTACTCCAATGCTATTGCTTGCTCCGTCAGATAGGGATGAAATCAAACAAATTAATTAGACTGAGCCTTCTTCCTCGCGAGGATACTCAGGTGTGTGGAGGCTCAAAAAACAGAGTTTTCACTGTAAAATCAGCATATCATCTCATTACAAACCAAGTGGAGGATTTGAGCAACAATAGAGGCTACTCATCCAGTCTCTCTTCAAGAATTATTCCCAACCATGTCTGGAACTTCATCTAGAAATGCGAAGGTGTACAGAAAATCAAATCTTTTTTATGGAGACTATGTTCCAATGGTATTGTTTCAGCAGAGACTCTTCGGCTTCGCCAAATTCCAGTCGATCCTGCTTGTCAAAGATGTGAGGAAGTAGTGGAATCTGTGGATCACATATTCCTTCATTGCTCCTTTGCCAAGGCCATTTGGTTTGGAAGTTCTTTATGCCATATAACTCCAAATGACAGCAATTTTCTCATCCATAATTGGATTAATCAATGGAGTATTGTAAGTAAAAGTGATAAGCTTAATGTCAAACACAACTTCATTCAGTCTATGCTCCTTCATTTGTTGGTCCATTTGGCTTGCGAGGAATGCTTTAATCTTCAAAAAGGTGGAGTGGTCACCATCGAGAGAGATCCAGATGGCTGAATCTTTCTTCCTGGAGTTCTCTCAATCTCAAAAGTCTTATCCTCAGCAGGTTCCTCCATCAGCGCCTTCTCCAGCTCCATTTTTGGCTTGTCCCTCCTCCAGGCGTCATCAAGATAAAATGATCTTGCAAGGGGAATTGGATATATCATTAGAGATCACCATGGATGCCCCACTCTTGGCAATTCTGTTCCTGCATCGTTTCCTTCAAGCCTCTGTGGGGAAGCTGAAGCCATCAAACTTGGTATCCTCAATGCCGTTAATTGAAGCTGGCTTCTTCAGGATCATTGTGGAGTCTGATTGCAAGGAGGTAATCAAATTTTCAGCCATTATTGATGATATCCGCTTCATCAGCAACAAGCCTATCGAATGTTTTTATTTTTTTTTATTTTTTATTATCCCAAGGTTTATCAATGGTATTGCTGACAACCTTGCCTGAAGAGGTCAGTCTATACCGTGTAAGATAGTTTGGCCTCCTTCCACTGCTTGGGTTCTTCACCTATGTCATGAAGAAAGATTAACTTGTACGCGATATTTCTTTGAATAAATCATCTCTTAACAACAACAACAAAAAAAAAAAAATGATTTAAAGTAGGGCATTTACCTTGACAACCCAAACAGTTTATCAGTAAGCAAGGGGATATTTTTGTCATTTCAAAAGCAAAGTAGAATTTGTTAATAGATTGATATGATCTCAGTTGGACCCATACATGAGCTTCATCCACCAAATGAAAAGGGAGTGGTTTGAAGGTGAGATGACACATGTTTTAAATATGTGAGAGTTACAAGAGGGATTGAGGTATCAATATCGGAGATGGTATCAGTTTGCATCGAGATCGATACGATACTGAATCGGATTGGCCCTTCTCGTCATGGATTGGTCAGTAATTTTAACACTATTTTTCTTAAATAATAAAAAAAAAAAAGCTTTTATTTTTACAATTTTACTCTTGATCCGATATCGACAAACCAATTCAGGATCAACCAAATTAAATACGAACTGGCCGACACCACTGATCCAATTAAAACATATATTGATAAAATCCAAAAAAATTAAGAATTAGTAAATCTAATACAAGTCCTTAAAATCATCAGACATACATACAGATATACTGGTCTAATTAAAAGAAAAGAATAAAATGTATTACTAAGTCCTTAATTAACACTTATAATCCGAAGGGTTTCTAAGAACCACGTACATAACAAATATGAAAGGCATGCATGCATCTATCTAAAACAACAGCGGTATATGCAGCGCACAGCAATAAGTATGCCGAACAAACAAGTAATTATGCCGCCAACACTTAAGCCTGCCACTGTGGGCCCGCCAAAGTCAAAGCAATTGCAACAACAGCAATTATAATGTTCAATAGTGCTTTGTTTGTACTTATATGTCGACGTATAAACCCGAGACCATATCCTAAAATCACTGTGCTTGATGCAACAATAGGCATGATACCAATCAGTGTCATAATGAAAATTTCAAACCAGAATGAGTCCATGGCCTTCAGAGATATATAAGAACCGGTCATACATGCTACCATCACCCCGATAATGGATATGAACATAAGGGATGTGGTAACACTATGATAGTCTGGAACACTGCCGCTGCCCATTCTTCTCCTATGTACTGCATCGAAGTGAAGGTATAGCATAGACATGGAGGATGATAGAGCTATGGCAAAAGATGCAACATAAACTTTAGAGGCAGCTACCAAGCCTTGTTTTGTACGACCACTTCCATCAATTCCAGGGATTCTGAAAACTGCATCAGAGGAGATTCCAGCAATGAGAGTTGCCACTATTAGATGTGTTTGGGAAAGTTCTTCTCTTCTCTTTTCTCTTTCTTCCTTGGCTAGCACTATCTCTTCATTTTCTTCCTCCACAGAATCTTCCAGAGAATTCGAATTCTCTGTACTATTATTCCTTTGTCTGTCTTCTTTCTTCTTCAACTTGATAATCTATTTCAACAACATGCATAAACCCAACAATTAAAACAATATTAATTATTAGATGATTGAAATATTATATATATCCTTAATTGCATAGTAATTTTCATTGATTTAGATAATTCAATATATATATATACATAAAGGGGTGTAAAATATAAAGAAATTAATTAAGACACAAATTAACGTTAGAGAATTATATAAAAGTTAACAGTGTTTTACCTTATTTTCAATGAATAGCCGATCGTCCATGGTTTCTTGTGCTGTCATATTCTTCTTGTTAATGACAGACCGGTCTACTCTCTCATCCTTTTTGAGAATCTCCATAAAATATTGATCATGGGTAATGGCTGCAAGATGCAACGGGGTGTTTCCATCTTGATCAGGCTGATTTAAAATTCCCACAACCTCAACTCTCTGTAGGAGATGTTCGAAAATCTTGTGGGAGTAATACTCATCATTGCAGTCCCTCATTACAATATGAAGAATGTTTCGGCCCCTCCCATTAACTTGATAGATCGAGTCGGGGCACCACTTAAGTAGTTTTTTAACTAATTTCAAATGAACCCCACTAGCAGCAATATGGAGTGGCGTTTGACAGTCTCGATCTTGAAGGTAGCCAATGCTTCGATCGGCTTGCAATAACAGTCCAACTGCCGAAGGCTTCAAATTCCTCTTCTTTGAATAATAAGTTACTGCGTAATGTAGAGGTGTCCTCCCACAATCATCCTTCATTGTCACTAGCTCTTGCTTCTCTTTCACTAATTCTTCAAGACAACCTAGAATAGATTAGATCAAACGGTTAAAAGATGACCTATATTTAATTGAAAATATAAAACATCAAGAATGTTAATTAACCACTTAATCCGGGGGAAGAGAGAAAGAGAATATCAAGACTCCCCGTGGATTTTGATTTCATAATGACCTTGCTTTTCTTGCCACATCATCACTTTGGATGAATGCAAATGGATCTAAATCAAGTACAAGAAGTTTTCAAAAAGTGTTTAAGATTTAATGAAATTATATATATATATATATATATATGTAAAGTAAACTTCTTATGTGACATTTATGCGGAGCCCTATTTTCATTTAGGGCAAGATATCTCTACTTGGTTGCATGGTCTCTACACAAGCGTCTGGGTCAATGGGGGGGGGGGGGCGAGCATACCTGGGTATCTACCCAGAGGGTAGAGTGGTCATCTCACAGTGCCCCGTGAGAGGGCATAGAAAACACCACCAAGTAGAGATCTATTTTCCCTTTCATTTATTACCAAGGTCCTAAATTCCCAACTCTAATTGGACTAGGTGATTAGGCTGACCTGACGCGAACACCAAAACCATCCCATGTTTTTCCATATGGCATGTCAAATGGGAGAATCCAGAATGCAAGATGGGAGGAGACACCAATGCACTCTTTCTATCCACTCTAGCCTTATTAATTATTTTCAAAGAAGTTATTAGCCATGTAAATATACCTGTATGTCCCTCTCTGGCAGCTGCATGTAAAGCTGTCAAACCATTTGGGCCGCCATCTGCATGGGGCTGTGAAGATTGCAAGATTTGATGCACTATAGATGCCAAACCATGTGAAGCAGCCATGTAAAGAGGAGACTCTCCGGCATCATTAACAAGTGAACACAATTCGGGATCTTTTTTTATCAACAGCTTTGCCACATCTTGTTGCTTGTATTGCAAAGCTTCATGCAAGGCTGTGTTTTTCAATTTATTTCCTTTGGCCAAAACATCATGCAACCCATGTCTTCCACCTCCTCCACTACTACTTTCAATATCTTCATCATGAGAACCCGATGTGTTGGAAATGATCTTCTCAATCAAATAATCAACTACAGAGAGAGATCCATTTCTGGCAGCAATGTGCAATGGTGTGTCACCAAATGCGTTTTGCATGATGACATTTGGCGGAAATTGGTTATATATTTCTGCTACAATGTTTTTTTTTCCATCTATAGTAACAAGATGGAGGGTTGTGTTCCCAATTATATTTACTTCGTGTAGGATGTCAGGTTTTTGCTCTAGAAGTAGTCTCAGAAGATGAACATTGCCTGACTTTGCTATTTCACGAAGTTTGGGATCCATAATTGATTAATCTGATTGTCCAATAGAAAAAGGAGAGAATGAGACAGACAGAAAGAAAGAGAGAGAATTAAAAAAAAAATTATAAATGGGCCGCATGATCATAAGCGATTAGAGGACAAAAGAATGTCTCAAATTCTAATGAGTCACTTTTGAGCATGAAATTAAAGAGATCCAAACAGTAAGAGAACCATTGGCCCAATGTGGATCCAAGTAGGCAGACCCACCCAGGACCCCCTCAGTTTGTGCTCAATTACTCTAATGGTTTTGATTGGCCACATCAGCTAATTAATTTTCATAAGTAGAACTAGCCTAATCTACAGCTTAACAAGTTTAATTAGCACATCTGATTATAAATAGAGAAAAAAATTAGTTCATGAGTATAGTGGTGCTTACAATGTAATATATAATTGACTATTGTTAGTTGGGAGCCAACTTCGACAGGTTTTGTTAAGTTAAACTGCGATGCAACTCTATCAAAAAATGGTTCTAGTAGAGGTATTGGTTTTATTATTCGGGATAATTTTGGTGCACAAATCTCAACAGTTTTAGATTATGTTGCTTTTAATTCGGTAGCAGTGAGTGAAGCTCTTGCTATCCGTGTGGGACTATTTCATGCTAAATTTATGACATTGGAAAACATTGTGGTCGAATCGGATAATTTGGAGGTTATTTACACTCTTACAAACCCTAGAAGAACCGTTACCCATCTCAATGTTGATCTAATTATCCAGTACTTTGTCTTTGTAACGGCCTCTTTTTAATCAGTTTTATTCTCTTGTATTTGCAGGACACCCAATGGTCTCAGTATTGATCTAATTATCCAGGACATTGTCTTTGTAACGGTAAAAACCCTGAGGACTAAAAACCTCGTTGTTCATCTATGGACTAAAATCCTTGAGGTCTAAAAATCTTCCATCTCATCTAGGGACCAAAAACACTCAAAAGTAAAATCTTCACTCTTCTAGGGACTAAAAATATTGAGGACAAAAAAATCTCTCTCTTCTTCTAGGAACTAAAAACCTCTTTTCTAGGGACTAAGAACCCTGATGAGAACTAAAAACGTCACTTTTCTAGGGATTAAAAACCCTGAGGCTCTGTTTGGTTGCAAGGGGAATTAAAGGGAAGGGAAATGAAATTTTCATACTTAAAAAAGGAACTGGTCCTCAACTCCTTTCAGGTTTCTGATCAAATGTTCCAGATGGACAACCTTATCATTCAGTTCCTTCTTCTCTGGGCTACTGGTTACCTTCACAGCCGGGAGGTCGTCTATCACAAAAGCATCATTCTCTCCTATCACACTGGAGGGTACAACCTTGGGGGTTGGAGGCATGCTTTGCTGGTACTGATGCTCGACAGGACGAGCCACACCTAATTGAGTGCGAACCAAATCCGCCAATTGCTCTACCATCGCCTCCATCCGGCCAACCCGGGCCTCTAAAGTATCAACCCTAGGGGTTGGGGGCATGCTGCGGTGGTATTGATGTCCAATAGGGCGGACTGCATCCACATGATTTTGGACCAAATCCATCGTTTGTTCCATCATCGCCTCAATCCTGACAACTTGGGCCTCCAAGGGATCGAAGGGTGGAGGTGGTGGATCATTGTTCTGACTCATGGCTACTTGGAATGCTGGGACAATACTTGAGGTGACAATCTGAGAAAGAGGTAACTATTTAGGCGGCTGAGGGACCAACAAAATGATAATCAAGGGTAAAACTGGGAAAAAAATAGATAATCAAGGAGATGGGTTCAATTCTAACCTAGACAAATCTTTGCATTAAACAAGACCGTTCCAAACAAAGGTTAGTTCAATTGAGAGTAACATCAACCCAATACTAAGTTGAGAGAACTCTCAACCAACGGATCAAACAAGGTGGTTTAAACAAGAACACCCGTATAGATAGTATTACATCAAATCAATCGCCAAACACCGTGTGCTGGAGAAAATCGAGTTCCTCCTCAATATCAAGGTACAAACGTATGGTTCCCCAACAGCCGAGACACACACTGTTTCTAGATCGATCGTGTAGGTATCACCCCAATCACAACCATCCTGGATCGGATATAGGAATCTCCCTATGATACCACCCAGGCAGTGGAATGAAACACTGGTAGAGGAAACAGACACTCATACTTTAATGAAAGAGGATAGACACTCGAAATTCTCCGTTGGTGGGTGACTGATTGAAACGGGTAATACTGTCTACAATAGGGGTTCTAACTTGAACCTCAAGCAATACTTACATTAGTTGTGGCGAACCTGAGTATCGGATCTATGTTCCTACATGATGCATGCAAAATGATTGGCTTAGCTTAGGACAGGGTCCCCTTGTCAAGGAGCACCATATTGTACCAGTCACAATTGTGTCTGTGGATACGTCGGCACATCCTTTTTATACCGCTTTGAGGAAACAACTCGATAAATCAATCCAAGTACTGTCCCATAGTGCCTCCCAAGGCACACCTAAATGTATGGCCTGGAGATCACTGGGTAATACATTGATTGATATGATCAGTTGCAACTTAAAGCAATACAGGATCAAGGGTTGTGATGCCACCGGGGGAATCCCACAACTGCATGTGGGGCCTTACCAATGACACCACGGGGGTAGAAGCAAACCGTGCAGTGCACAATGCAATGATGTGAGTGCGAATGCATGAAAAAGAAAATTAACAATGAAAACTACATCAACTAAAATTACAAGCAATGTAAGCAAATGATGATCAATCAGGAGTCTGACATAATTCCCCAGTGAAGTCGCCACTGTAAGAACCATGGATTCCAAAAAATCCAAATTCCGCCCGACAAGAGGTTGGTTCTTCGCAAATGGGAGCCAGATCTCGCCGGTGAAACCTAAACCAATGATCCTAATTCCTCCTAAGAGGGTAAACGGGTCAGTAGGAAGCCGCCACCTAGAAAGGGTCTAGGGCCCACAGATTTGTCCCGCGAATGAGGAGAGACTACTGAGTCAATGGATAAGGTCGTGGTCTACCCAGATCATTGGGTAGGTGTCAGGTTACGGATTGGGAAGGGGTTAGGCACCTAGTCCGCCCAGCTGAAGCCGGTCATCCTTTGCTTTGACCATTATTGCTCACCAATACAGTCCTAGTTTCAAGCCACTTGTCCTATACTAGGCATCTAGGCATGACTCTTGCAATCCTACACCAAATTTCTATGTTATTCTATCCTAGGGTGTAAAAAATAATTAAATCGGCATAACAAACAATTAAACGGATAAAAATAGGGTACATACATGCAATTTGATCACATTAGCACATGCAATATATAGCTAAATTGTTCTATTTTGGCTAGACATGGCAAGCGTGGAACTCACACAATTAAAACGTGCAAATCTTATCCTAATCATGTCAAGTAAATGACAAAAGAATCACTAAACATCCGCGGGTTAGATGACAGGCTAGCCCAACTCCCGTCTCAAAGAGCGTACATCTACGTCCCACGGGATCCCAACGTGTAACATTTCAACTCGGGCCACTAGATGGGCATTCTCACTCCTTCGCACACGTTCTAATCCTACCCAAAATCGATTTTGGAAATTCATTTGGAATCCCTTAAACCCAATCGAATGAAATGGGGAGATGTGAACTTTGGATTAAACAAAAACTACACTCATGAGCCCAAAACAATGGGCCTAAACTCCCCACACACGACTTCAACCTTAGTTCATCGGTCGATGTCCCAACCGAAACCGAAATCAAATGGGCCCAAACCATTATGGGCCACTCACCAAAATCTGAACCAAACCAGCCCATTGTCTTGTAACCTTAAGTCTAAACCCATTCCTCAATTAATTGATTTGTCAATGTAGGAGGCCCAACCCAAACCCCAAAAGCAAAGCCAAAATAGATCCTTCAATCTTAATTTTGTCAAGTCCTAAATCTGGTCCTATTAAAACCCAGCCTTTTAGGTTTTTTCTTTCACTTTATTTTCCTTTAGATGCCATGTGGCACCCCCTTATGGACTTGGTACCAATGGGCTTTTCCATGGGCCAAGTCCACACATTCTCCTTTTTTATTTTATTTTTGTGTGTCTAAAATAGAGATTGTCGGCACTCTGTGTGTCATCATCGCCAAGGAGGGTGACCAAAATTAGGTGTCTATAGAATGCCCCTCTTTGACCGAGACCTGTGTGCCAGTCGAGAGGCAAAGACAAGAATCACCATAATTCGTCACCCGAAGCATGTACTGCCGACACCCTGCTCAGGGGTGGCGGAGATGCAAATGAGAATGCAAATCGAAAGATAAAACCGAAATCGGAAGAACGATCAACAACTCATGCAAAATCAAATAGTACGTGCGCTACTGCGATTGGCAATCTACCATAACCAGCCAATACTCACTAGTATTGACTGAACTAAGGATGCGCATGCAAAAATGAGATGCTTCTGAAAATCCGAGGGAGTACTCCGACTTCAAGGGCTTACAGGAGGAATTCTATTCTGACTAAGATTCAAGAATAAATAACCAAATTCCAAGGGACAAAAAATAAATAACTAAATTCTTTTGCTGAGATTTTCTGAAAATCCGTGGAAGTTTTACCGGCTTCCAAGAATTTTCAAGGGACAAAAATAAATAACTTTTCTTTCTAAGATTTTCTAAAAATCCGTGGAAGTTTTACCGGCTTCCAAGAATTTCCAACGGACAAAAATAAATAACTTTTCTTTTGCTGAGATTTTCTAAAAATCCGTGGAAGTTTTACGGGCTTCTAAGAATTTTCAGGGGACAAAAATAACTAAATTCATTCTGAGACTTTCTAAAAATCCGTGGAAGCACTTTTTCTTCAAGGGATTTGCAAGGGAAAATAAATTCAGGGGTTCTTTGAAAATCCTGGGGAGCATTCTAGCGTCAAGGGATTTTCAGGGAAGGTTCTAATCCTGGTGGAACTCTCTGGCTCCCAACTCCAGCAATTCAAACAACTCCAGACAAAAATATATAAACATTTCAACAACTGATGTAAAGGATATTAAACGAAGAACACATTACTGATCATAACTGTTTAAGATTAATTACAAAACCAAAGTAGACGTACTGCATTGTTCATTTTCAGAGAAAAAGAAATTTTTGGTCCTCATAAAGTAACGGCAAACATTGCCCCAGTGCTCCGTGGTATCTAGTAATCCAATTCACCGTCCCATATCTTCCCAATAAGCAGTGAAAATGCATACCAAATGCTCAGTCAAATCCTCAGTAGGAAGAATCGTGACGTTATCCTGGATGCGATGCGACAAACCAAACTGTCGAAGGAAACGAGAAGGTATGTAGAAACTAGTGCGAGTCAACCCCATCAACTTCACATATCCACAACCAGGAGTATTCAGAATTGGCTTCTGTGTGGACCACCAACGTACATTCCACCTGATATCCTTACTGGTAATTGCCTTCAACCGTTGGGACCAATTTGTGATCTTGTAATAACTTTTCGACAATGCACATCGTCTGGAATAAAAACACGACTTGAATTCATTGCCTTCGAATGGTTTCACCAAAGCGAGGCGTTCGGTCAGCCAAATCTGGAGAATGGAAGGGCAACCTCCCAGCTTATCCATACAGACTCGATTTTTGCTGTTTACGACATCAAGCCCGTTCAATGTCTCTGCTAATACTGTGGGTATTATGTCACGTCCCTGCCTTAGTTGATGAATGACATCAATGATAACCGGTGATCCTCCTCGTATTGGTGCACGCAAAAGGTGTCTCGCAACCACACAAAAAACAAAAGCATTCCTTCGTTGTGCAAAAGTAAATTTTGAATTCCCATTTCTCGTGCTATATTTTTTAATAAGAGCTGATAGATCAATCCGATCTCTGAGCATGAACTGAGACATCTCTTTGCGGTTCCAGCCAAAATAATCTCTAATAACTTTGGAGTAATCCTTGTGCAGGGTAGGACGGTAAACCCCAGTTTGCCCCCAGCATACAAGACAAGCTCAAAATTCTTCGTAAGTTGGGCAAATCTCAACATCCCCAAAGCGGAACACGTGAACGCACGGGTCCCAAAATTGTACTGCGGTTTCCAAAAGTTTATCGCATAACCCAACTGTATGTTTGAGTGATTGAAAATGAATTTCTTCAAGTGCTTGTGGATCATCGCAATTCATCTTTCTATTCCATTGAAGCAAATCATCATCCATGGGGCTCTCCCTAATAATGCAACCCTTATCTCTATAGTTTCTGCACTTTGAAATAAAACATCATTAGAAGGTGCCTTTCTTGTTGAAACCAGTGCAAAATGCATAACAAAAGAGTAATTTACAAACAAAAGAGTTCCTATCCTCTCCTTATATGGGATGAGCATCCTTTAGGAGCTATCCATAGCAATATACATCTTTATGTTACTTCAAAACTCTCAAAATTGGTCTTAAACAGGATCAATGTCTGGACTCGAGCCTCAAGCCGATAGAAAGGACCACAGGGGAGAGAAGCAGGCCCGATGGATCTACCACGGGTAGAATAGCGGACTATGAGTTACGAATGGTGAGCTCGCAAGAGTGATCACACTAATTAACAGATTTTACTACCTCAAGGAGGACTATGAAAAACTCTTTGGGACAAGCCGTCGGATCGGTGGACGATAGACAGAGTTTTAAGTCATAATAGACCACTATGACTCTAAGAATTGTGAACTCAAGAAAGAAATCACACCAATTAACAGACAGATTTTGGAGGAAGGACCATTGACGAAGACTCTTAAAGAATCCGTCGGATTGAGGGACGGTAGAAAGAGTCTAAGGCCAAACTTGATATCTTCTGATGATAAAGGTGGTGATAACCTTTTTGCCTGAAGGGGGATGGGATGGCCGAAATTGAAAATAGAGCCCAGCACCATGCGAGGCAAAAGATGAGTGACCGAGCTTGAAGTTGACTTCTCAAGCTGCCTACGTATCCCGAATGAATAAGGAATCAGGTCGGACGTAGTTCCTGCCTCAGTGTAACTTTCCTCCATGTAATTTCTTTTTCTTTTTGTTGTTTTTTTTTTTTTTTCTTCTTCTTCTTTTTTTTTTTTCTTTACTTTTTCAAGGAGGCTAAGTATAATATTTCTTCAGCTGATCGAGGTTGGTCAGGTATTGCAATTCGTGTCCATCAAGATCCAAAAGACAAACAGCTTTTCCTAGGAGGATTTCCTTTACCAAAAATGGGCCAGTCCAATTCAGTCAAAACTTGCCTCTTGGTTCATGGACGGGTGCCCTCTGCTCTTTCAACAGAAAGTCCTCGACCATCAAACTTCGTGGGTGGACCTTTTTATTGAAGGCCCTTACAACCCTTTGGTGATGCTTCTTCACATTGTCCATGGCTTTCATCCTCTTTTCATCAATGAGGTTCAACTCTTCATACCTTGATCTGAGCCACTCTGCCTCTGGGATCTGGCATTCCATGATTACTCTTAGAGAGGGGACTTCTATCTCTACCGGGAATATTGCTTCCATCCCGTAGACCAAAGAGTACGGAGTTGCCCCAATAGAAGTCCTAATGGAAGTCCTATAAGCCCACAGAGCATAAGGTAATTGTTCCGCCAATCCGTACTTCGGTTGGCCATCTTCTAAAGTATGGCTTTCATATTCTTGTTTGCTGCTTCAACTGCCCCATTAGTTTGGGGGCGATATGGAGAAGATCTATGCCTAACTATCTTAAACTTGTCACACAACTCTTGCGCCTTTCCACGAAAATGTTGACCTTGACCTGAAATCAATTCCTGAGGCATCCCATGCCGACAAATAATATGTTCTTCTAAGAATTTAGCTGCTTTTCCTGCTGTAAACTTAGCATAGGACTGTGCCTCTACCCATTTCGTAAAATAATCAATGGCCACTAGTACAAACTCATGCCTGTTTGACGCCTTAGGGGTAACTTTTCCGATCACATCGATACCCCAAGTAGAGAATGGCCATGGAGAACTTAAACTATGTAACTCTATTGGTGGAACATGGATAAGATTCGCAAAAATTTGACACTTGTGGCACTTCCTCACATATTCTACACAGTCTGCCTCCATTGTATTCCAGTAATATCCAAGGCGGAGGATCTTCTTAGCCAACATATGAGCATTCATGTGGGAACCACAAATTCCTTGATGGACTTGATCCAGAACTGTTTGTGCTTGTTCTTCATCAATGCACACCAACTGTATACCATCATAAGGTCGCTTGTACAGAATGTCCTCATGCAACACAAACTGGGTGGCATATCTTCTTAGAAATCTCTTCTCTCCATGAGTAGCATCAGCTGGGTATCTCCGTTCTTTAATGAAATCCACAATCTTGGCATACCAAGGCCTACCATCGGCAGTCAATGCATTAATAGATTCTTCATATGAGGGGGAATCTCTTTGATCTACCACGAACGGTTGTATTGTCTCTCTGGGTCCAAAATCCATCATTGATGCCAAAGTAGCTAAGGCATCTGCAAATCTATTGTTCTCCCTTGGAAAGTAGTCAAAATTGATCTCGATGAAGTGCTAAACCAGAGCCTCTATATACTCCTGATAGAGTTTCAACTTCTCATCTTTTGTTTTCCACCTACCCTGAACTTGGCAAATTACAATTGAAGAATCTCCTTATACCTCCAACTTCTTTACTCCAATTGAAATAGCTACCTTTAACCCAAGAACACAAGCTTCGTACTCAGCCATATTATTGGTGCAATCAAAACCCAATCTAAATGACATAGGCATACACAATCCTTCGGGAGTTATAAACAGAACCCCGGCCCCACAACCTCTATGATTCGCAGCTCCATCGAAGAGCATTCTCCATGGCTCAATATCCTTGTTGACCTCAAGGGAATTAATATCTTGATCAGGAAACACATCCTCCAATTTTCTTGTATCGATAACTGGATGTGCAGACAAATGTTCTGCGATGGCACTTCCTTTTATGGACTTCTGGGTTGTGTACATAATGTCAAACTCTGCCAACAGCAACAACCACCGTGCCAACCTTCCAGTTAATGCTGGTTTCTTGAATAAATACTTGAGGGGATCCATATATCCTAGAGATTAGCAAAATCGGATAAGCCAGCATATAATGCCTTAACCTCCTAGTAGCCCAAACTAAAGCAGTACAAGTCTTCTTGAGAGCTATGTACCTAGTCTCATAATCCATGAACTTTTTGCTAAGGTAATAGATGGCTTGTTCAGTTTGCCCATCTGATCCATGTTGGGCCAACATTGAACCCATCGAGTTCTCCAAAATGGAAAGATATAGTAAAAGAAGTTTCCCTGGGCTAGGGGGAACAATGACAGGTGGATTCATCAGATAACTCTTGATGCGATCAAATGCCAACTGACATTGAGGGTTCCATTCCTTAGGTTGATCTTTCTTCAACAACTTGAAAATAGGTTCACAAATAGCAGTCAATTGGGAAATGAATCAACTGATATACTGGATCCTCCCCAAAAATCTCTGGATTTCCTTTTCTGTCTGCGGGGGTGGCATTTCAGCTATAGCCCTGATCTTGGATGGGTCAATTTCTATTCCCCTTTGACTTACTATGAACCCTAACAACTTTTCAGTGGTTACCCCGAAAACGCATTTCTGTGGGTTCAACCTCAACTAGTACTGCTTGATTCTATCAAAGAAAACCCGTAGGGCCTTAAAATGATCCTCTCGGTTGACCGATTTCACAATCATATCATCCACATATACCTCTACCTCCTTATGTATCAAATCATGGAGGATAGTGGTGGTAGCCCTTTGATAGGTGGCTCCAGCATTCTTCAAGCCGAAGGGCATCACCCTAAAACAGAAAGTCCCCCATGGGGTGATAAACAAGGTCTTGTGTTTATCCTCTGGCGCCATCTTAATCTGATTATAGCCAGAAAAGCCATCCATGAAAGACAGTAGGGCATGCCCTGCGGTATTATCTACCAAAATGTCAATATGCGGTAAAGGAAAATCATCCTTAGGGCTTGCCTTATTCAAATCCTTATAATCCACGCATACTCTGACTCTTTCATCTTTCTTTGGAACGGCTACTATATTAGCTAACCACTCAGGGTAATCTGATACTTCTAGGAAATCGGCTTCCAATTGTTTTATAATCTCCTCTTTAACCTTTAAAGTCCATTCAGGACGCATCCGTCGAAGCTTTTGCTTAACAGGTTTCACATGAGGGTATAAAGGGAGACGGTGCTGAACAATGTCAGTGTCAATGCCAAGCATATCTTCGTAAGACCAAGCAAAAACTTCCCCAAATTCTTGTAGCAATTCAACCAATTGGGTGGCCTCTTGATCGGTGAGGGACAATCCAATCTTGATCTCCCGAGGTTCTTGCTCCGACCCTAAATTGATTAGCTTAAAATCCTCACGGATGGGTTGGACTTTCTTTTCTTTTAAGGCTTTTATTGATTCGAGGAAATCAAGCAATGGGTCTTCACCATATTCATCATCAGAAGAAGAGGGGGAAGAGGAAGGGGAAGAAGCAATATACTCGAAAACCATCATTTCATTGATAAAAGGAACGACTACATTAGACCTGACTGGGACCGACTCAACAGAAAAAGCAACATCTCCCATCGGGAGAGAGATAGAAGGAAACTTAACAAACTCAACAGACTCAGGCCCAGACATGGCCAACTTATCAATTTCAAAGTTCAATTCCTTAGGATGGATGAAATCGCCAAGACAACTCTAGTTAGGTATGCCTCCCACAACAGGATGGATCAACAAATGAGGGGTCAGGACACTAGATCCTTCATCTCCATCCATCATCATGACATCTTCAAAAAGTCCGCTAATGTCCACAAGCTCTTCAATCTGTTCCTGCTTAGTCTGCCCACACTGTCCGATAGAATTGCACTCCAACTCGATCCAATCAATATCGTAATCAAAGAAGATTTCAAAACCTGGAAGCCTCTACTCTGATATCTAATCAACCCATGGTTCAGAAATCCAAAGAATGGGTAGTTATGTCCTTCTTTGACAAAATATCCATTCAAGGTCTTGAAGTAAGGTTTTCTTAAACTGAAGCAAACTTCTTCATCTGACTGGTATTTACAGTGTTAACCTGAATTTGCCTGGTAAACAACTCAAGTTTCTTCATTACTTCCTCATTGTTGAAACTCCCAAACATGCTTCCGAAATCCAGATGTTTCCTTGGCTTTTTCCACCACTCTTTGTACTTATACTTTTCAAAACCCTCAAAAGATCTCTGATACTTCAATGCTTTCTCTGTTGTTGCCCATAAATCCTCTTTTGTTGGCTCATAACCCAAACCAAAGTGTTGCGCATTGGTGGTCAAGACTAACACTGAGGCATCACCCTGTTGATATTTGCCCAAGCCCGAGCCTAGAAAGTAACCCATCTGAATGAGCATGCAACTTATAAAAGGATTGTCAATCTTGAACTCAACTAAAGCAAATTTCTCCTCAGGTGGAAATGGCCCAAATATCGCGCCAACATTGTTCAACTCAAACCCGCTTAGGCGAATCTCTGGAGTTCTTAGGGTACAACTGCTGCTTTCTCTGGTCTCAATAGATGCCAATGTATTGAAAAGTTCTCGATCAGCCATGATAGTAATCATCTTCCCTTGGTGCAAAAACTTAATCTTTTGATGAAGAGAAGAAGATATTGCCCCTGTCTTGTGCAACCACGGTCGCCCAAGAATCATGTTGAAAGTGGCAGGAATATCAATTACTTGAAAATCTACTTCGAATTCAACTGGACCCACCACTATGACTGTTAAAAATACCCCCAAGACATTTCTCCTCATGTTATCATATGCCCGCACACCTTGACTTGATGGCTTCAACCCAGCCTCGTCGAACCCTAGGTGCTTAAAGGTCCTTAACGGGAAGACATTCAATGCAGATCCTTCATCCACCAAAACTTGAGGAATCCGACACCCTTGGCAGTCGATTGTGATATGCAAAGCTTTAGTGTGATTAGATCCTTCCAGGGGAAGATCCATATCAGAAAAGGTCATGGAATTTACTACATAAGTGGCCCCGACCAAATTAGCTAGATGGGTGGGACCAGTCTCAATGGGAACTTGGGTACTGGCCAAAGCCTTCAGAACTGCTTCTCCGTGAATTGGAGGTGCCATGAGTAGACCCCAAATAGAAATGTTGGCTTGTGTCTTCTGCAATTGTTTTAACACTTGATTCTTTGGTTCTGGTTGCTTACTACCTGGCACTTGCCTTCTCTGTTCATCTTGTTGCACTGAACTATCGTTTGTAGCCTTTGAAATATCTGTCATAAGCCCTGTTGGCTTGTAACCTTTGCCACTCCGCGTCTCAGCTATCACCTCACCAGGTATATAAATTTCTACTTCATCTGATTCACAAGCATCATGCATCATTACTGAACCCTGATTAGGAATATAGATCTCAAACTCCGTATCTGGTTCTATCTTTACTTCTCTCACCTCAGAATCAAAACCAGGGATATAAATGTCATACTTGAACTGATCAGATAATCCATCAACCTCATTCTCCCGTGTAGTTGAACCACTCAATTCCCCCAGACCCTGGATAGTAGACACCATTAGAAGCACCACGTCTTCATCATAATTAGCTGATTTGACAATAATAAGAGAAGTTGGATCAAATTCCTTCGTATCCTCTTCAATAGCATTGACTGTGTGGTGTTTCGGGAGAGGATTCGTGGACACATTGGGTTTGGATCTGAGTTCAAACTTCTTTGCATCAAGCAAATCTTGTATCTCATGCTGCAACCTGGGGCATTTATCTGTGCCATGCCCTACTTGTCCATGGAAATGACAGAACAAGGACGGATCGTACCAATACGGCTTGGGCTCCTTAATCGGCCTTGGTTCAAGCTTCTTAAGTAAACTGACCTTCTCTTATCGATCAAGAACAGCACCACGAGGCATTCCCAAATCAGTGAAATTTCTTGGTGGAGGGCGTGGACGTGGAACTTCCGAGGATTCTAATACAAAAGGGGCTCCTGTGGCAGCCATTACTGGTGCTATAGCGGCGGTGACATTCTTTGCGGCATTGTACCCTGGACTCTTGTGGTGTGAAGGCCTCTTACTACTACTATCCTCGGGCATGTATCGACTGGAACTAGGGAGTGGCTCACCACGAACAATGGCATCCTCAACCTGCTGACCCGCAGCCATGAGGCATTGAAATGTCAAAATACCCTAACCAAACAAAATATCCTTATAAGGAGCTCTCAGTCCTCTCATCATGAAACCGACTTGTTCTCTTTCATTCGGTCTATCCCACATCTGCCCAGCTTTGTTTCAAAATCTAGCCAAATAATTAGTGAACTCTTTATCTTGCCTCTGTCTTATGGTTTCCAGTTCTCTCCTGCTCAGCTCAATCTCAGTGTTATAACTATATTGCTGGGAAAATGCCTTCATTATATCCGTCCAAGTACGGGTATGTGATGAGTCCAAAGACATCAGCCAACGATGGGCAGCGTCGGTCAGTGAAAATTGAAAAGCTTGACCCAACATTTCATCAGAAAAGCCTTTAGATCTCAACTGTCTAGTATAAGACCTCAGATGGGTACGAGGGTCCCCCCTGTACCATCAAATTTCTCATACTTCCACTTGAAACCATCAGGCAGTTTGACATGGGGAAAAGGCATAGGCCTTCAGTATCGAGGATCTGGTCCCCAACTCCTTTTAGGTTTCTGATTAGATGTTCCAGATGGACAACCTTATCATTTAGTTCCTTCTTCTCTGGGCTACTGGTTACCTTCACAGCCAGGAGGTTGTCTATCACAAAAGCATCATTCTCTCCTATCATACTGGAGGGTACAACCTTGGGGGTTGGAGGCATGCTTCGCTAGTACTGATGCTCGACAGGATGAGCCACACCTAATTGAGCTCGAACCAAATCCGCCAATTGCTCTACCATCGCCTCCATCTGGCCAACCCGGGCCTCTAAAGGATCAACCCTAGGGGTTGGGGGTATGCTTCCCTGGTATTGATGTCCAATAAGGCGGGTTGCATACACATGATTTTGGACCAAATCCATCATTTGTTCCATCATCGCCTCAATCCTGACGACTCAGGCCTCCAAGGGATCGAAGGGTGGAGGTGGTGGATCATTGTTCTGGCTCATGGCTACTTGGAATGCTGGGGCAATACTTGAGGTGACAATCTGAGAAAGAGGTAACTATTTAGGCGGCTGAGGGACCAAAAAAATGATAATCAAGGGTAAAACTGGGAAAAAATAGACAATCAAGGAGATGGGTTCAATGCTAACCTAGACAAATCTTTGCATTAAACAAGACCGTTCCAAACAAAGGTTAGTTCAATTGAGAGTAACATCAACCCAATACTAAGTTGAGAGAACTCTCAACCAATGGATCAACCAAGGTGGTTTAAACAAGAACACCAGTATAGATAGTATTACATCGAATCAATCGCCAAACACTGTGTGCTGGAGAAAATCGAGTTCCTCCTCAATATCAAGGTACAAACGTATGGTTCCCCAACAACCGAGACACACACTGTTTCTAGATCGGTCGTGTAGGTATCACCCCAATCACAACCATCTTGGAGCGGACATAGGAATCACCCTATGATACCACCTTGACAGTGGAATGAAACACTGGTAGAGGAAATAGACACTCATACTTTAATGAAAGAGGGTAGACACTCAAAATTCTCCGTTGGTGGGTGACCAATTGAAACGGGTAATACTGTCTACAATAGGGGTTCTAACTTGAACCTCAAGCAATACTTACATTAGTTGTGGCGAACCTGAGTATCGAATCTATGTTCCTACATGATGCATGCAAAAAGATTGGCTTAGCTTAGGACAGGGTCCCCTTGTCAAGGAGCACCATATTGTACCCGTCACAGTTGTGTCCGTGGATACGTCGGCACATCCTTTTTATACCGCTTTGAGAAAACAACTCGATAAATCAATCCAAGTACTGTCCTATAGTGCCTCCCAAGGCACACCTAAATGTATGGCCTGGAGATCACTAGGTAATACATTGATTGATATGATCAGTTGCAACTTAAATCAATACAGGATCAAGGGTTGTGATGCCACCGGGGGAATCCCACAACTGCATGTGGGGCCTTACCAATGACACCACGGGGGTAGAAGTAGACCGTGCAGTGCACAATGCAATGATGTGAGTGCGAATGCATGAAAAATAAAATTAACAATGAAAACTACATCAACTAAAATTACAAGCAATGTAAGCAAACGATGGTCAATCAGGAGTTTGACATAATTCCCCAGTGAAGTCACCACTCTAAGAACCATGGATTCCGAAAAATCCAAATTCCGCCCGACAGGGGGTTGGTTCTTCGCAAATGCGAACCGGATCTCGCCGGTGAAACCTAAACCAATGACCCTAATTCCTTCTAAGAGGGTAAACGGGTCGGTAGGAAGCCGCCACCTAGAAAGGGTCTAGGGCCCATAGATTTCTCCCATGAATGGGGAGAGACTACTGATTCAATGGATAAGGTCATGGTCTACCCAGATCATTGGGTAGGTGTCAGGTTACGGACTGGGAAGGTGCTAGGCACCCAGTTTGCCCGGCTGAAGCCAGTCATCCTTCGCTTTGACCATTATTGCTCACTAATACAGTCCTAGTTTCAAGCCACTTGTCCTATACTAGGCATCTAGGCATGACACTTGCAATCCTACACCAAATTTCTATGTTATTCTATCCTAGGGTGTAAAAAATAATTAAATCGGCATAACAAACAATTAAACTGATAAAACAGGATAAATACATGCAATTTGATCACATTAGTACATGCAATATACAGCTAAATTGTTCTAATTTGGCTAGACATGGCAAGCATGGAACTCACACAATTAAAACGTGCAAATCTTATCCTAATCATGTCAAGTAAACGACAAAAGAATCACTAAACATCTGCGGGCTAGATGAGGGGCTAGCCCAACTCCCGTCTCAAAGAGCGTACATTTATGTCCCACAGGATCCCAACGTGTAACGTTTCAACTCGGGCCACTAGATGGGGATTCTCACTCCTTCGCACATGTTCTAATCGTACCCAAAATCGATTTTGGAAATTCATTTGGAATCCCTTAAACTTAATCGAATGAAATGGGGAGATGTGAACTTTGGATAAAAAAAAAAAACTACACTCATGAGCAAAACAATGGGCCTAAACTCCCCACACAAGACTTCAACCTTGGTTCATCGGTCGATGTCCCAACCGAAACCGAAATCAAATGGGCCCAAACCATTATAGGCCACTCACCAAAATCTGAACCAAACCAGCCCATTGTCTTGTAACCTTAAGTCTAAACCCATTCCTCAATTAATTGATTTGTCAATGTTGGAGGCCCAACCCAAACCCAAAAAGCAAAGCCAAAATAGATCCTACAATCTTAATTTTATCGAGTCCTAAATCTGGTCCTATTAAAACCCAGCCTTTTAGGTTTTTTCTCTCTCTTTATTTTCCTTAAGATGCCATGTGGCACCCCCTTATGGACTTGACACCAATGGGCTTTTCCCTGGGCCAAGTCCACACATTCTCCTTTTTTATTTTATATTTGTGTGTCTGAGACAAAGATTGCCGGTACTCCGTGTGTTATCATCGCCAAGGAGGGTGACAAAAATTAGGTGTCTACAACGGGGTTGAGTGATTCCATGCAGTGAGTATGTGCTTGAATGTGATGCAGGAAGTGGCTATCATCCTATCTCAAAGTACTTAGTATGATGTGCCCCACCTCCTTGGGGTAGAGGCACAACAGGGAGTACCCTCGTCGTTTGATTTCACTTCGAGCACGATGCATGATGCAGTTAGTACAATCACAATATATACAAACAATTATGTATAACACAACAAGTATACAAGAAAGTATGATTAATCAAAAGTCTGATATTCCCAATGGGGTTGCCACTATAGGTGCAGCGGACGGAAGTCGCTGGCGTGCACCCTGGGGAAAGAAGAACAATGGAAAAGTGGGAGTCGCCACCTAGATTTTGGGTTTATGACCCATTAATGGTGTCCCTTCCTTCGCAGAAGAGGCACAAAATTAACTCCAATGACTCAGTGGATGGTCTGCCTCAGATCTACGAGTAAGTGTCAAGTTACAAGGTGGGAAGGTGTTAGGCACCCAGCAACCATCCGACCGACAGCCAATTACCTAGACCAAACTATGTTGTATATTGTTGTATTATACGTATTATACACTTAATTAAAGTAATTTTTTTTCCAAGATTTTGATTATTTTTGTTGAAATTTATGAACCTAATTAGGCTAATTTAGATTAATGTTTTAATCCTAATTACTACTCTTAAATTAGGTGATTATACACATTATGCGTCCTAATTAATCTAGTTGATGTATTTTACCTAAGTTAGAAAACCTAACTCTATGGTCAAAAGCATGATCAATTGTGCAAAAGTGATTAAGACCCTAAGGCTATGATTATATCATGGAGAAAGACAATTATGTTGAAGACAAACTCACTTAAGAGCTGAAATGGCTAAAATTATGAAAATGCCTCTAGAAGACTTAAATATGTACAAAGGCATAAAATCACATTTAACTACTACAAAATATTAAAACATGATTAGAAATAATTAACAGCATGCATGTGAATCATTAAAACATATACAATGCTAAAAAGCATAAAGTGGTTAAAATTACAAAAATGCCCATATTAGGGCAAATATGCATGAAAATGCAAACTTATACTTAAAACTTGCTTATGAAAATTAGAACATACAAAGAAAATGGTAGGAAACTTTGTGAGACCCTAAACATGATTCAGTCACAAGATAACCAAAATACCCCTAAAGGCCAAATGGTAAAAGGGCTAGAACATACACTTTTAAGTCATCTCAGGCATTTGATATGTCATTAAACATTCTAAAATTATTAAACTTGCCAAATAAAGCTACTAGATGGTACATTGGGCCTGCTTTTGGTAAATTACAAAAATGCCCCTGAGGGCAAAAATAAGCTTTATGCATGATTTTGATGCAAGATGAACATGTATATACATAAAATATAAAAAATAAATAAAAACTTTCTAAAACAGCATGTAATGCATAAAACATTTTTTCTGATTTTTTTAATTTTTATCTACGAAATTACCACTATAACCCTAGTGAAAAAGGCATACATGGGAAACATGCGATATGGGGATTTTTTATCTACGAAATTACTCGGCTTATTCAAGGGATTTACTGCAAACTGTGACTGAAAACCAAGGACACGGTAGTGGGTGGGTTGTGTGCTAATTAGAGATTGAACTTAGTTTCCTGGATGAAGGAAAACCCTCTGGGTGTTCTTGCAGTTCGGAGAGGGATTGTAATTAGAATGACTTTTTCAGTTTCCTATGAACTAATAATGAGATATGGGGATTGCTTCATAACAGTACAGTGGTGGACGGTGAGAATGGAAGCAGGGAAGCACCAATCCATTATTCTATGTCCAACAGATTAGTGTTCAAAGCTTGTTCTACTTCTTATTTTCTGGGAAATCAGTGGAAAGCATCATGTCTGTGTCATTATATCGTTATAAATGATAGAAAGGCATGAACCCAGCATGAAATTGATTCCGTTGTGGGTTTTTCTTTGGGATGAAATCTGCTTTAATGTATTCTGGGCTAAATAAGAATTGTATTTTTTTTTTTTTTTTTTTGGTTGTTGGGAATCGATGAGCCGTGCCTGAAAGTTTGCAAGTGAAAACTGTTCAATCTTAAAGAAGAGGGCTCTGGGACGAAACCAGAAAAGTCTTTGAAAAAATTTGACAAAGCCAGGTACACGGGCCATCGTAGAAATCAAATCAATGAATCAACCAAAGCATACACTTGAAATGAAGTGATTATGTGAGTTGCAGGTTATCGTTTATGGGGGTTTTTGTAGTTTTGGGGTTTAACAACTATAAACCCTCTCTTCTTCACACACACACACACACACACACACACACACACACACAGACAGGCACATAAGAGGAGAACGAAGAATAGTCAAGGCAGAAGTGGCTTGCTAGGTTCCGGTGGGAATGAAGACTTCATTCAAGTCTGAAACAAAGAGGGGTAAGGGAATGAGATAGAGATGGTAAGTGATTCCTCCAGAGTAAAGAAAAAGAAGTTACAAAAATAATTAATTTGTAAACAGTACCAAGAGAAAAAGTACCCTTTTTTATGGTAAGTTTCTATCAAAAAGAGGGCCACTGCGTTGGCACTTTGCAGCGATAAGAACAAAAGTGACTCACTGAGCAACCTCAAGGTCTAAAAGAGATGGGTCGTAAACAAGGTGGATTGTATATCAATCCAAAGAAGTTTGGAACTCTTAGGAAACCATGTATGAAGGAGATGGTATCATTCCTCAATTGCTTGGTGCTGAACCAGAACAATGATAGTAAATGTGTTCGGCAGAAGGAACTTCTGAGTGTATGCATGGATGCTGAGACTGGGAAAAGCAGGAAGCCTTGGGGAAGCATCAATTATCACCTTCAGAGGCTTAGCAGAGGAAGGAAATAGTTTATATTCTGTGCCAAGTCATACTCAATAGTGTTTAGATCAACAATTTGACTTTGAGGAAAGGTTTTTGTGGTTGTAAGCATCATCCTTGTTTTGAAGAAAAGGTTGTGGAATAGTTGGTTGAAACTAACCACATTTTTTCTTGCTTTAATGAGCAACATGGTGAGCTGTGAATTCCAAAAAAAAAAAAAAAAAAATTCTATCAAAAAGATTAAAGGGTTTGAAGAAATATCACCGGAGATCACATGTGCCAAGATATGATATTTCTTCAAACCCTTTAATCTTTTTTATGGTAAGTTTCAATGGGATTTTTGTTTCTTTTACTGCTGGTAATTCATAATTCCAGACTTTTTCAAGGTGTACAGAAACCACACACAAAGAGAGCATACCTTGTAGCAGAGAACCGTCTTGAATGAAGAGAAGTTGGTGAAATTGGGGCCTGAAGGTGGTAATGGGTTTCAATAGCTGCAGTAGAAGAAGAATTAATTAAGCAACACAGAGGATGACTAGAGACAACCAATTGATTGCAGAAGAAGAAGTAATTAAGAACAACTGCGAGTGTGTGTTCTCCGCATGCACCTTTCTTCTCTACCTGCCAGGGCATAAGACTCAGGCAATGGTAGGGAGCATGTGCCGGCGATTTCAAGGTTCAAAGGTTGAAGATGAAGTTGGGAGATAGAAGAAATGGGATGAAGTTGGGAGGGATGCAGCTCGCAAATTTGGATTATCGAGTATGTTTTCTTTTCATACTAAAAACATAAAAGAAGAAGAATATCATTATCATTAATGATGGAGTGGTCAACGAAACTTCACCGAGCCAGCCTGGTGAAGAAAAACTTTGTCCTACTATGGCTTTTGGGTTAGGGGCTTAGGGTGGAGTACCACCGTACCAGCTGGGGTTGATGTTCAAATAAACCAAAGTTAATTAATAATCCCTACTATCGGTACTATTTCTTTTTTTGGTAAACCCTACTATCGTACTATGTTAGGGGTTTTCTTTTCTTAATGACGACACCTTCTAAAGTGTCAAATAGTATGTAATATTTTTTTAAAATAAAATATAATATTTTTATAATATTATCCTTGAATTTCCTTTAAAAATGAGTTTTCTGACTATTTTACCTTTTGTCGGTACCATGCTAGTGATATGATATCGATTTCGGATTCGGAACGGGCATTAGCAACACACAAAATTGATACGATACCGACATTGTATCGACTGTATCAAATAAAATTACCCTTGAATTTCCTTTTAAAATGGTTTTCTGGCTATTTTATCCCTTGTCCGTACCATGCTACCGTTACGATATCGGTATCGGAATGGGTATCGGCAACACGCAAAATCGAATCGATACCGATATGGTATCAGCCTGGATCGGTTGTATCGAATAAAATTCCCCTTGAATTTCCTTTAAAAATGAGTTTTCTGACTATTTTACCCCTTGTCCGTACCGTGCTACCGATACAATATCGGTATTGGAACGGATATCGGCAACACACAAAATCGATACGATATCGATATGGTATCGGCCTGGATCGGCTGTACCGAATAAAATTACCCTTGAATATCCTTTAAAAATGAGTTTTCTGGCTATTTTACCACTTGTCCGTACTTTGCTACCAATTAGGGTTGCAACAGGGTCGGGTTGGATCGGGCTTTATAGAACCCTGGCCCAACTCTAAGTCCCCTTAGCTGGGCCCAACCTTGACCCGACCCTGACTCAAGGCCAGAAAAATCCAACCCTGACCCACCCTCAGGGTCGGGCCAGGCTGACCCTGATTGGCTTTGATCATAGGGAGGGGGAAGGGAATGCATGGACTGGAATGAGCCAAGGAAAAAATTATCAATTTTACGTAAAATAACACTGTAATAAAATGTATTATATCACTTATTGACTTCATATATAATATATTATATAACAAAATGTGGGTGACATTTACAATTTATAATATATTTTATAGTATACCTTAAAATAGGGTCGGACTGGGCCTGACTCAGGGCCAAAAATTTCCAACCCTGACCCGCCATCAAGACCAAATATCTCAATCCAAGCCCTGTTTGGGCTCAGGACCGACCAGGACGGGGTCGGGCTAATAGGGCCAAACTTGCACCCATACTACCAATATCGATGACTAGTAAAACCGATACGTACGCCTGACGATACCAATACTTAGAATCGTGATCTTAGGTTGTCCATGAACTGCCTCTTGGTCAGTTATGGGTCAATGTCATGTACTATATATATACTTCACCCAAAAAAATTGTATTATATATATATATATATATATATACATCTCAGACCCCTCAGACCCAGAAGCCATCTTATCAATCTTCATGGAAAAGTTTACCAAAAAAAAAAAAAATTCTTCATGGAAAATTCCTACCCCAAACAAGAAAAATCTTCATAGAAAATCACAAACCACTTGTCAAAGACAGAATCACCCAGCTCTTCTCCTCCTCCTCCGAGTCTGACTCTAATGGAACTCGATCTCAACTCGATGAGTTAGTCATCGATTTCTTCTGCACCACCATGATTGGCATAGCCAACGAACTCGGTGTTCCTTCCTACATCTTCTTCCCTTCTACAACACGTATGCTGGGTATCATCATGCTTCACCTCCCAGTTCTCGATGCCCAGATACACATCAATTTCAAGGACTTGGCCACCAAGTTGATCATCCCGAGTTTTATTAACCCAGCCCCTCTACAAGTCTTGCCTCTGCCAATGTGGACCAGAAACTAGTTCGAGTATACTTGGTACCTCAACCATGGTTGTAGGTTCAGGGAAGCAAAGGGTATTAACATAAATACATTTGAGGTGTTAGAACCCTACGCAGTTCACTCGTTAACCTCTGACGGTCGAACTCCACCTTTGTACCCGGTTGGACCGTTGTTTGATCTCTAGGGTCTGATCCTAAATCCTGATGATTTGATCAGACGACTTCGAGAACATCATGAGATGGCTGGCCGATCAGCCCACGTCATCCGTGGTGTTCCTTCCTATGCTTTGGCAGGTCTGGGAGGATCAATTCGAGAGGATGGTTCTAGTATTGGTATCATATCGTCCGTATGTACCAGTTTTGCTAGTCACCGATATTGATATTGTGCTGATATCGTATCGATAGCACGGGAGGAACAAGAGGTAAAATGGTCTAAAAACTCATTTTTTAAGAAAATCAAAGGGTAATTTTATTTGATACAGTCGATCCAAGCCAATACCATATTGATATCGTATCAGTTTTTTGTGTTGCCGGTAACCTTTTTGATACTGTGCACTAAAACCATGTTCGAGAGCCACCGCACGATCGACTTGCCCTTCCAAGTGATTACGCTACTACAACTAGGATTTCTCAATTATCGGCCACTATATATGGTTGAAAGTAGGGGTGTAAATTCGAAATCCGTTTCCATATCCGTGTCCGTATCCGTTTAGCACTATCCGAATCTGTCCGAAAGCTAAACGGGTGCAGATACAGATAGGCTATAGCTATTTGAAAAGCTATATCTATATGTAAATGGATAAAATATCCGATCTGTATCCGTATCCGTATCTGTTTAGCACTATCCGAATCCATCCGATAGCTAATCGGATGCAGATGCGGATATAGCACTATCCGAGCTGAATCCGATCTGTTTACAGCCCTAATTGAAAGTAACTTTGTTCTTTAAGTTTTCTTTTAATATATGGTACTGTTTTTATCATTTTTTCACTTGAAAGTATGCATCATGGCTTGGTTAATCACCTAAAATATGGATGCTTCCTCCATATGTATCTTAGCGTCTTAAGTTAGTAGTTCAACGATTGCAGGTGACCCTTAGTTGGTTCACTTTATTTAGTTTTTGCGGAAATCATAATTCATTGAAGCCTGACCTTTTTTTTTGGGTAATAATTCATTGAAGTCTTACCATTTTCCATATTTGAAGTCCTCTGTTTTGCATTCAATTCCCCTGTTCTAGTGTGATTATTGCACCTGTTACCTTGTGATGCCCTTTCGTTTAAACATTCCTATTTTGTTACTTTTATTTTTGCTGAAGGTCAACAAAGAATATGTTACTAAAAAAATTGAAGATATACAGGGTTATTGTCTAAGTAATACCCAGAATGGAAAAAACCAAAATTATAAAAGGTTTGATACTCCCACCACATCAGCAGAGATCAAAGCTTCAAAAGGAAAATTAAAAGCCACTTTCGCTATTGCCATCAGCATCCCTTGAAGACCCAAAACAAAAAACCAAGCAAGTAAATCTGCATCATGGGCGTTCTTGTACATCCCACAAAAATTGTATACTTGTAAAGTAAGGATAATTATGTCAGAAAATGAGATTCTTGGGAGGCAGCATACATTAGTCTAAGGGTGTCAATTGGTTTGGTTTTGATTATTCGGTTCGGTTTAGTTACGATTCCAATTCCATTCTACAATATAGTTTCAATTTGGTTCTACATACAACATGGTTCCAATTCGATTCTATAATACTGTTCCCCTGGGGTTTATATAGAATATTGAGTTAGAGTGCAGACACGTCTTCGCCCATGAACGACCAACCCACTTGCCTAACCATCAAGGTTCAAAATCCAAGTATCGGATTCAGTATCGGTCATTGTCAAAATCTTTTTGGATGGATCAAAAAACCCCCCAAAATCGTTTTTTTATGGATCAGGTCATGTATCAGCCAAAGTTAGTGGATGTTTTGATCTTAGGATCAGATCGGCCGATATTATCTGGATCGGATCGGTCAATATCGGTTAGTATCGGTCTAGATAATATAAAAGATAAAAAACAATTTAAAAATTTTGAAAAAATAAAAAAATATTCAATCGGATCAGATCGGATCGGCCGATCCAAGGAACGATCCAGTCAAACCTTTTCGTATCGGTCAAATCTCACGATCAACTTCGACCGATACCAATCCCACCGGTTGATATCGGCCAATCCGATCCGAGATTAGGAACCAAGCTCACCATTAAAAGCAAAAAAAAAAAAACAGAAAAAGAAGAAAACTTTCACTACTTTCTGATTCGTCTTCAATTCTCCTCTTTCTTTTGCATTCTCTCCTCAACAATTTGAAAACGTCATTTGTAATGGGAGAAGGAGTCCCTGTCAACTTGCCTGTTTACTCTTATTAGGGACAATGACTTTCCATCCAAAATTTTGAAATGGAGATGCATAGGCGCAGATAAAGGGTCTCAAAACGAAACGTCATATTAGGGTTTTGGAATTAAGCGGGTTATTCGGTTCAGTTTCGATTTAAATCGATGGTTTCTGAACTAAAATCGAAATCAAATCGAATCGAATTAAATACTTATATATCAAAATCAAATTTATTCGGTTCGGATTGGGTTTTGGATTGGGTTCGATTTTGACACCCATAGATCATTAGCCACAACGTTTGCCTCTTGATGACAATGAGAAACTCTCCATTCAATGGTTGAAAGAAAACTGATAGTAGTAAAAACTACCAAGGAATAGAGATAGACCGTATCCGATTAGCTTTCGGATGGATTCGGATAGTGCTAAACGGATACGGACACAGATACGGAACGAATATTTTATCCGTTTACATGTAAAAAAAGGTTTTTCGGATAGCTATATAGCCTATCTGTATCCGCATCCGTTTAGCTTTCGGATGGATTCGGATAATGCTAAATTGATTCGAATACGAATACAGAAACGGATTTCAACTATTCATTTACACCCCTAAGCTTAATATTCACCATACAAACCTTAATGCCAATAATTATGATGGTAAAGGAAAAGGATAGTAGGAAAAATGAAAATTCAATTAAGCCTTTTCACAACTAATTATGGAATCGACTACTTGAAATCTGTTTTAATTTTCCATTAACTTTATCTAGTGTCATGTTTGTTGTTAATCCCAAAACATGTATTCTTTTTCTTTCTTTTTTTTGCCTAGTTTTTTTTTTTTTATTTTTAAGGACAATTGAAGTGGTGTTCAATTTGGTATTTATTAATTAATTTGGTTAGCTTTGAAGATGATATAAGAAATGCAAAAGAGGAGAACCTAGAAGCAGAAGGAATAATGTGGTTTTCTGCAAAAATCCAAATATAAAAGAAGAAGAATTAATGAGAAGTTAGTGGCCCTCAAAAGGTATTATTAGAGGTTATTATTACCGAGTAACATGTCTTTGAATACTGCAGAGGCTATATCACGTCATAGCTTCATACTCAACCTGGTGGCTTTATCTGGATTTCTATTGAGCAGATCAACTCCTGTAGAGATTAATTTTTTCCCCCTTTTTTGGTTGTAAAGAAACTCATCTAAAGAGCTTGCCTAGGATTCCTGTGAGTTTACTTGCACGACTCATCTCCCAAACTTTCACAGTATATTTTCTATTTTTCTTTACAATAGAAATAAGGAATTACAAATCTAAGTTAAAGAAACATTCCAAATATGAAACTAATAAAAACAAGGGAAGCAGTTTTCTTCCATATGTCTATCTCTCTCCTCCTTAAAATAAGGGGGCATAGATGTCTTTTCACATGGAGAGTAGAGAGATAGACTCATGGGAGTGCTGGCGTAGGCCACACTCCCGGACTGAGAACTTTTTCCCATTATTACTATTTCCTGCCATGGTCTTTCCCAATCAAGAGGCATAGGCCAAGCCAAAAAGCCAAGCTCCAATAGCAGCTCCATGTGCGGGTATACAGATCAAATAATCAAGAACTCCAGCTGGCCTGACAAAATTAATACTTTCTCTCCCTCGTCATGTGGCCCTTATGATTATTATGTTCTCCAATTCTTAAAGCTTGGTAATGCGATAGTGTTAGGTGGAGATCCCGACATGTAACAGTTCGGACATCCAACAATCAACCCTAACATAGGGCTTGAAAAATCTAACCCTGATCCGTCCTCAAGATCAGGCGGGGATGACCCTGATTGGTCTTATCATGGAGTGCGGGAAGGGAGAGATGCATGGACTGAATTGAGTTGGGTTGAATCAAGGAGAAAATTATCAAATTTTTTTATAAAATAACATTATAATAAAATATAAATATACATAAAACAAAATATGTGTGACATTTAAAATTTATAATATATATAGTACATCAATATATATTTTATAGTATAACTTAAAACAGGGTTGAGCTGGGTCGAGCCGGGCTCAGCCCAAGGCCTCAACCCTGGCCCGACCCGACTCTGACTCAAAGCTAGAATTTTCAGTCATGACCCACCCTCAGGGCCAGGTATCTCAGCCCAAGCCCTGTTCAGACTCAAGGCAGGTTTGGACCGATAGGAACAAACTTACACCCCTAATTTCCCGCATCATGTGAAAGCAATGGCTAACTAATCACTATACTTCATTTGGCGGATGACGGAGACATTAATTTTTTTTTTTCCTGTCTAAATTGTGATTGATGGTAATGAGAATTGGAAGTTTTTAACTTTTAACCATCAGACCTCCTAAAGATATATGATTGCGTTCTAATTAGTATGTTCTTTTAATTTGATCTCTGACTCTTCTCTAAGGTTTTGCATTTCTCATACCAATTCACACCAATGTAGTATATAGTATCCCTCTTTTGTCCCCATCCCACGTTTTATGTGTGTGACCGTGCATGGTGCATGGCTATACACGAAACTTTTCACTTTTGTTTTGTTATAATTGATAGAGCAAGAGAATGTTATTGGGTCATGTGGCCGCTGCACTAGCACGGGGGCCAATGGGAGTATACGTACAAGCATCATGAGGTGTGGGATTTCTGCCTTTCCATGGGAGGGCAGAGCGGTTATTTCACACTCCCTGTGTGTAGGTGCAAGGGCCACACGATCAGGTTGCGTTCTTTTCCCCAACTGATATATCTGCTTTTATTTCTTCTATTCTTGATCTGTTTACCAATTGATTGGTATTTATGATTTTTTTTTTTTGGCAAGACTCCAAGAATAAGTGGAAAGAAGGTAATCCAATTTTGTAGACATGAACTAATTTTCATCTCTCTCTCCCCTAGGGGAAGGATTTACCTTTTTTTTTTTTTGTTTTTGTAGAAAAAGGAAAGGACTTACTAAGCGGGCTGTTGAGGGTGAGATTAATGAACCTAATGAATGAGAATCGGTGAATTGGTTGGTTCTAGCTTTCAAATTTATTTCAATATCCTGGACTAAGTAATCCCCTTCCCCATTCCCCTACTCCCCCGGGTCCATTTCAATTAAAATTATGCTATCTTTATAACTATCATTTGATGATGGATCTTTAATTGCTTTTATCATGCGAATCACTTCCGATGAATGCCTTGAAATTACTTGTATTTGTTTATATATAGTGTGCATGCATTGAGATGAGTAGCATTATGGACAAGTGAGAATAAAGCCTACCATTTTTTAACATTTTGTAACTGATTGCAGAGTTATTTATAGATTGCAGAGTTATTTATAGACAAATACAAGGAATGAAGAAAACTAGAAAGAGCAACATGGGGATGCTGAGAGGAATCTCCTAAAAGCTGATGTGACCTCGGTAACATCAACATAAAGGAAAGTGGGGATGTACACAACACCATCTGGAGTCCGGATCAGTTACCCACATGGGATGGGTGGGGATAGATCTGAACCCTCCTCCATGGGGGCGTGAGACCCACCCCTAGAGCTGGAACTCACATCCAAAAGAGGAGTCCGATCTGAACTCACACCATCTCTAAAATAGCTATTTTGATGGGAAGTAATTATCAAATAGAGAGATTTAAGGGAAAAATTATCTTATGCAATTCTCTGCCCGGTCCATTTCCCTAGTACCTGTAATAAGAGGGGAGATAGACCCCATCCGGTGTAGACACCATATTTTGACACCTTCGAAGTGTGTCTTGGCAATGATGGTCAATGTCGTAACTCGTGTAGTGACTGAATGGCAAGAATTATCAAATTACCCCTACCCCACTTTTTGTAACCAAACCGTCCAAAATATAGCCTAAACCCCTAAGATAGTCTTATTTAACCATTTTAAATCCATATGTGAGATTTCACTCCAATTTGGCAATTTTTACAAAAATGACCATTTTACCCTTGGCACGGTTCTTGGTATCCGAACCACCCGATGTGACCCGAAATTATTTAGATGACCATATTTTGTCATACTGTGCTTTCACATAATTTTGTGTAATTTTGGTACCATTTGGACCTTGATCGATGTGAAACACCATTTCTGTACTTTTCTCTTTATTTATGCGATTTTGCCGCAAAATCTGACGACATCAGTTGTACGTATGGAAAGCACGTGTTGCGACCTTCGTGTCGATATATAGCATGCAAAAAACGGCCATCTGGATCAAAAGATATTGATGTTTGAATGTGGACCCTTAAAATGGAATAAAAATAAAAAAAATTTGCCCGAACAGTGTCAAACTGGGTTAACCCGACCCGTCCTAACCCAACCTAGCTAGGTTTGTCGACAGCTTAGGCCCGTCAGCAAAGGCTACAAGGCCTAAGGCCAACGAGCACAGGCCATGGCCATGCACCTAGCCGCAACCTGCCAGCGTGCCATGCACGCAGGTCAAGCTCGCCAGCCTCTTGTCCCACTGCCATAAAGGCTGTCAAGGGTCTTTGAGACATTTCCTCGAACACGTTTTGGCCTCTAAATATGGTGCAATTTGGAAGGCTTAGAGACCGATAATATTCACGAACAAAATACCTTTGTGAAGCCCGTTCTTCCCTCTTTCAATCCATGCTAGATAAATCCCCAGATCATGCTTTCATAGTCATATAAAATTTCACAACTACCCCCCCTTGTTCATCATTCTTGCCATTCAGAGCAACCACACTTGGAGCGGCTTTTGGAGGTTTCTGGCGACGATTTGCTGCCAAATAAGGTTATCCAAGCAATTCATAAATAAAAAAATAAAAAAAAAGGTTACCCAAGCTGATCCCAGGCACTTCCTCGCTTCAAGGGTATTTTTCTATATTTGTTTTATTTTTATATATTTTATTTATTTTCTTTACTAATAGAGGTCGTTTTTCAGTTACAAAAATATTAAAAATATCACAAGAGTGATAAAATTCTGAACATTTTAGGAAATATGTTTCCCACTATGTTTGATATTCCTTAATTTTCTCAAGCCCCAAATCTTAGTTTTTGTGGCATTTTTGGGTGAAATTGCTTGCACAGCTGCAATTAACTTCATTGTTTGTTGCATCAGTACTCACGACTCGTGAGTCACGAGCAAGGTTCTAAAACTCGGGTTTTGACTAGGTTTCGACCAGTCAGAAAACGAGTTCGTCTCAGTTTTGACCATATCTCGGTCGAAACTTAGGACTTTCTCCAAGCTAACTTGAACCTTGGTTTCGAGGCCTAGAAGTTGTTTTTTTGCTCTGATTCTTATTGTGTTGCTTATTTTTGACATTTTAAACTTAATCCATGCAAGTTTCACATAGAGAACACTAAAAATATTACTTGTGATTTTGATCCAAGTTTGATACTGTATATTGTTTTTGGACATGGTATCGAATAAGATTTGACCAGAACATAACTCCTTCAATATAAATGAGATTTAAGTAATCTTGGATTTGTTAGAAAACTTTGTTTTGATAGCTTTCCAACAAATCCAAGATTGCTTAAATCTGATTTACATTGAATGAGTTATGTACCAGTCAATGAGTAGGAGGTTATGAAAAAATGGAAATTAATTTGTAACCATGCTTCTTCCATTGATCTCCTTGTTTACTATACAAAATTAGTTGATTGTCAAATAAATTATTTGATAGTAGGGTTTATTTTGTGATTTCAATATTAACTATCTTCTCAAACCATTCATTGATTTCAATTTTAATTATCTTTCCCTTACAATTAATGATAAATAATTATATGATTTGTAATAATGATTTCTCTACAAACTCTATTTATTCATTGATTTGAATATTAATTGTCTTCCATTCTTCCCCACATAATTTATTCTTCTTTGTTCGGATTACAACATGAACATATCAAATCAATTTTCTTATTTTTAGTTGTATACTTGTTTTGACTTGGGAAGGTGAATTGAAGTGTTTTTATCAAATCTTTGCTCACTACAAATTATGAGTTTAAGATTGCATTGTGGCTCAAACCCGAAAACAAAACCGATCTAAACCGGTATTAACCTGATATTAAAAAACCGAAATAAAAAAAAAAGTTTATGGGTGATTGGGTAATGGAAAGTCAGTCTCTTGCCTTTATGGGAATTGATTTCTGGTCCCCGGTTTTGCTGTTCTAAGGTATTAGGTAGGGTTTAAACGACTAGTCGAAATTTGTTTCCGTATCTGCGTCCGTTTTTGTTTAGCACTATCTGAATCCATCTGAATGCTAAACGGATGCGGATACGGATAGACTATACCTGTCCGAAAAGCTATATTTACATGTAAATGGACAAAATATCTGAATTGTATCCGTGTCTGTATCCGTCCAAAAGCTAATTGGATGCGGATGCGGATATAGCACTATCCGAGCTGAATCCAATCCTACTACTAGGCGAGTTTTATTTATTTATTTATTTCTTTGTAGAAAGGTGGGTTTTATTAATATACCTTTTTAGGGGCTAAGGTGGGTTATGTCCCTCCCTTTGTTCTTAAGGGTTTCTAGATCCCGGATAACATTCGGGCCAAAAAAATTCTATGCCTTTTCAACCCATGAGGTCGACTCTATGAGAGGTAGCTTGTAAGGGTATCAACACCTAAATCGAACCGATCAAACTGACCTGACCCGACCCAATTGAGCCTTATCCAAGCTGAACAGATGCCTTATCGATTTGGCTTCGGTTTAGGGGTTAGAGCTCCATTCAGTTTCAGCTTGGTTCGAGCTAAACCGATGTGTCACCGATTGGTTCGAGTGACAAGACCAAACCGAACCGAACACTGAAACCAACCCCCAAACCCTAAAATCCCTACCTAATCCCTACCCAAAACCACTCTATATCCGGTTTTCAAACCAAACTGAACCAAATTGAAATCGATAACACAAACCAAATAGAACCTGAGTCTAACCCGGACCGAAACCGAGCAGTCCTTATTGGTTTAGTTTCGGTTTCCCCGAAACTCACACCAAAATAAAAAAAAAATGAACCGAACCTCTTGATTGACACCTTAGTAGCTTGTATACTTGTTGGCTGTATTTGTATAGGGACTCGGCTCCTATCCAGCACCCTGTCCAGACTACAAGTGCAGCGCCGGACACAGTGAGGCGTGAAGAGACCGCCTCACCCTACCCGAGCACCTTGCCTGAGCAGGGTGAGGCAGTCTTTTCATGCCTCACTGTGTCCAGCGCTACACATGCAGCTTGGGCATGGTGCTGGACAGGATCCTTTTGGTTTGTATAGTCCCTCTCCTCTTCTATACAATAAGATATCAAAACTATAGGCGAGAAAAAAAAAAAAAAAAAAAGAAGATATTATCACTATAATAAGGTGAATAAGATACACAATTTAATAACCATCACCATCATCCTGATCATAGTTTTATTTTTAAGTCTATCTATCATAAACAAGGACGTTTAATCCTTAAGAACAAGACCAATACATTTATTAACAAAGTAAGAAACTATGTTGACCACTTGTAAAATAACTTAGGGGTGGTATCTCCATTGGTACTAGAATACAAGCCATCAACCCTAGCACACCAAAAGCAAGTATCATCACATCTATCACTATCTCTCGAAACCATAAACACATCAAAATGACCATGAACATTGTTTCCCCACTGCAAATCACAGTAGAAGAGTGTAGTCTTCCAAATGTTTAGTTTCAAACCCCAACTGAAGTTCTGGCCAATTCAAAGCCAATGCTCACCCAAATCATTATCTTTGGATTGGCAAAAATCTGTATAAATCTAGGATTTTTTTGGTAGAACTGTATAAATCTAGATTTTGGTCAGGTATTGTGGCACATCAATGGCTATTTTTCAACAAAGAAAATTTCACCAACCATATCTTTGCAAAATCCATGGCTAATAATAATGTGTGATTAATTCCCTTCCAGGAACTATAAGATTGTAAATCACCACAGATAAATTATCTTGATAGATTTCCATATTCAAATCAGAAGGATCATCTTGTGACAATCTTCTATTATTAATAAACAAAAATTGTCTATATCTGTCCTAGAGAAGATAAAGCCTTGTGCACCTTTCAGGATCATAGTTGCTCCTTATCTCATGTCCATACATACATAGTGGAGCGGGCCATGGTTCTAAATATAGCATCTTCATCAACCTCATGTGCAAGACTACTAGTTGTTGTATTTTAAGGTTTGAAGATAAGTTTTGAAGATTCAAATTACCTTTTATTGTAAGTGTGTTGGACGAAGATTCAATGAGCACACCCAGGGGTCAGGAGCATGGACTATTGTCTGGTACCTCGCAATGGTACCTTCACACATAATAGGGTGGACTAGGGAAAAGGAGAGTCTCCACCTAGATTATTAGGATTTTGGACCCACTAATGATGTCCCTGCATTGAAGGAGGGGCGCTAAATTAACTCCAAACTCAACGACAGGTCTACCCTAAATCACTGGGTAAGTGTCAATTACATTTGGGGAAGGTGATATGCACCCCCCAGAACGCCCTCCTAGAACTGGTCTTCTTAGACCATACATTTGTTATATATGTGTTTATACATGTTATGCACCTATTTAATCTAAGTTAAAAATATTCAGCTTATCTTAGGGGTGTCAACAGGCCGGGTTGGGCCCAGCTGGCTAAAATCTCAGCCCAACCCTAGGGTTTTAAAGTCGGCCCAAGCCTAGCCCGGTCCTGTCAAGGCCTAACAAACCCTCGATTGAGGCCCAGCCCTGTCAGGGTTTACCCTAGCCCGGCCCGATCTGACCTTGATTGGGCCGGGCCTGATGGGGTTGACCCTGTTTGACCATGATTTGAAGGTTAGTTGTGTGGGTTTGGCTGAACAGGGTTAAGGCATTAAATGTTTTGTTGAGCAACATGTTAAATGGGAGATTAGTAATGGTTCTAATACTCTTTTCTGGCTTGATCCTTGGCATCCCCAAGGTGTTTTAATCAACGCTTTTGGTGAAAATATCCTTCGTGGATCTGGTTTGGTAACAAATACTTTTGTTTCTAAGATTATTGTGCATAATGATTGGTTGTGTATACTGGTGCCATTCCATTCTTATGGATATTTGGGATTTATTTTAGGAAAAATTTCAGACACCCGCTGTCAGTATACAATATATCACGGACATCCCAAACGTTGGCAAAATATCAGACACCCCATACTTTATGATTTTATTTCAACTTAGTCCACTCCATTATATCTGTGTAGTTAAGTCGCTGTTAATTATTTTATAATGGCAAAATTACCCTTACCACGGGCCGAACTTCCCATAATACCCTTGAGGGTAAAACCCCAAATTACAAACACCACTCTCTTTCATCGTTTTCGTTGGGCACACCATATGAGTACCTAATCTGATCAAAGAGAGGGTCGAAGCTTGAGATGGGTAATATTGGGTAGGGTAGATGACCAGATCGATGACGAAGGAGGAGTTGGAGCTTTTGCACTTCTGTAAATGATTCCAGTGGGAATATGGATGCAACTCCGTAGTGCCAAAGGGAATTTCCCTGACTAATCCCTACCCAAAACCAGTCTATATCCGGTTTTGCAAACCAAACTGAACCGAATTGAAACTGATACCATAAACCGAATTGAAACTTTGCCCCTGTTTTTTTATTAAAAAAGAAAAGAAAAAAAATAATTTTTTTTTACCTTTTTACCCTTATCTGTATGGGTGGATCGGATCGATCTCAGCCTATACTAATCCAATCCAGCCAATATCAGCCGATCCAATCTGAGATTACAAGTTTGTAACCATAAGCAATCTGAGATTACAAACCATGATTCCGACCAATCTTTTTATTTTTTATTCTTTATTTTTCACTAAACTATACCTCATGGCTCATACTATTGGCCAAAGATCACGTTGGATTAAGTGATTAACCACGCTAATCACTACAATAGGCAAGAATCTGGCCATCCATTTTTTAATCTCCCAAACACTATACTGGACGGTCAGATCTTTTCCTCCTCATATATATATTTTATGTTTTTACTTAAAACATTTTGTGAATGTTAACAAAGACACGTGGAGAAGGTCAGATGGAGTTGATCCATCTGATTGAAAATAAACTCAATTGGACCCTCCTGTCAGAACCAAACGGACCGGGTTGAACCATATGATCTTCTTGGTAGTGAATACTATTTGGATTAGATAATATAATCTCCCTTAATATTTAATTAAAGATCATTATTAATTTACTACAGAGCGACACGTATCAGGCGACGGGGTGCTTCAACCTTCGGCATTCTTTTTATTTTATGTTAATTAAGTAAGGCGCTGCTATATCTCCCAGCTCACAGTTCTCATTTGTCGGACACGTGTTGACTATAAAGCACACCATGCCAAGATCCTACGTAACTAACTAACTAACTCGTACTTCCTCTCATTAAAGCCGTCAAGATCCTACGTAACTAACTAACTAACTAAATCCTAATGCAATTATGATTTATTATAACTAAATCTCTACTTGTACCTCGTAATATACAAATATATAATAAGAATAGGTTTCCGACCAGATTGCTGAGAAAAAAAATTAATCTAAGAAAAAGACAGGAGGAGATTGAAAGAAGAAATTTTTAATTAAGATGTCTGAGAGTTCAGAGATTAGTATTCCAGTTGGGTTTAGATTCAACCCAACTGAAAAGGAGCTTATCTGTGAATATTTAGCCAAGAAGGTTTGGAGTTGTTCAGGCAACCCTAATTATGTTCATAAGCAGTTCTCTTCAACGGCGGTGATCGAGTGTAGTGAAGTATACAGCAAGCATCCATGGCTTCTTATGGTTTCTACTGAAGGTGCTGCTTATAGAATGGAGAGAGATGGAGCTGTTTACTTTTTTGTTCGAATGACGAAAAAGAATGCAAATGGTTGGAGACCTAATCGGAGGATTAATGGTGATATGGGTTTTTGGAAATCAACTTCTTCGGGGAAACCAGTGGTGGATAACCATGGAAATGTGTTAGGTATGAAGAAAAGTCTTGTTTATTATGTCCTCAAGGAAGGTGATGATGAAGGTAAGAAAACCTGCAGTTCCCATCAAAATGGCGGGTCTAAAACAAGTTGGATAATGCATGAATATAACTTAGTGGATCCTAAAAACCCTACTAAGAAAGAGTTTCAAGAGTGGACATTGTGTAGGATCAGCAACAGTGGAAGAAAAAGTAGTTCTTGCAATACTACTACTACTTATGGTTCAATATTAATGGAGGAGGAGATTCTTACACACCAATCCGGAAAACAAAACAACCTATCTCAGCATCAACAAGATAATGAAGCCATAGTTTCATTTGAAACTAACCAACAACAACAACATGAGCAGCAGCAGCAGCAGCAGCAAGATGATGAAGGCATGGTTTTCGTTGAAACTGAACAACAACAACAACATGAGCAGCAGCAGCAAGTAGTAGCAGTTTCACCTTTGATGAACTCAGAAGAGTTGTGGTTAGAAGACAATGAGTTTATTCAGTCATGGGAAACAATGGAGGAGGAGATTCATCAGCTACAACAACAGCATGAGCAGCAGCAGCAGCAAGATGATGAAGCCATAGTTTTCTTTGAAACTAACCAACAACAACATGAGCAGCAGCAGCAGCAAGTAGTAGCAGTTCCACCTTTGATGAGCTCAGAAGAGTTGTGGTTAAAAGACAATGAGTTTATTCAGTCATGGGAAACAGCAGCACCAGAGAGCTGGAACTGTTCTTCATTAATGTCTATTGAATCTTCTGAATCAGGAAATAAACTCTTCACTTATGAAGACAATGAGTTTATTCAGTCATGGGAAACAATGGAGGAGGGGATTCATCAGCAACAACAACATGAGCAGAAACACCAAGATGATGACGGCATAGTTTCGGTTGAAACTTACCAACAACAACAACATGAGCAGCAGGAGCAGCAGCAAGTAGCTGACCAGCCAGTATTAGCAGTTTCACCTTTGTTGAGCTCAGAAGAGTTGTGGTTAAAAGACAATGAGTTTATTCAGTCATGGGAAACAGCCACACTAGAGAGCTGGATTTGTTCTTCATTAATGTCTATTGAATCTTCTGAATCCCCAGGAAATAAACTCTTCACTGATGAAGACAATGAGTTTATTCAGTTTTTAAATGATGCTCTTGTTGATGATGACAAGTTCTTACCTGACAAGGAAGAATCCCAATTACCTGCGTCCAAGAGGATGAAGACTGTTCCATGATCGAGGAGAGATCATCTTTGTTCAAAGATCCCTTTTGTTAATTTGAAGAATTGAAAGCTATTTAGTTCCAAATCCCTACTTGTACCTCATAATAGTACCCTTATTTTTATAATTATTTTAAAAAGAACAAAAAGAAAATCAATAATCTCTCTTTTTGGTTGAATAATTTGATTTAATGTATGTTTATTTCTTTGGTTTTGGGTGTGAATCTCTCAAGCCTGTAGTGTGAGCTTGAGAGTTCGACACGTGGATCAGTGTAACATCAAATGGTACCGAGCTCAAGAAAAAAAGAAAGAAAAGAAAAATGGATTAATCGAACTCGCACCATTAGATGAAGCATCATCCACATGTTGAGCTCTCAAGCCCGCATTGCAGTGCACTGCAATGGATTTTAATCCATGAAAATTGGATCGATCATGGCTAATTTTGATCCGAAAAGACTAATTCATTGTGTAAGTAATTGCTTTAATATGGGGTACATCTAGGACTATACTTAATGTGGGGCTCATTATTTTGACACCCAAAGTTAGGGGTGTCAACCGGTCAGTCTTGATCGGACCTAATCGGGCTTAACCAAGGTTGAGGCCTGCACTGTGACCTCCCATTTAGATAATCGAACTCGGTCGGACTCGGGCTATAATTGGATACTAGAATCAGACTTTAACCGGGTCTTAACTGGGCTATGGACATATTTAAATCTGGACGGGCTTTAAATGTTGCAGCCCTAAAGGGTTGGGCTAAGGCTGTTTATAATTAATTTATCCCTTTTTTAAAGCTAAAAGACTTAACTGATCAATCAAGGCTCAAGAACTTAAATGTGTCGGGCTTAAGTCCAACACGTTTAATAATCAGGTCCGAGCCGGGCCTGAAATTTACACCCCTGCTCAAAATCAACAACACTTCAAAAATAGGTAAAGAAGTGTACAATGCATAAAAAAGGGTAAAGTAATGATCATAGTGGAAAATTTATAAAATTAAACAAGTCTTATATTCAAACCCTGTTATCTTGCTACCATTGCTAGTCCGGTTTCAGATCAATATGTGATCCTCAGCTTACTTCATGGCCTTGGGCCCCATTATGAGTCCTTTGCAATATCCAATTTTTCTGAGGATTTCTCCAGGCTTCTCCTTAACCAGGAGCTCTTCAAAGAACAACAACAGTATCGGTTGATGGTACACCTCCTACGACAAATCTTACTAGTTGATGATTAGCTTCATCAGGATCTCATTTTTACCTTCTCCACAACGCCATTAGCTGGCCCCATCTTCAACACTGTGGTCACTCACATTACTCCTCTTCGCCAACATCTTCTTCCTCTCGGGCACTTGTCAGATATGTAATCACTCCCAAGCTCATGATTTCTTGTGTTGTCATCTTCTTCTTGTTAATGACAAACTGGTTCATTCTCTCATCTTTTTTGAGAATTTCCAGAAAATGTTGATCTTGGGAGATGGCTACAAGATGCAAAGGGATGTTTCCATCTTGATTAGTCTGGTTTAATGTTTTCTTAAAAAAAAAAGGGGGGTGGTTGTAGATGCCTCATCGGCCGACTAGTTTTTTCACGGACAGTTTCGTTCTTGACTTGAGGTTAAAGAAGGAGACATTGTAGTCATTATATGATTTGTCCGTTGAACCAAACCGGTCCAACCAAAACCTGACCTGGGCCCATGACCTGAACCTGTTTTGAAGATCCGGATTTTTTACCCGTCGGGTTCCAGTGACCAGCGGTCATCATTATGGCCACCTTTATTTGTTTAAAAATAAATAAATAAATTCAAACATCATTAAAGAAATGACATCGTAAAAGAATCTAATATTTTAAGACATTAAAGACAATCCCATGATTGAGATAAGTGGGAGTATCCAAAGGTACATACTTCTCTCAATTGTGCCGAATCTAACAGTTAACCTTAAATATAAATAAAATTTAATCTCAAATGTATTGCAACTAGTTAGGGTATTAGGTCATATAATTAGGTTGAACGGGCGTATCCAAAGATATGTTGAACAGTGATGACCATAGAGAGGGGAGGGTGAATAAGTGGACTATAAAAACATTTTCCCTCAACAATTTCACTCCCTGTTCACCTGTTGAGATCTTTAACACTCACCACAACCACCCGCACAGACTTCTCAAAAGGTACACAGGCACACAACCACACTCTAACTAGTAATCCTGACACAATCACATACAACCACAGTCACTGATACTACTGCCAAGAGCCGTTGCTATCACACAATACTAGCACTCAACCACACACATTGTTGGAGAACCTCACCGCTGGCACAGACAATCACATACACACCCTAGCCTGACAGTCAAAGGCTCTACCAGGTGTGTACACCCATCCTGCAAAAAAACACTTCTAACAAAGGCAAGCAAGCATCCACAACACAAAAAGTTACATGCTTCGGTAGTTTGCCTACGTGCACAGAGTAATGGTCACTCAGACCTCAAAATCTACTCGTCACTAATTTTTCCAGCATAAAACTGAGAGGCCGCACCCACGGCAGATGATGTTTTAGTCACACCTATGAGTTAGGACATCTGACCTGCTTCTATCCCTAAGTATAGAGACAATGGTGTTACCCCCAATGATTCCTAGTACCCATTGGTAACCAACACTGTGTCCAGATGCAACTGAACAACTCAATAAAAAATACTTGGGCTTATATGAATGCCCTACAATATCGGAAAAAGATCCTGTCAATCCCGGCAGCGTGCAGCCATGTGCAGCACCTGAGATGAGGTAGTGCGCATTGACCGCCTTACCCCTGCCCAACGCCTTGCCTGAGCAGGGGTAAGGCGGTAAATGCACACCGCCTCATCTCAAGTACTGCACATGCAGCATTACTGCCCGGATTGGCAGGAGCCAAGTCCTACAATGTCAAGCACATCTAGCATAGGTCTCAACATGCATCCCTACTGCTAGCATATACAATGAATACCGAAATACAAAAGTTACTAGGTCAAGAGATAGAAATTCTCACAACCATGCAGTGTCTTTGATTCCTGGTATCCGTAGATTGAGTCTGACAACTCTGGTGGCTCACTGGAATCTTCAAATTCTCTCAATTTGATGGAGAACTGGAATCTTCAAGTATGCTTAATTACTAATGCCCTGGAGTGGTTCCTGGCAATGTGGGAAACCACTTTCTTCTTCTTCCCTTCTTCATTCTTTTCGTTTTGTTTCCTGTCTTTTCTTTTCTTTTCTTTTCTTTTCTTTTCCTTTTTTCCTTTTTCTTTCTTTCTTCTTTATTTCTTTCCTCCACCAGATTTGATATTGAACTTCAACTTCTTTGCTTTTTCTTCTCTTTTTCTTCCCTTTTTCTGTCTTCCTTCCTTCCTTGCTTCCTTCTTCTACCCTTTCTTTTTTTTCTTCCCCTTTCTTTCACTCCATTTTTATGCAACCACCAACATAGATTCGACTAATAGTGCACACACTCCATTATGGCAGCTTAATGGACTACATGGATGGGGTTGGTGAAGCCCTCAATACACACAACAAGAGGGGAGAAGGGTTTTTGTGATTTTTGCTCCATAGAAGCTGCAACCCCAGTCTTCTGGTTCTGCTGATGGATAGAACTCAGAGAGATGAGAAAAAGCAAATTTGGAACACCTCATTTGGCCTTCGGATGAGGGAGATATCGCGTTTTGAAGTTAGGCCATTTGTAGAGTTCGAAATGGAATCTCGAGGGCTGTGTATGCAAGCATCAGATCACGCTTGATTCCATGTAGCACTAGTGCATCATTACATTTATCAACGTCCGTCAGATCTTGATTCTGCAATATGCATGATTGACGTATCGCGCTCCTATTGGCTGTCTCGTACGGCAGCCTACGAGCGTCAAATCAGTCGGTGAAGGCGGGAAAGATCTTTGACCATTGGATCGTCATCAATAATATCTTGAACTGGCAGGGCTCATATGATCCTCCCAAAAAGAATGTTTTCTAGGCACTTCTCTACATAGGCGCTGCACATATTCAGGGACCACATGGTTTACCTTTTCACAATAAATCTGGACCACTCATTGAAATTTTAAAATCTCAGATGAAAATGGTCTTATCGATCAGAATCTTTTATCTTCATGACCAACCAGAACACCCAAAAATAGAATCTAGGCCATAACTTCTTCGTTTTAGCTCCGATTTGAGCGTCGTTTGCGACCACGTGTCCATGACGAGGAGTATTACCAATCTAAACTGCCCACATCAACAAAATCCTTGCTGATATTCTCAGGTACCCAAAAAAAATTCGGATTGCCTAAAACATGTAAGAAATTGTCTTTCCATTGTTGCTTGTAGAGAGAAAAATCATAGGAGTTTGGCAGGTCAAATGGCTAGTAAAGTCAAATTTCTGCTACCACAACCCCAATTATCAGATAGTTGAGTTCGATTTATTAGTAAAGGGATGCTGGTGGCAAAATAATCGTTGTGTGTTGTAGCAGGTGCAGGAGTGGCAGTTTATATTGCCACCGCCGGGCAGCTTGCCTAACGATTACATTTGGTGCACCTGACAAATTTCAAGCTGGATGGAGTTTGCCTCGGGGCAAAATTAAGGGTTTGAAATACAAGAAAAAAGTTAGCAAGTGGACTAGATGGTTAATTGCTCAAAATGCAGGACAAGAATTTCAATACAATGTTGGTCATATGATTTGTTTAGACAGCCAAATTTGACATGTGGCTATCCAGTGGTTTAGATTGGTCATATCCTCCCTCCATGTGGCTCAAGATCAGGTGCCCTTTGAGCTAGGCCCAGCTCAATAGTTGTTTCACTATTTTTTTCTTAAAATAATACTGGAAATATAGAAGCAGATAAACAGGAGACAGATAACGTGTCAAAATTTTCCTACATGTCCACTTACGCTTCATCTATTTTGTTGGTTGGGGAATGATTCAAACTGTATGCATTGAATGATAATCTTGTTTCTCTTTTCATTTCCATTTTGTACAGGTATTAAAATTACAAGCATGCAAGTATCTGACCGACTCTTCTTTGGAGGCTCTTTATAAGGAAGGTGTTCTCCCAGCCCTTCGTGAGCTAGACTTGTCTTATGGAAGGAAGCCTTTGCCATTCTGCAATAGAGGAGCTTCTTGCTTGCTGTACACATCTGACCCATGTGAGCCTGAATGGATGTGTGAATATGCATGACCTGAACTGGGGTTATAGTGGTGGCCAACTTTTTGAGTTATCTAGCTTTGATGGCTCATCTGCAATCTGATCTCTAGAGATCATCCAGGAGCAAATTGAGCAGCCGGACTGTTTACTGCAGAATCTGAACTGCGTAGGGTGTTCAAACATTGAGAAAGTTGTCATTCCTCCAAGGGCCCGTTGTTTACTTCTGTTATCATTAAACCTATCTTTGTCTGCAAATCTGAAGGAAGTAGATGTTGCTTGTTCCAATCTAAGCTTTCTTAATTTGAGGTGCATTTCTTCTTTCCCCTTTGACAAGCTTATCTTTTGCTAATTTCTGCTCATACTTTTGGTGGTATTCTCATCTGCTAATTTTTTCACCATTGCTTCTATCTTCTCAGCAATTGTTACTCCTTGGAAATTTTGAAGCTTGAATGTCCAAAGTTGACTAGCCTCTTCCTTCAGGTATGCATTTCGTGGAACGAAACTAAAACAATTAATTGATGGCTTTAGAGATTAACCTGTGATGCAAGAAAATTACAAAAGTGGTCCTATTTTAGTGGAAATACGCCTTGGGTTGGGTTCTATACATGTTGGGGCTTTGGTCCAATGGGTTTCCATTGTGATAGGCCTAGAATAAGGGCAGGACTTTGGGAATACATGATTTACTTTATTATTTAGTTTAAGTTGGAGTCCTAGTTAGAGCAGGAGTTGTTCAAGTCTTCTATGATTAATTAAGTAACTAATTTGATTATTAGTTGTTAACTTGGTATTGGCTATTTCTAGTCATGTTAGGAGTCATATTTTGAGAGTCTATATATGTATGTTGCCAGCCATTTAGGGATATAGCTTTCAGTTTTCTTGAAATTTATGCTGCCGTAGATTCAGTGGACACTTGCTGTGGATTCTGTGGTGTACGTGGTGGATTCCAGTGGGGCTTAGGTGGATTCCTAGCCTAGCTGTCTTCCTATCTTTCTTTCTCTTAATCACAGGTCAGAGTTTTCTGTTCTCTCTACCCTGTGGCATATATTATTATGTTCAAGGTCCAATTCTGTTCTGTTTTGAGTCTAAATTGAATACACTGCTTTCTGAATTTCTGTTATCAGTTCTAAGGTTTCTGGTCGATGGATGTTTGGTTTTAGTTCTGCTATTCTTTCTCCCAGGTGTACAAGCATTCTTCTAGATTTCTCTATTATATTATCAGACTTGGTCCAAATTCTGGTTTTGCTTCTCTATTTTCCAAACTTTTGTGAGCTAGTTTTCTGTTTTGGAAACTGGTTTGCATTAACCTGGTTTTTATTCCTCTATAAAATATGTAGAGTGTCCTAGTACGCGAGGCTCCCGCTATAGAATATTGCACTATAAAATATGTAATTTTGAAAATTTCCTCATTTAATTTTGTCAATACTTTTCTTTATATTTTCTAACAAGTAAATGGGTGTGCTGCTCATTATTTACTTGAATCATTTTCCCATCATATTGTTATCTCAATTCATCTGTTGTGTGCTTCTTTGATCTGTTGTCTGCTTAGAACCTGAAGCCAAATAATTCGATCTGTTGTAAGCTTAGAACTTAAAGTGTTTTTTGCTAGTAATACCTTATGACAGCTATAACAATGGATCCATGCAGCAAATCCTTTTGAGAAGGTTAATTGAGTGTTAGTATCTTTGTAGGCCTAGTTTAGTTTACTCAGCTTGAGAAAAAACTCATTTGGAAAATGTATTTCCCTAGTTCATCTTAGCTGCTGAAATACCCTTTTGTCTCCACTGATTGAATACTACTTGATGGGTCTTTAGCTCAAATTGGTAGAACACTTGGAACATGAGCATGTTCCAAGGGGATAGTGGTTCGAATTCACCAAGGCCCTTATTATTCAAATGTTTATAGCATAGTTAGTTATGGCACTAATCCACACAAGAACCCAATTTTTAATGACATCTTTGAAATTTGACATAATTTTATAATTACTTTAGTTATATTAATGAGATATTTTAATTTTATGTTAAGGTTGGTAAGAGAAAATGATTTTATAAGTATTTTTTGGTATAATTTAGAAGGACTCAGGGTAACCAAAAAGTTTTTCATATAAATCCAAATAGAATCCAACTAACAGACTCAGGGTAACCAAATAGTTTTTTAGGATGATTCAACTAACAGACTCAGGGTAACCAAACAGTTTAATCTGTCAGGACAATGGATCCATTGGTGGAACACCAATTGGTTCCTCACCAATATCAATGCAACCACCAATTGGTTCATCGAACCAAACACACCCTTATAGAGTTGCTTATGGTACCTGCAATTGGAGGGCGAAGGTTGATGGCTTGTATTCTGACACCCCTGACGGCCTTAAATTATTTTACAAGTGGTCCACCTAGTTTCTTTCTTTCTTACTTTGTTAATTAATATGTATTAGTCTTATTCTTAAGGATTAAACATCCTTGTTTATGATAGATAAGACCTATAAATAAAACTATGATCGATCAGGATGATGGTAATAATGGTTATTAAATTGTGTATCTCATGCATTTAATCTCTTTTCTTTTCTTTTCTTTTTTTTTTTTTCTCCCCATAGTTTTAATATCAACTTATTGCATAGAAGAGAAGAGGGAATATACACACAGAGGCAATAGGCATACAAGCTATGGATCTTTATCCTCTCAGGTTCTTTGCTCGGTACAGTTTGTATGGTTCCTCTCAAAAGGGAGACGGAAATGGCCACCTTACCCCTTACCCGAACACAATGCCCAGATGGGATCCACCTCCCTCTTATTAGAGGCACTAGGGAACTATACTGGGCAGAGAACCTAAGAGGATAATTTTCCTACAAAATACGAAGGGTGTCAATCAAGAGTTTCAGTGTGAGTTTCAGGGAAACCAAAAAGGACTGCTCAATTTCGGTTCGGGTTGGACTCAGGTTCAATTCGATTTATGGTATCGGTTTCAATTTGGTTCATTTTAGTTTGCAAAACCGGATATAAACTGGTTTTGGGTAAAGATTAGTTAGGGAAATTCCCTTTGGCACTGCGGAGTTGCATCCATATTCACATCGGAATCATGTACAGAAGTGCAGAAGCTCCAACTCCTCGTCCGTCATCGATCTGGTCATCTACCCTACCCAGTACTACCCACCTCAAGCTTCAACCCTCTCTTTGATCAGATTAGGTACTCATATGGTGTGCCCAACGAAAACGATGAAAGAGAGTGGTGTTTGTAATATGGGGTTTTACCCTTAAGGGTATTATGGGAAGTTCACCCCGTGCTAAGGGTAATTTCGGCCATTATAAAAGAATTAACAGCGACTTAACTGTAGAGGAATGGACTAAGTTTAAATAAAAGCATAAAGTAAGGGGTGTCTGTGATATTTTGCAAAAGTTTAGGATGTCCGTGATATATTGTATACTTATAGGGGTGTTCGTGAAATTTTCCTAAAATAAATCTCAAATATCCATAAAAATGGAATGACAGCTAGTGTACACAACCAATCATTATGCACAATAATCTTAGAAACAAAAGTATTTGTTAGAACACCAGATCCATGAAGGATATTTTCACCAAAATTGTTGACTAAAACACCGTGGGGATGCCAAGGATCAAGCCAGAAAAGAGTATTAGAACCATTACTAATCTCCCATTTAACATGTTGCTCAACCAAACATTTAGTGCCTTAACCCTGTTCAGCCAAACCCACACAACTAACCTTCAATTCAGGATCAATCAGCGTCAACCCGGTCAGACCCGGCCCAATCAAGGTCGGGTTGGGCCGGGTTGGGGTAAACCCTAACAGGATTGGGCCTCGATCGAGGGTTTGTTAGGCCTTGGCAGGACTGGGCTAGGCTTGGGCCGACTTTAAAAATCCTAGGGTTGGGCTGAGATTTTAACCAGCCTGGCCTAGTCCCGCCTGTTGACACCCCTAAGATAAGCTAAATATTTTAAAATTATATTAATTCGGTGCTTAATTGTATAAACACGTATACAACAAATGTATGGTCTAGGAAGACTGGTTCTGGGAGGGCATTCGGGGGTGCCTAACACCTTCCCCAAACATAATTGACACTTACCCAGTGATCTGGGGTAGACCTGTCATTGAGTTTGGAATTAATTTAGTGCCCCTCCTTCAATGCAGGGACATCATTAGCGGGTCCTAGATCTTAATAATCTAGGTGGAGACTCCCCTTTTCCCTTGTCCACCCTATTATGTGAGAAGGTACCATTGTGAGGTACCTGACAATAGTCCATGCTCCTGACCTTGGGTGTGCTCATTGACTCTTCATCCAACACTCTTACAATAAGAGGTAATATGAATCTTCAAAACTTATCTTCAAACCTTAAAATACAACTAGTAGTCTTTGTCATGAGGTTGATGAAGATGCTATATTTGGAACCATGGCCCGCCCCATATAGTTTTCGATGATGAAAATATATATATATATATATATATATGTTTGGTAGAAGATAATGAAAAATATATAGAAGCTATGTATATATGGATATGGGATGAGGAGCAACTATGATCTTGAAAGGTTTACAAGGCTCTATTTTCTCAAGGATAGATAAGAGAAATAATTTTTTTTTTTAATATTAATAATAGAAGATTTTCACAAGATGATAATTCTGATTTGAATATGGAAATCTATCAAGATAATTTACTTATAATGATTACAATCTAATAGTTCTTGGAAGGGAATAATCAATCACACTTTATTATTAGCCATGTATTTTGCAAAGATATGGCTGGTGAATATTTTCCTGGTTGGAAAAAAGCCATTGATGTACCACAGTATTTGACCAAAGTCTAGATTTATACAGATTTTTGCTTCCCAAATGAGAGAATTCCATGTATCTATCATCAATGACCTCGGCGACGGCATAAATCTGAGTGTTCATTGTCAATCCAAAGATAATGATTTGGGTGAGCATTGGCTTCGAATTGGCCAAAACTTTCGTTGGGGTTTTAAACTGAACATTTGGAAGACTACACTCTTCTACTGCGATTCGCAATGCGGAAACAATGTTTACAGTCATTTTGATGTGTTTGTGGTTTCAAGAGATGGTGATAGATGTGATGATACTTGCTTTTGGTGGGCTAGTGTTGATGGCTTGTATTCTAGCACCAATGGAGATACCACCCCTAAGATTTTTTACAAGTGGTCAACCTAGTTTCTTACTTTGTTAATTGATCTATTGGTCTTGTTCTTAAGGATTAAACATCGTTGTTTATGATAGACTTAAAAATAAAACTATGATCAGGATGATGGTGATGGTTGTTATTGGTGAAGCCTAATTTCGGTCTAGAGTGTGCGGTTGAGATCTTCGGAGGGCCATTTCGGCCTCAAAACGATCTCGGTTTGTTGAAAAATGGTGTACGTCACTGCCAGAGGCAATGGGTTGTGTTGCGCTCGTCGAGACATTCGAAATGGTATATTTTGAGTTATATGTTATGTTTTGGTCCGACCCTATCCAGTTTGGCAATTTCTAGGTCTAGGGGCATTTCTATATTTTCTCGGGTTAGGGCTATTCTATAAAGTGTCTTTATATCTTTGAGAGGTGTGAGAGTGAAATTTGAGGGTTTGTAACATTTTCAGAGACACAGTGAAATTCATTTTGTTGCTCGGCCATGGATTTAGCTTCCCATCTTGGGGGGTGAACCACGTAAATCTTGTGTGTTTGTGTGCTTGTGTTCTTCTCTGTTTTTCGTATTTCTTTTGCAAATCTCCATTTTTGGGCTTTGTTTTCTTAACAATGGTTTCTAAATTGTGCATCTCATCACCTTATTATAGTGATAATTTTTGTTTTTTTCACGATAGTTTTAATATCAACTTTTTTTTTGGGGTAAAATATCAAGTTATTGCATAGAAGAGGAGAGGGACTATACAAACATAGCCAACAGGCATACAAGCTACTAAGTGTTGGGGAATCCAATGCCCGTCCGATCCCGGCTTGGGTGGAGCGATGTGCGCTGGTTGGTGTGCAATAAATAAATAAAGTTGTACCTTCTCTCACAAAGCCTTGGCGACGGATTTCTTGGCTGATTACCCACCCAGTCTATCCAATCTGGAAGGTGCGACAGCTATAGGCGGTTGAAGGGTTTAGGCTTGAGGCTGAAAGCTTTGGGGGAATTGAGGAGAATCGTTTCCTCATAGTGCTTTGGGAAGTTAGGAATAGAGACCGAGAAGCAAGGATGTGCAGGACCTAACTGGAAAAGAGGAGGTTCAGAGTCAGGAATGAGTACCTCAAATCGAGACGAGGAAGGAAGTGCAGCTTGCTTCTCTTTCATGGCCTTCTCTAGCCTCTCTCTCTCATTGGGTGATGGCAAGCATGGGTGGAAGGTTCTCCATTACAACTTGCAAGAACTAGAAAACCTAGGGAATAGAGGGAAGAATCTGAAGGAGAGGGATGATGAATGATGAGGTTGTGGGACTTTGAGGGGCTTTAAAGGATGAAACTCCAAAGGAAGGTGGGTAAGATAAGCTTTTGGAATTTTGAAATTCAAAAAGAGAGTAACAATCGTTTAAGCCCGACGGTTGAGGTTCTTAGACATAATGGTTGGAGCACAAATTCCAAAGGGCACACGCCAGAATGATTAGGAAAAGGCGGCGTCCTTTTTGCGGGCGCCAAAAGTCGTTCTCTTTGAGGTCTCCCAGGAAATCAAAGTGGATAGAGGTCTTAGCTTTCAAGCCAGGGTTGTGCCATGTGGAGGAAGGAAACTTGTTGAGACTGAAGCACAACCTTTCAGGACTCAGGCCGCGTGGCATCGTCCCTAGAGGTTGTGAGGGGCATTGTTGGCTCCTCCAATTTTCGCCCAAAAGAGGCAGGAGATGGGGCCACGTGGCGAGAAGGGGAAGAAAGGTTGAAACCCAGGACACATGCCATTAGTAGGCCAGAGTTCAAGAAGGTAACCATGATGTTACCACCCGAGCGGTGTTGCGTGATGGTGCCTCCTATCTTCCAGCTAAGGGAATAGCCAAGCAGCCACGTAGGCGGAAGAACCTGGATAGGATTTAGGTTCCCCAAGGGCGATCAGTTAGGAGGGACCCACCATATCCAGAGATGGCACGGACAAGGGGAGCGTGTTCCCAATAGGGTGCTGCGGTAAGGAGGCAGAGGACGGCAGTTGGCATTAGTGGGAGTGGGCCGTGGAGTTGTGGGCAGAATGCTGGTTGTTGTAACCATCAGACGAAGGTTCTTGGTGGGCTCCATCTATAAAGGCCAGAAGACTTTCACGGCAACGACACACAACAACATACAACAACAATTCAACTTTTGACTTTCCAATGTTTGTCTTTTGCTCAGTTTTGTTTTGTTGTATTTTGGGAGAATGTTTTCTTCAATCATTGGATTGTTTATTGTGAAGAGTTAGGAGTATCTCCTGTTGGACAAGTGTGTGTCCATCAAACCCGGTTCGGTCTGGTTCAATCCGGTTCACCTTTGTATTGAATATTTATACATTTTAGTTTAATATTATCACATGCGATTTAAACTTTTTGAGCATTATGTGTCCGTAAGTTTTACTTAAAATGGTAGTCACGACTAGGGTTTGGGCTGGGTACCCTTATCATATGGTCGTCGCATTGGGTATGCCTAGACATGTGATGTCAGGGTACGAATACGAGTGCTCACATGTTTGATGTGTGCATTGACGAAGAATCTACTTTGTCGATTCCCTTATGTATTACTGCCAGTTGTAGGAAGGGATAGACAGTTGTACGAATGCGGTGTTCTGGGAATGTGTGAAAACTTTGTGAGTGAAGGAGTTATCCAACATGGTCACCACTGCCCGATTGGAGAACACCAAGATAGAGACTGTCTGTGCGTGGTCGGATCAGAATCTAGATCCAGTGCCGTTTTAGAAATGGTTTTGCAAAAACCTATTTTACATAAAATGATACATTATTTATAATTATTTGAACAAAGTGTTTTGTCGAGTTTTTGCGGGACCCGATCAAATGCACAGACGCTCGTATATGGACATGTATTATGGATTGAGGTTTGGCAGTACATGTGTACATGCCCTAGATTCTATAATGATGGTGTTGATTAGTGGGGGGGGGGGGTTGTATATGATAATAGTTATCATATAGGGAGTTATTTGGAATTTGCTAAGCTAATGGGCTCTTTATTTAATTAATGGATTTGGTGCTAATTGTAATTATCCATTAATAATTAAATAAAGAATTTAATTAGCACTTTCCCTATTAGATTCTGCTTCTTCACCTTTGAAGCACTTTGAGTTTAAACAGAACTGCCAAACAAAGAGAGAGAGAGTCACTCTTACTGGGAATTTTTTAAATCCTACTAGGATTTAATTAATTCAAATATTATAAAAAGAGGACAAAAAACGTAGAAGAGGAGCTCTCCACGTTTTTTAGCAGACACTCTCTCTCCTACGTTTTTGGTCTCTCTCTCTCTCTCCTTCTTGTGATCTCACTTCTTCTTCGTGCTTCTCTCACTTGTGTTTGAGAGTTAGGGTTTGTGAAACCCTAGATCTATGCTGAGGAGTTTGAGAGCATCTGGGATTGGCGTGTAGAACTTGATAATACCATTTGAGGTTCAGAACTGTTTGCTTAGAGCGCTCACTGGAGGAAGAACCACTGTCTATTGGAGGAGCAACACTTGAGGCTCACCAGGTTAGCAGTTTTATATTAATTCCTTCAATTTATTGATTATTAATATTTATGGGATGCGAATGAAACTCGAATCAATTATTTTTCGCTGCGCATTCGAGTATGGGATGAATCCCTCTTGCCATGTGATGGATTAGAGAAGAACTTCTCCGTCCCTATTGTGATAATTAATTTTATGGGACGCAATAGGGAAGGAGAAACCTTAATAGGGATGCACCAGGGTTCCCATGGGAGACCATGGGAAACCCTAAATTTTAATGGGGCACCCATGGGACACCATGGGATAACTCAGCACGAAGAAACCCTAAGCTCCCTGGTTGAAAGTCAGATAAGGCAACCTTAGCCTCGTTTGAACCTGCGTCAAAGGTTCTGGCACACCCGCACCTACACCATCCCTGCGCCATTTTGTGAGAGTGTCAGAAAAGCACCAACAACTATGAGGACCTCAATTTGCCTTGACCGGGTAGATTTTATGCTGTTACCAACTGCCATCGAAAGTTTCGTTGTTAGCTTAAGGTACAAGAGAGATATTTTCAAATACAGGCTTCCATAAACAAGGAAGTTCATTATAAATGTGTCGATATCTTGTAGACTAATTGTCTACGCGGCTGATCTTAAGCTGACTCTGTATAAGCCCACGGCATAGACCTCCTGAGTTATTAAAAGATGCTTCATTATGTGGTATACTGTTATGTACAATATAACAGTATGTAATAGTCCCACATTGGTCCCATAAGGTCTTGGATGTGGGCATATATAATATTGGGTTCCCATCCCTTGTAGACCGGTTTATGAGGTTGAGTTCTTCCAATCGTAACATATACTCTAAGTCCCTAATTTCCCCGATCACCAAGATCCACCCTCTATTGACACCAATGGAACTGGTTGCACAAGCAATAAAGAGCTTGAAGAAGCTCTACATGACCTTGGCTTGTGGTTCGGAGCCTGGAGAGTCTGACGTGCAATCGCCCATGCCGACATCGATCGTTACAGGTCAATCAAGGTGGATGTGGAGTTGATGGAGCTCTTCAACTATGCCCGAAAACGATGGGGAATCACTTTTACTTAATGTTAATTAGCCACTTGTATTGTACTCATATTTTTTTAGGTAAAGGTATTGTACTCATATTGTGTACTTGCAAAATATAAATATATGTTTGTTATCTAATGAAGTTGGAAGGAAATAATCTCTGAAGTTGGTGACTGTCCATGATTGAGGAGTTCTAGCTAAGGTAAAGGAAAAGGATTCTATCCAGCCGTGACGGGAGCTGGACCGTCTAGCCCCACTAAACTACAGCAAAATCAGGGGTGGGGTGGTCACTTCACAGGTGGGTCTCACCTGGGCCCCACATGTTAAATGACCACCCCACCCCTGATTTTGCTATCGTTTAGTAGAGCTGGACCGTCGAGCTTGCGCCAAGACTGGACAGGAGCCAGGTCCTAAGGTAAAAGGTTCTCTAAAAGGTCGCAAAGGGACACTAGCATCCCCTGTGTCTCTCTTAAAATGGCCACTTTGCCCTATGTAAGAAACGGTGGTCCCATATGCCGTTCGTTGTGAGAACCCTTTCCCACAAAAATTATAAACTAAGGGAAGAGGTTGTCAACAGCTCAATTGGAGGGTTGTTTGTTTTCTACAAATCCAAGGTAGGATCTCTTTCCTTTTTTTTTTTTTTTTTTTTTTTTTATCAAAATAAAATCTATTGAAGAAAGCCTCTAGGGAGGCGGGTACAAGAAACACCATAAAAAAGCTTAACAAGTAAGAAAGGAGGAATGGAAGTCCAAGATGACAAGCCTAAGGAGTGAACCCCTGAAGAAGCCAAAGCCTCAGCGACGAAATTTCCTTCTCTGAGAGTGAGAAAACTTAACATGGGGAATCATTGAGGCAACATTTTTGCAGTTTGAAATAATGTGAGCAACACGCCAAGGAATAGAGCCATTTAGTCCAAGGATGCAATTGATGACCATCAGATTGTCCCCTTCAATGATGATTCTCATGTCCAACATTCGCTGCAAAGCCCAATAAGAAGTTTCCCATGTCGTCTCTGCCAACGCCCCCTATTCCAGCCGGACCATTAACATTTATCTTAATTGTGTTTAGTGGTGGAGGGAACCAGGAAATGTAACTAATGAGCGAAGTGATTCTCAGGTTGCAGGTCTCTTTCCCATATGTACCCACTTTAATAGCCAACAACACGCATGTGGCAGATCAAATGAGGCAATTTTTTCTCTAAAAATTTCAAGATAAATTCGAGCCATCCATTTTTTTAAATTATTTTAGGATTAATCTAAGCAGTCTCTACCCACTCATTTTTTTAGACAATCCCTTTACATCCTAACTTGTGTAACCCGGACCTTCTTCCCCAGATAGAATTAGCTGTTAATCTGTCATGTGCCTAATGGGTCGACCCACTCGAGTATATGAATGCTAGATTGGGCCAACCTAGTATGGGATAGGTTAAAGGGCTTGATTTAACGCGTTCCATCAGCTTTAGAATTTTTGGCGTATCAATCAATTACCTAACATTAAATGTTATGTGCTAACATAGGGAATAATTATCACCTCCAATTTGCGGGCACATTCAATTCCTCCAATTCCTCTAATAGGGGGGAGTGGACCCCACCTTGGGCAGTGTTTTCGGGCAGGGGGTAGGGTGGTCATTTCTACCCCATGTGAGGAATTGGAGGAATGGGGGGGGGGAGCAGCGAATTGGAGGGGATAACGATTCTAACATGGGTCCCATCGAATTTTTATCACCTCCAATTTGCTGCCCGCTCCAATTCCCTCCAATCCATCACATAGGAGCAGAAATGATCACCCTACCCCACCGTGGGCAGTGTGTTCGGGCAAGGGATAAGGTAGTCATTTCTGCTCCTATTTGAGGAATTGGAGGGAATTCGAGCGAGCAGGAATTGGAGGTGATAACGATTCGGGTCCCATCTGGGGGCTAAATAAAGGATAGTGCTCAGGTCATGTTGGGTGATGTTTAATTATCTTCTTTATTAAATAAGAGTCCATCATGTGTATGAGTCCATCGTGATTGTAGGTAGTTATCATGTTAGTTTTTAATATGTGATAGGTATTGTTTTAGTGGGCCTAGTCTAGTCTTTAGGAGATTTGGGTGCCAATTAAGTAGACTTAGCTGGTTATAAATATCATATAATGAGTTGTTTTAAAGGAGACGAATATTAAACCCAAACCTTGTCTTTGCATGCGTAGGAGGAGAGGCCCTTCCCTCAAAGTAGGTCAGGAGGTTAATCTTTCCTTTAAGAAGATTGAATTTTGTTGTGAACTAATCCAGGTTCATAACATAATCAATGTCTCTTAGTTGCCTTACTCTCATGATTAATTTATTCCTCATTCTCTAAAACCTGTTGAATCTTCAAGAGTCTAAACATCATTAGTTACTTATTATTATTATTATATTAGTTGAATAACTATTTGGATCAGATAGATTATGTTTCAGATTATTTGAATTCAAATCTGAATGCCTCTAAACGGATATTGATATGAATCGATTTCGGATTTTTGAATTTCCATTTACATCTCTAGTTTCACATGCGATTGTTGTTGCCTAACAAAGTGAGGGAGCCACAAAGAATGGTTATTTTCACTCCTTATTTTGTTAGTTACAAGCCTAAAACTCTATTTGTGAGAGGATTGTGTGCAACGAATAGGCATTATCACGTAAAAAGGTAACTAAGATGGAGGAGAACTCAGATCTTCTACGGCGCGCTGCCTGTAGTAGCCCGAGCGGCGCACAAACAAGGTGTAGCGCAATGACCGCCTTAACCTTGCTGGGGCAAGGCATTCAGGCAAGGGTAAGGCGGTCATTGCACTACGCCCTATTTGTGCGCCGCTCAGGCTACTACGGGCAGCACGCCGTAGAGGATCTGAATCGTAGGGTGGAATGGGTTACGACTTACTACGGTTAGTAGGCACACCCAAACAAAAAAAATGCTGTATGGGAATATAAATCCTATAGTAATATATTTAGTGGGATTACGTAATATTTATTTGGGAGAAAAAAAGCAGCCACCTGCTAGGTTGTGTGGAGCCTGTACCCAAACACATGAATTGTGAAATGATCGCCCTACCCCCAATAAAATGAAAACCCCATCCTTGTTGGATGCTCCTGTGCGTGATCTCATTGGCCCCACGCTGATTTCAAATTGGATAGTCCAAGTTCAGACTTCAATTCAACCATGTAACTCCATATACTATAAAGCATCACTATGTATATTTAAATACATGCGTACCGTACTTTCACAATTACATTGCACTCTATAATTTTCTAGATTTTTCAAATCCCAATTTTGTAGTTTGACAAACTTTGTTTAGGCTGAACGACCTTGACATTTAAGCAGGGGACTTTGTGTCACACCCCCATCCCTAAACCACGGGAAATGCAACCGGAGCATACAACTACGCTCTCCAACCACCAGAATCACTGATGCAGTACCCAAGACTAACTCATTCACAATGACAGATAATAGGTAAAAAGGAAAGGATTAATATTAATAACATCAGAGTTAGCAGAAGCTAGGTGATAGCATATAAAATATTATCTATTCAAGTTTACCCCTTCAAGTACAATTCGTTCTAATCAGGACTTATGTATTACCTACTATATAAATAATACATCTATCATGAAAGGAATCAAAAGAATACACCTATAATTCAAAATGAATAATCAAGTGCATCAAAAGATGGCCACCGCCATAAGTCACTATCCGCCAAGGAACACACATCGCAAGAACACTCGGTCCATGCTCCACGATCTCCGGAGCCCACCAATCAACGTAACCAGCCTCGGGAGTCTCGTACTCGTGCCACTCGCTCGAATGTACTGCATCAACTAAAAATATGTTTCCTCGAAGAGTGAGCTCCAATCGAGCCCAATGAGTGGCTAAGCCACACAAGCATACACAATAATAATAATGAATGGGGTTGATCGCAAACCATACATGATGGACGGAGTACCAAGGTGTCCCATACCACCAAGGTAGACCGTACATCACATACAATTTACAATCATGCTACATGAATGAATGATGATGTATAGTTTTATTGTTATCCACCTAACACACAACTAAGTCAGGTATAGTACTATAGCAACACCTTAGGTAGCATCCCCGACATCGGTACCATAAACGGATGGTATACCGGCGATGACAAACCGAGTCGCTATTGGAAGCTCTGCATGCGTCTCCACCAAGAGATATACGCAAACCCCAAGTCAAATCCCGTCCGGGGTTCGGCCCAAAATACGGTTGGCGCCCGAACTTCCCGGGTGGGTATACCCGAATAACGGTCGGAACCCACGGATTTGACCGACACCTAACCCCCTGTCGATAAGGGTCATAGTACTGGGTAAACATTTATCCTAGCCAGCATTCACCTATTGTATGAGTGAGGTACGCATGTGCATAGGCCAGAGGCCGAGTCCATAGATACCGAAATACGGTCGGCCGGCTATCCTCTCGCCCCTCTAGCCCATACGCGTATACAAGTACGAGATGTGAATACCGAAGGTAGTCGGTCGGTCACCATCCCGTTTCCACCTAATGCAATGGACAACTCTAATGCAATTTCAAGTACGGTAATCTCAAGCCCAGCACCCACCGGCACTTGGATCCCGCTTCCGAAGCCCTAGATCTACATGCCATGAGTGAGTCCATATTATGGAATCCCCAGGTCCAGCACCAACCGGCACCCGAGTCCCATAACTAAATCCAATACCATTCGCACCATAGTGCAATAAAATAAATAATATCGCAAGACAAGAATGTAAAGTCCTATCAACATCTAAACATTTATATCGTCCTATATCTTACTAATAATTATATATTATAGCACACATGTATGAATGACATTCGCAAGACACGACACACAAACATTCCATAAATTAAGACGTTTGCTTAACTCACTCACCTGATTCTCGAGTCAATAAATCGATGCGGAGCTCTTCAAATCGGCGTTCGATGCCAGAGTACCTGTCACGTACTAATACGCCCCGAGCCGGGTCAGTCAACCTAAAGAGAGTGTACAACGTGGGGAGAGATTAGTGCCTTAGGGCTAGAAGAGTTGGGCCCCATAAGTTATCAAACAAGGCTAAAATAGGGGACCGGCACATACAAAGAAGGCTATATCATGTGCCTGTCCATGTGCTGTCCCTCTCGGACTTTCCCACCAAGCGAGATCTAGGTTCTCGGGGACTGGCACTTGCATGTGCTGTCCATGTGTCTGTCCCTCTCGGACCTCCCACCGGCAGATCTTTCTCGGGGCGTAGCACTTGCATGTGCCTGTCCATGTGTCTGTCCCTCTCGAGACTTCCCACCGCGGATCTAGTTTCGAGGGACCGCACTTGCATGTGCCTGCCCATGTGCCGATCTTGCTTTGTTCATGCCATTCCGAGAATGGTTTTGCAGCCCCAAAGTCTTGGGCTAAAATGGGGTATTCTTTGGGGTTTTTTAGGGGTCTCTTTGGCCATGAGAACAACTCCAACCAAGGTGCCATAGCACACACCCAACATGGGTTTGTAAACCCCATGATCGATTAGGTTTTCCTCCATTAAAATACATATGGAAAGAAAACTCATGGGTTTGGGTATTGGGGTTTTGAAAGGGTCTTTAATCAATGTTATTTAGCACCCCTCAAACCCACACATCTACGGTCTTCCATGAGGGTTGGTAAAACCCATAAATGGAGGTAAATCCCCAACTTAGGGTTCATAAATGGAGAAAGGTGAATGGGTTTAAGGTAGGATTAGGTGCTTCATAGTTAAACATCAAGGATTTGCCATTAATGGCTCTTCTAATTGAGTAGATGGAGCACTCAAGGTGTGCTCAACCAATTCAAACCCTAGGTAATAGAATTAGGGAAAGAGAGATGGAGAGAGAGAGAGAGAGAGAGAGAGAAAGAGACTCACCAAGGGTTGATGATGATAGCTTGTGCTCCACCATACTTCTCCCTTCTCCTTCCTTCTTCCTCTTCTTCCTTCTTCTTCTTTCTTCTTCTTCTTTCTTCTTCTCTTTCTTCTTCTTTCTTTTTCTCCTCTCCTCTCCACGATTTAGGATTGAAATGTGAGGTGAATAGTAGTTTTGGGTCTTTAATAACCCATCTAGGCATTAGGTCTTGTTTGGTTAGTCTCAAGTCCTTAGGTCCATTTGTTTAGGAGCTTGTTTGGTTAGGTATAAGCCCAAGGTCTAGTTTAAGTCATTGGGCTATTGGATCCACTTGGGCCCATGGCCCATGGCCCATGTCCTAAGTTCTAGTTACAATTAGAAAGAGACTAAGCTCCTAAGCCCAAGCCCATTCTAGTTCTTATGCTTATTAATGGTCATGCATAGGCATGAATTATTCGGATAGTGACTTACTCCCAATCATCGCTAAGTGGATAAGGGCGATTTAGGTGCGGGCCCCGCGGATCCCTATCATAAGGGAATTCCAAGAATATGCTTTCGTGGACGATTTTCCCCCTTTCTCTGACGGTGGATCTTTCCTCGAGGACTTCCCCTGTTTTGCGGTCGACAATCTCGTGTGATGGCTTGAGTATTATGACCCACGTTCACGAGCGTACTCCACTCTTGGTTCTACACAAAAGGTTTAAACCAGACCAGGTGGTCGGATCGCGTTCAAACCTGGTTTTGGGCACGGATTTAACATCCTCCCCACCTTATAAGAATTTCGTCCTCGAAATTGAGACGTACCTAGGTATCTGCATAGGTGAGGATACTTCGACCGCACTTCGCCTTCTCATTAACAAGATGCCCCTTTAATCAATGAGATTGCTCCACCGAACTTTATCAAAAGTTACAGTTCGATTGTGAGGATTGCTGTCCTTATAATCAAAGTTCTCTTCAGGTAGCTCTTCATGTGTCAATCCATGACAAGCTGATGTGGCTTTTTAGTCTTGACAATATCAATGTAGGGGTGTACTTTCTCACATCATTACGTAAAATACATTAACACACTTGCCCTCTTTGTCGAAGCGAATTACTCCCTTAGTTGGCGATACTCGCAAGAAAACATAATCGGCATAGCTCTTCCATTTAGATTAAGCCGCCATGATTCGGTCCCTTATCAAATCTACTTTTCCACAAGTGGCTTGTATCAATTCAGACCCTAATATTCTTTGCTAATCAACTTCCTCCCAATATAGTGGTGTTCGGAAATTTCTATTGTACTGTGCTTTGAACGGTGTCATACCTATAGTAGTTTGGTAGCCGTTGTTGTAAACAAACACTACGAGTGAGATGTGCTCATCCCGACTACCCTTCATATCAATGACACAAGCCCTGAGCACGTCCTCTAGGGTCCGAATAGTCCGCTCTGACTTACCATTAGTTTGTGGATGGAGAACCGTGCTAAAATTCAGCAGTGTACCCATAGCCTTCTGAAAACCGCCACAGGACTTCAATGCAAACTCAGGATCACGATTAGAAATGATATCCATCTCCATGTAAGTGAGTCACATTATCCATGTATAGCTTATTCAACTTGTCCATTGGATAGATCTCCTTTATTAGGATAAATGTGCTAACTTGCTAAGCCGGTCAACAATGACCCAAACAGCATCAATACATTTAGCTATACCGGGCAATTTAGTGACAAAATCCATAATGATGTATTTCCACTCTCGTTCGGGAATAGGAAGTGATTACAATAGTCCATATGGTCGTTGCCTCTCCATGCCACCTTAACTCGCTCACCATTGGGTAGACATAACCTATCCCTGAACCGAAGGACGTTATTTTCGGACAAGGTAAAATCTGATTCCTCCTGCATCTCTTCCTCAATGTCATCTATCAATTTCTGTAACTCCACATCGGTATGTTGGGCTTCCTTAATCTTCTCCGCCAATGAGGGTTGTACTGTCAGAGCGGCAAATAACATAGTAGCATCATCAATTAACACTTCCAGCCCCATTCTTCTGGCTTCCTCTATAAGCCTCTCATTGACTGTTAGAGCTGGCAAGGATGGGTTTGTGATTTCCTACTAAGTGCATCTGCCACCACACTGGCTTTGCTTAAATGGTATTGGATAGTGCCGGATAGAGGGGTTAAAACTATGCTCAACTTCCGCTCCGGGACTGCTTAGTTATTTAGCTTAAACTAAGTTGTATGGATTTGTCCTCTAATAGTATCCACCTTACATAATGGTATAAATCAATTTCGGTTTAGTTAATATAAAGTCCAGTGTATATAAAGACCCAGTGAAAATCAAACTCTGAGCTTATACTTCTAGGAATAGAGAGATGCAACTATTTCCATATACTTCGTCCAGTATCTGTACTCCTAAAATTTTGGGTTGAATGACACAAGGCTGTACTACGTTGCTTACCTGGCTTTTCCTATGAGGACTTTCACTTCCGATCCTCCAATATCTGACTCAGCTTTAGAATGAATTGGAATATTGATGGAATCCCTACTGTTCACTCCCAATAACGGAGGGGACATTCAGGGACCCATTACTCCACTCATATCTATTGTTGAGCAAGGTTTTGTCGAATCATTCAGTTCCAATTCCTTTTTGTTCTTGACTGCACTTGGCTACACTAACACCCGATATAATACTGTTCATCAACTTAAATTGCTAGATCTATCATTCTCTTCTAACTACATGATATAATCCATACCTCCTAGCATCCGTCCTAAATTATCCTTTCTAGATATCCATCGGTTCGTGGGTGTATAGACATATCGAGATTTAACTACGTGCCTATATATATATTATTTTTCACCGTCCCTTCAGAATCTAGACACAATTCTGGGATTTCCTATTGGACAAGGTCCCTGAACGTACCAGGCCCATACACCAAGCCAATCCCAGCATTCCCGGTAGATTTACCAACAAGTCCTAAAAATGGCTCTCCTGAGAGACATGTAGGGCCATAGGCTTACCCAAGGGTACTTAGGACCAATACTCAAAATTTTTAGGTGGTTCCCAAAGAAAGCCCGGGCCAGTCACTGAGGATACGAGAAAAATGAAAGATAATTTCCCCCTAATCATTAGCCTACGTAACAGGTCCTGCGGAGAGTCTCTCACCGATAACTAGCTTTTTATGGTTAGGCTAATCCCAATTATCATTATATTTTACATCATTGTTCATGACTTTACCCTCATAAACCTTAGTATATATCTTCTTCCTCTTTTTTTTTTTTTGTAACTCCTAGGGTTTAGTATGTAGTTTCTCATCTTTTCTTCATTTCTAAACTGGTTTATGTTCTATGGAAGTCCCATACCTTTATTTGTATTATTAAAGCATTGTTCTATCAGCAAAATTTATATATTCTCCCTTGTTCTACTGATTCTTGTTTATGGATAAGGCTTTTAATATTTAACCCTAATTTAGAGTAAATCGGGTCGTGTGAACACTGAGTTAGTCCATAAGGTAGAGCATCGCGCTCTGATACCAAACTGTCACACCCCCATCCCTAAACCATGGGAAATGCAACCGGAGCATACAACTACGCTCTCCAACCACCAGAATCACTGATGCAGTACCCAAGACTAACTTATTCACAACGACAGATAATAGGTAAAAAGGAAAGGATTAATATTAATAACATCAGAGTTAGCAGAAGCTAGGTGATAGCATATAAAATATTATCTATTCAAGTTTACCCCTTCAAGTACAATTCGTTCTAATCAGGACTTATGTATTACCTACTATATAAATAATACATCTATCATGAAAGGAATCAAAAGAATACACCTATAATTCAAAATGAATAATCAAGTGCATCAAAAGATGGCCACCGGCCATAAGTCACTGTCCCGCCAAGGAACACACATCGCAGCAACACTCTGGTCCATGCTCCACGATCTCCGGAGCCCACCAATCAACGTAACCAGCCTCAGGAGTCTCGTACTCTGTGCCACTCTGCTCGAATGTACCTGCATCAACTAAAAATATGTTTCCTCGAGGAGTGAGCTCCAACTGAGCCCAATGAGTGGCTAAGCCATACAAGCATACACAATAATAATAATGAATGGGGTTGACTGCAAACCATACATGATGGACGGATACCAAGGTGTCCCATACCACCAAGGTAGACTGTACATCACATACAATTTACAATCATGCTACATGAATGAATGATGATGTATAGTTTTATTGTTATCCACCTAACACACAACTAAGTCAGGTATAGTACTATAGCAACACCTTAGGTAGCATCCCGACATCGGTACCATAAGCGGATGGTATACGGCGATGACAAACCGAGTCGCGGCTGAAGCCTTTGTTGCGGTCTCCACCAAGAGATATACGCAAACCCCAAGTCAAATCCCGTCTGGCGTTCGGCCCAAAATACGGTTGGCGCCCGAACTTCCCGGGTGGGTATACCCGAATAACGGTCGGAACCCACGGATTTGACCGACACCTAACCCCCTGTCGATAAGGGTCATAGTACTGGGTAAACATTTATCCTAGCCAGCATTCACCTATTGTATGAGTGAGGTACGCATGTGCATAGGCCAGAGGCCGAGTCCATAGATACCAAAATACGGTCGGCCGGCTATCCTCTCGCCCCTCTAGCCCATACGCGTATACAAGTACGAGATGTGAATACCGAAGGTAGTCGGTCGGTCACCATCCCGTTTCCACCTAATGCAATGGACAACTCTAATGCAATTTCAAGTACGGTAATCTCAAGCCCGCACCCACGGCACTTGGATCCCGCTTCCAAGCCCTAGATCTACATGCCATGAGTGAGTCCATATTATGGAATCCCAGGTCCAGGCCAACCGGCACCCGAGTCCCATAACTAAATCCAATACCATTCGCACCATAGTGCAATAAAATAAATAATATCGCAAGACAAGAATGTAAAGTCCTATCAACATCTAAACATTTATATCGTCCTATATCTTACTAATAATTATATATTATAGCACACATGTATGAATGACATTCGCAAGACACGACACACAAACATTCCATAAATTAAGACGTTTGCTTAACTCACTCACTGATTCTCGATCAATCGTCGATGCGGAGCTCTTCAAATCGGCGTTCGATGCCAAGTACCTTTGTCCCACGTGCTAATACGCCCCGGCCAGGTCGTCAACCTAAAGAGAGTGTACAACGTGGGGAGAGATTAGTGCCTTAGGGCTAGAAGAGTTGGGCCCCATAAGTTATCAAACAAGGCTAAAATAGGGGACCGGCACATACGCAAGGCTATATCATGTGCTGTCCATGTGCTGTCCCTCTCGGACTTTCCCACCGTGAGATCTAGGTTCTCGGGGGCGGCACTTGCATGTGCTGTCCATGTGTCTGTCCCTCTCGGACCTCCCACCGCGAGATCTTTCTCGGGGCGCACTTGCATGTGCTGTCCATGTGCTGTCCCTCTCGGACTTCCCACCGCGAGATCTAGTTTCCGAGGGTGGCACTTGCATGTGCTGTCCATGTGCCGTCTTCTTGTTCATGCCATTCGAGAATGGTTTTGCAGCCCCAAAGTCTTGGGCTAAAATGGGGTATTCTTAGGGGTTTTTAGGGGTCTCTTTGGCCATGAGAACAACTCCAACCAAGGTGCCATAGCACACACCCAACATGGGTTTGTAAACCCCATGATCGATTAGGTTTTCCTCCATTAAAATACATATGGAAAGAAAACTCATGGGGTTTGGGTATTGGGGTTTTGAAAGGGTCTTTAATCAATGTTATTTAGCACCCCTCAAACCCACACATCTACGGTCTTCCATGAGGGTTGGTAAAACCCATAAATGGAGGTAAATCCCCAACTTAGGGTTCATAAATGGAGAAAGGGTGAAAGGGGGTTCAAGGTAGGATTAGGTGCTTCATAGTTAAACATCAAGGATTTGCCATTAATGGCTCTTCTAATTGAGTAGATGGAGCACTCAAGGTGTGCTCAACCAATTCAAACCCTAGGTAATAGAATTAGGGAAAGAGAGATGGAGAGAGAGAGAGAGAGAGAGAGAGAGAAAGAGACTCACCAAGGGTTGATGATGATAGCTTGTGCTCCACCATACTTCTCCCTTCTCCTTCCTTCTTCCTCTTCTTCCTTCTTCTTCTTTCTTCTTCTTCTTTCTTCTTCTCTTTCTTCTTCTTTCTTTTTCTCCTCTCCTCTCCACGATTTAGGATTGAAATGTGAGGTGAATAGTAGTTTTGGGTCTTTAATAACCCATCTAGGCATTAGGTCTTGTTTGGTTAGTCTCAAGTCCTTAGGTCCATTTGTTTAGGAGCTTGTTTGGTTAGGTATAAGCCCAAGGTCTAGTTTAAGTCATTGGGCTATTGGATCCACTTGGGCCCATGGCCCATGGCCCATGTCCTAAGTTCTAGTTACAATTAGAAAGAGACTAAGCTCCTAAGCCCAAGCCCATTCTAGTTCTTATGCTTATTAATGGTCATGCATAGGCATGAATTATTCGGATAGTGACTTACTCCCAATCATCGCTAAGTGGATAAGGGCGATTTAGGTGCGGGCCAATGGATCCCTATCATAAGGGAATTCCAAGAATATGCTTTAGTGGATGATTTTCCCCTTTCTCGACGGTGGATCTTTCCTCGAGGACTTCCCCTGTTTTCGCGGTCCACAATCTCGTGTGATGGCTTGAGTATTATGACCCACGATTCACGGCGTACTCCACTCTTGGTTCTACACAAAGGTTCAAACCAGACCGGTGGTCGAGATCGCGTTTCAAACCGGTTTTGGACACGGATTTAACATCCTCCCCACCTTATAAAATTTCGTCCTCGAAATTGAGGCGTACCTAGGTATACGCATAGGTGAGGATACTTCGACCGCACTTCACCTTCTCATTAACAGATGCCCCTTTAATCAATGAGATTGCTCCACGAACTTTATCAAAAGTTACGATTCGATTGTGAGGATTCTTGTCCTTATAATCAAAGTTCTCTTGAGTAGCTCTTCATGTGTCAATCCATGACAAGGCTGATGTGGCTTTTTAGTCTTGACAATATCAATGTAGGGTGTACTTTCTCACATCATTACGTAAAATACATTAACACACTTGCCCTCTTTGTCGAGCGAATTACTCCCTTAGTTGGCGATACTCGCAAAAAACATAATCGGCATAGCTCTTCCATTTAGATTAAGCCGCCATGATTCGGTCCCTTATCAAATCTACTTTTCCACAAGTGGCTTGTATCAATTCAGACCTAATATTCTTTGCTAATCAACTTCCTCCCAATATAGTGGTGTTCGGAAATTTCTATTGTCTTGTGCTTTGAGCGGTGTCATACCTATAGTAGTTTGGTAGCCGTTGTTGTAAACAAACACTACGAGTGAGATGTGCTCATCCCGACTACCCTTCATATCAATGACACAAGCCCGAGCACGTCCTCTAGGGTCCGAATAGTCCGCTCTCGACTTACCATTAGTTTGTGGATGGAGAACGTGCTAAAATTCAGCGGTGTACCCATAGCCTTACGAAAACCGCCACGGGACTTCAATGCAAACTCGGGATCACGATTAGAAATGATATCCATCTCCATGTAAGTGAGTCACATTATCCATGTATAGCTTATTCAACTTGTCCATTGGATAGATCTCCTTTATTAGGATAAATGTGCTAACTTGCTAAGCGGTCAACAATGACCCAAACGGCATCAATACATTTAGCTATCTAGGGCAATTTAGTGACAAAATCCATAATGATGTATTTCCACTCTCGTTCGGGAATAGGAAGTGATTACAATAGTCCATATGGTCGTTGCCTCTCCATGCCACCTTAACTCGCTCACCATTGGGTAGACATAACCTATCCCTGAACCGAAGGGCGTTATTTTCGGACAAGGTAAAATCGATTCCTCCTGCATCTCTTCCTCAATGTCATCTATCAATTTCTGTAACTCCACATCGGTATGTTGGGCTTCCTTAATCTTCTCCGCCAATGAGGGTTGTCTTGTCGAGGCGGCAAATAACATAGTAGCATCATCAATTAACACTTCGCCCCATTCTTACGGCTTCCTCTATAAGCCTCTCATTGGTATTAGAGTGGCAAGGAAGGGTTTGTGATTTCCTACTAAGTGCATCTGCCACCACACTGGCTTTGCTTAAATGGTATTGGATAGTGCCGGATAGAGGGGTTAAAACTATGCTCAACTTCCGCTCCGGGACTGCTTAGTTATTTAGCTTAAACTAAGTTGTATGGATTTGTCCTCTAATAGTATCCACCTTACATAATGGTATAAATCAATTTCGGTTTAGTTAATATAAAGTCCAGTGTATATAAAGACCCAGTGAAAATCAAACTCTGAGCTTATACTTCTAGGAATAGAGAGATGCAACTATTTCCATATACTTCGTCCAGTATCTGTACTCCTAAAATTTTGGGTTGAATGACACAAGGCTGTACTACGTTGCTTACCTGGCTTTTCCTATGAGGACTTTCACTTCGATCCTCCAATACCTAACTCGACTTTAGAATGAATTGGAATATTGATGGAATCCCTCTTTGTTCACTCCCAATAACGGAGGGGACATTCGAGGACCCATTACTCCACTCATATCTATTGTTGAGCAAGGTTTTGTCGAATCATTCGATTCAATTCCTTTTTGTTCTTGGCACTTGGCTACACTAACACCGATATAATCTTTGTTCATCAACTTAAATTGCTAGATCTATCATTCTCTTCTAACTACATGATATAATCCATACCTCCTAGCATCCGTCCTAAATTATCCTTTCTAGATATCCATCGGTTCGTGGGTGTATAGACATATCGAGATTTAACTACGTGCCTATATATATATTATTTTTCATAGTCCCTTGAGAATCTAGACACAGTTAGGGGTTTCCTATTGGACAAGGTCCCTGAGCGTGCCAGGCCCATACACCAAGCCAATCCCGGCATTCCGGTAGATTTACCAACAAGTCCTAAAAATGGCTCTCTGAGAGACATGTAGGGCCATAGGCTTACCCAAGGGTACTTAGGACCAATACTCAAAATTTCTAGGTGGTTCCCAAAGAAAGCCGGGCCGATCCAGCGAGGATACGAGAAAAATGAAAGATAATTTCCCCTAATCATTAGCCTACGTAGAGGTCTGCGGAGAGTCTCTCACGATAGCTAGCTTTTTATGGTTAGGCTAATCCCAATTATCATTATATTTTACATCATTGTTCATGACTTTACCCTCATAAACCTTAGTATATATCTTCTTCCTCTTTTTTTTTTTTGTAACTCCTAGGGTTTAGTATGTAGTTTCTCATCTTTTCTTCATTTCTAAACTGGTTTATGTTCTATGGAAGTCCCATACCTTTATTTGTATTATTAAAGCATTGTTCTATCAGCAAAATTTATATATTCTCCCTTGTTCTACTGATTCTTGTTTATGGATAAGGCTTTTAATATTTAACCCTAATTTAGAGTAAATCGGGTCGTGTGAACAGAGTTAGTCCATAAGGTAGAGCATCGCTCGATGCAAGCTGTCACACCCCCATCCACTAAACCACGGGAAATGCAACGGAGCATACAACTACGCTCTCCAACCACGAGAATCAACGATGCGATGCCCAAGACTAACTCATTCACAACGACGGATAATAGGTAAAAGGAAAGGATTAATATTAATAACATCGAGTTAGCGAGAAGCTAGGTGATAGCATATAAAATATTATCTATTCAAGTTTACCCTTCAAGTACAATTCGTTCTAATCGGGACTTATGTATTACCTACTATATAAATAATACATCTATCATGAAAGGAATCAAAAGAATACACCTATAATTCAAAATGAATAATCAAGTGCATCAAAAGATGGCCACCCATAAGTCAACTTGTCCTTGAAGGAACACACATCGCGGCAACACTCGGTCCATGCTCCACGATCTCAGGAGCCCACCAATCAACGTAACCAGCCTCGGGAGTCTCGTACTCTGTGCCACTCTGCTCGAATGTACTGCATCAACTAAAAATATGTTTCCTCGAGGAGTGAGCTCCAGCGAGCCCAATGAGTGGCTAAGCCACACAAGCATACACAATAATAATAATGAATGGGGTTATTGCAAACCATACATGATGGACGGATACCAAGGTGTCCCATACCACCAAGGTAGCCGTACATCACATACAATTACAATCATGCTACATGAATGAATGATGATGTATAGTTTTATTGTTATCCACCTAACACACAACTAAGTCGGGTATAGTACTATAGCAACACCTTAGGTAGCATCCCGACATCGGTACCATAAGCGGATGGTATCACGGCGATGACAAACCAGTCGTCTTGGAAGCTTCTTTGTCACGGTCTCCACCAAGAGATATCGCAAACCCCCAAGTCAAATCCCGTCTGGCGTTCGGCCCAAAATACGGTTGGCGCCCAAACTTCCGGGTGGGTATACCGAATAACGGTCGGAACCCACAGTTTGCCGACACCTAACCCCCGTCGGTAAGGGTCATAGTCTTTGGGTAAACATTTATCCTAGCCGACATTCACCTATTGTATGAGTGAGATGCATGTGCATAGGCCAGAGGCCGAGTCCATAGATACCGAAATACGGTCGGCCGGCTATCCTCTCGCCCCTCTAGCCCATACGCGTATACAAGTACGAGATGTGAATACCGAAGGTAGTCGGTCGGTCACCATCCCGTTTCCACCTAATGCAATGGACAACTCTAATGCAATTTCAAGTACGGTAATCTCAAGCCCAGCACCCACCGGCACTTGGATCCCGCTTCCGAAGCCCTAGATCTACATGCCATGAGTGAGTCCATATTATGGAATCCCCAGGTCCAGCACCAACCGGCACCCGAGTCCCATAACTAAATCCAATACCATTCGCACCATAGTGCAATAAAATAAATAATATCGCAAGACAAGAATGTAAAGTCCTATCAACATCTAAACATTTATATCGTCCTATATCTTACTAATAATTATATATTATAGCACACATGCATGAATGACATTCGCAAGACACGACACACAAACATTCCATAAATTAAGACGTTTGCTTAACTCACTCACCTGATTCTCAGTCAATCGTCAGTACGGAGCTCTTCAAATCGGCGTTCGATGCCAAGTACACTGTCCCACGTACTAATACGCCCCCGAGCCGGGTCAGTCAACCTAAAGAGAGTGTACAACGTGGGGAGAGATTAGTGCCTTAGGGCTAGAAGAGTTGGGCCCCATAAGTTATCAAACAAGGCTAAAATAGGGGACCGGCACATACGCAAGGCTATATCATGTGCTGTCCATGTGCTGTCCCTCTCGGACTTTCCACCGCGAGATCTAGGTTCTCGGGGGGCACTTGCATGTGCTGTCCATGTGCTGTCCCTCTCGGACCTCCCACCGGCGAGATCTTTCTCGGGGTGGCACTTGCATGTGCTGTCCATGTGCTGTCCCTCTCGAGACTTCCCACCGGCGGATCTAGTTTCTCGGGGGTGGCACTTGCATGTGCTGTCCACGTGCCGATCTTCTTGTTCATGCCATTCGAGAATGGTTTTGCAGCCCCAAAGTCTTGGGCTAAAATGGGGTATTCTTTGGGGTTTTTTAGGGGTCTCTTTGGCCATGAGAACAACTCCAACCAAGGTGCCATAGCACACACCCAACATGGGTTTGTAAACCCCATGATCGATTAGGTTTTCCTCCATTAAAATATATATGGAAAGAAAACTCATGGGTTTGGGTATTGGGGTTTTGAAAGGGTCTTTAATCAATGTTATTTAGCACCCCTCAAACCCACACATCTACGGTCTTCCATGAGGGTTGGTAAAACCCATAAATGGAGGTAAATCCCCAACTTAGGGTTCATAAATGGAGAAGGGTGAATGGGTTTAAGGTAGGGTTAGGTGCTTCATAGTTAAACATCAAGGATTTGCCATTAATGGCTCTTCTAATTGAGTAGATGGAGCACTCAAGGTGTGCTCAACCAATTCAAACCCTAGGTAATAGAATTAGGGAAAGAGAGATGGAGAGAGAGAGAGAGAGAGAGAGAGAGAGAGAGAGACTCACCAAGGGTTGATGATGATAGCTTGTGCTCCACCATACTTCTCCCTTCTCCTTCCTTCTTCCTCTTCTTCTTTCTTCTTCTTTCTTCTTCTTCTTTCTTCTTCTCTTTCTTCTTCTTTGTTTTTCTCCTCTCCTCTCCACGATTTAGGATTGAAATGTGAGGTGAATAGTAGTTTTGGGTCTTTAATAACCCATCTAGGCATTAGGTCTTGTTTGGTTAGTCTCAAGTCCTTAGGTCCATTTGTTTAGGAGCTTGTTTGGTTAGGTATAAGCCCAAGGTCTAGTTTAAGTCATTGGGCCATTGGATCCACTTGGGCCCATGGCCCATGGCCCATGTCCTAAGTTCTAGTTACAATTAGAAAGAGACTAAGCTCCTAAGCCCAAGCCCATTCTAGTTCTTATGCTTATTAATGGTCATGCATAGGCATGAATTATTCGGATAGTGACTTACTCCCAATCATCGCTAAGTGGATAAGGGCGATTTAGGTGCGGGCCCCGTGGATCCCTATCATAAGGGAATTCCAAGAATATGCTTTCGTGGACGATTTTCCCCCTTTCTCTGACGGTGGATCTTTCCTCGAGGACTTCCCTTGTTTTGCGGTCGACAATCTCGTGTGATGGCTTGAGTATTATGACCCACAGTTCACGAGCGTACTCCACTCTTGGTTCTACACAAAAGGTTTAAACCAGACCGGTGGTCAGATCGCGTTTCAAACCGGGTTTTGGGCACGGATTTAACACTTTGGGATCTACCTGTTCACAAAAGTTAGACTCTCATTCTAGCGCTCACAACCTTCAAATCCTCAAGGTAAAAAAAACCTAATTCCAACAGGGAAGAAGACTAAACAAAGCAATTGGATTATATAAGGAGGTCAGATACAAAGGAAAAGGAAACATAAATAAAATAAGAAACTGTAGAACACGGGCTGCGAAATTGCTCCAAAACTTCAGTGCAATAAATAAATTTATTGGACAACCTGTAGAACACTGGCTGCCTTTTCCGAAAAAATACCATAGCTCCTGTAACTCAATTCTAGTGAAAAGTTATGGCTGTCAAAAGTTGAACTGAAAGATTAATATCTTTGAGCCAATTAGGTGGATTTCTGAAGGGCCAACTGATCTAGGAATTCTTCAAAAACCTTCTCTATATCACCCCATCCAATCTACCACATGCAAAATCCATCTCCCCTGTAAAAATAATGTACATGGCCATGATGGAAACTTTGACCACTCACTCTTTTTCTTTCTTTCTTTTCAATGTGAGTTATTGGTTTTCTAATTTTTTGGGTACTAGATCAAGCCGTAAATTAAATTCAACATTTTTATTTCGATTACATAGGTCTGGTGTGCTGTTAAGTGCTCGTAAAGAATAGACTTCTACATTCTGTGGGCTTCAAAACGTAACTTGAATATGCAGGATCTAGAGTTTCATTCATGGGCATAGATTGAGGTATCGGTATTGGATCGGCTGGATTGGATCAGTATAGGTCAAGGCCGATACTGATTCTTGGCTAATCTAGGATCGGGTATCGGTATTGAATCAAGGGAAATATTGTCCAAAAACTTGATTTTTGATGAAAAAATAAGGGTAAAATTGATCGATCCAGGCCGATATCGGTCTATCCAGATTGGTATCAACAAAGATTGATACCGACATCTCAATCCTTGTTAATGGGTAGGAGAAAATTATGTTTTTAAATTTTGTTGTTGAATAAAACTTCGTGTGTGAAAGAATCCTAGAGTTACGTATATCCACCAGGCCCAAATATTCCTAGGGAATGCAACTCTTGAAGCAAACTTGCAATCCATAGGGAGAAGAGAGAGGACAATATATATATATAGCTGAGAGAGAGAGAGAGAGAGAGAGAGAGAGAGAGAAATTTTACTCATGTTTTTAATACTTGTATATCTCTATTTCTAAAATATAGAAAAGAGAAAATTTTCCTATAATGCCAGACTACAATTTCTTTTTCATATGTATTTTTTTTAATTATTTTATGTTATTTTCTGACCTGAATATATGGGTCCCATGTGGATGATACCATTTATAGGATAACTGTTGGTGTGACATGTTGATTCCCCCACATGGGCAGCGTGGGAACCCTGGCCATCTCTAAAGATAATTATACATAAGAATACCTAAAACAATTTTTAAAACACTTAAAAATAGAGTATTAATAATTAATAATATTTAAACACTTTGTGAACAATTTACAACTCATGTCATCGGATGTTAATTTTGAGTCCAATCATGATCAGATAGGAAGTGGATTCCATATCAAATATATATTTTTTTCGGATAAAAAATTTGAAAGTTATTTTTAATATTTGTAGTACATGTTTCACATTAGGATCCAGATCTTCTAAGGTGTGGACTACCCGTCTTGTTGTGCTGCGTAGACACTAGGCCACGCGCATTGACCGCTTTACCCCTGGCTGAGCACTTTGCCCAAGCGAGGGTAAGGCAATCATCGCGCACGGCCCTGTGTCTGCGCAGCACAGGTAGGATAGGGCAACGCGTCATAGAAGATCTGTGTTGTTCACATTATCAATCAATTATCATATGTACAAATATATAAAAACTGAAATAACATTTTTTTTTATTAATCAAAATGCATAACAAAGATTAAAAATCATAACCAGTAGGATCTCCATGTAAGGATCTCAAGTTAAACTTTGGGATGACATGCACGCAGGAGTTGGGCATAGGAACATCCTCTTTAGATTTTTTATTCATCATTTTGATCAAATTACATAATCACTTTCTTCCTCTTTTTCTCACATGGATCAAGATGCGCACTTGGGGACAAAATTTTATTAATATGATGAGAAACTAATGACAATACCATACTTCCAAAAAAAAAAAAACACCACATAGCCCATAATTAATCTTCCATGGGTCTACTTTAATATCTGCCCCAAAGTAGAATGATTGTGCATAATCTAATATTAATACTAATGTTGTAATATTTTTCTCATTATAGTATTATAGTAACTGTAAATTATAATAGGAAAAAAGATCTCTACTTGATGGTGTTTCCTATGCCCTCTCACAGAGCACTATAAGATGACACCTTTGCCCCTTGGATAGATACCCATGCGATCAAGTAGAGTTCTCTTACCCATTATAATAAAAATGAAAATGAGGTGAAAAGATTCCTTCCAAAGAAACTTGAACAGATGTCACTTTGGGGTTTGATTTTCAACTTTTAAATCTTCTATTGGTCTACTTTGGGCCATTGATGTGTGACACACTGCCACACTATCTGATCAAAATCTAGATTTGTTCAAATTTTTTACCATCCCAAATGAGCCATATATAGTAAACGAGAAGGTACTCATTCAGCTGTGTAGATTGATAAGGATTAGCCACGTGTAATAACTGTATTTGTATTACTCAGTTATTCCCTCTCCCTGATATGTATATATGTGTGATAAACTCCATTACTAAATTGTGATTCATTTCCTAACATTGATCACCTCAACCACGACAAGGGAGAACAATGAGCAAGATCAAGGTGATCAACACTTACCTCCTTATCCTTCTTGTGGGGTCCAGTACTGTTCTGTTCGGGTCTTCTGAAGCTGTTAGTCTCCTTATGAGATTCCATGTATCTGTCATCAATGATCTCGGCAATGGCATGAATTTGAATGTTCACTGCCGATCCAAAGATGATGATTTGGGTTTGCATTCGATCGCAGTTGGCCAGAACGTCAATTGGAATTTTCATGTGAACATATGGAGGAGAACATTATTCTACTGCGATTTGGAATGGGGAAACAATATTCATGCCCATGTTGATGTGTTTGACACTACGAGAGATAGTGATAGATGCGATAATACTTGCATTTGGCGGCTGAGGCATGATGGCATGTATTCTCTCACCAAAGATGAAAATTATTTGTTTTGTTAGGCCGTACCCAGTGCACAAGGCTCTCGAGTTTATTGTAAGGTATATTATATAACCCTATTTATTTGTTATAATATAAATCTACTTAAATAAGGAATCATGTTGTGGTGGACCCCACTGAATAAAGCCCATCTAACCTAAAACCCTAGTCTTTTTTTCTAGAAATACTAGCTGGAGGTAGCAACCTGTTTATTCCAAACTTGATATGCATGATGTATTTTTTTAAGCAACCTTGTGCTTAAACCCTAAATCCTAATAATCGTAAAGCAATATTTATTTTTGGGAAATTTACGAAACATCTCCTGAAAATGGACCGATAATCAGATCACCCCCTCATATTTGAAAATACTCAGATCACCCCTTGCATTAGAGCCCTATATTCAAATTAGACCCTACCGTTAGTTAACTGATGAAGGTAGCTAATAAAATTTTTTGAAAACCATAAACTGCCCTTGAGAAGAGTAAAATTACTATTTTGCCCTTAGATATTAAAACCCAAACAACTTAATTAAAATAAGGAATCAGAGAGGGAATATTCCCTCTCCTTCCCCAAATTGCTAAACCGAATGGAGTTAGGGTTTGAACTACCCTGACTCAATCCCCACCTCTGCAATTCATGTTCCAAATAGTGTATGAGTTCAAGGCCTTCTCTCTCATCTTCCTCGTCCAGGTCTAGCTTTGGCCGGAGGAATGATGGAGGTGGAGGAAGGGGTTAAGAAAGATGGATCCAGTTTCCGATATGGTTACTTCGATTAGAATGTTCGGAGAAGAGTTAGTGAAGATGGAGCAGAGGAAGATCGATGTGGCCAGAGTGATCGAGAGAATGCGGATGGACATGGAGATGAAGCAGACCGTGATGATTCTCGAGTCCCACGTGCAGCCCTTCTGCTACTCTTATTTCTTTTGTGCCAAAAAAAGAAAAGATAAGGCGTCGATGTTAGGGTTTGCAGGGAGAATGGAGATGAAGGAAGAAAAGGAATTTGCAGGTCTCAGAGTTACAGGGTTCAGGAAATGTCTTCAATCGAATGGCTCTGTACAATGGAATTCTCAGGGATCGTGTACAAACACAAAGGATAACCTGCTCGTGTTAGATCTCTCTGCAATTTTAGTTCATCTTGTGATTAGAATCTCTGATTATAGTTTTTTAACCAAGTTTTGTAAAAAGATAAGTAGTAGTTGATGTTGTCCTGGTCAGTTCATCAGTTGTGAATATAATAATTTCAATTTCTGTCTCTGCCTGCTGTTGTGGACAGAGACATTGGATCTTTAAAAAAGTCTTTGGGTTTTGTACTTTTGCTTCATCTGCAGATTTGGAATTTCTTTTTCATGTTGAAATCTTCAAAGCTTTTGCTCTACGCCTCTGCTTCCCACCTAATGATTTAACATTCACAAGTCAAGATTCATAATTTTTTCTTGCCTTTCTGTAAAATTTGAGACAAGGGTTATTTGAAATCGGCTCTGAATGAACTTGACCGCAACACCACCTCCCACCTCTCTTCCCATGGTTAAAACCCAGCCGAGAATCCCATTCATCAGATCCGCCTTTTCCCCTTAATCTATACCCTTCCTTACTCCCATTCTCCATGTCCACTAACCGAAAACCCAAACAGAGCTCACCAAACTATCTTTATCTCTTTTATTCCCATAACCCAAAACCCATTAGATTTGGTTTTAGGGTTGCAGGTTATGTGAGGAAGAGCGTTGGGGTATTTTAAGTTGAAGATGAAGGAAAGGGTAATATTATAAATTTAATTCTAATGATTTAGTACAAGGGTAAAATAGTCTTTTTACATCAATAACTAACAGCAGACTAACACAGTTAGTATAGAGGTGGTGATCTGAGTATTTTCAAACATGAGGGGGTGATCTGAGTATTGATCCATTTTCAGGTGGTGTTTCATAAATTTTCTTTTATTTTTTTCTGAAAGACCGATTTCGGTGTTCGTCTCGATTGTGCGAAACCTATTCGGATTTTGAAATCACATTTCTACAGAAATTTTCTTTCAATTGTGCGTCATGATTCTAGTATTGTTTGATCGACTTAAGGGTTTTGGTCTTTTGTGTGATACGCTTTGGAGTTCAGCATCACAGTAGTTGATGTTCTGTCTTTAAAATAAACGGAAGTCTACGTAAAGGCTTTGTAAGAGAGCTTTTGTCAAAAGCCTTTTCGTCGATTGATTCAATTAATAAGAAAAAAAAAAACCAAAAGGGCGTTGGCAGGAAGCTTTTCTTCTTTGCTTTTAATTGATTACAAAAAATTAAAAGGAACATTGTGAGAAAGCTTTCTCAAAACTTTTGATTTGATAGATTAAAAGAAAAAAAAGCAGACGACAAAAGAAGAAAGAAGGCAAAAAGGAAGAACTCCTTTTAGCAGAAACCCCTTTTGGTTCGGTCACCATTAGCGATAGCTACCGGCGCCAGTGCAGAACACCACCGGGTCCTTATCGGTTTTGTCTAATCCGCCATATTCTTCGCTTATCCTCTCACTAAGTACAATTGTTCTGCTTTAATATTTTTTAAATAATATATATATATATGGAGAAACATGTCGTTCCGTTTGAGATGATCAAATTAAAAACTTTTAGTGGATTTGAATTCAATACATGAAAATGAAAGATTCAGTTTGGCCTAAAATATTTGAATGTGTTCTATACCGTAACGAATATTTTCAAAGACTGCATTGATGTTGAGGAATCTCAATGGGTCAGTGATGAAGACTTCTGCAAAGATTATTTATTGAATTGCTTGTCAGATAGACTTCCAAAAACTTACAGTAAATTTGAAACTACAAAGGAGATCTGGGATACTTTAGACACTCAATTTAAGGAGGAGGAGGAACTATCCAAAACTCACTTGGTGGAAAGCAATCCTCCCTCAAGTAATTGATCTTGAGAATTTACAGTCTAAAATTAAACTTAGAAAAAAATACCTGTTTGTGATGCATTCTTAGTTGGTGCTATTAATTTTAAGTTATCTTTGACTTGACATTTTTTAAAACTGAGATGTATAGAAAGAATGTGCAAGTGGGGCTGGATGATCTCAAGCGATTGATTAGAATCGAAGATGAGAACAGGGCTAGGAATAACTTGGAGATGGCTAAACAACAATAGTAAGCTGCTAACATGGTTATACATCCCAAGAAATTTTCTAAGAAATGAAAGCCACCTAAAAATGAACCAAAGTAGTTGGAAGCAAAAAAGACTACTTTAAAAAAAAAGGGCAAGTGCTACAACTGTGGTAAGTGGGGTCACTATGCATCTGAGTGTAGACACCCTAAAAAGGGGGATTCTGATACACCAAAGAATTAAGTCCACATGATGGTGGATAAGACTGAGCTTGCAAATTTTGTCGTCATAGTTGGAAAGGGTTGAGACCAGATCTTCTTCAGATTGGAGGTTGGATTCTGGAGCAACCTATCATGTGTGCAACATTAGGTATTTGCTAATTGAGAAAGACAAAGTAGCAGAGACGATTATAATTGCCAATCGAACATCAGTGGAGGTGACTTAGAAAAGAACTGCAAATTTGGTCTTGTCTTCAAGTAAAACTTTAATTTTAAAAGATGTTAAAGTAGTTCCTAATATTGGAAAGAATTTAATTTCACTTAACCTATTATGTGATGCTGATATGTGTGTTTCTTTTCATGGTGGTAGAGTAACTGTGACTGTTAACTTATTTTTGTTGTGCTTATTTAGTCAATGGCATGTTATAGATTAAGTTTAGCAAATGAGACAATTAATCAACTTAGTTCAAATTTGTTTGATTCTAAAACATTACATTGCAGATTAGGACATGTGAATTATAGAAAATTGTTCAAACTAGCTAAAACTCATAATTTGCTATTAGACTCTTCGATTAAATTTGACAGATGTGAAGTGTGTGCTCAAACCAAAATTATTAGAAAACCTTTTTGTTCGATTTCTAGGAGTACACAACTTCTTGAATTAATACATTCTGACCTTTGTGATTATAAAAGTTTCATTACCAAAGGTGGTAAAAAATATTTAATTATTTTTATAGACAATTTTTTTAGATATTGTCATATTTATCTATTAAAATCAAAAGATGAAGCTTTTGAGAAATTTAAAATTTTCAAGAACCGAGCAGAAAATCAGAATTTAAAGATTAAAAGACTTAGAAGTGATAGAGGAGGAGAATATAAATTTTCAGGGTTCAAGAAATTGTGGGTCTCTCAGGGCATAATACTTGAAACTACTACTCTTTACTCGCCTCGATCAAACAGCATAGTTGAACGTAAGAATAGAACATTAACAAAAATGTTAAACTCCATGTTATTGACAGCTGACATGCTTGATTGTTATTGGGGAGAAGCACTGTTGACTGCCATTACATTCTAAATAGGTTGCCACACTCTAAGTTGACTTCTACTCCTTATGAAATTTGGCATAACCATCCCTGTAGATTTGACACTCTTAAAACTTGGGGTAGCTTATGTAAGGATATAAGATCCTAGAAAACCTAAGGTGGGAACTAGAACCAACACTTGTGTATATTAAGGATGTGCAGAAGACAGTGCTGCAGATCGATTTTAGGAACTAGAACCACACTCGCCAGCCGATCTTTGACAGGTGGCCTTTGCCATGGCTCTCTCTTCGGCCTATCGGCCGTCTGTCAACCAGAACCTTTGAAGACCCATCCTCTGATCCCTGTCTTCATTTGTCGTTGGGAATCCCTTGACTGACCACATTCGTAAGCAATGGTCAGGTGTCTCGGCCTGGCTTCTCTACTATCTCTTGTAGGCCATGCGTGCTTCGCCTCTTTGTCACCAGGCTCGTCCAACAGTGGGGTGCTTGACTCCTTATTCTCGTACAACTTCTTGTAATGCACACAAACCCCCCACTGGAAGCGCTAGCCGGGCAACTGCTCAACAGCCTCTGGGTCGATCCCTTTCTTCTTTTCCTCAGACAAATGTTGAAGATGCTTCAACGTGACCAGCGGCTCCTTCCTCTTGAGTAGGCATAGCTTTGACAAATCAGCGTCCACCGTATTGATCGGTGGGAATGGGTTTTCGTCAACCAACATGATCCCCTTACTCTAGTCAGGAAACTTCAGGTGCCCGTCATTAATAGCCTTCTGCAGTGCCATGCGCAAAACAATACAGCCGTTAGTATTATGAGTGAAGGAATTGTGCCACTTACAATACCTTTTTCCTTTAATCTCCTCAGCCGAGGGCATCTGATGTCCCTTTGACAACTTAATCTATTTGTCTTTTAGAAGTTGGTCAAAAATCGACTCGGCCTTAGAGATATCGTACGAATATCGGGCCCTATTGTCGAGATTCCTTGCTGGAGTGGGTTTTGGCTTTGGGTTTGCCTCAGCATGCTCAGCGATGGGGGACAAGGCCTTGCACACATAGGGCTTTCCCGAGACTATCTCGGCAATGCTAACCTCACACTCCTCATCGACCTCAAAATCTGAGAAATTGACAGGGTTTGAGCTGGGGGTCGAAGCCCCCATGATTACCAAAGCTGACTGCTTGTAATAGGTCCCCGATGATGACGCCTTTCGGTCTTCCTCCTCCTTGAAGACCAACTCATAACTGGTTGCCTGGGCGACAAGTTGGCCAAGGTCTGGGAATTCTTGGCCGGCGAAATGCTTTCGGAACTCAAAAGCGAGCCTGCCCAGGGCCATATTGGCATACTTCGGCTCCTGTAGCACGGTTGGGCACTTGTATCGTGCCAGTTTGAACCGGTTGACAAATTTTGCTGCAGACTCATTAGGCAATTGACACATGCGTGCTAAGTCTGCAATAGAGACGAGAGGATCAATCCGGTAGAACTGGGCATGGAATTGATCCTCCATCTTGCACCAAGTTTGGATTGAGTCGGCTGGTAGGTTAATGTACCATGTAAATGTCGAACCAGTCAAAGAACTTGGGAACTACCTCAATTTCATGATCTCATTAGCCCTTAAGGTTCCGCACTGGGTGACGAACCTTGCTATGTGCTCAACAATAGACGTATTGTCTTCTCCTGAGAACTTAGCGAACTGTGGGATTTTTTGGGTGTACCCAAGTTCTAACTGGTCGTAGTACTCTAGGTAAGGTTTCCTATACACCGGTCGAGTAACGGGCCGGAACAAGGGGTTGATCTTCTCTTGGATCAGCCGGGTCAGATCCTCTTGGTTAACAAGTACCTGATTAGCCTGCTCCACCATTGTCAGCCTCGGCCGGATTGCTGCCTGATCCTTGTTGGGCGATGGAGGAAATTGGCCAGCATATGGCCTCTTAGGCTCTGGCAAGTTCATCCTGGGTACTACCGGCCTCTGATAAAAACTCATACTCGCACGGCTTGCACGCTCTCCTCCGATCTAAAGTCCTGCTATTGAGCCGGACGTGGTAGCCTGCACGATTGGATTCCCAACCTGCGCCGCTACGGCCGTAGCTCCATTATGAGGAGGCACAATCCTAACCGCTGCGCCATTCGATCTTATCAGCTGGCTAGATGAGCTCCCTCCTTGGTCTAGAAACGTAGAGGAGGACCCTTATACTGCCGGAATTCCGATTCCTGCCCCCATCGTGCTGCCTACTTGACTGGCCAGAGTTTGGCCGATGCGAAGTTGGGCAACCTGAGGCTGTTGTTGGGTCACAAACATCGTGACTAATTCCTCAAAACGGGCTTGGGTGCCATTATAAGCCTGGGCCATGGAAGCCACAATAGCCTTCATGTCCTCAATTCCTGATTGCAGGCACCCTTGCATCTCTGCAGCAGTGCGGGCCTGCCCTTGTAGTAGCGCAGCCACATAAGGAGGCACAGCAACCTCCAACTGTTGTTCACCTTGCGCGACCACTTGACCAGCGTTTTCGCCATCAGACTCCTCCGAATTGCCATCCCTGTTACGTTGACTTGCTCTAGTTTCCATCACCATCGCTTATCGAGGGTCTCACCGGGTATGCCAAAAATGTTATGCTCAATTACTCGTAGTCAATACAGTGTGGTCGAATCTAGATTGGGACATTGACCGAGTGCGTATCTAGGGTTCTACTTGTGCCTCGGTAATCTGAGGACTTCTTAGGGATGACAGGACAAATATGTGATCCAAATATTGGGAAGACTTGCACTTGATTAACTTGAAGTGAACGATCTACAGTGCAAATCAAAAGGGTGTGTAAAGCAAAAGAAAACTTTAAGTTCACAGCATCTTGTAAAAAAGAGAGCAAAACGCCAAAAAAGAAAGATAAATAAGACTGCAGGTTTTGATTTGTTTCTTATGATGCTCTTCTCCACGCTTCCTGCTTATTTATAGTGGACATAACCGCCGGGGGCTGTTCCCTTGGTTACCGGCCACAAACTAGCCACCTTCAGGCCACCACCACTTCCCCAATGCAAACTATAATGAAACCACCCGTGATGGTAACTGCCTACCTTCCTGGCCGATGAAGTGATCCCTGACCAGGGATGTCAGAGCACGATCAGTCACTTTGCTGATCGGGCCGTTCCTCAACCAAGGTCCCTTTCGACCATGATGGGGTGAGCGCAAACTGGGTGTAAACAGGTACATATATGATTTCAAAAGCTTCAACTGTGGAGCGTGGACGTCTTCATGGGGGGTTTATTCTAAGCTTGCAAGAAAGCTCGAGAAAGGTGATAAAATCTAAATCCCTAAAAAACCCTTCTTCCTTTTCCTTTCTTTTGATATATAATTTTTTTTACGATTCAATTTTGAGCTTTTTAGCTTAAATTAGTTTAATAAATAGAATTTTCTCTTGGTATATGTGATCTCCACCTCTCCAGTGATATTTCTTCAAACCCTTTAATCTTTTTGATAAAAATTTATCATAAAAAAAAGTACTTTTTTATTTTTTTAAAAAGGATAAAGCTGTTTGTAACCAACCTGACCCGTATGCTCTTTCTTGAACTAGTAAACTCACACGTGCATTTGCACGTGTATGTGATCAATTGCATGTGAAAAAATAAAAGTTAAAAAAGAAACAATGTGAGTATAAAAAAAATTAGGCTGTTTTGTTATTGCAAATGCACATGAACATTTGTTCGATGGTAGAGAAAGAAAATGTAACCATGCGATGAAACCTAGTATAATGTGATATTAATATCTCAAATTCGAAAAACTTCAACTAAACTTGAAATGCAATTCCATAAAGTTAGAGCAGTAATGAGTTCCCAATTCTATTTTACATCCAATTAATTAACGAATTCTAAAAAGAGTAGCGTTCTTTTTGCTGACCCTCTAGAACGTGCAAATGCACTTGAGGTCATTTGTTTGGTGGCAGAGAGTAAATTACTAAGAATCTGTGCAAGACTCCCCAAGAAAGAGAGAGATCAACCCATAAAGGACATTTGGGGTTTTTTTGGTTGAAATCAATTGCTAAGTTTACTAACGAAGAAAGTAAACACTTGTTTTTTTGGTAGAAGTGAACACTGTTACGTGTTACACAATTGAGGGGTTTTAGGAAATAGTTTCATCAATATGGGGTACACATGGGCCCATTTATTAATTACTTATTCGTTGAGAGACCAATATGTGAACGGTTTTTGAACAATTATAGGCAAATGGAACTTCATTAATGCGAAATTAATATTTGTGTCAAAAAAGATTGAATGGCAGTTCCGCTTTGCCTAAAATGCTGATATGGTTTAGGCAGGTCAAGGAACATGAGAAGTTGAGAACAAACATTGTGATCCCTTGAGATATACCAATTTCTTGCAAGTATAAGTTTCAACCTATTTGCCGAACATTGTGATTCAAAATCAACAAAGATAATTTTAACAAAATCTCCAAAGAAGAGATGCTTAAATATACAAAGAAAAGAACCTGCCTACACAGATTGGCACATTTGGTAGACAGCCTGAAATGCATTCGCATACAATTTTCTCATGTTAGACTTAAAATCTTGAGAATCACTTCCATTTACATGCAGAAACCCTTTCTACAACTTCCAACTCCCATCATGCTAATCTACCATATAATCAAACATACATAAGCAAGATTCTAGAAAGTATTAGGTGGCTTCAGATACACTACCAGTGCTGTCATGATTTAGATGATAAAGATCATCATTATAATCTTCATGAGGAAGTAGTACTACCAGTGCTGTCATCTTGATTAAAGACAGACATATGCATGGCCTTGACTCCCTGTTTTCCAAAATCAAGAATGGAGAAGGTATGTATATCCATATATAAATGCATAGTCATTAAGTAAAATTAGTGGTTCATATTAATCCTTTCCTTGTCATGATCACCATGGTTCCCTTTTGCAGCTTTTGAGGGAAATACTTCAAAAGAAGATATACCCACAAAGTTCCACTCCAGCTGCATCCCATAAAGAAATACCTCCCAGAAGGAAGATGACTTGCCCAAGAAAGACATTGCTCTAGAGATAAAAAGCTTCCCCATTTTGGGTAGTATATGATTAAAGAGATTGCCCGGTAATGACAATCTCTATACCTTGAGGAACCCTTTGTTTACTCGGTTAATTATCTTACTGGAGAGACAACAATAACTATGTTGAAGGATTTCGAGGGCCCTAAAGTACCCAGGAGGAGAAAGAGATCAGGAAAGGGAACTAACACAGGAGCAATGCAGAGTATGACCCAATATATCAAAGAATTCATGTTGTGTTATGTAAATGTGATTATGGAATTCTCCTTGGCAAGCATGTCATCCATTGCTTCACAACTAATGCAAATATGTGATATGTATCAGAATATTACACAAAGGCATTGTTCAAGAGATATAAAGCTTCCTCATTTTGGGTAGTATATGATTAAAAAGATTGCCAGGTCATCAAAATCTCTATACCTTGAGGAATCCTTCGTTTACTCAGTAAATTATATTATTGGAGAACAGCAATTCTTGAGGAATCCTTCGTTTACTCCTCCAATAAGCTCCAAGCCTTCACTTGAGTTTCGATTAGTATTTGCAATCAGCATATTAACAGAAATTCTCGGTTAGGGTAGACTACAATGCATTAAAACCGGTAAACTTATGAGTTGATTAAGCCAAATCCTTTCTGTAGTTTGCAGCTAACATACAAATTCACATCACCCTCGTTTTTCTTAAATGAAAACGGCAGTAAGTACCAGAAATGGCATCCAAGCAGGGCAAACCCATTCATAGGTTTGCAAAGCCAGTGCTCGGTGTCAAATCCTTGGACCTTACTCCTAAGAAACCCATGGAAGCATTTCTGAAATTATCATTAGCAGTAAGAGAAACCCATAAGGTTTAAGCGGCAAGTAAACCCAACAAAATTACACAATAAGGGATTTGGACTTGCCGAACTGAAAACATAACCAGAAAATTGAAGAGCAAAGTCGGGGTGGGGGGGAATAGTAACTTACAATGATACGCCGTTCAATCCTCAAATCTTTCTGCTCAAAAAAGCCAAATTTGAAGGCGAGCTTTCTGCATGAAATCAACAGAACAGGGACAATAAAATCTAGAAATATGAATCCATCAAAGGAGAGGGACATAAGTATGACTTAGGCTCTGGAGAAATCTGAAGATGAGAATCTACCGACAAGTTCGCGTCCCCATCAACCCACGCACCAAAGGAAAATACATAAGTAAATTACATAGACGAGAATGGATAAAAGCTTAAACAGAACAAATGGACAGAGAGAGAGAGAGAGAGAGAGAAGGCTTCGTAAAACTTACGATGGGCTAGGTCATGATCCTCTGAACTCTGGTGGTAGCCATGGCTGCGACCTTAGGAGTTTTTCCCTCCCAATGAAAGACTGAAGATTTTGAAACCTACAGATTTGAGGTGTCTTCGGGAGGGAGGGTACGAGAGAGAGAGAGAAAGCAATCAATGGAGTCGCCGCTAGTTTCGTTGAGTCTCTGCTCACGGTTGAGAATTGAGGATGACATGTGAGAAACGGCACATGCACCTGAAGCTGAAGAGGTGTCTACCCGTGGTTAAGATGTACGAGGATACAACCAGCGTAGAGAGATGGCCTTTTAGCATGAAGGATAACGACGGTTGAGTTGATGGAAGGAGGAGGCCAGTTGTGGGGTTTGATTTCTGCGTTTGAGAGGGGTAGTGGGAAGAATCTGGATGTGTCGGTTCGCGTGGGAAAGAGGGTTTTAAAGGGGGATTCGGTTGTGTTTTGAAACAGAATTTTAAAGGGTACCCACCACGGTGATGGATCACACCTCCAATTCTGACACTCTCCAATTCCCCTCCAATCCCTCACATGGGGGCTGAAATGACTACTTACCTACTGTCTGGACATACTTCCCAAGGCAATGGGTAAGTGGTCATTTCACTCTCATGGGAGAGATTGGAGGGTGTCAGAATTGGAGGAGATAAAAATTTCCACGGTGATTGGCATGGGTTAGAGAGATTGAAAGGGGAGTCGGGGGTTATTTTGGGAAACATAAAAATTTGACAAAAAGAGGACGTACGTATTTTTATAGGATACATAGATTTGGATCCTATACTGTCGAGGTGCCCCGCAGGATCGTACTGCCCTGACACGGGGCTACGTGCAATGTCCGCCCGCCTTATCCCTGCTCGGGCAAGGCGTTTGGATAGGGTAAGGCGGACATTGCATGCAGCCCCGTGTCAGGGTAGGACGGTCCTACTGGGTAAGGGTGTTAAACGGTCCGGTTTCGGTTTAGGTCGGTTTTGACTGCTTGAGGGTAGAAACCGTAACCAAACCGTTTAACTAAATGGTCTCATAATCATAACCTGAACCGTTTAATAAACGGCTTCGGTTAAACGGTTTTTTAATGGTTTCTGTTAAATGATTTGATACGGTTTTACATGGTTTTAGTTAGACGGTTCTATACACATTTACTAACACCAGTTACTAGTTAATAGTTATTACTTATTACTTACTACGTTATTAGGTTTTTTTTTTTTGAGAAAGGAAATCATTTATGAAGAAATGTGACTACTTAGTAGTTGTCACTTGCTAGGTCTTGATTTTTTGTTTATAAAAAAAATAAAATTAAGTAGGTTTTTAAGCAATTAGATGGTTTGGTTATAATCGGTTTTAATTGGATTATACGGTTTGAAACCGTTTGATTAATCGGTGTAGACCGAACCAAATCGATTAAATAAACGGTGTCATTTCTGAAATCATAACCGGACCATTTAACTAAACGGTCTGTCAATTTCGATTTAAACGGTTTGGTTCGATTTCGATAAACGGTTTCGATTTGGTTTTGACACCCTTATTGCCCGACACCTCGGCATAGAGGATCTATTGGAGGAATCACTTACCATCTCTTTTTTGGCGGGGTTCAGTGGGAACCATTTAAGTGTAGTGTCGTCATCTTGAGGGAAATTGTCTAGATGGCAATACCCGGTGAGGGTACTTTGATAAATGGGGAAGAGAGGGTTTATAGTTGTTAAACCCCAAAACTACAAAAACCCCCCCATAGACGATAACCTGCAACTCACATAATCACTTCATTTCAAGTGTATGTTTTGGTTGATTCAATGATTTTGTTTCTAGGATGGCCCGTGTACCTGGCTTTGTCAAATTTTTTCGAAGACTTTTCTGTTTTCATCTCAGAGCCCTATTCTGCAAGATTGAACAGTTTTCACTTGCAAAGTTTCAGGCATGGTTCATTGATTTCCAATAAAAAAAAAAAATACAATTCTTATTTATAACGATATAATGACACAGACATGATGCTTTCCACTGATTTCCCAGAAAATAAGAAGTAGAACAAGCTTTGAACACTAATCTGTTGGACATAGAATAATGGATTGGTGCTTCCCTGCTTCCATTCTCACCGTCCACCACTGTACTGTTATGAAGCAATCCCCATATCTCATTATTTGTTCACAGGAAACTGAAAAAGTCATTCTAATTACAATCCCTCTCTGAACTGCAAGAACACCCACAGGGTTTTCCGTCATCCAAGAAACTAAGTTCAATCTCTAATTAGCACACAACCCACCCACCACAGTCCTTGGTTTTCAGTCACAGCTTGCTGTAAATCCCTTGAATAAGCTGATTAATTTCGTAGATAAAAAATCCCCATATCTCATGTTTCCTATGTATGCCTTTTTCACTTGGGGTATAGTGGTAATTTTGTAGATAAAAAATAAAAAATCAGAAAAAATGTTTTATGCATTGCATGCTGTTTTAGAAAGGTTTTTTTTTTAAATGTATATACATGTTCATCTTGCGTCAAAATCATGCATAAAGATTATTTTTGCCCACAGGGGCATTTTTGTAATTTACCAAAAGCAGGCCCAATGTACCATCTAGTAGCTTTATTTGGCATGTTTAATAATTTTAGAATGTTTAATGACATATAAAATGCCTGAAATGACTTAAAAGTGTATGTTCCAACCCTTTTACCATTTTGCCCTTTAGGGGTATTTTGGTCATTTTGTGACTGAACCATGTTAAGGGTCTCAGAAAGTGTCCTATCATTTTCTTTGTATGTTTTAATTTTCATAAGCAAGTTTTAAGTATAAGTTTGCATTTTCATGCATATTTGCCCTAACATGGGCACTTTTGGAACTTTAACCATTTTATGCTTTTTAGCATTGTATATGTTTTAATGATTCACATGCATGCTGTTAATTATTTTTAATCATGTTTTAATATTTTGTAATATTTAAATGTGATTTTATGCCTTTGTACATATTTAAGTCTTCTAGAGGCATTTTCATAATCTTAGCCATTTCAGCTCTTAAGTGAGTTTGTCTTCTACATAACTGTCTTTCTCCAGGATATAATCATAGCGTTAGGGTCTGAATCACTTTTGCACAATTGATCATGTTTTTTACCATAGAGTTAGGTTTTCTAACTTAGGTAAAATACATCAACTAGATTAATTAGGGCGCATAATGTGTATAATCACCTAATTTAGGAGTAGTAATTAGGATTAAAATATTAATCTTAATTAGCCTAATTAGGTCCATAAATTTCAACAAAAATAATTAAAATCTTTCAAAAAAAAATTACTTTAATTAAGTGTATAATATGTATAATACAACAATATACAACATAGTTTGGTCTAGGTAATCGGCTGTCGGTCGGACGGTTGCTGGGTGCCTAACACCTTCCCAGCTCGTAACTTGACACTTACGCGTAGATCTAGGGCAAACCATCCATTGAGTCATTAATTTAGTGCCTCTTCTGCAAAGGAGGGGCACCATTAATGGGTCCTAAACCAAAAATTTAGGTGGCGACTCCCATTTTCCCATTGTTCTTCTTTCCCCCGGGTGCACGCCAACGACTTTCATCCACTACACCTATGGTGGTGACCCCATTGGGAATAGCAGACTTTTGATTGACCATACTTTCTTGTATACTTGTTGTGTTATACATAATTGTTTGTATACATTGTGATTGTACTAACCGCATTATGCATCGTGCTCAAAGTGAAATCAAACGACGAGGGTACTCCCTGTTGTGCCTCTACCCCAAGGAGGTGGGGCACATCATACTAAGTACTTTGAGATCGGATGATAGCCACTTCCTACATCATATTCAAGCACATACTCACTGCATGGAATCACTCAACCCTGTGGTTAGTCGTTGGAACCCTTGTACGTGTAGTCATGGGTAATCCATGGCGAAGCCACAACCTTTGACCCGTCAAGAGTGACTGGTCCTCTAACCAATTATTTTTCATTTTCTAAAATAAAAAAAGAGTTATATTGTACTATCCTACAAATTAAAGATGACTCAAGGATTCATTAGTACATACAGTCACACTAATGTAAAGGAAAATCAGATATAGTGCACTTACAATCTTGTTAGATCAAACAGATTGGTTACAACAATAGGAAAAGCCCCAACAATTAATAAATCATAAACTACCCTACAAGGGGGCAAGAGTGATCACATTAGGGTATAAACTAAGCATTTGAGGTCAACACCAAATACTGCCAGAGACATTATTTCTAAGGAATAAGCCTCAAACATCAAACACATCATTGGTAACCTACAGAATGGAAAGGGTCTTGCAAGCTTAGATTGACTTTTTTCCTAGTCCCAGTTGACAGATCCCAATCATCAGTTAATCTAAATAAAGATTCATAAGATACACATCATATGCCTAGCAATATGGATTGTAATTTCTATGCTGCCAAACCAAAAACCATTTTTATGGTTCATGAATAATGCTAACCATGAGTGTAGGTAAATGATCATAGTGATCCAGCACAGATCATTCTTTTTTCATGATGGGAGATTTAAAAAAAAAAAAGGGACAGCAAAAGGCCATAAAATATGAAATCTTTTTTTTTAATTGCTAACAATTCTCAGGTAACTATTGGATTGACACATTTTAGCATATGATCAGTATCAGCATCAGCATCGGATGGGTTCATCAGCGCAACAATAAGGTTACTCCATTGCGACTTGGTGGTTACAGGTTGGAGTCAGGGAACAACCTCTCCATGAATTGGGGTAATACTGTGTACATTATGACCCTCCCCAGACCCCACAGTGGCAGGAGCCATGTGCATTGGGTATGCTCTTTTATTATCAACGTCAGATTCAGATGGGTTTATCTCCAACTTTACTTCTATCCTTCTTATTCTTTTCAAGATAAGTATGGGATGACCGATGAACCCTGGTTCTGGCCAACAAAGATGTGGCCAAATCTGACTAATCAATTGATTGTTTATACAAATGGGTGGGGATTTCACTCATTTTCTTGCACTTTCATACCACAACCAAACTTCAAGGTAAATATATTATTTTCTTACACTTCACGGAATTTCTACTGTTATACATTCTCCTTTTGCCTACAGTTCTACTTTGACATGTTCTCTCGGAATCTTTTTACGACCAAACCCAGTTTAGGGAAGACTAAGATCACTTATAGATAGGATTCATTTCAGATTTTTTTTTTTGGGGGGGAGGAGAGGGAGAGACTAGTTTCTTCAATTGCTTATGCAATGAGATGGTAAAAAACCAAAAAGTGAAATCATTGTAAAACTCTAAGATCATATATCAATAGGCTCCGAATTTCATTACATTAGTAAGCACATGGAATGAGAACAAGCATCCATACACTATGAAAAACCTAGAAAGAATAGTATGGCATATGAAAAAAATAAGACAGACTTACTTATTTGGTTAGTAGAGTCGTGTGTTATACAGGAATACAGAGCATCAAGAATTTAGGAGACAGACTTACTTATTTGGGTAGTAGAGTCGTGAGTTGGGTGTCCAAGCACTGCTCCAACCAGTCCCTACTGAGAAAAAACGAAGTGAATCGAATCAAAATGTATTCATTCCTCAATTCTATCGAACTAAGGATTTCTTCTTCTTTGATAAGAGAACATGAGAAAATGACAGGCAGAATAACCCAGAAACAAATTCAGAACTGAAGAACTGAAGAGCAACAGAAAAAAAGAGAAATAAGCGATGAAATTAAGGCGGAGGAGGTAAACAAGGTCATAGAGGTGGTGCCATGGTTTGCGTTGTCATCCTCACACAAACTTTCAAAATCATCAGATAAAGAGAGCACTCCAGACAGATCTTGCTGCACTGTTCACATCAAAACTAGGTTTCCTAGGCTATTGTGCACTCGTTTCAGACCACCATCCAATTCTAAATCTTGATTAGTGAAAACTAGAGGCTTCTTAATCCAATCAAAGCCAATTCTTACTGAGTTGGTGAAAGCCAACATGAAACCAACGATAAAAGCGGAAGAGGAAGATAGATGGGTAAACCCAAGAGAGAGAGATTTACCTTGTTCGTATAAGCAATAGCAGATGCAGAGAGACAGAAAGAGATCCCCAAGAGAGAGATTTACCTGGTTTGTCATGCTCAACTTTCCCACTCTCCCACTCTCCCTTTGATTCCGGAAAATAGTCCTCGCGAGATTAATCCGTTGGTTTGGGATTAGGTTTTCAAATAATAATTACTGGCTATCACGGTTTTGGGTAACTAAGGGAGAAACAGTTCAACGACTCAGATTCTACCTGGTGAAATCAATGGTTAGCAGAGAATAAGGTTCTGCAAACAAATTCGCACGTATGTACCGCGACCAATCACCCTTTAAAGATTAAATTGATCTTCTTGATGTGATTATGGTATTATTTAGAGATTTAGCTTCAAATCCGAGAGGGAAAAGGGGGGTCTAACCGTTTGGTATTATGAATCTACTATGGGAAGATTTCATTCTTTAAAAACATTGATTCAATCCCCCAAAACTTGGAGTTTTTCAGATAATGGAGCTAGTGGGGGTGAGGTTGAGGGATTTGGCTCTTGTCCTGCAGTGGCGGGAGATAGAGCGTCCAGCCTAGCAAAACCACCCAAAAATAGGGGGTGGGGTGGTCATTTCACATGTGGGGCCCAGGTGGGACCCACCTGTGAAATGACCACCCCACCCCTATTTTTGCTGTGGTTTTGCTGGGCTAGACGCCCCAGCTCCTGCCACTGCAGGACAGGAGCCTTTTCGGAGGTTGAGAAGATGGAAAAGATAAGCTTACCTTAAAAAAAGGATTAGGAACTAATTACCATTTATTAAGCCTTCTTTTTTAATTTTTTAATATTTTTATTACAACAACCAATCCAATAAAACCTGACTTTTAAACATTTTTGGTCGATTTAAGGCGATTCTGACCGATCCAGATTTGTATCGGATTGGTATTGGTGCTGACTGATCCTGAGATTAAGAACCTTGTATGGGATTGGTATTGACAGAGACCCATACTGAGATCCTTTGTTCATGGATCAGAGAAAATTATGTTTTTAAATTTTGATGTTGAATAAAACTTCGTGTGTGGAGTGGCCCAAATATTCCTATGGAATGCAACTCTTGAAGTAGACTTGCAATCCTTAGGGAGAAGAGAGAGGACAATACCAACAGCTGTGTGTGTGTGTGTGTGTGTGTGTGTGTGTGTGTGTGTTGTGTGTGTGTGTGTGTGTGAGAGAGAGAGAGAGGGAGAGAGTCATTGGTTAATTTTACTCATGTTTTTCATGTGTATATCTTTATTTTTAAAATATTGATAAGAGACTTCCCTATAATGCCAGATTGCAATTTCTTTCTCATATATATATTTTAAATTACTTTATTTTATTTTCTGATCTGAATTTATGGATCCCATGTGGATGATACCATTTACAAGATCATCGTTGTTGTGACATGTTGATTTTCCCACATGGGCAGGATGGGAATCCTAGCTATCTCTAAAGATAATTATACATAAGAATACCTAAAACAATTTTTAAAACACTTAAAAATAAAGTATTAATAATTAATAGGGAAGCAGTTTTCTGTCTGGGAGTGTGGCCTACGCTAGCACTCCCATGTGTCTATCTCTCTCCTCCTTAAAACAAGGGGGCAGAGGTGTCTTTTCACATAGAAAGGAGAGAGATAGACTCATGGGAGTGCTAGCGTAGGCCACACTCCCGGACAGAGAACTTTTTCCCTAATTAATATTATTTAAACACTTTGTAAACAATTTACAAATCATGTCATTGGATCTTCAATTTTGAGTCCAATCATGAACATATAGGAAGAGGACTCCATATCAAATATATATATATATATATATTTTGTTCATAAGTATATAGCGTGAATTTAATGCACTTATATATATATATATATATATAGCTTGTTAACCATCACCATCATCCCCACGGTTTTATTTATAAGACGAGGATGTTTATTCCTTGAGTACAAGACTAATTAACAACTTATGAAACTAGGTCGACCACCTGTATATTATGAAGGGATTTTTATCATCTTTGGTTAGAGAATACACACCATCTTGCCTCGCCCACCAAGTGCAAACAGTATTATAGCATCTATTACTATCTCTGTTAGTTTCAAACACATCAACATGGGCATGAATATTGTTTCCCCATTGCAAATCGTAGTAGAATAGTGTTGTCCTCCAGATGTTCACATGAAAACTCCAATTGATGTTCTAGCCAACTGCGATCGAATGCAAACCCAAATCATTATCTTTGGATTTACAATGAACTTTCATAATCATGCCATTGCCAAGATCATTGATGACAGATACATGGAATTTTGTAAGGAGACTAACAGCTTCAGAAGACTCGAACAGAACAGTGACCGCTAGCTACAATAAGGATAAGTAGGTAAAATTTGATCTTGCTCATGGTTCTCTCCTGTTGTGGTTGAGGTGAACTATTTCATGCTCCCAATGTAGCACCCGTAGCATCCCTTAAATAATGACCATGACTCCCAATCCCTTTTTTTTCTCAACCTTTTCTGAAATCCCTCTCTTACCCCTCAACTCAGGAAAATTATCACCTCAATTTGCCTGCCCGTCAATTTCCTCAATTCCTCTAATAGAGGGGAGGAGGACCCAACCTGGGCAGTGTGTTTGGGCAGGGTGTAGGGTGGTCATTTCCACCCTCCTATTAGATGAAATTGAAGAAATTGAGGAGACAAATTGAGGGGATAAAAATCCCTCAACCCAACCACCTCGCCTCTATCCCCGCCCCGACTCTTGTGCCACTCTTTCCTCACCTCCATAAATAAAATAATAAAAAAAAAGAAAAAGAAAAGGAAAAATTTGTTAGCTTTAGGGGTCGGTCCGAGTATTTCTCCCACCCCCAACCCCCTCTCCTACCTTCTGTCCCTACAATTTTTTTTACCATTGGGACATTAGAGGTAGAATCTGTTGCTTGGCGATTGCATGAGCTGTAGTGAGCAAGGTATACACGTGGCAAGACTCCCCCAGGACAGGTAGGCTGAATCCATCGGGTCTTGCAGTGGTAAGATTTTCCCGCATCATTTTGTTTGGGAACCCCGGTAACCCTCGTCCTTATATGCTACATATATTTTTTATTTGTCCATGCATCTTGCTATGTTTGATTATAACTTAGCATTGCATTACCTCTTCTTGTTCTAATACACTGCTCCCCCTTCGAATAGTGAGATATATTGTGAAGTAGTCTGATCTATCCTGACTAGACCTTTGTTGAATCTTGTGTATCTGTCTTGTTTTATCTCCCTTTGTTCTGATTTATTACTTATTGTTTGGTCGACTTCATGTATAATGTATTAAGTAACCTTTTAACACTTTACCCTATTAACCATATTTTTCATATTATTTCTATATATTCTATAGTATTTATCTTATATTGGTGCGTCAGGTACGTAGTCAGCACTATACTATACCGAGCCAATCCCTTTTGCATGGATCCTATTATTATTCATCACCTTTCCGTGTTCCATGTCCTTTAATACTCTTTGTTTGTAAGCGTAGGATTAGATTTGCATCTTAGAACATTGGATCTTTGACGGATAAGAGTTTGGAGCTAATAGATGTTATGCAAAGAAGAAGGAATACATATGGAGGAAGCATCTATATTTTTGGTGATTAACCAAGTGATGATGCATACTTTCAAGTGAAAAGATAGATAAAAACAGTACCATGTATTAAAAGAAAACTTAAAGAACAAAGTTACTTTCAACCATATATAGTGGCCGGTAATTGAGAAATCCTAGCTGTAGTAGCATAATCACCCGGAAGGGCATGTCTATTGTGCGGTGGTTCTCGAACAAGGTTTTAGTGCACGGTATCGAAACGGTTACCAGCAACACAGAAAACTGATACGATATCAATATGGTATCAGCCTGGATCGACTTCAGACAAAATTATCCATTGATTTCTTTACAAAATTGAGTTTTTGGACTATTTTACCCCTTGTCCCTACAGTGCTATCGATACGATATCTAAATAGTATCAATATCGCTGACTAGTAAAACTAATACGTACGGATAATACGATACTGATACTTAGAACCATGCTCACGAATTGATCCTCCCAGAGCTGCCAAAGCATAGGAAGGAACACCACGGATGACATGGGCTGATCGGCCAGCCATCTCATGATGTTCTTGAAGTTGGTCTGATCAAATCATCAGGATTTAGGATCAGACCCTAGAGATCAAACAACGGTCCAACCGGGCACATAGGTGGAGTTCGACTGTCAGAGGTTAACGAGTGAACCGCATAGGGTTCTAACTCGGCAAATGTATTTACAATAGTACCCTTTGCTTCACTGAACCTGCAACCATGGTTGAGGTACCCGAACTAGTTTCTGGTCCACATTGGCAGAGGCAAGACTTGTAGAGGGACTGGGTTAATACTTAATACATCTCGGAATGATCAACTCAGTGGCCAAGTCCTTGAAATCGGTGTGTATCTGGGCATCGAGAACTGAGAGGTGAACCATGAGACCCAGCATATGTGCAGTAGAAGTGAAGAAGAGGTAGGAAGGAACACCGACTTCGTTGGCTACGTCAATCATATATGGTGGTGTAGAAGAAATCGATGACTAACCCAACGAATCGAGACCGAATTCCATTAGAGTCAGATTCGGAGGAGGAGAAGAAGTGTTGGGTGATTCTGTCTTTGACGAGTGGTTTGTGGTTTTTCACGAAGATTTTGTTTTTTTGGTAGGAATTTTCCATGAAGATTCTTTTTTTTGGTAAACTTTTCCATGAAGATTGATAAGATGGCTTCAAGGGTTTGAGCTGTATTGGGTGGTGGAATTTTTATCCTCTCAATTATACTTCAAGTACATCTAATAGAGGGAGGTGGACCCCACCTCAGGCAGTGTGTTCGGACAGGGGGTAGGATAGTCATTTCTGCCTCCTCTGTTAGATGTACTTGACGTCAAGTACGGGTAGTGTAATTGAGAGGATAAAGATCGGTGAAGGTGGGTCTAACATATAAATGACATAAATGAGATGCCATATATATGGTGTTTGATAAACTTGTCACAGAAACGTATTTAGAATACTTTTATACTGCAAAGGTGTTTCATAAAACCTGTTTCTGCAATAGTTTTGTAATATTTACTATAAATACTAGAAATTTCATTAATATAATAATTCTTATAAAGTCAATGATTTTAGAATATTAAAATTATTAAAATCCAAATAAAGTAGTGTATATTAAAAAAAAGGGACACACATTATGTATGGATATTTTACAGTTTTCCCTTACCTCTGAGTTGGAAACTCAAGGAAGTGACTCGTTGAGGAATTCACCTCATGGACGACTCGGTGGGTTAAGGCCCTAAATACAAAGAATGTCTATCAACCCAAGCATATATTTCTTATTAGTAAGATAAAGACAAATAGATAATTACTTTCAGCAATGTGGCAACTTTGGAATTTTTATATTGTTTTTAAAAGTGATAATTGACATTCCCAAGTAACCAATGCCCAAAAATCAGTAGGGTGAACTAAAGGGTTTGTCGATCAAGGGTTTGCCTTGTTGCTTCGCTGCTCCTTTGGAGAAATAGCATCGGGAGCTTGATCGGTGGTTCAAGTCTCTTTAGCGACACCTAGTCCACATTTAATTGCTTTCCAAGAAGTGGAGCCTGTTGGTACCATATTTGACCCCCTTACCCCCTTGTGGGTCCCCTCTTGCCTCCTTGTGGGGCCATGATGGCCATTCAGCCCTTGAATTGCACCCAAAAAAAAAAAACTAAAGGGTTTCCAATGGATCAAAAAGCACCACATTAGCAAGGAATTCCACAGCCCACAAGTCAATTTAAAAATAAAAAAGCACCACATAAGCATGGATTCAGTAACTAGTGTTCAACCAGGAAAAAAAGGCCAAATTTGCTAAACTAGTTTTTAGATAGTCAGAGAATTCAATTATCTCATAAATCTCCAACATTCATTCTAAGTTTCTTAGCTCTATCAATTCAATAGGTTGCATATCAACGACCTATGAGGCCAAAAGGATCCTGATCAAGACTAAAATCCAACTTTTCTCAAATCCTGCCTTTGAGACTCCTGATTCTGTTTCTTGTTGAAGTCCAGCAAGAAATAAAAACCACATTCATACCCTAACAAGTATAGCTTCAGCCAAACATTTCAAAAAGTTGATTTCACTTTTCTTTTTAAAAAACCTGAAGCTAGATGTTATCTATCGTGCTTGGTCTCTCATCTACCTCAATTTGCAGAAAAGCTAATCAATTCACTACTTGGAGTAATAAAGTCATGAACAACAACTCCATTTGACATCCCACAGAAAATCACTTAAAATGTAAAAGATGGACACCTGACACCAATTGAAATTGCAAAATGTTCATAACAATTTTTTCCATTGAAAAGGAAAATAGAAAAGAACGTAAACAAAAGAAATTTGGAATCCTATTATGTAAACTGAATATAGTGCAAGAAATGCTCAAAATTATGAGCCATTTGTGACAATAGCAGACAAATATACAAACATAGAGGGACAAAGACAAAACGTTGAAGAATGGGGTTAACAGTCAGGGTTTTCAGAACCAGAGAAAGAAATATCAAATTTTTAGCGGCAGCCGGCCAGATAAGGATCTTCAACCGTGCTTTGGCCCAACCTGGGAGATGTTCTCTGTTCTTCACAACAAAATCACGATTTCTCTTCGATTGGAGTCTGTGGAAGTTGAGATAGATGGATTTTTTTTTTTTTTTGGGTCAATCCTATACAAGGGCCCATAGGCCAGCTACAATCTACAACTACCGGGGGGGAGGGGGATATTGTTGCCTTTATGGTACAAATGCAAACCTGGAGAGTCGAACCCATGACCTCCGTGTTGGGAATAAACCCAATACGCAGCGGAATTTGGATCGGGTCAATACTTGTAGTCCATGATTAAGAGTAGGGAAGAAACAATTTCAAAATAACATTCATGGTTACCTTAGAATCGCAAGTGAAACTCCTCCTATAGGTAATAGGTCTTCCAACTTGTGCAAACTTGGAGATTGAAAAATTGCTCAACACTTTGAAGCTTGATCAATCCTTGCAACCTTTTAGAAGAACACAAAAATCATCAAAGCCTCTTGAGTTCTCTAACTCAAGTCTCACACACACCACTACAAGAGAGGGGAGAGAGAGAAATCGTGGGAGGGGGAGAGAGCACTGTCAAAAAGCCTCTGGATGCTCCTCCCTCTCCCTCTTTTATAGTTTTGGAGATCCTTGGGTGTCAAGTAATCTCCTTCTATTTTGGCCTTAGCTCAATCTTCCATTTTGGTGTTTTGTGAATCTTCTAATTTTTGCAACTCCAATTTGCTACTAAAGTGAAGACATAGAATCTCAAAAATGATATAATATTTCTAAATTATGGTTCATGAGATATTCTCATAATATCTCTTGCCATAATATAAAAAGATATTTAACCATAAATATTTTGTTCTCCCCTACAATGCCATATGTCCAATAAACTCTTTTATTGCATATAAGCCCTTTCACTTTCTTAATATCCCATAATGAACTATAGGGTATGCACTTTAATGCTACTAATCCTCAATTCATCATGTACGTTGATCGAGAGAATATGTGATTGCGATCGGACGGCCGAAAAACTTCAAGATCAATTTTCAATATAATTTATATAGTACTTTTATATTGAAAATAAATTAATAAAACATTTCGAATAAACACTGGATCCAGATTTAGTTTCGACTAATCACTTTCTCTCTTGGATTTTCCCCGCGTACAGGCAGTGGATTCCATATTGAGATTCCTCTTTGTTTACAATGCGGGATCATGAATCCAGTGTACCGATTTATAGTCCGATTGGACATCAACCATTGGCTTACCAAAATCCATAATGCCACACTGCAACAAATGGAGTCTCTCAGGTCAAAGGGCCATCGAGTGGCGGGTAAGTATATCACACACACAACCAGTAGCAATACATAAGATATACGTACCAGATTTTCATCTATACACGTTTTTGACTTGTACCCACATCCATGCACCGAAATCACCATTTCTCATGACATGCGATATGGAAACCATATAAATGGGATGTCCAGTCCCATTCCTAGTTTAGACAATTTTTAGGTAAAGACCTATGGAACATTCTTATAAGCCCAAATAAAATAATAAAATATAAAAATTCAATTCAATATTTTAATAATTCGGGTTTGATGAACGCACAATTCCAACAATCTCCCACTTGTACATCAAAGCCAATTGCCAACAAAAGTTACACTCATGCTCTCAATATGTTTTTCAAACACTATAGGAGCTAATCCTTTTGTCATCTCATCTGACACATTGTTAGCAGTGAAAACTTTGGAAACAGCTACATCACCTTGCGGGATTCTCTTTCTAATCAGGTGATACTTTTGCTGCACATGTTTGTTCCTCTGATGAGCCCCAGGCTCCTTGGACTATGCAATCACCCCCGTGTTATCACACAATAAAGGTATGGGGTTCTTGACTAACTCTGGAACAACCTCCAAGTCGGTAAGAAATTTCTTGAGCCAAACACCTTCCTTGGCTGCATCCCCAACTGCCAGGTACTCTGCCTCGATAGTAGAATCGGCTGTAGATTTCTGTTTGGCGCTTCTCCACACAATCGCTCCACCACCCATAAGGTAAACCATACCGGATGTAGACTTTCTATCATCCTTGTCAGTTTGGAAATCTGAATCTGTATATCCAACTACTGACAACTCATCACGCCTATACACCAAAAAATAATCTTTGGTCTTTCTCAAATACTTGAGAATATTCTTGACCGCGGTCCAATGCTTTTTTTCTGGATTGGATTGAAGCCGACTCACTATCCCTACAGCATAGCAGATATCTGGCCTTGTACACAACATAGCGTACATCAGACTTCCCACTGCAGAGACATAGGGAACTCTCTTCATCTCTTCAATGTCCTCTGGAGTCTTGGGGCACTAAGATTTGGAAAGTGAAATTCCATGACGGAAAGGAACATTTCCTTTGTTGGAATTTTCCATGTTAATCCTGGCAAGTATCTTTTCTATGTTTATGGATTGTGATAAGCCTAGCATCGTTTTCTGGCAATCTCTAATAAGCTTGATCCCAAGGATATAGCTAACTTCACCTAAGTCCTTTATCAAAAAAGTGGTGGACAACCACACCTTTACGGATGAAAGAAACCCAACATCATTCCTTATTAGTAAAATGTCATCTACGTACAATACGAGAAAACAAACCGTACTCCCATTGAACATCTTGTAAACGCAGAATTCATCCATGTTCTATTCAAAGCCAAACAATTTGATTGCTTGATCAAAATGGATGTTCCAAACTCCTGGAAGCTTGCTTGAGTCGATAAATGGATCTCAACAACTTGCACACTTTGTTCTCTTCACCTTTTGAAGTGAACCCCTCTGGCTGTTGCATGTAGATTTCTTCATCAAGAAATCCATTTAAAAATGCAATTTGAACATCTATCTGCGAGATTTCATAATTGTAGTGTGTAGCTATTGCCAACAAAATCTTGATGGATTTCATCATAGCTACTGGCGAAAAGGTTTCCTCATAGTCTATACCTTCTTGATGAGTATAACCTTTTGCTACCAGTCTTGCCTTGAATCTCTCAACCTTTCCATCTACGTCTCTCCTCCTCTTGAAGATTCACTTACATCCAATGGGTTTTATGCCTTCTAGTGGATCCTCTAGAGTCCAGACATTATTGGAATACATTGAGTCAATTTCAGAGCGCATGGCTTCTTCCCATTTGGGTGCATCTACATCTTGAAGAGCTTGTTTATATGTATACGGATCGTTATCCGATTCAGTGGTAACCATGTAGAATTCTTCTACAGTCTTAACTTCTTCAGTAAGAAGTATATAACGTATGGGTGGCCTTATGATCCTCCCACAGTGTCGCGGCTCCTGAACTATATCAAGTTCGATTGGATTGATAATTGGTTCAATTGATGGATTAGGCATTTCTGGTATAGAAGACATCTCTTCTATAACAACAGGGTCGCTTTTCTTGGCAATCAAATCTTCTTCAATGAAAGTTACATGCTTACTAACAATGACTTTTTGATTTGCGAGGTCATATAGGTTGTGACCTATTGTGCCTTTTGGGTATCCCAAAAATAAGCATCTAAAAGAACGTGGCTCCAACTTATTATCTGTTTGTTGCTTGCGTACATACGCAGGACAACCCCAAACCCTGAAGTGTTTTACGCTGGGCTTGCGCCCATACCATAATTCAAATGGGGTTTTGGGTACAGTTTTAGTAGGAATCCTATTCAATATATAGATCGCAGTCTCTGGGGCATACCCCCAGAAGGATAAGGGTAACTCACTAAAAGTGAGCATGGTTCGAACCATCTCTAACAAAGTCCGGTTACGTCTCTCAAATACACCATTTTGTTGAGGTGTACTGGGATTTGATAGTTGTGACAATCCCCTCGGTAGTGAGATGTGCTTTGAATTCGTCTGATAAATATTCCCTTCCTCGATCTGATCGAATGGACTTGATGCGTTTATCTAATTATTTTTTAGCCTCAGCCTGAAACTCTTTGAACTTTTCAAAAGTCTCTGACTTCTTACGCATTAAGTAGATACTACCGTATCTAGAATAGTCATCGGTGAATGTCACAAAGTACTCATAACCATACCTAGCTTGGATATTAATGGGCCTACACACGTCCGTGTGAATTAATCCTAACAAACCGTCGGCTCTCCTGCCTTTATTGGAAAAAGGCTTCTTAGTCATCTTTCCTTGTAGGCATGATTCATAGGTTGGGAATGGTTCAACCTTTAGGCTTTCTAACGGCCCATCCTTCACCAGCCTGTTAATCCTATCTACATTGATGTGACCTAATCTGAGATGTCATAGGTAAGTAGGACTCACTGGAGCTCTCCTTCATTTCAAATCGATATTTGAAACCTCATTCATTATCAAGGGTTGTTCTTGAGAATACAAACCATTTTGTAAAAATCCAAAAGCAACAAAAATACTATTATAACAAATTGAAAGTCTAGTACCAAAAGTAAATACATAACCGTCTGAAACTAACTTTGAAACGGAAATTATATTCCTTTTAAAAGAAGGAACATAGTAGCAATTCTTTAAAACTAAAGATGCAAAATCAAATTCTATACTATAGGTTCCAACTGCCAACTCCTTGGCCTCTGCTCCAGTGCCCATCTTGAGACACACTTCATTCTTGTCTAGTCTTTTTGTCTCCTTGAACCTCTGCAACATATTGCAGACATGGACCGTAGATCCGGTATCCACAAGCCATGAGTTAGATGGTCCAATAGACATATTAGTTTCGAAAAGGACAAAAACATTTAAATTACTTTTTGAAGAGGTATCCTTGTCATTTGACTTCTTTTTCAAGGAAGCCAGGTATGCACTGCAGTTACATTTCCAATGCCTCTCTTTCCCACAAAAGAAAAACTTTCCTTCCTTGGGAGATTTCTTCTTCTAAATTTTTTCACTTTTACCTTCAAGGGTCTTACCCTTCTTTTTCTTTCCTTTGTTCTTGGAAGAACTTTCTTTCACCTCGGTGAGGTGCACTTCTGCCTTTTTCTTTTTAATCGCTCTCTCGGGTTCTTGTAACATATTACCCAGCTCGATCAACTGAACATCTAACTTGCTCATATTGAAGTTGAAAATAAAGGAGCTGAATGAGCCGGGGAGAGATTTAAAAATTACGTTCCTCCTATACTTCAAGGAGAACTTTTCAGAACCTAAACCTTCCAATTGTTCGAACAAGTGTCGAATTTTCATCATGTGGTCCAAAATCGGAGTTCTAGGTTCCATATTGAGACTATGGATCTTATCCACCAGCTCGTACTCTATGTGGGTGTCTTGTTGGCTATACACCTCCTTGATTTTAGCCATCATGTCACCTGCAGAAGATATTCCCTTGACAGACTCGACAATCGATTTGTCAATGGAATTTAGAATGTACAGTTGGGTCTTCGAATCCCTTTGATGGTACGATTTTAAGATATCCACCCTTTCCTTTAGTTGTTCTGCGGTAAATTCAACTATATCCTCATTTCTATCCATGTCAGCAAATGGTATAGTCGGAGACTATTCTGTTAGGACAGAGTCAAGTCCCTTAGCCTTGAGAAGGAGCATAATGTTACGATACCAATCCTCATAATTTGGTCTAATCAATTTTGATTGGGTGATGAGTGACATAAGGGTGTTGTTGATTGGGGCAGCCATATCGAAAAGATCTACACATGTACAAGTAAGAACACAATAAATATCGTGACTATTGAATTTTGATTTTGGGTTGATTAAAACATGGTCCTTCATCATTTTCATATCTCTCCATAATGAAAAAAATGTATTGGAACTCACCAATCCTTGCATGTAAAACTTATCCTATCGGGAATCATCCCACATACGGTGATCGGGTGGACTATTCTATCCGCCTCTTAGGCTTCCAATGTAGTTGGCCACTTGAGTGTCATGTCCATATCCTATCAACTGACACACACTTAAGTCATGTCTATTCCTAATGATTCAGAATGAATCATGGCATCATGAGAGATGGCCCACTAACGCAGTGCCCTCCCACTATCCATGTCCATTTCCTATCCAACAGGAGAAGGTGTAAACCGTATGGTAGTGAGATCCTCACAACGTCCTATCGGCTCTATTATGGGGACCTCATTATCTACCTTTACATCTATCACCAAAAGGGGGCCATGAACAAAGATCTATCGGTTAAGATCTATCCATATCACACATGCTTTCAAAATTGCAAGGCAAAATGATCGCGCACAAAATATATTGCCATATATAGATAATGCAACGCACAAGGTAACACACATAAATTGTGGTTATGGGATGGTAGGTTTAATGAGAATAATAACGTATTATTACTCTCACTAAATCAACAATTATTTAATTAATTTAATGTGAAAAGAATTATGCATCAAGCGATGCACACAAAAAAAAAAAAAATTGCTCCATCCATTGGCATCTCCATGCTTTGTTCTTTGCATCTCCATGCTCCTTTCTATCTCCTTCCATCATCGTATGTTCTTTAAGATTTTCAAAAGTTCCATCGGTTGAACTTTCATAAAATAAATAAAATTACAATCTAGTTCTCTATACACTTTCCTTGGGGAATAAACCCCCTTAGTAAACACAACCCACCATTGGATTGCCCAAGGGGTGGAATACATAATTTTATCAAAAAGAATAAGGGGAGAGAGCACAATGCGCATCACATTCCATATTTCACATAAACAATTAAATATCACCATCCGCATAGATTTACAAATTAAATCCATTCCCATAACCACCAAGATAAAATAAAAATTCTCCATGATCTAGTCCAATAAGATAATGATACATGTGACCCCACATTATCATGTGGCAAAATTGGGTGAATGCAAATCACCTACTTAACAATTAAGGGTGAGTGCATTCCAAAAATTGAACAAAAAGTCCAATAAAAATAACTATTTATTTTTCTTCCCTTTTCATATCAATCATAATAGAATCAAATCAAAACATGCATCTTCTTATTGAAAAACTAAATAAATAAATAACAACTTTATTCTAGGATCATGGAGAACCCTATTCTATCAAAACCATACTTCAACCATGAACGTATAAGCAACGCTTTGATACCAATTGTTGAGAATAAACCCGATACGCAGTAAAATTTGGATCGGGTCAATAATTGTAGTCCATAATCAAGAGTAGGGAAGAAATAATTTCAAAATAACATTCATAGTTACCTTAGGGTCGCAAGTGAAACTCCTCCTATAGATAATAGGTCTTCCAACTTGTGCAAACTTGAAGATTGAAAAACCGCACAACACTTTGAAGCTTGATCAATCTTTGCAACCTTTTAGAAGAACACAAAAATCACCAAAGCCTCTTGAGTTCTCTAACTCAAGTCTCACACACACCACTACAAGAGAGAGGAGAGAGAAAAATCATGGAAGGGGGAGAGAGCATTGTCAAAAAGCCTCTGGAGGCTCCTCCCTCTCCCTCTTTTATGGTTCTGGAGATTCTTGGGTGTCTAGCAATCTCCTACCATTTTGGCTTTAGCTCAATCTTCCATTTTGGTGTTTTGTGAATCTTCTAATTTTTGCAACTCCAATTTGCTACTAAAGTGAAGACAAAATCTCAAAAGGGATACAACCTTTCTAAATTATGGTTCATGAGATATTCTCATAATATCTCTTGCCATAATATAAAAAGATATTTAACCATAAATATTTTGTTCTCCCTTACAATGCCATGTGTCCAATAAACTCTTTTATTGCACATAAACCCTTCCACTTTCTTAATATCCCATAATGAATTATAGGGTATGTATTTTAATGCTACTAATCTCCAATTCATCATGTACGTTGATCGAGAGAATATGTGATTGCAATCGGACAACCGAAAAACTTCAAAATTAGTTTTCAATATAATTTATATAGTAATTTATATTAAAAATAAATTAATAAAATATTTCGAATAAACACTAGATCCAGGTTTATAGTCCGATTGCACATCAACCATTGGCTTACCAAAATCCATAATACCACACTATAACAAATGGAATCTCTCAGGTCAAAGGACCATCGAGTAGCGGATAAGTATATCACACACACAACCAGTAGCAATACATAAGATATACATATCAAATTCTCATCTATACACGTTCTCGACGTGTATCCACAGCCATGCACCGAAATCACCATTTCTCGTGACATGCAATATGGAAACCATATAAATGGGATGTCTAGTCCCATTCCTAGTTCAAACAATTTTTAGGTAAAGACCTATGGGACATTTTTATAAGCCCAAATAAAATAATAAAATGTAAAAATTAAATTCAATAATTTAATAATTCGGGTTTGATGGACACACAATTCCAACATTCCAGGGGGGCATGCTCCAACTAGCAATGCCACCACCAACCGAGCTATCGGCTACTTGCAGATAGATGGATTGAGAGGTAACTGAAGACCCTAAAATCGGGAGTAGCAAGCAAGGGTTTCTAAAGCACACACACACACACATGGAGAGCTCCGGATTTTGTACCTTGGTGATGGAGGCGAGTTGGGTTTAATTTTTCCCTGACCATGACAGAGCTAGGCCGGGCTTGGGATAAGACTTCGAGCAGAGCCCAACCCTACCCAACCTGGCCCTGTATTAATTATAATGTAAAAAAAGAAGTAAAAAAATTCTATTCAGTATTCACAACTAACCTTCAATTCAGGGTCAATCAGGGCAAACCCGATCAGGTCCAACTTAATCACGATCAGTTAGGGTCAGGTCGGGCCTGGCTAGGGTAAACCTTTGCAGGTTGGGCCTGCGTCAAGGGTTTGTTAGGCCCTGACAGGACAGGTTGGGCTTGGGCCGACTTTAAGACCCCTAGGGTTGGGCTGGGGTTTTAACAAGCCCAACCCAACCCGGCCCGTTGACACTTCAGAGATAAGCTTAATCTTTTCAAATTAGATTAATTAGGTGCATAATACATATAAACATGTATACGATAAATATATGTTCTAGGAAAACTGGTTCTGGGAGTGTCTAACATCTTCCCCAATCATAATCGACACTTACCCGGTGATCTAGGGTAGGCCTGTCATTGAGTTTGGAGTTAATTTAGCGGCCCTCCTCCAAAGGAGGGACACCATTTGTGGGTCCTAGAACCTAATTAATCTAGGTGGTGACTCCCCTTTTTCGTGGTCTACCCTATTGCAATGTGAGAAAGTACAATTGCAAGGTGCCAGAGAGTAGTCCATGATCCCGACCCTAGGTGTGCTGATCAGATTTTAATCCAACACACCTACAATAATAGGTAATTTGAATCTTCAAAACTTATCTTCAAACCTTAAAATACAACTAGTAATCTTGCTCATGAAGTTGATGAATGTGTTATATTTTATTTTATTTTTTTGGGTAAGATGAATATGCTATATTTGGAATCTTAATCTAATTTATTTAGAAAGATAATATGATTTCGACACAAAAATGAGAGTCTTGGTCATTATTTACGGGACGCATGCCACTGGTGGTGCTATATACATTGGAAGCACAGCAAGATAGCTAGATCACCTCGATCAACAACATCTCAAGACAAAGAAAACTTTGTCAGTACTTATCCTTCTTGTGGTGGCCATGACTGTTTTGGTTGATCAGTCTTCTTCTAAAGCTGCTACGGATCTCTTCGATGATTCGTTATTCACTGCATCTATCACCAATGAACTCGGCAATGACTTAAATCTGAATATTCATTGCCAATCCAATGATACTGATTTGGGTAAGCATCTGCTTCCATTTGACAAGGTGTACAGTTGGAATTTTAAAGTTAAAGACCAGACAAGAGTCTTCAACTACGATGTAGAATGGGGAAATAATGTCCATGCTCATTTTGATGCGTTTGTGTTTTCAAGAGATGATTTTGCAGTTTCTTATGGTACTCGCGCTTGGTGGGCGAAGGTTGATGGCTTGTATTCTGACACCCCTGACGGCCTTAAGTTATTTTACAAGTGGTCCACCTAGTTTCTTTCTTTCTTACTTTGTTAATTAATATGTATTAGTCTTGTTCTTAAGGATTAAACATCCTTGTTTATGATAGATTAGACTTATAAATAAAATTGTGATCGATCAGGATGATGGTAATAATGGTTATTAAATTGTGTATCTCATGCATTTAATCTCTTTTCTTTTCTGTTTTTTTTTTTCTCCCCATGGTTTTAATATCAACTTATTGCATAGAAGAGAAGAGGGAATATACACACACAAGCAATAGGCGTACAAGCTATGGATCTTTATCCTCTCAGGTTCCTTGCTCGGTACAGTTTGTATGGTTCCTCTCATATGGGGGACGGAAATGACTACCTTACCCCTACCCGAACACCTTACCCAAGTGGGGTCTACCCCCCTCTTATTAAAGGCACTAGGGAATTGTACTGGGTAGAGAACCTAAGAGGATAATTTTCCTACAAGATACTAAGGGTGTCAATCAGGAGTTTCAGTGTGAGTTTCAGGGAAACCAAAACTGAACCAAAAAGGACTACTCAATTTCGGTTTGGGTTGGACTCAGGTTCAATTCGGTTTATGGTATCAGTTTCAATTTGGCTCAGTTTGGTTTGCAAAACTGGATATAGACTGGTTTTGGGTAGGGATTAGTTAGGGAATTTCCCTTTGGCACTGCAGAGTTGCATCCATATTCACACCGGAATCATTTACAGGAGTGCAAAAGCTCCACTCCTCCTCCATCATCGATCTGGTCATCTACCCTACCTAGTACTACCCACCTCAAGCTTCAACCCTCTCTATGATCAGATTAAGTACTCATATGGTGTGCCCAATAAAAACGATGAAAGAGAGTGGTGTTTGTAATTTGGGGTTTCACCTTTAAGGGTATTATGGGAAGTTCACCCCGTGGTAAGGGTAATTTCACCATTATAAAAGAATTAACAGCGACTTAACTGCGCAGGAGTGGACTAAGTTTAAATAAAAGCATAAAATAAGGGGTGTCTGTGATATTTTGCAAAAGTTTAGGATGTCTGTGATATATTGTATACTTATAGGGGGTGTCCGTGAAATTTTTCCTACAATAAATCCCAAATATCCATAAGAATGGAATGACAGCTAGTATACACAACCAATCATTATGCACAATAATCTTAGAAACAAAAGTATTTTGTTAGAACACCAGATCCATGAAGGATATTTTCTCCAAAATTGTTGACTAAAACACCTTGGGGATGCCAAGGATCAAGCCAGAAAAGTGTATAAGAACCATTACTAATCTCCCGTTTAACATGTTGCTCAACCAAACATTTAGTGCCTTAACCCTATTCAGCCAATCCTACACAACTAACCTTCAATTCAGGATCAATCAGGGTCAACCCGTCAGACCCGGCTCAATCAAGGTCGGGTTGGGCCGGGCTAGGGTAAACCTTGACAGGACTGGGCCTCGATTGAGGGTTTATTAGGCCTTTGGCAAGACCGGCTAGGCTTGGGCCGACTTTAAAAATCCTATGATTGGGCTGAGATTTTAACCAGCTCGGCCCAGCCCGGCCTATTGACACCCTTAAGATAAGCTAAATATTTTAAAATTAGAATAATTCAGTGCTTAATTGTATAAACACGTATACAACAAATGTATGGTCTAGGAAGATTGGTTCCGGGAGGGCATTCGGGGGGAGCCTAACACCTTCCCCAAACATAATTGACACTTACCCACTGACCTGGGGTAGACCTGTCATTTAGTTTGGAGTTAATTTAGCGCCCCTCCTTCAATGCAGCGACATTATTAGCGGGCCCTAGATCCTAATAATCTAGGTGGAGACTCCCCTTTTCCCAAGTCCACCATATTATGTGAGAAGGTACCATTGCGAGGTACCTGGCAATAGTCCATGCTCTAGACCCCTGGGTGTGCTCATTGAATTTGCATCCAACACTCTTACAATAAGAGGTAATATGAATCTTCAAAACTTATCTTCAAACCTTAAAATAGAACAATTAGTAGTCTTGCTGATGAGGTTGATGAAGATGCTATATTTGGAACCATGGCCCGCTACCGAGCCCGCTGGTTCGATTTCTTACCCTGCCCTCGGGCTTCGATGATGCTCTTGTTCATCCCGTTGAGCGCCTCTAGTAGGGCGTGGAGGAGGAGTCTTCTGACGAGACGGGTGTAATGATGCAGCCCGGCTAGGCTCGGCCAGACGCCGGCTACCATTCTGCTGCAAGTTTCTCTCTATGTGCACCGGGGCTGGAGGGGGCGCGACCAGTGGTTGGCCCATCAGCCCACCCTGGGCCATCTGGTTCATGAAAGTACGCAGCATCTCGTTGGTGTGGACCATCTGCAGCCGCAAGTCCATAACTTGCCGGTTATTTGCCGGGGCTTCGGGGTCCAAATTCTCCGGTAAGGGTGGCGGCGCTGGTAGGCCCAGAGCATTCAAGTTTGGCTCGGCCTGTGCCCGGTCAGCCACTGCTGTGTCTAGCACATTATCGCCATTCCCACCCTCTGGCGAGGGAATGGGATTGACCGCGGGGCCCATGCTGGGCTGCGCACCCCCTGCCCGAGGGGGTCTTCCGATCGCACCCTGCGGCGAGGCTTCAGGGGCGGTGATTGCCTCGCCTGCACAATGGGCTGTAGGTCATCCCCACGGGAAGTCGAGCCATGCTGCCCTGATCTCTTATGCACCATTGTTGTTGCTCTTGAAGTTCGTAGAAACGACGATGGCTTGCTGACGTCATTCCCACAGACGGTGCCAAATCTGTTGTGTGTGAAAACCTCCAGTGCCCGGTCCGCCCACGGATGAGCCTGCAAAAACCAAGTTAGCGCAAGAGAGCCGGTGTGGCTCTGGCTTAGGACTCTCCGACACTCAAGTCAGGTCTCCAATGTAATAGCGTAACAGCTACTGAAAAGCAAGATGAGCAACAGAGCTCCATACCTTAGTATTTATAGAGGGAGATGAGGCGGTTGGAGGAGTCCTAATATGGTAAGAGTCCTTGTTTGGTAAGGCTCTTCCCCGCGAAGCGGAGTGGAGTGGAGAGTTTCTTTCGGGGTCGGACTCTTGTTAAGGTAAGAGTCCTCATGGGAGTGTGATTCGATATCGTAATGAGATCGTGACTCGATTCTTATCCCGTGATTCTTGGGTGGTGTTGACGTGGCATCGTGATCTCCGGTGGGGCGTTATGGTAGCCTTCGTGGAGAGCTCTGCCTCGGCCTGTATGACCTGAGGGTCATCATTAGTTGTGTGAGCTTGGCCGCGCTATGGTGCTCCAATCTCGGCCGACCTGCGTAGGCTCCGACCATGGAGTCGGCGGGCGTGCAACTCAGTCGTGATGGGGGATCTTTGGGCAAGTATTGATCTGCCGTGCCAAGCGGCCAGAGATCGGCCGAAGAGCTCGGCCTTCTAGGTCGGCCTCATCAGACCCGTATGAGTTCGGCTCAGCGTCCGGTTGACTTGGATGTGTCTGACGAGCTAGGCCAAGCGGTAAGGTTTATTGAAGATCGGGTCAGCCCAGTCTTCCGCTAAGCTCGGTTCGATTCTTGGAATGACCTCGGCTTAGCCATGTAGTAGCTTCTGATTGGTGGGGTGTTTTATGCCTTATCAATTTGAATATAGAAATCTATCAAGATAATTTACCTATGATGATTACAATCTAATAGTTCTTGGAAGGGAATCAATCACACTTTATTGTTAGCCATGGATTTTGCAAAGATATGGCTGGTGAAAATTTTCCTAGTTGGCAAATAGCCATTGATGTACCACAGTACTTGACCAATATCTAGATTTATACAGATTTTTGCCTCCCAAATGAGAGAATTCCATGTATCTATCATCATTGACCTCGGCGATGGCATAAATCTGAATGTTCTAAGGAGTCGTTATCCTCTGTTGTTATAGCACGATGTTGTACTGCATCGTGCGGCGTTGCAGAGGCCATGTGGCACAGCGGGCCCCACATGGTGCACATGGCCTCTGCAGCCATCACGATGCAGTACAACACCATGTTGTAACAGTATAGGATAAAAATTCATGTTCTAAGTCAATCCAAAGATAATGATTAGGGTGAGCATTGGCTTTGAATTGGCCAAAACTTCAGTTGGGGTTTTAAACTAAACATTTGGAAGACTACACTCTTCTATTGCGATTTGCAATGCGGAAACAATGTTCATAGTCTTTTTGATGTGTTGGTGGTTTCAAGAGATGGTGATAGATGTGATGATACTTGCTTTTGGTGGGCTAAGGTTGATGGCTTGTATTCTAGCACCAATGGAGATACCACCCCAAAGTTATTTTACAACTGGTTAGCCTAGTTTCTTACTTTGTTAATTAATGTATTGGTCTTGTTCTTAAGGATTAAACATCGTTGTTTATGATAGACTTAAAAATAAAACTATGATCAGGATGATGGTGATGGTTGTTATTGGTGAAGCCTGATTTCAGTCCAGAATGTGCGGTTCAGATCTTTGAAAGGCCATTTCGGCCTCAAAATGATCTCGGTTTGTCGAAAAATGGCGTACGTAACCGCCAGAGGCAATGGGTTGTGTTGGGATCATCGAGACCTTCAAAACAGTGTATTTTGGAATATATGTTATGTTTTGGTCTGACCCTATCCAATTTAGCAATTTCTGGGTCCAGGGGCATTTCTATATTATCTTGGGTTAGGGCTTTTCTATAAAGTGTCTTTATCTGTTTGAGAGGTGTCAGAGTGAAATCTGAGCATTTGTAACATTTTCAGAGACATAGTGAGATTCGTTATGTTGCTCGACCGTGGATGTAGCTTCCCATCTTGGGGGTGAACCACGTAAATCCTATGTGTGCTTATGTTCTCTGTTTTTCATATTTCTTTTGTAAATCGCCATTTCTGGGCTTTGTTTTCTTAACAATGGTTTTTAAATTGTGCATCTCATTCACCTTATTATAGTGATATTTTTTTTTTTTTTTTTTTTTCCCCGGATTTATAATATCAACTTTTTTTGGGGTAAAATATCAACTTATTGCATAGAAGAGGAGAGGCACTATACAAACATAGCCAATAGGCATACAAGCTACTAAGTGTTGGGGAATCCAATGTTCGTTCGACCCCGGCTCAGGTGGAAGGATGTGTGCTGGCTGGTGTGCAATAAGAAAATAAAGTTGCACATTTCCCTCACTAGGCGCCTTTTGGGGGATTGACAGGCGTTTGATCCTATAATTGGTATCATTGGCAAGTGCTTGATCCTACAATTAGTATCAGAGTAGGTGGTCGTGAGTTCGAGTCTCCCCGCATGCAATATACTGCGGAGTAGACTGTACTTGCGAGTGGTCCCTGAGCGTGCATTGGGGGGGATTGTTGGGGAATCCAACGACCGCCCAGACCTTGGCTCGGGCGGAGCGATGCACGTTGGCTGGTGTGCAATAAGGAAACAAAGTTGCACCTTCCCTCATAAGGCGTCTTTTGGGGGGATTGGCGAGCGCTTGATCCTACACTAAGGGTGTCACTTATGAGGTTCGTTTCAGATTTGGTTCTGTTTTTCAGGTTTCGGTGTGAGTTTATGGGAAATCGTAACTGAACCAATAAGGACTGTTCAGTTTCACTTCAGGTTGGACTCGGGTTCGATTTGGTTTGTGCTATCACTTTCAATTCAGTTCAGTTTGGTTTGAAACTGGATATAGACTTGTTTTGGGTAGGGATTAGGTAGGGTTTTCAGGGTTTGGGAGTCATTTCAGTATTCAGTTCCAGTTTAGTCCTATCGGTCGGGTCAATTGCTAGCATGTTGGTTTAGCCCAATCGAGCCAAAATAGAATGGTGCCGACAGGCCCAGCTAGGTTGGGTCAGGACGGGTCGGGCTAACCCAATCTGACTCGATTTGGGCAATTTTTTTTTTATTCCATTTTGTCAATATCTTTTGATCTACATGGCCATTTTTCACACACCATATATTGACAACCGGGTGTCGTAGCTAATCGAGTAGCCCTAGAAGTGTGTGTACAAGCTCATAATGAGGGACGTGATCTTGCTCGTGAAGGTAATGAAATTATCCGTGAGGCTAGCAAATGGAGCCCTGAACTAGCTGCTGCTTGTGAGGTATGGAAGGAGATCAAATTCAAATTCCTAGCAATGGATACTTTGTAATCCAGTAATTACTCTTTGTTCCCTTAATTGAATTGCAATAAAACTCGGCCCAATCTTTTCTTTTCCTAAAACGCGAAGGTCGCAACACATACTTTCCATCCATACGACTGATGTGGTCTGATCTTTTCACAAAATAGCATAAATATCAAGAAAAATACAAAAATGATGTTTCACACCGATCAAGGTCCAAGTGATACCAAAATTTCACAAAATTATGTGCAAGCACAATATGACCAAATAAGATCATCTAAAGAATTTCGGGTCACATCAGGTGGCTCAGATACCAAAAATTGTGCCAAGGGTAAAACGATTATTTTTGTAAAAATTATCAAATTGAAGTGAAATTTCACATGTGGGCTTAAAATGGTTAAATAAGGTTATCTTAGGGGTTTAGGCTATATTTTTGACGGTTTGGTTACAAAAAGTGGGGTAGGGGTAATTTGATAATTCTTGCCATTCAATCACCACACGAGTTACAACCTCGACCATCATTGTCAAGACACACTTCCAAAGTGTCAAAATGTGATGTCTACACCGGATGGGGTCCATCTCCCCTCTTATTACAGGTACTAGGGAACTGGACCAAGCAGGAAATTGCACAAGATAATTTTCCCCTTAAATCTCTCTATTTGATAATTACTTCCCATCAAAATAGCTATTTTAGAGATGAGTTGGTGTTGTGTACATCCCCACTTTCCTTTATGTTGATGTTACAAGGTCAGATCAGCTTTTAGGAGATTCCTCTCAGCATCCCCATGTTGCTCTTTCTAGTTTTCTTCATTCCTTGTATTTGTCTATAAATAACTCTGCGATCAGTTACAAGATGTAAAAAAATGGTAGGAAAGCAATTAAAGATCCATCGGAAGTGATTCGCATGATAAAAGCAATTAAAGATCCATCACCAAATGATAGTTATAAAGATAGTATAATTTTTATTGAAATGGACCCGGTGGAGGAGGGGAATGGGGAAGGGGATTACTTAGTCCAGGATATTGAAATAAATTTGAAAGCTAGAACCAACCAATTCACCGATTCTCATTCATTAGGTTCATTAATCTCACCCTCAACAGCCCGCTTAGTAAGTGCTTTCCCTTATCTACCCCCCTCCCCCAAAAAAAAAAAGTTAAGTTCTTCCTTTGGGTAGAGAGACAGATGAAATTAGTTCATTTCTATAAAATTGAATTACCTCTCTCCACTTATTCTTGGAGTCTTGCATAAAAAAATAATAAATAAATCATAAATACCAATCAATTGGTAAATAGATCAAAAGTAGAAGGAATAAAAGCAGATATATCAGTTAGGGACAAGAACACTATCTGATCGTGTGGCCCATGCACCTAGACACAGGGAGTGTGAAATAACCATCCTGCCCCCCATGGAAAGGCAGAAATTCCACACCCCATGATGCTTGTATGCAGACTCCCATTGGCCCCACATGACCCGGTAACATCCTCATGCTCTATTAGTTATTATAAAACAAAAATGAAAAGTTTCATGTATGACCATGCACCATGCACGGACACACACAAACGTGGGATGGGGACAAAAGAGAGATACAATATATTACATTGGTGTGGGAAATGCAAAACCTTAGAGAAGAGTCAGAGATCAAATTAAAAGAACATACTAATTATAACGCTATCATATATCTTTAGGCTTGATGGTAAAAACTTCCAGTTCTCATAGCCATCAATCACAATATAGAAAGGCGAAAACAAAAAAAAAAAAAAAGGTAAATTTTCAGCGCTACCTTCTCAAATGAACCAATATTTTAATGTCAGCCCACTAAGGACCAATATATCATTTTGGGTCCAAAAACTAATGGAAAAAACATTTTAATCGTTAAATAATGATGTCAGCAGGTCAGATGTTTTTAAAAGACTATTTTGCCCCTCCCCTTAAAACAACTGAAACTTTTCTTCTTCCTCGGTCGAACGAAGGCCTTCCCATCTCTGAAAATTGCATTTTCTTCTTACTGATCTAATAGAAAATTTCACAAATTGAATCCAATTTCATCAAAGACCATGAATAGATCATTCAGATTCACAACTAAGAGGAAACGAAAATGAAAAAGGAAAAACCCTAGTTTAAAAAATTTTTATGGAGGAATTGCAGAATCGTAGTCAGAGGCCGAGAAAGGAGGGGGGGGGGGGAAGTCGATGGCGTTGGGAAGTGTGAATCTATTAACCCTTCTCACACTTCTCAGAGTTCAAAATCAAATTGGGATGGTCTGAGTCGGGTTTCGGTTCCAATGGAAAGGGGGAGATTGAGATAGTCGGTACTGGGTTTAGTTCTAAAACAGAAGTTTAGGAATTTCTGGGTTTGCTGCAAGTGAGATGATCAGAGGGCAGAGAGGTTCGATGTAAATGTGTGTGTGTGACAGAGAGAGAGAGAGCAGCAGCAGCAGGAGGGCAGAGGGGTTCGGTGTAAGTGAGATGATCAGAGGGGTTCGATGTAAGAGAGAGAGAAAGAGAGAGAGAAATGGGGAGTAATACCTGAATTTGTTTTGTGATTCAATCTGAGCTGTTACGTCTCAAATTCCCTGATCAATTGCTCCTAAGAAACCAAAATTATTTTTTAATTGTCAATACTAGCATATAATCCACCAAATGTTGAACCCCAAGCTTATATGCAGAATTGCAGAAATGAGGGACATTAATGAGGAGATCCATTTATAAGTTGTTCTTGCTCTTCCATCACTGATGCCAATAGAAAAGAAAAGAGATGTACACAGAAAACAGATCTGCCAAAAGATGGTAGGACCGGCGAATAGTGGTCGCACGCGTCCTTCTCTTCCTTCAATTTCCCCCAAAAAATTCGTCCTTTTTTAGCAGGTTTCAGAATTAGGGTTCCATGGTTCTTCTTCTGTTCCTATTTCAGAATAGAAGAGAAAGAAGATGCTGAATCAAGGAAACCATAACCCTAGATACCTAAGCCTCAGAGACGGAGAGAGACGAAGAGAGAGGGGGAGATAATAAGTTGCAGAATTTTTTAAAAAAAAAAAAAAAAGGTAAAGGGTAGTTTAGTCATTTGTATTCAACTCAGTTAACCACTTTATATTTTTAGCATAAAGGGTAGTTTAATCATTTTACTTTTCCTTAGTTAACCCTCAATTATTTCCTATTGTTTTTGGGCCCAAATTGATATTTTGGCCCATAGTGGACTGACAGTAAAATATTGATCCATTTGAGGGGGTGGCAGGGAAAATTTCCCCCAAAAAAATTAATGTATCCGTCATCTACCAAATGAACTATAGTTAGAAAGCTTTTGCTTTCACATGATGCAAGAAATTAGGGTCGCAAGTTGGGCCTTGTCGGCCCGAACCCACCCTGGCCCGTCTTGAGCCTGAACAGGTTCTATGTTGAGATACCTGGCCCTAAGGGTGGGTCAAGGCTGGAAATTCTGGCCTTGAGTCAGGGTCAGGTCAGGCCAGAGTTGAGGCCTCAAGCTGAGCCCGGCCCAGCCCAACTCGACCCTGTTTTAAGTTATACTATAAAATATATATTGATGTACTATATATATTATAAACTTTAAATGTCACACATATTTTGTGTTATATATATTTTACTATAGTGTTATTTTATAAAAATTGATAATTTTCTTTCTAACCCAACCCAACTAAATTCAGTCCATGCATCTCTCCCTTCCCCCACTCCATGATCAAGGCCAATCAGGGTCAGTCCGGTCTGATCCTGAGGGCAGGTCAAGGTTGGATTTTCCAGGCCCTGAGTTAGGATCGATCGTTCCATGTCCGAGCTGCCACATGTCGGCATATCCACCTAACACTATCGCATTGTCGAGCTTTAGGAATTGGAGAGGATAATAATCATAAGGGGCACATGCAGTCAGGCACTCTTCTCCATTAATATCATTTATGCAATGGAGAGAGAGAGAGAGAGAGAGTGTGGAGTTCTTGATTATATGATCTGTATATCCGCACATGGAGTTGCTATTAAAGCTTGGTTTGGGGCTTGGCCTATGCCCCTTGATTGGGAAAGACCATGGCAGATAATAGTAATATTGGACATTTCGTTTTGATTGGGAAAGACCATGGCAGATAATAGTTTTGATTTCGATTTTAGTTCAAAAACCATCGGTTTAAATCAAAGTGAATCGAATAACCCACTTAAATCCAAAACCCTAATATGATGTTTGGTTTTGAGACCCTTAATCTGCGCCTATGCATCTCCTTTTCAAAATTTTGGATGGAAAGTCATTGTCCCTAATAAGAGTAAACAGGCAAGTTGACAGGGATTCCTTTTACCATTAGAAATGACGTTTTCAAATTGTTAAGGAAAGAATGCCATAGAAAGAAGAAAATTGAAGAAGAATCAGAAGGTAGTGAAAGTTTCCTTCTTTTTCTTTTTTATTTTTTCCCCCTTTAATGGTGAGCATGGTTCGTAATCTAGGATTGGATCGGTAGATACCGGCTGGTGGGGTCAGTATCGGTCGAAGCCGATCCTGAGATTTGACCGATACGAAAAGGTTTGACTGGATCGTTCCTTAGATCGGCCGATCCGATCTTATCCTTGATCGATCCGACTGAATATTTTTTTATTTTTTTGAAGTTTTTAATTTTTTTTTAATTTTTTATGTTATCTAGACCTATATTGACCGATACCAACCGATATTGACTGATCTGATCCGATCCGATCCCAAGATCAAAACATCCACTAAGTTTGGCCGATACATGACCCAATCCATAAAAAAACGTTTGGGGTTTTTTTTGACTGATCCAATCCTGATCCGGAAAGATTTTGGGAATGACCGATACCAAATCCAATACCTGGATTTTGAACCGTGATGGTTAGGCAAGTGGGTTGGTCGTTCGTGGGTGAAGACGTGTCTGAACTCCAACTCAATATTCTATATAAACCCTGTGGAACAATATTGTAGAATCAAATTGGAACCATGTTGTATGTAGAACCGAATTGAAACTGGATTGTAGAATCGAATTGGAACCGTAACTAAACCGAATCGAGCAGGTTTGGATTCGATTTTCAGTCTAAAATCGTATCGATTTTGATTCAAATCATCAATCCATGGAACCAAACCGAATAATCGAAACCGAATCGATTGACACCCTTAGGCTAATTTGTGCTGCCTCCCAAGAATCTCATTTTCTGACATAATTATCCTTACTTTACAAGTGTACAATTTTTGTGGGATGTACAAGAACGCCCATGATGCAGATTTACTTGGTTTTTTTTGTTTTGGGTCTTCAAGGGATGCTGATGGCAATGGCGAAAGTGGCTTTTAATTTTCCTTTAGATTTGCTCTCTGCTGATGTGGTGGAGTGTCAAAGCTTTTATAATTTTGATTTTTTCCATTCTGAGTATACCTAGACTATAGTCTTGTATATCTTCAGTTTTTTAAATAATATATTCTTTGTTGACCTTTAGCAAAAATAAAAATGTTTAAACGAAAGAGCATCACCAGGTAACAGGGGCAATAATCACCCTCGAACAGGGTAATTGAATGCAAAACAGAGGGCTTCAAATATGGAAAATGGTAAGATTTCAATGAATTATTACCCACTAAAAAAGGTAAGGCTTCAATGAATTATGGTTTCCACAAAGACTAAATACGGTGAACCAACTAAGGGTCACCTGCAATCGTTGAACTACTAACCTAAGACGCTAAGATACATATGGAGGAAGCATCTATATTTTAGGTGATTAACCAAGCCTTGATGCATACTTTCAAGTGAAAACATGATAAAAACAGTACCATATATTAAAAGAAAACTTAAAGAACAAAGTTACTTTCAACCATATATAGTGGCCGATAATTGAGAAATCCTAGCTGTAGTAGAGTAATCACCCGGAAGGACAAGTCTATCGTGCGGTGGCTCTCGAACATGGTTTTAGTGCACAGTATCGAAACGGTTATCGGCAACATAGAAAACCGATACGATATCAATATGGTATCGACCTGGATCGATTGTATCAGACAAAATTACCCTTTGATTTTCTTAAAAAATAAGTTTTTAGACCATTTTACCCCTTGTCCCTACCGTGCTACCGATACGATATCAGCATAGTATTAATATCGGTGACTAATAAAACTGGTACATACTGTTAGGGGCAATTTCGGATTTGGCCCGATGGTAGTAGAATCGGCCAAAGGGCCGTTAGAAAGAAGCCATGTCAGCAGGTTGTGGAGAAGAAAACGGACCCCATCCAACCGTAGGAGGGAATCTCGCCCACGAAGGAGGTGGCCCTCAATGTTGGGGGAGAGAGGGGGGATGTCTCTTTCAAAATGGTGGGGCCCAGAAAGGGGGCAACGGTTTTGCCACGTAAAAATAGGGCAGAGGAGCTGGAGTCCAACAGGGAACCTGTCAGGGGGGCCAATATAAAGGGCGGCGATTGCAGATGGAGAGGACAACACACTCAGCACTCTGGCTTTTATCCTTGTTTTATCTTCATTTCTGTTGCTTTATTTCCAGTTTAATAGTTAGTTTAGTTCTCTGAGGAGTGTACTTGTTGTACTTAGCCAATCATTGGCCAGTCATTGGGAATTCTGCTATCAGTGGAGTTTGGATCTGGTTCAGGTTGGTCAGTGTATATCTTCTCTTTACGTTGCATTATAGTACATTTGGTTCTCTTTCTCTCTGCTCTTCTATTTGACTCTTGGCAAGCGTATTCCTTGGGTTTGTCACCACATAGCCTAACCCAAAAGTCCTTGGAGATAACTCAGGCACGAGGGAACCTAGCATCCTTGGTTGATAGTCAGATAGGCCATTAGCCCTAGTCCGTTTGAGCTGCGTCAAAGATTCTGGCACGCCCTGCATTTGTCCTGTTCCACGTCGTCCTGTAGGTGATGGATTTTTCCACCAACACATTTTGGCACGCCCTGTGGGACCTCATAGGCTTAGGTTGCAATGGGACCAAAGAAGAAAGCGAACAAGAGTCAGATGACACGACAGATAGCTGATGAAATGATCAACCCCTTGGCCGCTCGAGACGGCCAGGAAACCGAGGGCTCCGACTCCCAAGAGACGAGCAACACTGATGAACTGTCTCGTCAGTTCGCGATAGCCATGCATGATACCCTGAAGCCCATGACGGTGGATATGAGGCACCTGGTGATGGCGATTAGGCCGGTTGCAGGCCCGCTTTGACCATTTTATTACTGGACAGGACACACGTCTAGACCGGCTTGTTATGGTCTTGACTACCCAGAGGTAGGCTACCCCTCATGGGTTGGCGTAGCCATTGGGTTTCGCACCGCCAGACGTGACCGCATCTCAAACCGGTATGCCCGAACTGGACATGGGCCAGGCAAGCCATAGGCAGCAATATGCTTATACTAGAAGCTCCAGCTAGGTCCCCATCCCTGGAGACCAACTTGTGGCGTAAGGTAACCCGTTGTTCCAGGCCAGAATCGGAATAAGTAATGCTCCCATGTATGCGTTCACTAGCGCAACGGGGGCGAAAGGGGTGCAAGCCGCACCGGCTTACGTATCACTCCCGGTGCCCATAGCGGCTTCGTTCAGGGGCCCATCAATGCAGCAGCAGCAAGGGGTTAGGATGGAAGCCGGCTAGATAGGGATGACCACACGGCCTCCCTTGGTGGCCACAGGGGCAAATGCCGTCCCCATAGGGGGCTATCGAAATCAGGCCGTAATAGGAGCCCCTGACCGCTGCGCTGCTGGAGGCACCCCAACATGGCCCACCACGGGCCCATGGACAATGGTGACACCACCTAACCAGGGCATGGCTCTCGAGGCGACTGTTGGAAATAAGCCGATTGTCGATTACGAGGAATTGACACACCTAATACAGAACAGCATCGACCCGGCCTACCGATCGGTGGCCCGACAGGTCTACCAGAAACCCTACCCCGAGTACTTGGACAATATTAACCTAGGAAGAAATGGGAAGATACCGGAGTTCACGAAATTCTCGGGGGAGGACAACATGTCCACCATCGAACACATAGCCCGCTTTACCGTCCAATGTGGAAGTTTGGGGGCGAATGATGCTATAAAACTCGGGCTGTTCCCTGACTCATTGACAGGCGTAGCCTTTACCTGGTATTTCCACCTACCAGCCAGTTCGGTTAAAAATTAGCAGGAGATGGAGGAATTGTTCCACACTCAGTTTTACAAGACCGAACCTGAGACTACCATCGGTGACCTGGCCCGCATGTGCCAGGAGCCAGGAGAAATCGTCGACAAATTTATTAATCGGTTCAAACTGGCCAAGTACAAGTGCTCGACCCTCCTGCACGAGGGTGAGTACGCAAAGATGGCCTTGGGCGGATTAAACTTAGAACTGAGGAAACGTTTCGCCGGCCAGAAATTTACGGATCTAGGGCAGTTGGTAGTATAAGCGGCCCCTTATGAGGCCCTCTAAAAAGAAGAAGACCAAAAGAAGGCATCTTCTCTAGGAACCTATTACAAAGAGGCTGCAGCAGGCAGCTACTCGCCCTTAGGGGCGGGGGAGTCCAAAACAGTCAGCTTCCTCGATTGTGAGGTTGACGTGGCCGAAATAGCCAAGGAAAAACCTTATGTTTGCAAAGCCTTGGCCAAACAGGCCGCGAGCTACCGGTAGGCCGAACAACCCAAGCCAATCCCCCAGCGGACTTTTGACGTTGGAGTCAAATACTCCTTTGATATATTGAAGGCCAGGCTTATCTTCGACCAACTGTTGAAAGATAAGCAGATCAAACTGCTACCAGGACATCAGATCCCGGCAGAGGCGGAGGTGAAAGGCCAGAAGTATTGCAAGTGGCATAATAGTCGGACTCACATGACTATTAATTGTGTTGTGTTGCGTAATGCTTTGCAGAAAGGCATTTCCGAAGGGCGAATCAAGTTCCGTGAAAGGGAGAAAGGAGTGATGACCATCGACGAAAACCCCTTCCCAATCAACATGATCAGTGCGGACTTCTCAAAGATGGTCGGGGTAGCAAACACAGCCAGCCCCACTGGTCTTGCAGGCATAGAGTCAGGACAGCCCAGCAACAGGGGTCAGAACAGCAGCCCCGAAACCCAGACTGTCTTTGCACCCTCTCCACCAGCTAAGATGACAATTGGGGGAAAGGGAAACGGACCGACTGCTAGTACGTCTTGGGTTACTCATAAACGTACCAGGTAGGACAGATCACCAAAGGGACCCCAGAACGAAGGATATCAAGAGAGCAACGCCTGACCTAAGCCATTCAGCACGTTCAAGGAGTGGCCCTGGGGCTTCACCACCTAGAGAATCCCACACGTTTCAATGGGGGGGGGGGGGGGTATGCACCTACTGCAAGCGGTTGATCGAAGATTAGGGGGATGGACTAGTGCCTGCTCAGTATACCACCCCTCTCTAACAGAGGATTACGGTGAAAAGAGCTGAAAATTGGCCTCGCACAACAGGGAATGCCGGACAGCGGACAATGCCACGACCCTCAATTAGAGACCGTTTAGGCAGGACGACCATGAAGCGCCGCTTGGCTTACAATCCGGGCTCCGTAGAAAGCCAGCGGAGGCCAGAAGGAGGGCGAAGGACTGTCCTCCCCAAGCCTATCAGGATGGATGATTGGACGGTCGCTAGACACCCAAAGTTCCCGGCTGGACCAAGAGTGATGGAAATGATAAGAACCCAAAGAAGGAGGTGGCAACGGAAACAGGCTGCCCTAAGGAGAATTCGAGTAGGGGCGGGACAGGAAAACGGGGAGGCAGTGGTAGAATAGCCTCAGGTCACCATTCTTAGGTGTGGTAAGCAAGACCTTAGGGGCAAGGGACAGGCCCTGGAGTCTGAGGTGTCAGACTATAAGACAGAGGAGAGTGACTTCGAGGTCTTGGTAAGCAACTCCCCAAACCGGAATGACGGCCAACCCGCAGAGGAGGCCGCGCAGGTAGAGCAAGGGGGGACAGGCATTCTGCCACACAGGGAAGCACACCGGAGGAAGAGACGGATTTTGCTGAGTTCGTAAGTATGATATTTGGCTCGGTAGAAGCGCAAGTCCAGGACTCCATGGTGTACATCCTCCCTCGGATATTCAAGTATCAACCTGGACAGGAAAATCAGCTGGAGGGGGGACGTCTCTTTCAAAATGGTGGGGCCCAGAAAGGGGGCAACGGTTTTGCCACGTTAAAATAGGGAAGAGGAGCTGGAGTCCAACAGGGAACTTGTCAGGGGGGCCACTCTAAAGGGCGGCGATTGCATATGGAGAGGACAACACACTCAACACTCTGGATTTTATCCTTATTTTGTCTTCATTTCCTTTGCTTTATTTCCAGTTTAATAGTTAGTTTAGTTCTCTGAGGAGTGTACTTGCTGTACTTAGCCAATCATTGGCCGATCATTGGGAATTCTACTATTGATGGAGTTTGGATCTGGTTCAGGTTGGTCAGTGTATATCTTCTCTTTACATTGCATTATAGTACATTTGGTTCTCTTTCTCTCTGCTCTTCTATTTGACTCTTGGCAAGCGTATTCCTTGGGTTTGTCACCACATAGCCTAACCCAAAAGTCCTTGGAGATAACTTAGGCACGAGGGAACCTAGCATCCCTAGTTGATAGTCAGATAGGCCATTAGCCCCAGTCCGTTTGAGCCTGCGTTAAAGGTTCTGGCACGCCCTGCATTTGTCCTCTTCCACGTCGTCCTATAGGTGTTGGATTTTTCCACCAACACATACGGATGATACGATACCGATACTTAGAACCATGCTCTCGAATTGATCCTTCCAGAGCTGCCAAAGCATAGGAAGGAACACCACGGATGACGTGGGCTGATCGGCCAGCCATCTCATGATGTTCTCGAAGTTGGTCTGATCAAATCATCAAGATTTAGGATCCGACCCTAGAGATCAACCAATGGTCCAACCGGGTACAAAGGTGGAGTTCGACCGTCAGAGGTTAACGAGTGAACCGCATAGGGTTCTAACTCTGCAAATGTATTTACGTTAATACCCTTTGCTTCCCTGAACCTACAACCATGGTTGAGGTACCAAGTATACTCGAACTGGTTTCTGGTCCACATTGGCAGAGGCCAGACTTGTAGAGGGGCTGGGTTAATAAAACTTGGGATGATCAACTCGGTGGCCAAGTCCTTGAAATCGGTGTGTATCTGGGCATCGAGAACTTGGAGGTGAACCATGAGACCCAGCATATGTGCCATAGAAGTGAAGAAGAGGTAGGAAGGAACACCGAGGTCGTTGGCTACGTCAATCATGGTGGTGCAGCAGAAATCGATGACTAACTCAACGAGTCGAGACCGAGTTCCATTAGAGTCACACTTGGAGGAGGAGAAGAAGAGTTGGGTGATTCTGTCTTTGACGAGTGGTTTGTGGTTTTCCATGAAGATTTTTTTTTTTTGGGGGTAGGAATTTTCTTCTTTTTGGTAAACTTTTCCATGAAGATTGATAAGATGGCTTGTGGGATTTGGGTGAAGGTGGGTCTAGCATATATATGACATAAATCCATAACTGACCAAGAGGTAGTACCCATATATATGTATATATATATATATATATATAGTACTTTTTTTTTTGGTGAAGTATATATAGTACATGACATAGACCCATAACTGACCAAGAGGCAGCTCATGGACAACCTAAGATCATGGTTCTAAGTATCAGTATTGTCGGGCATACGTATCGATTTTGCTAGTCATCAATACCAATATCGTATCGGTATTATGGGTGCAAGTTTGGCCCTATCGGCCAGAACCCGTCCTGGCCCGCCCTGAGCCCGAACAGGGCTTGGGTTGAGATATTTGGTCCTGATGGTGGATCAGGGTTGAAAATTTCTGGCCCTGAGTCAGGGTTGGGTTAGGCCAGGCCTTTTAAGGTATAATATAAAATATATTATAAATTTTAAATGTCACCCATATGTTTATATATAATATATTATATATGAAGTCAATAAGTGATATAATACATTTTATTACAGTGTTATTTTACCGAAAATTGATAATTTTTTCCTCGGCCCATTCCAGTCCATGCATTTCCTTTCCCTTCCCTATGATTAGAGCCAATCAAGGTCAGCCTGGCCCGACCCTGAGGGCAGGTTAGGGTTGGATTTTTCTGGCCTTGAGTCAGGGTCGGGTCAAGGCTGGGCTCAGCTAAGGGGAATTAGGGTTGGGCTAGGGTTCTATAAAGCCCGGCCCAACCTGACCTTGTTGCAGCCCTAATTGGTAGCAAAGTACAGACAAGGGGTAAATAGCTAGAAAATTCATTTTTAAAGGATATTCAAGGGTAATTTTATTCGATACAGCCGATCCAGGCCGATACCATAGTGGTATCGTATCGATTTTGTGTGTTGCCGATACCCGTTTCGATTCCGATATTGTATCGGTAGCATGGTACAGACAAGGGGTAAAATAGCCAGAAAACTCATTTTTAAAGGAAATTCAAGGGGAATTTTATTCGATACAGCCGATCCCGGCCGATACCATATCGGTATCTTATTGATTTTGCATGTTGCCGATACCTATTTTGATACTGATATCATAACGGTAGCACGGTACAGACAAGGGGTAAAATAGCCAGAAAACCATTTTCAAAGGAAATTCAAGGGTAATTTTATTCTATATTGCTGATCCAAGCCGATACGATATCGGTATCGTATCGATTTTGCGTGTTGCCAATACCCATTTTGGTACCGATATCGTATCAGTAGCACGGTATAGACAAAGGGTAAAATAGCCAGAAAACTCATTTTTAAAGGAAATTCAAGGGTAATATTATAAAGTATTATATTTTATTTAAAAAAAAATATTACATATTATTTGACGATTTAGAAGGTGTCGTCATTAAGAAAAGAAAACCCCTTACATAGTTGTACGATAGTAGGGATTATTAATTAATTTGGTTTCTTTCAACATCAACCCCAGCTGGTACGGTGGTACCCTACCTTAACCCCAAAAGACCAAAAAATAAAAAAAAAAACCCGAACCATTGTAGGAGAAAGTTTTGCTTCACCAGGCTGGCTCGGTGAAGGTTCGTGGACCACTCCATCATTAATGATATTCTTCTTCTTTTATGTTTAGCGACCTGCAAACAAGGAAAAGCAGGAAACAAAACCATTTTCGATCTCCATCTGCTACTAATCACATGGGAAAGAAAATGATACCCTGCACTTACAGAGCTACCTTAATTTGTTTGTTTAATTTGTTGGATTTCTGTTTGGAAAAAAGAAAAAGTAAAAGCTGAGCTGATGAACCACAGGTGCCATAGTCTTGTTGTAACCCACTTACCCGGCCTTCAATTGCTTGCTCTCCTCCTTTACATCCAATCCAAACCCTACATGTCTCTCTCCATCCATCTCTTGATTCAAAAACTTCACTACAAAACCCACCTTCAACTGTCCACTTCATGTTCGATCTCTTCCATAACTTCTCAAGCCCTAGCTAGCTCCTCTTCTTCAACTCTCAACATATATATATCCTTCCTTCACCAATCTCTTTCTCTCTCCCTCTCTCACTGTGATTACAAAAGCTTCAGCTGTGGAGTGTGGACGTCTTCGTGGGGGGTTTATTCTGAGCTCGCAAGCAAGCTCGAGAGAGGTGATACCATATTTTTATTTCCTTTTTTGCCCTGATTATATTTATCATTCTTTTAAGTTGATTTGTTTTTGTTTATATTTTCCCCTCACTCTCCCTCTCCCTCTCCTTCCACCTTTCTTCTCTGTCACCGGGTCTCTCCCTCGAGTTTGCCGCCTCCCGTTCCTCCTTCCCTTCTCCCTCTCCCTCTCTCCTCCCCACCCCACCCCACCCCACCCCACCCCACCCCGGCATCTACCTCGTCCCCATCCTTGCAAATACCCCCTCCTCTCTCCTATTACTTCATCCCTATTCTGTCCCTCTTTGTGCCCTTCTTTGTCAAAGTCAATACATGGGAATAAAATGGCTCGGCAGCCATAACTTCCTTCCCATTTCGCTCCCTGAATTCCAGAAATACAGAAAACCCTAAATGAAATGACAAGCTAGATAACATCAAAACACTATCAGTCGACCTTGCTCCCTACATTGCTCCTCCCACTGAGAAAGTGAGTGAAGGAGAAGAACCTAGTTTCTGAAATTTAAGTTCCAGATTGTGAAGTTGAATTGTATGGCTTAGCAGTTGGTTGGATCCCACCTTTGGTATATTCTATGATCAAGAACTGACAAAAATGGGCTCTCCAGATTTCCCATTAAAGGACCAGAAGAAAAGCTTGGAGATTTGAGAAGAGGAACAACCAGAGGAGCCCCTTTAACTGATTTCACACAGCCGACCAAAAAAAACCCAGTGGCGCTGGTATCGGAGATGACGATTCAAAAACGGTGGGAATAGCCATGAATTCTGCTATTCCGGTTCGACCATGATTGCCGAGTGTCGAGTCTCCCATGGTAAGATTTGGATTGTGTTGTAAAATTACATGATTACTCTCTATTACAATGCCACGTCATGATAGAAAGGCCAAAAAAACAAATATCGCTTACAATATCTGTTTGTAATCTGCTTGGTTAGCAGGTTACAAACAGACGCACCCTTCTGTTAATATATAATTTTTTTTTTGGGTTCAGTTTTGCCGGAACCTAGCAAGCCACCTCTGCCTTGACTATTCTTCTGGTGTTGGAGGTATATGTTGAGGAAACCCTTAACTCACCTGTCCTAACTGGATTTGGTTCCTGTCCAGCCGTTGCGGGAGCTAGACCGTGCAATACTCCCCTGAGATCTCTCCGCTGGCTTTAGTAGCATCCAACGGCTGTCATTTATAAACTCTATTTGAATCCCCATTAGGCTATCACCCGACCAGATTAAGTAAATCTGACCCGATGTCCAGCAAATTTTGAAACCATCTTGCCATTTTGAACGGCTTTCTGGCATTCTCTGCAGGTAAACTCTATTTCCCCCCTCCCCCCTTTTCTGGCTTTCTCTGCTCTTGAATTCTCTCAAACCCTAGGTGGAGAGATCAGCTCCATCTTGCCTTTTTATAACGATATAATGACACAGACATGATGCTTTCCACTGATTTCCCAGAAAATAAGAAGTAGAACAAGCTTTGAACACTAATCTGTTGGACATAGAATAATGGATTGGTGCTTCCCTGCTTCCATTCTCACTGTCCACCACGTATCTTATTAGTTCATAGGAAAGTGAAAAAGTCATTCTAATTACAATCCCTCTCCGAACTGCAAGAACACCTAGAGGGTTTTCCTTCATCCAAGAGCCTAAGTTCAATCTCTAATTAGCACACAACCCACCCAGCAGAGTCCTTGGTTTTCAGTCACAGTTTGCTGTAAACCCCTTGAATAAGCTGAGTAATTTCGTAGATAAAAAATCCCCATATCTCATGTTTCCCTTCTATGCATTTTTCACTAGGGGTATAGTGGTAATTTCGTTGATAAAAAATCAAAAATTAAAAAAAAAAAGTTTCATGCATTACATGCTGTTTTAGAAAGTTTTTATTTTTTATTTTTTTCATTTTTTATTTATGTATATACATGTTCATCTTGCGTCAAAATCATGCATAAAGCTTATTTTTGCCCTCAGGGACATTTTTGTAATTTACCAAAAAGCAGTCCCAATGTACCATCTAGTAGCTTTATTTGGCATGTTTAATAATTTTAGAATGTTTAATGACATCAAATACCTGAAATGACTTAAAAGTGTATGTTCTATCCCTTTTACCATTTTGCCCTTTAGGGGTATTTTGGTCATCTTGTGACTGAACCATGTTTAGGGTCTCAAAAAGTTTCCTACTATTTTCTTTGTATGTTTTAATTTTCATAAGGAAGTTTTAAGTATAAGTTTGCATTTTCATGCATATTTGCCCTAATATGGGTATTTTTGTAATTTTAACCACTTTATGCTTTCTAGCATTGTATATGTTTTAATGATTCACATGCATGCTGTTAATTATTTTTAATCATGCTTTAATATTTTGTAGTATTTAAATGTGACTTTATGCCTTTGTACATATTTAAGTCTTCTAGAGGCATTTTCATAATTTTAGCCATTTCAACTCTTAAGTGAGTTTGTCTTCTACATAATTGTCTTTCTCCATGATATAATCATAGCCTTAGGGTCTTAATCACTTTTGCACAATTGATCATGTTTTTGACCATAGAGTTAGGTTTTCTAACTTAGGTAAAATACATCAACTAGATTAATTAGGGTGCATAATGTGTATAATCACCTAATTTAGAAGGAGTAATTAGGATTAAAACATTAATCTTAATTAACCTAAGTAGGTCCATAAATTTCAAAAAAAAAATCAAAATGTTTCAAAAAAAAAAAAAACTTTAATTAAGTGTATAATACGTATAATACGACAATATACAACATAGTTTGGTGTAGGTAATCGGCTATCGGTCGGACGGTTGCTGGGTGTCTAACACCTTCCCAGTTCGTAACTTGACACTTATCCGTAGATCTGGGGCAAACCATCCATTGAGTCATTGGAGTTAATTTAGTACCTCTTCTGCGAAGGAGGGGCACCATTAATGGGTCCTAAACCCAGGTGGCGACTCCCATTTTTCCATTGTTCTTTTTCCCTCGGGTGCACGCCAGTGACTTCCGTTCGCTGCACCTATAATGGCGACCCCATTGGGAATATCAGACTTTTGATTGACCATACTTTCTTGTATATTTTTTGTGTTATACATAATTGTTTGTATATATTGTGATTGTACTAACCGCATCATGCATTGTGCTCGAAGTGAAATCAAACGACGAGGGTACTCCTTGTTGTGCCTCTACCCAAGGAGGTGGGGCACATCATACTAAGTACTCTGAGATCGGATGAGAGCTACTTCCTGCATCACATTCAAGCACATACTCACTGCATGGATCACTCAACCCCGTGGTTAGTCATTGGAACCCATGTGTAGTCATGGGTAATCCATGGCGAAACCACAGCCCTTGATATCGTACCTCTGGTATATGAAAGGAACCACGTATCCTCGACTCGCTTCGTACATATGAGCGATAGGTATATCGGTTCTGTCAAGGGTGACCTTTTCTGTCCTATAGCCTACCCTATGCATGCATCATGTACTAAACATAGACCTAATGCATAGGAGCGCCACAAACTGACTGTACTTTGTTTGCGGTCCATTCCAGAATTCCTTCGCAACCAGTCCTACTGGTTTCGATCTCCTGTCTACCCTCGGACAAATAAGGATTTGACTTTAACGTTAGGGCACAAGTGTTTATAACTACATCAGTGTTGGTTTTTACGTCCACACCACAAGATTGGAACTATAGGGTGATGCCTACTCCTCGATAATCAATCTTGTGTGGCGTAGATTTCAACCTGGTAAAGGTTTCACATTTGTTGTCCCGGTGTTAGGGGAAGATCCGGATTTATATGGTTTTCAGAGATTGTTACAAGGTAGTATTGCCTACATAGAAATTCATGTTTGGACCACCTTGTTTGATTTTTCAAAAGAGAGTTTCCCCCAACTAAGGTGTACATTTCTTTAATGTGCCCTTGAGTTGGTGGCACTCTCTTTTGAGTTAATTTTTGTTTGTTCGAATTTCATTGCGTGTGTCAAATGTCTATATCCGTGTTTAGAAGAGAGATCGTCATCTCCATCATTCTCACACTCTCCTTTCTATCCTTTTATCAGTCATACGGAATCACAGACCATAATCTCCCTGTCTCACACCATTTCTCATCAAAGAGAGTCTTGGGTTAGAGATTCCACTATTGGCAGACTTGTCAGAGTTCCTTCTTTGCCTCAGTCAAACGTCACATCAGAAAGTTCAGAAATTTCCAAGAGTTCAAGCAGACTGAGTGAGCATGGTGGTTCCCCATCCGGATGGGAGGTGATGAAAAACAGATTAATGGCCAAAATGGGACAAATGATGGTCAACATGATGACAACTATGAGGACACAAGGGAATAGGGATCATGTCGTTTCTCTTCACAACTTTCCTAATCGGTTTCTCTACACTTTTCTGTTTTCTCTGCACATCTAGGGTGTAGGGATATCGAAATTACAAGAAAAAATCAGAAGGAAAAAAAAAATCGAACAACAGTTCACAAAAACTATAAGACATGATAACTTAGTAAGAATCATAGAAGCGGACGAAGCCATTAAATAGATTTGGATTCGTGTAACAAAGAACTCAAACTACAATTCCATAAATAAATAAAAAAGAACTCAAATTACAGTGATGGATCGATAAAAGTGGGGATTAAGCTTCAGAGATGGTGAACCTAAATTCCCCAACACAATCGAACAAACGGCAAGGCAAACCAAAGTAGGGAGCGCCCAAGGTAAAAAAACACATATGCAACACACCTAAAACGCCATAACTCATCCAATTGTTAAAAAACGAAAACCCTAAAAGCAGATATTCATGCAAAAGAAATAAAAACTAGGAACCAGAACATCTCTTACAGGAAAATCAACAGAGTTTGAATCAGAACAAAGTGTCAAGTTTCTAGTTACGCTCGTTTTGCTTCGCTTGTTCACTGCTGTGTTTCCGATTGCCAGACCTAGACTCCAGCGTTTTGCACTTTTCTGTGACAACCGGGTTTTGATTAGGACGAGTCATTTGAGTCGAGTCAAAATTTTAGAAAACCTGATCAAGAGTCGTGTAGACTAGGTGTCTAGGTTAATGTAAAAAACTGACGAGACTAGGTTAAATCCCACCTCAGATGGATTAAATGTTACCTTGTAAATTCAAGGATTATAACCCTTAAATGTGAAATCTGAATTTCATGACTCAAAGCTCCTTCAAGGTAATTGAAAATTAGGTATCTTTGAGCACAAAACAATTGGGACAATGGATCCCACTGGCCGGGCTAAAACATAATCGTGCGTGAAATAATGATGGAATTAAAATTTGCTTATTTTTTATTCGGTTCACATGTTCCATTTAATTGATGTTGCACTCAAAAGTTGTTTCCCGACACTTGTTTCCTTTTGTTGATGATTGTAATTTGACTATAATACAATCCGATTCCACATCACTTGTCCCTAGAAGAGAGAGGTTTTTAGTCTCTAGAAGAATAGTGAGGTTTTTAGTCTTCATTGTAATTAGAATTTGAAACTCAGATTGGATAGAAACTGTGTTGTATTCCCTTTATCTTCTTTGTCGACTTTGGGGTTTAATTTATAGTAGTTGGGATTGTACAACGTTACACTTAATCTGTTACAAGAGATAGAGTTTGATCTCATGTAAATCCGCCTAACCTGTAGGGATTATTCTTATCCTTATCAACTGGAACGATTCCAACACCGAGAAGCAAGGTTTTACTCCACAGGGTTTTTAATCCCTAGAAAAGTGAGGTTTTAGTTCTCATCAGGGTTCTTAGTCCCTAGAAAAAAGGTATTTAGTTCATTGAAGAAGAAGAGAGTTTTTTTTGTCCTCAATATTTTTAGTCCCTGAAACAGTGAGGATTTTACTTTTGAGTGTTTTTTGTCCCTAGTTGAGAAGGAAGATTTTTAGTCCTCAAGGATTTTAGTTCTTAGATAAAAAATGAGGTTTAGGCTAGTTCTACTTATGAAAATTAATTAGCTGATGTGGCCAATCAAAGCCATTAGAGTAATTGAGTATAAATTGAGGGGGTCCCGGGTGGGTCTACCTGCTTGGATCCACTTTGAGCCAATGCTTCTCTTACTTACTGTTTGGATCTCTTTAATTTCATGCTCAAAAGTGACTCATAGAACTTGAGACATTCTTTTGTCCTCTAATCTCTTATGATCAATGCGACCCATTTATAATATTTTTTTATTCTCTGTCTCTCTCTGTCTGTCTCAGTCTCCCCTTTTTCTATTGGGTAATCAGATTAATCTATTATGGATCCCAAACTTCGTGAAATAGCGAAGTCAGGCAATGATCATCTTTTGAGACTACTTCTAGAGCGTAAACTTGACATCCTACAAGAAGAGAATCCTGTAGGGAATACTGCCCTCCATCTGGTTACTATGAGTTGAAAAAAAAAGCATCGTAGCCGAAATATATAACCAATTTCCGCCACATGTTATCATTCAAAATGCATTCGGTGACACACCATGTCATATTGCTGTAGGAAATGGATCTCTCTCTGTAGTTGATTATTTGATTGAGAAGATCATTTCCAACACATCGGGTTCTCATGATCAAGATGTTGAAAGTAGCAGCGGAGGAGGAAGACGACATGGGTTGCATGATGTTTTGGCCAAGGGAAATAAATTGAAGAACACAACCTTGCATGAAGCTTTGCGAGACAAGCAACAAGATGTCACAAAGCTGTTGATAGAAAAGGATCCTGAATTTTGTTCACTTGTTAATGATGCCGGAGAGTCTCCACTTTACATGGCTGCTTCACATGGATTGACATCTATAGTACATCAAATCTTGCAATCTTCACAACCCCATGCTGATGGCGGCCCAAATGGTATGACAACCTTACACGCAGCTGCTAGGGAGGGACATATAGGTGTTTACATGGCTAATAACTTCTTTGAAAATAATTAATTAGGCTAGAGTGGATAGAAAGAAGGATAAGTACTAGACAAAATGTCCAGCAAAACATGGGATGCATTGAGAGTGCATTGGTGTCTCCTCCCATCTTGCATTCTGAATTCTCCCATTTGACATGCCATATGAAAAAACATGGGATGCATTATGGCACCAGGTAAGCCTAATCACCTAGCCCAACTAGAATTGGGAATTTAGGACCTTGGTAATCAATGAAAGGGAAAAAAATCTCTACTTGGTGGTGTTTCTAATGCCCTCTAACAGGGCATCGTGAGATGACATCTCTGACCCAGGCGCTTGTATAGAGACCCTGCAACCAAGTAGAGATCTCTTGCCCTAAATGAAAATAGGGCTCTGCGTAAATGTGATATAAGAAGTTAACTTTAACTACATGGAAAAAAAAAAGGAGCCTAGAGTTTAAAAGCAATAGAAATGAAAGTACTGATATATATAATTTCATTAAATCTTAAAACACTTTTTGAAAACTTATTGTGCTTGATTTAGATCTATTTGCATTCATCCAAGTGATGATGTGGCAAGAAAAGCAAGGTCATAATGAAATCAAAATCCACAGGGAATCATGATATTCTCTTTCTCTCTTCCCCCGGATTAAGTGGTTAACATTCTTGGTGTTTTATATTTTCAATTAAATATAGGTCATCTTTTAACCGTTTGATCTGATTTTTTCTAGGTTGTCTTGAAGAATTAGTGAAAGAGAAGCAAGAGCTAGTGACATTGATGGATGATTGTGGGAGGACACCTCTACATTATGCAGTAACTTATTATTCAAAGAAGAGGAATTTGAAGCCCTCGGCAGTTAGACTGTTATTGCAAGCCAATCGACGCATTGGCTACCTTCAAGATCGAGACGGCCAAACGCCCCTCCATATTGCTGCTAGTGGGGTTCATTTGAAATTAGTTAAAAAACTAATTAAGTGGTGCCCCGACTCGGTCTATCAAGTTACTGGGAGGGGCCGAAACATTCTTCATATTGTAATGAGGGACTGCAATGATGAGTATTACTCCCACGAGATTTTTCAACATCTCCTACAGAGAGTTTAGGTTGTGGGAATTTTAAATCAGCCTGATCAAGATGGAAACACCCCCCATTGCATCTGGCAGGCATTACCCAAGATCAATACTTTATGGAGATTCTCAAAAAAGATGAGAGAGTAGACCGGTTTGTCATTAATAAGAAGAATATGACAGCTCAAGAAACCATGGACGATCAACTATTCATTGAAAATAAGGTAAAACACTTTTAACTTCTATATTACCTCATTTTCAATGGATTGCTGATCGTCCATGGTTTCTTGTGCTGTCATATTCTTCTTGTTAATGACAAACCGGTCTACTCTCTCATCTTTTTTGAGAATCTCCAGAAAGTATTGATCTTGAGCAATGGCTGCAAGATGCAATGGGGTGTTTCCATCTTGATCAGGCTGATTTAAAATTCCCACAACCTCAACTCTCTGTAGGAGATGTTGGAAAATCTCATGGGAGCAATACTCATCATTGCAGCCCCTCATTACAATATGAAGAATGTTTTGGCCCCTCCCAGTAACTTGATAGACCGAGTCAGGGCACCACTTAATTAGTTTTTTAACTAATTTCAAATGAACCCCACTAGCAGCAATTGCCCATGCCGACATCGACCGTTACGAGTCAATCAAGGTGGATGTGGAGTTGATCGAGCTCTTCAACTATGCCCGAAAATGATGGGGAATCACTTTTACTTAATGTTAATTAGCCACTTGTATTTTACTCATATTTTCTTAGCTAAAGGTATTGTACTCATATTGTGTACTTGCAAAATGTAAGCATATGTTTGTTATCTAATGGAGTTGGAAGGCAATAATCTCTAAAGTTGGTGACTATCCATGATTGATGAGTTCTGACTAAGGTAAAGGAAAAGGATTCTGTCCAGCCATGGCGGGAGCTGGACCGTCCAGCTCCGCTAAATGATAGAAAAATCAAGGGTGGGCAGGTGGGTCCCACCTGGGTCCCACATGTTAAATGACCACCCCACCCCTAAATTTGCTGTCGTTTAGTGGAGCTGGACCGTCCAGCTCCGCTAAATGATAAAAATCAAGGGTGGGCAGGTGGGTCCCACCTGGGTCCCACATGTTAAATGACCACCCCACCCCTAAATTTGCTGTCGTTTAGTGGAGCTGGACCGTCCAGCTCCACGACTGGACAGGAGCCAGGTCCTAAGGTAAAAAGTTCTCTACAAGGTCGCAAAGGGACACTAGTATCCCCCCCGTCTCTCTCTTAAAATGGCCACTTTGCCGTATGTAAGAAATGGTGGTCCCGTATGGGATCTTTATCCTCTAAATTACACTGCCCGTGCTTGACGTCAAGTACATCTAATAGTGGAGGCAGAAATGACAATCCTATCCCTTGCCTGAACACACTGCCCGAAGTGGGGTCCACATGGGGTCGACCTCCCTCTATTAGATGTACTTGACGTCAAGTACGGACAGTGTAATTGAGAGGATAAAAATTCTCCCGTATACCGCTTGTTGAGAGAACCCTTTCCCACAAAAATTATAAACTAAGGGAAGAGGTCGTCAGTAGCTCAATTGGAGGATTGTTTGTTTCCTACACATCCAGGGTAGGATCTCTTTCCTTTTTTATTATTTTTTTTCATCAAAAGAAAATCTATGGAAGAAAGCCCCTAGGGAGGCGGGTACAAGAAACACCATAAAAAAGCTTAACAAGTAAGAAGGGTGGAGGGGAAGTCCAGGATGACAAGCCTATGGATTGAACCCCACAATGAAATTTCCTTCTTAGAGAGTGAGAAAACTCAACATGGGGAATCATTGAGGCAACATTTTTGCAGTCTAAAATAATGTGCGCAACATGCCAAAGAATAGGGATTCAGATCTTCTACGGGGCGGGCTGCCCGTCCTGTCGTGCTATGTAGACACAAGGCGATGCACATTGACTACCTTACCCCTGCCTGAATGCCTTGCCCGAGTAGGGGTAAGGCGGTCATTGCTCGTAGCCTTGTGTCTGCGCAGCACAGGCAGGACAGGGCAGCACGCCATAGAAGATCTGCGTTGAAAGAATAGAGCCATTTAGTCCAATGATGCAATTGATGACCATCAGATTGTCCCCTTCAATGATGATTCTCTAGATCCCATCTGGATAGCTAGGCATAAGGCACACCGAATTGCCAAAGCTTCGGCTATACGGCGTAAGAATTTCCAACATTCGCTGCAAAGCCAAAAAAGAAGTTTCCCATGTCGTCTCTGCTAACGCCCCCTATTCCAACTAGACCATGATTATAATGACTAGAACCATCAACATTTATCTTAATTGCGTTTAGTGGTACAGAGAACCAGGAAATGTGACTAATGAGCAAAGTGACTCTTAGGTTGTAGGTCTCTTTCCCATATGTACCCACTTTAAAAGCCAACAACACGCATGTGGCAGATCAAATGAGGCCTTTGTTTTCTCCAAAAATCTCAAGATAAATTTTAGTCATCCATTTTTTATTTATTTTAGGATTAATCTAAGCTATCTCTACCCACTCATTTTTTTTGCACTATCCCGTTACATCCTAACTTGTGTAACCCAGACCTTCTTCCCCCGATAGAATTAGCTGTTAATCTGTTATGTGCCTAATGGGTCGACTCATTCTAGTGTATGGATGCTAGATTGGGCCAGCCTAGTATGGGATAGGTTAAAGGACTTGATTTAACGCGTTTCATCAGCTTTGGAACTTTTGGCATATCAATCAAATACCTAAACATTAAATGGTATGTGCTAACATGGGGAATAATTATCAACTGCAAGTCGTGGGCACCTTCAATTCCTTCAATTCCTCAAATAGGGGGGGGGGGGGGGGAGTGGACCCCACCTTGGGCAGTGTATTTGGGCAGGGGGTAGGGTGGTCATTTCCGCCCCCATGTGAGGAATTGGAGGAATTGGAGGAGGCAGTGAATTAGAGGGAATAACGATTCTAACATGGGTCCCACCTGGGGGCTAAATAAAGGATAGTGCTCAGGTCATTTTGGGTGATGTTTAGTTATCTTCTTTATTAGATAAGAGTCCATCGTGATTGTAGGTAGTTATCATGTTAGTTTTTAACATGTGATAGGTATTGTGTTAGTGGTCCTAGTCTTTAGGAGATTTGCATCAGGTGCCAATTAAGTAGACTTAGCTGGTTATAAATATCATGTAATGAGTTGTTTTAAAGAGGGAGACGAATATTAAACCCAAACCGTGTCTTTGCACGTGTAGGAGGAAAGACCCCTTCCCTCGACGTAGGTCAGAAGGTTAATCTTTCCTCTAAGAAGATTGAATTTTGTTGTCAACTAATCCAGGTTCATAGCATAATCAATGTCTCTTAGTTACCTTAATTAGTCTCATGATTATTTTCTTTTCCTCATTGTCTAAAACCTGTTGAATCTTCAAGAGTCTAAAGATCATTAGTTACTTCTTATTATTATTATTATTCTTAGTCGAATAACTATTTGGATCAGATGGATTATGTTTCGGATTATTCGAATTCAAATCTGAATACCTCCAAACAGATATTGATATGAATCGATTTTGGATTTTTGAATATCCATTCACATCTCTAGTTTCACATGCGACTGCTGCTGCCTGACAAAGTGAGGGAGGGAGCCACAAAGAATGACTATTTTCACTCCTTATTTTGTTAGTTACAGGCCTAAAACTCTATTTGCGAGAAGATTGCATGCAATGAATAGGCATTATCACGTAAAAAGGTACTAAGATGGAGGAGGATCCACATTTTCTATGGTGCGTTGCCCGTAGCAGCCTGAGCGGTGCACAAACAAGGTGTAGCACAATGACTGCCTTACCCCCGCTCGGGCAAGGCGTTTAGGCAGGGGTAAGGCTGTCATTGCGCTACGCCTGTTTGTGCGCCGCTCAGGCTGCTACGGGCAGCGTGCCATAGAGGATCTGAATTGTGGGGTGGGATGGGTTACGACTTACTACGGTTAGTAGGCACACCCAAACAAAAAAATGCTGTATGGGAATATACATCCTAGAGTAATAAATTTAGTGGGGTTAAGCAATAATTATTTTTTTTGGTAACAATTAAGCAATACTTATGTGGGAGAAAGAAAGCAGCCACCTGCCAAGTTGCGTGCTCTCATTGGCCCCATGCTAATTTCAAATTTAAGTTCAAATTTTTTTTTTTTTGGTAATTAATTTAAGTTCAAATTTCAATTCTACTATATAACTCCATGTACTATATCATGCATCCCTAGCATGTATTTAAATCGTATTGTGCGTTCATATTACATTGCACTAATTTTTTGAACCCCAATTTTGTAATTTGATAAGCTTTGTTTAGAATCCGGATCAGGTACCCACATGGGGACGGATGGGGACAGATCTGACCCCTCCATGGGGCATCGATCCCACACCCTAGAGGCGGGTCCCAACCCCCATGGAGGGTTCAGATCTATCTCCACCCGTCCCCATGTGGGTAGCCGATCTAAACTCCTTTGTTTAGGCTGAACGATCTTGACATCTGAGCAGGGGACTTCAGGATCTACCTGTTCACAATAGTTAGACCCCATGGCATAGTAGAAAGTATGGAGGGTAGATCTCATTCTAGCGCTCACAACCTTCGAATCGTCAAGGTAAAGAAACCCTAATTCCAACGAGGAAGAAGACTTAACAAAGCAATTGGATTATATAAGGAGGACGGCCATACAAAGGAAAAGGAAACCTAAATAAAATAGGAAACACATAAAAATAAAATAAGAAAATAATATCTTGAAATCACACACAAAATTTCAGAGGCTACATAGACCCCTCAAACATGCGAATATTGCTCCAAAACTTCAGGACAATAAATGAATTTATTGGATAACATGGAGAACACTGGCTGCCTTTTCCAAAAGGGTATTATAGCTCCTGTAAATCCATTCTAAGGAAAAATTATGACTGTCGAAAGTTGAACTGAAAAATTATTATCTTTGACCCGATTAGGTGGATTATAGTTTCCTTTCCAAAGAAAGGAGAAATAGTCAACTAGGGTCTTTCTGGCGATTTCAGTGATTAAGCTAACAATTTGGTGGTGTTAACAGAAGAAGAAGTGCAGAATGGCAAACGAATCTTCCAATGGAAATCAGCATCCGGAGATGCCTACTCCATCTCCATTGCAGAACTCCAAATTTTTGCAGTCTAATATGAGGATTTTGATAACTGGAGGAGCTGGATTCATTGGGTCTCACCTTGTGGATAGATTGATGGAAAATGAGAAAAATGAGGTAATTATAGCTGATAACTACTTCACTGGCTCAAAGGATAACCTCAAGAAATGGATTGGTCATCCTAGATTTGAGCTTATTCGCCATGATGTCACACAACCATTATTAGTAGAAGTTGATCAGATCTACCATCTTGCTTGCCCTGCTTCCCCAATTTTTTACAAACACAATCCTGTAAAGACAATAAAAACAAATGTGATTGGGACTTTGAACATGCTGGGACTTGCCAAACGTGTTGGAGCAAGAATTTTGGTTACATCAACATCTGAAGTATATGGAGATCCTCTTGAGCACCCACAGATAGAGTCTTACTGGGGAAATGTTAACACAATTGGAGTCAGGAGTTGCTATGATGAGGGGAAGCGTGTAGCTGAAACTTTGATGTTTGATTATCATCGGCAACACGGTATAGAAATACGTATTGCTAGGATCTTTAATACGTATGGGCCTCGAATGAATATTGACGATGGGCGTGTTGTCAGCAATTTCATAGCTCAAGCACTTCGAGGTGAACCTTTGACAGTTCAAGCACCAGGAACACAAACAAGGAGTTTCTGCTATGTTTCTGACCTGGTCGATGGCCTAATCCGACTCATGGAAGGAGCTAACACTGGGCCAATCAACTTAGGCAACCCAGGTGAATTTACAATGATGGAACTTGCGGAGACAGTGAAGGAGCTAATTGATGGTGATGTTAAGATAAAAGTTGTGGATAACACTCCTGATGATCCACGCCAGCGGAAGCCAGACATCACCAAGGCGAAAGAGTTGCTTGGCTGGGAACCCAAGATTACCCTGCGTGAGGGCTTGCCCCTCATGGAGGAGGATTTCCGTGCTAGGCTTGCAGTTCCCAAAAAATAGACCTTAACTTGATGTCTGTGGGTGTCCGATATGCATGAATTATCCATTTTAGTGCCCTCAATTTGTTTCCCCCCCACCCCTTTATTTTCGAAAAAGATCCTATGCATCCGGGCAGCTGGGCTGCATGTGCAGCGCTAAACTCAAGGCGCTGCATTTTGATCGCCTTACCCCTGTTGGACGGTGTGATTATTATGGATGTAGAGAACACTTCTTCCATGGATTTAGTAAATGTTTGATGAATTTATTATCTTTGATAATAATAATTATAAAAAAAACCTCACTTTTTTTCTTTCTTTCTTTTTTATGTGAGTTATTTTGGTTTTCTAATTTTTTGGGTACCAGATCAAGCCGTAAATTAAATTCAACATTTTTATTTCGATTACATAGGTACTGTGTGCTGTTAAGTGCTGGGAAAATGGTGGGAACCATTAAGAGCATGTAAAGAATAGACTTCTTGATTCTATGGGTTTCAAAAACGTAACTTGAATATGTAGGATCTAGAGTTTTATTCATTGGCATAGATTGAGGTATCGGTATTGGATCGGCTGGATTGGATCAGTATAGGTCAAGGCCGATAATGATCCTTGACCGATCGGGTATCGGTATTGAATCAAGGGTAATATCATCAAAAAACTTAATTTTTAATGAAAAAGTAAAGGTAAAATTGGTCGATCCAGATTGGTATCGACAGAGACCGATACTGATATCTCAATCCTTGTTAATGGATTGGAGAAAATTATGTTTTTAAATTTTTTTGTTGAATGAAACTTCGTGTGTAAAAGAAGCCTAGAGCTACGTATATCCACCATGCCCAAATATTCCTACGGAATGCAACTCTTGAAGCACACTTGCAATCCATAGGGAGAAGAGAGATGACAATACCAACAACTGTGTGAGAGAGAGAGAGAGAGATTGATTGATTGATTGGGTAATTTTACTCATGCTTTTAATGTGTATATCTCTATTTCTAAAATATTGATAAGAGAAAACTTTCCTACAATGTCAGATTGCAATTTCTTTCTCATATGTATTTTTTCCTGATCTAAATATATGGGTCCCATGTGGATGATATCATTTACAAGATAACCGTTGGTGTGACATGTTGATTTCCCCACATGGGCAGTGTGGGAACTCTAGCTATCTCTAAAGATAATTATACATAAGAATACCTAAAACAATTTTTAAAACACTTAAAAATAGAGTATTAATAATTAATACTATTTAAACACTTTGTAAACAACTTACAAATCATGTCATCGGAACTTAAATTATGAGTCCAATCATGAACAGAGAGGAAGTGGATTCCATATCAAATATATATTTTGTTCATAAGTATATAGCATGAATTTAGTGCACTTATATATAGTTTGTCGGCATCTACCCTTAGTACATCAAACTCATAGTTCATAACTGGAACAATAAGGACCTCTCAGGTTTGGGGTTTAAACACAATATAGTAATGAGAATCTTGCTCATCATACAAGTGATAGAAATCCAATTCGACCATTCTCAAGTGATCCAGTTCAACATACAAACATATGTATATAATTGACACCTATGATCAGAATCATCATTCCTAATAACAGACGGTACAACAACCATGTAAACATATGCCCTATTTCTCTCAAGCTTTGAGCAATTTAAGATACAAATTTAAAGACTAACACAGCCCAAATAATATCATGCAAAATACTAATATGAAATAATTAAATGGGACTTTATGGATACACTCACACACCCATTCAATATGTAATCTATTCAAATAAAAAGTATTAGTTTTAATACACAATCAACACTTTAATCGTTGGATAAATACATGAGAATCAAGTATTATTATTGAAAAAACTCTCATAAGGCCCTCACTCAAGTCAATTGTTTATGCCTTTTGCCGAGAGGCAGCCTGCTTACTTGTGACTATAGTAAGCAAATTCAGATTCAGGAATTATTCGAATAGAGAATCATTTGGAATAGTTTGTTTTATTCATTAAGAATTCGATCAAAAAGGCGGTATGGATAAAATAAAATTCGGATTCTAGGATTATTCGTTGTAAAAAAAGTAATTGAAATTTCGAAAGTTATTTTTAATATTTGTAGTACATGTTTCACATTATCAATCAATTATTATATGTGTAAATATGCAAATGATATAAAAATTGAAATAACATTTGTTTCATTAATCAAAAAGTATAACAAAGATTAAAAATCATAAGCAATAGGATCTCCATGTAAGGATCTCAAGTTAAACTTTGGGATGACATGCATGCAGGAGTTGGGCATAGGAACATCCACTTTAGATTTTTTATTCATCATTTTGATCAAATTACATAAACATTTTCTTCCTCTTTTTCTCACATGGATCAAGATGCTTGGGGACAAAATTTTATTAATATGATGAGAAACTAATGACAATTCCATAATTCCCAAAAAAAAAAAAAAAACACAACACATAACACTTAGTTAATCTTCCATAGTTAATCTTGCCACATCTTTTCTGTTTTTTTCCATTAAAATTGAATATTCCAACTGTTTGAACATCGCCAATTCATTAGAAATAGGTTGAAAAAATGCAACTCGTGCTGGTCCATTTCCCATGATATAAATTTAAGTTAAAAAATATCATAAAAATATACCCAATACATCAAACCCTGTCATAAAAATATACCCAATACATCAGGCCCAGCCCAATCAAAAGTTTATGTCATATATAGATTTGGACCAATAAATCAAACAGGGCCCAAGCCCATAGCAAAATTTACAAGTTAAAAGGGTCGGGCTGGGTTGGACTGTAACTGGTTGGGCTAGGTCAGGCGCCCAATGGGCTAGGACCCAACACCGGAACTACCTGGTTAGTTAATCCCAATACGTTTAGTAAGCGATCCGGGCAGGCCTAGAATTGACACCCCTACATCCAACCACCAAAACCCATGGATTAAAAAAAATTCTCTTGTGTGGATCAGTAGATGAACAAAGAAATCTGAGGAGCTGATGGAGAGCTCGACGTGCAATCGTCCAAGGGGGATGAGGAGCTGATGGAGCTCTTCAACTATGCCCAAAAATGATGGGGAATCACTTATAGTTAATGTTAATTAAGCAGTTACATGTATTGTACACACATGGTGTACTTACAAATTGTAAGATAGTATATGTTTGTTATCTAATAAAGTTGGAACTTGGAAGGAAATAATCTCTCTAGTATTGTAGTTGGTGACTATCCATGATAGAGAGTTCTGGCCGAGGTAATTAAACTGAACAGTCGCGAAGGAACAGCTAGCAAAAGCACACACATTCTTAATTGAATAGCTCGCTCTGTAATGGGCTGCTTAGAATAACAACAACAACAACTCATCTGAGTTCAAAATTAGCCATGATTGATCAATAGGTAGTGATGGTTGGATCAATGAATTAGGTTTTTTTGGGATCAAAATTAACCATGATTGATCCCATTTTCATGAATTAAAATCCATTGCAGTGCACCGATCTTGGATGAAGCATCATCGACATGTCAAGCTTTCAAGCCTGCATTGCAGCTCACAGCAAGATTGGTGCATTGCAGAGGATTTATTTTTTTTCCAATTTCCACCTAACCGACATGATCGATCGATTCACACCCAAAACCCAAGAAATAAACATTTAATCAAATTATTCAACCAAAAAGAGAGATTATTGAATTTCTTTTTGTTCTTTTTAAAAGAATTATAAAAAATAAGGGTACTATTACGAGGTACAAGTAGGGATTTGGAACTAAATAGCTTTCATTTCTTCAAATTAACAAAAGGGATATTTGAACAAAGATGATCTCTCCTCGATCATGGAACAGTCTTCCTCCTCTTGGACGCAGGTAATTGGGATTTTTCCTTGTCAGGTAAGAACTTGTCATCATCAACATTTAAAAACCGAAGAAACTCATTGTCTTCATCATCAGTGAAGAGTTTATTTCCTGATTCAGAAGATTCAATAGACATTAATGAAGAACAGATCCAGTTCTCTGGTGTGGCTGGTTCCCATGACTGAATAAACTCATTGTCTTCTGACCACAACTCTTCTGACCTCATCAAAGGTGAAACTGCAAATACTTGCTGGTCAGCTACTTGCTGCTGCTGCTGCTGCTGCTGCATATGTTGTTGTTGTTGGTTAGTTTCAACAGAAACTATGCCTTCATCATCTTGCTGCCGCTGCTGCTCATGTTGTTGCTGGTGGTTAGTTGCAATAGAAACTATGCCTTCATCATCTTGCTGCTGCTTCTCATTGTCTTCATCAGTGAAGAGTTTATTTCTTGATTCAGAATATTCAATACACATTAATGAAGAACAGTTCCAGCTACTCTCGGGTGGTTCTGTTTCCCATGACTGAATAAACTCATTGTCTTCATCAGGGAAGAGTTTATTTCCTAATTCAGAAGATTCAATAGACATTAATGAAGAACAAATCCAGCTCTCTAGTGTGGCTGTTTCCCATGACTGAATAAACTCATTGTCTTTTAACCACAACTCTTCTGAGCTCATCAAAGGTGAAACTGCTAATACTTGCTGTTGCTGCTCATGTTGTTGTTGTTGGTTAGTTTCAACCGAAACTATGGCTTCATCATCTTGCAGCTGCTGCTGCTGCTCATGTTGTTGTTGTAGCTGATGAATCCCCTCCTCCATTGTTTCCCATGACTGAATAAACTCATTGTCTTCTAACCACAACTCTTCTGAGTTCATCAAAGGTGAAACTGCTACTACTTGCTGCTGCTGCTCATGTTGCTGTTGTTCAGTTTCAACGAAAACCATGCCTTCATCATCTTGCTGCTGCTGCTGCTGCTGCTCATGTTGTTGTTGTTGGTTAGTTTCAAATGAAACTATGGCTTCATTATCTTGTTGATGCTGAGATAGGTTGTTTTGTTTTCCGGATTGGTGTGTAAGAATCTCCTCCTCCATTAATGTTGAACCATAAGTAGTAGTAGTATTGCAAGAACTACTTTTTCTTCCACTGTTGCTGATCCTACACAATGTCCACTCTTGAAACTCTTTCTTATTAGGGTTTTTAGGATCCACTAAGTTATATTCATGCATTATCCAACTTGTTTTAGACCCGCCATTTTGATGGGAACTGCAGGTTTTCTTACCCTCATCATCACCTTCCTTGAGGACATAATAAACAAGACTTTTCTTCATACCTAACACATTTCCATGCTTATCCACCACTGGTTTCCCCGAAGAAGTTGATTTCCAAAAACCCATATCACCATTAATCCTCCGATTAGGTCTCCAACCATTTGCATTCTTTTTCGTCATTCGAACAAAAAAGTAAACAGCTCCATCTCTCTCCATTCTATAAGCAGCACCTTCAGTAGAAACCATAAGAAGCCATGGATGCTTGTTGTATACTTCACTACACTCAATCACCGCCGTTGAAGAGAACTGCTTATAAATATAATTAGGGTTGTCTGAACAACTCCAAACCTTCTTGGCTAAATATTCACAGATATGCTCCTTTTCAGTTGGGTTGAATCTAAACCCAACTGGAATACTAATCTCTGAACTCTCAGACATCTTAATTAAAAATTTCTTCTTTCAATCTCCTCCCGTCTTTTTCTTAGATTAAATTTTTTTTCTCAGCAAACTGGTCGGAAACCTATTCTTATTATATATTTGTATATTACGAGGTACAAGTAGAGATTTAGTTATAATAAATCATAATTGCATTAGGATTTAGTTAGTTAGTTAGTTACGTAGGATCTTGACGGCTGTAATAAGAGGAAGTACGAATTAGTTAGTTAGTTAGTTAGTTACGAAGGATCTTGGCATGGTGTGCTTTATAGTCAACACGTGTCCGGTAAAAGGATAACTGTGAGGTCGGAGATATAGCAGCGCCTTAATTAATATAAAATAAAAAGAACGCAGAAGGTTGAAGCACCCCGTCGCCTGATACGTGTCGCTCTGTAGTAAATTAATAATGATCTTTAATTAAATATTAAGGGAGATTATATTATCTAATCCAATTAGTATTCACTACCAAGAAGATCATATGGTTCAACCCGGTCCGTTTGGTTCTGACAGGAGGGTCCAAATGAGTTTATTTTCAATCAGATGGATCAACTCCATCTGACCTTCGCCACGTGTTTTTGTTAACATTCACAAAAGTGTTTTAGTAAAAACAAAAAATATATATATGAGGAGGAAAAGATCTGACCGTCCAGTATAGTGTTTGGGAGATTAAAAAATAGATGGCCAGATTCTTGCCAATTGTAGTGATTAGTGTGGTCAATCACTTAATCCAACGTGATCTTTGGCCAATAGTATGAGCCATAAAGTATACTTTAGTGAAAAATAAAGAATAAAAAATAAAAAGATTGGTCGGAATCATGGTTCGTAATCTTTGATTATCTTGTCTGAAAACCTATACTTATAGATATACTCGTATGGTATTAAAACGGTTTTAGTTATAATCATAATTGAATTAGGATTAACTGTAAATCGATCAGTATGAAACGTGGCGCATTAAGTTTAATTAAAAATAAAAAGTAAACTATTGGTCGGAAAATTCCAAATAATTTGGTACGGTTTTGATTTTGGAATGTAAAATTTAATTGGTTCGTTCTAGTTTTGGTTTTAGATTACAAATCATTGGTTTGAATTGAATTGAACCATACCCAATAAAATGTAACGTCTACAATCAAACCTAAACCGTACCAATAAACCCTTCGAGTGTGTTTGTTTAGTTGTGTCAAAAGGATTCCAAACTACCCTGTTGCTAGTTGCCCGAGCGGGGGCAAGGAGGTCTTTATCACCTTATTGTGTCTGGGGCACACAACAGTAGAATAATTATCACCTCCAATTCGCGGGCACCTCCAATTCCTCCAATTCCTCTAATAGAGGGAGTGGACCCCATCTTGGGCAATATTTTCGGGCAGTGGGTAGGATGGTCATTTCCGCCCCCATGCGAGGAATTGGAAGGGGCAACGAATTGGAAGGGATAACGATTCCACAAGAGTAGGTGTAGCTCGTAAGTAGAGGATCCGGATCCTTCAGCAGGTTATTCCATATAAAAGGGAACAATCCATGTTTAGATCAGATTCGTCCCAAAACCTAGAGACCTCGCTGGATTTTTATTTATTTTTGGGTAAAAAGATAAGGGGATAAACTCCAAACAAGAAAAGTCATGAGCTCGTCCTTACAATAGTTTCCAATCGGATGGGATGATCCCGAGAAAATAGAATATGAGTTTTAGAGGAAAGATACAATAGGGAGCAGATTGGAATTTGGCCCTAACCTCGAAGGTAATAGTGTCAAGGACTTGACAGAATGATACAGAATTCCTCATGGGAGGGTAAATGAAGGAATTTGATGCTAAAATTTGACATAAGGTTCATTCAGATCTTGACTTTCATGAAACGGTTGGAGTTCGGGGCGTCAACTAGTCGAGTCCGGTTGGTTTCGAGCAGGCCTAATCGGTCCCCACCTTTTTAAGGCCTGCACCATTTCTGTTCGTTTAGGTATTCAGGCCTCGTTGGCTAGGGCATGGACAAGTTTCCATTTGGTCGATTGTTTCCGGTCCATAATTGGGCTCAAGGTAATTGGGCTTATCGGGATCAAAATGGGCTTATTGACTAATTGGGCTAAGGTCTTTAAAATGATCGTAAACGGTCCTAAAAACTGACATTATTAGCATTCTGATTCAAGGGTTGTCAATGGCCAGAAAGCTCAATAACCAAACATTCAAGGATGGTCAAGAGGCGACAACCTCTCGTGCTCTGATACTATTTGATAGCCAAAATTGAAGGGAGGTATTGCAGCCGGAAGACACAGATCCAGAGAGTCAAACACACAAACACAAGGAGAAAGACATCGCAACAGGTTTAACGTGACTGTTCAAGGACACGGAAAAATTGCAACTCTTCAAGGATGCAACGTAACTTTCCAGGGTTACGGGGGAGAACACTTCAAGGTTCTCAAATACACAATGGAGTAAACTTTCATTAATCAATTCTTCACTACCCCTATGAGCAAAGCTCTTACATTTATAAAAAAAATAAATTCTAATTCTCAAAAACCAAGCAATTTATCCTACGGCTACGATTAAATCAGAAATTACATTATAAAAGAAAATAAATATCAAAATAAATCCTAATCTATGCTAGACTCATTTGGTTTTTTTTTTCTTTGGGGTAAAGGTCTAAGCTAAACTCATTAACAATTAAAAATATAAAATTAATAAAAACTAAATTAAGAAAAAGGTGGTTGTAAAAGTAATTCGGCCAAGGCTTGAATGCTTATCATTAAAATCTTTTTTTTTTTTTTTTTTTTAACCAAAAAAAAATGTTTATTTTTAAAATCTTCCAAGGTAGAAAGGATTTTCATAAATCGGTTATAATAGGTGTCCTTTAATGTGCTTCAATGTTGATCTCATTCCTTAAAAATAGGGAAGGAAGAAACTTATAAACCTTGGTGATTTTGTGTAGATTTTCTTCGAAATAAGCTTCCTAAAATATAGGAAAGAAGATAAATACTACAATTCCTCCCCCACGATAATGGGGCAGCTTGCAATCGATTGTGCTTAACAACTCTATCTTCACGTATGAGATGGTACCGTTGAGCTGACCTGATGGAATCCACAAAGTGGTTTCCAATTTTCCATGAGGTCGCTTGATCAGGGATGTGCGTGATGGTTTGAATCGTTATCCTCTCCTGTTACAGTACGGTGCTGTAACGCATCGTGCGACACTGCAAAAGTCATGTGGTACAGCAGACCCACATGATGCACATGGCCTCTGTAGGCACCGCACGATGCGTTACAACACCATACTGTAACAAGAGAGGATAAAAATTGGTGATGGTTCTCTTAGGTGTACCTGAGTCGACCTCAGTAGATGGGGGTCCAAGATATTGAAATAAATCTGAAACTTAGAGCCAACTAATTAACCGCATCTCATTCACTCGGTTCATTAATGTCACCCTCATGACATTAACAGCCCGCTTTGGTAACTCATTCCCCTATTAGAGAGAAGAAATTAGTTCATCTTGAAAAATTGGATTACCTTCTCTCTACCATACTTTTTTTTGGTAATTAAAGCTTCTCTCTACCATACTGTCTACCTTATTCTTGGAGTTTAGCATAAAAAAATTATAAATATCAATCAATTGGTAAACAGATCTAAGAGTAGAACAAATAAAAACAGACATCTCAGTTAGGGAAAAAGAACGTTAATATATCGTGTGGCTATTGTGCCTAGATACAGGGAGCGTGAAATGATCACCTTGCCTCATTGAAAGGCAAAAATCCCACACCCTGTTATTCTCGCGTGCATGCTTCCATTGGCTCTACTAGTTATAATATAACAAAAGTGAAAAATCTCGTGTACGATTATACACCATGCATGGTCACACACAAAACATGAGATGGAAACAAATGAGGGGTCCAAATAACCAAACCCCCCCCCCCCCCACCTCCTTTTTGACGAATGATTTGATTGCTATGAGTTGTAAATGAACCCCTTACCCTAAAACAAATGAAGAATACTCACTACCACCTCAAATGGTAAATAAATGAAGACATTATATGAAGATGAGATACTATATATTATTACATTGGTAATGATCCAAAGGAAGTCTTGATGGTAATGATCCCATCTTGGAGATCCACGCAGGCCTGTTGATGAATAGAATCCCCATCATGGCACTCAAAGCACGGAGAATATATGAAGATGAGATACTATATATTATTACATTGGTATGAGGAATGTAAATGCAAAACCTTAGAGAAGAATATTCACATAATATGCTAAGCAACAAAAAATGAGACTAAATGTACAATTCATGGTGAAATTTAGTTATGTCACAGGTGATTTTTTTGTCTTTTTGTTTTTTTTTTTTAAAAAAAAAACACATTGCACAACGAGATGACAAAGTGGCCAGTACCAAGGTTCGCCTGACACAACGAGATGACAGATTGGTTTGGTTGCCTGCTAGGGACGGCTGTTTTACCCTTGAGTCAGCTTGGCACGTGTTTCGCAGTGCGTGGGAGCGGGTGCCTTATGCTAGCTGGATTTGGAATGGGACACTCCCTTCAAAGATTGGTTTTTTCTCTTGGCAGGTTCTGTGTGGTTCTATAGCCACGGATGACTCGGTGATGCGTGCTGGTGTGCCCCTAGCGTCTAAATGCTGGTGCTGCAAACACCCTAAATGGAAAACGACATCCCATGTCCTTGTGTGTGGGGCGGTGGCAACTAAGGTGTGGATTTTCTTTGTGAAACTGTTAGACATTAATTTGATTCACACACAGGAAGTCTGGGCGAGAATGTCATATTGGCAGTCGTTGGGGTCTTTGAAAAATATGTTCTGCTTTCTTATCGGGATCGTCCCTTCATTCATAGTCTAGGAATTGTGGAAGGAAAGGAACAATAGGAGGCATGGGACTGGAGGGAGATCGGCGAACATGATCATTGCGAAGATTGCTAGATGGATCCAAGAGATCCTGTTTCCAAAATTCTCTTCTGCGGTTTCTAGTATGAGGGAGCAGTTGGCTCTATAGGTTTTGAAGATTTGAACCCCCCATCTCATCTGTAGGATCCCTCGTCAAGTGTACTGGAACCCCCCAATCCAAGGTGTCAAAGTGAATGTAGATGGTGCTAGTAAAGGCAACCCGGGATTGAGTGGAGGGGGTGGAATTGTTCGAAATCATGAGGGAAACATGGTGGTGCATGGTGTTTTCAAATTTCTATGGGCCGTGTACTAATACGGAAGCAGAAATGAGGGTGGTTTTGGATGGGCTCCGGGTTTGTGAGGCTAGGGGGTTTACTGGCTGCTATGTCAGCTCGGATTCCAAGACAACTGTGCAATTTATAACCTCGAGAACCTGTAAGGTGTGGTGCTATTGGTATTGGTTTGATGAGGTTATCCGCAGCTTGTGGATGCCTTAGGGGCGACTGTGGATTTTTCTTTTAGAGAAAGCAATCGTGCGGCAGATTTCCTTGCTAATAGGGCTTGCGAGATGAAAGGTAATAGTGAGTTTCACTCTGCTGGGAGCTCCCTACTGATCTTAGTAGGATTGTCAGAGAGGATAAGGCGGCACTGCCCGTGTTTAGGCTTTAGGAAGGTTGGTTTTTTCTTTGTAGGGGAAAGGGCTTTCATTTTTGTTTGAGTGAGAGTACTGCTGTGTACCTTTGGGTTTGGGGTAAGGCGGGCTATGTTCCCCCCATGTTCCTTTTTCTAAGTATTGATTTTTTAATAAAATCTTAGCGGCCTCCCCGGGTTCTAGATAATATTCGGGGTAAAAAATAAAATAAAATAAAATAAAATTTCAGTCCAAAATTAAGTTTTGGAGGGGGGGGAGGGAAGGACATTTTCTTTGGACTGCACAAATGCCTACCACATGGAATGTCAGATGAGACTGAAATTTGTATACACATATATAGGCTCCTACACATTTTAATTTTGCCAAGACACAAAGCTACAGCCTAGACATATAAGGTATTACTTAGGTTCCCAATATGATCTTTAAGAAGCATGCACTACTCAGATGTTAACCTTAGAACTTGAAGATTACATACATTGTCCAAGCAGCCTCCACAGCCTAACCATAATTTTCTTCACTCAAGTCTCACTGAAAAACCTCCTTTCATTTTAGAGGACATGTAAGATATGAAAAATGGATCGAAGCCTTTCTCCACCGATACCGTCGCATCACTCCAGCAACCATCCTCGGCATCTGCAAGAACATAAGCACACCGTTGACCCTGTTTGGAATACTGGGTATAAGGGTCCCTCCCAATGAACTTCCACTTCCTGAAGCTTCCTGCTTCTCCAGCCAATCTTTACCCCAGATGACCTCTGTCCTCCCCATTGCAAGGGTAAGCAATGTATGAAACTCTCATTCCATTCTTCACAACAGTCCAATCCGGTAGAGCATCATTGGTTGCCGCAAGCTTGCTGTTGGGACTGGTGGATACGAACGCATGCTCTACACATTGAGCTAACGCCTCTCTTATTGTTTGAATCTTTTTTCAAGCTTACAATTGCTCAACATAACTTGAGACATTCCTCGTCCTCCAATCGCTTATGATCATGCGGCCCATTTATAAAAATTGTTTTTACAATCTCTCTTCTTTTTCTATTGGGTAAATAGATTAATCTATTATGAATCCTAAATTACAAGAAATAGCAAAAGTCAGACAATGTTCACCTTGTCATACTACTCTTAGAGTAGAACCTGGCATCCTTGTAGAGGTAAATCCAATAGGGATATTAGAGAAGATATTTTTCCACCAAATCTTATCTCACCTACAGCTCATTCTATTACACATATACGTGGGATGCCTAATGTAGAAGAGCCCACGTATAGAAAGGAGTTAGCTAATGGAAATCAACGTGGTCGTAATGATAACCGTGGCCGAACCAATAGAGGCCGATCTGGTTATTTTCGTAACAACCATATGTCCGGTGGATCACCAGGTTCAGGTTATAATCATCATAATGGCCAACATAGTAATTTCTCATCTACTGATTCTGCAGCAGTTAATAACTCTACTGACCCAAGGCACTCGATTGTCGTCAAAGGTTCAATCACGCACACTATAATGGCTATGTGCCTTCACTATCGGCCAACACTGTTGAGTATCCAGCTGCTCCCTCCAACGAAAGCATGTGGTTCCGTAATTCTGGTGCTACGAATCATATAACGGCTGACTTGGAAAATCTTCAACTTTCTCACCCATACAAGGGTTCTGATCAAGTCCAGATCGGCAATGGAACATGTTTGTCTATTAAAAATACTGGTCATAGTTCTATTTCACATGCTTCATCACCATTATTGCTTCATGATGTGCTACATGTCCCTGCCATTACTAAAAACTTACTTTCTGTTTCTCAACTGACCAAGGACAATAATGTCATGTTTGAGTTCCATCCTGACGTTTGTTATGTGAAGGATCGGCGCACGGGGAGCTGCATTCTGCAGGGAAGCATTAAGGACGGACTTTATCAGTTAGTATTAAATAAGCCAGCTAATAATCGCTCTCCACAGGCTCTTCTTGGAGAACGGACTTCAATCACTCAATGGCATAATCGGTTAGGGCATCCTGCCCTCCGGACTATTCGTCGAATTATAAATAATTTTCTTCTTCCTGTTTCTTCTGAGCAAGGATACACCATTTGCAGTGCTTGTCAACAAGGCAAAGGACATAAATTGCCTTTTGATCGTTCAACTTCGGTCTCTTCTGGCCCACTTGATCTTATATTTTCTAATGTATGGGGACCTTCACCGATCCCATCTACTACAGGCCATCGATATTATGTTATTTTTCTTGATGATTATAACAAGTTTTTATGGTTGTATCCACTCATTTTAAAGTCTAAAGTGTTTGGTGTTTTTCAGAGATTTAAGTCACTCATTGAGAATTTATTTGATCGTAAAATAAAGAGATTTCATAGTGACTGGGGTGGGGAATACCGCTCGGTTTCCCGCTTTCTTGCTCAAGAAGGCATAGAACATCGTGTTACCTGCTCTCACACTCATGAACAAAATGGATCTGTTGAAAGGCGTCATCGACACATTGTCAAAACTGGTTTGGTGTTACTTGCTCATGCCTCTGTACCGTAACAGTTTTGGCCATATGCGTTTGATACAGTTGTGTTTCTAATTAACCATTTGCCAACACCGGTGATAAAAAATGTTTCTCCAATGTTTCGGCTCCGTGGGCTTCACCCAACTTATGACCATCTAAGAGTGTTTGGGTGTGCTTGCTTTCCACTTCTCAGGCCTTTTAATCAACACAAGCTGGATTACCGTTCTGCCCTTCATACTTTCATGGGGTACAGTTCACGCCACAGGGGATACATCTGTTATGACCAAGACTCAAAACGCATGCTTGTATCAAGACATGTCATCTTTGATGAGAATAGATTCCCTTTCAAAGAGGCACCAATTAATGGCCCATTAGTGGTTATCACCCAACCATCACTATTGGGGCCACCACCCATAGTAAATTGCCCCTTTGCAAACGTTCCTTATACCTCACCAGCTCCCTCCATTAGGCCTACACCCACTTTGGATTCCCTTCCACCTGCAGTAATCGTGGACTCCACTAGGCCTGCCCTCAACTTGGACACCAATCAACTGGTTGCACCCCCACCCTTACCACCCATTGAACTAGTTGTTGATCTCCCAGTTCATTCACCACCGGTATCTCGTCATCCAATGATTACCCGAAATCAAGATGGTACCTGGAGTCCAAAGGTTCTTCTTGACACTTCTACCCCTTGCCCTGCAAACCTACCAGAACCGACATCTTTTAGTACAGCTAATCGCTATCCTTAATGGCGCAAGGCCATGGACCTTGAGTTTAATGCTCTTGTATAGAATGGAACTTGGACTCTCGTTCCTCGCAACTCAACTATGAATATTGTGGGATGTAAATGGGTTTTCAGAATTAAGTGCATGGCTGATGGTACTCTAGATTGGTATAAGGCATGCCTTGTTGCGAAAGGGTTTAATCAACAAGAGGGTGTAGATTACACAGAGACATTCAGTCCGGTTGTCAAGCCTACCACAATTAGGTTGGTTTTATCTATTGCTTATCCTCACTCATGGCCTATTCGTCAACTTGACGTCCAAAATGCATTTCTCCACGGAATGCTAAATGAAGAAGTCTTCATGACACAACCACCAGGTTATCATGATTCCATTTACCCAAATCATGTTTGTAAGCTTCGCCGGTCTATCTATGGTTTGAAACAGGCGCCTCGCACATGGTTTGAGTGACTAAGCAACTTCTTACTTGAACAAGGGTTTGCCAGTTCCAAAACAGATACTTCCTTATTCATCTACCATACCCACACTGATATAATGTACATTCTAATTTATGTGGATGACATTATCATCACCGGGAATAGTGAGGCCACCCCTGCTACATTTACTGCAAAAATGGCATCTACGTTTGCAATCAAGGACCTTGGGCGCCTTCATTACTTCTTGGGTGTCAGTGTCATTACGACACCACGGGGACTCCTTCTCTCTCAACGCTAGTACATTCTTGATCTACTTACTCGGGCAAACATGGCAAAATGCAAACCGGTTTCTACACCAATGGCAGTTTCGACTCAACTTACTAAATTTTTTGGTTCCCCTATGGATGACCCCACTCTATATAGGAGCACGGTTGGTGCCCTTCAGTATGCTACCTTGACCCGTCCAGATATACAGTTTGTTGTTAATAAGGTCTGCCAGTTTATGCATCGTCCAACAATCGATCATTGGGCTGCTGTCAAGCGCATACTTCGATATCTTCAGTCAACTGTTGATCATGGTCTACTTTTTGAAAAACAGTCATCAATAAATATCTATGCCTTTTCCAATGCTGATTGAGCTGGTTGTCCGGATGATAGAAAGTCTGCTGGGGGTTTTGTAATCTTTCATGGCAATAATTTAATCTCTTGGAGTGCACGTAAGCAGGCTACTATTGCATGCTCTAGTACAGAAGCTGAATATCGGGCTATTGCCAATACAGCGGCAGAATTGAATTGGACACAGTCTCTCCTCAAAGAACTCCACATTTTTCTACCTTCGGCTCCAGTACTTTGGTGTGACAATGTGGGGGCCACATACCTAACTGCTAATCTTGTTTTCCATGCCCTCACGAAGCATGTAGAAATTCATTTTCACTTTGTCAGGGACAAAGTTGCTAAGGGTAATTTGGATGTTCGTTTCATCTCCACAAAGGATCAAGTGGCCGACATCTTTACAAAACCACTTCCACATCAGCGCTTTGCTACGTTAATGGGCAACCTCAAGGTGGTTCCTACCCCCTTGAGTTTGAGGGGGTGTATTAGAGAAGATATTTTTCCACCAAATCTTATCTCACCTACATCTCATTCCATTACACATATACATGGGATGCCTAATGTAGAAGAGCCCACGTATAGAAAGGAGTTAGCTAATGGAAATCATAATAAGGATCGTGATAAGGCTCCACCTCATCTTTCCTTGTATATTGGATTTGTTCCTCAATCAGTTCCACAATTAACTTAAACGATATCTCAAGAGTTATCGTTACATAGGGACTGTACTCAAGAGAAGATATAGTGAAAAACCTTACTGTGGACGTAGGTCTTAAGCACCGAACCACATTAAAATCTTGCTGTGTTCATCTCTTCTTCTTTTCATTATTCTCTACTATTGCTTCCTTAACAACCATTGACCCTGGTAGCTGACCAAGCCATGGTGACCCAGTGCAAAAGTGTAGCCTTATGAGTGATGATGCTGCCCATGCTGCTGTGACATGATACTATTAATGCATCTATAATATCAACATCCATGCATCCATCAGCATGCCCATCATACATCTCTCATGCATACCATCTTCATATTCATACCAAGCCATGCATCTCATTTGCACATTCATGTGATTTTCACTGATTCTGATCCAAGTTTTAAAACCATGTTCATTCAGAATTGATAAAAATGAATTTAGGTTGGGCTATAGTTAGCAAAAATGGGAACGAAAAAAAAAAATGGAGTCTAATGGTACAGGTTTCAAACGATAAAAAATTACAAATAGACGGCTAAAAAAAGGAAAAACAAATGGAACGGGTTTTAAACGTATATATTTCAAAAAATTTATAATAAAAAAAAAACAGCACTTCTCAAATAAATTAATGAATTTTTATTTAAAATATATGCTTCTAAAGTTCAAAATAATTGTAACATCCAAAATTAATCCATATATATTCCACAATCCATTGTAAGCTCCAAGACATGTGATCACCAAACTGTTCGTAAAGTATGTATGGACAGTCTTGTCATTTTATTGTTTGTCGAAAATGTCTTTGACACTATTTTAGGAATCCCATCCAACCACCAAAACCCATGGTTTAAGAAATTCTCTTTTCACCATAGATCAGCTGATCAGGTCAGTCCTGCTGCGCTTATGTGGATCAGTAGATGAACAAAGAGATCTGGGAAAGAAGAGAGGTTTGATGCCTTGCTTAACCTATAAGGTTATCCATGTTAGATTCGTATTTGGTAAATGAATAATAGAATAATGCCTGGATGGCATAATGAATAACTTTGCGGTCATTAATATCCATTATAGATTCTTATCAACTACAGAACTATTGAGGACCTCAATTTGTCTTCACCTGGTAAATTTGATACTATTTACCAACTGCTACTGGAAGTTTAGTAGTTAGCTTAAGGGATAAGAGAAACAACTGTTTGAATAAAGGCTTCCATAAACAAGGCAAGCTCTATATAAATGTTTCCTCTGCTTCTTGTAGGACTAATTGTCTCTATTCTATGTGACTGATCATCTTAAGTTACTACAAGATGCTTCATTATGTTGCATACCCTAAGTCTGTAAGTTCTGATCCCATGTCTCCTGAGAAGCTAAGAGTGTGGTTCAAACGGATTGACACCAATGGAGACAGTCAAATAAGCAAGAAGGAGCTTAAAGAAGCTCTATGCAGCCTTGGATTGCGGTTTAGGGGCTGGAGAGCTCGATATCCAATTGTCTATGTCGACATCGACCCTAATAGGTCCATCAATGGGGATAAGGAGCTGATGGAGCTCTTCAACTATGCCCAAAAGCGGTGGAGAATCACTTTTAGTTGATGTTAATTAAGTAAGGCTGTGTACATTATGAACCTCCCCAGACCCTACAATGGCGAGGGGGCCTCGTGCAGTGGATACGTTCTTTTTAAAATAGTTATAAAAAATAAGGGTGCTATTACGAGGTACAAGTAGAGATTTGGAACTAAACAGCTTTTATCACCAAAAAACAAAAAAAAAACCGAGCACTAAATAGCTTTCAATTCTTCAAATTAACAAAAGGGATCTTTGAACAAAGATGATCTCTCCTCGATCATGGAACAGTCTTCATCCTCTTGGAGGCAGGTAATTGGGATTCTTCCTTGTCAGGTAAGAACTTGTCATCATCAACAAGAGCATCATTTAAAAACTGAATAAACTCATTGTCTTCATCAGTGAAGAGTTTATTTCCTGGGGATTCAGAAGATTCAATAAGCATTAATGAAGAACAGTTCCAGCTCTCTGGTGCTGCTGTTGCCCATGACTGAATAAACTCATTGTCTTTTAACCACAACTCTTCGGAGCTCAACAAAGGTGAAACTGCTAATACTTGCTGGTCAGCTACTTGCTGCTGCTGCTGCTGCTCCTGCTGCTCATGTTGTTGTTGTTGGTTAGTTTCAACCGAAACTATGCCTTCATCATCTTGGTGTTGCTGCTCATGTTGTTGTTGCTGATGAATTCCCTCCTCCATTGTTTCCCATGACTGAATAAACTCATTGTCTTCATCAGTGAAGAGTTTATTTCCTGATTCAGAAGATTCAATAGACATTAATGAAGAACAGTTCCAGCTCTCTGGTGCTGCTGTTTCCCATGACTGAATAAACTCATTGTCTTTTAACCACAACTCTTCTGAGCTCATCAAAGGTGGAACTGCTACTACTTGCTGCTGCTGCTGCTCATGTTGTTGTTGGTTAGTTTCAAAGAAAACTATGGCTTCATCATCTTGCTGCTGCTGCTCATGCTGTTGTTGTAGCTGATGAATCTCCTCCTCCATTGTTTCCCATGACTGAAAAAACTCATTGTCTTCTAACCACAACTCTTCTGAGTTCATCAAAGGTGAAACTGCTACTACTTGCTGCCGCTGCTCATGTTGTTGTTGTTGTTCAGTTTCAACGAAAACCATGCCTTCATCATCTTGCTGCTGCTGCTGCTGCTGCTCATGTTGTTGTTGTTGGTTAGTTTCAAATGAAACTATGGCTTCATTATCTTGTTGATGCTGAGATAGGTTGTTTTGTTTTCCGGATTGGTGTGTAAGAATCTCCTCCTCCATTAATGTTGAACCATAAGTAGTAGTAGTATTGCAAGAACTACTTTTTCTTCCACTGTTGCTGATCCTACACAATGTCCACTCTTGAAACTCTTTCTTATTAGGGTTTTTAGGATCCACTAAGTTATATTCATGCATTATCCAACTTGTTTTAGACCCGCCATTTTGATGGGAACTGCAGGTTTTCTTACCTTCATCATCAGCTTCCTTGAGGACATAATAAACAAGACTTTTCTTCATACCTAACACATTTCCATGGTTATCCACCACTGGTTTCCCCGAAGAAGTTGATTTCCAAAAACCCATATCACCATTAATCCTCCGATTAGGTCTCCAACCATTTGCATTCTTTTTCGTCATTCGAACAAAAAAGTAAACAGCTCCATCTCTCTCCATTCTATAAGCAGCACCTTCAGTAGAAACCATAAGAAGCCATGGATGCTTGCTGTATACTTCACTACACTCGATCACCGCCGTTGAAGAGAACTGCTTATGAACATAATTAGGGTTGCCTGAACAACTCCAAACCTTCTTGGCTAAATATTCACAGATAAGCTCCTTTTCAGTTGGGTTGAACCTAAACCCAACTGGAATACTAATCTCTGAACTCTCAGACATCTTAATTAAAAATTTCTTCTTTCAATCTCCTCCTGTCTTTTTCTTAGATTAATTTTTTTTCTCAGCAAACTGGTCGGAAACCTATTCTTATTATATATTTGTATATTACGAGGTACAAGTAGAGATTTAGTTATAATAAATCATAATTGCATTAGGATTTAGTTAGTTAGTTAGTTACGTAGGATCTTGACGGCTGTAATAAGAGGAAGTACGAATTAGTTAGTTAGTTAGTTAGTTACGTAGGATCTTGGCATGGTGTGCTTTATAGTCAACACGTGTCCGGTAAAAGGATAACTGTGAGGTCGGAGATATAGCAGTGCCTTAATTAATATAAAATAAAAAGAACGCAGAAGGTTGTAGCACCCCGTCGCCTGATACGAGTCGCTCTGTAGTAAATTAATAATGATCTTTAATTAAATATCAAGGGAGATTATATTATCTAATCCAATTATTAATCACTACCAAGAAGATCATATGGTTCAACCCCGTCCGTTTGGTTCTGACAGGAGGGTCCAATTGAGTTTATTTTCAATCAGATGAATCAACTCCATCTGACCTTCGCCACGTGTCTTTATTAACGTTCACAAAAATGTTTTAGTAAAAACATAAAATATATATATGAGGAGGAAAAGATCTGACCGTCCAGTATAGTGTTTGGGAGATTAAAAAATAGATGGCCAGATTCTTGCCAATTGTAGTGATTAGCGTGGTTAATCACTTAATCCAACGTGATCTTTGGCCAATAGTATGAGCCATGAGGTATAATTTAGTGAAAAATAAAGAATAAAAAATAAAAAGATTGGTCGGAATCATGGTTCGTAATCTCAGATTGGATCATTATCGGTCGAGATCGATCCGATCCACCTATACAGATAAGGGTAAAAAGGTAAATAAATCATTTTTTTTCTTTTCTTTTTAAATAAAATAACAGGGGCAAAAGTTTCAAATTTACCCGAGTTTGAGCGATCCAGATCCGATCCAATCCAATGTGATCCGATTCAACTGATACTGAGATTACGAACCTTGGTCAGAACCGTCAGTAAAGGTGTCAATTTAGAACTAGATAGAAAAATTTTATCCAAAATTTCCAAATTGGCCATTTAAAATTAAATTAAATTGAACCAAATAATTAGGTTCGGTTTTGACTTTAAAATGTAAAATTTTATTTGGTACGATTTAGTTTTGGTTTTAGACCTAAAATCATTGGTTCGAATTGAATTGAACTATACCGAATGAAATGAAATATGTACGTACAATCTAACCTAAACCATACCAAACCCTTCCAGTGTATTTGTGGAGTTGTGTAAAAAGGATGGAAATGTACCAGAATTGACATTGTAGAGCAGTATCTTCATAATGTTGTAATTTCCTTCACAACTTAATTTGTTTTAACAGATTATTCCACATAAACCAAATCACTGAGGCCAAATACATAAATCGAATGAAACCGTAGAAACCAAATGAAAACGAAAATCATTTGAAAGTCTGAAAACTATTTCTGCTTTGATTTTTTACATATTTATCCTGAACCGATTCAAAATACCGGAAACGAGTGACACCGGCCAGTCAAGTTGGTGAATCAAGCTTCTTTTTTGGGGGCAATTACTATCACTATCCTACACTTAGCCTATATTTATTAAAACTACTCTACCTTAAACTTCTTTTCTGAAACTACCCTGCTTTTAAACTTTTACATCTCCTTCTACCCTCATATTTTTAAATACCCAGATTACCCTTCCTTTTCACCTAGTAACCAACTAATCTATTTAACCAACCATTCGTCTTCTATTTATACTATTTTTGTCATTAACATAGTAAAAAATGAAAGCACCCACCCGCTTCTTCTCTCTTCCGTTTTTTACTCCATTGCTTTTTTATTTCTTCAATTCTTCTATTTCATTAATATTTTTAGTAAAAATAAATAAAAAATACAGAAAAAAATATGGGAAAAAACCAGATAAATAATGAATCACATATCAATGCATTTTGAGTTTATGCCATTGAATAAGAGAAGGTAGTCGAAGAGTTGAGGGTTTCTTACAGTTTTAGAATATAAATTTACTATTTTACTCAACTATAATTCTAAGTGAACCGGCTTTATGGTTTTTCAAAAAAATGACTAAACTCGTCGAGTTTGTCATGACTCGGGTAAAAATACCGAGTCTTATTTGACTCAGATGATTCAGGACCCAGTCTTGTCATTTTTATCCTGACCTACTACACGACTCTTGATCAGGTTTACCAAAATTTTGACTTGACTCAGGTGACTCGCCCCCAATACCTAGTTTCTAAACTATGCTCTCAATCCCTTGTTTAATGAATTTTGTGTACTCTCAATCTTTTGTTTTATGTTTACCAAAAAAAAAGGGGATACATTAATAATGCCTTTCATGTTTAATAAAGTCATAAAAGTTGACTGTTATCCTGATGTCTGCACATGACTTCACCAATTCCAACAAATTTTTTGGCTTTGAGGCTACAAACTCTCTCCTAGACCTAGGCCAGCGTCCATCTAAACTAGCAGCCACCACCACCACATCAAGAAGCACTTCTTATTTAAATATTTAATTTATCGTTTGTAAAAAATACCCAACAAGAAATACTCTAGACCTTCAATCACGTAACTTGTATTAACACCTGTGTTTCTCTTTCTTTTGTTTTTCGTCTCATCCTTTTGTCATGTGCATGTAAATGCTGTTGCTATGATAGGAAAGCAAAATTAAAATGAATTACCAATCAATAAAAGGGTTTAAATGAAAACCAAAACTGAAGTGTTATAATGATAAACCAATTTTTTTAATGGTAGTTGCAGCATAATAAGTCTTTTTCCCTATTAATAGATCAACGAAAAATTTCATAGGCAAAAACTTCCATAAATCCCCACCTTCTGATAAGAGCAATATTTTCACTTTTCTTTTTTTTTTTTCTTTTTTTTTTTTTTGGATAGAAAGCAAAATATTTTCTGTTAATTTTCATTTCTAAACATGGATATCTTATGCAAATTTTTTTTCATTTTTTGTTTCTTATTGTCTTAACAGTTGATGAAAAGAAATTCAAATCTAGCAATGAGATGGTGGAGGAAACTAGGACTTTTCTATAAAGTGTCCTTATCTCTTATGAGACGTGTGAATGAGATGTTGAGGGTCGAGACCTTTGAATCGATACGTATTTCGACATTTGTTCAGTTCCAATGGATGGCCAGATTCTTGCCAAGTGTAATGATTAACGTGCATGGTTAATCCTAACCATTGCAAGAGAAGAAACTTCTTGGAATTTTGCGGAATTTCAACTTTAATCTTATATTTGTAACCGTCACAAACTACTAACTAAAATCTGTTAATCCAACGGGATCTTTGGCCGATGGCCCGATACTATAAGTATGAGGCATAGTTTAATTAAAAATAAAAAATAAAATATTAGTGGAAAAATTCCAAATAATTTGGTACGGTTTTGATTTTGGAATGTAAAATTTAATCGGTTCGTTCTAGTTTTGGTTTTAGATTAAAAATCATTGGTTTGAATTGAATTGAACCATACCCAATGAAATGTAACCTGTACAATCAAACCTAAACCATACCAATAAACCCTTCGAGTGTGTTTGTTTAGTTGTGTCAAAAGGATTCCAGGCTGCCCTACTGCCAGTTGCCCGAGCGGGGGTAAGGAGGTCTTTATCACTTTATTGTGTCTGGGGCACACAACAGTAAAATAATTATCACCTCCAATTCGTGGGCACCTCCAATTCCTCTAATAGAGGGAGTGGACCCCATCTTGTGCAGTGTTTTCGGGTAGTGGGTAGGATGGTCATTTCCACCCCCATGTGAGGAATTGGAGGAATTGGAGGGGGCAGCGAATTGGAAGGGATAACGATTCCTCAAGAGTAGGGGCAGCTCGGAAGTAGAGGATCCGGATCCTTCAACAGGTTATTCCACATAAAAGGGAACAATCCATGTTTAGATCAGATTCGTCCCAAAACCTAGAGACCTCAATGGAATTTTTTTTTTTGGGTAAAAAAATGAGATAAACTCCAAACAATAAGAAAAGTCATGAGCCCGTCCTTACAACAGTTTCCTGTCGGATGGGATTATCCCGAGAAAATAGAATATGGATTTTTAGAGGAAAGATACAATAGGGAGCAGATTGGAATTTGGCCCTAACCTCGAAGGGAATAGTGTCAAGGACTTGACAGAATGATAGGGAATTCCTCATGGGAGGGTAAATGAAGGAATTTGATGCTAAAATTTGACATAAGGTACATTCAGATCTTGACTTGTTCATGAAACGGTTGGAGTTAGGGGCGTCAACTGGTCGAGTCCGGTCGGTTTCGGGCAGGCCTAATTGGTCCCCACCTTTTTAAGGTCTGCACCATTTCTGTTCGTTTAGGCATTCAAGCCTCGTAGGCTAGGGCATGGACAAGTTTCCATTTGGTCGATTGTTTCCGGTCCATAATTGGGCTCAAGGTAATTGGGCTAATTAGGAACTAAATGGGCTTATTGACTAATTGGGCCATAAAAGGTCTTTAAAATGATCGTAAATGGTACTAAAAACTGACATTATTAGCATTCTGATTCAAGGGTCGTCAATGGCCGGAAAGCTCAATAACCAAGCATTCAAGGATGGTAAGGAGGCGACAACCTCCTGTGCTCTGATACTATTTGATAGCCAAAATTGAAGGGAAGTAATTAGGGTTGTAAATGGATCGGGTTCGGCTCAGATAGTGCTATATCCACATCCGCATCCGATTAGCTATCGGACGGATTCGGATAGTGCTAAACGGATCGGACACGGATACGGATTGGATATTTTATCCGTTTACATGTAAATATATCTTTTCGGATAGCTATAGCCTATCTGTATCCACATCGATTTAGCTTTCAGATGGATTCGAATAGTGCTAAACGGATACGGAAACGGATTTCAGCTATTCATTTACACCCCTAGAAGTAATGCAGCCGGTAGACACAAATCGGGAGAGTCAAACACACGAACACAAGGAGAAAGACATTGCAATGGGTTTAACGTGACTCTTCAAGGACACGGGAGAATTGCAACTCTTCAAGGATGCAACGTAACTTTCTAGAGTTACGGGGGAGAACACTTCAAGGTTCTAAAATACTCAATGGAGTAAACTTTCATTAATCAATTCTTCACTGCCCTTATGAGCAAAGCTCTTACATTTATAAGAAAAATAAATTGTAATTCTCCAAAAGCTAACAATCTATCCTACGACTACGATTAAATCAGAAATTACATTATAAAAGAAAGTAAATATCAAAATAAATCCTAATCTATGCTAGAGCCATGATAATTAAAAATATAAAATTAATAAAAACTAAATTAAGAAAGAGGTGGTTGTAGAAGTAATTCGGTCAAGGCTTGAATGCTTATCATTAAAATCTTCCAAGCTGGAAAGGATATTCATAAATCGGTTAAAATAGGTTATGGGGGAGAACACTTCAAGGTTCTAAAATACTCAATGGAGTAAACTTTCATTAATCAATTCTTCTCTACCCCTATGAGCAAATTTATAAGAAAAATAAATTATAATTCTCAAAAACCTAGCAATCTATCCTTGGCTACGATTAAATCAGAAATTACATTATAAAAGAAAATAAATATCAAAATAAATCCCAATCTATGCTAGACTCCTTGACAATTTAAAAATATAAAATTAATAAAAACTAAATTAAGAAAGAGGTAGTTGTAGAAGTAATTCGGCCAAGGCTTGAATGCTTATCATTAAAATCTTCCAAGGTGGAAAGGATCTTCATAAATCGGTTATAATAGGTGTCCTTTAATGTGCTTCAATGTTGACCTCATTCCTTAAAAATAAGGAAGGAAGAAACTTGCAAACCGTGAGTGATAACCTTAGTGATGTTGTGTAAATTTTCTTCAAAATAAGCTTCTTAAAATATAGGAAGGAAAATAAATACTACAATTCCTCCCCAACAGACAACTCTATCTTTCTTACAATAGTGGGGCGGCTTGCAATCGGTTGTGCTTAACAATACCTTCCAAAAATTATCCTTATGGCTGGTAGATGGTTGTTGATATGGCCTTGCCCAAGTAGGCCTGCATGAGGAAGAAAAACGTGGAACTTACCTCCATCGATAGGACCGAGGTTCGCCATCACTAGAAGTGCAAGTTTGGCCCTATCGGTCCAAACCTGCCCTAGCCCATCCTGAGCCCGAACAGGGCTTGGACTGAGATATTTGATCCTGAGGGCGGGTCAGGGTTGAAAATTTCTGGCCCTGAGTCAGGGTTAGGTCAGACTAGGGTTAAGGCCTTTGGCTAAGCTTGGCCCGACCACTATAAAATATTTATTTATATAATATATACATAATAAACTTGAAACGTCATCCACATTTTTTTATATAATATATTATATATGAAGACAATAAGTGATATAATACATTTTATTCTAGTGTTATTTGATGTAAAATTGATAATGTTCTCTCTGGCCCATTCAAGCCCATGCATTTCCTTCTCCCTCTTCATGATCAGCGCCAATCTGGGTCAACCTAGCCCAATCCTGAGGGTGGATCAGGGTTGGATTTTTCTGGCCCTGAGTCAAGGTCGGGTCGGGCCTGGGCCAACTAAGGGGACTTAGGGTTGGGCTAAGATTCTATAAAGCCTGACTCACGCCGACCCTTTTGCAGCCCTAGCCATCAGTGTCCAATCCTTTAGGATTTTCCATTTTATAGCGAAGATGCAACGGCGGCAACAAAAGAGCATCACAAACACTGGAGAGGGGCCTTCTAATTTTTCCTTATTGTCTCTCTACAATTCGCACACTTGATGAAAGGATGTAATGCGTCACTTGGTGAGTCTAGGGACCCCTTCCACCTTAAATCTCTCTTTAGCTAAGCTACCTACCATCAAGGTAGCTATCTTAAAGATGGTGTTGTCCGTATCCCCGCTTTCCTCTATGTTGACATGGCATAGGCCACATCAGCTTTCAGGAGGCTCCTCTTAGAATCCCCATTTCACTCTTTCTAATTTTCTTCTTTCCCTTGTATTTGTCAATAAAATAACTACACAATCACTTACTAGATGTAAAAAAATGGTTGGCTTTAATCTCACTTGTCCATAACGCTACTCATCTTATTGCACATTATAACAAATATATGTGTTTTTTTTTTTTTTTTGTAAGAAAATACATACGATTTCAAGCAAGGCATTTGTCGAAAGTGGCATGATAAAACCAATTAAAGATTTGTTCCTACATCTTTTTGATTAAGGGACGACTTAAGTTTTTGGCTGCAGGATTTGTTCATACCTCTCTTGCGATGGAACCTGACTTAGTTAGTATTCGCACAGGTCTGGATCATGCATCCTCGCTAGGGTTGAAGATAAAAGAAATTTGGTGCTCAAATTCAATGATACCTCAAGTTCTTCCATCTCCAACCACATCCACCTGGCCTTGGGAACTTATTAAGGACTTATTTTATATATCTACCAAGTATCCTGATATATGTATTATAAACAATGGTAACCGTTTTTGTATAGCCCTAGCTGTGAACTTAACGAAATATGGCCAAAATAAAAAGCCTGTGTATCATTTGGTTTCTTAGCAATATAATATTTTTTATCACCCAAAAAAAAAAAAAAAAAAAAACCAATTAAAGATCAATCACAAGTGATAGTTACAAAGAGATCATAAAGTTTATTGAAATGGGGGTGTGATATGACGTGATCTGGACCTGCTGCTCTGGGGTTGAACCATCCTGCAAAACAGCAAATTCGGGCTGAGGAGTGCCGGTTTGAGCCGGTGGAGTGAGCTTCGATGCCAAAGTTAGATCGTGCACACAGATAATCTCTAAGTTGTAAAAACCTGAGTTAATTCAATCCCCTTTACCTGAGTGATGCATGACTATTTATAGGTTCTATGTCTTGGACCGTCATAGGCTTTCCGTCGATGCCATACCGATACTTCGATCTAGCGGATGCATGGGTGGAGCTCTGCCTGTGTTGAGGAGGGTCATTCTAGATGCATGACCCTAGCTCACGCGGTCTACGTGACATGGGTGAAGCGATCCTGTCCTCATCGCGTGGGCTGGTCGATGGATATTTGAAGCTCGGGTCGGTCATGGTTATACCGATCTGATCTTCGTTCTCAATTCCGTATGGGTTGCCACGTTCTGCCGATCTACTTGGGTCAGATACTCCTAAGTTCAGGTCGGTCGAGCCGACCTGACCTGAATGGATGACACATGTCAGTACGTCAATGGTCAGGTAAGAGTGGTTATATCAAATGCCCCCACACGCTTAGTTCCGTAGTGATCTGAGCGAGTTTCGATGCAGCCAGTTTTCATCCTCTTTTTTTTTTTTTTGTGATCGGGTCGGACCGAGCCACGCTTCTATGGGGGTTTCCTACCTGACTTGCTCTCAGGCAGAGTGCCGCCGCCAAACTACGTGTCAGGACGTCTTGATTATGCTTCGGGTAACTGAAACGTCCCTCAATCGTGTCTGTCCGTTGCGTCGACTGTTGTCCGTTGGATCTCTGTTTCTTCAGGCTATAAATAGGAGAGCATTAGACTTTACTCTTTCATTCGTTGCTCGCTTTCGAAGGTCGTACTACTATCTTGGTCGGTTGCATTCCTTAAGCTCGGGTTGCTTCCTAGGTCGGTGCTTTTTCCTCTTGCTTCGAGAAGTATCTTCGATTGGGTCGGCCACAAGTAAGTTCTTCTTTTACTTATGGCTTATCGTGGTAGTGAGTATAGATTGCCTGAGGTGAGTGGTTCCATAAAGGGCTTTAGTCAGGGTTCCGACCCTGCGTCACCTAGTAGTCTGAATGCTGAAGACCTCCTCAGTTCGGGTTCTGATGACCTCGACAATGTTCGTCCTGATCGGGATATAGCAGTGGGGCCCGATCGTGAGATCCATAAACCACTAGTTGCCCGTCCCGATTTATGTATTTGGCCTCAGTGATTTGAGTTTTTCAAAAACTAGGGGGTGATCTGAGTTTCATTTGAAAACTAGGGGGTGACATGTAATTTACCCTTATTTGTTTTAGCAGGTTATTCCATATAAACCAAATCACCGAGGCCAAATACATAAAAATGAAAGCGAAACCAATTTGGATCGGTTTCAATTTGAAGGCCTGAAAATTATTTCGACTTTGATTTTTTACATATTTTATTCTGAACCGAACCAAAACAGAACCAAAATACCATAAACAAACGATTGATGGTCAAGTCGATCAATCAAGAGTTTTTTTTATTCAATGAAATTGTCTAAACTAGAATCAAACTGATTAAAACTGGAAAAGTCAAACCAATACCTTTTCAGTTCAATTCCTGGACCGATTATTAGAACTCTCTATAAGGTATATATCATAAAGTATGGGATCAATCCATGTTGGATCAGTTTCGTCCCAAAACTACAGACTTCACTGGATTTTTTTTGTTTTTACTTAAAAAAACCAAAAATAAAAAATAAGGAGATTTTTATTTTGGGTAAAAAAAAAAAGGAGATTAACTCCAAACAAAAAAAGTCATGAGTTTGTTCCTACAACAGTTTCCAGGCGGATGAGATTATCAAGAAAAAATATAATATGGGTGTTTCGAGGAAAGATACAATAGGGAGCAGATTGGAATTTGGCCCTAACCTTGAAGGTAATACTATCAAGGACTTGAGAGAATGATCGGAAATTCCTCATGGGAGCGTAAATGAAGGAATTTGATGTTGAAATGAAACGGTTGGAATTAGGGTTGTCAACTGGTGGAGTCCGGTCGGTTTCTGACAGGCTTAATCGGTCCCCACCAATTTAAGGCCCACACCATTTCTTTTTGTTTAGGTAATCACACCTCGTAGGCTAAGGCATGAACATGTTTCCATTTGGTCAGTTGTTTTTGGTCCATAATCGGGCTCAAGGTAATTGGGCTAATCAGGATCTAATGGGATTTTTGACAAATTGGACTATAAATGGTCTTTATTAGGATCATAAACGATCCTAAAAAACTCACATTGTTAGTGTTCTAATTCAAGGGCAGTCAATGGCCAGAAAACTCAATAAACAAGCATTCAAGGATGGTCAGGAGGCAACAACCTCTTATGCTGCTCTGATACTATTTGATAGCCAAAATTGAAGGGGTGGAAATTGCGGAACTTACCTCCCATGATTCTTACGTGCATGCTTCCATTGGCCTTATTAGTTATAATATAACAAAAGTGAAAATCTCGTGTATGGTTATACACCATGCACGATCACACACAAAACGTGAGATGGAGACAAATGAGGGGTCCAAATAACCAAAATCCCCCCTCCTTTTTGACGAATGATTCGATGTCCATGTGCAATCGTGCATGAACCCCTTCCCCTAAAACAATTGAAGAATACTCATCACCACCTCAAAAAGGTCGTACCCAGTGCACAAGGCTCCCGCTTTTAGCAGGGGCTGGGGAGGGTCAAATGTGAGCAGCCTTACTCTTGTTTCCAAAGAGGTTGTTTCCAGGACCCGTGACCAAGCATTCAGCAAGTGAGCAATTGACCAACGCACCAAGCACGACCTTCATCACCACCTCAAAATGATAAATAAATGAAGATGTTATAGGATAAATTATTTTCCAAGGGAGTCTTGATGATAATGATCCCATGTTGGAGATCCACGCAGCCCTCTTGATGAATAGAATCCTCATCATGGCACTAAAAGAATGGAGAATATAGGAAGATGAGGGATCTAAACAACTTGTTACTCCTTAGATATTATTAACGAATCTTTCTTTTTCCCTTTATCGAATCACCGAAATTTTTGCAATCCAATAAGAAGGCTTTCGCGGGCGAATATTTACTCTTTCAATATCTGTTTTATTCGTAGGGCCAGCCCACGACCTCTCAGAATAAATGAATTGGTTCGAGACTTGAGTCACCTTGGAGTCAGTCAAGCCACATACTCAACAACGTCTCTATCTGAACTTTGGAATCCCTAAATCGAAACACAAACTAATAACTTCAAACACTGGATCTGTAGATCTCCGTGTATTCCAAAATTCTAGTCTTCTTCAATCAGGGACTGGAAAAGACCAAATGATTCAATCCCAAACTATTACATTGGTGTGAGGAATGTAAATGCAAAATCTTAGAGAAGAGTATTCACATAATCTTCTAAGCAACAAGGATGAATCAGAGATCAAATTAAAAGAAAGGGAAAAAGATCTCTATTTGGTGGTGTTTCCTATGCCCTCTCACAAGAAAGTCAGTTAGCCTTTTCTTTCACATGATGTTGTGGTAATTCACTTACTTTGAAGAACCTAAATATGGTCGATCATTTTAACTTTCTACTTTGCCCACGTCTTAATTTTTCCAATTATATGAAATTGGCACTTGTATCGGTCACTATTGATACTGATATTAATACCAAAATTTATCACCGGACTCTATCCGTATCCGAATAATACAAGATCAAAAGTGTATTTTTTTTAAGGGAGAAAGTTCTCTGTCCGGGAGTGTGGCCTATGCTAGCACTCTCATGAGTCTTTTTGTCTCCTCCCCATTTGAAAAGACACCTCTACCCCCTTGTTTTGAGGAGGAGAGAGATAGACACATGGGAGTGCTGGCGTAGGCCACACTCCCGAACAGAAAACTAATTCCCTTTTTTTTATGTCTAAAATCTAAAGTTCATTATCGTTGTCTAGTATCAATATCATTTGCAGATACAATACCAATGACTAAATAAATGGAGACTTGATAGAACTTATAAGCACAAAATGGCTCCCATCTTCCATGACCAGAATGCATTGTTGAAGTTTATCGTCCGGGAAGCCAACGGCATAAAAGGTCTAATGGATTCCGGCATCTCAAATCAACAAGCTATACACAAACTAATAAGGCAATTTATCTCAATTCTCAAGGAGTTGAGCATGAACCCGTTTGTGATGTATGGGAACAGCTTGGAACCTTAACTGTGTAGCTACCAGATGAAGTTGGGGGGTTATATGTGAAGGTTGAAGATGAAGGACCTGCTGAAAAGGAAGGACAGTTAATAGAGATTCCATCAATTCGAAGAGCTCTTGTCCGTTAATATTGGGGATACGTTAAGATGTAAATTACCTTCCACAAGTGAGCAAAAGGAAAAACTACAAAAAATTAAGTTTGGGGGAAGGGAGGGAGGTCATTTTCTTTGGACTGCACAAATGTCTATCACATGGAATGTCAGATGAGGGCTGTAATTGTGGCAAAAGTAAATGACAAAGAAGAAGATACACATATAATTGGATTTGCCAAGGCACAAGGAACCCAGACATATAGGTATTATTTAGGTTTCTTGTGAGAATGTAAAGATCCCAATATGATCTTTAAGAAACACTACTCTGATGTTACCTTAGAACTTGAAGATTACATACATTGTCCAAGCAGCCTCCACAGCCTGACCATACTTCTTTCACTCAACCCTCACTAGTAAACCTCTTTTCATTTTGGACGACAAGTAAGATGTGAAATATGGATCAAAGCCTTTCTCCACCGATACCGTCGCATCACTCCAGCAACCATCCTCTGCATCTGCAAGAACACCATCTCCTTCCCTAAGCATACCCTTGGCCCTGCTTGGAACACTAAGTATGTATAAGGGTCCCTCCCCACGAACTTCCACTTTCTGCTTCTCCAGCCACCTCTCCATCCAGTCTTTACCCCAGATGGCCTTTGTCTTCCCCATTGGGTAAGGAATGTATGAAACTCCCATTCCTTTCTTCACAACAGTCCAATCTGGTAGAACATAATCGGCTGCCACAAACTTGCTGTCAATTGGGACTGGTAGGTAAAGACGTATGCTCTCCACATTGGGCCAACACATCTCTTACTATTTGAATCCCTTTTCATGCTTATAAGTATTCGGCAGACTTTGACCTCCAATCGCTTACGGTCATGCAACCCATTTATAAAATTGTAATTTTACCGTCTCTCTCTACCTTTTCTGTTGGGTAAGCAGATTAATCTACCATGGATCCTAAATTACGTGAAATAGCAAAGTCAAGCAATGTTCATCTTCTCAAATTATTCCTAGTCTGGCATCCTAGAAGAAGTAAATCCAATAGGGAACACTGCCCTTCATCTTGTTATCTTATTTGGAAAAAAAAAGCATTGTAGCAGAAATTTATGACCGATTTTCGCCACATGTAACCATTCAAAACTCATTTGGTGACACCCCATTGCATATTGCTACAAGGAATGGATCTCTCACCGTAGTTGAATATTTGATTGAGAAGATCTTGCAATCAAATATTCAACTACGGCGAGAGATCCATTCCTTGTAGCAATATGCAATGGGGTGTTACCGAATGAGTTTTGAACAGTGACATGAGGCGAAAATCAATCATAAATTTCTGCCACAATGCTTTTCTTTCCAATTAAGGTAACAAGATGAAGGGTTGTGTTCCCTATTGGATCTACTTCTTCTAGGATGTCAGATTTATACTTCAGGAATAGTTTAAGAAGATTAACATTATCTGACTTTGCTATATCACGTAATTTATGATCCATAATCTATTAATCTACTTACCAACAGAAAAAAGAGGGAAAGATAGTAACTTTTTTCTTTTTCTTTTTCTTTTTTTTATTTTTATTTTTATAAATGGACCACATGATCATAAGCGAGTAGAGGACAAAGAATGTCAAAAGCATGAAAAAAGATTCAAACAGTAAGAGAAGCATTGGCCCAATGTGGATCGAGCATGCAAACCCACCCAGGACCCCCTCAGTTTCTGCTTAATTACTTCATCTGTCCAATGGTTTAGATTGGCCACATCAATTAATTAATGGCACATATGACTATAATAAAGAAAAAGTTAATTCATGAGTATAATGAGTACTTACATCACAATATATAATTGACCATTGTTGTCGTTGGTGTCACAATTTTCTCTCTTGTCTTGAGAAGCTTGGTTGTCCTACTTCAAACAAAAAAGTCATGAAAAAAAAAATACGTCTAATATTGTTCAATATCCATGTATTAATTTCAGCTTTTAGATATAACTTCTATGCATTTTCAGTCTTAATAGAAAGATGTAGAAATAGCCTTTGAGTAATATACTTAATGGTTTAAATACATAAAAATTTTGTCTGTGAAAAAAAATATATCCATAGAAAATAAGACAAAATTTACAGCTCTTTTGAAATTGAGGGTCAATACCTAACATATGGTCAGCACTTTCCATTTTTGTAGATAAATTTACATGATTTTAGATTGGCAAAGGAAGTAAGTGAGAAATTAACAAGATAGAATTGGAAGGAACACCCCCCCCCCTATCCGCAAAGTGGGTTTAAGGTTGCATACATTATGACCCTCCCTCGACCCCTCAATGGCAGGAGCCTCTTACACTGGTACCTCCTTTTTTAGAACTGGAAGGAAACCATCTTTTAAAGGAATCTACTTTGAAGGGATTTTTTTTTTTTTTTTATCACCAATAGATAAAATAGGAAAACATTCATTTCATAAGAATCTACTTTGAAAGGATTGGCAAGGAAACCATCCTGAAAAGAGGGGAACTACCCCTGCCCTTGAAATAAAGAAATGCACAAGTGGAATGGTCCACTACGGAATCGCAAATTATATACCACTAGTTAGAACTTATACTCATCCAATGTACGAGTTAATGCTTTAAGTTCAATGTTCAAAAAATCAAGAACAAATCAGATTCCAAGGTTTACCCAAAAAAATAAATAATTCTTTCAAAACAAGAACAGATCACCTAATAGAAGCACCATACATCACAATGAAGATGATGCTGATAATACAGAAATAAATAAAATATGATTAAGAAACAGTAAGAGCAAACATCAAAGGTTAACACAAAGAAGAAACATTCCCAACATCAAATTGTGATTCCCTACCTCGGGCTTAAAGGACAAAATCTGTTCAAATCATTTCACAAGTTCTGGTGAAGATATCTTGTCAATCTAAGCTCCAATTACAGCAATGTGGACCTTAGCCTCTGAAAATATCCAACTCTTATTCATTAGGTCTCTACCAAATATGATTCCAAAGCACCAAAAAAAAAAAAAAAATGGATGATTCAACATAGAAATTCAATTTTTACCAGAGAGAGAGAGAGAGAGAACTCACCTGAGTCCCTGCAACACTACGGGGTGTAGGGATCCAGTCCAACAAAATCAAACTGCAAACCAAAAACCAAACAGAATATTCATTTAAAAGACAACCAGGAAATAAAAATTCGTGATCACTGATCAGAATCAAGAGAACACAAAAATCACAGAAACCCCAATTAGCAAAAAATTAATAGAAACACCTTGAACCTACAAAACAAGAAAAACCTAAATCATGATTAAGCCTAAAGACCAACTGAAAAGCATGACATTCAGCAAGACCAAAAAGTTAACCTTTTGAGATCATTCTCCACCATCAAAGCATTAAACCCAGAGAGAGAAGCAAGATGGATTAGATCTGTGAGAGCCCAGATGATGAAATTGCAGCTGTGTAGAGAGAGAAACTCACCAGCAACAGAGAGAAGCAAGGAGGATTGGATATGTGAGAACCCAAATCATGATATTGCAGCTCTGTTTGTCCTCTTACCTATGCTTGTTTCCTACGATTACAGATGCAAAGAAAGAGATAAGAAGAAGATGCTTGGAAGGGAGCGGAGGGGGAGGAGAAGTGCTACAGGAGCAGGAAAACCACTACACCCACCGAAGAAACAAAACCCAACCCAGAACAAAGAATGGAGGAAGTAATCTATCCCAAACAAAAGAATAAAAAAGAATTTTGGGGGCCATGGTCCAGATGGAGCGCGAGAGGAGAAGGGCAGGGGGGTTTTATTGTGTGAATTGCTGAGAAAAATTATCAGGAAAACCAGAGTATGGGCAGGTTTTAAAACTAGGAAAAGGTGATGGAGATCAGGCATTTGATCTGAAAACTCCTTTATCGATTCTTGAAACCATGGGGATAGGAGTTGCTCTCTCTCTCTCTCTGTGTTCCTTATTTTACCAAAAAAGGAAATGAAACTCTGTTTCTGAGGTGATAAAAAGTCACGAATAATGTTTTTTAAAACTCCAACTTTGCCAGAAAGGGAGGGTTCCAGCTCATGTTAAGGAAACATAGGTGGACCCCAAAAAATGCTGGATCATTTAAGGCTAATTAAATTTTACATCTAACGGCCATTACATGCTATATGAGAGGGCCAAGGTCCCGTGTCACCATCCCTGTTATAAATACAATAGAGATTGTGATTGATAACAAGATGACAGCTGCAAGCCACCATCCTTGAAGAATAGAATTCCTTTAAAGAGTTTATGGGTGATTGGGTAATGGAAAGTCAGTCTCTTCCCTTGTATGGGAATTGATTTCTGGTCCCCGGTTTTGCTGTTGTAGGGTATTAGGTAGGGGTATAAATGAATAGTGAAAATTCGTTTTTGTATCTGTATTTGTGTTTATATCTATTTAGCACAATTCAAATCCACTCAAAAGCTAAATGGTTGTGGCTTATATTTACATATAAATAGATAAAATATTCGATCTGTATCCGTGTTTGTATCTATTTAGCACTATCTAAATCCGTCCAAAAGCTAATCGGATGTGAATGCAGATATAGCATTATCCAAGCCAAATACTAGGTGGGTTTTATTTTACTTTTTTTCTTATAGAAAGGCGGGTATTATTAATATACCTTTTTTTGGGGTAAGGTGAGTTATGTCCCTCCCTTTGTTCTTATCCTAGATAATATTCGGGCTAAAAAATTATTCTATGCCTTTTCAACCCGTGAGGTCGACTCTATGAGAGGTAGCTTGCAAAAGTATCAAAACATAAATCGAACAGATCAAACTGGCCTGACCCAACCCAATCGAGCCTGATCTAAGTTGAACAGATGTCGTATCGGTTTGGCTTCAGTTTATGGGTTAGAGCACCATTCAGTTTCGGCTCAGTTCGAGCTAAACCGATGTGCCACCGATTGGCCCGACCGATAAGACCAAACCGAACCGAACACTGAAACCAACCCCCAAACCCAAAAAACCCTACGTAATCCCTACCCAAAACCAGTCTATATCCGATTTTCAAACCAAATTGAAATCGATACCACAAACCGAATTGAACCTGAGTCTAACCCGAATCGAAACCGAGCAGTCCTTATTGGTTCAGTTTCAGTTTCCCCGTAACTCACACCGAAACCTTAAAAAAAAAAAAAAACGAACCAAACCTCCTGATTGACACCTTAGTGGCTTGTATGCCTATTGGCTGTATTTGTATAGGAACTCGAATCCTATCCAGCACCCTGCTCGGGCTGCACGTGCAGCGCTCGACACAATGAGAAGTGAAAAGACCGCCTCACCCCTGCTCGAGCACCTTGCCCGAGCAGAGGTGAGGCGGTCTTTTCACGCTTCACTGTGTCCAGCGCTACACATGCAGCCTGGGCAGGGTGTTGGACAGGATCCTTTTGGTTTGTATAGTCCCTCTCCTCTTCTATACAATAAGTTGATATCAAAACTATAGGCGAAAAAAAAAGAAAAAGAAAAGAGATTATCACTATAATAAGGTGAATGAGATACACAATTTAATAACCATCATCATCATCCTGATCTCAGTTTTAATTTTAATTATATCTATCATAAACAAGAATGTTTAATCCTTAGGAACAAGACCAATACATTAATTAACAAAGTAAGAAATTGACCACTTGTAAAATAACTTAGGGGTGGTGTCTCCATTGGTATTAGAATACAAGCCATCAACCCTAGCACACCAAAAGCAAGTATCATTACATCTACCGCTATCTCTTGAAACCACATACACATCAAAATGACCATGAACATTGTTTCCCCACTGCAAATCACAGTAGAAGAGTGTAGTCTTCCAAATGCTTAGTTTAAAACACCAACTGAAGTTCTCGCCAATTCGAAGCCAATACTCACCCAAATCATTATCTTTGGATTGGCAATGACCATTCAAATTTATGCCATCGCCGAGGTCATTGATGATAGACACATGAAATTCTCTCATTTGGGGTGCCAAAAATATGTATAAATCTAGAATTTTTTTTGGTAGAACTTTATAAATCTAGATTTTGGTCAGGTATTGTGGCACATCATGGCTATTTTTCAACAAGGAAAATTTCACCAGCCATATCTTTGCAAAATCCATGATAATAAAGTGTGATTGATTCCCTTCCAAGAACTATAAGATTGTAAATCACCATAGATAAATTATCTTGATAGATTTCCATATTCAAATCAGAAGGATCATCTTGTGAAAATCTTCTATTATTAATTAAAAAAAAAAAAATTTATCTCTATCTGTCATTGAGAAGATAGAGCCTTGTACACCTTTCAGGATCATAGTTGCTCCTTATCTCAAGTCCATACATACATAGTGGAGCGGGCCATGGTTCCAAGTATAGCATCTTCATCAACCTCCGGAGCAAGACTACTAGTTGTTGTATTTTAAGGTTTGAAGATAAGTTTTGAAGATTCAAATTACCTCTTATTGTAAGTGTGTTGGATGAAGATTCAATGAGCACACCCAGGGTTCAGGAGCATGGACTATTGTCTGGTACCTCACAATGGTACCTTCTCACATAATAGGGTGGACTAGGGAAAACGGGAGTCTTTACCTAGATTATTAGGATCTAGGACCCGCTAATGATGTCCCTGCATTGAAGGAGGGGTGCTAAATTAACTCCAAACTCAATGATAGGTCTACCCCGGATCACTGGGTAAGTGTTAGTTACGTTTGGAGAAGGTGTTGGGCATCCCCAGAATGCCCTCCTGGAACCGGTCTTCCTAGACCATACATTTGTTTTATACGTGTTTATACAGTTATGTACCTAATTAATCTAATTTAAAAATATTTAGCTTATCTTAGGGGTGTCAACAAGTCGGGCTAGGAAGCTGGTTAAAATCTCAGCCCAACCCTAGGGTTTTTAAAGTCGGCCCAAGCCTAGCCCGGTCCAGCCAGGGCCTGACAAACCCTCAATCAAAGCCCAATCCTGTCAGGGTTTACCCTAGCCCGGCCCTACCCGACCCTGATTGGGGCGGGCTTGACTGGGTTGGCCCTGATTGACCCTAAATTGAAGGATAGCTGTGTGGGTTTGGCTGAAAAGGGTTAAGGCATTAAATGTTTGGTTGAGTAACATGTTAAATGGGAGATTAGTAATGGTTCTAATACTCTTTTCCGGCTTGATCCTTGGCATCCCCAAGGTATTTTAGTCAAAATATCCTTCATGGATCTAGTGGTCTAACAATTACTTTTGTTTCAAAGTTTATTGTGCATAATGATTGGTTGTGTATACTAGGTGTCATTCCGTTCTTATGGATAGTTGGGATTTATTTTAGGAAAAGTTTTATGGACACCCCTTGTAAGTATACAATATATCATAGACATCCTAAACTTTGGCAAAATATCACAAACATCCTTTATTTTATGATTTTATTTCTACTTAGTCCACTCCTGTGTAGTTAAGTCGTTGTTAATTCTTTTATAATGGTGAAATTACCCTTACCATGGCGTGAACTTCCCATAATACCCTGAAGGGTAAAACCCCAAATCACGAACACCACTCTCTTTCATCGTTTTCGTTTGGCACATCATATGAGTACCTAATCTGATCAAAGAGAGGGTTGAAGCTTGAGATGGGTAGTACTGGGTAGGGTAGATGACCAGATCGATGACGGGGGAGGAGCTGGAGCTTCTGCACTTCTTTAAATGATTCCGGTGTGAATATGGATGCAACTCCGTAGTGCCAAAGGGAATTTCCCTACCTAATCCCTACCCAAAACCAGTCTATATCCGGTTTTGCATACCAAACTGAACCAAATTGAAACCGATACCATAAACCAAATTGAACCTGAGTCCAACCCAAACCGAAACCGATTGAACAGTCCTTTTTGGTTCAGTTTCGGTTTCTTCGAAACTCACATTGAAACTCCTGATTGACACCCTTAGTATCTTGTAGGAAAATTATCCTCTCAGGTTCTCTGCCTAGTACAGTTCCCTAGTGCCTCTAATAAGAAGGGGGGTGGACCCACCTGGGCAGTGTATTTGGGTAAGGGATAAGGTGATCATTTCCGTTCCCCTTATGAGAGGAACCATACAAACTGTACAGTGCAAGGAACTTGAGAGGATAAAGATCCGTAGCTTGTATGCCTATTGCCTGTGTGTGTATATTCCCTCTTCTCTTCTATGCAATAAGTTAATATTAAAACTTAATAACCATTATTACCATCATCCTGATGGATCACAGTCTTATTTATAAGTCTTATCTATCATAAACAAGGATGTTTAATCCTTAAGAACAAGACTAATACATATTAATTAACAAAGTAAGGAACAAAGAAACTAGGTGGACCACTTGTAAAATATCTTAAAGCTGTCAGGGGTGTCAGCATGCAAGCCATCAACCTTCGCCCACCAAACGCAAGTTTCATAATCAACTCTTAACCAATCTCTTGAATACACAAACGCATCAAAATGAAGATGAAAATTGTGTCTCCATTCCAAATCGCAGTAGTAGACTGTACTCGATCTCATTCTTAATTTTAAAATCCCAACTGTACACCTTGTCAAATGGAAGCAGATGCTTACCCAAATCAGTATCATTGGATTGGCAATGAATATTCAGATTTAAGTCATTGCCGAGTTAATTGAGGATATCTACAGTGAATAACGACTCATCGGAGAGATCAGTCATGGCCACCATAAGAAGGACAAGTACTGAGAAAGTTTTGATCATCTTCATGTTGTTGATCGAGGTGATTAGCTATCTTGCTGTGCTTCCAATGTATATATATATATAGCACCACCAGTGGCATGCATCCCTAAAATAATGACCAAGACTCTCTCATTTTTTTGTGGAAATGATATTTTCTTTCTAATAAATTAGATTACGATTGCAAATCTCTCTGTACATGGTGACTTGATCATCGACAGCTGAATACCTTCTCATGCATTTACTATATATGGCTCATTTGGGTGGCAAAAATCTGTATAAATCTAGAATTTGATAGGTAAATTATCTTGATTCTTGATAGATTTCGATATTCAAATCCGAAGTATCATCTTGTGAAAATCTTCTATTATTAATAAAAATAAAAATAAAATTTATTTCTCTGTCTATCTTTTGAGAAGATAGAGCCTAATTGTACACCTTTTGATCAAGATACATAGCTTCTATATATTTTTCATCATCAAAACTATGTGGAGCGGGCCATGCGTGGTTCCAAATATAGCATATTCATTTTACCCAAAAAAATAAAATATAATATAATATATTCATGAACTTCATGAGCAAGATTACTAGTTGTATTTTAAGGTTTGAAGATAAGTTTTGAAGATTCAAATTAACTCTTATTGTAGGCATGTTGGATTATAAATCTGATCGGCACACCTAGGGTTGGGATCATGGACTACCGTCTGACACCTTGCAATGGTACCTTTTCACATCGCAATAGGGTAGACCATGAAAAAGGGGAGTCACCATCTAGATTCCGATCTAGGACCCGCAAAAGGTGCCCCTCCTTTGGAGGAGGGCCGCTAAATTAACTCCAAACTCAATGACAGGTCTACCCTAGATCATTGGGTAAGTGCAGTTACAATTGGGGAAGATGTTACACACTCCCAGAACTGGTCTTCCTAGACCATACATTTATTGTATACGCGTTTATATGTGTTATGCACCTAATTAATCTAATTTGAAAAGATTAAGCTTATCTTCGGGGTGTCAACGGGCCGGGTTGGGTTAGGCTTGTTAAAACCCCAGCAACCCTAGGGGTCTTAAAGTCGACCAAAGCCCAACCTGGTCCTGGCAGTGCCTAACAAACCCTCGACCCAAGCCCAACCTGCAAAGGTTTACCCTAGTTGATTAGGCTGGGCCTGATCGGGTTCCCCCTGATTTACCCTGAATTGAAGGTTAGTTGTGAATACTGAATACAATTTTTTTACCTCTTTTTATACATTGTAAATTATCTTGATTCTTGATAGATTTCCATATTCAAATCGGAAGTATCATCTTGTGAAAATCTTACTATTATTAATTAAAAAAATTATTTCTCTATCTATCTTTGAGAAGATAGAGCCTAATTGTACACCTTTCAATCAAGATCATAGTTGCTCCTTATCTCATATCCATACATACATAGCTTCTGTATATTTTCATCATCAAAACTATGTGAGCGGACCATGGTTCCAAAAATACACATACTGATGTCTACATATTTTCATACATCATGCATATCAGATAGTGCAATTTCACTACATTTGCATGTCATATTTGGTATTTTTTTACATTAAAATGGTCAAATGACCAAAATCCCCTTAGGGGATTAAAACACTAAGATGCAATCATATATACATGTGAAGTGGCAAACAAATTATAATCAACCTAAAACATGGAAGTGGACACATTAATTTTTCCCCATAATTTTTCTGATGTATATATATTGCATTTTAAAATGCAAAAGACTTAAATACCATTTTGAAGGGTAAAATGGCAAAATCACTTTGGCCGATTTTTTGAAGCATTCTTATCAAACCAAAGCCCAAATCTTCATGTTAGGACATACTCTATCACATTCATCCAAGAAACCAAGTCAAATTTGGATTTTTAAGCCTCCATTTGGGAAATTACTCAAATGCCCTTGAGGGAAAATATGTCATTACAAAAAAGATTTACATTCCGAATTTTTTCAGAAATAAAAAAATCTGTTTTAACACTCACTCAAAGAAAGACACTCTAAATGGCGCGTTCTACATATTAGGGGTATTTAGGAAATTTTAAAAAAATTATAGGAGACTAGTATAGGGGTGAGAGAGGATGCATTTGACAGAGGGTGTAAAGGGGTCCAGGGTATTTGTTTGAGATTTTTTCAACCAACCCTTGATCTCCAAATGAAGGTTTATTTATAGCCCAAGAAATGTTCGAGAAAAATGTCTCAAAGGCCTTGGGAGCATAGGCTTGAGATGGGAATGGGACGATGGCAGTTGTGGGGATGGCCAATGGGACGGTAGCGGGTGCATGCAAGTGTGACTGTGTGGGGCACGCACGTAAGCAGGAACATAGTTAGTAAGTTCGGGCACGACAATAATACGGGAACGGATAAGTACGGTAATTAATCGGTCCACACGGTAATAGTTCTTTTTTAAAAAGCCGGCGTAGTAAAATGTGTACGGCAATTAATTAGTACGTGTTTTTTTACGGTTGCTCTGAAATAGTACGGGAGCAAAAATACGGATTTATCCTAGTAAAAATTAAGGGGATAACTGCTTTTTTTGCAACTAAATTCTTCTCATGCATTCATGAACACTTAAAACCAATATGGCTTTCCAATTTGAAATCATTTCCCATTCTTTTGGATCTCTACATCTAATATTAATTAAGTTAATCAATTAATATGACATTTAATACGGTGATTAACACATAAATATATATTAATACGGCATTTAGGTTAGGTTTTAATTTTTTATTTTGTTTAATTAAATTAAAATACATAAATATATATTAATACAGCAATTAATACGGTAATTAATTCAGCGATTAATACAAATGCTTTTCAAATCGTGTACGGAATTAAGTCACCCCATAGAATACGGTAAGAGTCGGGAATTTGAATTATACGATCAGGTACGCCAATTAGTACAGTAATTAATACGCGAACTTACTAACTATGAGCAGGAATGGCCTGCCATGCCTGCGCCACACGCCTACCCTTTCAAAGCTAACACCAAAAAAATTAATATAAAATCAAATTAACAATTAAAAAAAAAAAAAAAAACTACCACCATAATCATTTTAAGTTTATTAATCAGAAAAATATATGTCAATTCCTTTGATAAATAAACCACAAAAATAACCACAAGAATCATCTTCCTTGACGAATTCTCAAGCCTACAACTTCAATAATCAAGACATTATTAAACATTCAAGGGAAAATATCTACCCTCTCCCCTCTAAGTTTGCCTAATATCAATCCAGTACCCAAGTTTTGAAAAATATCTACCCCCTCCCCTACTTTATAAAGATTATATCAACCGTACCCTAATCGTTAAAAATGACTATTAACTGATGACATGGACAGATCTAATTTATCTAAAACCCCAAATTACCCTTAAGTTATTTTAATTCCAATTTTACCCCTCCAATCCCAAAATCCCCTTTTTTATCGTTTTCACCCCCCCCCCCCCCCCCAAAAGGCAATTTTTATCGTTTCTTTTTCAAAATCAAATCCCATTTGATCATTTTTCCCCAAAAACCAAAGACCTACTTGCAACTAAAAAATGAAGAAATAAACAAGAGAAAGAAGACGTTCTACCAAAAAACAAAAAAAAAAACAAAGAAGACAGAACAACCGAACTGGCCCCACCTTCTTCTTGTCTCTAACTGCCTGTTCCGTTTCTTCTTCTTCCTCTGCTTCTCTGGTATCTTCTTCTCTGGCAGATCCTCTTCTTCTTCGAATTATTCTGGCAGCAGCGCCAACAGCAGCAGTAGCGCCAGCACCACCATCATAACAGCAATGGCAGCGACAGTAGCAGCGGCAGCGACAGCAGCAGTAAACGAATCTTCCCCAAATTTCACAGATTCACACGAGAACTAGGAAGACTTGAGAAGCTTTATTCTCTCATCTTTTTCACATTAATATTTTATTTACATTAATTAATATTTAATTACGAAAATTCATCTCCTTCAACACCTCCAAATACGAGTTTGGCCCACATATCACGGGCTCTCTCTCTCTTCGCCTCTATCTCTTCCCTCTTATCTATCTATCTATCCATTTCTTCTTATAAATAGAAGAACAGAGTTAGTTCTCCCAAATCGTTCTCTTGCTGGAACAAGAGAGAAGCCTGAGTTTCGAATTCGAAATTCACAAAACAAAAAATGGGAAGTACAATAGGAGCAAGGAGAAGGTTAGCGAAGGTGATGACCGTAGATGGCGAGACGGTTAAGTTTAACACGCCATTAAAAGTAGGGGAAGTAACGAAAGACTACCCAGGCCATATCCTCATAGAATCAGAAGCTGTGAAGCACTTCGGCATCAAAACAAAGCCTTTGGAACCACAACAAGAACTGAAGTCAAGGAAACTCTATTTCCTCTTGGAAAGAACAAAATTTCCTCAACAACAAGATAAGAATATTCTTCAGAGGAAAGTGAGGTCAGGGGTTCGGATGAGTGCAAAAGAGAGAATGGAAAGCCTCATGTTAACCCGACGGGCAACTTCAGATTTGTCGTCCGTGAAGGAAAGAAGTCTCGTGACCGACGCAGGCATGGTGAGGGTAAAATTAAGGTTACCCAAGTCGGAGTTGTCGAAGTTGATCGATGAAAGCCAAGATTCGTTTGATTTGCCTTTTAACTCTATATAAGGGTAATATAATCTTTTCATAATCAAGGGAGAAAGACAAATGTTTTCCATAGATATTAAAAAGGGTAATTTTGTCTTTCCACAGGTTTTTTTAACACTGTTATATGGTTAGGGTACGGTTGATATAATCTTTATAAAGTAGGAGAGGGGTTAGATATTTTTCAAAACTTAGGTACTGGATTGATATTAGGCAAACTTAGAGGGGAGGGGGTAGATATTTTCCCATTTAACAACATATCTAAGGCCATCGATAGTCAAGCTCAGGGTTGTGGTCATTAATATTGTTGGTGAAATGCAAACCATCCTTTCTCACATACCAATAACAAACATTAAGGCACCTACCACCATCTCTTATGGTTTGAAACACATCAAAAGTTCCATGAACGTTGTTCCCCCACTGGAATTCGCAGTAGAACCGTGTTGTCCCCCAGAAATTTACACGAAAATGCCAAGTGGTATTTTGGCCCTTGGAAAGCGTATGTATACCCAAATCATCGTTCTTGGATCTACAGTGAGTCATCAGATTCATTCCTTGATCCAAATCGTTGATGATGTAAACATGAAACTTTTGAAGGATAGCAGTAGCTTCACAAGACTTGCAGAAGAAGGCCATGGACACCACCACCATTAGAAGGAAAGAAAGAGAACTGATAGCCTTACTCTCCTTCATGGTGGTCATTTCTGATCTCTTACTACTTTTCCCTCTCCAACAATCACTTAAATAATAAAAAATCCATTAGGGTAGGTAGGGAAGATCTATTAATAAGCTCCCAATGCATGAGGATTCCGCTACTACAAGGTGTAAATAGTATGGAAGGTTACAAGATCTGCATCAAGCTTGTATGCGGCCTGGGGTTGAGCGACCAGCCACATGGAATCCATGTCGATCCAATGGTTGGTAGATGAGCTCAATTCAAAATTCAAAATTCAAAATTATCGCTCAAAATTTTAAAAATCGTCTATTAGATCAACATGAAATCTATGTGGCGGCTTGTGAGTTGAGTCTAGCACGATGGCTGCTCAACCCCAGACTGTAGATGAGCTCGATCCTAAACAACCTGAACATTAATTATAACAGAAAAACGCTTTACATAGAGTGTGTGTGTGTGTGTGGCACACTATCATTACCTATCACCATGGGCACGGAAGTAAACAGATCATTTACAATCAAATATTAGCTGTGGATTTTCCAAAGTTATGGTTGGTGAAAATTTTCCTTGTATGGTGGGGAGCCAAAAAAAAAATTAAAAAAAAAATCCTTTTGTAAATTTTATTATTCATGATAATTCCTGAAGGCTGTGTTAGCGATTTAGGTCAAGTGTTCTTTGCATACCAGCCCAAAACATGAAGAATATGAACATGGTTGAGAATTGAGATGATGAACCTTAAAATTTGATATACGTATATGAAATTTAAGGGTTTTTGAGGTAAGATTGTCTGACAAAGTCTTCGACGTACATGGTAAAAATGGGTAGGGATGTAAACAGATAGTTGAAAAATTAAATTTGATTCGCTTCCTATTTATTTTGGGGAAATAGATCTTGAGGATTGAGAGCAAATCATACCTCACGGGACAGGAAGGTCCGGATTACACAAATCAGGGATGTAAACGAATAGTCAAAAATCCAAATTCGATTTGCATCTGTATCTATTTTAGGAATATCCGTATCCGATTAGAAAATATTCGGATACAATCACATCACCATAGATAAATAATCTTCCTAAATGAGAAGTATCTTTATCTTTGTGAATATCGATCTTCTATTATAAATAGAAGTTATTCATCTCTCTTCATCTCTATGACAAGATATATCCTTGTACATATAATCAGATTATAGTTACCCTCATGTCCATGTTTTATTTCCATACACACATAGCTTCTATATATTTTCCATCATCAAGCACTACGTGTAAAAATCCTCTCCAGTGCGCATCGAACGGCTGGATGTTGGCATGCCAGCCTGCCCAGCTGTCCGATGCACACTGGACACACTGGAGTGTTGGAGAGGATTTGGGCTCATGTGGAGCGGGCCACCTTCCATATATAACATCTTCATCAACCTCATCAAGACTATTAGTGTAGCAAAGGTTCCTTTTTCTTCCTCTCATGGTATTCAATTGGAAGCTAATTCTTATGTTATTATCTCAAGTTGGTATTTTGTGGATATGGTATTTTTTTTATGGGGTGTTGTTCTCTGTATCGCAGCGCAGGCTGCGCCCAGGCACATAGGGGTGGGTGCAATGACCACCCTGCCCCCCTAAGTGGCAGGCCCATGTGTTTGGGCACAGTCTACACTGCGACACAGAGAACATTCTCCCTTTTTTTATAGCCATAAAATATGAAACTGTTTTTATAGCCATAAAATATGGGCCGGTCGTGGCACTCGGAGGGGTAACCTCGGCGGTCTACCGTTTTGCAGGTAGCCTTCTGCTGTGATTGAAGGCGGCTGAGCCGGCCAATATTTGAAGATAAAAGATAAAATCTTGAATTTTATATTACTTGGAGAATTTGAATTACACTCTTGATATACAGGACTCTTGAAGAAAGCTTGAAGATAACTATTCACTTACGGGTTTACTTGAAGGAAACTTGAAGCCTGAGATAAAGGCTTAAACTTGCAGTTACAGACTTGACGAACACTTGATGAAACTTAGTTACAGCTTGAAGAACACTTGATGAAATAAACTTGGAGTTACACTTGAAGAAATAAAATTAAAAATACTTGAAGTAACTTGGTGTAAGAACTTTGAAGAGCGAGCTAGCAGATCTTGCGGCTTTCTTTTTTCCTCTTCAGAGATTCTCCTGCTTCTCTATGGAGAAGAAGAGGGGTCTTATAGAGCTTTGGAGGCTTTGATCGCTTTACTTTTCCACCGAAAGCAAACCTTATCTTGAAGGCATCTTTGGTAGAGCGTAGAAGCAAGTGGGCGTGGGCCCGAGTCTTGACTTTGGAGGCGGGCGCGCAAAGCGATTTTGGTCCGTAGTGCTACAGTAAAAAGTCAATTTTACTATTCACCACTTTGTTGGTAGAACTTGGAATCTTTGAAAAAAGCTTCAAAAACCGCACCGAGGCATTCCACGTGTCGAAACACTGTTTTCCTCATTGGTTTGGTTTAGATGGTTCACTGTATTTGAATGGGCCCAGTGGTGGCTGGACTATCTAGGACCGAGATAGTGGCTGGGACACGACTTTTGATACAGACCACGTGTCATTTGCTTGAGCCATTTTTATGATGTCGTCATGGTGACGATTCTCCAATATCGGGTTTGGAGACTAACCCATGGGCTTAAAGGCCCACTCTTTTTGATGTTTGGCTTACGGACCTTACCGGTGGACCTTGTTGAAGAGAACAGCTTGGTGATGAGGTCCAGCCCATCATTTGGATCTAGGGCATATTGACCTTCATGGAGGTGGGGTCAATGGATCCAACACTTGAACCTGGTTTCTTCTTTTTCTTCTTCAGTGTCGAGGGCAGCCACGTGGGCCTCGATCTCAGCTTGTTTGGCTTTTAGCTTGAGGCGTCTCTATTCTTGGATTTGTCCGATCCTTCATGAGGGCCGCTTGAGTTTTGGCTTTTGTGAGGGATTGAGTAAGGGCCTCGGGGTACACCTTCTCGGATCACACTTGTCCCACCACTTGACTCAAGTTTCTTTGTAGAAAAGGGTAGAGCAATCGGGGCCTTCGGATTGTCCAATTGCATACTCCCAATAAACGATCCAAGCCGACGGCAATGGATGAAGAACCTCGGAGATCTGGTTGTTCAGGAATTTGTTCGGTGTCTTGGCAATAAATGCTTAAAGCATCGAACACTTGATCGGCAAAATGTCACTAATTGGCCCAAAGGCGGCCCACCAACGAGGGAACCAATTTGGAATTGGGCTGGAGAACTTGAAGTCGAAACAAAAGAACCAGGAATGTTGGTTCTTGCTATTTTGAAACAGGAAAGCATGGTGCCAAGCATCCATGTAGTCAAAATAGTGGTATTCCTGGGGCTGGTAGTTTTGAGAGAACCTCTTTGTAGAGAGGGGATGTGTACCCCAATCTTTTGAACTGATAATTTGTAAAATGGTTACTGAAGTATGGGTAACCAGACTAGGATCAATTTTGTCGAAATTTTGTTTGATACGTATAGAATCCGTATCAACTAGGATGAACTCATAGAATTCTTGACTTTTTGAACTATTTGGGGAATAGAAATCCCAACCTTGGAAAAAAGCCCTTCTTGCTACTTCCACAGGCGTGTTGCAGCCTTTAGTGAACTGGTCATCAAGGGCAAAAATGTCTTGATGGGCTTGTTTGAGGATATACTGACTCTTGGGTAAGTTTTGGGAAGAAACTGGTTTGGACACTGTTGTGGAGGAGCTTGGTCTAGAGAGTGTTGAGATGACCTTGTGTTAGGAACTATTTGAGTGGGTGACTAGCCACGACTTGGGTGAAGGGAACACTTTCAACTCTTGTTTTGGAAGGGGACATTTTGATTAGTTGATTTGAAGAAGTAGGTTTGGCATAGGAACCCTTTGATTTTATGCTTGGTTTGGGGGGCTCCTTTGGAGCCATGATAATAGAAACTGTTTTAGGACCCTGCAAGAATTCACGGGTCAAGAAATCAGGAATAGAATTCATTTCTCCTTTTATGTAAGTTATGTCAAAATCAAAACTCGATAAAAGGGCTTGCCATCTTGCAAAAATCTGTTTTGAAGCAATATTTTGAACATCATTTTTCAAAACTTGTTTTGCTGCACTGCAATCAACTCTTACTAAAAATTTCTTGTTTAGAAGATCGCTTTGAAATTTCCGGATGCAAAGAACTACTGAAAGGATTTCTTTTTAATGGTACTATAATTTTGTAAATTGGGTTCCAAACTCTGAAGCAAACTGGACTAATTGTTCTTTATCATCTTGGACTTGTTTAAGGATACCTCCGTACCCAAGTTCGAGGCATCGATCTCAACTATCTTGAAAAGTGCGAGGATCTGCAAGTTTTAGACAAGGGATTTCCTTGACTAATTTTTTAATATCTTGAACTGCTTTTGTATGGTTTGAAGTCCATGGGCTTGGTTTTTCTTGAGCCTAGAGTAAAGATCTTTACATAATTGGCTAATTTGAGGGATGAAATCTACGACGTAATTTAGGCTTCCTAGGAACCTCTGTAATTGTTTTTTGTCTAGGATTTGATCAGGGAATTTATCTGCAAAAGCTATAGATCTTTCTATAGGGATGACTTGGTTTTGGTAAATGTAATGCCCTAAGAATCTAACCTTGGTTTGGAATAACTCCATCTTTTAGGGAAAGAACTAAACCACTTTTTTTTCATGGTGTGGAAGAAACTCCTAAGATGTTTGAAGTGTTGTTCAATGGATTTGGAAAAGACTAGAACATCATCAATATAGACTATTATGAACTGGCCGTATGGGTTTAGGATGTCGTTCATAATGTTTTGGAATTCACTAGGGGCATTTTTTAAACCAAAGGGCATTACGTTCCATTCATAATGCCCAAATGGTGTGGTGAAAGCCGTTTTGTAACGGTCTTCTTTGTGGATTTGGATTTGCCAATATCCAGACTTGAGGTCAAACTTTGAGAAGATTGTGGCTTGGTAAAGTCTTTGAAGTAATTCTTTTTTATTTGGTATAGGATATCTAATCCATTGTAATGCTTCATTTAGAGGTTTGTAGTTTATGACAAGTCTGGGTGTTCCTCTTTCTATTTCAGCGTTCTTATTAACGTAGAAAGCCGCTACTCCAAGGTGACTTGCTTTTCTGATTAGATTTTTATTAAGGAGGTCTTGAATTTCTTTTTACAAACTTCTTGTAGTTCTTGGGTCATTTGAATAGGTCTGGCTTTTGTAGGGATATCCTTATCTGAAAAGCTTGGTTCATAGGGAAGATGAACAATGTGCCTATGTCTGTGCCAAAAGGCATCGGAAACTCAAGCGAGTTCCTTCTCAATTTGGGCCTTGGTATTAGAAATTTGTTTTTGAACCGTTCTTTCTTGGAGTTTTTGTTCAATAGTCCTATGGTTGACTTCTTGTTTTAGATATTGTAGATGTTTTTGTTTACTTTGAATTTGACTTATAGTTGTCCTTTCTGAAATGGCTCTTGTTTTGAGCAGTCTATTTCTTTTTTCGGCTTGTTCAAAGAACTGGAAATGGACTTGTTTACCTAGGATAGTTGTTGTAATTCCTTGATCCGAAACGTGAAAGGTTTTATGAGTTCTAGGAAAGGTTGTCCTAGAATAACTTCGGTGTTAAGGTCTTTTACTAATATGAAAACTTGTTTTAAGCAAACTCCTTGGTTGCGATGTGAGCGTCGATAATTTATAATTTACGTTTAGTCTTGAGCCATTTGCTCTGTTAATTTTGAGTTGTCTTTTCAAAATATTGGGTTGGGACTAACCCTTCTTGTATGCGATTCATTTGTGCTCCTGAGTCAACCAGGGCTATAGTGCTTGATCTTATGGGCTGATGATATGACAATAGTAATATTGACATACCACTTGTTGCATTTGACTTTGTTAATAATATCAACAAAATCTTCATTCTTGTTTGGTAAAGTTTGTATCTTGTTGTCTTCTTCTTCTTCTAATTCGATTTTTCTTTGAAACTTCTTTAAACTTGCTATATCTCTTTTATATTTTTATTTCAGTCTTTAGATCATTTGTAGTAGCTTCTAAACTGGCAATTTTAACTTGATCCGGATTTTGAGAAGAAGTAGGAGTTTTGTCAAACTTCTTATAAATATTCTTTATGTTATAAGGGGTTGCCTTGGTTTGGGGTTTTGTTGATGAGACCTGTTGTAAGAGTTCTTGGGCATGTTGGAGGTATAAAGTCTTGGTATGTTTATCTTTGATTTGATCAACAAAGTTGAGAAATTCTTCGGTTTGTTAAAGGTTTTAAGTCCTGAACTTGATTGTATCATGTTTATAGATTTTGATGATTCGAATCATCACAATTTTTGCGAGAAAACTCCTTGGCTACAATTACAAGGAGAAGCCTGTTCATCACTATCAACTTGTTTGACTCAATTTGGTTTAACTCATTTTCTTGGGTTTCTGTTTCACTCTCGGAATCTGTTTTGACCCAAATCGGCTAAGAGTTGGATTTTGGTATCATCGGGCATTATGAGTGAGTTGATCTTTTTGCTAGTCTACGATGTTTGGCTATGTGGCCTGGTTTACCACGATTGTAACAACCGAGTCTTGGTGTTTTGAGTTGGTCTTGATTTTTGGAAAGTTCTTTTGTAAGGTCTCTGTTTCTTTGGGCTAGATTTATTTTCTAAATTTTTATCTGGTTCTTTTCTTGTCTTGTACTTACTTGAATATCTATTTTTCTGTTATGCCTATGGCTTTTATGTTTCTTTTGAGCGGTGATTTTTGAATCGAAACCAAACTTCACAGAATCCCCTAATTCTTGTTTGTAGGATTTTGATTCTTTTCTAATTTGTTTTCTAAGTTTGATATCTGTACATAAGGCTAATCCTTCCTTGTGTACTAGGCTTATGAGATCACCATAGGTGAGGGTTTGATAGGGTATTTCCCCATTGTTTTCTTCTCTTAATTTTTGTTTGAGTTTTTCCGAAAATAAACTGGGTAACCCAGTAAGGAATTTTTCTTTCCAACAGGGGAGATTTGCATCTTCCCTAGTCAGGACCTTGGTCATGAATGTGTCTTTATACCATTTGAAATCGTGTAATTTTTTTACATTTGAGGTTTGATAATTGTTCAGAAGACCTATCCTTGAGTCTTGTGGGATCTCCTAAAAAATACTTGGTTATACTAAAAATTAGAGTGTTTACAGCATCTTCAACTGGTTGGTCTCCTATCATAATTGGTAGACCTTGTTCATTAGTTTGAATGGCATTTAGTATGGATTCTTTTTCAGTTGGGCTGAGAACATTATCCCACCAACCTTTAAGTTGACCTGTAAACCCAGAAATGATTATTTCTGCTATGGCTTGATCAGGTATGTTCTTGATCCGATGAGCATTGCTCACCATGGTCATTTCTTGGAGTTTGTTAGCCAGATTGTAATCTGACATACCATCTATGTTCCATTCATAGATGGTACCACTTTGGTAATTTGCCTGGGAAAATTCCCTTCTTTGTTCAATTTGAAGATCTGGGTATGTTGGTCTTGGATAATAGTTATTGTTCATGTAAGGGCTAGTAATAGCATTTACTTGTTCTTGCTCCTCTTCATCACTGGATGATTCAGAGGAAGCCATTTGTTGGATGTTTGCCACATTGGAAGCAGAGCTTCCTTGTGTTTCCTTTTGAGGTGTATCAGGGACAATCAAATTTTGCAATCTTGTGGAAATTTGGCTTACTAGATCTCTGTTTTCTTGAGTATTTAAGTTTTTTAAACTCTTGTTCGAAATCGTGAAAGGTTTGAACAGAGTTGTTGTTGTTGTTGAGGAAGTACTAGCTTGATTTAGAGACGTTGGTTCAATAGGAGTGTCTTTTTGAACTAAGTTCTCTATTCTAATTAGTTGACTTCCTATGGTTTGTAAATCTTGGTTTGTGTAATTTGTTTGTTCAATAATTTTCTTGGACCCATCGAAACACCTTCAATGGATCTAAAAGGTGTTGCCAAGATTTCTGTGTTGTTAATTTTTAATTTAACATTTGAACCAGGAGGGTGTATTGTCTCTATGGTCTTGTCATCAGCCAATTTCCAGGTGTGGTACACCTTCTTGCTGGCACTGATGTTTGAAAAGGGATAAGGAATGTTGTTATTACTTGTATAGATGTCTAAATATGTAAAGAACATAACATCTACTTTGATGGTTCTCATTTTGTCATACCAGAGGTTCTTGATTTCTTGTTGTTTTTCTTTCGAGAAGTAGCTAAAAAACCATTCTCTTTTTTCAGCGTTCCTGGGTGAATTGAAATCTATTCTGAGTTTGGGTTTGTCTATCTCATAGTCTTCTCTGTTATGACAAACTCTTGCTTCGTGTTGCATGTCGAGTTTGAGTTGGTGAAGTGGTTCATTTGAAGGAGAAGACTTGTTAGACTACTGTTCATAAATTCCTTGGGTGACATTACTTAATTTGAGTTTGTAATCCTAGAATATGTAAGGACCTTATTTGTTCTTGTAACCTTTGATTTTCTAAGTGGAGACTTGTTAGAGAAGTAGAGGTTGAAGCTCTACTTGGGACTTGGCTGAGTTTTCAAACTCTTCAGGATTTGGTTTTATTTGTTTATCTTTCCTCTGGAATGTTATAGTAACCATTCCGTCCGATCTTGGTTTATAGATTCAACGTCCTTTGTTGGGTTCAACAAGTGACTCGGGCAAGGTGCCTGGAGACACCATTTTGTCGGAAACTTAATGTCTTTCCAGACTCACTGTTTTAGGGTGAATCTGTTCTTGAATGGACAAAGTCCGTTTCTATGAACGTGGTTTGTCCTTTGATAGTTCTTCTTAGAGCCTTGGGTCTTAAAGTTCTCATGGCCTTGTCTTTGGATTCTATGGATTATAGCAATTGGTATAGAACCTTGTTTCATCTTGTAACCACTTGTAAGGATGTTAACTTTTAAGGTATCCGGAAGATTTGCATCATTTAAGGATAAGTTTATGTCTGGGTAACAATTGAAATAAACTGGGCCTTTGTGAAGACTTGTTTCTATCATCCCTAGAAGGGAATCATCAAATTGCAGGAACCTTTGATCCCTGAGAGCAAGCAGGAGGGCTACGTTGAGCCCTTCCCTGTGCAGGGGTTTGATGGCTACTTGTATAAGTCCTATATGGATATAATTAAAATCCTTTTTTAACTTGTTAAGATTTGAAGGGTCTAAGAGTTGGATCTCTTCCATATCTGGAGAGTAATTGATAGTTTGTTCTATGGTCTTGATAGTTTCAATGAAACTATACCATTCTTGTTTGTAAACTTCTTTGGTTGGGACCTTAGGTAAGGTCCAGTTTTGAAGGGACTGATCAAGGTCACTTGTTAGAACTTCATTACTAATTATTTGACTTGGCGAACTGAAGTCGCCGACTAGTCTCGAAGACATGGTTCTACTAAGTCTACTCATAGTTATCGGAACATATCCCCCTAACTAAGGTATACTTCCATCCACCAAAGGGTGAAGGAGATCTTAGTTGCTAATTAACCGCAAACTGGGTCTTACCTCTTGCCCAACGGCCCTAAAAGCCAACTAATACTCGCAACGCAACTCCCAGAGGACTGCCGGAAAGTAAAATAGAAAAGGAGAGAAGATCTTAGAACTAAGGGTAGCCTAAATAGAGTTAGGCTCTGATACCAGTAGCCTATATATATATATATATATATATATATATATATATATATATATATATATATATATATATATATATATATATATATATATATATATATATATATATATATGAAACTGTTTATCCAACGGTTGAAGGGTTGGCTGTATTTTAAATAATGACTGTGTAAGAAAATTGAACCTTTTTTATTTGAATATTACTTGTTGAATTTGTGTGTCCATTAAGTTCAATTTAATTGTTATATATTTATATTTTGCATGATATTATTTAGGCATTGTGAATCCTTCGATTTATATCTTAAATTGTTCACAGATAGGGGGAAATTGGGTATTATATTCGCATGGTTGTTGCATTGTATGTTATTAGGAATGATGATTCTAAACACAAGTTTCGAAAGATGCCGACAAGCTATATAATAGTGCACTGAATTTATGTTATATACTGATGAACAAAAGAGATGCTCGATATGAAATCCACTTCGTACCATATATTGGACTCAAACTTTGAGATCCAATGACATGAACTTATTTACATAGTATTTAAAAAATTATTAATTATTAATACTCTATAGTAAATTAGAGGGACTTAGTTGTAAGTATTCTACTTCCTTGGGGCTGAAGTGTTATATCTTCTTTAGTTATTCTTATGTGTTAGTATCTTTAGGGATAGGGTTCCCATGCTACAAATGTTGGGGAGGGGGGGAGGGAGGAATCTACATGCCACACCAACAGTTCTCCTGAAAGAGGAATAATTCATATGGGACCCATATATTCAACGTAGGTAAGAGAAAATTATTAGAAAAAAAATACATAAAAGGAAACTGCACTCTAACGTTGTGGGATAGTTTTTGGGATCAGGATCATCTCCAGGGAGCCCAGCACCCAGGGTGCTGCCAGGGGACATCAGCGGCTGAGCTGTGCCGCATACATCTCGGTGTACACCTAGGAATGTGTACAGCACAGCCCAATGGCTGGTAGCACCTTGGGCGTGCTAGGCTCTTTGGAAACGAGCTAAATTCTTTCTCTTATCCTTACGCATATGATGCCAGCTTTTAATAAATTAAGGACATACACCAATCATAGGGCTGGAGTCAGGAGGGAAGTGGGGTGTTTAATTTTCAAAGGGGGAGGTGAGAGGATGACACATGGTGAGTGCCTAACACCATGCCCAGCTTTTTCCTTTTGAAAGGGAAATTATTCTTTCTCACTTGGGCCTTCCCTCTTATCCTTCTTGTATCACACATCGCCAACCTTATAAAATTGGATCTGGCTTCTTTTCAGGGAGCCTAGCGGCTAGGGAGTGCCTAGGGGAGTATCCAAGGGCTGGGCTGTGCCATACACATCTCGGTGCACGCCCTATCAGCCATCGAGATGTGTCTAGCACAGCCCAAAGGTTGGATGCTCCCCTGGACAGTCCTGAGTGCTGGCTGGGCTCCATGGAGAGGAGCTTGATTCTACAAAAAAGACAAAAACCATGACCACCATAATTATTTTGAAGTTTTATTAATCAGAAAAATAGATGCCAATTCCTTGATAAAACCACAACAATAACCACAAGATTAATCATCTTCCTTAACAGATTCTCAAGCCTAAACAACTTCATTAATCAAGAAATAAACATCTATCCAATCACCAATAACATAACAACATATCTTAAGGCCAACGATAGTCAAGCTCAGGATCTGGGTCTTTAATATTATTGGTGAAATGCAAACCATCCGTTCTCACATACCAATAACAGATATTAAGGCACCTACCACCATCTCTTATGGTTTCAAACACATCAAAAGTTCCATGAACGTTGTTCCCCCACTGGAATTCGCAGTAGAACAGTGTTGTCCCCCAGAAATTTACATGAAAATCCCAAGTGAAATTTTGGCCTTTGGCAAGGGTATGCAAACCCAAATCATCATCCTTGGATCTACAATGAGTCATCAAATCCATTCCTTCATCCAAATCGTTGATGATGTATACATGAAATTTTTGAAGGATAGCAGTAGCTTCAGAAGACTTGTAGAAGAAGGCCATGGACACCACCACCATTAGAAGGCCAAAAAGAGAACTGGTAGCTTTAATCTTACTCATGGTGGTCGTTTTTGACCTCTTAGCTAGTCTTCCCTCTCCAATATTCACTTAAATAATAAAGAATCCATTAGAATAGGGAAGATCTTCTAATAAATTCCCATGATCATGCCCATATCAGAACTTCCTTTTTTTTTTGCATGAAGATTTAGTACGTTATTTTTTTTTTTTTTTTGGTATATGGAAGATTGCATTGTACATATTAACGTAACCACCTCAAACTCAAATTCAAATTTGAATTACAACGTCGTAATTCAAGTTTGAATTTGAATTTGAATTTGAGATGGTTACGTTAATAGTACATACTGTATGGAGTTCACCCTTTTCTATTTCTAAGCATACTTCACTTTTAGGGAACCCATTAGGGTTGTCTTTGATTGCATGGAGGTGAAGTGAAAGTGTCTCCGAGGCCAAACGGTAGTTGGTTCGTAGGGCTTAAATTGGGAAGGTAATTTGGGCTGCACTCATGTAAGTCTTCTTCATACATGATGTACGTAGAGGAGATATCAAATGAGTTATTGAGCCGGTTTGACCAGCAAGAGTTCACCTAGAGTGGTCAGAGGTATTAGGGAGAAATAGGGTGAATTATTTATCAACTCGAAGATTTTGACGAGCTCTTCAAGGGCATTGATGTATGTGTTTTTTGGCCGTTTGGGCACGTTTCAAAGTTTTGAAATTTGTATTTTGGTGCAATATTTTGAATTTTGAACTTTAAAGCATTTTTTTGAATTCCAAATCTTATTTAACCTACTATATAAGGTTTCTTTAGGGTTTGTAATCTTCAGCTTGAAATCTATTGAAATTTGACATTTTTGTCCTTATCTTCTACCTTGTGGATTTGAAGGTCATTTGTGCTAAAACGATATCTAGCTTACCTATCTTCTACTGCATCACTGTACTCATAATTAAGTTGGATTTGGATGTTTAGATCACATAATCTTTTTTAACCATGTTTGAAAATCGATTAGGAATTCACGATACTAAGTGTTAGGTGAAATTATTTTGAACGCTACATGGATATTTCGATAATATATGCCTGTGTAGGGTTTTGCTAGATATTTGTAGCGATATAGTTTTCTCTATAATCTGAGAGAGGTGTGACGATGAGCAATGAGTCATTAGATTCATTCCTTCTTCATTAGGTCTTATCTCGGATGATTTATCTATTATTTAGCTAAAAATGAAATAATGAACCTAAAAGGGCTACTTGTTCACTTACTGCGCTCAATGTGTCCACTTTAAGTCGGATGTGATCCGATCTGGATTTGATTAGTAGATGACTCAACCTTATCCGATCTGCTAATCTGTAGATAAGGATTTAAATATCTCATTCAAAACCAATTGATCTGAATATCTAACTATAATTTCAGAATCATTCTGTTTCTTAAAAAAGGTACACACAACTCTATAATATTAATTCTTACAAAAAAAATCTATAATATTAATAAGAAAATGAGGAGGGTTTTTTACAAGGGCAGTGTACGAAGGAATCTACACACTATAACCAATGATTTTTGGTAAAATAACTCAAGTCCTTTATCTCTCAACAATGTTACATATAATCCTATGAGAAAAAGGAGCCTCTCCGGATGTGTGCATGGCTCATGTGCCCAGACATAGGTCTCCGTGAAATGACCGTCTCAATCCCATGAAAGGCTGATTTCCGCCCTTGTTGATGTAGAGGCCTTTTCATTGTTTTTTGTAATTGTCTGGTTTTGCCTGGACGTAAAATAGTTTTTTTTTTTTTTTTCCTTATCAATATATTCTTTTCTGATCTTTAGCAAAAAAAAATATGCACAGGCCAAGTTCCCAGATGGAAAACTCTCCTCCTAATCCTATATATGGGAAAACGATTTGTAGAAGCCCCTGTAGGAACCTATTCTCACTATTCTTTTGCCATGTGGACATCGGATGTGGATATTGAGACCGTTGGATAGAGGTTATGATCTGCAGTTGCCATGTGTCAAATTTTAAATGCAGATTCAATAAATAATAATAAAAAAAAAAACCCCTCTCATGTATACCCATCCTCCCCTTGTATTTCAGTGCACACCTATGGTACGTAATACAGCCACTACTTACTGTACACTCTCGCATACCCATTGGATTTTCAGAACTTTGTTTTTGTTTGGGAAAAGGAAAGATATATTATATTAAAAAAAGAAAAAGATCTCTACTTGGTGGTGTTTCCTACGATCTCTCAGATATACCGTGAAATGACGTTTCTATCCCCGGATAGATATCGAGGGGTACTCCCCCATTGGCTTAAACGCTTGTGTAGAGACCATGCGTTCAAGTAGAGATCTCTTGCCCATTAAAAAATAAAGATATAGAAAGAATTTAAAGATAATTCAAAACTATGTTTTTCCCAAGTGGTGAACTTCAATAGGAATGAAACTAGAAATGTGAGCAAAAGATCTACGGGTGTTATGATTCTATCTGTCCCCCAAAAGATAAAAGAAAAAAAATGCGGAAGTTGTTGGCTTTTAAAGTGGGTACCTATAACTATGGTAAAGAGTTACTACCTGGAATGTGCAGGAAACGGGCCCCTCATTTACGATCCCTTGACAGCCCAACAATTGAGGAGCACTGGCGCCATCTTCTCTTATTTTCTTTCTTTCTTTTTTTTTGGGAAAAGATTCTCTTAGCCAGCAAACCAATGAAGAGTGATGTTCCAATTCTTATATAGGGGGTAAAGAAATCATTTCATGAGACAGAGAGAAAGAATCCTTTTGTGGTCTTTCAAAGAGGAAATTTATTCTCTCAAGTGCGGTGCACTGCACACTTGAGAATCCAACTGACCATCTAACACTTGAAAAGATAAAAAGATGCTTTTACGGTTGAATTCTTAAGTAGGGATGTAAACGGATCGGATTCGACTCGGATAGTGCTATATCCGCATCCGCATCTGATTAGTTTTCAGACGGATTCGAATAGTGTTAAACGGATATGGACACGGATACAGATCAGATATTTTATTCGTTTACATGTAAATATAGCTTTTCAGATAGCTATAGCCTATCCATATCCGCATCCGTTTAGCTTTCGGACGGATTCGGATAGTGCTAAACGGATACAGACGCGAATATCGAAATGGATTTCAGCTATTCATTTACACTCCTATTCTTAGGTCACCGATGCAACACACTTGAGAGGATGAAAATCCATTCAGAGAACCCCTCAATCATGGATTGTCACTAACTATAGAGATTATTCCTTCCAACTTCACTATATTACATTTAATGTACAAAATAAAACCAAAACTTTATTAGATATCAAACAAAACTATCATACATTTTGCAAGTACACCATAAGAGTACAATACAACTGTTTAATTAACTAAAAGTGATTCCCCATCGTTTTTGTGCATATTTGAAGAGCTCCATCAGCTCCTCATCCCCATTGATAGACCCATTACGATCGATATCGACATGGATGATTGCACGTCGAGCTCTCCATCCCCTAAACTGCAATCCAAGGCCGCGTAGAGCTTCTTCAAGCTCTTTCTTGCTTATTTGACCATCTCCATTGGTGTCAATCCGTTTGAACCAATCTCTTAGCTTCTCAGGAGACATGGGATCAGAACTCACAGACTTAGGATATATAACATAATGAGGCATCTTGTAGTAACTTAAGATCAGTCACAATATAGACAATTAGTCCTACAAGAGAAGAAGCGACATTTATAGAGAGCTTCAATTCCCTTTTTTTTATGGAAACCTTAATTTATTCGAACATATCTCTCTCAGCTCTCTCTTATTCCTTAAGCTAACTACTAAACTTCCAGTGGAAGTTGATAAACAATATCAAATCTACCAGGTCAAGACAAATTCAAATCAGTATTGAGATGGTCATTACCTTAACTTTAAGAGGGATAAACTTCAGGGTTAAGGAAGGCATCAAACCTTCTATTAACTACCTCTCTTTCTTTCTCAGGTCTTTGGTCATCTACTCTCCACTTGACCAGTTGGTCTTAAAGATCAAAGTTAATTTTTGTTGAATTATTGAGTATCTTTCTTAAAGGAGAAGAGCTTATGAGATGATCGTATATAATAACACTTAAAGCAAAGATTATCTATATAAAAAGGGATGAAGTTTTCTAGAATTTCTTAATCCCCTGCTATTTATGGGTAGATGGGACTCTTAAAATAGTGCTAGCTAAAGATATTTTAGACTTCGTACAACAAAAGGTCTAGGTTTTTTCGGTATTTATTTTAATTTGTTACTTTATTTGGAAACCTAGAAACAATTTTTGTTTTTCTTTAGTTAACCCCCCCCCATTTCATCCCTGGATGAATCATGATGAGGAGGTTATTTCTATCACTCATTTTTCTGGTTTACCTATTGTCGACTTTCCTGTTTTGTTATGCGTAGGATATGACTCCAGAGCATGGTTCGTGATCTCGGTATCGGTTGGATCGGATTGGATCAAGATCGGATAGATCGATACGGATCAGGTCGCCCAAACTCGTGCAAATATGACACTTTTGTCTCTATTTTCTTATTAAAAAGTTTTTTTTTTTTTTTATATTTTAACCCCTGTCCATACAGCTGGATCGGATCGGTATTGGGATTAGTTTCAGCCGATTCCGATCTGATCCGATACCTCAAACCATGCTCCAGAGACCTAGGATGTTCTGAATGGACATCTTACATTTTTTAGATGGCAAATTCGTTTTGATCACTGCAGGTTTAATTATCAATCATCATAATCTGGAGCCAAAACTTTTTGGGGTCGTTCAAGGGCTAGATTTTACTGAGAAGATAGGGCTGAAGGTGAAAGAAGTTTGGTGTTCCCACAAAATGTTGCCCGGAATTCTTCCAACTCCATCTCAATCCCCATGGCCATGGGAAGTTCTAACATATTTTTTGCAAATATCGGATAGGACCAGAGAAACCTTATATCGGCCTATTCAGAATGAATTTTTGTTAACTATGCTTAGGTTTTGGGCCCATAAAGCCTATGTGTCCAATGCTCCCTTTGTTTATAAACTTTGTAAAAATTTGTCATCATCTTAATATATTTTTATTTTTCTCATAAAAAAAAAGAGGAAATAATGACATGTCCGGATCACCTACCTGTATATATATGCTTCACATATGGTTTGGTGATGATATCCGTCTTTTTATTTTTTTGTTCTTCTTCTTTTGCATCCATAAATACCTCTCCATGCACTCTTAATGGCATTAATTGGGACATATATCACCTAAACGTGCGTGAAGTGTGCACATACGGGTATGTACTGATGTATTCAGCACTCCTCCAACCGTGGCGAGAGCTGGAGGATCCAACCCAGCAAAAACAGGGGTGTTTGGATAATTTCACAGGTGGGCCCCTATGAAATTACCAAAACACCCACTATTTTTGCTGGGCGGTTTCAATAATCAGAACCCAATAGCCTAATTCACATTCACCAACGTTTAAAAAATCTTTCTCCTAGAAATAGTCTGTCATGTATAACATGTAGGGATTATTCAAACCCACTTGCCTAGTGTGAATTGAGAAACCAATAATCTAATATAAAATTCTCAAGCAAATTTAACCAAACAAATAAGAGAAATAAAATTGCAAGAGAACAATCACACAATCAACACCAAGAATTTTTACGTGGAAAACTCTCTCATGTAGAGGGAAAAACCACAGGGCAAATCTTGCACCAATCCACTATGAGAAAAATAGGAGTACAATGGTTTCTCGTAGTTAGTAAGTTCGGGAATGACAAAAATACAAGAATTGATACGTACGACAATCAAATGGACTGTAAGTCAATAATACTTTTCAAAAATTCCGATACAATAAAACGCATAGGACAATGATACAGTACATGTTTAATATGCTTGCTCTGTAAAAATCAGGGAGCAAAAATACGAGCATATATACACTATATAATAGACATGTACACCTAAAAAACGCAATAATAACATGTATTGATGTACCCAAATTTATAGTTTGATTGGTTAACAAACCTAGATTCATTACAATCTTCATTGTAGAGCTTAGAATGACCCTTTGTAGACTAATATCTAAAGGTGATCTAAGCATTCGAAGGCTTCGTGATATCAACAAAGCTCTTTTACGTAAGTTAGCATGGAAGATTAAACATGGTGATTCTCAAACGTGTCATTTCTTCAAAGCAATATTTCTTCAGCCTAATGGTTCTTTCAAAAGATGCTACTGCTCATCCTCTATTTGGCCAGGATTAAAAAGAATTTGGTACTGTATCTCCTCGAAGGAGAGATGGATTATTGGGAAGAAGAATAAAATAAAATTTTGAAATGGCATTTGGTTGAACAATCAGTCTATTACTGATTCTTCAGGACTCCCTTCTTCTCTTTTTCGTTCGGATTAAAGTCTCAGACTTTATCATAAATAACCAATGGGCGTTTCCTAGTGCTTCTTCGGCATTATTGAATAGGATCTTTGCCAATGCTAGTTTAATCCAGATTCCTCTCTTTTTTGGTCTAAAACAAAGCCATTAGTTTTTTTTCCCCTTTTTATTCCATAAAACCATTAGCTTTATTAAAATGATTAAAATAGATGGTTGTCACTTTATAATATATATATATATATATATATATATATATATATATATATATATATATATATACTTGCCTAAAATTTGGGCCAATGGCAAGCCCATGACTTTCAAATTTGGTAATTTGATTTTCAGGATCAGACAGAACGTAGAATGGGTAACTATGTTGTACCATTCCAGATTACCAGAACATTAGAGAACAAGCTAACCCCATTGCCATGGGTATGAAATGTTGCATTGGGAGATGGGGTGACGCAACCTTGATGGAAATATCCGAATCATGATGTAAGGATATTAGTGAATTATCGTATATGATCGATCCGTATATGATCGAATCCGATCCGATGTTTACATCCCTACATTCAACACCTCCTTTACACCGTTGTTAATAGACACTATTCTCGTTTTTAAGTGTGAAATTGGGGCTGCAATAGGGTCGGGTTGGGCCGGGCTTTTCAAAAACCGAGCCCAACCCTGAGTCCCCTTAGCTGAGCCCAGGCCCAGTCTTGTCCTGACTCAAGGTCTAAAAACTTCAACCCAGGCCCAACCCTGTCGGGCTCAACCACAAGACAAAGATTGGTATGGCAAGTTGCCTATGTGCACGGAGAGATGAGATCTGTCAGAAAGGGTTACTTGTTCTCTTCCTTGTGCCTCTCTGTATTTATAAAGAATTCCTAGTAACCTATCAACCCCATCACAACAATTTATAGGGAAACAAAGAGATACAAATTTCTTTAATTGTAAATCTACCAATTTTCTTGGATGGGCTACGGCCCTCAAACCCCTTCATGGACCCCCAACTTGGCGTGGCCCAAGAAACAAAAATAACCTGCCTAGTCCATAGAATACAAGACATCAACTCTCAGCAATCTCTACCTTGGCTAGGATTCTATAAAGCTCCCATGAAGAGAGCTCCTTGATGCATGTCTTCATCCACGTGCCTCCATAAAGGTACGCAAACACGCATTGTCATTAAAGGGGTGTAACATTCACTCTCAACAGTGAGTAACATTAATCAAGTCCAACCAAATCTGGAACTTCTCCATAGTGACTGGTTTGGTGAAAATATCTATATGATTACCATTTGTATCGATTTCCTTCAAGTGAATACTTCCTTCTGACACAAGTTCTCATGAAACCTTACGTAAATGTGCTTTGTCCTTGCATGAAACATTTAATCCTTTTTCAAGATGAATGACACTCTGATTGTCATTATACAACGCCATACCTTCTTGCGACATACCCGACTCACGAACTAAACCAGTCTCATTTCAATGAGGAGGCACTGTAAACGCTCGGGTCTCGTGATGTCTTCACTAACTGCGTCACCAAGATCCTCCCTTGCATCATCACCTTGATCGCTCGGGAGTGGTCCCATCGCTGTAATGGCCATTGCCGCCATATACTTGGCCTATGTCGTGGTCAAGGCAACTATAGACTTAAGGCCCCTTCCATGTAGTCGACAAGGCAACTGTACCCAACTCAACTACCATCATGTATTTTGCCTTTGTTGTGGACAAGCCTCACTCTCCTTAAGATCGTAGTTGTCCCATATGACGCAAACAAAGTTCTTTACAAATCGACCTCCAAGATATAATAACCCAAATACCCTTTCCAATGTTGCAATTAGGGGTGCAAGTTTGGCCCTGTCGGCCCGAACCCACCTTGAGCCCGAACAGGGCCTGGGCTGAGATACTTGGCCCTGAAGGCGGGTCAGGGCTGGAAATTTTTGACCCTGAATCAGGGTCGGGTCAGGCCAGGGTTGAGGCCTTGGGCTAAGCCCGGCCTAGCCAGACCCTGTTTTCAGTTATACTATAAAATATATATTGATATACTACATATATTATAAACTTTCAATGTCACATATTCTGTTAGATAACATATTAGATATGAAGACAATAAGTGACAATATATTTTATTATAGTGTTATTTTATATACAATTGATAATTTTCTATCAAACCCAACCCAACTCAGTCCAGTTCATGCATCTTTCCCTTCCCCCACTCCATGATAAGGGCCAATCAGGGTCATCCCGGCCCAACCCTAAGGGCGGGTCAGGGTTGGATTTCCCAGGCCTCGAGACAGGGTCCGGTCGGGCCTAGGCCCAGCTAAGGGGACCTAGGGCTGGGCTAGGGTTTTAAAAACCTAGCCCAACCCAACCCTGTTCCACCCCTAGTTGCAATCAACTACTGGACCACATTAGGACTCTTAGAGCAGTGTAAAATAAAACAAGAAAATGAACTTCAATAAGATGGCAAAGGTACGAATTGGATAGACTTTTGTTTTGAGAGAACGTTTGGGATCAAGAATTAATAAATTCAAAATCATATCTCTTAATAACCAGAGGTCCCAGAGAGAGACAATCTTTGAAAATACAGTAAATACTTATCCATAGGTGTCCAAAAAAGGTGACTAATAGAGAAAAAACGACATAAAAAAGCTAGGTTGTCCAAAAGACGTACTTTATGGAGGAAAGACAGAGAAAATTAGTTGTTATACCTTCATCGGGTTCTGGGCCTCACCTGTGAAATGACCAGCCCATCCCTGGTTTTGGGAAAATTATCTCCTCCAGTTTTTTGCCCAGCCCAGTTCCTCTAATAGGGGGTGGTAGACCCCATTGGGGCAGAGTGTTTGGGCAAGGGTAGGGTGGTTATTCCAGTCCCCCTAGTTAGAGGAACTGGGGAACTAGGCCGGGCAGAGAACTGGAGGTGATAAAGATCCCATCAATTCTTGTTTAGCGGGTTTGGACCCTCCAACTCCCACAACGGCTGGAGGAGAGCCAGATCCCACCGGGACCATACTTTGCGTGAACCATAATAACTACACACCACTCCCAAAAATGTTTTAATCTTTGTTGAATAAAAGAGAACCATTAAATGCACTATATCGGCAGATCATTATCACCTACAATTCTGACACCCTCCAATTCCCTACAATCCCTCATATGGGAGTGAAATGACCACTTACCCACTGCCTTGGGAAGTGTGTCCAGGCAGTGGGTAAGTGGTCATTTCAGCTCCCATGTGAGGGATTGTAGGGGAATTGGAGGGTGTCAGAATTGTAGGAGATAAAAATTCCTATATCGGCCAACCAACATCTGAAGTTGATACAGAGAAATTTTTGTTTTATTGTGTGGTGGACTAGTGGGCATAGTTCTTAATCTCGGGTAGGTATCAACCATGGTTGATCTTGAGATTAGACGGATCTGGCAAGGATCATTCCTTGGATCGGTCAACTCGATTGGATCTGTCAATTTGATCCGATCCGATGCTTATAATTTTTTGGGTTTTTTAATTGATATTTTAAAAATTTTGATCGAATTTTTTATCGATCCATATCAATTTATAGTATTTTATTAATATTTTTGACCGATCCAAACACAATCCAGTAAAATCTGAATTTTGATCAATTTTGACCGATCCAAGCCAATTTTGATCCATTCGAATTGGTATCAGATCGATATCAAACATGACCGATCCCAACTAAGATACCTGGATTACGAACCTTGATGATGGGGTATTATCCTTATCCAAATATAGGAAAAAGGCCAAGTAAACATAACAATCATTGAGTTTCTCTTTGGATTGAAGCTCAAAATTGTGGTCAAGTGCCTAGCCCACTTGGTAGTTAGTGGTGCATAAAGGCCCATTGCTACTAGGAGGTCTTGAGCTCAAGACTCCTGGTTCACATCCTAATATCCTACCTCACCCCCTACCTATCAAAAAAAAAAACAACAGAAAAAGAAAAAAAAAGCTCGAAATTGCACATCATTTGTCTACATCTCTAAGGATTGTGTTCTCATTTGCACTGCTGTGTGTTCGGCAATAATTTACATGTGAAACATAAATATGCTCTGCAACCATACTTTGTGATTACCAAAAATGCCATCATATGGAGATGAATATGTATTATAAAATATCATATTTTGTAATTATAGTTATTTCATTTATTTTTTTAAGATAAAATGTACCAATGAAATGCTTGTTGGTCTTCTTCCATGGCATGGTCTGACCCATGTACCACTGTGTTTATTACAGATAGTGACAGACAAGAAAACCCTAATAATATAAAATACAACAACCCTCTTTTTTATTTTTGGTAAGACAGCAACCCTCTTTTGGGGCAGTTGGAATTATTGTTGGTTTCTAAGCTTTTGATATGTTTTATAGGAGAATCAGAAAAATAGTTTGGGGCAGAAGACAAAATGAGGGATTTGAAGAATCACAAGCTAGACCATGCATGTGATAATCAATGCATAATGGTGATAAATCAGAGTTCAGATCTGCTACTCACATGGGATGGGTGGGGACAGATTTGAACCCTCCATGGGGATGTGGGACCCATGCCCCCATGGAGGGGTTAGATGTGTCCCCACCCGTCCCCATGTGGGTAGCTCATCCGGATTCGATAAATCACAAACATTAATAGGGCGCACCCAGTGCACAAGGCTCCTGCCATTGCGGGGTCTGGGGAGGGTCATAATGTGCTTAGCCTTACCGTTTATTTTTTTTTTTTGGCAGAGAGACTGTTTCCAAACTCAAACCCGTGACCACTTGGTCACAATTGAAATTAATCAAATTATTATAGACCACACATGGACACGTTTATCTTCGATCATTGGTTACTAGTCCATAATCGAACAGAAACTAATCGGGTTATAATCGATGTTTAAATGGATTAATTAGCCTAATTGAACAAGGCTAATTGAACAATAAAGGGATATAAAGGATTGGTCAAGCTATAAAATGTACTAATCAGGTGGTCAAGTGCCTAGCGCAATTGGTAGCTAGTGGTCCGTAAAAGCCCATTGCTACCAGGAGGTCTTGAGTTCAAGCCTCCTAGTTCACATTCTACATCCTCCCCTACCTATAAAAAAAAAAAAGGTACTAATCAGGCTTTAAACTGGGTATGAAGGGGTAGATCAAGCTATAAACCATGCTAATTGGGCTATAAATGGCTGGTCTTGGTCGGGCATCCATCGGGCTGCAACCAAGCACCGTGAACATCCAAATAATAATTGGTCTAGGCTTGGCACTGTACCATTTACTTCCTGTCGATTTGATTTTGGGCTTTAAGTAGTCGGTTCCAGTTGGGCCTACCGGTGTGGTTAGCTTTTGACACCCCTACTTCGCATTGTGATCGCACCATTTAGCTATCGGGCCTCATAATCTAGGCATGGACCTATTTATAATCGGTCTGTCAGTTATTGGTCCATATTGGTCCATAATTAGGCAAATCGAGAATGACCGGAAAAAAATTAGTCTTTCTCTCTCTCTCTCTCTCTAGTGAAACTGATGTATCTCCCTTTGAATGATGGTTTCCGTACACTGGATTTTCATCCTCTCAAGTCTGGTGCACTACCCAGTGCTCCCTACTTAAGACTCCAACTCTAAAAACATGGGCAATGACGTACATAAGATAATTGTAGATATCAAATAAAACAAATAAGGGGAAAGTTTTCATACACGGTCGTGTAAACCGTGTATGTGAAAGGGTCTTGTTGCGTCAAGAAATCGTCGAGCGGTCCTGCGAGTGCCGTCACCTGCAAGTAGACCAAGGGGTCAACAGAGAGAACCGGTGTGGTTCCGGCCTAGGGCTCTCCGATGCCAAAGTTAGATCTCCTGAGCAAACAGATGAATAGTGATTATTCAGTATGAGTTTAGATGTCCCTCGATGGGGTTGTGTACCTTGCCTTTCATAGTAGTGTATGGCGGTGTGGAGAGTCCCAGTTTGATGGTGAGTGTGCCGTTGAGTGGATAAAGGCCCTGGGTCGCAGGGCTCTATCCTGATTGGCCATCTCCCCGGTGCTTGAATCCGTCTGGGTGCCTATTTCGTCGCTTAATATGTTTTTCTTGTTTTTAGGTGCCTAGGTATCCACTGTAAGCCTTATGTTACCATCGTGCTGGATATCAAACATCACTATTCATTGTTACATATGACAATAAGACCCATGAGTTTATTATTTCATCACAATCATAAAAACTAACTTTATTGTTTTGTCAGATACTAAGCAATGGAAGATACAAAAGTCCAGAACATAGAGTTGGAACTACAAATATGCAGTCGAGAGTCTCAATCCCTTTATTTCTTAGACCTGAACGGACATCCAAGATAATGCCACTGGAGCAAGTGGTTGAGAGGGATGGAGTGGCTCATTACAGAGAAGTCCTTTATGATGAGTACATGAAAAACAAATATGGGCGTGAAAATAACGGGAAGAAGCTAGGTAACAAGACTCGACTTCGCTAAGGTCACTATATCCTTGGAGCATCCAGTGCAATTTTCCTGTTCCCCCCCCCCCCCCCCATCTCTGGTCTTATGGAATGTAGTGTTTGTTGGGGTTGTTCCCCTTGTTTTTTTTATTTTTTTTGTTTGCTTGAATAATCTCTATGTAGTTTTGGTACAAGAACACTGAGTGTTGCCCTGGTTCTCTTTTGCTTTGATGTTGGTTGAGCTTTCACTCTTGTTTGTTTTCCTGTGATTTTCTCATTGCATCTTGATAGCATTCTCAATGCCTCGTCATGTTATATTGAGAAAATCTTTCTGACTTAATAAAGAATCTACCTCTATATGAGCTAGTGGATTTTAATCCTGCTTTTTTGTTTAGTGAGATTGTTATGTGCCTAATGGGATCCACTCTAGTGTATGAGTTCTAGATTGGGTCAGCCTAGTATGGGATAGGCTAAAGGACTTGATTTAATACATTCCATCAGTTTCAAAGCTTTTGACGTATCGATCAAATACCTAATATTTTGGTATCTTGCGCAGATCTTGGTGGAGAGAGAATTAAAAATAAATAAGAGAAAAGATGGGAGAGAATATAGAGATTTGCATCACTTACTTTTGGATTTTTTTTTAAAAATAAAAATTCATTCAAATAAAAGACATGGATTACAAAAGGTTTCAATACAAAATATCAAAAAACTCAAATATTAGTCTGCATCACTTAGTTTCGGATTTTCTTTTATGGTAAATAAAAGTTCATTCGGATAAAGGACTTGGGTCACCCCCAAGAAGGTAGGCTACATCCATGGCAGTTGGTAGCTCCTACTGATGACGATGCCGAAGGTGGGAGTTTCTAATATGTTGTGTTGTTGTAATCGTCTGGGTATGCCTAGACACTAATCTTTGTATTTCTTTTATCCATTTCTTAATACAATCTGTTCTAGTAAAAAAAAATGGTATATTTAAACTATTGGTAAATATAATTTATTTTTAATAACATTAATGAGGTTTTTTGTGAAACAGTTTTAAAGATAATTGTAGATATCAAATAAATTGAGAAGATTTCACATGGCCACAAATTAGCTTGTCTTTGTATCATCCAGCCCATTAGTTGTTGTGAGTCTGTCCATATTTCTATGGACTGTTATTTCATCTACAGTGTTCCGTGGACATCAAATCCCATTTTAAATCTTTGTCAAGATCATCCCAAGAAAAAATAACAACCTTTCTTTCTCCATCTTTATTTCAATAATTGAGGTTTGCCACTAATTGGACCCCACTTTGATGTTTTCTTTTTATTTAAAATTTTAAAATAAAAACAAAAAGAGAAAGAATGGTACTCAGTTAGGCAACACACTCCCCCTACACCCAGACACAAGGGTGTGCGTAATGACCGTGACATTTCTTGAAAAGTTGGAAATGATTAGAGGTGTGACAATCAATTCGCACACCCCTGTGCTGCGCCACCGGGTGGCGTTATCTTTCCTTAAAATAAATTATTTGCAAAATTTGGATTGGACCAATTTTATCAATGCATAATGGTAATTACCTGAAAAAGTACAAATTAGATTATATTCTCGATTCTATTAATAATATAACCTGCATCAACTCTCTCATGGGGCAGTTGGAATCTTTGTTCTTCCAAAACTTTTGATCTTTTTGTTCCAAAATAGCCATATTAAATATTAGTAGAACAAACAAAAAGATACCAGTAAAGACCCCTTTATACAAATTGAGACTCTTTCTCTATCCTTCACACTTAGTAGAACTTAGCACAAAATGGCTCCCATCTTCCCTGACCGGAATTCACTGTTGAACTTCATCGTCCGGGAAGGCAACGGCATAAAAGGTCTAGTGGATTCCGGCATCTCGAAAGTCCCCGATGAGTTCGTTCAACCTCCACATGAACGAATCAACAAACTAGACACAAACTTCACACACCATATACCCTCACCCATAGACCTGTATCAGCTTGATGGACCTAACCATGATCAAATCGTTGAGGTTCTCACAAAGGCTGCAGAGACTGTAGGGTTCTTTCAGGTTGTGAACCATGGTGTCTCAACCCAACTGCTTGAGAGTCTTAAGGACACGGCGCATCAATTCTTTAATCAACCACCGGAGAAGAAGGCAATTTATCTCCAGGAAGTGAACACAAACCCGTTTGTGAAATATATGAGCAGCTTTGCGCCGGAGAAGGAGGAGATGTTGGAATGGAGTGATCACTTGAACATGACTTATGTAGGTGATGCTGAAGCTCTTAAGTATTGGCCTGAAGAATGCAAGTAAGCTTCCTAACATATAATTTTCCAAAGTCATCCAACCCTTTTTTTCAAGGTTAATAATACAAGTTTGGGAGAGGGTTGGAAACACCACCGCTAGCTTTCCGGGTGTAGCGGCTGTGCCCAATCGAAAGGGTGGGATGGAGAGGGCATGGGGGATCATTTCCATAGGGGTGGGAGAGAGAGTTTTGAGTTCAAAAGTTTTTTTTGTCACCACCTAGGGAGAATGAATCTCTTCATCCCCAATGATTTGACATTATGATTGAAATCTTGAAAGGATATGGGGGTCATTTCATTTCTATAGGAGTGGGAGAGATAGTTTTGAGTCCTAAAGTTTTTGCGTCACCACCTAGGGAGAGTGGAGAGTGAAACTTTTCATCCATAGTGATTTACTCTATGATTGGACTCTTGAAACAGTAAATCTCATCATTCTCCTTCCTCCTTTTTGTCAAAGGTCCAAAATACCCTTCAGTTGAATTAGAAGATTAGATCCCTCGCCTGAGGAGATTCTCTGTTCACCATTGGTGAAGGAAAACTTTGTTTTTCTATCATGAGTTAATGAGTTAAACGAGTTATGAATCATGTCTCCAACTAAGTGTGCATTTCAGGCCAAATTTGGGGTCACCTATGAATCAAAATGAGTTGTGCATTTCGGACCAAATTTGGGGTCATCCTGAATGGCCGAAATGGCCACCCTATCTCACCTCATGTGTCTGGGCATAGCATGCGCCCTGTGCTCTCCCGAGCAGAGAACATCACTCCATATATTAAATACAAATTTGATTTGAAATCCCACTTTTGGGGTTGCCATCCCTAAGGCAAAGGACAAACAATTTGACTTGAAAATCCACCTTCGGCATGGCTATTAGAAGAAACTGCAATCCAAAACATCAAATTAAGACACATGGTGTGACTTTCGAAAACGATGCGTAGATCTTTCTTGGGAATCCAAGATGTTAGAATAAACACCAAACAAAACATGAACAAAAACGAAAACAGAGATTTAACGTGGTTTACACACCAATATGGTATACTACGTGTCCACTGGCGAAGCTGAATTCCAATCAAAGCCAAGATACAATATCAAAGTTGTTGTTGCTAATGTTTTAGTTTTAATTTTTTTCTGATAATCTATCAACATAAGCTCATAGCTGCTATCATGAAGTAACAAAAATTTTGTAGGGAAGTCACATTAGAATACCTGAAGACTTCAACCAAGATGGTGAGAAGGATATTAGAAGTCTTGCTTTTGAAGCTTGGTGTGACACTGGATGATCAAGCAGCTGATGCTTACATGGCTTCAAAGATGGTTGGAATGAACTTCTACCCAAAATGTCCAAATCCAGAGTTAACAGTTGGTACTGGTCGCCACTCAGATGCTGGTACCTTAACTGTGTTGCTACAAGATGAGGTTGGTGGGTTATATGTGAAAGTTGAAGATGATGAAGAAGCCCATGCCCAAAAAGAGGGACAGTGGATAGAGATTCCACCCATTCCAGGAGCTCTGGTTATTAATATTGGGGATACCTTACAGGTACGCAAAATAATATTAAACGGTAAATTACACGTCACTCCCTAGTTTTCAAACGAAACTCAGATCATCTCTTGATTTTTGAAAAAAACTCAAATCATTCCCTCTACAGCAACGGTATTAGTCTCTTGTTAGTTATTGGTGTGAAAGGACTATTTTACCTTTGTACTAAAACATTAGAATTAAATTTATAATACTACCCTTCCTTCATCTTCAACATTGGTCAAGGGTAGTTTAGGGATTTAAATTTATTTAACTGGTTGACATCATCACTAAACAGCATAAAACTAACGGTAGGGACTAATTTGTCATATTGGGGTCTAAACTAGGGGTGATTTGAGTTTTTTCAAAAATCAAGGGGTGATCTGAGTTTCGTTTGAAAACCAGAGGGTGACGTATAATTTACCCTAAATTAAAACTCCTTCAAATATGTTATCTCAACTCTCACTGATGAGCTTATCAACCTATTTGTTTAATTTCTTAGATACTGAGCAATGGAAGGTACAAAAGTGCAGAGCATAGAGTTCGAACTACAAATACGCAGTCAAGAGTGTCAATCCCTATATTTGTTAGACCTCAATTGACAGAGAAGATCAAGCCACTGCATGAAGTGGTAGAGAGAGATGGAGTAGCTCATTACAGAGAAGTCCTTTTTGAAGAGTACATGAAAAACAAATATGGGCAGGGTCATGTAGGGAAGAGGACTCTTGACTTTGCAAAGGTCACTCTATCCTGATCCATGACCCAATACGCCCCCCCCAAAAAAAAAAAAAACCTTTGGTGAGGGTCATTGAAGAATCTACATTTATGTGAGCTTGTGGATTGGATTGGTATTCCTTTGGTTACTACCACTGTATTATGTGTTGATCATAAATGTGAGAGTCTCTCATATGTTAATTGATAGTAATTTAGTTGTTCTTCTATGGAGGTGGATTAGCTCCACTATCAATATTCCTATTGCGAATGAGTTTCTTTCTTAAAAGCTTCTTAACTGGGCTAGGGTTGGAATATTAAGGCCCAAGGGTAAGGGCAAACCGGCCCTGGCCGAGGCCTCGAGCTAAGCCCAACCCGGCTTGAGCTTGTATATATAAAATATAAGTAAAAAAACACAAGGCTCGTCTAGCCTTACCGAGCCCTGAAATGACAAGAATAGGAGCTGTCAGGATGAATCAAGGCCAACCCGGCCCAACCCACCCAGCCCAATTAGGGTCAATCAGGGTCGGATGGGTTGGATTGAGCCCTGAAGGGTTGGGTCTGGCCTGCAATATGGGGTAGGCTGGGCTTTGGTTGAGCTAAGAGACCAAGGGTTACGCTGGGATTTTATAAATTCTTGCCAAGCCCGGACCAATTAAGGTCAATCAGGGTCGGATGGATTGGATTGAGCCCTATAGGATTGGGCCTGGGCTGTAATATCCCAGCCCGATCTAGGGGTAGGCTAGGCTTTGGTTGTTCTAAGAAACCTACGGATGGGCTGGGATTTTTAAAATCTGGCCCAGCCCTACACGGTTGCACCGCTTGTTTGAGCATAGGAGTCCTTGATGATCTTCCCCATGCAAGAGCCCACAACCAAAGCATGGAACTCATCAGCCATGGTTGCCCTCCATTTAGGATCCTTCGGAGATGAAGAGAAACATTTGGTCTCTGTTTCAATTTTGGAAGCTAAAGTTTTAAAGATAGAGATTAACAATAAAATGACCGATGGTCCATGGGGTTATGGGAGGAGGGGAAGCGGATGGGCAAAGAGATGGTGAAGTGGGTGATGAACAAGTAATATGCTCGGCATTAGATTCATTTCAATAGTAAGTTCTGATCGAGCTGGTGCAAGTGTTGGGTTTGCAAATTCTGGGTATGTGCCATTTGTCCTTAAATCCGAGCATTTGTACATTTCGTAAGAGGCAAGTATACCCAAGGAAAATCGACAAACCGGAACTTGAAGCTAATTTATTTGTGGGAGAGACGGTCAATGATGTTAGGAACTTAGGTCTCATCTTCAAAAGTTAAGTCGTTAAGGAGAGGTTGTCCAAGTACCTATTAACCCATCCACATCTTCTTTCATATCCGATGTGGGACTATTTTTCTGCTTTATGCGTGAATATCCCAACAAATGATGCAGCTGCAGTTGTGCGAGGTTGCAAGCAAAGGAACAAAGGTGTGGCGGCGGTTGCAAATGGGTTGCAACAAAGGGACGATCATAGTGGATTGTGGAGGTGGTGGTGGTGGTGATGGGTGGGTGTTTGGGGCACCTAAACACCGCCTTACAAGGGTAAAATTGGAAATAATTTTGGTTTAGAATAGAACCTGTTAATAAGGCACCCCAAACATCACTTTTCAAACTTAGAGTACCTCAAAGTTCTTTTTGTAAACTTTTATGGACTGTGTTTTCATCCATAGTTAGCAAAAACGGGAATGGCAAAAAACTGAGTCTTTCGGTATGAGTATTAAATGATAAAAAATAACAAACAAAAAAAAAAAGCAAAGAACGGTAAAAAATGGAAAACGAACGGTAAGAGTTTTAAACGTTTATATTTCAAAAAAACTGAACCAAAAAAAGGGCATTATTCTCATATAAATTGAGGAATTTTTATGTGAAATACATGCTTCTAATTTTGGTGTCCATGCATTGACCTTGAGTTGAAAGTGATATCATGAAAAATGTAACCCTTTGAGTCATCTTTACATGGTGAAAGAATCAGGTCGTTTAGAGTTCAGGAGCGAGGGATATGTCAGTTTAGTAAGTCATTGTTCAACATATCAAAGGTCTTAAAAAATGCTGAAAAAAACATAAACGTATTTTAAACATGTTTAAAACATGAATACTTGTCGTTTGCCATTTTTTCCTGTATGTTTGAAAAACATATGGCAAAACGAGTTTAAAACGATAAAAAATAAAAGTTTTAAATGTGTTTTTACTAACAAAGTTTTCATATGCAGTGCTCCTTGGATTCCATTTTTGATCTCTTTGACAAAACCACTTTTTAATCTTTGTCTAAATCATTCCAAGAATAAAATTACAACCTTTCTTTCTCCATTTTATTTCAACAAATTGGGTTTTGCCATTTGGACCCCACTTTGTGTTTTCTTTTATTTAATTTAAAATTTTAAAATAAAATAAATCATTGAAAAATTAAGGATTGGACCAATCACAAGCTATGCCTTGCATGTAATTATATCAATCCACCAACTCTCTGCCCTCTATTATAAGTGGAGACTTTTTCCATCCCTCACACTTAACTAGTAGAACTTGTAAGGATCAAAATGGCTCTCATCTTCCCCAACCGGAATTCTCTGTTGAACTTCATCGTCCGGGAAGGCAACGGCATAAAAGGTCTAGTGGATTCCGGCATCTCAAAGGTCCCCAATGCATTCGTGCAACCTTCACATGAACGAATCAAAAAACTAGACACAAACACTCCTTCTATACCTCCTCCACCCATAGATATGTACCAGCTTGATGGGCCTAACCATGATCAAATCGTTAAGGTTCTCATAGAGGCTACAGAGACTATTGGGCTCTTCCAAGTGGTGAATCATGGCGTCTCAACCCAACTGCTTGAGAATCTGAAAGACATGGCAGATCGGTTCTTTAATCGGCCACCAGAGAAGAAGGTAATTTATCGAAAGGGCGCGAGCACGAACCCGTTTGTGAAGTATTGGAGCAGCTTTGCGCCGGAGAAGGAAGAGGTGTTGGAATGGAGTGATCATTTGAATATGACTTATGTAGGTGATGCTGAAGCTCTCAAGTATTGGCCTGAAGAATGCAAGTAAGCTTCCTAATATAATATTTTCCAAACTCATTCAACCTCTTAATTTGCATGTCTAGGTTAATAATACAAGATTGGATTTCATGCAATCTCACAAATCATATCTCCAACTAGGGGCTTTGAGATGGTAGGAGTTTGCATGGTTATAGTCTTGTCAGTTTGCTTAGGTCCTTGATGTCGATCGATCTTCATATACTCGAGGAGTTATATCTCCATTTAGTGCCTTAGGGTTTTGTGTTGGACCCTCCAATAAGGTGTACAGGTCATGATGAATTTTGGCACAGCTTTGTATAAAAATGAGCCGGACTCAATTTGGTTAAAAAAACCACCTGGTTCAAAATTGAACCTAAATAGGTCGAATTACATATCAAAACAAAGCTCTTAACGAGCTCTTCAAGGGTCAGATATAGAATCCTCTCTCTCTCTCTCTCTCTCTCTCTCTCTCTCTCTCTCTCTCTCACATCTCTCAAAGAGATAACAGTATTATATAAGAAAACCCTAACCCCAGAAAGTACATAAATGCCCTCGTCTTGAAAACTATTTGGTTCAGACCTGAACCAAAATAGCTCGAAATACATATCAAAACGAAGTTTGAATTTCCCATTCAAAACAACATTATGAGAGAATCTAATATGATTTTCTCTTAATTAGTGCAATTTGTTTTCAATTGCAACCTCCATTAGTATTAACAATTTTTTTTAGGGAATTCCTTGAATAAAGGTGCAAAGACTGACATCCAAACACAACTCTAGCTCAATTTCTAACCAATTTTTTTTTTTGGGTTTTTGATAATCTTTCAACATAAGCTCATAGGTATCATGAAATTTAAAAAAACAAAAAAATTTGTAGGGAATTCACACTAGAATACCTGAAGACTTCAACCAAGATGGTGAGAAGGATATTAGAAGTCTTGCTTTCGAAGCTTGGTGTGACACTGGATGATCAAGCAGGTGATGCTTACATGGCTGCAAAGATGGTTGGAATGAACTTCTACCCAAAATGTCCAAATCCAGAGTTAACAGTTGGTACTGGTCGCCACTCAGATGCTGGTACCTTAACTGTGTTACTGCAAGATGAGGTTGGTGGGTTATATGTGAAAGTTGAAGATGATGAAGAAGGCCATGCCCAAAAGGCGGGACAGTGGATAGAGATTCCACCAATTCCAGGAGCTCTGGTTATTAATATTGGAGATACCTTACAGGTACACAAAATAATAAATTAATACTCCTTCAAATAAGGGAGACTGTTCTCGGTGCGGCAGCCCAGGCTGCGCCCAGGCACATGGGGATGGGCGCAATAACCACCCTGCCCCCTGAGTGGTAGGCCCATGTTCCTGGGCGCAGCTTGTGCTGCGGCACAGAGAACAGCGCCCCTCAAATATATTATCAACTCTCACTAAGTCTATCATCATAATTATTGTTGTTTTCTTAGATACTGAGCAATGGAAGATACAAAAGTGCAGAACATAGAGTTCAAACTACAAATACACAGTCAAGAGTGTCAATCCCTTTATTTGTTAGACCTCAATTGACAGAGAAGATTAAGCCACTGCATCAAGTGGTAGAGAGAGATGGAGTAGCTCATTACAGAGAAGTCCTTTTTGAAGAGTACATGAAAAACAAATGTGGGCAGGGTCATGTAGGGAAGAGGACTCTTGACTTTGCGAAGGTCACTCTATCCTGATCCATGACCCAATACCCAAATCAGTTTCATTCAGCTTTTTCCTTTGATCTTCTTCTTGCAATCTTGATAGCATTCTTAATGCCACAGCCATGTCTTTAATTAAAGAATCTATATCTATGTGAGCTTGTGGATTGGCTTGGTATTCCTTTGAATTGGTTTCTACCTCTGTATGATGTGTTGGATCATAAATGTGAGAGTCTCTCATATGCTTATTGATGGGAATCTAGCTGTTTTTTGTTAGGTACTTGACCGATACGTCAAAAGCTCCATAACTGATGGAACGTTTTAAATCAAGCCCTTTAACCTATCCCATACTAGACTGGTCCAATCTAGCGTCCATAAACTAGAGTGACCCCATTAGGCACATAACATTCTTCTATGGATACGGCTTATCTCCAGAGATCCATTATCAATATTCCTATTGAGAATGTACTGTTTTTTGTTAGGTACTTGACGGATATGCCAAAAGCTCCAGAGCTGATGGAACGTGTTAAATCTACTTTCGAGCTGTCTCTACTGCCGTGCACCCCAAACACAGCAAGGCGGTAAAAACTGCCTTAACCCCGCTCGGGCAGGGATAGGGCGATCCTTTTGCCGCCTTGCTATGTCTGGGGTGCACACGGCAGTGGGGGTAGCTCGGCAATAGAGGGTCCTCAACAAATCCTTTAACCTATCTCATACTAGGCTGGCCCAATCTAACGCCCATAAATTAGAATGGGCCCTATCTCATCTATGTGAGCTTGTGGATTGGCTTGGTATTCCTATGGTTTCTACCTCTGTTTGATGTGCTGATTGCAAATGTTAGGCTCTCATATATTTATTGATAGTAATCAAGTTGTTCTTTTAATCCCTAGGGTAGGGCCAAACCAGGCCTGGGCTGAGTCCTCGAGCTGCGCCCGACTCAGCTTGGGCCTATATAATTATGCCAAAAAAAAAAACAGGGCTAGCCCGGCCTTGCATAGAGCTGAGATGACAAAAATAGGAGCCTGCTAGGATCAATCAAAGCCAACCCAACCCAATCTTACCCAATTAGGGTCAATCAGGTCCAGGTTGAGTTGGATTGAACCCAGCAGGGTTGGGCCTGGGCTGTAATATCTTAGCCCGACCTAAGGATGGGATAGGCTTGGGATAGAGGTAAGGGACCTAGGGTTGGACTGGGATTTTAAAAAATCCAGCCCAGCTCAACCTGGTTGCACCCCTAATTTGGGCATTGGAGTCCTTGATGAACCATTCAAGAGCCCCCAACCAGCGCTATAGCCACCGTTATATATGGAGTTGCCGCCACCGGCGACCGTGAGATGCAAGTCTCCATATAAGTTTTTCCTTCAAAACCACTGTCCTCTTAGGCTGCCTTTGAGATAGACTAAGGCAGGTGAACTAAATAGGATGAGAATTGAAGAGTAGGTGGAATGGAAAATGGATTTTCTTTAACTGACCCGATTAACTGGTTAATTTATTTTTGGTTCGGTTTAGAATCAAACCAAATATTACAATTTTATTCAATTCAGCTTCTATCGATTTGTTTTTTATTCCGGTTCAATATTGACACATTTATTCAAAGAATTCCTTTATTAATTGGGGTAGGTTGGATAAGCTTTGAGCGAACTTCCCTTCTCTCTACCCGACCATTGGCAACCATAAGTCCTAACATTGACTCCCAACCCAATTGTAGTGAAACGAATAAACCTACGATTCCAATCTAATGGCCAATGACATCAACAACCACTCATATCATATCTTTTCTGTTTTTTTTTTTTTTTTTTTTTTTTTTTTTTTTGGGTAGAACTCATAATAATATCTTCACAACTTGTGATTCTCTGCAAGTCAAAAAGGCATCTCCAATAATTTCAAGAACCTTCCTTTATTGTTTAGATCATTCAAGTTCCCAACACTAAAACTAAAATACACGCAGAGAAGCAAAGCATATTCCCGGAAAAAAGAACTCAATTTAGCATTTCACAAATCTTTATATGCTCACTAATCACTGAGAGTATACATTTTTCATCCTTCCTACTCATAAAACAAACTTGTATCATTCATCCAATAAGATCCCTAGGGGTATCAAACGGTCGGTTCAGTCTGATTTTGGTAAGGATGAACCGGTCTTCAGGTTGGACAGGGCCAAACAGAACTAGCACAATAAGGGACTGTTTGGTTTCTGTTCAGTTTGGGTGTAGTTAATTTTGATTTTCTATACATTGAAGATATGAATTGCAAATCAAAGCAATTTACCAAAACTGAATTGAACCGTTTGATTTGGAACCGAAAAATCAAACATGGGCACAAGTACGAGCCGTGTTATTCTTCTCCTGAACTGCAGTACTGGGATAAAAAGTTGAATAAATGATACGAGATCAGACTAGCTTTAATTGTATGTACACAATAGTTATTTTCACAATATTGGCTAAGAACTGGTAGAACATTATATTTGTACACTATAATTGAAACATATGAGCAATTGTTTGTATTGTATTATATTTTCTTCACTGAGCTGTTAGCTTATCCCCGTTGTATACTTTTTTGTTAGATCGATTTAACTTTGATTTTAAAAAAAATGAAGCTATTTATTAAAACAGTTCAACCACAGATTTTGAACCAATTAAAATCAATTAAACTCTATAACTATTGAACCGGTTATACATACTAAACCAACAACAAATTATACGTACAATACGAAGCAGTAGCAATTCTGTTATGAACCTCACTCACACAAGCATCTTCATAAACTATCCAAAAGAACCTAACCCCTCATCACCCCCCTCCCTTGAAGACAGAAAAGAAAAAGTTCCACGAACCTTACTTTTTACCCCAAAGCAAGCAAAGAACAAAAGCATATCCGCATATTCCAGAAACCACGAACTCAATTAATGAGATTTTTAGAATCCAATTCTAAGATCATCCCTTATGGCAGGACAAATTATTCATCCTTCCTAGCCAGAAATCAAACAAGTCAACAACCCAGATTATTTCAAAAAAAAAAAAAAAAAAAACTTTGTGATCACACCACTCAGTGCGCATTTTAGAAGTCATCACCACCAAACCCACCATCATCATCGTCATCATAGCGTAGATCATCCTCGACCTTCTCTGCCACGTCATCGGTGATCTTGTCCTCCACGTATTCTGCTCCCTCCACCAATGCTATCCCACCCAACACACCTGCAACTGCACCCACAGCCAATCCCGTTCCCATCCCACCAAACTTACTCTTTTTCTTCTCCTCCACAGATCCGCCGCCATAACCATACGCCGGCTGTTGACCGTAAGCCTGAGTTTGACCGTATGCCTGAGATTGACCGTACGCCGGAGCATATTCACCCGGTGGAGGCGCCGCCGCATAAGGCGGTTGAGAGGAATACGGGTAACCGTAGGGGGCTGAGTAGTCCCGAGAAGAAGCGGAAGCGGCTGGGGGTGGAACGCCATAAGAAGGTGCGTAATATGGATCCGGTGCACGATAGCGAGTGTCGACCACCACGATTTTCGCCTCTACCTTGCCATGGGGACGGCCCGATGGTCGCCGGAGCTGGAGAGTACGGAAAGCCGATTCGCCAACGCCGACATCATCAACGATCTCCCTGAGTGGGACCCGCGCGGAACCGATCAAGGGTTTGGTGTCTTCGGCGGCGTTGGCTTGAACGATGTCGATGTAGAGGGTGGCTTCGTCGATCGGAACGATGAGAGGAATGACAAGTGTCTCGTTCCAATTGGGACATGTGTCACCTTCATTGTCGACGGGAGTGGAGAACTTGGCTTTGGGATCGACCCAGACGACGGCGTAGGGCTTGAGAGGGCCGTGACGCCAGTTGATATTCTTGAGATCTCTGGCGGAGGAGATGGTGACTTTGACTTCCATTGGAGCTCTGGGTTGGTAATCGTAACCGTAAGAAGACATTGTTTAGCTTCTGAGAGAGGAACCAGATGGATCTGAGATTGTCTGTGTTGCTTCACAGTTGACAGAAGTTTGAGTGGTATTTATAGCTCTGAGTGTTTTAGAATGCCCTTGATTTAGAATCAAAATTACGAAAATGCATTGGAAAAGCGGGGCATGAAAATGGAGCGGGTCAGATGGAGATCCATGTTTAATTTAAGATGTAATGTTTACACAATTCTTGTTCAAAATTATTTCCCTTCCCCTCCCCGGCTCCCCCACCCCCCAAAAAAGGGGGAAAAAGTAAAAGATTAACTATTAGAATTCTCATGAAATGACCAAAATCATCTATTTGGACAAAAAAATGATGCTTCGTATAATGTGTTTAAAACGGTTCTCAATTTGAACACAATAAAGGGGCACTCTTCTCCGTGCCACAGCGCAGTTTGAGCCCAGACATATGGGGGTGGGCATAAGGACCACCCTGCCCCCTGCACAGACTGCCCATATGCTTGGGCACAGGCTGCACTACAGCACAAAGAACATTCTCCCTAAAAGAAAATAAACATTTGGATAATAATAAAAAATAAATAAAAAACAAAATTTTCAAATATTTGAATTTGAAATGCGAAAAAACAACAATGTACTCATATAAATTAAACAAAAAAATAAAAGAAGTTCCCTACTACCTGACTGTAGTTTTGATTAAATAAATGAATCCTCTATGAAATCTAATAAAAGAGAGAGAAACTTTTATGACATATCATCCCTTCACATGAACATGTGGGGGAGGAGGTTGAAATTTAATTTTTGGGTTGGCCTTATATAAAACTTTTATATATTAAATAAAGACCTATCTTAACCTCCAAGATAGATCCCAAATCAACCAGTTATAGCACATTTGCTTTAAATTTTTTAATTTTATCAATTATCATATTAAATTACGTTAATGAATGCACCTTAGAAAATTTAAGAGCAAGTGGGCCCTGTTAATACAAACATTATATTAAATTGATACTTTCATTACTTTCGAGATTGATGGATAGGCACCTAAAAAGCTTTTGTTTATATTATCATCAACGCGGTTTTCGTTTTGTTTAAGAATAATAATGTAAATTCCTTCCCACTCTCTAAATTATGTCCACACCTTGGGTGACACTAGGGGTGTCAACGGGTCGGTTCGGGTCGTTTTGGTTCGGGTTTTTCGGTTTCGGTGTGACTTTTATAGAAACCGAAACCAAACCATTAAGAAATATTCGGTTTCAGTGTGGTTTCGGTTTCGATGCGGTTTGGTTTCGTGTCGGTTTCGATTTATGATAACGGGTTGATATCGGTTGGATTCGATTTGGTACCGGTTTTATATAACTAGTAAGGTCCGGTTAGTGCTAATTTCTCTTCTCTTTCTCTTTTAAGTACATAAAATATTTCAAATACAATGCATCTTTGTATCCTATCCTATGTCCTATGGCCTATGGATACAATTGGTTGGGTAATCACTAGCAAAGGATATGAGATAAATTGAGAAACTATCACAACACATTTAGGGGGCAATGGGGCATTTGGCATTTACTGATTTACTCATTTATCGGGTTAGGTCGGTTCGGTTTGGGTTCGGGCCTAATGGTTAGAGCTACCGGTGCACCGTCGGGCTAGTCCAAACCAAACCAAACCGTTTGCCTTTCTGGATCCACAAACCGAACCGAACCATTAAGAGTTCGGTCCGGTGTGGTCCAGGCTCGTTCGGACTGGTTTGGGCCGGTTTCATCGGTTCGGGTTGGGTATTGACACCCCTAGGTGACACACTAGACCCACCGGATCTGGCTCTTCTCCTTGGAGTGGAGAGCCCAATGCAGTATCTGATGGTTGGGCTGTGTTGCACACATCTTAACACGGATCAAGTCAGCCGTTGGGATGTGTGCGGCACAGCTCAGCTGTCACATGTCTCAATAGGCTCTCCACTCAATGGAGAGGAACCCAATCCAGACCCTACCCCTGGCGTATTAACTTTTTGAAACCAAACATTACCTTCTCTAATTTGTTTTTGGGAAAATTGCCTACATCTACTAGATGACAAAAAGATTTACAAAACTGGTAGGTTTAAATTACATTATATTTTACAATTACAAGTTACATGTTTAAAAAGATTTACCAAATTCCCATTTTAGTAAAAAAAGCTGAAGGAAGAACCTAAATACGCCTTACATCTTTTTCTCTCTCATTCTTCTTATTCCACGTACAAGGAATACCTAAGCAACCACTCTATCCCCCTCCCCTTCAACTCCGCCTCACCCTCCTCCCATGCAAACCCATCCCGCACCACCACCTATTGTAAGTTATACGTGTTTGATGAATAGAACTTTAGATCGTCTCTCAATACGCTAAGCCCTTGGGAGTCTTTGTACATTCTCTGTTATGCTTTCTCTGTGCGTGAAAGTAGTAAGGGGGGAGATCCTAACCAATTTGGATCGTTTACGGTGCAGCTGCCAGTCCTGCCTGTGCTACGCAAACATAGGGCCGCGCACAAAGACCGTCTTACCCTTGTCGGAGAGTCTTGCCCGAGTGAGGGTAAGGCTATCTTTGCACGCGGCCCTATGTCTGCGCAGCACAGGCAGAACAGGCAGCTGCGCCATAGAGGGTCTAGATCCGATCCTAACACTCACTATACCTTTTCTCCACTATACCTTTTCTCCTTTGATTTCAATTCTGACATGCGGGAAAGAAGAAGGAAGATAGAAAGATCCTTAATGAGTTTCTCTTTCTCGACCGATTAATCCTAATGAGAAAGAAACTAAAACAAGTTTTAGGATCTCACGATCCAAACTTATACATTTTCATTTTCAGTTATGTACTTTGGGTTGTCCGATTTGTTCATATCTAATGTTGATTTTGTAGATTAATTCAAATAATGGTCAAGTGATTACTAAGGGGGAGAAAGAGGGTTTTTAATTGTTGTTCATTTTCACTTATATTGTTAATGCAATTAATTGATTCCAATCGACAAAACAAATCTTCGTATAGAGAAGAATTCTAGATTGGAAAAAATCACAGACTTTAACGTCTTGGACCTACAACATTCTATTCCGTTCTAATTTAATCTATTATTTTCGTATTTATTCTCTCACTCTTTCTATGTTATGCAAGCTGGAATCGAATAAGAGAATTTTGGACTCATCGATCAAGTTTTCTAGGTCATAGGGTAAATTACAGGTCACCCCCTGGTTTTCAAACGAAACTCAGATCACCGCCTGATTTTTGAAAAAACTCAAATCACCCCTTAGTTTAGACCCCAATATGACAAATTAGTCCCTACCGTTAGTTTTATGCTGTTAAGTGATGATGTCAGCTAGTTAAATAAATTTATCCCTAAACTACCCTTGATCGATGTTGAAGATGAAGGAAGGGCAGTATTGTAAATTTAATTCTAATGTTTTAGTACAAGGGTAAAATAGTCCTTTCACACCAATAACTAACAGCAGACTAACACCGTTACTATAGAGGGGGTGATTTAAGTTTTTTCAAAAACCGGGGGGTGATCTGAGTTTCGTTTGAAAACTAGGGGGTGACGTGTAATTTACCCTAAAGTTTAACATCTAAATGCCTCTTTGAATAGGAGATGCTTTGCTTCAACTTCTCCTTCTTCCACCCACGCGTCTGATTTTCCATGCCTCTCCCTCGCTCGTTGCATTTCTTCTCTTTTCTTTGCTTCTCTCATTTGAAGGTAGAGAGAGGGGGTGATTGGCGGGTGATGGTGTTATCGGGACGAGTTGCAGGGGAGGGGGAGGGAGTGGTTGCCGAGGTGTTGCTTTGTTACAGGAAGAAGGAGAAGGAGACAGAGAAGGTTGATAGGGGTATTTTAGGTTGTTCCTCGAACTTTTTTTTACTTATATGGGAATTTGGTAAATCTTTTTAGGGGCGCTGTTCTCTGTGCCGCAGTGCAGGCTGCGCCCAGGCACATGGGGGTGGCGCAATGACCACCCTGACCCCCTACATAGGTTGTCCATGTGCCTGGGCGCAACCTACGCTCTGACATAGAAAACATTCTCCCATCTTTTTAACATCATACCTTGCGGTTGTAAAATATAATTTGGGAAGTAGTTCTCTGTCCGGGAGTGTGGTCTACGCCAGCACTCCCATGTGTCTATCTCTCTCCTCCTCAAAATAAGGGGGCACAGATGTCTTTTCACCTGGGGAGGAGAGAGATAGACTCATGGGAGTGCTGGCATAGGCCACACTCCCGGAGAGATAACTTTTTCCATATAATTTATATCCACTAGTTTTTGTAAATCTTTTTGTTATCTAGTAGATCTAGGCAATTCTGGTTAGATGCGAACTTTATTTAATATATCAAATGCTACGTATTTGATCCATACATAAAAGCTTCAGATTTGATAGAACGTGTTAAATCAAAGTTTTTTTTCTTTTAACATATCCTATACTAGGCTGGACTAATCTAGTGCCCATACATTAGATCGAGCCTCATTAGACACATAATAGAAGAACTCATGGAATGAACACAACACATCTCCTATAACCATTGATAAAAATTGAGCCAAATACCCAATGTAGAATGTATAATAGAGTCAAGAGAGGAAAGCAAGAACGATCATGTCAACTTGGAGTTCCACAAGCGTAGCGCTGCTACTTTGTATCAAGGGTGTCAAATGGGATGGTTCTGAGTAATTAAGATGGTTTTTTGTTACTTTCGATGGTTTTGAGTAATTAAGAAGGATACTAAACTTATGATCTGGTCCTATTTACAAGCAAAATTAGGGCTGCAACAGAGTCTGGTTGGGCCGGGGCTTTTAATACCCCAATCCAACCTTGATTCTCCTTAGCTAGGCTCAGGCTCGACCCAACACTAATTCAAGGCCAGAAAAATCCAACCCTAACCCGACCTCAGGGTCGGGTCGGGTTGGACTGGGCTGACCTTGATTGGCCCTGACCATAGGGGGGGGGAAGGGAGATGCATGGGCTGGCCAGACTGGGAAAGGGAGATGCATGGCCCAGTCCAACCTTGAGTCTCCTTAACTAGGCTCAGGCTCGACCCAACACTAGTTCAAGGCCAGAAAAATCCAACCCTAACCCGACCTCAGGGTCGGGTCGGGTTGGACTGGGCTGACCTTGATTGGCCCTGACCATTGGGGGGGGGGGGGGGGGAAGGGAGATGCATGGGCTGGCCAGACTGGGAAAGGGAGATGCATGGGTTGCCCAGGTTGGGAAGAAGAAGATAAAGAAGTGGAAGACGAAGAAGAAGAACAAAAACACAAAGAAAGAATAGGAAGAAGAAGACATGGTCGGGTTGGGCTGGGCCGGGCTCAGCCTGAGGCCTCAACCTTGACCCGGTCTTGTCCTTACTCAAAGCCGAAAATTCCCAATCTTGACCTGCCTTCACTCCTCAGGGCCAAAGTATCTCAACCCAGGCCCTGTTCGGACTCAGACCATTAGGGCCAAACTTGCACCCCCTAAGCAAAATGGTCTGATTTCGATTTCTCAAAAGTTCTAGGCAATTAAATATAAATATTTCTTTGTATTTTCGATATAACCCAATTTCGGTTCTTTAATGGTATGTGACTCTGTTCTAGGCCTCAAAGTCTCAAATATTCTAATATAAGTGTTTATTTGCCACCAATCTCGAATTGGAATTGGTCAAAGCCGATTTCAATCCGATCCTGAGTCGGTCTGAGAACGACTTATAATTGGCCAATTCAGGAATATTCCAACGATTTCTGTATATTTTTTTTCCAACAATCCGTCGTAGCGAATCGAGATCTGTGATCGCCAATTCCAATCCGAGTCAGGCTATTTGCGGATCCGAATCCGGATTCTTGAAACCCTGATTCCCGCGACGGCCCAAGGAAACATGCGAGGTTATACTAGTCAATACACATATTTTGCGTATTCAAGTTTAATACAAAAGTGACATATAAGCAGTTAAGCACCAGGCTGTCACTTTCGTCGTTTGCTTGTGAAATATTCCCTACCATGTAATGGACGCTGAGTCTACGCGCTTAAGGAAATAAGGGTTTGTTTGGGCACTGTATGGGGAACAGGGGAAGGGTATACAGTTCACTCATGTGGATTTGTGAAGATTGGCCAAACACATATCAGCGCCAATAGGTCAATTAGGGAGTTCATGAATGGATGAGATTTACTTTCTCTTCATGGATTTCCTTTAATCAACATTAGATTGATTGGGGCAAGTTTTTTAATAACGTGTTATGTTTAAGACAAATTGGCATTGACCCCCATTTAAGAAAGAAAGAGCTGGGTGCAACATAGAAGCTTTCCTTTTCATATCACATCACTTGTTTTCAGCAGTCACCTTCATGGTTTGAAGAATCGGTATCGGATCGTCCATATTGGTTTGATTCGTATCAGTGGTATCGGTGGATCATCGATTCCGAATATGTGGATAGGTACAGACAAGCATAACAATTTTAAAAATTTCAATTTTTTTTTTAAAATAGGGGTAAAACTGGTTGATCCATATCGATATGGACCAATCCGGATCAATATTGACCGAAACCGATACCAATATCAATACCAATTACTAAAACCTTGGTCACCACAAGCCCAAATTGGAGAGAAAATTGTAAGATAAAGATGGTGACAAAGACCCCCACACCACTCTTCAGGTAGAACCGTAGAAGAAGCAAATCTTAGTCCAGGTAGGACCTGCAACCTTATGTGTAGTGTAGGTGGCTTCTTAACCACAACACCCCCCCCCCCAATAAAATAAAACAAACTTATATTTACATTAAATTTATTCTAATTCTCCTAGTAAAACTTTCATGTTTGATTTGGTCCAATAAGAGAACTCCTACTTCTCCTTCTCTCTTGGTATTTTAAAATATGTAAAAGGTTTAAAAACGCTAACCGGTCTAGTTCAAAAAGTAAACTTCTATCTCTCCTCCAAAAAGAAAACTCGCATCTTACTCCTTCCGCAGAATGTAGCTCACTCTTGCCGCGTTATTGCACCCCCTCACCTTGCCCCGCCATTGCAACCCCCTCACCTCTAACCTCCATCCCAGTCTCCACCGCCCCTCCCCCTGTCGTACACCATACTTCTCTATCTATGGAAATACATTGATCAAGTAATAAACTTTAATTTTAATGAAGTTTTCCCATGTATCCATCCACAGTTGAACATAATATGGTTCTATTTCTTATTTATTGTACGGAAAATAAACTTTAACGGTAACATCCGATAGTGATGTTGAAGTATATGTTGTGATCAATAGTAAATGAGTTGAAGTCAATTTAATTGGCACCATGTTCTCTGTCTGGTAGAGCATCTGGGCGTAGGCTGTGCCCAGACACATGGGGCAGAACATGGACAGGTTTGGGTCATCAGGGGGTGGGCTGGTTCTTTTCGCCCACCCCCATGTGTCTGGACTCACCCTGCACCCCATGCAAAGAACTTTATCCCCAATTTAATGGGAAAAGATCTCTACTTGGTGGTGTTTCCTACTCCCTCTCACAAGGCACTGTAAGATGGTGCCTCTGCCCCCTAGGTGGATACCCAGGCATGCTCCCCCATTGGCCCAGAAGCTTGTGTAGAGACCATGCGACCAAGTAGAGATCTCTTGCCCCAATTTAATATATAGTGTTTCGTGTTGCTTTCTATACCATTTGTCATTGTTTTGTGTGTGCCACAAACCCTGCCCATGGATATAACAAGTCCTCGTTCTTCTTGCTTCTTTAAGCTCTTCAAACTTTCTTTCGAGTCTTGATTGATTAAAAATTTTAAATGGATTAGTTGAAGAACTTGAAACCCTAAATTTCAATTCCCTAATTTAATCCTTCAACAATACTAAGCTCTCAGGCAGAAAAACAGTCTTGACAGCAAAAGCTCTGTGGTTTCTATAATGTAGTTCTCGCTGTGAATTCACCTTAACAGAACAACCTCTCCAAGACCCTGTTGTTTTGCGAAACCTTCAAACGATAGCAATAATGGAAAAACATACACACACAGACAAAACAATTTACACGGTTTGGCCAATGTGCCTACGTCTACGGGGATGATGTTTCTTCTTTGATCGATGGAGTAGAACAGAAATACAGAGTGTAATCAGTCTTAGCCTCTCTTACAATCCTTAACCTTAAATACCCCAAGCAACTATGAAAATAGAGAAACAAAAATACAGATGAAGTTACAAAAATAACCCCCCACAAATGAAGGGTAATCATCAAAAGTCAAGACACCAAACCTCAACAAACCCCAAACCCTACCTTATGCCACTCATTCTGGGGTCAGACCAAGAGGTAAGACATTGGGTTTTGATCCCTCTACTTGGAAGCCGGTTCGAATTCTTTCATTTCACAACAGACCAACTCAATTATAATAAAGATTGTTTTCAATATTTTTTGTTCTTTGATTTGTAATGATTCCTCTTTGAATCATTTCAATAACAGAACGAATCACACTTTTAGTATTAAACTATACCTACTACACTTTACAATGTGATTATTATAACGAATGAACCATTTGTCGAAGAAGAGAATTGGGTGTCTTAAAGATAGGATCAGAACAAAATCATGAAAAGAAAATTAAGTTTGTTGACGAACGTCTTTGGCTGGGTGGACATGATAAGATAAAAAAACTATTAAAATAACTAATTTTATCTTTTTTTCTTTCTTTTGATATATATACAAGGGAATTGATTATTAACAAGCATTACTAGAAGGAAACTCTGAAGTCCTATGGTAAAAACGAATTGTGTAAGAATTCATAACTCTTTTTTCTGTTTTTTCTCAACTTCTTTATTCTTTCAAACAAATAAAGGAAGAATTTGAATCTTACTTTTTTTTTGGTCCAATTTTTTCAGTATTAATGGTTGAGAAGAGACGACTTCTTGATTGTGGGTGTTCTGATTATCAAGTATAAGATCCGCAAGACGCCACTCCAATTTGAATCAATTGATTTTAATATGGAAGTTTAATATGATATTAAAACGGATATGTTGGGCCTTTGTCAATGATGATAGGCCCAGCTCCACCCACGAAGATAGAGTTCAGAAAAGGTCTCTACGTAAGGAAGAGTAGCTTCTAGTTATCTTTACCACTTCAATGGTTAAACCTTTAATTTTATACCTTTCTTTTGATTTTATCTTATTCCCAAAAGCTCTTTAAATTAGAGTTCCCTTCTCGGATCCTTTCCAAAGAATCAGTAAAGAGAGGGTATTTCCTTTCCTTCTTGTTTACCGTAGTATCTTAACATTGTATCTTATTCAACACCGAAGACCATACCATTGTCGAATATCTTTTTCACAATTCTATCCAAGACAAGAAGAAGACCCTTTCGAACCAGCTTTGCTCAATCGATGAACCATTGGATCCCCTTTCTTTAATTATCACTTTAAATATTATTAAGAATAAAACTAAAGACTTTTTTGGTAAACAAGAATAAAACTAAAGACAGTAAGCATTAATGTGACAGCCACTAGATGAACAAGCTTGGGGTTCGAATTTGATGATACTTTTTAAATAGACAACCATCGAACACTTCCCACTCTATATTACTTTTGTTTTTATTTTATTTTATTTAAGAGAAGTAGTTTTCTGTCTGGGAGTGTGGCCTACGTCAGTATTTCTGTGTGTCTATCTCTCTCTTCCTCAAATCAAGGGGGTAGAAATGTCTTTTCTTAAGAGGAGAAGAGAGACAGACTCATGGGAGTGTTGATGTAGGCCATATTCCTGTACAAAGTTTTTTTTCCCTTTTATTTAATTTTCTTTCTGAAAACCATTCCTACACATGTGATTGGAAACTTTTATACATTCAATTTTATAATGATCATAATTTGAATTAGTCACGTGTTAAATTTCAGATACTGATGTCTATGCATGAGTTATGTACTCAAATCACTATCTAATATGCATCTCCCACATACCTAGACTTTCAAAACCTTATTTTGTCCTGTGACAAACTCTGATAAACCTGAAACTAAATGTATCAAAAGTGTGAACAAGGGACTTACTATTTATCTATTTATAAAATTTAAATCCCATCTAATCTGTCACATGATAGTTGGCATTTTAAAAAAAAAAAACTCTTTTTTTTTTTTTTTTTTTTTTTTTTTTTTTTTTTTTTTTTTTTTCTAACAACCAAGGGAAGGGATTTTTTTAAGTGACAATTAATGACTTAATCTTTTTAAGTCTTTTGGACACTTTTTCCCATTGGTTTATCTAGAAGGTGGGTAAACTTTCACAATCTGAACTTAGACACTCCAAAATGCACTTACCAACAAACTCTTATATTAAAATTTGGGGCGCCGGAAAAGCTGGTGGTTGGTCATGGTGAAACACCCCGCTAAGATATTGACATGTGGCATAAAGTGAATCCAACGTTCTTAAATGATAAGAGCTCATTAAATGCATTCTTCATTCCATTTACCTCTCTGTTGATCGGAATATTATCATCTCCAGTTTGCTGATCGGCCCAGTTCCCCAGTTCCTCTAATAGGGGGATGGTGGACCCCACCCGGGCAGGGTATTTGGGCATGGGTAGAGAGGTCATTTCAGCCCCCCTTTGTTAGAGGAACTGGGGAACTGGGCCGGTCAGCAAACTGGAGGTGATAAAGATCCCTGTTGACCACCCGACCCGAAAATCTCACACTTTCAATTAAAAAAACAACAAAAAACAGAACCCTCATAGTCGTCCTTCCTCCTTCTCTCTCCCTCTTTTGCAATCTGCCCTAAATCTCAAAACCCTCATCCTCACTTCACCATTTCGGTTCTTGGCACTGGGGATCCAACGACGGCGATGGATTCCATTACCTGATTCAAATTTATTGATTCCAATCAGATTTCGTGTGGGGTTTGAGTTTGGAAAAGGATCTTATCCCACATGTGAAATGACCACCTCCCCCCCTGTATTCAGGGTGGTGGGTTTTGGTGCTGCACAGTGCAGCTCCCGCCACAACTGCACAAGATCCAAGTCCTTTGAATTTTGCATCTTAATTTAATCATGAATTCCACAAAAAGTTTTATACGTACTGCTGAACTTTAATGACCCATTTATTCAAGGCGCACTTGCAAGTGGGTCTTCTTCATCCTTGAATTCAGGTGCTTCAGACCTCTCTTTTAAGGGGAAAAACCAATCGATGGATCAAGCAAAGAGTGTTTGAAGGTACAGTGATCATCTTTAATTCAAATCATATATGGCATCCAGTCATCATCAAGAATTGGATTGGTTCCTTGACTCAATCCACCTTACTCTTTTCTCAAATAGATGGATTTGATTAAGTCATATATTTTCTTTTCTCATTCAAAGCTTCCTCAGGTTTCATTATTTTTATTTTTAGCCTTACAAAGCTTAAAATCTCTTCAAACTTTCGTTCTCTCTTTTCATTTTAAGAATTTTAGTTTTTAAAGATCCACTTGTATACAAATAAAGTGAGTCAAAACAGCTAAAAGTGAACTAAAATCAACATTTTCTTTTTCACATCTTAATCTAAACTGATTTCACTTTCCATGAACACTCTGTGGCATAATCTAGTAGAACCATTAAATCTGTAACCGAACTCATACATGGTTTGCCTTCGCCGCCTCTCGCCGTCGCCGTCGCCGGATCCCCTGCGCCAAGAACCGAAATGTTGAGGTGAGGATGAGGGTTTTGAGATTAGGGCAGATCGCAAAAGAGGGAAAGAGAAGGAGGAAGGACGACTGTGAAGGTTTTGTTTTTTATTTTTATTTTTATTTTTATTGGAAGTGTGAGATTTTCGGGTCGGGTCGTCAACATAGAGGGTAAATGGAAGGAAGAAAGTATTTAATGAGTTTTTATCATTTAAGAGCGTTGGATTCACTTTATGCCACATGTCAATATCTTAGGGGAGTATTGTACCATGCTGCCCCCGCCACGGCTAGATAAGAGCCGAATCCTTGGTCATGTGCCTCTATGTCAGAGAAGGGTTGGCAAAATGACCACCCCACCCCATGTTGAATGTCTGAGCACTCTCATGATCGCAGCGCTAGTACAGGGGCCATGCGACCAAGGAGTGTTCTCTCTAGGGGTGTTAAATGGTTGATTCGGCTCGGTTTCAATCGGGCTGAATCGGTTTTCGATCTTGGAATAGTGAGACCAAAACCAAACCGTTAAGAAACTTCGGTTTTTGATGTGGTTAAAGTTTCGATTCGGTGCAGTTTCGATTTATTTCAGTTTTTCAATATTGGGTTATTATCGGTTTAGATTGATTTGTTTTTGGGTTTGAGGCACAATGAAATCTTAAATTCATAATTTATAGTGAAGAAAGATTCTGTAAAAACTCCTCAATTCACCTTCCCCAAGGCAAAACAAGTATACAATCATAAACAAGAAAATTGATTTAATATGTTCATGTTGTAATTCAAACAAAGAAAAATATATTATATGGGGAAGAATGGAAGATATATTCAAATCAATGGATAATTATTGTTACAAATCATATAATTATTTATCATTAATTGTAAGGAGAAGATAATTAAAATTGAAATCAAAGAATAGTCACTGAGAAGATAATTAATATTGAAATCACATAATGAATCCTACTTTCAAATCGTTTATTTGACAATCAACTAATTTTATATAGTAAACAAGGAGATTAATGGAAAAAGCATTGCTAAAATGAAATTTTCATTTTTAATAACCTCATACTCATTGATTTGTAACCATTCCTTTTACAACCAAAAATTTGTTCACTAAATCAATGATTTTTCTTTATCAATTCACCTATTCGATCATAATCTTATACTCAATGCTTTTTTTTATCAGTTTTATTTTGTTCGGGTTACGTTTTGTTATCAGTTGATTCGATGCGGTTCAATTTTCAATCGGTCCCATCATATCCCAATCCAAAACCAATCTAATAAGAATCGGTTCAATTTGATCTGGTTTTTCTGATCGATTTCAACGGTTCGGGTTAGGTTTTGACACCCTCAGTTCTCTCTCCCTTAAATTTTTTAATAAGAATAACACCAATTACCAAGGTGTCAAGTACCATTATTAGCCATCATACTTAAAAGGTGAGATGTAAGATACGCGTGAAAACGCTTAACAAATGCATGGGTATGCTTTAGATACATGCAAAATATTATATTGAAGTATAATAAAATTGGCGGTAGATCACTATTTTTTTTTTTTTTTTGTTGGTGAGAGCGGTAGATCGCTATAGTGGTAGGTCGATATAGCGATAGACCAATGCAGTATCTGGAACCGCGTACTAGATTTATAATTGGGATTGAATAAAAATTAGGCAAAAGATTTCATATACGGTCGTATATGGTGCACGATCATATTATGAACCATTGGATGGGGATGAGAAGCTGTGTATTGTATATATAGTCATGCTCATCTAATGGTTGAAAGCACAACTATGTACCATGAATGGTCATGTACAAAAACGTGTCTCTAAAAATTAATATTAATAAACAATTGAAACAATGAAATGTTGAATAAAAAAAGTTGAAAAAGACGTAGAAGTATAATTAAATTAGAAAACAATGAAAGAGAAGAAGAAGACGAGTTATGAAGGACCGGGTTCAATAAAAATTAGTGAGGCGTATATCTTTTTGCCATCAAGTAGATCTAGGCAATTTTCCCAATTTCTTTCCATCATAGTAGGTTATGATAGAACACATGGCACTCCACCAACATATGCGCAGGGTAACTCCCTTGCATGTACATCGAATAACCTTTTAAGATTGGTGTGTGATTTGTGTGATTACACATTCGTCGAACAAAAAAACCTCCTCTACATGTACATCCAGAGGATCCGGGCTCGGATTTACCAAAGCCCAAAATCCATACACACTATCAGATGGACCAAGTTTTCTTTACGCCACGAAATGGTTTGTGAACCCTACTAGATGGTGTGGTGAACCTTGACCTGAAAATTCTACAATTTCTTAAGATCACTTTCTGTCACAAATAGTCCATGGAATCCATAGGGTACCCTGTAGGGCAGTTTCACTACTGCAACAATCTCAAGTGAAGGAGATTTTGCATCCATGACCAAGAATTTCGACTCCCCTGAGATCTCATCATGCAAGTAGGTCACAACATATCCATCATCCTCATCAGCTTTTAGGTCCCCAGGGTTTCTTGCTACAAAGAAGGGTTCACCCCCATAACACCCTTCCCCATACATCCTACTAGCCACAACATGTTCTTGATGTTCCCATCCTGAAAGGTCCATCTTCACCAGCCCAACTATCTTAGGCATGGGCTCTAACACACCCATGTAGGCATAGCGACTCTTCTTCCCCACAAAGGCTGGATTTATCACTCCAAATTCTAAGTTCTTCGCAGACAATGGAAACCTAGAAATAACCCCCGTCTTCAAATCTATGCTCACCTTCTCTACCGACGCATGGTTCAACTCCATTCTTTCTAAACAATGTTCTATGGACAACATGTTTGGTGCAATTAGGACAATTACATCATCTTCCTCCTCCCAAGCATTGATGGCATGGAGGAAGTTGAGTCCGGGCACATCGAACCACTTCATCTTTGATTCATCCTTGGCATACCTTGGAATGACACCAATCCTTGGTACCTTCTCAAGGTCTAATTTCATCAAGGGCTTTCCTTTCAAAATTGCCATTAAATTCACTCCCATCTGTATATCAGGAAATATTGCAAACCTTTTGGTAATTGCAAAATCATGAATCAAAGAGTGTTGGGTTAAAGAGAAGATAGGCACATTTGATTGTTTTGAGCCATTTGAATCAAAATAGAAGAAGGTTAAGAATGGATAAATCAAGTTGTGATGGAAAGCAAAGTTCTCACCTGTGTCTGGATCTACCTTGGGATGGGCTGTCATGTTTCTTAACAATTCTCCATTAAAATCATAACGACCCATGGTCTCAATTTCACCAGCTTTATTTAGTCGAAGAGCATAAGGAAGGTCAGACTCACCAAGAGCAAAGAGTCTATTAGCAAAGAAAGCAAGGCTTGTATTGGCTTGGCCATCCCCTCTTGCAGGATTGATCTGTCCAGTTAAGATTCTTGCAGCAGTGAACACAACCCGGATGAAAGCGGTTGTGGGACAGTAAAGGGCTGAAAACATGTTTGGGAAGACCGGTCGACCGGTTTCACTCTCTTTATTGTATCTATAGGTTCTAACATAGTGATTGTAGAGCATCGCGTGGCCATCAGAGATGTGGAGGCAATGAAGCATCCCATCACCATCAATAAGGTGGTAAGATCCAGTAGGGAAGTGTTGGGGATTAGGGCCATTGCGAATGTAAACCCCATTAAGGCAAGATGGGAGTGATCCTTCTATAATCTGGCAATTGGTAGGTGAAAGCTCATCTACTGGGGCAAAGTTACCAATGAGGACATGCTTTGGATCAATGAAAGTTGGGAGAGGAGATCTAGTGAATCTGTTGATGATATCTTCAAACATATTGAAGAAGGAAGACAGTAGAGATGACACCACTAATATTCTAGTAGGTTGAGCCTTGTTTGCTGTAACTGCTACTCTTGATCTGTTCTGTGACCTTACTTGAACTCCTCTAATGGGGGAAAAATTGAGGTGGAGCCTGAGAGGGGAACATTTCCTTGAGGTTGTTTCAGTTGCTATGGGCTTGGTGGAAGGGAGAAACATGTTTAGATGTTAGATTTTGGAGGAGGAAGAAGTTAGGAAGGTAGAGAGGGCGGGCGGACAGGTCCAACCTAGTGGTTGTGGGTTCGAATAAGAAAATAGTCTCTGCACAAAAAAGTGGGATTAAGATTATGTATATATTTCTACCAACAAATAAAACAAGATATGTACATATAGTCCAAATCCTTGGAAAATTATCTCCTGCAATTCCCTGCCCGTTCCAGTTCCCCAGTGCTTATAATAATAGGTGGGTGGACCTCACCCGGGCAAAGTGTTCGGGCAAAAGTAGAATGGTCATTGTACCCCTCTTGTTAGGGGCACTAGGAAACTGAACCGGTCAGGGAATTGAAGGGGATAAAGATCCCAATCCCCTTCCCTGCAGATAACCACCACCTCATCCCATCTCACACCGTACACAAAGGACCACACCCATATGGCTCTTTCCCTCTCACACCGTACACAAGAGACCACACCCATATGGCTCTTTCCCTCTCTCCACATGAAGTTAAAAGAAGGTGTCCATTCTTAATTGCCCTAATTTTTTTTTTTGGGTAAGCTTAATTGCCCTATTACATCACGTTTCATGTGATTAATTTCAAAGAAAAATTTCTGGTTTTCATCATATCGTTTCGTGTAAGAAAAAAATTCTGGTTGTCATCATCTAGGAAAGTTGCAAAAGTGTTGTAAGCTAATAAAGGTTTTTTTCTTGGGGTTGAAGTTGTAACCTAATTAAGAAGTGCCCATTCTTATTATCCTATTAAAAAATGGTTCATGTGGTTTTAAATGGAAAAGCTTGTTGTCATCATGTAGGGTACGCTACAAAAGTGTTATAACTTAATTTTGGTTCCCAAGAATATTCATAATGACAATAATACAATTACTCAGAGAAAAAATCAAAAATAACTTTAAAGCTCAACGAATGGGTCTTATTTATTTATTTATTTTTAGAACATTAGGATGAAAATTAGGGGTGCCAATTGGTTGGTTTGGTCGGGTTTTTCGGTCAAACTGAAAATGAATGGATCCAAAACTAAATGGTTGGACAACTTTTGGGTCAACTCCGCACGGTTTTAGTTTTATTCTTGATCGTGTTATCGGGTTTATACTAATGTATACCGATTTAGTTCAACACATTCAAATTTCAATAAGTTTATACAACACAATCATACAATAAAATTTTAATATAGATTATTTAATTATGATGTTTAAATAATATTCTAATTCTAAATTCTTACACCCACTTAATCTCCTTCTTGTTGATAATAAAATTCTCACACCCACTTGGATTTCTTGTTGGTGATTATAACAATTTTTTTATTTCTTAAATTCTTTCCCACTTAAGAGTCTTGTCAAATTGTCGGTGATAACAAAGAACTCATCTTTCAATCTTTGTGAACTTTGTCGCACTATACACCTGTTTTTTGGTTGGTAGTAATCGCACCATACATTTCAAAAATCTCTCTAGCAGCTTCCATCCATTTTCGAATATGGTGACAAAATTAGGTATAATACTGATTTAGATAGGCTTGCGAAGATTTCTTCTATTTAGAGCGATGGTATTTGGAATTCTGGCCCTGGTAAGTCTCTCTCTTATTGAGGCTTAGAGTAAGTAAGCTTCCTAGTATCTGTATCAGTCCTAGAGGCAGTGGGAATTTGGTTCAATGAGTAGCTAATTCCTCTAATAAATTCTATTAATATTATGTCTTGAAATTGATGAGATCTAGAGTTCCTTGGTTCAAAATGGTTTGGTTTAGTTCTTATATCCTGATATACCCGTTCCTACTTGTCCATTGGCGCATTGATGCGTGGCATCCACGAAGGTCAAACAAACCGAGCCAATTTGAACTGATGAAGACCAGACCAAAATGGACCGACATAACGAGACAACTCATAAGAAACTATAAACGAAGATCGGGTCGGTATAATCATGACAGATCCGACCTTCGGGCATCCATCGACCAGCCCACGCGAGAGGGACTGGATCGCTTCACTCATGTCATGCACACCACGTGAGTTACTCTGGGACAGGTGTCCACACCAGTAGAGCGCCACCCATGCATTCTGTAGATCGGAGTAACGGTCTAGCATCGACGAAAAATCTATGATGGTCTATGATTTAGAACCTATAAATAGCCATGCATCACCCAGGTAAAAGGGGACTGATTTAGCTCGGGTTTTCCAACACAATCATACAATAATATAAATAAATATGAATTAATTATTTTATTATGACGTTGAAATAATATTCTAATTCTAAATTCTTACACCCACTTAATCTTCTCGTTGTTGATAATAAATTTTTTTTTAATTTTTTAAATTTCTCAGACCCACTTGGATTTCTTGTTGGTGATTATACCAAATTTTTTATTTCTTTAATTCTTTCCCACTTAGGATTTTTGTCAAGTTGTCGGTGATAATAACAGACAACTCATCTTTCGATCCTCCTATAAAATTAGTCGTACTATACTTTTTTTTTTTTGTTTTTTTTGTTTTTTTTTTTTTTGGCAGTAATCGTACTATACACTTCAAAAACCTCTCTTGGTGCTTCCATTTTTTAAATATAGTGATAAAATTAGATATGATGCTGGTTCAGATAGGTTTGCAAAGATCTCTTCCATTTTGAGCTCTTTGAGCGATGGTATTTGGAATCTTAGCCTTGGTAATTATCTTCCTCGAGGTTTGGAGTATCTGTTTCAAGCCTAAAGGTAGTGAGAATTTGGTTCAAAGAGTAGCTAATTCTTCTAATAAATTCAATTTTTATTATGTCTAGAAATGGATGAGATCTAGAGTTCCTACAGTTTCTTGGTTCAAGATGTTTTGGTTTAGTTCTTATATCCCTAAGCAGTGCTTTAGGATTTGGAGATCTATAACCAATTCCCTTGCCACTCAAAGAATTTCTTCTACAAAGAAAGTCACTCATTCCAAATTGTAGTCTTTGTTAGAACTCCCTTGAAACAAAACTATCTGTTTCACTTTTGATAAGTTAGCTTTTAGTGGAGTGATTCATTATATTTAGTGGGAACGAAATAAAAGAATGTGGACTTCCTCCTCACTTTCTATTGAGCAAATCTGGAACTCTATTACTCTTGAGATAAGAAATAAAGTTCTTCACAAATGTGTTAACTGCCTGCCCAAAATACTACTAAAAATAGACATATTGCTCTAGCTTGGGATCTTCCTCTTTTTTCTCCCCCTGGTTTTGATTTATCCTATATTTCCTTTGTTCCGACCCCTTGTTCCCCCATTCGTTTAGTTGGTTTCCCCTCCCCCCCCCCTGGCGCACGGTTATATTGTATCCCTTTTGATGATTATTTTGTTTTCTTTGTTGGGGTTTTACCCCCTTGCTAGCCTTTGCAGCTTTTAGATTTTGTCTCTCTTCTTTAGTATATTATCCATTCACCCTCCCCCTCCCCTTCCAAAAAAAAAAAAAGAAGAGGAAAAAAGAAAAACTCTCTCTCCCTCATATTTCACAAAACTCAAGTTGTCGGAAAGGTTTGAACTCCATGATAAATCAACACATGTTTTGAGACGATTTAAGGGGCCAAAACGCGAGATCAACTTTGTGTTAGCGAAGTCTTAAACATATAGATTCAAGACCTGAATGGAAGCCTATCACGTCAACGACTAGCGTGAAAGCTCTAATCTAATAGGGGTGTGAAGCCCCCCCCCCGGCAGAGCAGCGGTTGGCCATGCTCTAGCATTTGTGGCAAGTTTGAGTTGTACAGTGAATGGACAAGATTTAAGAGAGATATCTTAACTGATTTTCACCGGCAAAAGAAGATGGCTGGCTCTTGGAGAAAATTGATGGTAGGGTAATGTTGTGAAGGATCAAAACGGAGTCTGTTGGTACCAATTTCCTATCGAGTTATATTGGTCTGTTCAATTTGGTTTGTTTCAATTTTTAACAGATTTTATAATACTCCAAGCTAAAACCTATCCTCCATAAATGATGTTTACTTTGAATAAAATTTATTAGGCAGGCCAAACCTGAAGTTATTCAAATCAATTTAATAAATTATAATTTAAATCAAAGTCGATGCCTTGTTATTATAGAGGTGTCATTCAAACACTCCCTTTAATCACCATACTAATATGCTATCATAGGCCTTTAAGTTTTTTTTTTTTTTAGCAAAAGATTTCATGCAGGTTGCGATACCTTTAGATGGAAATACTGGGAGTCAAAATAACCAAACCCCCTTATTTTACGAATCATGCGCCACCTTTATACGACCTTGCACAAACCCCATTACTCTTAACTTTATTTTCTGAATGTTTTCGAAAATACAACTTCCACCTCTTATTCTCCCCTGATATTTTTTAAAACCCCAAAACACCCTTGGTACCCTTCCCTCTCCACTCTAATCTCCTTGCAGCAGCCCATCACGTCTTGCCACCATCCCTTACCCAGCCCTCTGCATCTCTCCCCATCCTCGCCCATCCCTCCCTGACTCCGCCCTCATCCTTACCCCCACACCTAGCTTCTTCCCCACAAACAACCCTACCTCCCCCGCCCCCCACTTGGACTAGCTCGGTGTAGCCACCAAATGATGTAAGAGTACTTATTATTATTAATTTTTTGGTACGAATACTTTTTTTTTTTTTAAGGAGAATGAGAACTTGGAAGTGTTGATATATTCGGAAAAATGACAAAATAAGCTTAGGTGTACCAATGGGCATTCTCCTAAAGACCTTATTCGCCCCCTACAGGTGCAACCGGGTGTATGCGAGTACGTCTCCAAGATACAACCGCCTTGTTGACTTCTGATAGTAACGATGCATTCTGCTACTACAAACCCCTTTGAGAACTTCGGAGTTGTACTCAAGCTACGTACACTTGCATGCAATGCAAGCGGAAAAAAAACTGTATAGTGATTCTTCAATAAACGGGCAACATAACAGTACCAGAGAGAGATAGAGAGAGAAGCACAAATTTATGCATAGCATTTGAAGGCACCCACTACTCTATTTATAGTGGTGGATGCATCCCTTCAAGGCACCCACAGAATGGGTGTGTCCATTGACTTGAATGGATAGGATTAAAAGATTTCAATCCAAGCACTCATATGTAATTATCTCTTGAAGGTACCCTATGGTGTCGGTGTGTCTTTTGGTTCCGATGGATTAAATTAAAAGATTCCAATCCAAGTGCTATGAATTCACCTATGCAAATGGATGTCTCTTTAAAGAGACATGTCCATTACGTAAAACTTTATAAATTAAAAAATCCAAAAAGGATTAATACGTGACTAGGCCAAAAACTAGGCCAACTTTGAACCAAAAATAAATACACCACACCACATCATATTACCACGACACGACTCGACTCAACGTATGCACATATGCCTCTATCATTTCTCCTTCCACTTCCAATGCATTACCCAAAAACTCATGAAAACAAAAAAACAAGTCTTATAGGAGGGAAACCGAAAAAACAAATGGAAAAAATTCAATTTTATGAAACTATATACTATTAATTACATTAATACAACAATCCCCACAAGTTTAAAAAAAAAATCAATAAAACACAGGACAGCCTGAGTACATTAAAATGACAGGACATGTCATTACAGATTTCTTCCAGACTTGAATCTATACAAGGTCTAATAAGCCACCAGTACGGATGAAGTCAGACTTTTTGAACCTCTCCTCATTAGAGTAACCGACTATCTTACTAGTCATGTCATGCCATCCGACCCTTCAATAATTCCTTTAAATAAAATTAGACATTTTTTTTTTCTTGGCCTTGTCCCCATCTTGGTGTCATGATCGTTTTGAGAATCCGCCGATGTAATTCTCATTTAGGGCGGCCTCACCCTTACGATCACTTAAGTCAGCCCCTAGTATGTACCACGGTTAACATACCCCCACAATTTCAAAAGTTTTGTTGATTAAGAGTTCTAAACTCATCCTCTAATCATTGCAATGACTTCATTTTTAACCTTTGAACCTAATTCCAAGAATCTCCTATGACATTGGTTGAGTGTCCATCACCTTGACTCGTGCATCACAGGCCTTAAGCTTATTCCTATAGCAGATATCACCTTAGCTATCGGAGGCTTTATACAAATCCTGGTCAGATTATTTTCCTAACTACATTAATTAAGTTGATAGCACCATCTCCTTTAGCCTCACCAAATATATGTATCTAAAACATATATGTCTTTATTCCTCTACTGACCATGCCATTTGCCTTTCGCATAAGCACTTATATTGATCCGACTTCAATCAGCACCATATATTAATTATTTAGATTGTTAGCCTAGTGGTTCCCAATCCAGCATTCTTAGAAAGTCATAATCTAATAAAATCATAATGGAACCTATAATCCAAGTTTATATTAGTGATTTCATAAATCACCCCACCAATACATGTTTGTACTTGTAGCCTTTAAACCAATGTAATTTATCAAACACTTATATAACCAAATCTAAACATATCTACTAGATTCTATTTTTAAGTAGAGACTGATAATTTTACATGACTTCTCTTTAAGAAGAGACTCAACACATCATTCTCACAATAACCTTAACATACTTAGGTCCTCCATATTCATATATCAAAATAATAGGTATTGCCTTTGTGGGAAAATTATAACCCCCACACTTCCATGGCATCTTGTAACATAATAATCAAGAAATACCAATTGCATGTTAAATATTATATGTACGCGCATGCGCATATATGCCAATGCTCATTGCAAGTGAAGTCCAATCAATAAAAATTAGTTAGTATACATATGCCACTAACACAACCAGAGAAGAATGCACACATCCAGAGTTCAAAATCCTCACAATTTCATAATATTGCATGAAATAATCAAAACATTCTCACTTGCATTGTAATACTGCCATGACTTCATATATTCTCAGTTTATGATATTTATTTCATGTAATCAAATACATCTTCATGCATTTTCAAGTATGCATACATCTTACAACATACACGGAAACTTAGGCCATGTAATCTATCACTTGATCCACATAGAAAGACTATAAAATCAATATAATATCCATAGCTCCAATAACACTCCAAATAGAGAAAGAGAAATAGAATAACCATATTGAAATGTGTAACCCACAATTACTATCAGCCAACCCCTAGGGCTGTGGCTGTACTCTTACAATAAGGTAAAGGACACAACATAGTGCCACCATAAACACTACTGTTTATCCTCACAATTATAGGCAAAATCTCATTATTGGTTACCCATCTCAATGCTCCATTAGCATTCATAGACAAAGTGTAATGCAGTTGTTGCATGCAAAAGAATACCGATACAAGGAAACTAATGGTCACCATAGTTGTCACGGTGCCTCGGCAATCCAAGGCGGTTGAGAGTGTCCAAATTCCAAATGACACCAACAAAACGATCAAGGCGTCCTAGGCGCCTGCCAAGGCGATCAAGGCGCCTGGACGCCTAGGCGATGCCTTGACAACTATGGTGGTCACCATGTTTAAGGAACCCTAGACTGCACCATGTTCAATCTGTTATGCACTGTACAAAAGAATCCAGTTTCCACGGGAACAGGCCGATCAAGAATCAATGGTTGTGCATTGTTTTGAACAAGAACATTAGACTCCATGGAAGAAGACCGCCCATTGTTTTCAAAAGTAACCCAGACTCCATCATGAATCTAGATTCCACAGGAGCAGACTCATCAAGGAACAATCTGGCATTCTTTTGAACAGAAGCAGATCTTCACGGCGTAGGCGTCTTCCTCATCTTCCTACCCTACAACCATGTCTACTTCAGATAAAACGATGACTCCAATGAGTAGCAGTGGAAAGTGGGGAACAAAATTCGTATGGAGAACGTCGTATGGTAGATGCAATGCCTGGGACCGATAGACAAGGACTACTCATCTCAGTCAAATGCGCAATTCGACGAGAGCGAGAACATGGAATGGGCTTTTGGGCGCATTCCAAAACAAGCCCTGTTCTTGATCCCATTCTACGAATTTAGAATAAGAATGCATACCAAATAACGTTTCTATCGTTTCAAAAGACGTTCTAGACCCAGAATGCGTTCCTACCAAACACAGCCGTGTAGTTCTTGCAAAACAGAATGATAATCTATTTGAGATAGAGGAACAGATAGCAGCTTATGGAAAATTCTTGACATCATACAAACATAGAAAGGGAGAAGAGTTCAGTGGGTATCAATTCGTATAAAAAAGGACCCACATCATTAAATTAAGAGCGGAGTATGTACACTCTGGTTATATGCCCACCTTTTTCCCTAAATATAAATACATAAACATACCACAATGTATCGCCAATATGTCTGTCAGTTCAAGTCTTAAGGGCTGCACGCCACTGTGTGGTTCATGCAATGATCCACAAAAGCACGTAAATCCATAGATGTAGAACACTCTAAAAGGAAAATTTTTGGCCCAGAAGTATATTTCATGGGAGCAAACAGAAATGGCTACCGAATGAAACTTACAGCGTAGGTCACAATAACAGCCTAGCCATGTACATTTGGGCCACTCCAAAGAAAGGATCAAGAGTTTAGATTTTCAAGGCATCTCATCTCAATAACCGCCTGAGATTTCAATAATTTCACTTTGTGAACTATGCAAAACAAAACGGTCTATGAAAAGTACAAATATACATCAAGATTTATTTCTGGGAAATAATACTGTTATAACAACAATCATCCTTCATAGCCTAGGGGAAAAGCAACCAAGATTACTCACCACAGCTATGAAGTCTATATAACTCTCTACAAATTAGGGAGATTATTACCGACCCATGTGCAAGAAAATCTCAAATGATCATCTCAATAGAGCAGCTCCTCAAAAACAGGATCCACCCATTGCCCCCACTTCCCATGGTACAAATCCAGAAGCTTCTCTGCTGGTGTTATACCTGTCATCAAAACAATTCTGTTAATGAAATTGTTCAAAGAAGTGATTCTTTCTCCAATAGAACAAGCAGGTTGAGGTATGAATAGAAGACTAAAGATAAATTTGGATATGAAGTAATAAGATTGTCGAGGGGGAGAGCATGGAACAAATGTCTAAATGATTAAAATTGGATGATGCAGGTGAAACATCAATTGGATCATTCTATCTGGAATTGGGGAATCTGAAATGGGCTCTCGACCCAGCCCTTTGAAAGGTACATCCAGATCATCAATCAACAAACTAAAGTTAGCAATACCAAGTAATAAATTATCAGCAAAGAAGAAAAAAAACAGTAATATAAGTTTCCAAACAAATGACAATTGCCTAGTGCTGTGTCTACAACCCTGTCTGTATAGTTCAGGTCTGATAAATCACAACCCTTTGTACAAAAGGAATTAGTAAACTTTCAATGAGAGCTTTAGATTTAGGTCTCTTGATCCACCTTTAACATTTTAAGACTTGAACTATTGATTGATGCATGCAGATTTTATGATTTTATCTGCCACATTGGAATTCACAACCAAACATTGTTCCTAAAGGCGAATGCCTTGGTTTCCAAGCCATTGCCTAGGCATCTTGGTCGCCTTATTTTAGTTGAACTTTTATTATTTATATAGTTTGTTTAATGCTTTCATGAATGTTCACTGATTAATGCTTGCTGTCTCTTTTAAATATTACATTGTTGCTAAATATGTTTATGACATGTGTACATATACCCTATTAAAAACCAATGCATAAAACTAAACCCCCATCACACTTCTCTTCTTACTGAGTAGGCACCAAAGCACCTACTGATGGAATCGACTGAACAACCGAAAAACTGAAAACTGTACCAACCATTGCCACCAATGGTCTCGTTTCGGTTTAAGGTGATAAAAGATTACACTTATCAGTTAGTCCAGGCCAATATTGAAAAGACTGATGGGCCTGATTTGACCAATCAGTGGAACCGAAACTCATAAACCTTAACAAAAAAAATAAAATATGATGCTTCAAGAGGCTCCAACAGAGTTCACTCTCAGACTCTCAGCTTACACTATCTCAGTCTCACACCCCCTTTGGCTCCGGGCCCGGCCTCTGAAATCAAAACCGACCTACCGAAATCAAGTATTGAAATTAGACACCGAAAATCTTACCGGCTGGTTTCAGTCTCAGCTCAATTCTCCTAAAGTCATGTCTCAGCCCAATCAAAATCAACTGAGACCGACTGATTGACACCCCTAAAGGTGCCTGGCCATCACCTATGGTCGCCTAGGCACCTTGACAACTCCGCAACAAAATGTCTCTCTTCCAACTACCGCGTAAGCGCCCTATAGAGGATAGGCTGGTTCGCTTGAGGAAAATCTTTTCTATGATCAGAACTATGACATGATCAGGCTCTGTAAAATCCAGTACGATATCACTAGAAATGGAATAAGTGATAGACATAGTTAAAGATAAGTATAAGTGATGGACATGTGCAGCTTAGGTCCTGTATCAAGTATGACCTTGAATAGAGCCGATTAGAGAGTAAGGATCCAAGTAGCCAAACCCCGTTTAGTTGGGATAAGGCTAAGTTGTTGTTGTTCTATAGTTAATGGTGTGGTGACTACTGTAAGAACTGTGGGGCATCAAGGTAGAGAATTCCCAATTACAATTGGGTTACATCAAGGATCAATTTTCAGCCCCTATTTATTTGCGCTTGTTACAGATGATTTAACCAGAGACATTCAAGATCAGGTCCTTTGGTGTATGCTTTTGTTGATGATATAGTTTTGGTGAATGAGACGAAAGCAGGGATTGACACCAAGTTGGAGTTATGGAGATCAACCTTGGAATCAAAAGGTTCTAAGATAAGTAGAAAGGAAACGAAGTATATGGTGTATAATTTTAGTTACACTAAGACAGATAATGAGGTGGTGAAAATTGATGAGAGGGAGATTCCGCAAAGTGATTATATTAGGTATCTGAGCTCAATCATTAATAAAGGAAGAGAAATAGAGGATGATGTTACACAGAATTAAAATAAGATGGATGAAGTAGACAAGTGCGTCTGCAGTATTGTGTAATCGACGTATTTCTTTAAAACTTAAAGGAAAACTTTATAGGATAGGCATACGACCGACTATTACATATAGTGCGGAATGTTGGGCAATTAAGAAAAATCATATAGATAAAATCAGTGTAAGTGAGATGGGGATGTTCAGATGGATCTGTGGCAAAACTAAGAAGGATAAGGTAAGGAATGAACAAATTAAAGATGATTTAGAAATAGCTCCGATACGTGATAAACTACGAGAAAGCCCCCTAAGGTGGCATGGCCATGTACAACGGAAGCCTTTAGATGCTCTAGTACGAAGGAGGGATTTGATTCAGATTTAAAATGACTATGGGAGAAGTGGTAAGGAAAGACATGCCTAGCTTAGGCCGTGTATCAAGTATGACTTTGTATAGAGCTGATTGGATGGTAAGGATCCATGTAGCCAACCCCATTTAGCTAGAATAAGGCTGAGTTGTGTTGTGTCGTTGTATGTGGCAACCAAGAGACTGTTAATTTCTCTAGCAACTGTGGTGGAAATTTTTTGTGGGGGAACACTCAAATTCTTCCCCAGAATGGATTCAGGCCAATCAAATATGGTGCCAAGAGGATTTCACAACTCCACCTCTTCCCTCACCTCTAGACGGGGAGATTATGTGAGCCACAACAATGAAGCAGCTGAAGAAGTAAGACAGGTTTCAGAGGTTACAGCATAGAAGAGGCATTATCAATTCAGCCAGAATGGAATGGACAAGAGATTAGGCAGAAGAAGAAAACACCAAATGTAAACATAGTAGGCATGGCGCCGGACCAAGGCAATGGCTAGGTTCCTAGGCATACCCTTAGCACATAAGGCACCCTTATAAGATAGGGGGTATATTTCATTGATTCCCTTCTTTAGAATGATCCCCTAATGGTGACTTTTAGTGAGGGTCTATAATTTAACTGTGTACTATTGTACATACTGTCACATCTACCATTGTACCTATTCACATAGTTGTCAAGGTGATAAGCGAATCAAGGCGGTCGGGGGTGCCGGGGGGGGGGGGTTGAAAAAACTTAAGGCGACACCAACAAAGGCGCCCCACAATAAACCGCCTGGACGCAAAAGCGACACCTTGACAACCTTGCCTATTTGTATATAAATATATCTTAGTCTTTTGCCTCTTCCTTTTCCCTTCCAAGAACCCAAACTCTCTGTCACTCTCCCCTTTCCCCTCTGCAGCTCAAGTAGTAAGGATTCTTTGAAGGTCCCAACAAGTACAAAACTGGTACTCCCCTGCACCCTTTCCTTCTCCTCCTCCTCTGGTAGTGGTGTTAATAGCAGTTGCAGCAGCTGCAGCTGCTGCTGCTTCTTACTCTTCTTCAGGATGGCATGCATGAACCTCCACATTAGATTATGCATGGAGTGCAGGCATGGAAATTATTTTTGGCAGAGACCAAGGAAACTGGAGATTTTTCTTCCCCCTCTCTTTTTTTTTATTTTATTAAATTAAATTCTTCTTTCTTGGAAGAGACTTGTGAAAGTGGAGATTTTTCTTGACTCTTTCTCTTTTTTTTTTTTTATTTTAAAAAAAGAGTAATAGAACGTTACCTGGTGATGCGCAAGGTGTGGCAACCACGCCTAGACACAAAAAACGCCTAGGCGCCTGGAAATTTCCTCTTTTACATGGGGGTAAGGGGGTAATTCCAGGCGCCTGGCGCACTTTTTGTGTCTAGGCATGGTCGACACGCCGTGCACACCACTGGGTAGCGTTCTTTTTCCCTTTTAATAAATTCAATTTTTCTTTCTTTTCCCTCTTTCCAAGGAAAAAGATGGACATAAAAAAAGGAAGCACTTATTTCCTTAGAGTTGTGTGCAGCACTAGGCCATTGTTGACAAAACTGAATAACTGATGAACAAAGATGTACCATGAGTGATATCGCAATTCAAAAACAATTGGATAATCATTGATGAGAATTGGGATGTTTTCTAAATTCTAATGTAATAGGAAGCCAAGGAAGAGTGCATATGGAACAGACTCTGCAAGGAACCTATCCTCTTAAGGATCCTGATTCATCATTTCCTTCTCCTTTTATTTATGGGAAATTTACACATACCACCCCTTAGGTATCACGTAAGTATAAACATACCCCCCAGTTTTGGAAAATTCTGCGTACCCCCCCCCGAGGTTCACAAAAGTTAACACATGCCCCCATTCCGTTAGTTTATGACCAACAACGTTAAAAACATGGGGTGAACTGGCAAAAATGCCCTTGCAAGAAGAGAAAAAAAAACCTGCAACTTATCTTCCCCAAATCGATTGGCGAAGATGAGTTAAACCCTAGTTTTGAAGGCTTTTCGTCTTTAAAGTCCGGATACGTAAAACCCTAGTTTTCCATCTTTCGCTTTCTAGTCCAATTTCAATCTCTGAAGTCTGAACAGATGAAAAAGTTGCAGAAGGAGGCCTCTATGCCTCCTCTTGGTCCAGAGCTTAAATCTGTAATCCACAAGCATTCTCTGTTCTTTGATAAGTTGATTGAACTCATATCTACTAGATTCTATCTTCCCGCTGAAGACAAAGGAAAGCCATGGTTCCAGGGTTTGAGCAGGGTTGCGAAAGCTTCCGCGAAGAAGGAATCGAAAAAAAACATTAAGAAAGCTCGAAGAGAGAGATTGGACCTGGAAAGATCTTCCACAACACTAGGCCTTCTGAAGAAAAGTTTGGAAAATGAAAAAACTGGCAACAAATTGGACGAAGAGAACGAAAAGGAGGAGATTGAACATGATGGACATTCGAAAAGGGAAGATCGATCAGTCACATACGAAGAACTTAGACAACATCTGCACCGACGAATCGAAGAGCTTCGATCTACTCAAGGAACTGATTCTTCAGATAAAGCTAAGAGGGAGAAGAGAGAGAAGAAACAGAGTAAAAAGAAAAGAGCAAAGAACCCAAAGAAAAGGAACCGAAGCCTCTGAGGTACTAGCGCTTAGTCATGTGAAGTTCGGAAATGAAGGCAAGCGTGGTAGGAAGAAGAGGAAGCTTTCGAAGTTGCAGGCTCTTGAAGAGACAAAGAAGCTGGAGGAGGCGAAGAAGGATCCGGAGAAGGGTAAGATAATCTCGAAGAAGCATTCATGGAAAGCGGCAACAGGTAGAGCTACGGGTATTAAGGTTCATGATGATGTTAAGCTCATAAGCAAGAGCATTAAGAAGGAGAAGAAGAAGCATCAGAAAAATGTTGAGAAGTGGAAGGACAGAACCGAGACTACATAGACGAATAAGGCAGAGAGACAGAAGATTAGGTCCGACAACATAGCTGAGAAGATTCATCAAAAGAAAATGCGACGGATTGCAAAAAGAGAGAAAAAACTAATGCACCCAGGTTTTGAAGGTCGCAAGTAGAGATTGTATGGTTCCTGAGGTGGATATCTCTAAAATTTCAAGTTACTTTCATCTTTCGAGTTTTTTAAGAAATTCAAAATTGAAAAGCAAGAGGTCGTTTTGCTAAACATCATGGGAGTTCCTTTGCCACATCTATTGGGCAGCCGTCATGGAGGATCTTCAATGGGTTTATTGTTTATGTTGTCAGCTTTGATCCCATCGGATCGGCTTCCATGGTGTTCCCTACATGGATACCTGCAACTCAACTTCCAATCAATTTGGTGAAGATGAGTTGCAGTTTTTTTCTTTTTTTTTGTCTTTCTTGCAAGGGCATTTTTGTCAGTTCACATCATATTTTAAACGCTGTTAGTCATAAACTGACGGAATGAGTGCATGTGTTAACGTTTGTAAACCTCAGGGGGGTACGCAGAATTATCCAAAACTGGGGGTTAAGATTATACTTTCGTGATACCTCAGGGGTGGTATGTGTAAATTACCCATTATTTATTTTGTGGAATGGCCTGCAAAATTCTGACTAAATCAGGCAGTGATTTGTGACATAATGCTATGTGAGTAAATGGAAAGCAAATCGAGCACGTCCCCTTCAAAAATTGCAAGTTGATAGGTGATACAGAGATGATAGGTTTTTCCGTTTTGGGTGGTTGGGTTACTCTGAAGACACATACATGCTATCTTTTCATGGGAAACAAAGTCGATTAGGGTCCAACTGTCCGATTTGTAATGGTTGCTACCTTTTTCTTATTTGAGAGTAGTTCGGGAGGGAAAAAGGATTTACAAAGGATATTAAGAACTCCAAAAATTTGGGCTGGGAAGATGCTAGTAAAGAATTCTATGGGTTGTACAGAGCATCCTTGGGTGCAATCTTACATCCATCTAAATGGATGAATAAAATCCAAGAATCTTTTTCCTTTTCTTCTCTTTTTTTTGGGTTGGGGGGAGGGGGGGGGGAGGAGTGTATTTGTACAGGGGATAATATCCAAACAGGTGCACAGTCAGTGATACAATTTTGGAAAGATTGTTTAAAGATCACATATGCATCAATGAACTCTTTAGTAGTTGCAGAATACTGAAAACATAATAAACAAAAAACTACAGCCTAAAGACTCCACGGTAGTTATGGTTATATGTACAGTTGCTTGTCTTTTGAATTTGTGCTTCTTGTTTTGGGAGGGGAGAGATGGCCTCTCTCTCTCTCTCTCTCTCTCTCTCTCTTTTTTCTTCAATCTTAGAGGTAGATGCTATGGGGTAAGAGACAGAAAATGAATCACAAAGCATTTAAATGTTCTCTTGAAAGCATTTTGAATGGTGTCCCCCCAAGTGCACATAATCATTCATAAGGTATGGGGGGAAAGGGTTCATGTTGCACTAAAATCGTATCTTTCATGGCAAATGCTGAAGAAATGGCATGCAGTTACACTGGATACTTTTAGACCCATGCTCATTTTACACTTTACAGATGTTCAAGACCACACACACACAAAAACAAAAAAAAAAAAAACAAAAAACTTGAGAGAAATAAATTATTGAGGTTGAAATGCATTACCTGTCCTTACCACCTCAGCCACTTCATTCAAGAACCCTGTTTCCTTGTAGCCTCTTCTTTCCAATCCATCCTGCAACACAATGGATGTATATTATGAGGTATTCAATCTAGATAGTGGAACTTCTGATCTTTCACACACAAATTAAAAACTACCTTAGCCAACTTTACAACTTCTTCTGCAACATGCCTTACCAAACCATCTCGAAATGGTGTTTTTAGACCAGTCTTTGGTACCTACCAACACTCAATAAGTGCAATTAGATTATTTGTACTAGTCAAAATCAGTAAAGGAATGACAAGATGTGCATATACACGAAAAGTCAAACTATCCCAGTCGTGACAGAACACTAAGATTCCATGAAATAGTTCATTACCAGTCATGGATGCAAACTTTGAGCAAAAATCAAAGCTTGAATACTTTGTTCAAATTACCAGGTTCTAACTATAACAGAAGAAATTGTAAATATTTCCAAATGGGTATGTAAAATCTTTATTCCGAAAACCTACTAATAGTCTAAAGCTCTTTCATGGTCCCATCTTAGAAATCATGCATCATGCTGTCATCCCCTTGGTTCTCCATACTATGTCCAGTAGATATATCCTTAATCCCTACCAGGTTCTAACTATATCAGAAGAAATTATAAATATTTCCAAATGGGTATGTAAAATCTTTATTCCGAAAACCTACTAATAGTCTAAATCTCTTTCATGGTCCCATCTTAGAAATCATGCATCATGCTATCATCACCATGGGTCTCCATACTATATCCAGTAGATGTATCCTTAATTCAATATGCAAAGGTACCATGAAGAGTAAGCCTAAAAAAAGGGGAAAGAGAGTTTTTAGCCCCTAAATCCACACAAACCTAGAGTTTTGAACACCCCACCGCCAAAAAAAAATCCCCTGAAATAAACTGAACTTTCATAAGTTGCAGCATATCCGCTGTTCTTTGGTCCATTAAGTTTTCCATCATAGTGCCTATTCTTTGATGAAAGTCAGATTTTAAGTGGGGAAAAATAAATATAAAATGTCAAAAAAAAAAACCACATCAGTGCATCATAACATTTGCATAAGGAGATACAGGCCATTCAATTCACATTCTTGTTTGGCATGATTACAGTACCTTATTTCTCAGCATCTGCCTTTCTTCTGCAGTCCAATCAGCAGTCATATCAAGAACACTTTGTAGTGCAACTTCATCATATAATATTCCCACCTACATGTGATACAGAATCAGAATCATCTAATATTGCCTGGCCAACAAGCCAGTTAATAATCAAGTGTAAATTGAATGCAATATATGCTACACGCTCATACCAACATATCCACATCAAGATACTTGAAGTCTAGAAATGTACTGTTCATGCAAATATAAGCACCAAAAATTAATTGAAATAGATGTAGCACCATTGTCTTACTATATGAATAATAAAAGTATAGGTGCATTAGAGCTGGGGACTCTCCAATTGGCATCTTTAAGACATATTTAAGTATCCATGTTCGACAGAGCACAAGTCCACTCATGAATCCCAACAATACAATGTACTATCAAAGACTTCCAGCTCAGCAATGTATATTCCAACCAGTAAACTAAATTAGCAAGAAGTCTTTCAGTTCTAAACTATAAAAATCAAGGCAAAATACCCAAAATGCTGGCAATGCACATAACCTCCTCCAAGGACCCCCATCAGCACCCCTCATCTCCATGTATCTCTTCAGCCTGACCTGAATTAAAGACCACCATATGCCTTAGTTTATGCACTTGTATCGGATAACAAATCCATTTTAATCTAGGTCTGCAAAGGAAAAGAAAAAAGGATTGTTGCCTCGAGTCTAACCTCAGGAAATATTGTTGTTAGGTGATTCTCCCAATCATTAAGTGTTGGCAACTCGCCTGGAGCAGCAGGAAGTTTACCTGACATGAAGTCCTGCATATATACCATACAAGTTATATCTGAAACAAACCACTAGCACTTGACAAAAGTCACGGTTAAGAGGGAAAGAAAATCCTTCAGACCAATATCAGAGTACATTTACAGAAACTAATATAACAGCAATTAAAATGAGATTAGGGATAGACGAAAACCCTGAAGGACATTCCACTACAGTCAATATACTTCTTATTCCGATAAACAAAATACATGGGAACATCAAGGGCATAGTCTACATACTGCTCAAACCTGCAAAGAAGAAATGAGAATGTTAAAAAGGGAAATAGATAAAAACTTTCTGAATAAAAAATTGATGGAAAATCAAGCCAATTCTCAAGTAACATTTGATGAAAGAAGATAAATACTTGGTGCAATGTTATTCTGTCAGATGATATAAGAAGCAATTCAAGAAATGTTAAAGCATATGTCAAAGAAAGAATAGAATTTTGATAAAACCAGACGACTCATCTGATGAGGAAATGGGTAAAGAATTCTTGCTTCAGATGTCCCACCCCAAAACTTCCTGTTTTAAGGTCCTTTGTTATGGGATGGAAATCCCTCCTCTCACTAGTAATTTTGCTTACCCAATTCTCTAATCTCTTTTCCCTCCCCATCCCTTCCCCACCACCAGAATCTCACATGAGAAATGGACATTGGCAACAGAAATGTCTAGGACCCATAAATGTCTACCTCTTTTTGGGGAGGAAAAGTTTGACTCAGCAATGGATAAGGTGTAGGCTGACCAGGGCTCTGGGTAGGAAGAGAAATTTACATGCACAACAGTAAGCAAATCCTACACCTGACAAGTAAAATAATGTGCATGCACTAAAACTTTGTAAATCCTAATGTTTTGGCAAAAGAAAAGATGATGCAACTAGATATAAAAATGTTTCACTCATCAAAGTAATAGAAGCTGAAGTGGTAAGTAATAATACTGCAAAAATCAGTTTACAATGAAGAGTAATGTGCTTGGGGCCACCTAGGAACTGCACGGTGTGAACAAAATGAGTGTGTAAAGTTGTGGTTCATCTCAGCCAAGGAGCACTAATGCTTCTACTGCCTCCATTAACTGCTCTTAAATTTCTTTAATATTCACAACCATATATTTGAGGTTGGTGTAGGTAGTGAAAATTGTGTGGTAGATACTGGAATTGGGGTTGTTGTTGAGGATCCAAAGCAGCCTTGTCAATCCCCAGGCTTCGCATTGGTTCAATCCCACGAAGCACCCCCCCCTCTTTCAAATGTTATGAGTTGTCCTTTGCAGGTAAATGAACTTCTCTTCATAAATGAGTCACAAGCAAGGATTTAAGTATCGGCATTGGGTATCGCATCAAAGGGATTATATTAAGAGACGTATCATATGATATCAAAGAGACACAAGATACGCTAAAGATACACATGGAAATGATCAAGAAATATATGGATGTGCTTATGATACAAATAAAATACAGTTTTGAAGCAATAAAACACCTTATTATGCAATAATAAGGAATGATCATACTAGAGCTGATTTGGGAGTATCTCAAATACATGATAAGCTACAAGAAAGTCGTTTGAGGTGGCATGGCCATGTTCAACAGAGGCCTTTGGATGTTCCAGTACAAAGGAGTGATTTCATTTATATTAAAGGAGCTAAAAGAGCCAAGGGCAAACCTAAAATGACTCTGGGAGAAGTGGTGAGGAAAAACATGCATAGCTTAGCCCTTGGATCAAGTATGCCTTAGAATACAGCTGATTGGAGGGTAAGGATCCATGTAGCCAACCCCATTTAGTTGGCATAAGGCTGAGTTGTGTTGTGTGTTGTATGTGGCAACCAAGAGACTGTTAATTTTCTCTAGCATTTGTGGCGGAAGTGTTTTGTAGAACACTCAGAGATGCTTTCCCATAACTGATACAGGACATCAAGTATGGCGCCAAGAGGGTTTCACAACTTCACCTCTTCCCTCAGTTCTAGCAGGGAAGATTATGTGAGCCACAGTATTGAAGCAACTGAAGAAGTAAGACAGGTTTTAGAGGTTACAGAACGGAAGAGGCACTATCAGAGGTTACAGCATGGAAGAGACAATATAAGTCCAATCTGATCAGGAAATCATGTAATTACAAGAGTCAGCTAACTAAGATTTGGGCAGGTTGATGAGCACATTTATGTGTGAAATCACAGGGCATAAAGCATACATTTTACCACATTGGAGAGAGTTACTTCGGTGCTTTCTTGTGCTTTTCAGGTTTTTGGTGAATTCTTGTGAAAATGGAGCAAAAGATGCTAAGAATAGCCGGAAGCGCCCAGGGATCGAGAAAATCAAGTTTGGATTGAGCACTGAAAGAATCACGCCAGTTAGTCAAATTTGAACGTGAGTACAGTGGGCCCCTTAGCATGATTTTGAGGTGTTAATAGTATGGATGCGTAGCCCATCGAGTCAGCTTCGTAAAGGTTCAAACGGCACTTGATTCCGAGTTGAAACGAAGAAGTTACGACTGTTTCCATGGACAGGGGTTTATTTGTAATTATTGACAGTCGACTGGGGACAAAGTGAAGCGAAAGTTCGGATTTCAGGGGCCTTAGCGCAATTATCAGAAGTTATCTTTCTGTCAGTCGAAAGATTCCATTTGGAAGGCTCTGGAGCAGTCCAACTTCAACTTGAGATATCTTGGGCTCCCGAACTCCAAATTTGACGAAATTTGGGTCTATTTTGGGTAATTTTTCGTAAGGAATACAACAGTAAGGCCCATATAAGCATCCCATGCTCCACATTTTTTGAAGGACAGATTTGACATTTCATTAATTGTGAGTGGAATCCTAGTCATCACCCTTCTCTCTCTCTCCTCCAACTTTTCCAGGGCACTTTTGGAATTCTACTTGGGATAGATTTCTTTTGAAAGATATTCTCTCATCTATGGAAGGTTGAAAAGTCAAAGATGCCTTGATCTCATTGCTTGGAGAAGACACCTACAAAGAAAAGGAAGCACAAGTTAGAATTAGAAAGTTACTTTTTAATAAATAGAAGGTTTATGTATCTAGGATTCTTTTCTCTCCCTCTTTCTATTTTTTTTTTCTTTTTTCTTGGGATTCAAGGCAATGTAAAGGAGGAAGGAGAAGAGAATATTTTCTTTTCTCAGGGAATATTTCTCCTACCACTTCCCTCTTCTCCCTTCCCCCTATAAATACCCCTTGCCCTTTGGGTTGTAACAAGTTAGTTCTAGTTCAGTTTTTAAGTTAGTTTTAGTTTAGTTTTAATTCAGTTTTTAGTTCAATTAATAAGTGAAATTTCTTCTTCTCTTCTTCTAGTTTTTGGCTTTCTAAGTTCTAGTTTGATTTCATGCTTTCAATTCCATGGTTGTAATGCTTTTGATTCATACTTTAATTTTATGTCTTCAATATGGTTGTAATAATTCTAGTTTAGTTTCAAGCTTTCTAGTCTAAGTTCCTAAGTTGATGACAAGACTTGGAGATTTAGAAGAGGAAGCCATGCAAGGTTTGTTCAAGTATCCAGGCTTTTACTCTCTAAACTCTTAAACTCATTCTCCCTCTCTTCTATCTCATTCTCTCTTCTTCCATCTCATTCTCCTTCTTCTTCTTTTGTTTTTTTTATGTGGTTGTGGTTTGTGGCTGCATTTTTATTCCTTCCAATCCGCATTAGCTTGATAGGTTAGATGGATATGTGTTAGGACGCCAATTTAATTCGTTAGATGCTTGTGAGTTAGGATGTGTTAATTTGTTAGTTTAATTAGTTTAATTTAACACTTTAATTTGGTTCACTTTGCATTACTTTAAAGTGAGTAAAATAAGGTAGCGTATATCTTCTCGTGTTCGACCCATAGCTACGATTGACCCGTACGCTTGCGGTATTATTTTAACTCTAACACAGGTCCTCCATGTAGATGGGGGTGCCTCAGTGAAAAGATGATGCACTTTAAGTTTTTGGATATCTTGGCCCTGTTTTGCAGCTTGGATCCTTATTCTCTTTTCTTTTTTCTCCTTAATAGCCCCTAGTATACCAGCTTTTCCCCTTTCTTATAACAAAGTCGTATATTTAACAACCTCAACCCCCCAGTTCGAATGTGTGAACTTTTTCCGTTTTTATATTACGCATTAAACAAAAAAAGTAATTTCGAACAGGTATAGAGGTATTGAATAACAGACCAACATGCATATCCACCTCTTCAATTTCAAGAATATTAATTGACCCATCCCCGTATCAGTGCCATATATTTCTTAAAGCATGGAGTCATTCAACATTTATTTTTCCATCATAGAATAAATTAAATGAAAGGAGATGATGATGAAGGACAAAAGGCATATGCAGACCACAAAAGACAAATGAGAGCAGTATAGCACCTCCATGATCTAAAGTAAAAGCGTTCAGTTCAGCATAATTTAAACACAATCAACAAATTCTGCTCAGCATCTTATGTGTAGCTCCATTGTAGTACAGCATAATGTTTATAATTAGGAACTTCTCAAGAGAATTAGTAAACTTGGTAGACTTGGTTATTGATCTAACGTCACAAAATGTCTGCAGAAAATAAGGAATCAAAAAAATCCAACCTTGCCACAAGAACTTACATTGTCACGCTTCTGAACAGTTATGCATAGATTACTGAGGGAGAAGATTCTGATAACTATGTCAATAGACTTCCTATCAATTATTTATCCGAAGTGAAAAAGGTAGAAATTTAAACTCCCCGTGCAGTTTTAGACATATCATTGAACTCATTTGTTTGCAGATAATGCATTGTTTAGGTCCAACAAGGAAGTGGCAATTGAAAATAGCAATAAGCCTACTAGAAATTAAAAGGAAGCTACAAAACATAATAATAGAAAGTAAGAATTTACAGATTATCATCATAGTACTATATCTCGCGATATATCGGTATCTCGGGCCTACCGAGATATCCGAAATATCCGAGATATCGCGAAATATGACCGAAATATTGCATTTTTTCTGCAATATTTCGGGGGTCCATCTCGGGGGGTATTTGGCCATATCTAGGCCTGAAACTTCATGGACAGCCTTATTTAAGCTTAATAAACACATTTAAACCATAAAATTGTAAAAATGTGAATTCAAATTGGTGTTTTAGGCTTGCACCCTTGATTGACATACAGTCGCCGACCCTAATGTATAAATAGTTAAATACACATAGATTAGACAGTTAATATTTAATAATAGTATTTAACTTCATCACATATCAAGTTAAAGCCAATACACATTGATGAGTGCCATGATTCTCATAAACTCCATAATATTCAATAACTCGCTTAAAGTCTTAAAGGCAATACACTAAGTGTCAAAGTTAGTAAGTCACAAGACTCGCAACTCGCAAGTCACAACTCACAAGTTCATAGATCAATGAAATCACAACTTAAGTTATAAATTACAAGTGCTAAACTGCTAATAGTAGTTGTTGTGCCTCCCTGGATCAATCCCACTCATGCCTCGCTGGAGTCGACGTCCATTGCTCTCTGTTTGAAGGACATATGTGGACCACGGTATAGAATCGGAGAAGAAACGAGTGTAGTCATCCACAAGTGTCACGTAAATGGAATCATCAACATACTGTAGGTAACCTATCCTAGGATATAAACTAGGGTTACCAATCGATCCAGTCCGTGAAGAAGATGATCCACAGTGATATGATGTTGGCGTCGGCGCAAGAGGCGATGGCATTGGCTGCATGTATGGCTGGTGAGGTTGGTAGCTAGGTCCGCTAGGGTATGCAAAGATGTTATCTACAAAAGATGATCCAGTATGTCCCTGGGACTGGGACTGGGACTGGTAGTCATAGTCCCCTACCCCACTAAACTGCCCATATGATGATGATCCATATCCATATCTACCGTAAGGTTGTGATGCACCATAATCCGATGCCAATGGAGTGGTATGTGCGAAAATTAAAATAATTATTTAAGAGCAGAAAAATAAATCCGACACCGTGAAGTCGTAGATCGGCCATTGGTGTCTAACATATATTTAATTCATTACCATCTAAGTCATATTACCCCTAATTATTTTCTATTTTAATTGTAGGAAAATGAATTTTTAAAACCAGAAAAAAAAAAAAAAAAAATACATATGGAAAAAAATTTCGACACCGTGAGGCTATAGATCGGCCTCCGGTGTCTAACATATATTAATATCATCACCATCCAACAAAATTTGTACAGCCTTTTCAAAAAAATAGTTTTAGAGGAATAGAATTTATCTTAAATAGTGGAAAAAGGCTTGGATGATGAGCTTAGATGACCCTCCGATGAGTTTACCGGCGAAAATCCGACAACAATGTGCTTGAACAATGGCTAGAGTGTTGGATGAGAGCTTGGAAGAGTGGAAGAATAGGCAAAAGGCTGAAATTCCTTAGCAAATGCAGCTCTCGGTCGAAATATGGACCGAAATTTGCGAAATATTGTATTAAAGCCCCCCTTCACGTGACACTTTAAGCCAAAATACCATATTTCGTCGATATCTCATGAGATATCGACGAAATATGGTATTTTTTCATTTCGACCTGATTTCGCATCTCGGTAAGCTCGAGATATATGAAATTAAGCGATATTTCGCCGAAATATCGCGAGATTTTGAACCATGATTATCATAACAGAGAGACGACTTAATCCCTTATCCTCTTTGATCATAAAACAGAAAGATAACATCATTTCCTCCTTGTATACTTACCCAAAGGAATCATCAAAAACAAAAGGAAGCATGCCAGACCGATTGTTATCCGTGTCAGTCCAAATATGGCTGTCATAAATCATAAAGAGTTAATACAACTCCTGAGTAGATATGCACCACCATATACATAGGATAATAACAAAAAATGTGAAAGAGTTCAAGGTAACTGATGACACCTTCTCATGCTAAGATAACCATTTGGCTTTCCTTCAGTGAAAGGTGAATTTGCAAAAAGTGCTGTTGCAATCTGTTTCATATGTACTTCAGAAATTAGAGAACATGCCGCCACAGAAGTTTATAGAAGGGAAAATGTAGAAGAGTTTCTCACCGGCTGCAAAGCAAGACCAGCACGAAATTTTCTGACCATGTCTAGTTCAGAACTGAAGTCCAAATTAACCTACAAAAGGCAGTAATGGGAATCCATCAATTTTTCTATCATTTAATCCATCTAAATTCTCAATATCTTACACCCACAAAAAAAAATTTACAAAGTAAACAAAATTCTCTCATAAAATCATAAATGAAAATAGAACATTTTGTAGAGAATCTGAGAAGAAGCATTTAATACTTTCATCTAGCAAAGATCAAATCATCTTAAATTTATTGCTCATCTCACCTGAACAGTACATGTCCTAAACATCATATCAAGCCCTAAAGAGCCAACTTTGGGCATGTATTTCCTCATGATCGCATATCTAGCCTGTGCCATAATAAGTAATGCATCTAATCAAACCATGCAGCAGAAAAAAGTGTAATGAAATAATGGGCTCAAAAACTTCAGAGTAAAAAAAAAATTATGGATCAGTTTGCAGGACAGGATTCAACCAGAATCTTAGTGGAGTTACATTCTTTTTTCCTTCAGATAAACAACAACAAATATTTCACTTAGAAGGAAAAGAATGCACAGTAGAGAGAGAGAGAGAGAGAGAGAGAGAGAATTAATTTTCCCTTGGATAATTAACTTAACCATCTTTATAGATACCCCACAGATACCCATTTCTTCCAGAGAACTGTATATGCCATGATGTTGCAAGTGGACATTTGAGCAAAGAATCCAATAATTGGTAAGAAAATTAAGTAATACCTTTGGCATAACTGGTATGTCTTTAAGCCCCCATTTGGGCTGAAAACCAATTCCTAAGAAGCCAAATCTCATCTCCTCAGCAACAGCTTTGACCTGTATAACAGTAGAATGTGGAGACAGTGGATAGAAGTTCAACAGTATCCTTTTCTTTTATGACAGCGAAAATTTCTATGAGCTTTTAGCAATTTACATATCCATTCTCCTCACAATAGAAGCATATTCCCCTTGATCAGAAAAGAATGCAAATATAATAATAAGAACAACAAATGTACAGATTCAACCATGCAAATTGTAGCAGCGTAAGACTGTAAGACCATCAGAAGTTTATCTTTGAAGTACTCTTAACCTTCTGTTTATACTTGTGACATAGCTTGTATATTATATTTCTTTACTCACCACTGTGATGTTTTTAACAGAAAAAGTGCTTCTCTTATCCTATTTTATCATTAGCAGAAACAAGAATGTTTGAACATGTTATTTAGTCTCTAATAAGCACACTATTCACTCTTTGCCGGAGTAAGGATGAACAAATCTGGAGCACAAAACATGGACATGGCATTAGACTTCACACCCATACAAGGTGTCTACTTCAAAGAATAAAAAAGTACAATATTATGTTAACCAACCTATATAATACATTTTCCACTACTCTATATTTAACTATGCCCCAAATTTTTTCAGTTTTTTTTTTCTTTTTTCTTTTTTCTTTTTCAGGTCAGTAGAATGTTTTTAGGGTGCCAGCTAGGTAGGGTCTATGGAGGATCATAACATAGAACTGTGATAGTTTCTCACATTCTGAAAATCTTACCTTGATCGGAGGAGAATGAAGAATGTCACAGTGTAAAGGAACAAACCCAACTACAATAGTGCTATAGAAAAAAAGTGCAAGGCTATATACTTAAACATATTAGATGAGATTCAGCAGCATTTTATGGAAATTAAAGCATCGCGTAGAAAACCAATCTCAGATAAATCTGTGGTCTTTTAGTTCTTTAAAATTGGCGGACAAACAGAATTCCAAAGTCTTAAATCACCCTATCACCTCCTTCATAATACAACACCTGTCTTCAAGGTGGGAGTCAGACAAAAGAAATGCAATCACTAATTTTGAATTGTAGAGAAGTGATGCCATGATGGAGGAGGTGGTCAATCATATATCTTAATTCCTATGCACATGAGGCAAATTGGTTCGTATTGCTTCCTTAAGATGACAAGATTCACTATAAAATTATATTCAAGACCCCGACATAGTCATTAAGAAAAAGAATACCACATTAGTTGCAACAGGTGAGCATGAAAATGAAATTGCCCAGGGAGAGTCTTCACCTAGTTTTAATTTTTATTTTCTTATTTTTTTCAATCATGTGTCAAGCATAATAGAAATAATCAACGAATTTTAATACTTCATCTCATCCACAATTTCAGTCCAAGCATTAATGATAGGTGGCAAGAATTTAGGTGTCAGTATCGGGGAAGGCCCAGTCAACCACTTATGATGACTCCATCCTTACCTACCAGTGCTGGAGCCGCTCCTGCCAATGTCATTGCTTCTGTGTATCGTATCAGACGGGTGATTTTAAGAGACGTATCGTATCATATCGTATCGTATTGTATCGTATCGCATCATATCATATCGTATCATATCGGAAAGATGCAAGATATGCTAAAGATAAGAATGAAAATGGTCCAGAAATGCATGGATGTACTTATGATACATATAAAATACAGTTTTGAAGTATAAAACACCTTTTTTTTTTGGGTGAATAAATAACTCATTACCAAGGAGAAAAAGGACTACAAAAGACCCCCGAAAAGGGGAGAGAAAAACAAATACACAAACAGCCCAAACCTCAAGAAGAGGAGGTAGGGGGCTGGAGAGAGGAAATAGGAAGGCCCCAAGACACAACAATGTCTGTTCCTTGTGGTGTCAGAACAAAAAAAAAATTTGGATAGTAGAGAACTTTGCTTTAATATCAAAAGAAATGACGTCCCAAATCTAACAAAAAGGCCAAGAGTTGGAGGTCCATTTCCTGATATTACGTTCCATCTAGATGTGATTGATGATAGCACAAAAGACAAGTTTTCCCACCATGTCACAGATTGAAGAGCCAGCAAAAGTCATATCAACCCAAATCCACTCTCTTGCAAAAGGGAGACTTCTTCGCCTATGGGGCCTGCATTTGTTGAGGATATTTTGGCAAAAGGAAAGGGAGAGGGGGCAGTCAAAGAAAAGGTGATCCTTGTCTTCAAAAGCGTTCCAGCAAAGACAGCATTGAGGAGAGACCTAAATCTGCCTATGGAGAAGAAAAGACTGTATTGGAAGACAATTAGAGAAGACTCTCCAGGCTGTAAAGCAATGTCTAGGGATATGATGCTTGAACCAAAGAAGCTTCCTCCAAGGAGACAAAGGACCTCTGAGTCTCTGACACGAATGAGATCCAAAGCAGATTTGGAGCTGAATAGGCCGGAGTTGGCAGGGGCCCACAAGACACTATCATCCCTCCCAGAGGTTCTTGGAATGGAAGGCAAGGCATCCCACACAGAATTAAGAACTGGATGAAGAGTGGGGGGAGGTCCCAAACATTTGCAATAATGATATCAGCTACCAAGGATTGCCTGTTCAAACCGCAGTTATAAATAGCTCTAGAAGAGACAATGTGAAGAAGAATTCCCATAGGGTGCCAGTGGTCCAACCAGAGAGATGTAGAGTTTCCATTACCAATCTAATTGCGAATGGCACCGAGAGCACTCGTTCTAAGAGCAAGGATTTTGCGCGCGACCCAAGAAGCATTAGAAGGAACAAATACGGTCCAAATTGACTCATTGCAGAGAGGCCCTGAGTAAAGCCAATCAACCCAAATGCTTTGAGGTTTAGAGGCAATCTTCTAGATAAGCTTGATGATACCAGCAAAGTTCACATCTTTAATTTGGTGAAGCCCAAGACCACACTAATCTTTGGGAAGGCAAATAGAAGCCCAACTGTTGGGATAGAGAAATCTTGTGGAATCTTTACCTTTCCAAAGAAAAGAGACCGTAAGGGATCCCAAGGACTTAATAGTTGATGATGGAAGCCCCAAGATACCCGACCAGTAAATATGAGAAGCTTGTAATACTGATTTGACTAGAACTAGCCGACATGCATATGAGAGGAGCTTTCTTTTCCACAGTTGAAGCTTTCTTCTAATATAATCCAGCATAGGAGAACAGTGATGAGCAGTGATGAGCAGTAAACCTGGCTGGAATCAAAGGCAGCCCCAAGTATTTAACTGGGAATTGGCCTAGAGAAAATCCAGATTTGTCAATCAAAGCGGCTTTTTCAAACTCAGTGACCCTAGCAAGGAAAAGCAAGGACTTAGTGAGGTTGATCCGGAGCCCCGGAAGACCTTCAAAATGATGTACGCAAGTCATGATATTCTCAAAAGAATTAATAGAGACCTTAGAGAAGATCATAAGGTCGTCAATGAAAGCAAGATGAGAGAGCCTGAGGGCTTTGCACTTGGGGAGCGGAGAGATGAGTTGTTGGTCAATACAAGACTGAATGTACCTAGAGAGAACTTCCATAGCCAAAGTAAAGATGTAAGGGGAGAGAGGACAACCCTGACGAATTCCCAACGATGAGGAAAAGTAACCTGCCGGAGTGCCATTAACAAGCACTGAGAAGGTAGGAGAAGAGATGCATTGGTAGATCCAATGAGCAAACACAGGAGGAAATCCCATCGTATCCAAAACCTTAGAAATGAAGTCCCACTTTAAGGAGTCAAAAGCCTTGTGAATGTCAATCTTCATGAGAGCTGCAGGGGGGGTGAGATTTTCCATCAAAACCTCTAACAATCTCATTGCACAAAAGAATGTTGTCAAAGATGCTTCTACCAAGAATAAAAGCAGACTGATTCTCAGTAACAAGAGTATCCACAATAGCCTTGAGCCTGATAGCAAGTATCTTAGCAATGAATTTGTACAATAGATTGCAAAGAGCTATGGATCTAAAATCAGTCATATTTGAAGCACCTTCCTTCTTGGGAAGGAGACAGAGAAAAGTGTGATTTACACCTTTAATCTGGCTGGGGTTGTAAAAGAAATTCTTGATAGCCTTAATGAGGTCCACCTTGATGATATCTCAAGAGGCAAGAGAGAATCCCAAACTAAACCCTTCAAGACCAGGAGCTCTGTTAGCTTTGAGAGAGCGGATAGTGTAAACAATTCCATCTTCAGAGGGGATGGAACTGAGAGAGGCTTGGAGCTCACTGGGAATGAATTTGTTAAGCAGATATTCAGAGATAGGGCTCGAATCCTCTGAAGAACCACTAAACAGATCCTTAAAGTATCCAACAGCCAAGTTCTTGATATCTTTGACCCGATGAAAAGTAGATCCCGCTGAATCTGTAAGTTGCAATATAGAGTTGGAGTTATTCCTGGACTTCAAAGATCGATGGAAATAGGCCCAATTTAGAATCCCTAATTCCAGCCATTTGATCCTAGACTTTTGCCTTAGTAAATTTTCCACCCGAGAAAGCAGAGATGAGAGCAAGAGATACCACTTTTTCCTCCTCTGCCAGGGGAATGTTAGAGAATTGGTTTGGAGCTGAACCTGAATAGCTGTGAGTTTATCCTACAGTCTGAGACCTGCTGAAAAATATTCCCAAAAGTAGAGATGTTCCATTCTTTAAGAGCAAACTTAACATTCCTAACCTTCCTTGCAAAAGCAATTAAAGGAGAGGAGAAAGCTTTGACTGGTTTGTCCCAAGCCTCCTGAACAATAGCTAAAAAAGTAGGATGGGAAGACCACATATCAAAGTATTTGAAAGGTTTGGGGACAAAATGATATATATGGTTGAATGAATAAGGAAATAGGGTAGTGGTCAGAGATACCTGGGGTGTCAAAAGTGGCATGCGAAGAGAGAAATGAAGAGAGCCTTGATTCATTTCCCATGACTCTGTCTAGTTTGCATGCAATACAAGAGCTACTAGCTCGTTTATTGTTCCAAGAAAAAATAGGGCCCGACCATCTGATATCACTGACACCAATATATTCAATACTAAGGTTGAAAGCATCCACAACATCCAAGTCCAGGCGATCACCTCCTTGTTTCTCATGACCATATCGAACAACATTAAAATCTCCCCCTAAGCCCCAAGGAAGGGGACCAATCTGACCAGCAATAGAGCAAAGATCATTCCAGAGAGAAGTTCTCTCTACAGGGCTGTTTGAAGCATAAATAATAGTGAACAAAAATTTGGAATGGCACAGGCAATCTGAGAAATTAAGATGAAGAAACTGAGAGGAGGAGGAAATGAGGGAGATGTTGATTTTTGAGGAGTTCCAGATGATCCAGTTACAACCATTGGGATGAGATGAATAATTGGAAAGAAGGGTAATGTAGTCCTAGGTAGGAGTAATCCCACTAGGAACCAGGGTAATAGGATCTCTTAACAAGGCTGGCCGATTGGGACAGCTTAGGCTAATTAGGGTAGAATTAGGGTTATGGTTAGGGTTTCGACTTAGGGTTTTATTTGGTAATGATGTGCAGAATTTTATGAGTCTAATGGTATAAGTTGGATCAAATTTGGTTGAGGTTGGAATTCTAGGGTTTTGGGTAGGATGCCTTATGAAAATGGACTGTTTGTAAGATCTAGGGTTTAGGGGCAGATTTTAGGAAAGAGATTTATAGGGTATTAATGGGCAGGTCTAGGGGGTTATTTTGGTATAAAGAAGTTAGGGTTTGGATGAGTTACAAAATTATGCAATTTAGGGCAGAATTGGATTTAGGGTTTTAGGGTTCTAATGGATCCATGGATTAATGGAAGGGGTGATAATAGGAGTAGATGGAGCTTAGGTTAGAGGATTAGAAGAAGAAGGTTAAATGCTGAATTAATAAACTACTTACTTGAAAGATTAAATCTTCAATGGTAGCAGCATTGAAGAACTAGAAGAAGGACCTCCCGATCTACAAGATACAAGGAGCCGATCGGAGTCCACCAATCCCTTCACCTTGATATTACCCACAAGGTAGCCTTGATATTACTCACAAGGTTCACTCAACAGAGCAGAGCAGCAGCTATGGCAGCAAACAAAAGCTTTTTCATTAATCAAATTCGTGTTTCATATATGGCCCCTTTAGAACCTTATATAAAAGACTCAAAATTAGACTTAGACACTAAAAAGGAATGGCCTAACCCAATCCTTAACCTATTAGCTAACTTAAACTAACTAGGAAACTAAATAGACTCAAAATAGAGTCCTAATGACTTAAAAACAACTTAAACTACTTAAAATAAAAGAAGATTCCCTACTAGCCAATAGGATATAAGAACCTCTAAGCCAATAGGATCACTTCACTTAAATTAGACCAATTGAACTAATTGGATGCAACCAATTTAAACCGGTTCAATTAAAAACACAAAAATAAAACTAAGTATTGGGCTAATCCCGTATGCAACTTATATACCCCTAGTTTAGGCTCATTAAAGTGGCCTATTACATAGAAAACCCTTGGGATCAAAGGCCCAACATGTATGTAACCCAACCCTAGACTTATTCCCAATGAAACAAGTCCTATTTGATGATGAATCTGCATCAAAGGGACAAGCCAGGGGCAATGGAATTTAAAATTTTTTGAGCATTTATCTCCTTAATGTGAGTTTCAAGGAGGCAGCAAAAGCTAGCACGGTGGAGCCTTAAGCGAGAACAAATTGCAGAGTGTTTGGAGAGAGAGTTCAGACCCCTAGTGTTCCAAATGACACCCTGGTTCATTGGGACAGATAGGTGGAGTGCAGTTCAAGCCCAAGAGGGCAAGGGATAAGCTTCCTAGCTTGGGACGAACTTTGGTGCCGCCTGTTATAAAAACGCAAGGCATAGGGGAGAGCGGAGACTGCAGGGATAGGGTATGGCACAAAGGAGCTGGGCTTAGGACGAGAGATGGGCTTTGGACAAGAGATGGACAAAGCAGGTGGAGAAGATGGGTTTAACAGGTTTGGGTTTGGGTTTGGGTTTAGGTGAATGGAAGGTCCAGACGGGATAACACGAGGGGAAAGAGAGTTACGAAGAGGGGGCTTGGGTTAAGAGAACTAAGTGGGGTTGTGCCAGTTGAGTCAGTGGGGTTAGGGGATCAGGGTTAAGGTTTGATCGACAAGGGATAGTGGTGGGGCCCTCAAGGGAGTTGTTGGGAAGGATACAAAATGAAGTGGGACCCACAAAGGAGAGTCGAAGAGGGTTTAGACTAAGGGAGCTAACGTCAGTTCGATGGTGAGAACTCGACACAAGCTGGGAGGGCAGAGGAGCAACTTCGGCTGCAACAGAGGAACAAGTATCATCAGAAGGGAAAGCAGACTTCCGAGGAGAAGATCTTGGTTCAGAGAAGCTTCGTGCAAGATCAACAGATAAAGATTCTTGGTGAGAGCGACTTGTCGAAGATAGCCGACCAGAAGTGGTCTCGAGGTTGGGGGAAGGATCTGCATTGTCGTCATAGCCCAGAGCAGAGAATCGATTGCGACCCAAGGGTAAAGCGGAATGACTAGTGGATAATTCAGATCGAGAATCTCGAGCCAGTTCCCCGGCCGGTGTTTCTTCCGTCGATGTCTGGTTCTAGTTCTCCCTCTGGAAAATCAATTCTCCAGATGAGGGTTAAGTTCATCAGAGAAAGATGGCTGAGCAAGAGGTTCTTTCTCTACAGATTAACCCTCAAAGATAGCTTCATCCACAACAGCAGCAGGCTTTGGTTGGCAGAGAGAAGATTCATGGCTGAACGATTTACAAACCAAGGATTAGTCATTTTTACCTAATCTATTGATGCATAACCAAAAAAAAAGAGCGAGAGATCTAAAACTTTACCACTTTTTCACCCAAATCTGTTTCAATCCGTGCATTGAGCATTGTAAATCCCCAAAACTTGTCGAAATGGTGAAGATCAGATCGTTTTTATGTTACATGATTTCCTCCAACTCATATCAAAGAGAAAAACAAGTTTCCAAGATCTTAGGTTGCTTTCAGTATAGTATCAAGTGTATCTAACCCGTATCATATGATTTTTTATTTTTTTTTTTGAAAAATAAGTATCGTGCCACCTATGCAGCTTCCCCTGCTGGTACGTATCAGTGAAAATCATATTGATACCCACTGATACTGATGTGTATTGGCTGATACAATACTACAGATACGGTACTGACCGATACCTAAAACCCTGATGGGTGAGAACAATAGTATATGGTCAAGTCAGATTCTTATAAAAAAACACATTAGTTTCTTGTCAGCCAACACCAACCCCCCCCCCCCCAAAAAAAAAAAAAAAGACAGAAAATAGGCGTTGTTAAAACTAAATTGACACACTGAAGCTCAGCTGATGGCCCTGTAAAGCAGCCCAAGCCTCATCACACATATTGCAATTGTCAACTTTTCTACATGTTTGCCGACCTTGAAATGTGAGTTCATTAATCTCAGCCTTCTCTCCTTTCAACCATATGATTTTTTTTCCTTGTCCCCATGTGCATTCAACAAGGTTTTTGCTTTGGGTGCATTCGATTTGGTGAACTTAAAGTTGGGGTAGAAGAATATCCAACAATACCCGGAATAGAAATGCTTCCATTGCATCGAAAGGAATTTTCCTTCTTTTTAATTTCTGGACTGAAGTTTTAGAATCATCTAATGTGCATTAAACCCTTCCCCCACCACCCCCCCCCCCCACCCCAAAAAAAAGCCCAAATATAATCTCCAAATGAATATATCCTCTGAAGAATGAAACAGATCAATAAATGACACCTGACAAAGAAACGAAAAGTTTTGTGCAAATCAATCAGGACAGAAATCATATGTGCATAATCCCATCATCAACTTCCCTGCAATTTTACCTCTTAACAGAAGCTCTTGACAAAGATTAACATTCAATTGCAAATAAAAGCCTTTGACTCGGTGCAAGTCCAGCTTTTGCAAGTATTGGGCATAAAATGGGGTGGGGACAGGTCCAAGATAAAAGCCAATGGTTACTAACAAAAAAATACTCTTTATCGTTTTTGAACCATTAATGCGCCAACACCAAGAAATGGAAGTTGTGTTAGAAGTGGGTACTCTTTAAATAAGGAAAGATTCTCTATGCACATACTAGAACGAGAAAGCAAGTTAGGGGCTTTTCCTCCTTTGCCTAAATTGATTAGTAGTAGAATGTGGAGAGTTAAGACAAGTGAGCAGAACTTCATTCCCTTTCTTTACATATACTTTATTTCTCTTAATATGAATTGATGCCCCACGGGGCTGAATCTCAGTGGATCAAGACAGAATTTCATTTACTTTTTCTATTTTTATCTTCATAAAACTCAATATATCTCTCTTAGACTCTCAGTATGACCTAATATAATTAATCTCAAAACCCTACTACTGATGAACCCAAAAGCTTCATTCAAGAGTATTTGGAGTTGACCATGATCTTATAGGAAGGATGCTACATAACATTAAAACATCAACCTTTTTTCTTCTTCCCCAATCCAACCTCACCTCCAATCCTTTTTGACAGTGGTTAGAACTCCAAGCAACCAGTTCGTTTACAAAAATAAAACTTGAAATTTAAACCAGATCTGTTTACTTGTGTTTTCTCAAGTGATGCGATCCTAGGGTTTGGAAACCCTGTTTCGGTTCACTATGAGCCCAGCCAAGCACTAGATAACTCAAATGCAGGAAATAAAGGCAGTTCTGTAATTATACTGAAGTTGCAAAGGAAAAGTGGCAAACTTGTGATGAAAAAGAATCTTAAAGGTGGTATGGCAAACTTGTGATGAAAAAGAATCTCAAAGGTGGTATTGTGTGACTTAATAGGAAAGGATATAATGGAAAATATGATTTATTGTAAGGGGACAAACTTTGAAGGGTTTATAAAATATGGACAAACTACGATAAAGGAAGATGGGAGGGGCAGATTTGGAAACAAGAATAAATAAGGGTTAGAAGTAAACCACGAACGTATCTTCTTCAACCTTCGACCAACAGAACAAGCAGCAGGGAAGACTGGCTCGAAGCAGATTTCCTCCTTCCAGGAGATCCAATCAATTTGGGGTTTTAGGTGGAGATTGATTACTCACAAAGTCACAAACCTATGGATTCCACAAAATAATCTCTCAGTTCAACAGCGTGAGAGTTATTAAAAAGAATCTGAAACTGGACTTGGCGGAACCAGAGATCAGATTTGAAATTCTAGTTAGAAACTTCTGGCAGCGATCAAATCTTAACTCGAAACTGTCAGGATGGGTCGTTTCTATCACAGGAATGATCCCTTAAAATTTCAACCTAATCCAAAGAGAGACAGTAGAGATGGATGCCAACACTTGGGCTGCAAATCATGTTAGGCAAAACAGGGCAACAGAAGGAGAAGGGTAACTGAAACACAGGGAATAACAAAAAAAGAAAGAAATTTAAAATGAAGAAGATGAAAAGGATGAGAAGGAAGGCCAGGACAGCAGGAAAGGAGGGGAAGAGAGATGAAGAGGCGGGAGATTGCGCAAGCACGCCATTCAACCACTCACAAAACTCAACTATTCAATTCATTCTCCCATATAAAATAACTCCTAAATATCCTACCAGATCAAAAGTCTAATTCGGGCCCAGTTCTCAGTTGGGGATCTCAAACAGGTTCGTTCCAGTCCAAAGAACTGCTCCTGCATCATCAACCCTCTATAGAAATTTTACGTTGTGTTCTATCAAGCCTCTAAAGAAATTTGGTCAAATAAAAAAGCAGAACCCATCCACAAACTTTTTTACAACTAAACAAGAAGAACACCAAGTGATAATAAAGGCCCTGCCAACTTGATAATAAACTGAATATATGCTTAAAAAAAGTCGTCTCACCTGATATAGGTGTGAATTAACCTCAGCACAGGTTTGATGCAGTGTTTCAACGGGTGCACCACTGAGCTCAAACTGGCCCCCAGGCTCTAATGATATATTTTGTTTCCCCTGCCAATTTTTATGTTAAATTTCTCCAATGAAATATATGAACAAGAGTAGACCATCAATGCATCCACCAAGGAACAGACAACCAAGTTATGACCTTCCCAGCATAATTCATATGCTCCTTGAATATAATGTCTTCAAAAGTCATTGATCTCAAGACACCAATTATAATCATTCAAAAATCAAATATTAATTTTGAAAAATGCATGGCAATAGCCTGGAAGCATTTTCACCTGTTTCAGTCCAATAATGTGGTCTCCTTCCATTATTTTATCCCAATCAAATCTCTCAGCAAGGCCATTAAGTAAGTGTGATATTTGCTCATAATTCAGAGGATGTAAAGTTCCAATCTCAAAACCAAACTTTTCATGTTCAGTACCAATCCTGCAAGGACAAGTTAAAGATTTCATACAAAACCACACATTAAAAGCTAGTACAGAAAAATCTAATAAAATAACATTGAATGATTACAAGGACATAATGATGCATAGAATTAGACTTTTGGACTGGTAGGATATTTAGGAGTTACTTTATATGGGAGAACACACACTTTATCACAACAAGGCAACAAAGATTTATATTTTGAAGGAGTGAGAATATGACAAAAGATGGAATCAGAAGCCTTTCAAAATCTACAGAAATCCTGGTCTAGTTCTTCATAACAGGAAGAAATGGTAAATCAGATTGTACAGGTTTTGGCAAATCCAAGTAAGAGGAATCCTTTGACCGGCCTATCTCCAACCCAGATTTAACTGTGTCCAGAGAAAGAAACCTTGTCTGAAAATTGAGGTCTGGAAAAGATAATATCCACTTTAAAATTCATGATGGGTTCAAGCTTGGCAAATCAGAAAGATTCATCTGCTTGTCCGAATTGGATTGTCAATGTATAATAAATAGTTATTATGTATGTTCAACTTATAATTAAAAGCAAATTACGCCGTTTTTTCTTTTCATACACTATGAAATTCATAGTTGTCAAGGCGCCGCTTAGGCAAGGCGATGCCTAGGATGCCCTTTGCTGGAAGAGTACCTTGGTCACTAAGGCGACACCTTGACGCCTTCTTGGTGTTGCCTTGATTTTTTTCCCTCCTCCAACACCTAGGATCGCCTAGATGCCATGAAATTAGTATTTTGCCATAATCTTTTCTCGTATTGTAATGATAATTATATTGTTTCTTAAGAAATTTTATAATTGTTGAATACTTTTATGTAATTTCACCTGTATTTTAATGCATTTATTCATCACTCAAAACATATATACTTCGTGAGCTTAATGGTAATTTAGACATTTCCATGGTTCGAGACCTCAGTTTCCCCCAGGTCAAAAACCGAGATCTCTGCGAGTTGGTGTTTTTTTTTTTTTTGTTTTTTTTTTTTTTTTTGAACTAGTTTGATAGTTTCGGTGGGTTTTTGACTTGGTTTGGCATGAAACTTGGCATACAGCCTATTTTGGGCTATTTAAACATAATGGCACTGTTAGATTTTCCAAAATCAAAGTCCAAATAGGAGTTTGACTTAGTGGCAAACTAGGACAGACAATTATTTATGCTAGAAATCAGGATAGTTACTTATTTAAGTAAATATTTACTTAAGATATTATTCATAAATAAGCAAATAGCCTCTATTTGAATCCAATAAAAATAGTTTAAAAATCAAATTCCAAAAGGATAAAAAGTCAACCCTCACTTCTAGAACAAAAACTGGATTTTCGGCGGTAGGTACAATTTTCAACATTTAAATGTTGGGGTTTTCTCAAATCTAAAAATTCCATAAATTTTAAAATGATAAAACATTACTAAAAACCAAACGTGCGGTACAAAAATTCATTTGTTTTGATGTCTAAAAAAAATGAATTCAAAGCGATTTTGACAGCATTCGTGCACACCAAATAAGGTTTAATCGAAACATAAAATTGGGAGGTTGACTTTTTATCCTTTTGGAATTTGATTTTTTAACTATTTTTATTGGATTCAAATAGGGAGTATTTGCAATTTATGAGTAATATCTTAAGTAAATGAAATAACAAATATAAAAACATTTACTTAAATGAAATTAAGCATAAATAAATGTCTGTATACCATTGTTTCCCACTAAGATGACCGAGATCACCAAGATCTCGGCTAGATGATGAAACCTTCTCATTTCGCTTAGCATCTTGTCTTGATTTTTCAAAAAACCGAGATCTCGGCGAGTTCTTGTTCCATGGACAATTCACCTTGAACAATGAACCCCAACTCTAATACATAAATACAATAATCAAAAACATTAAAGACCATTACAATTTGAACTTTTATTTAAAGAATTCATACTATATCTTACTATAATATGAGCCCAGGGCTAATTTAGGGATTTTCTAGTGATTGACCAAGTCCATTTATAGCATCTTAATATCATCAGTTAAATTACATAATGGTCAATTTTAACTACACATTTGCTTCTTAAAGTATTCTGATATTAACTAAATATGGGTAAAAGCTTAGAGGTAATTTTGTCATTTAACGATAAATGATTAAATTTTCATTTGAAACTTCATAAAATGTCTATAATCTGGTCTGAGCATATTCATAGGGTCCCAAGTCTTAAGAGAGTGGATTTGGTTCAGTCTTAACCTTCAGCATTTGCTACGCAGAGTGTCTGTCCTCAGACTTGAAACTGCATCTTCAAGCAGGCAGCTATGTTTTTATCATCACATCAAGTGACGGCTCCGATTATAGCCTATTAATAATATTAATAACACCACATAAAAGTCCCTATATTGATTTCCAACTAATTTTCTGGGTTGTTGAAAATAAAATATTTTTTTACCTCTGTTTTGCTATATTAAAACTCTATTAGGCACAGAATTTTGTTGTTAAAGTTGAAGTAGGCGAAGCTTACTTGTGCACCAAATTTGAGTGCCAAGCCTAGCAAGCATACTTGATGCTACATCACCACTTTCCCTTTATCTGTGTACAAATACGGTTCATGTGCAATAAATCGGAATTAACCTTAAAGCTTTTATGTTTAAATTATTTATAAAAGGATAACTCAATAAATTAATTCATTAAATGTAAGTTTGTTATCTCATTTAAGGTATAACTTTGCCTATAACCAATGACTTAATTTACCTAATGAACTTAAATTCAATTGGTAAAGCCCAGTCTAAATGTGAGGTTGGGTCTACGCATGTTTGTATGTTTATAAGTTTTAGATTCTCTCACATTATGAACTTTTATGAGTAATAGAAAATTGAACTATTTCTCATCATCCAAAAGAATATTTCCTACAATAAATATATAGTTTATATGCAACGCCATGAGCCAAAACCAAGTACATATTAATAAACATTTTCAAGCATTAAATCCCCCTCTAGACTTGCATCAAGGGATTTCACTCCTTCGCTTGGTAGACCTTCAGTGTCACCTTGGGGGAAGCCCACCAAAGCTGGATTTTGGGCAGGGGTGGGGAAACGCAGAAATTAGTTCATGCCATGATGATCTATATGGAAGGGCAGTCTTGTTGATGCATTCCTGTTGAGAATGCAGAAGAAAAGAGATCTTCTTTTGAACAGGAAAATTTGGTCACGTAGATCTTCTATTTCGCCGGAATTCTCACATCAACTCCTATTGAGACGCTACTGAGAAAAGTAAACACTAAACAAAGTTGATAAAATAGCAGACCACAAATAAACCGGACTCATTATACTCAAAGTCTCAAACATAAGATGAAAAAGAACAAAAACAAAAATAAACTAGTCAGCTAAACCCAAAGGCCACCAGCAATAGATCTCCCTCATTGGACTATTGAGTAGAACAGCCCTTGAAGTCAACCAATCTGGACCCAACCATGTCACTCAGATTCTTATAATTTCAATGAAATTTTATGTAGGATACTTAGAAACCTCATGTCTTTGCCATACATAGATCAAGATATGTCCTGATCAAAGGTAAGGCAAGCTTTTGGGCTAGGTTAGGTTATAACCATTTAACAAGGACAATTCATAAACCAAATTCAATTATCAGATACCCCATGTCTGTATAGATGTCAAACATTGACACTTCTCTCTATATAAGATGATTTTCATCAGAAGATGCCACAATACACATCAAGTACCCACATCAAACACAGAGACCTATTTTCCTTGTCCCTGTTGAGTAGGATTTGATGAAATACATCAAATCGGGCTTGAGTTTTCCCCGCTGTAGCTCCTGCACTTAGTGCTACTATCCTTAGGAACAGGAGTCTTTTATCTAATTGGAAATGATATGAACAAAGGAAAATGTTGATGATGACATGAAGCTAACAACAACAACAACAACTCAGCCTTATCCCAACTAAATGGGGTCGGTTACATGGATCCTTTCAAAAAAAAAAGTAGGGAAAATTGAGATCCACACAAGGAAATGAAAGTAAGAGGAATGGAGAATAGAAATGAAGAAATGAAACAAGAAAAGTGAGATATGGACAATGAAAGTAAGAGGAAAGAAGATATAGTCCAGGAAATCAGGAAAATCTCAGCTACATGGTGTCAACGATGTGGATCCTTGCCCTCCAATAGGCTCTATCTGAGGTCATACCTGGCACAAGACCAAGGCTATGCATGTCATTCTTCACAACCTCACCTACAGTCATTTTATCTAAGCCAAATTTTAAAAAAAAACAACACTATAGCAGAACATGACTTGTAAAAAAAATCATAAAAAGAAAGTAGATTGTTCAATATCCAAGGCAAAATTCATGATAGATTTCACAATCAATGTACGTAAGCTGCTGGATTTATGGGCATGCACAAATGGCTACACTAATCACAATGAGAAGCAACATTCTAGAAATGTTTCAACCAACAGTTAGATTACTAAATGTGCATAATGCAAAAGAAAAATCCTTCACTTCACCCTACCAAGAGTTAAAATTATACAAATGCATGTTGATGCTTCATCCATTTACATAGAACAGAACCACTGAATACCAGAACTAGGAAGGCATGTAACACATACCTCCACATTTCCTTTGGCTTGCACCCGGACGCAAGATATCTTACAAGATCCTCTTTTGTCAATGGTTCTGTAGCAATAACTGCATCCTCAGTAGGAGGGCTTGCAGCAACTATCAATCTACACCCTCGTTTGCATCCTACACCATCCAAATGTGAAATCCCTGGTGTTCTCTTGGAACTCCAGAGAATTGAAGAGTAATTATCCCAACATTCCTTCCTTCTGAATGCTTTACTCTTCAGGAAATTGATTTCTTCCACATTGTATTCAGATTTACATTGCACTATCTTGGAGGAGATGTGGTATGATGGACTGGACTGGGAAATGAGGGCCATCATGTGTCTCTGTACATTATGCATAAAACACATATTATATAACATGCATTAAGAAAACAGAAACAAAATTTGGTTAACATGGTCAAGCACAGTTTTAGCAGGGTAATTTTCAGAATGAGAAAGGTGACACCTTACCCTCCCCCCCCCCCCCTCCCCTCCCCAACAACAAAACAAAAGGTTTTTAGTATGTCAACCTTCCACAACATCATTTGAAAATTCCATGAATTGGTACCTACCATGATAGGCAAACAATTTCACATGCCTATAGCTGTAAGGAAATACCGGAAAACAGCTAAAGAAAACCAAGAATATTGTATATACCACTGTTGCCAAAGTGCTAAGTGCATCTGAGGTGCTAAAACAATGAAATTTTCTGGGCATAAAGTGCAAACAACATGCATGATGCATGCTTGACTAGACTAAGTGATTGTAAGGAACTTTTCACCAAATTTAAGAAATGCTGTTCTTTTTTATAACAAAGAATTTATTTCTTTTACATAAATTGACAGATTGTGTTGAGAAGACAAGAAGATTGATCAGCTGTAACCGAGGAAAGATTTTATTATGCAGATACAATCATTCATGTCAAGTGAGAATACCATTTTGAAAATTTCATTCCAGTAGGTTGTCTAGACCAAATCCATTACAGGAAGCAGTTAGGAAGAGGGTTTGAAAATGCTATCCCCAAGCCTAAGAACACACATACAGAAACTACTTTGCTATTCAATCTGTGAGAAATAATTTGTTTTGCAGGAAATTGACTTCTGTCCTGCCAGATGTGCAATGACCACTATCATCTGTTAGATAATGCTAGTAGATAACTATATCACCACAAAAATCTGTTTAGCCTTTCCTCTGTTCTTGAGAATTCAGTCTTCCATAAAATTCATTGAATTCTGAAAAATGAAGTGTCATTGTTACATGGAGGAATATCTAAATTTAGTGTATTTTGATCTCCTCGTCTCTCAGCTTATTTGCTCGATGCATCATAAGCATAGAAACCTTTCTCCTTTCATTTGATTAGATCACCACATAAGTTTCTTAGAAATTTTAAATGGCAAGTTTCAATAACTAAGAAAGAAAAAAATCTACTCTTAGGTCTTATTGGAAGCAGACAACTCTTTATCTGTTAAGGGATTATGTTCCTCACCCTTCACCTTTCAATTGTTTTAAACTAATTTTTAATGGGGAAAAGAACGCTACCCCGTTGCGTGGCCTGTGTGGCTCCTGTGCCTCGACATAGAAGCGCGTGAAAGTACCACACCCAGGACGATGCTTGCACATGCTCCCATTGGCCAGCCCATGCGTGCAGGCTCTAAAGGCCCTGGCAATGATCTCTTTCCCTTTTTTTATTATCCCCACCTATTTTCAGTTGACACTGTAGCTGATGTTTGGATATAAGTCGAAGCTGCAATATTTTATTTAGTTTTCTGGCTGGGTTGGTCTCATGGTGCTCCAAACTAAATCTGATACACACAAAAAATCAACCATCCACAAATCTAACCTAAAAATTCAAAAAGAAATTTACACAGAATGCAGAAACAAGTTGACACCCATGGCTTCGAGGTAAGGTCCCCAGCCCCTGGTACAGAGACCAGGGATTGAATGATTGAATCCCGCCTCATGTGGGGTGGGGGGGGGAATTATCCTGGTATCAAAAAAGGAATATTGATCACTATAAAGTGGATTAAAAGAAAACCTTATTCCTTTTATAGAAAAAAACACAAATAAATAGCTACCTTCAATCCAGTCAATCAGAAGAGTGTTTGAATTCTCAAGCTTTAAGCTTCGTTAATCATATTGGTATTATCTTAAGAGAATAGTTCCTCGACACCAGGTCTAGCAAGCACAGATACAACAGAATACACTTGTAGTCTAGAACCCTGCTAGTGTGTTCATTAGCAAACCTAGACCGGATGGACCATCCGGTTCGACCAATGACCCAATAAACCGGTCAACAAAGGAAGAATAATTATAAAAACCAATTGTTTTTTCCTAATCCAGAAGAGTCCGCTGACTTCGTTTGACGGTTTGGGATGATATTGATGACCAGTTGAACCAACTGACCCAGTACCAAACCGGGATAAGACCGAGCCCGGTTCTGAAGCTTAGTATTTCTATTTCAACAGAAAATTTCCTCCACAGTTATAGTTAAAGATCTACCAAAAACCCTCCTTTCATTCGAATTTTTTCTGTAAATGATTGGGTTCGACTAATCCAAAGTTTACCTAGATTCAAATCCACCCAGAAATCTATAATCCTTTAAAAAACCAAAATGCTAGAGACCAACTGAACGGAGAGAAGAGCAGAAATCCATCAATCCAATCCACACAAAAAATAAAATTAACGAAAGATACTTCTTCGATCAAACAGAGAAGAGCAGAAATCCATTAACCTAATTGAAATTCTACTGATTAGAAGAGTAAAGAAGAAGGAGATGTACCTCTACCTTTTCCTCCTATACACTCGATCAAACGAAGAGAAAGATACTTCTTCGATCCCTGCGAGAGTAGAAAATTGAGAATTGTGGAAAACCCTAGTTTCCACTTCACTTCGATCCTTCACTTTCTCCAAGTCGGAGACAAATAAAAACTGGAGAAGACGAGTTCTCTATATAAGACCATATTATTGTCTGCTTCCTCTTTTCTTGTTCATAGCGAGCGTTGGTTATGATTATTGCAGTTATTATTATTAATTTATTATATATCTTATTAATTCCCTTTTTCGGAAAATAGGCATAAAAACAAAATATATTAAGATATAATAAATTATTTATATTTTTGGTAAAAAGATATAATAATGATTAATAAAGTATTTATCCTACTTTTACCAAAAAAAAGTATTTATCCTACACCATCTAATGTAGGGAGGTGGGCCCCACCACATAGTAGTGCCACTTTGGTCCCATTAGCTGACGTGTCTCGCAAAGCTTTCTACAGATAGCAGCCTTACTTACACTGAAGGTAGAGATATTCCTTTCTAATCAAAAGGGAAGTGCTCCCGTGCAATATAGGTTATCAATCGTTGGATTGGTATCTAATGGAAAGTTGTGGATGATTTATTTTACATAAATGCCCCTATATAGCTTAACCAAATCTTTGAATAGTCCACATGGCCCATCATGTGACATAAGGTTGCAATTTTTACCAATAAAAAGAAAAAAAAAAACATAAGGTTGCAATAGCCGTCGATCTTGACCCAAATCCTTTGGTGGTTAAGAAAATATTATTGGAGAGAATATACTCAAAGGCAGGATGTATTTGTATTGAATTATGGGAAAAAGATCTTTACTTGGTGGTGTTTCCTACATTTTCTCACAAGGCACCGTAAGATGACGCCTCCACCTCTGGATAGATACCCAGAGGTGCTCATCCATTGATCCAAACGCTTGTGTAGAAATCATGAAGCCAAATAGAGATATCTTGCCCATTAAGGGAAAAAGATCGACTCTGTACGGGAGTGTGGCCTACGCTAACTCTCCCATGAATCTATCTCTCTCTTTCCCATATGAAAAGATACCTCTGTCCCCTTATTTTGAGGAAGAGAGAGATAGACACATGGGAGTACTGGCGTAAGCCACTCCCATATAGAAAACTACCTCCCATTATTATAAGCTAAAGGATTTTTTTATTATATATTGTATATCATGAACTAATGACTTAATGAGACTGGCGTAGTATTTTAGTCCTTTGGAGACCAATATTTGAAAAGGATGGCTTGTGTGAAGGGAAAAAAAGTGAAGTGAAGTGAAGTGAAGTGGGGTGGGGTGCGGTGGGGTGGGGTGGGGTGGGGTGGGGTGGGGGGAAGCAGTTTATGGAAATTTTATGTATCTCACATTTTGCCACCTTACTTAATCCTTTGAGTAAATTACTCCCCCCTCCCCTCGATTATGGTCTAATGACAAACCCCTCCCCTGGGTTTTGAGAAATGACTCTCCCCTCCCCTGCATTCCCAAGATTCTATCAACCGTACCCTTGCCGTTAAAAAGGGCTGTTAAGTGATGACATCACCCTAATTATATTCGTTTAAACCCCAAACTGCCCTTATATTTATAATATTCCAATAATACCCCCTCCTAATAACAAGAGAAAACAAATAGAGAGAAAAGAGAGAGAAAACGTATCTCTTCTTCTTTTTGTTCGAACACATCCGTTATCTTCTTTCTCCAGTGAAGCGAAGAACATCATCGTACAAGTTAGCGGTTAGCTCCGGCCATATTCTTTTAAATGCTATCCGGCTAAACTAAACGTAAGCCCAATCGATAAACCCTAATTTTTATCTCTAATCCCATCGATAAACAAATTGACAAACCCTAATATTTGGGGACAACCCATTTTGCAGAAATTCAGAAGGGGTGGTGCTACATCAAATGTGATAAAAGCTCATTCAAAAGATTGATCCTACACACGGTTAGGTAAGATTTGCACCTATAGTAGTGCAATTGATCTCTGTCTCAATAGACTCTTTCAGAGCTTGTATCTCCATTTCAGCCTCATCCACGGGGTAGATTCTTTTGAGTAAGGCTTTGGCTTCATCTTCCCTTCCCTGTATAACATTATAAATACACAAGAAGCAAAAAATTGGTTTTCTTAATCATCTGCAGATAATTGGAGCTCAAGTTTCAACTTATCTAGATATATAACAGTATAAAAATTGTTTGAAAAGTTCTCATTTGAAGAACTCGAAAATAACTGGGAATAAAAATAAGTGTGAACCTTTCTATAAAGCCAGCGTGGTGACTCTGGAAGAAACCACATTAGTGCAAATTGAAACATAGCTGGTAACCCTGCAACTCCAAGCATCCACCTCCATGTCCCAGGAGCCTGAAACATCAAATCTGATGGGTTAATTAAAGTTGTCTTGTCTATTAACACTAAACCAAAAGAAACAAGACCAGATCATTACTACTACTTTACAGTATTATGGCTTAATTACCTTGGTGAATGCTAAGTTGATCAGGTAAGACAGAAACTGGCCTCCTGTTATAAGGAAACCATTGGTACTAACCAAGGCACCTCGGACTTTAGCAGGAGAAGCTTCTGAGATGTATAATGGAGATGTCATCGATGCCATACCAACACCGAGACCCACAAAAATACGATCAACGATGTTAAATCCGTGCCCAAAACCCGGTTTAAAACTCGTCGACCACCGGTCTGGTTTGAACCTTTTATGTAGAACCGGGAGCGGAGTACGCTCGTGAACTGTGGACCATGATACTCAAGCCATCCCACAAGATTGTTGACCGTGACTCTAAAGAAGTCGTCGAGGATAGGTACATCGACCATAGAGGTGTGGTTTGTGGGTTGTTAAATAACATTGATTAAAGCCCCTTTCAAAACCCCAATACCCAAACCCATGAGTTTTCTTTCCATATGTATTTTAATGGAGAAAAACCTAATCGATCATGGGGTTTACAAACCCATGTTGGGTGTGTGCTATGGCACCTTGGTTGGAGTTGTATCATGGCCAAAGAGACCCCTAAAAACCCCTAAGAATACCCCATTTTAGCCCAAGACTTTGGGGCTGCAAAACCATTCTCGGAATGGCATGACAAGCACAGATCGAAACTAGAAACTAGTCGCGGTGGGAAGTCCGAGAGGGACAGCACATGGACAGCACATGCAAGTGCCATCCTGAGAAAGATCTGCCGGTGGGAGGTCCGAGAGGGACAGGCACATGGACAGGCACATGCAAGTGCCTGAGAAAGATCTGCCGGTGGGAGGTCCGAGAGGGACAGGCACATGGACAGGCACATGCAAGTGCCAGTCCCTGAGAAAGATCTGCCGGTGGGAGGTCCGAGAGGGACAGGCACATGGACAGGCACATGCAAGTGCCAGTCCCTGAGAACCTAGATCTGCCGGTGGGAAAGTCCGAGAGGGACAGGCACATGGACAGGCACATGATATAGCCTTGCTGTATGTGCCGGTCCCCTATTTTAGCCTTGTTTGATAATTTATGGGGCCCAACTCTTCCGTCCTGCTGGATTAGATGAGTATGAAGTCTCAGATAGGGATGGCAGTTATGAGGTTAATTTGAAAAATCACACTTGTGGTTGCAGAGCGTGGGAAGGTACAGGAATACCTTGTAAGCATGCAACCTGTTGTATTCTTTACAAGAGGCACACATTGGAAAGCTATTGTGATGATTACTATAGTGTAAAAAGATACTTGGAGGCTTACAAGGATATAATCTACCCATTACCTGGTTTGGAGCAGTTAAAATCTGAGCATCACCTAGGTACTGTTCAGCCTCCACCCTTGAAGAGGTTACCAGGAAGACCACATATCAATAGGAGGAAGGAACCTGATGAAGGAGCATCTGGAGAGTTTAGAAAAAGATTTGGAAGTGTCAGATGTAGCAACTGCAAGGAGGTAGGCCACAACTCAAGGAAATGCGAAAGAGCTCCAATTAAAGGGAAGGAAGTAAAGGTATAATCATAAGATTTTATCCTAAGTACTCATACTTATTTTATGTTATCGTGATGATTACAAGGATTCTAATATTGAATTCATGCTTGTATAGGGAAAGAAGGGAAGTGGGAGCAAATGTGATGTCAATACCTCTCAAAGATTGACCAGATCTCAAGCTTCTTCTACCATCACTTATGACAATATGCAGGCCAAGATTGAAGCATAAAGGAAAGCCAAGGAAGATAAAAGGAAAGCAAGAGAAATGAAGAAGAAATAAGTTCAAAGAGGGGAGGAGAGGCAGTGAAGAAATTAGAATCATAGGCTGTAATTTGATGATTTTTATGTTTATTTGGATATAATATTAAGTTGGATGTGGATGATTGTAAACTTTTTTTTTTTTTTTTTGGATATGTTGGATTTTGTGGTAGACTTTTATTTTGGACATGATGTTAAGTTGGATGTGGATGATCCAAACAAATTTTTTTTTTAGATATGTTGGATGTTGAAGTATGGTAGACAAATACTTTTGGAAGCATAGACTTTTTTTTTGGATAATTTAGGAATGTTGTCCAAATTTCCAGGTTTAAGATAGCCTATTTAAAGGGGAAATGCTGTCCAAATTTTCAGATTTTTAAAAGCCTATTTACAAGGGAATTGCTGTCCAAATATCCAGATGTTGTGGTACAGTAGACTAATACAAGGGAATGCTGTCCAAAGCTTGCATAAATGGTTTTGTAAGGGGCGGTGAGGTGGTGGAGTTGAGTTGTGAATACACCGTGTGATGGTTTCAAGAATTCATCTAAAATTGTATGTGATAGTGGTTCTCGCTGCTTGGCTCTGTTTAATGATGAGAAAGAAGTTCAATATAAAGTCCTATAATGATCACTTGAGGAAAAAGCCAATTAGAAGATCTTGTTGATTAAATATGATTGTAGAATCATTTGCTAATGATGTTGTACAATTTTTCATTACTAATGCTGGGATTTAAGTACATCAGTTTCACTTTCATCAAAAAAAAAAAAAAAAAAGTACATCAGTTTCACATTTATTTGCCAATCATAACTGATACAATTACACCAACAAAGAAAACTAGAACAAAATAAACTCCAAGCTTCATTGATGCAACAAACTTCTCCGTTTCATCCATTCTAATTGTTCCACTTCGCACCGCCTGTTGTAACCCCCGTAACACCTCTCGCAAAACCCGTATCTCCTCTCGTAGCACCCGCACCTCCTCCTGCAACTCTTGTAAATCAGGGGTGGGATTCGGCACAAGCTCGGTTGTTGGTGCAACAATGGGATCACACCAAACAAAAAAATTACAACCATTAATCTGTGGGCAACTGTAAAAAAGCCTATTTGGATTATTATCAGTCTCTGATATTCTAATCACAGCTTTCCGATTACATTTGCACCTCAAGGATTTGTACTTGAGTGTATTAGGATTGCTGCAATTAACACTTGAGCTAGACATTTGATACATTTACCTGTAAAAGATGCACAACAAAAACAACAAAAAAAACAAATCAATGTTGTAGAGTGATCTAAAGAATACAAAACCGTAACCTATATAATAGAAATCAGAGAGATATGGGAGTGAGAAAATAACTCCAATCTAAACAATAAAAATTAGAGAGAGATGGGAGTTGGTTGCCGATCCAAGCCGTGAGATGGGAGTTGGTTGCCTATTTTCTCTAGTTTAATCACATAGGTATTGAATATCGGTTATATACACTCCCATAATGAAACGGAATAGCATATAATCATCTAATCAAGCCAAAAGAAACGTTTTTATAATACAACAGTAGAATTGGGGAAAAAGAAAAAAAAAGAACCAGCAGAAATCAATTGCACTACTATAGGTGCAAATCTTACCTAACCGTGTGTAGGATCAATCTTTTGAATGAACTTTTATCACATTTGATGTAGCACCACCCCTTCTGAATTTCTGCAAAATGGGTTGTCCCCAAATATTAGGGTTTATCAATTTGTTTATCGATGGGATTAGAGATAAAAATTAGGGTTTATCGATTGGGCTTACCTTCAGTTTAGCCGGATAGCATTTAAAAGAATATGGCCGCAGCTAACCGCTAACTTGTACGATGATGTTCTCTGATTTCGCCGGAGAAAGAAGATAACAGATGTGTTCGAACAAGAAGAAGAAGAGATACATTTTCTCTTTCTCTTTTCTCTCTATTTGTTTTCTCTTCTTATTAGGCGGGGGTATTATTGGAATATTACAAATATAAGGGCAGTTTGGGGTTTAAACGAATATAATTAGGGTGATGTCATCACTTAACAGCCCTTTTTAACGGCAAGGGTACGGTTGATAGAATCTTGGGAATGCAGGGGAGAGGAGAGTCATTTCTCAAAACCCAGGGGAGGGGTTTGTCATTAGACCATAATCGAGGGGAGGGGGGAGTAATTTACTCTAATCCTTTACAAAGACCAATGCTCTATTAAGAAGTTTTTGATTTGTTGGTAAATATGAAAAGTTACATCATGGGAAATGATTCTCATATAGTAAATAACATTAAATTTTCTTCTAAGATTGTAAAATTAATGAAGGACAAAATGTAACCTTTTTTCTTGTGAGAGTAGTATTTTTATTTATTTATTTATTTTTGTTTGGTGGGGGGGAGATGGGGGGTTTCTTATTAACATCCCTTAAGGTGTCAAATAATTTGTATTTTTTTACCAAAAAAAATAATTTGTATTTTTGTTTTTTTACCTTTTTAGTATAACATATTTTTTTTTCAATGAGATAAATCCTACCATTTCATATGTGTACTCAAAAAATGTATAAAGACAACGACAACTTTAAATAATAACATAATGATAAGTTTTTTTAATTATTTTGAAACCCTTTTATAACCCTCGAGTTAAAGAATTTTCAAGAATAAGATGAGGTGCAATCAAAAGAAGGTTAAAAGTTCTAAGTACACCTATAGATGTACCATGTAGACCTCCCCGCCCCCCTCCCCCCCTTAGGTAAGTCCCCCCGTTAGGTAATTTGGACTTAATATCTGACACGTGACAGATTAGATTGGGACCAAATGTGTATATACAAATAGATCATTACTTAAAACCAAATGAATGGTTAAAGATACAAGGGAAATATAGCAATAAATGGGGTAAATGGTTGAGTTTTATTGTGAAAATTGTCTTATTGTCAATTTAAAAACTATACATTCTTACTTATTGGTTGGATTTGCCAAATCATATTTTCATTTATGACATTAGATGATTAGTGTATGACATGCTTAGATGGACCACAAGAAACTTTACCTCTTGGGGGTAACCAAATCTTAATTGTACTCTTATTTTTGTACCACATATCTTGATCATTTATAGATACCAACTTGAGGTGGTAAAATTATATGTAGTATTTTGCTAATGTTGAAGGTGATTGATTTTGATTTCCCCACAACCGGATTGAAACATGCCACATGGGATCTAAGAACTTTCTTTCCTTCTTATATGAATAGTCCTTTTTGATATTGGCTTTTTATCAATAAGTAATGATAAAAAGATCTTTATAACACTCCTTTACATATTCTTAAAAAACATGTAAGGCGAACACAAATCTTTTCTTGTCGTGTCTTTTTTGATGATTGTTTAGTTTTGGACAGCATCAAGAAAAGTTGGTGGGAATATAAAAAAAGACTCAGTTTCTTTTAACCCATGATGAAGAGAGAATCTTTTCAACCCCACGAATGGTCCTTCTGAATGGACTGTAGAAACATTTCGGACCTTCAACAATAGGAGGTGAAGAAAAAGCAAAATCCTATAGAAAATGTATAAACAAAAAGGAATAGTAAGGGGATTCCTATCCTCTTATGGTATTTTTGTAATTTTTTAAACTTACGTCAAGAGAAAGTTGTCTGGTCATGTAGCCCTTGCACCTACATAGAGGCCAATGAGAGTGTGCCCATGGGTATATACATTGATGGGATTTTTTATTTCACAAGGGATGGTAATTTTGCGTACTCATGTGTCTAGATGTTGCGGCTACATGACCAAACATCATTCTTTTTCCCTTAGGTTAAAGTAGGTTTAAGCATTTACTTAAGCATATGATTTGCTCATGGATCTTATGCTATGAAACACCTTAGCGATGCAATATGGCCGGAAAAACCTAAGTTCGAGCTTGGCCTACCCAATTTTTCCAGGGTGTGGGCCAGGCTAGGGTTCAAAATCCAAGCTCAAGGTTAGGCCGGGCTGGATTAGGGCAACGGTCTTAGAACCACATGCAAGTATGCTTTGCTTAAGTCTATGTACAACACTAAGCATGAAGATTCTTGGCCTTCTCCTTTCCCATAAGTAGGAAGTAAGAATCTTAGCTAAATATGCCCTATGACCAGTGTAAGATAATTGAGAGAAAGAATGCTAATCAATCATGCAATGTGGCATGTATCTATTATTTTGCGCCTGACTGTGTCTGGGCGCAAGTACACAACAAACTGCTTGACCATTGGATTTTGTTTCCGAAGATAAATTATATTTCAAAGAGGTGAAGCATATGGGGTTGCAATCTCACAAGCTTGGGTTCAATAGTCTCTCACATCTCCCATGTATAAGTATTTTAAACATCCTAGCCTGCTTTTCCAGGCCCAGAGGAGCTAGACTAAATCACACATGGTTGGGTTAGGGTTGGGATCTCTTAACCCAAAGGGGGTCAGCCAGTCAAGCCGGCTAGGGCAAGGAATAAGTAAACTACGCTTTTCTTGGATTATTTTTCTACCGTTTATTGTTTTTGATATTATTGGGCTTAGGTTTTAAAAACCCAATCTAGCCCACCTGAATTGCAACCCTTAATATTATGGGAAGGAAAACACTACCTAATCGTGTGTGGCGCACGGCTCCTGCACCCAGATACAAGGTCGCGCGAAATGACATCACGTCTTCCGGGATATGATTTCTACCTTTTCATGGGGCAAGGTGATCATTTCACGCAATCCTATTTGTGAGTGCAGGGCGCACCACATGTTCATTCAAATTTCCACAACTATTAGAGAAAAGCTAATATTAATAGGGAAAAAAATATCCCACTTCGTTTGGAACTATAAGTAATCAAACTATGTGTTTTGTTTTTTGGTTACTAATCATCTATTAAAGTGCAAAGCCATGAAATAAACTCCACCCCTATTGCCATGAAATGTATAGTGCTTGGTAAAATTATATCTATAATATGTTTAGGATATATCACACTAATTAATTCTGGAGAAAATCTTATTGTAACCAAGGTTGGTGAAATAAAAGTTGTAACCTTACTTTTTGTCCTTTTAGTATAATACATTTTTTTTTTCTTTCAATTAAAGTAATTCTAACAAAATGACAACTCACTTTCAAATTATTTTGAAACCCCTTTTTACCTTATATTATGTAACTTTTAGTAATAAGATAAGGGGCAATAAAAAAATAGGTTACAACTTCTTACTTGAGATTTGGTATGATTTCTATTTCGATTTCAGATTGATTTCATGAAATAATCAACAACTAGAGTTTTGGTCAAGAAATCGAAATTGTTTTGGTTACATCAATCTGAAATATTTCAAGATTAAGAAATTCATTTGATAGTTCAATTTTTGATAATAGATTCTCTAAATTTCTTTGGGAGAGGATAGTGGTGATGGGAGCAGGACCATGAAGGGGGTGATGGTGGTGGGGGAGGTAGTGGCGTTGATGGTGGTTGTAATGTTGGCGGTGGTGATGGTGGTAGTATTGATGGTGGCAGTGGCAGTGGCAGTGGTAGCGGCGGCGATGGCAGTGGGGAGGTGATGGCGACGTTGGTGGTGGTGGTGAGACCATTAGGAGAAGAAGAAGGGTGATGTTTTATTTTTAACATGAAATTACTACTTTGCCCATCAAATTAACCATGTACTCATTAAAGAGCAAGAGTGAAATCAATTTTAATTTCAAAATTGAAACAACTCTTGAGCTATTTCATAATTTCTGTTTCATTTGATTTCTATTTCACTACAATAATTAAGGTGTAAAAATCAAACCAAACAACTTTAGAAATAGAAATCAGCCCATGAAATTGAAATAGAAATCATACAAAATCAGGCCAACCATTTTGCTGACAACAAGTTACACCCTTAATTCATTATATATGTATCGTACTCTATCATCTCTTGAAGAATATGAGGTGATGGCTTCAGCCATCAAAGAAGCCATATTAACTGGGAAGGATGACACAGGTTCTATTTCAATTATGGGAGACCATTCTCTACGGGGGGGAACATGGCCCTTCGCGTGAGGTCCAATGAGAGGGAGCATAGATGCATCTTTGGGAGTGGGATTTCCACCTTTTCACATGTGGTACCCCACCCCACACCCCACACCCCAATTGTGTCTGGATGTGAACGGTACACTCCCTCTTTTCCTCATTCTATTATTGAAGGAGATGCAAAGAACATTGTTGATAAAGTAAACAAGAAAACATGAAGCCTCCTTGAGACCCCACATCTATTGTTGTATTGTAGGGACCTTTTTGACTTTGATTGGTAATGTTTCAATCAGAAGTTGTTCTCGAAATACCAATTGGTGTTTACATGAACATGCCAGGCAAGGCAAACTCAACTGACAAGGATGTGGTTTTGTCCTTTTTTTTTTTTTTAGGTAATCAGGATGTGGTTTTGTCTAGTCCCCATTTTGCTTATCTCGGGGACTACCTAGATGGCTAGATGTACTTTTGCATACCCCACTTTGTTCGTCTTAAGGAGTATCTAGATGTACTTTTGTCATTAAGCTATTAATCTTACCAAAAAATAAAATAAAGTTCAATAAGCTATTAATGTGTTCCTGTTCAAGAGGAAAAAGAAGTACTATTTGCATCAAGTACATTTATGGAAAAAAAAGGGGCCGCACTCAATGCATAAGACTCCTCCCATTATGGTCTAGGGAGGATCATATTATACGCAGCGTTGTTCTGCTTTCATTGAGCTATTTTCAGACTCGAACCCATGACCACTTGATCACAATGGAGCAACCTTATCGTTGCATCAAGGCCCACCCTCACATTTGCACATTTATAAATTCATTAAATTATTTATTCATACATAAATGACTTGGGTTGTCACAAGACATAAACTATATCTTATCTAAACTTCTACTTATTTATGGAAAAATATTACTATGCTGCCAGTGTGCAGTTTCTCTCTCACATACACACATAAATATATATATATATATATTGATTATTTTTTTATATATTTTGAAATTTTGGGTTTCACATGGATGATATCTTTTTCAGATCACTCATTGATATGGCACGCAGATTCCCCATACTGCCAATGGAGGAATCCTCTTCCTTTATTTATTTATTTTCAATCCATGTTCAAGGATGGATTGAGGGATCGATATTGGATTGGTCGTATCAATAGAGTAATTAAACTCGGATCATTAACTCAATGGGTGTGGATTCATTAGAGTTAAGTTTCAAGAGACATGGGGCTGCAATTTTAGTGGAGAAGTTACCAGTTACCGAAAAAAGGCAGAATAATTCAGCTCTAGTGAAAGATGGAGAAATCTTCACATTGAGAATGACTTTGGTAATGTTGCAGGGGAAAATAGAGGAGATAAGAGAAACATTCCATACTCCATTGGTTCCTATTAGATCCGCCGCCTTGCAGTACATGGTAGATAAATTAGGAAGATGAGGGTAGTGAAGGAATCCACAAATCCGTCCAGATGTTCATCGAATTACCAGAACCGATCCTCCAACAGAGGAGATTTTTAAATGTGAGCAAGATTTTTAACATTTCTTTCCAAAATTTAGAGTAACTTTCTATGAAAAAAACATCCTCAAGCAGAGAAGAGCTATTAAGGTATTTTGCTTTCCAAACTTGAACCCATAGGATAGAAGGATTTTTTAACATTCTTCTGAAATAGTACTAAATTATGATTAGCACTAGAACGAAAACCAAGGTCTTTAGAATTTAGCTCGTCTCTAGGAAGGCGTGCGCCCAGGGTGTTACCAGGTGGCATCCAACGGTTGAGCTGTGTCACACACATCTCGGTGCATGCCTAGGGATGTGTGTGGCATAGAACAATGGCTGACAGCGCCCTAGGCGTTCCCTGCTCCCTGGAGATGATCCTGATCCAAGTTTTCATAGGATTTGGGTTGACAAAGATATTTCCAAGAGATTTTATGATTTTTTTTTTTTATAAGGTTGAGTGGTCCCACCAAAAATCTCTTTAATCAATTTTGTTACATGTTGACAAGGGAAATCGATAGATGGCCAAATTTTGAAACAAAATGTCAATTAATAGTGCCCCAAGTTCCAAACTACTCTATGTGAATGAAAATATATAAAAAATAGTGGCATAACACACAGTGAGGAGTGAAAAGACTGCCTCACCCCTTCCCTAACGCCTTGCCTGAGCAGGGGTGAGGTGGTCTTTTTACACCTCATCAAGTCCGGCACTGCACATGCAGCTCGGGCAGGGGTGCTGGACAGAATACTTTTAGGAAGTGGTGGCTTTGGAAAACTAATATACAAGGCAAAAGGTTTCTTCCAGGGACAAGCATGAGTTTTGGTACCGGTGTGGCATATTGATACCGATTTGATATTGGTCACTAACATGGTACAAAATTCCGAAAACATTCTTATGTAAAAGAAGTATGGTATCGACACATACCTAGCAAATAACCGGTATCTCGGTTTGTCGATGTCATGCTAGTTGAGTGCATTCCCTTCCTCCAAGAGGTCAAGGGAACGATTTCTCCTAGTTGCATTATTGGGCAAATTATGGCCCCTCTCTTGATCATATTTAGTAAGTTTGGGAACGGCAACAAAACGGGCACGGATATGTACGGGAACAACCAATCTACTTTCACGTTTAGGAAGTGCGTATTTAGAAGGGCTTTAGTTGCCAATGAAGAAGGGCCGAAAGGAGCCAGAGAAGAAGGGGGGGGTAGGCCGCTCCTTCCGTATTCTGATTTGGGCAAGGGTTAGGGGAGCAGGGAGATATTGAATATCGATTTTTTTAACATAACGTATTATACCCATTTTATATGTGTGTAATACTTCAAACCATAAAATCCACATATAAATCCGTATCCGATGACTTAAAAGGGAAAAACCGAATTTTTGAATTAAACGTCCAAATCCACATATTATATACGGATTTACTAACTATGCTCTTGATAGGTAGGATAGGACAAAAAAAAAAAGAAGATACAGACCTCTACTGGTCAGGATATTAGTTCCATGAATGACCGCCGCACCCTTGGTCATTTCTAAGATACCAATATTTATGAACCAAACCAAATTTCGTTGCTTATCTTTATTGTATAACCCATCATGTATGAAGCTATGAAGTTTTTTTCTTCGATTCGTGAATACATTTTGTTGAATTTACGTTTCTTATATTTAAAAAATAAATAAATAAAACCTTTGAGCTAATTAGAATGGTCTAAAATTTTAATCTTAATTAGGTACTGCATGGATTATGGGTGCAAGTTTGGCTTAGCACCAAAACTAAAATTGCATAAGTGGGTTGAGATGTTTAGCTTTATTTATAAGCATCATATTCTCTATTCCTAGATAAATGCACTCATTTTTAATCCCACATTAACAAATTAAAAGGAGAAATTGAAAAGAGAAGGAGGGAATTAAGAGTCTTGTCGATAAATGAGAGTGAGAGATGTTTTAGATTTCAAAAAGTTAGTTATTATTGAACTAACCAATTGGATTACGGCTAAGCCCAGCCCAGCCCACCCTAAGCTTGGTAAGACCTCACTAGTCCTGAGATATCCCAGCCCAACCTCGCACCCGGTGGGGCTGGGCTTGGGTTTTCATAAACCCGACAATATTGCACACCTAGCATGGATAGCATATCCACCGCATTCAGACCCTAATCAGACCTAACAGCTATCTTCTAAAACCTAAGAGTCATAATTACTCCACCCCCTATTATACGAAGTTTATAATATCTTCCACTATTCCCCAATATAATCACCAGAGTCGATCTCACACCATCCATGGGGTGTGGCCGTATGGGAAAGTGGTCAAACGTCATTTGAGAGGATCTGGATTCCCCGTCCATGCCATATGAGGCCCTCGGTCAAGGGATTTTCCCTTGTCGTTTGTGAAGGAAAACTCAATCCTTTCAATACTAAGAAGTTGTGTTCAACCTATGCAACTGGATTTTCCAGCCAACCTAATAGTCATGGATTATAAATTAAGTATAAAAATATCAAATTGGCAACCATGCATTGCCATCTCTTACCCTCCAAGTAATTACAGTGTATTTTATTTTCATACTTCAGTAGTCCAAGGGTCCTAGACATGCCATTAGCTTTACTGAAGAAGGGAAGTTAGAACATGATTGAGCTCTAAATTGGGTTCCCACTTCCCAGCCCTAGAACCATAGATTGGATATTTGCCGATTGAATACAAAGTGGATAGCAAGCCTAACCCCTTAAAAAAGATAAAATAGAGGCAAAACAAAGATTTTTCGCTTTGAATCAAAGCAAGTTCTAGTTGTTTCCAGAGATAGATTTGTTCACATTATTAATCCACCAGAGAATAGGATTTAGAATGAGAAAGGGCAAACATATGTCTGATCTAGTTTGTTTTCTTATATTAGAACAAGTCATTACACATCTAATGAATCAATTTGTTGGAAATACTGTTCCTTACTCCATCAAGGACTTTAAACCTTATTTAATGTGCTTATGTCCTTCACAACATCGATTCTATATTTGTGCTCTACTACACTCCATTGAAGCACTAGAAGCATTTAGGGATACATGAAGTCTGATATTCGATTAATGGGTTGAAGAAATCACTGTCACATTCAGACTTTTGCCTGCAAAACCAACCCCCAGAAAAGAGTAAAAGGTTTACTGAACTTTGTCCTTACGATAACGTAAATTAACATCGGCTACAATTCAGAGATTTAGATTCATGATAATGATGAGTAGAAAGGATTACCAAGAATCGTTTCTTGTAACTTTCCAGAAGCTCTTGGGGATCACGTCGGGTTTGATTATAAGCTTCAATGTTGTTCATTTCCTACAACCAAAGCCATTCTTAAACATACAATTGCTACACTCAAATTTACAATAATCTGTTCTATACATCAATAAGTTGGCATCTGATCAAGGAAATAGATGCTGCTAACAAGCATAAGAAGTGAACAAATGTACCAAGGCACACCAAACATAGATTGTGATGAATAAAAGAGCCACAATGATTTAGGGGTTAAATCTGAACCAATATTCATCAGATACCTTCACTTCCTTTTTTTTCTTGTCCTCTCCTTTTCTGTTCAATATTTTCTGTATTTTCCTTTAATATTTTGTCCCTTGAAATGGTGGAATACTAGAACCATATAACTTGCACAACCCAAAAGCCCAACAACCCCCTGCTGCCCCGGGAAGAGAAAAAGAAGAAAGGGAATATGAAAAAATAGATATGGATTAATTTGGGAATTACACATTTATGTTTCAAAATTTTCGGAACACAAAAAGTTGGGACTGTTATATAAAAAAATTTATTGAAAATTTGTAAAGAATTTTACTGAATTATTTGTGCATTTGCAAAGTATGGTTTGGCAATGGACAAAAAGAGAGAACCAGTTTCCATATGTGCTGTATGGAACAAAGTTCCTGTTATGCTATTAAAGTACGCAAGATGTCAAGTACTATTCTGTCACGTTGAGAAACCATAGCTATGTATTAAGCCATCAACACCCCATTAGGGCAGAAGCACAGGTCTAAAGTTAAAAAAAAATGAGGGAAAACAGAACTGATGTCAATTGAGGTACTGAGCAATGATTTCAACACATGCATTAACAAAGGATATCATTCTATTTAAATGGAAAGGAAGAGTCAGGATTCTTATAGCCAACTCCAACTAGTTGGGACTTGGGATGGGGCATGGACAACTACAGTGATGATTATGAAGCAGTCAAATGCAATTATTACAAATTCAATTCTTACAAATGCAATTCTTATATCTGAACTGTTGTGGTGTATTGGTATTGTTGAAGATAAAGTTTATTATGTAACCCATCTAGGTTCGCTGTATCTGTATGACTAGATAAGGCCTGTGAGTCGGCCTTAATTAGCATATCTTATTTGTACTCTTTTTCATTATAAACAGTTTGCACACAATTGGTAGGGATGAATTATGTCTCAAGGGAAGCGACACTGTAACGTGCCTTGAAGTTCCAACTATCTGCTATTTCAGAACTATGTCATTTTTGACGATTTTCTCCAACAGTTGTAACATTAAGCGCTGTAGAAAATTCCCACTTAGAGGAAGAACTGTATGAACCAAATGAGAGTTCATGTCCAAAGCTTTCGTGGCAGAAAAAAATGTTCTAATTCACCTCAGCATAACAGAAACAGGATGCAATGAAGCAACAATTCTCAAATAACAATCTACAATTAGTTTCTAGTAGAATATTTAAACAACACACCTCAATCCAGGCTGCCAGTTTAGGCCTTCCTGCTGTAATATCATAGTTCTTTACTTCCAATAGGAAGGGATGAAATCTTTCAATAAATGGAGCATAGGCTATATCTACCTGAAGGTTACATATACACAGTGGTGAATTAGAGGTGGCATGTACGAACAAAGGAGAAAACATGTACTTTACCTTTTTCAAGCTATGAAATACAAGTAGAGTAATGGCACTCCATGCAATGACTTGCGGGGGAAATTGTAATGCTAAATTGGGAAGAGCTTGTAGAGAGGTTAAATGTCTTTCTAGTTGTTAGACCTTCAGGAGAACACCCTTTTGATACATAGCAGGTTGAAGTTTATTGGCACAGATGGAGAAATCCGTCAAAGTGGCAGTAGTGTTCAAGGAGTATGATGGACCTTAGATGCATCATTTTATATGCTTTTGTAATGCTTGCAAATATGGGACTGCCATGATTATATAGGTTCAGAACATGGCAATATGGGATAAAAAGAATATATATTTACTCACCAGACTTAACTGGCCGAGGAAGAAAGGCCCATCATCAAATTTTGAAAGTGCTTTTTCTATATGATCAAAAGCAGCACCTAACGAAGGTCATTTAGTAGTTATTTACAGTACAAACTGTGAGTTGATATAAAATTAATTCTCAAAAGAGATCAAGAAGCCAATCCTCACCAGCTTCATTATCTAGATCTCCCTTGAGTGAAGGAAAAACAGTTTTGTTGAATATGTCAGTGTAGGACAATAACTCTTCTGCAAACTCTCTCTTTGTTGCATCCTACAGTTTACCAAATAAAGGCTTCTGTCAGGTTTTGAAGAGAATGAGAGACTCCCCATCCTGCGTTAAACAGAGATATCCATGTCTTACATCAGGGAAAAGTGTCGGCCCTTCAAAGTGGCTATCAATATATTTTATCAAATCAAGACTCTCTCCTCTAACTTCATTATTGTGTTCCAATGATGGTACCTTCAAAAAAAGAAAAAAAAAAAAGAATCAAAATTCAAATTGAATCTTATGTTAAGCTCTCTTAAGAATGATTCTTAATCAGAACATATCAACAAGTTAATTCACAGTTATTGCCAATTTCATGTTTTACTTTCATTCTTTGATGACTATTGAACTTTAATGCTTAAAGAAGAGTGGACATATCATACAAGGCTAATAAATGGGGATGTTCATGAGTAATAAAAACAGTCAAGAGTGAAAGAGAAACTGTATAAGTTGCCATGGAGTCATAGAGAGCTTTTGGAAAGGGGAAAATATTTAAGGAAACAAGATTCAAAAGGAACGCTATGCTGAACTGTAATAGAAATTGAAAAATAAAATAGAATACAGAATATCAGTCACAATAAGTGGTTAAGTACATGTTCAATATTTATAGATCATGGAATATTAGACCTGGAAATGGTTCTTATGGATAGACATTTCTCAGGAAACCCATTCCAGAATGTTACCAATTCCAATTTCACAGTTGATTCCTCCTAGACAAGGGAAGGCATCTGGCTTCATGGTTTTATCTAAAACACCAGATTTAGGCAAAATTTCTAATGTTATTTTATCACATTGTTTCCAGCATATGTTTCTTTTATAATAAGTCTGCTTCTCAAAAGGAACTGTTTTGGGATATTTTACATTCCCATAATGTGATTGGATTATTTGATTGATCTAACTTTTCAAAGTGATCTTATGAAAGCCAACAACCTTCATCAACAATCCAAATGATGAGAGAGAGAGATAGAGTTCTTCCAGAAGAAACTCCCATAGGTCATCTATGTTAAGAATACTAAAGAGTAATATTTTAGTCCATTATATAGCTAAATTACTTTAGTTTCTTATGCAGCTATATTATATGTCAATATAGTTTTTTGGAAGGCAAAGCTCCTCATTAATTCCCAGCGTATAGAGAGACCAAATTAAGTTCAAAGAATATCACCTTATTGGCAGGATAGACCTTCTCCTTGTACCAAGCAGGCCTATCTTGCAAATCAATTGGAACCAACTTAATCTCTTCCTGCAGCCCCTGCTCCTCAACATAAAGAAGAAAAGAGAGGTGACAGAAAACAAATCTCAAAAATAATGCCAACAGAAATTTTGAGTCTGAAAAAACACTAGAAGGATCAACAATTACCAAAATATCCATAATTAAGAAATATGGGATATAAATCCCTGAAACTTTAAATCCTGGAAGAGAAATCTCTGATTTTTATTTTTAGAATTTTGGTTTAGGTCTGAAGTAGCTTCATGTTGGACAAAAATTGTTAATGCTGCACAAATTTTTTGAATTATGTCCAAAAGAAAGCTTAGCTTCAAAAAATGATATGGAACTAACCAAAAAAAAAAAAGGTACTGTTTATACCAAATTACCAACAGAAAGACAGTCATGAACGCAATTGAACAACAACCTTACAATTCCTGGTAATCCAAACACGCTGCGCAAATGGGCATGTGTAAGATATGTACAACCTTCAACAAGGAAATCCAACATATTCAATAGTCAGAAAGTACACAAAGAAAGCAAAATTAACACTTGGGCATTTAAGCAAACAAAGAAATGAAAACAGAGAGAGGCAAATTCGAATCAGAAAATAGAGCTAAACTGAACAAACCTGGTAGTTCCATCGAAAATGGAAGGAGGGTTAGACGTAGAATCCAAAGCAGGGGGGAGAGACGCCTGAAACCTTCTGAAATCACCAAAAAGTAGATAACAGAGTTAGCCATTAATTAATGTCTAAGAAGCTTATAGAGAGAGATGAGATCAATTGAAGTGAAAGCCCAGAAAAGAAGAACAAAAAATGGAAGAGCTCATTCAAACTTACCCAATCGCCATTGCTGTCGCTCAGAGCTCTTGTTGTTCAGTTGGGGATTAAAAGTCAGAACTCAGAAGTAAGCTTATGGTCTGATAATGCCACACGTATGACGACGGATGGGGAAGGAGATTTATGTCCAAATTAGCCCACTAGGTGGGTTGTTGAGCTGCGTGCCCGTACGCCGCAGATTGTTGGATATGTGCTACACGCTGTGTTGCGCTACTGAAGAGCCCCACGCTAATATTCACCAAAACCGGTGAAATTGGTTGCCTCACTAGTTACCAATTGCGAATAATGGTGTACAGTATACTATGGGGTCCATTTTAAGCCCGCACCGATAGGATTGACCTGTCTTAATCAATGAGAGTTTGAGATCGATCGGACACATTAGCTAAACATGTTGGGCTAAGGTTTGAGACGTTAGCTAAATGTGTTGTTAACGGTGTAAGAGCACTAACTGACTATCCCTCGATGAAGCCCTACATGTTTAAGGACAAACATAAGAACCCTTTTATGAACCATTTGTTTTACTCAAATTACCCTTTAAACTCCCTATTTTCTCTCAAATATACAGTATCATGAATTACTAATTAGAGCAAGTAGAAACATCACAAGCTTTCATTTGTTGATTTTCTCCCACTGCAGAAATTGCATCAATACTGCATATACAATCATCTTGTACGATGGTTATTGTTATCAAAACATCATTTTCAGATTTTTCACTAAATAACAACGGAAAAATTACATGATTAGCCACTTTTGGGTTTACAGTTATCAAATTACACAATCATTGGTTGGGTTTACAAAACCAATCAAAACAGTGTTCCTCCCTAACACAGTATATTTTTTTTTTGATGATTTTACCATTCCAGCTCCCTTCTCCGATCACCATCTGCAGCCCCACCCTCCCTTGCAACTTTCTATCTAGGGCTGCAACAGGGTCGGGTTGGGCCGGGCTTTATAGAACCCTAGCCCAACCCTAAGTCCCCTTAGCTGGGCCCAGGCCCGACCCGACCCTGACTCAGGGTCAGAAAAATCCAACCCTGACCCGCCCTTAGGGTCGGGCCGGGCCGACCCTGATTGGCCTTGATCATGGGGAGGGGGAAAGAAATGCATGGGTTGGAATGGGCTGGAAGAACTTATTAATTTTACATAAAATAACAATATAATAAATTATATATAACACTTATTGTCTTCATATATAATATATTATATAAAAAAATATGGGTGAAATTTAAAGTCTATAATGTATAAATTATATCAATATATATTTTATAGTATAACTTAAATCAGGGTCGGGCCGGGCCGGGCCAAGCTTAGCTCAAGACCTCAACCCTAACCCGACCCGACCCTAACTCAAGGCCAAAAATTTCCAGCCCTGACCCGCCCTCAGGGCCAAATATTTCAGCCCAGACCCTGTTCGGGCTCAGGGCGGGCCAGGGCGGGTTCGGGCCGGCAGGGCTAAACTTGCACCCCTACTTCTATCCCCTTTTCTTCATCACGCCTCACCTTCCGCTATAACCTCTTCCAACCCCTCACTTTGCCCAACCATTGATTTAGGATACGGAAAAAAGGGGTCATTATATAGAGGAACTCGCCAATGTTTTTCATAAAAAGGTCATAACGTATAGTGACATATTCGCATTTACATTTAATTATTTTAATATGATGAATTGTATCATAGCTAGAATAAGGTAAATGTATTTATGAAATACAAACTGAATATCTAAGGATATGTTTATCAAAATCCAATTGCGAGTAATGGTATACATTGGGGGTCCATTTTATGCAAACCTATACTCCATCACCAATTAAATTTGAGCTTAATATAATTGGTGCCAACCATTGATTTCGGATACGAAAAAAGATCTTTGAGCTGGCGGTATAAGCCACACAACCACTCTATCTCTCTCCCCTCTACATTGGTTGTCTCCCACTCCGCCAGCTCAGAAAACACTCTAACTTATGGATATTACAGTGTGCCATTCTAGACCGGGTCTTGACCATAATGGTCAACTAATATCTTAATTGAGTAGTCCCAATCCGGTTTTTAAGGCGATATCGTAACACAAACTTGTCTCTGTGTTACCCTTGTTGTCCTAATATAGCCTAGCGTGGTCAAAACTTGGCCAAGTTGAATTGGGATTAGTTTGAAATTAATTGGGCTAACCCCGGAGCATGGGGAGATTTAGGAGGTAAAGGGAGGTGATGTGCTAAAGAGGACTGCCACTTCCTTAAATGGAACCTTAGAAGCTTCCATGTTGCTCTAATAAATAGGGAATTGGATGCAATAGGGTCGGGTTGGGCCGGGCTTTAAAGAACCCTAGTCCAACCCTAAATCCCCTTAGCTGGGCCCAGGCCCGACCCGACTCTGACTCAGGGCCAGAAAAATCCAACCTTGACCCCTCCTTAGGGTCGGGTCGGGCTGACTCTGATTGGCCTTGATCATGAGGAGGAGGACAGAAATGCATGGGCTGGAATGGGCCTGGGAGAACATTATCAATTTTACATAAAATAACACTATAATAAACTGTAATATATCACTTATTGTCTTCATATATAATATATTATATAAAAAAATGTGGGTAACGTTTAAAGTTTATAATGCATATATTATATCAATATATATTTTATAGTATAACTTAAATCAGGGTCGGATTGGGCCAGGCCAAGCTTAGCCCGTTGCCTCAACCCTAACCCGACCCTACCCTGACTCAAGACCAGAAATTTCCAGCCCTGACTCGCCCTCAAGGCCAAATATCTCAATCCAGGCCTTGTTCGGGCTCAAGGCGGGTTCGGGCCGTCAGGGCCAAACTTGCACCCCTACAGGGAATCTCTTAAAGGGATTATATTGTTCTTTGTGCTATTGTTACAAAATGGCTTAAGTAAGTTAGGGGATGAGTTGATATAGATTTATGGGCTGATGTTCTCTGTGCCGTAGCGTAGCCTACGCCCAGACATATGGGTTGGGTATTCAGGGGGCAAGGTGGTTATTTCGCCAACCCCCATGTGTCTGGGTGTAGCCAGCATCCCCAGCACAGAGAACATTTGGCCTAGATTTATAATACAAGAACAATAAATTCTGTGAAAACAAACAACAAAGGGGAAAAACCCAAAAGTTTTAGAGAGAGAGAGAGAGAAGCGAATTGTCCAAATGGCATAAACTATGAGTTTGTTACAAACAGAATTTATAATCAGACATTTTTACCCTAAGAATGTAGATTCATGCCATCCATCCTTTTTCTATTAATGCTTCCGAACCAGCTGACCATGAGACACACATGCCACACATTTCATCGGATTCCCTTGTCAGTCATCTTCATATTTCCTCTCCTCTCCTCTCCTCTGCTTGCAAATCTTTTCATCGTCTAGGGCTGGGTCCATCACAATCATGCCTAGGAATGTGGATCAGTAGACTCCCTTCTAATCCTGACCAGTCATACCATGAAGAGCCCAAGGTAGATAGGTTCCGATTATCGTTCTCTTGCCCTAATGAGTTCCATTCCGGCATTGAATAGTGGATTAGGGCAACCCTAAATCAGAGTGTTCAGGAACTGAATCTCAACTTCTATTGGTTGGGGGTGTGAAGAAAGGGTTCCACCGGATCATGAGGATCAGTTTGTATGAACATGGAGCACTCCGGTATGTACAACCTTCAACAAGGAAAGTCAACATATTCAACAGTCAGAAATTACGCAGAGAAAGCAAAATTAACAATTGGGCATTTAAGAGAGCGAGAGAGAGGTGTAAATTTTGAATAAAAAAAATAGATAACAAAAGGGAGAATGTTTTCTGTGCCACAGCGCAGGCTGCACCCAAGCACATGGATCTTCCACTCAGGGGGGCATGGTGGTCATTGCGCCTACCCCCATGTGGCGCAGCCTACGCTGCAGCACAAAGAACAACACCCCATAACAAAATTACCCATTAATTATTCTTCGACACACACAGCCGGTGTTCAGTGAGAGTATCCATGTCTCTTATTGTACTCTCCTGCTGTTGATTGTGGTTTATCATCCTTATCCTGAAAAAACAAAAGGGTAAAATATAGTGTGATAAAGTTGTAACTCTTAAGAGCTTAAAGAAGAAGAAAGAAAGATATGTACAACTTTCAACAAGGAAACCCAACATATTCAACAGTCAGGAATTACACAAAGAAAAAATGGAAGAAAGTGTAAGAACAAAAGAAATATGATTGAAAAGAACATACAGCGCAGTCTGGTAAATCGTTGATCCGATGGAAACACTTCTTTAGTGTGCTTTGTGCTTCTAAGGTATTTTTATGATCCAACATTTTCTTCCTTCTTCTTCTGCAGAAACAATGGATTTTGCATTCTAGGAACTTCCTGAAGTAAAATGGAATTGCTTCAATAATGATAATGATCTTTATGAACAACAAGAACAACTAGGTAATAATAAATACAAACAATCAAGTCAATGAGAGTAAACGGATCTTCTAAATCAATGGTAGTGAAAACTTAGTAGAAAACTTAGTAATTCCTAAACCTATTACAAATTAAGATATTTTTGCTAGATTGTTGCTAGAGGATTAATGCTATTACAAGTTTAAATTTTCCAACTACACAATGATACCACACGATGTAAATCCCACATTCAATGAAAGCCAAAAATTGGTTTATGCAGACACCGGCTTAGCCTTGTGGTTGTGCCTTGCTGGTTGTTTGCAAGGCAGAGGGTTTGGTCTTAGTATCAGTTCCCACCTCCCGTACACTGCACTGTTGGTTGCCCCATCCCTTGGGTCCCACCGCACACCCCCAATCCTTCACTCCCCCACCCTATAGACTGCCCTCTTGGGCGCACACCCAATGGCCTAGCACAAAAAAAAAAATTTGGTTCATGTTCTTTACTATTTTTTTTTTTTAAAGAATCTAATAAAGGAAGCCAAAGAAGACACCCCTCTCAAAGCCTATTGGTTACACTACTATTAATATAAGAGAAATCCTAAAAAAAATTTGAGGGTTCTCCCAAAAGCAATATTCATCATTGATTGTCTACAAGAATTTCAAGAGTTTTCAAGGTTCTTATATTTATGTGGACTTCAAGAATCAAGAGGAAAGAAAATAGAACGGACCTATGAGGCCCATAAACAAGATGAGGGGATCCATTTTAGTGGCTCCATGCATTAAGGATATGAGAAAGGTTTCCTAGTCTACAAAAACCACATAATTTTTTTGGTCTTCACACCTAGTTGTGCCAAGTGGAAGGATGATGTGGACTTCAGCAAGTCGTTGATACGATGGAAAATCAATAATAAGAAAAATTAGACTACATATGCAAATTGACAAATAGTAAAAAAAAAAAAAGAGAGCGTACAATTGAATATGAGCAATGACATATGTTATTAAACAAAAAAATTGTAGCATAATGAAAAAGAAAAGGAAAAGCTTTCGCATAACCAAATGTTGAATGAAAAAATGATTCACTAATAAGTTAACAAAACATGACAGAAAAGACATAGGGTTATGCAACAAATTATATTGGAGAACATAGATACAAAACTTAGTAAAAAGAAAGAAGAAGAAGAATAGAACAAGACTACAAAGGAGATCTTACCTAAAAGAATTCTCCATTAGAACCTCAAGGAACTCTGATTGTGAAATGAGAAGGAGGCATTATATAGAGGAATTTGTCAATGTTTTCCATAAAAAAAGTCGTAACGTATGGTAACGTATGCGTTTACACATTTAATTGTTTTAATATGATGAGTTGTATCCTACCTAAATAAGGAAAAATGTATTTATGAGATATGAACGGAAATATAAGTAAAGATGTCATATGCATTTCTTAGTTTAAATAGGAAAATGTATGTTAGCATTTCTCTATTAAGTGGTGCATGTTAGCAAAATCCATATAGGTTTTAATAGGTCACACCTGTCATATATTCTATTTTCGATTAAACATGCTTGGGCTTACTTAGTAGGTTAAAAACACTTGTATTGAAGGGTATTATTGTTTATGAAATTCTGATCTTTGAGTTTGTTCGAGAATCGAACTTAGTGAATTTTTTCATTATTACATTTGAAGAAATAAATACAAAGGATTGAGATACAAAAAATAGAAAGGGATAAGAATAGATACAAGAAATATGAAAAGGAGATACGAATAAAAAAGAAAGAGAGATTGAATGAATCACAATCTTGGGAGGCAAGTAACACCAGGTTGGACTTCTCCCAGTAAGTCCATGTAATACTCCCCCACAAGTTGGAACATCTAGGTCACAAACGCCCAACTTGGATAGGAGACAAAGAAATGGATCACAACGAAGGACTTTGTGAGATTATCTGCCAACTGCATATTGGATGGCACATGGGTATTACTAATGCAGCTAGACTGTAGGTGCTCACAAACAACATGGCAATCAATGTCGATATGTTTCATGGGCTCATGAAAAAATGGGTTGGTAGCAATGTGTAAGGTTGTCTAATTGTCACAATAGATTCACATGGGGGTGGTATGTAGGACTCCAAGATCTTGCAAAAAGGAATGTAGCCACACAAGCTCGCAGGTGGCGACGACCATGGAACGGTACTCGGCTTCAACTGAGGAGTGAGAGACAGTACTCAGTTTCTTAGATTTCCAAGACAAGGGACTGTTGCCTAAAAAGGTCACATAGCCAGTGACAGAATGCCATGTAGTGGGGCAGGCCGCCTAGCTGGAATCGGAATAAGTAGTCAGTTGGAGAGCAGTGTACCGGGGGACGATTTCAGGTAACAGAGAACCCGCATAGCTGCATCAAGATGGGGTTGTCACAGTGCTTGCATAAACTGACTTAGAGTGTTAATCGAATATGTGATGTCTAGTGAGTGATTGTGAGGTGACCAATGAGGCGACGGTATTGCAATGGATCAGCCAAGAGGGCACCAGATTCAGTATCAAGGTAGAGTTGTTGTTCCATGGGAAAGTTGACTGGTTTGGCAGCAAATAATCCGGATTCAGAGAGAATATCTAGTCATATTTACGTTGATTGATGAAGATGCTTGCCGGTGTACGGGCGACCTCAATCCCAAGGAAATATATAAGGTAGCCCAAGTCCTTGATATGAAAACGATGCTGGAGAAAAAATGAGACCATTAATGGCGATTGAGTCATTACCCACGATGATGATATTGTCCACATAAACAAGAACTACAATGTAACTAGATGTGGTGGATTTGACAAAAAGAGAATAATCGGCCACTGACTGTCGGCAACCAACATCCTTGAGAGCACATGTAAGAGTCGCAAACCAGTTCCTTGACACTTGCTTAAGGCCATACAAGGATTTATTGAACTTGCAGAAGCGGGTCTCCCCCTTAGCAGAATACCCAGGAGGCAGACACATGTAAACCTCCTCATACAGGCCATCATGGAGGAAGGCATTTTTAACATCAAGTTGATGTAGGTACCAACCCGAATAGCGGCAACGGCAAGAAGACTACGAACAGTAACGAGCTTGGCAACAGGAGCAAAGGTGTTAGTGTAATCCAAACCTTCCTGTTGAGTATAGCCTTTAGCCATGATGTGAGCCTTATACCGTTCGATGGTGCCGTCAGCATGAAGCTTAATTTTGTAAATTCACTTGCAAACAATGGGACGTTTTTTTGCAGGAAGAGACTACAAAACCAAGTGTTATTCTATTACAAGGATATGAATATTTGCTTCAATGGCAGTATGCCAATGGGGGTGTTTCACAACCTCACTAAAGGTTGTAGATTCATGCTTAGATGACATAGCAGAGAAAAGAGAAAAATGATCATAAGACAAAAAATTATCAATGGGGCAAGAGGTAGTACCTGTCAATGGCCGCATGACTGGGGGGAATGCACTAAGGAGCACACGTAATCTTGTGAACAGGAGGGGAGGGTATGGGGATGAGAAGAACGGCGAAGAGGAGGAGAGGGTGGGGGCAGTGAACGTGGGGGTGGGGATGGGGGTGAAACTTGTGTTGGGGATAGCGATGGTGGAAGAGGGGACAGTGATGGTGGAGTAGGGTACGGTGATGGGGAGGGCGGTGGTGGTGGACCAACGGGTAGAGAGAAGGGAAGGTTAGGTGAAGTAAGAGGGAGAGCGGTGGGGGTGCGGGGATTGCATGGTGGAGGATGAAGAGAAGGGAAAAATCCCTTCATGGAAAGTGACATCCCTGGACATGAAGATTTTGCGGGTTTGAAGGTCAAATAACCTATAGCCCTTTTGACCATAAGGGTACACAACAAAAATGCAATGAATAACTCTAGGGTTGAATTTGGTACGACCAAGGACATGCATGATTGTGAGCATAGCAGAGAGAACCAAAGACGCGAAGGTGCTGATAAGTGGGTACCACACCAAATTGAAGTTCATGAGGGGTGTTGCCACCAAGGATGAGGGTAGGAAGGCGGTTGGTAAGATCTACCGCCATTAGAACACATTCACCCCAAAACTGAACTGGTAAATTGGCTTGAAAACATAAAGCACGACCGATCTCAAGAAGAAGGTGGTGTTTACATTTAGCCACGCCATTTTGTTGGGGATCCCCACATAGGAATGTTGGTGAAAAATGCATTGTTGGGAGAAAAATTATTGCATAGATTTGGAAAAAAAATTCCATTCCATTATCAGTGCGTATCTATTGGATGCGAGTATTAAACTAAGCAAGAACCCTCACATAAAAAGATTGAAGTAAAGCATAAGTTTTAGATTTATGACGCATTAAATATATCCAAACACTACGAGAATAGTCATCCACTAATGTTAAAAATAATGTGCACTAGAAAGAGATGCGGTTTGATAACCACCCTAAATATCACAATGAATAAGAATAAAAGGTTTGGTGCAATGAACATTTTTAAGCTGATCAACAGCTAAGTTTCTAGAGCTGTCTGGTATATAGCGGAGCAAGGTAGGTGGGGGACGACCATAGAGAGCATGGAAAGGGGTGGTGCCCGTCGCAGTGTGATGAGCCGTGTTATACTAGTATTCCGCCCAGGGAAGATGCTTTACCCACTGTTTTGGCTCATCGGCGACGAAGCTGCGCAAGTACATTTCGAGGCAGCGGTTGAGAACTTCAGTCTGGCCGTCGGTTTGAGGATGATATGATGTACTCATAGACAATGTCGTGCCCTGGAGTTTAAAAAGATCACGCCAAAAAGAGCTGAGGAAGAGGGGATCCCGGTCGCTCACGATAGAACGGGGAAGGCCATGGAGTTTGATTATTTCAGCCGTGAAGACCTCGGCAACCCTGTGACTTGTAAAATGAAGTGGTAGGGGACATAAGTGTGCATACTGTGTTAATCTATCGATTACCACCATAATGGCCTTTTTCCCTGTCGATGGTGGTAACCCCGTAATGCAATCCATCGACACATCCTCCCATACCAGTTCAAGGATAGGCAACGGCTATAGCAGTCCGGCCGGGGAATAATTAGAGGATTTCATTTGTTGGCAGGTGGCGCACTCGGACACAAAGCGTTGGACGTCCTTCCTCATCCCTTTCCAATACAAGTTGTGTGCTACTCGTTTGTAAGTGCGCAGGTAACCAGCGTGTCCTCCTTGAGGTGAGGAATGATATTCAAATAAAAATTTCCCACGGAGATTGGAGTCAGAGGGAATCACCAGTCGATGACAAAAATATAGCAGTCCATTACGAAAGGTATACTCTGGAAATAAAGCTGGGGTAGCATCTAAACCTTCCCGTATCTGCTGAAGTTCAGGTGATGAAGCAACTGCCACTTGTAATTCTTGAAGAAAATCAAATGTTGGGACTGAGAATGCGAATAGAGAGGGTGCACCTTCAGGCATGCGTGATAAGGCATTTGCTGCCCTGTTCTCGTGGCCCGGCTTGTACACAATATCGAAGACATAACCCAACAATTTGAAAAGCCATTGTTGCTGCTCAGGGGTCTGAATGACCTGGTTGGTGAGCTCTCCAAGGCTTTTCTGGTCGGTTTTGATCAGGAATTTTCTCCCCATTAAATATTGTCGCCAACGCACTACTGCCTGGGTGATAACAAACATCTCACGGACATAAGCCGAGGAGGCCTGCATCTGGGGAGATAATTTCTTGTTGAAATAAGCGACTGGGTGCCTTTCTTGAGACAAACCGCTCCTACTCCCACTCCAGAGGCATTGGTTTCTATGGTAAAGGGCAAGGAGAAGTCCGACAATGCCAATACTGGTGCCTGGGTCATGGCCGTCTGAAGCTTAGAGAAGGCCTGTTGGGCTGACGCAGTCCACTGATAAGCCCCTTTCTTGAGCAGCTCAGTTAGGGGAGCAGCGAGGTTTGCATATCCTCGAATGAACTTCCGATAATACCCCGTAAAGCCCAGAAATCCACGGACATCTCGAATGCTGCGGGGTATGGGCTAAGAAATAATGGCATCAATTTTATTGGGATCCACAGCCAGCTCTTGGGCCGAGACGACATGGCCCAAATAATCGATGCACTGCTGCCCAAATGCACATTTGGATCTTTTTGCGTACAGTGAATGGGCCTGAAGTGTTTGCAACACTAATTGAAGGTGCTGCACATGGGCTTGCCAAGTGGGACTGTAGATTAGTAAATCATCCAAAAATACTAAATAAAACAAACTTCCTTAAAAATGGTTGAAAAACAGAATTCATCATTGCTTGGAATGTGGATGGAGCATTGGTAAGCCCAAAGGGCATCACCACAAACTCATAATGCCCCTCATGTGTACGGAATGTGGTATTGTGAATATCTTCGCATCGAACACGTATTTGGTGATACCCGGACCGTAAGTCCACCTTGGAAAAATAGCACGCACCATGTAGCTCATCAAACAACTCATCTATGGTGGGTATGGGAAACCGATCCTTAATAGTGATGGCATTCAAGGCCCGATAGTCTACACAAAACCGCCACGTCCCATCTTTCTTTTTAACCAATAAGATCGGTGATGAGAAGGGGCTGGTACTACGGCATATAACACCAATGGAGAGCATTGCAACCACCTGATTCTCAATTTCCCCCTTCTGGAAATGGGGGTACCTGTAGGGCCTCACATTCACGGGCAGGGCCCCTGGCACCAAGTGAATAGCATGGTCATGTTCCCGCACAGGTGGTAGTTCTTTGGGTTCTTCAATGACTGTGGAATAAGCTTCCAAAAGTGCTTGCAGTTCGGTCTGGTCACAAATGGGCAGCAACAAGGTAGTTGGTTGAACCTCCAACCTGAACAATGCTGTATAGGCTTGGGTTTCCACCAGTCGACAAAGGGTGTGGTATTGCAATTGGGCTGGCACCTGGCGAGGCTCTCCTACCAGTCTGACCGTAGTGCCTTCAACCTGAAATTCTAGTGTTAATTGACCATAATCAAACACTATGAGGCCTAACTGAGCCAGCCACTGCACGCCTAAAATAAAATCTGCCCCAAAGAGGGGTAATACGTATGCATCAACAGACACAGTATAACTCTGTAATTTTAGGGGAATCTGTTTGATGAGTCCCTCACAGACCAATCGACTCCCACTTCCTACCATAACAGTAATATTTGGGGCTGCTTCCACAATCAAACCAACATACTGAGCTACTTTGCTCTGAATAAAGTTATGAGTACTTCCCCCATCAACTAAAACTTGTATAGGATGCCCAAAAATATAACCAGTGAACCTGAGAGTCGTTGGAGAGATCTCACCGGTCATGGAGTGGTATGAGAGTTCAGTTGCTAACATCGCACCATCTGGGGGCGGCTTGGTAGGCTCCAAAGGTGTGAAATCCGGTACTGGCTCTAGCTCGCGTGCTTCCTCATCATCGTATTCCAATAGGAACAACTGTCGAGTTTTGCAACGATGGCCCGGCGTGAATCGTTCCTCACAGTTATAGCAAAGGCCACACTCTCGTCTCTGTTGCATCTCCGCCGGGGTCAATCGCTTAATTGGTATTGCTGCAGACGATTTCGTGGTTGGGTGGATCTGAGATATCGGAGTGGGTGATAGAATCGCCGTAGATGGCGCTGTCGATTTTGCCAAAGAGTAGGAAAATTTGGGGTTACGCCGACGCATCTCTGCTAATTTGGCCTCCTGGAGTCGAGTCAGACTGACCGTGTGCGCCATGGACGTCGCTTTGAAGGCCATAACTTCATTTTTGATTTCTGAACGAAGCCCTGAGATAAAATAGCTCACGAGGAAGGCAGCAGGCAGGTCATCGATGTGGTTAGCCAGTGACTCAAACTTGGACTGATAATCTGCTACTGTAGAGCTCTACGTTAGTTTGGCTAGGGATGCTTGGGGATCATCGAACTCAGAAGGTCCAAAGCGAATTTCTAATGCTCTGATAAAAGCTTCCCAGGTGGTGAACTCACCGTTACGGTGCATCCACTGGAACCACTGTAGAGCGGAGCCATCCATGTGAAATGATGAAACTAGCAATCGCTGCTCGGTGGGTGTAGCATGGAAATCGAAAAACCTTTCTGCCTTAAAGATCCAGCCTACGAGATCGGCTCCGTCAAACCGAGGGAACTCCAAACGAATTGTTCTGGTTTGGATCGGATTGGTGGTTGGTGGTGGAGTATTTGGTGGGGGTCCCAGAATTCCTAGTCGTGCATCGTCGTTTTCGGGACGTTGATCCGGGGTTGGTGGCGCAAACCGCAGCACCTGTGCGAGCCTGCCATCCATCGCGGTCACCTGAACCACCAGATCTGTAAGGGTTGCCGCTGAACGTTGATTGATTCGTGTAGCGCATCCAGCTGTTCGCCTTGCTCTGTCGACGTTATTCCTAGTTGCCTGATCGACTCATCGAGTTGTCTCAGACGTATACCCTCAGCCATATCCGGCATGTCGGACCAAATGATACGCCTTCTATGAACAGAGAAGGAGAAATCAGACAAAGAAAAGGGAAGAGAAGAGACGAAAGAGAAGAAGGAGCAGAGGAACGAGAAAAGAGAAGGTTGGGAGATTTAACTTTTGCTTATCCTTCATAAAGTTGAGCTACAGATACTTATAAACTACTACCAATGATCATGAGTCCTGCCCTTACATCAAATTACTTCCCTATCCTTGCATGACACTTATATCATCTCATTCCTGACATCTAACAGAATTCCCTCATTCCCATGACCTCCCTTATACAAAATCAACCAAATGGTTGGGGCGCTTTCTGATTCTGGTTGTACGTCGTGGGATACCACTCATCTGACGTGGGGTTTCTCCAGCTCCTTCCACGCTTGCTATCACCTCTTCCACGTGATCTCCAGGTGTCACTGTAGTCATAACACAACTCCTGCATAAATGATAAACGTCTTCCCAAAGTTGCTATTACTCGAACCTTTACAGCCTATCAGATCCATCAGATTTTTTTAGGGACCTGGCTTTCCTCCAGCCATGGCGAGAGCTGGAGGATCCAGCCTAGCCAAAACAGGGGGTTTTGGGCATTTCATAGGGTGGGATCCGCTTGCAAAATGACCCAAACACCCCTATTTTGGCTGGGCTGTATCTGACCTCCAGCTCCCGCCATGGCTGATGGAGAGCCAAATTATTTTGTTAGAGGCATTTGTTGGATTTCACAATTGATTGGCAAAAGTTTTCATGCATGGCCGTGCACGACCAGCATTAAATGCCATCAGATTGGCATAAATTCCAATATGAAATGACATAAAAGCCTCTACTCGCCTTATTTGATGGAGTTATGGGAAAATCTCATGTGTACGACTACTTCCCCTTAAACAATATATAAATATGTTTTATTTAAGATTGCATCTATGTATATGGCCGTGCCTTCAACCAATGGATGAGGGGTGAGAGGGGATGTGTTATTACAACCAAGATATTGTTGTCTGTAGCGCTTGCACCAGTGTGAGGGCCAATAAATGTGCATGCAAGGGCATCAACATTGATACTATTTTTAATTTCATGGTGGGGGTAGGTAGGGCGGTACTTTCGTGTGCTCCCATATCTGAGAGCAGGAGCCACACGAGCAAGTAGTATTTTTTTTTCCATAAATTATATAAAAATTCCTATAATAATATAAGGATGCCCTGTTGACATGTATTAAAAAGCTTAGAAAATATTCCGTTTGTTTCTTACTGTTGCGTGTGGAAATCTCCGATGCTTGGTTCACCTACGGATGAGCCTGCAAAGACCAAGTGATGAGCACAAGAGGGCCGGTGTGGCTCCGGCCTAGGACTCTCCGATGCTCAAGTTAGATCACCAGTGCAACAGCTAGTAAAAGTGAGATCATCAATAGAGCTCCATACCTTAGTATTTATAGAGGGAGATGAGGCGGTTGGAGGAGTCCTGGTATGGTAAGAGTCCTTGTTTGGTAAGGCTCTTCCCCGCGGAGCGGAGTGGAGTGGAGAATTTGCTTCGGGGTCGGACTCTTGTTAAGGTAAGAGTCCTAATGGGGGTGTGACTCGGTATCGTGATGAGATCGTGACTCGATTCTTATCCCGTGATTCTCGGGTGGTGCTTACGTGGGGCCGTGATCTCCGGTGGGGAGCTATGGTAGCCTTCGTGGAGAGCTCGGCGTCGAAGCTCGGCCATAGAGGTCGGCCTAAGAGCTCAGCCTTGGCCCGTATGACTTGAGGGTCATCATTAGTTGTGTGGGCTTTGTAGCGCTGCGGTGCTCCAATCGAGGCCGACCTGTGTAGGCCCGGAACCATGGGGTCCGCTGGCATGAGCCGTGATGGGGATTTTTGGGTGAGTACTGATCTGCGTGCCGTGCGGCCCAGAGATCGGCAAAAGAGCTCGGCCTACGGGTCGGCCTTGTCGGATTCGTACAAGTTCGACTCAGTGTCTGGTTGACTGGGAAGTGTCTGACGAGCTCGGCCAAGCAGTAGGGTTTACCCAGATTGGGTCAGCCTGGTCTTCCGCTTAGCTCGGTTTGATTCTTGGTATGACCTCGGCTCGACCATGTGGCCGCTTCTGATTGGTGGGGTGTTTTATGCCTCATCACAGGCCCCCCACTCATCAGGGGTCGGCTCGGCACTGATGAGTGAAGTTTCCTGGTTTGCTTGTCTGAAAGATTTTTGCGGCCGAGCCGAGCTAATTTTTTTATGGATTTGAACAGTCTGACGGTTGGGTGTCAGTGCCACGTCAGCAGAGTCATTATGGCAAGCTCGAGAATTCGAAACATCTTTTGATCTGGACCGTTGAAAAATGCTGAGCTCTCCTTGGTTGTTGGATCAGTTCAGCCCAAGAGTTATAAATAGGCGCCTCTTAATTGTTCGTTCTTCACTGCTCCCAGTTATTGACTTCTCGGTAAGCTCGGATTTCTCAGCTCTGCAGCGCTTGGTGCTTTCCAGTTCGTGATCAACTCGGTTTTTGCTTCGTTCGCGTTCAGCTCGTCTTCAGCTCTTCTTCAACCAGTAAGTCCTCTCCGCCCCGTATGTCAGTTGGTAGTAGTCACATGGGCGAGTTGGTCGCCGGGGCGGCAGAGGTCGCTAGTCCGAGCCGAGAGCTCCCCGCTTGTTCTCCCACTGTAGACTTGTTGGGCTCGACTTCAGACGAGCCCGATGTAGTGGACCCTCGTCAGGCCGGGGTGGCCGAGCCTCTGTTGCCCCTGGAGTCCGGCCTCGTTGCCCAACCAATTGCCGGGGACCGAGCCGAGAACTCTGGATCGTCCTCGTCCGATGATGAGGAGTCAAGTGAGGGAGATTCTTCAGAAGTGGGGGTTGGTTCGGTCAGCTCATCCGCTGACGCCCCTGAGCTCGAAGAAGGGACTGTCGGCACCGTTCCAAGCACGATCACGGATGCTGACCTCAACTATCTAAGGATGACCTATGCCATCCCCAAGGACATCCAGCTCCGAGCTCCTAACCCAGGGGAGATGGCCTACTACATCAGGCCCGGCGAGGTGGCTTTGTACGAGCTGCCCTTCAAGTACGCGTTCAGGCTCCCCATCCTCGGCCTGGTGGACCAGATCTTGGACCACTTCCACCTGTCCCCAGGTCAGCTGGTGCAGAACTCTTGGCTGGCCGTGTACGGCTTCTACGCCCTATTTTACGAGATGGGCAGAGGTGCAAGCGTGACTCTTTTCTCTCAGCTCTTCTTCTTGAAGAAGTCTCCAGAGAAGGGGTGGTACTATTTCAGCCACCGATCTGGGAAGAGTGCGTCCTTGGGCGGCCACAAGTTTTTGGTCGGCATGCCGAGCTTCAATAGGCATTGGAAGCCTCACTTTTTCTTTGCTTCGATTCCAAACAGCCCTTTCCAAGCCACGTGGAAGGAGATCCACTTGAACTACGTCAACAGGGTACTGACCCTGCCCGAGAATGAGCTGACCTCGCTTGACTTGATCCCCCAGCATCCGCCCCTCGATGTCCTATAGCTTCAGGACGAGGGGTTTCTTCAGAGGTGGCATATGACCCCTGGTAGGAGCCCGAGCCGGACCTGTTTCTGCCGCCCGAGCTGACCCCTTTACTTAGTCTTCTTTTCTTTTTTGGTTTGTTTCTGACGTTTTATTTCTTTTGCAGTGGTCGACCATATTCCCCCAATGGATACAGCTCGGCTAAGGGCCGAGACCATCGAGGACCGGAGGAAGAAAAAAGCCGAGAAGAAGTCCCGAGGTGAGTCCTCCAAGGCCCCCAGGGCAAGGCCGTGCTACCGAGCCCGCCAAACGTCGTGGTCGGCCTTGAGGCCTAGAAGAGTACGGACCCAGCGGGGTCTCAAAGAAAGGGAAGGGCCTGAAAGGCGAGAGGAGCCCGCCGAGAGATACCAACTGTCAAAAACTCTCGGTCAATTTGATGAGTGGCGGCCTTCCACCCGTGGCCTCCCCCCCCCCCCAACATCTCTCGATATGTCTTGGGGAGGGCCTCGGCCAGCAACAATCCGGTGAGGCCGACTTGGGGCCTTTTCCCAGGGGACTCAGAATTGACGTCGGCCACGCATGCCAAGGAAAGGTTGGATGCAGGTCGACTACCTACTGACAGGGAGAAGCTCGAGGCGCTGTCCGACCCCGAGCTCCTCTCTACCCTATTTCAGGATTTTAATATGGTAAGTTTTCTGCTCAGCCCTTGTGATTAGGTCCGACCTGTGTAACCTGACCCGACTTTTGTTCTAATGCTTTCTTGCAGGGCTTCGCCAAGGCAGTGGAGACCATGCTTCGTTTTGAGCGGCTCTTGACCGAGAACCACTCCTTGGGTGTCCAGTGCAAAAAAGCTTACCAGGATGCTCATGATGCCGTTCAGAGGCATCGGGAGACTCAAGAGAAGCTTTCTGCCGTCAAGGCCGAGGTGAAGAGCTCTAGGGCCGAGGTGACCAGGCAGAAGGAGAAGGTCAAGGCTCTGCAAGCCCAGCTCGACGAGGTGAGGGAGAAGGCCAAGGAGGACCTAGCCCTGGCTCGGGACTAGGCAATCAGTGACTACCTCCAATCGAAGGAGTACGCTGACGTGTGCTACGAGATCAGGAAGCCTCCTTATGCCGAGGGTTTTGAGGCAGGCCGGGCTGATCTCTTTGTCGAGATCAAGGCGGCCTATCCCGATCTCAATCTCTCACATTTTGGCGATGATGCAGCTACTTTTGTCGAGAAGTTGAGAGATGAGGAGGGAGCCGAGGTCACACAGGCTCTGCCAATTGAGGACCCTACGCAGGCCGACCCCCTCTCCCTTGACGTTGAGCCCCAAGACCTCCTTGCCGAGCATACCACCGTGGATGTCGCCGAGGTCGCCTCCAAGTCCACTGTCAAAGAGATTGAGATGTAATTATTATTATTATTTTTTTTTTCTAGGGCCGAACTACCCACCTTGTAACCATGTCGAGCAGTCGGTTTATACTGAATGAAAATCTTTTTTTCTCAGAATTTGTCCAAGTGTTTTAGCTCGGCAATCTTAGCCTTCTTTTCCTTGTGTATGTTGTTCCATTTGATGTTGTGGCCGAGCTGACGACCCGTTCCGTTAGCCGAGCTTAAGGACTTGGCTGTTTTTTATCCATGCTTTACTGGGTCGTCGGTTCACCCATGCCATGTCCGAGGTCAGGATGACTTTTGCCTTGGTTAATCAATTCGCTGTTCCCAGCGGTCAGATCAGACCGGCTACCACATAAGCGACTGCGTGGCCGAGCAGCCTCCCTGGCTGAGCGTAATGCCTTAGCTTAGTTTTAGACTTTGTTCAGCTCGACCATGGGGAGAGTTTGCTCTTGTTGGTTTAGACGTCAGTCAGTCTTTGTAGGCTGGTCTTATGACTTGATTGCCGATCTATGAGGGTCGATCTTTGAGGTCGGCCAGGTCTATGAGGACCGGTCTTACGACTTGGTTGCCAACCTATAAGGGTCGGTCTTAGAGGTCAGCCAGGTCTATGAGGACCGGTCTTACGACTTGGTTGCCGACCTATGAGGGTCAGTCTTAGAGGTCGGCCAGGTCTATGAGGATCGGTCTTGCGACTTTAATTTTGGAGCTTGCAAATACGTTAAGTGGTGGAGAAAGACTTTATTTTATTGAATCAAACATCGGGGCTGAAGCCGAATACAAACATGCTCGTCATAAACCTTGTCGAGCATGATACTTAAGGAAGTTACTGAAAAAATTTCTTCAAATTTTTGAGTTCCAAGGTCTCGGTACCTTCTTGCCCCTCGGAGTCTGCAAGCAATACGTCCCTGGGCGAATTTGCTTGGAGACTATGTACGGGCCTTCCCAATTTGGTGCTAACTTTCCTTGCTGCCTTGGCTGGGATGCGCTGAGCTTTCTGAGGACGTGGTCCCCTTGACGGAAGTGCCGCTCTCTTACTCTTGAGTCATAGTACTTTGCCATCCTCTGTTGGTATGCCGTGTTTCGGAGTAGGGCATTTTCTCGAACTTCTCGAGAAAGTCAAGGTTGGCTCTCAGCCCATCTTCATAGGTCTTCTCATCGAAGTTGAGCACTCGGTATGATGATGCCATAATTTGGACCGAGGCGAGGGCTTAGGTCCCATAAGTGAGGCAAAAAGGGCTCTCACCGGTTGGTGTTCTTACTGTCGTCCTATATGCCCATAGGACACTTAGGAGCTCTTCCACCCATCTTCCTTTGGCCTCATCTAACCTTCTCTTAATGCCGGCGAGTAATGTTCGGTTGGACACTTCTACTTGTCCATTTGCTTGTGGATGAGCTACTGAGACGGGTCGGAAGTCAATGTAGAAGTGCTCGTAAAACTCTCAGAAGGCCGAGTTGTTGAATTACGTGCCATTATCGATGATGAGCACTTTTGGTAGTCCAAACCCGTAGATGACCTTATCTCGGAAGAACTTCTCCATGTTCTTCTCGGTGATGATTGCAAGGGGCTCGGCCTTGACCCATTTAGTGAAGTAATCGATCGCCACCACCACGTACTTCCTGTTTTCCGATGCCGGGGTGAAATCTCTGAGAATATCTATTCCCCACATAGCGAAAGGGATTGGGCTCAGCATTGAGGTCAGCTTTGTTGCTAGTCGGCTTGGAATTGGTGCAAACAGCTGGCACTTCTCGCACGTCTTCACATACCTTATGGCCTCTTCTTGCATTCTTGACCAATAGAATCCTTACCGAAGTATCTTATGTGGCTCCCGCATATTCCCTCATGTACTTCGGCCAAGGCGTACTCGGCTCCCTTCGGTCCAAGGCATCGGAGAAGAGGTACCAAGATTGCTCTTTTGTAGAGCACTCCGTCGATCATGGTGTACTTGGCAGCTCAGATCTTGACCTTTCTTGCTTCGTCTCGGTTCTCCGGGAGTAGGTCATTCTCCAAGTAGTTGACAATAGGGTCCAACCAGGTCAGCCCGTCCTCTTCAATGTGCTTTACGCTTTCTTCTTGTAAGGATGGCTTCTCCAAGATCTCTATGTACACTGATCAGCTCAAATATTGGAGGTCGGCCTTGGCTAACTTTGATAGGGAGTCAGTCGCGATATTCTCTTTTCTCGATATTTGGGTCATCTCAAAGTGCTCGAGTTCAGAGATCAGATCTCGTGCTCGGCTCAAGTAAGCTATCATCCTTTCATCTTTTGCCTCATAGTCTCCGTTGACCTGGTTGACCACGAGTTGGGAGTCTCCTCGCACCTTCAATCGCTTTACGTCCATTGCCTTGCTGACTCGAAGTCCAGCTAGGAGGGCTTCATACTCGGCCTCATTGTTCGAGGCGGGGAACTTGAACCTTAGGGCATATTGAATCTGAAACCCCTCGGGGCTCACCAGGATCATGCCAGCTCCGCTTCCTCCAGAGTTGCTCAAGCCGTCGACATTCATGGTCCAGGTCGGGTTGGCTGTAGCCCCAGCCTCTTCTGCTATCTTCTCTTCCCTGATTTTGAGGTCTGGCCCTGTGCACTCAGCGATGAAGTCGGAAAGGGCTTGTCCTTTTATCTCATCCTTAGACGATAGCTTATATCGTACTCACTCAACTCGACCGCCCAGGTGACCAACCGTCCCGAAACGTCGGGCTTGTGCAATATCTCCTTGAGTGGTTGGTCGGTCAGTACCGCGATCGGATGAGCTTGGAAATACGACCTTAGCTTTCTTGCGGCCGTGATCAGAGCGAATGCTACTTTCTCGAACCCAGAGTATCTCATCTCAGCGTCGATAAGAACGTGGCTGATGTAGTATACGGGTTTTTTAGCTCGGCTTTCTTCCCAAACCAACACAGCGCTGACCGCCACCGGGGTAGCAGCTAAGTAAACTTGAAGCTCCTCTTTTGGCTCGGGTCAGCTGAGAAGAGGCTGGTTCTCCAAGTATTTCTTCAGCTCTTCAAAAGCTTGCTGGCATTCGTCCAACCATACAAAGTGCTTCGGGTTCCGGATGTTCTTGAGGGCCTTAAAGAACGGCAGACACTTGTCGCCCGACCTCGACATGAATCGTGCCAACACCGCCACTCGCCCGTTTAGCCTTTGTACTTCTCGGATCGTCCTTGGAGGGCTCATCTCTTGGATGACCCTGATTTTTTCCGGGTTGGCTTCGATGCCTCTGATAGAGACCATGAAGCCGAGGAACTTTCCCGAGGTCACATTGAATGCACACTTGGTGGGGTTCAGCTTCATTTGGTTCTTCCTCAATACGCCAAAGGCTTCTTCCAGGTCGGCCAAGTGGTGTTCGGCCTTCAAGCTCTTCATTAACATGTCGTCCACGTAGACTTCCATGTTTCTTCCGATCTGCTTGCGGAATATATAGTTCATGAGCCGCTGGTATGTCGCTCTGGCATTTTTCAATCCGAACGACATAACCTTGTAGCAAAAATTTTCTTGGTCAGTTCGGAATGCCGTGTATGGCTCATCCTCCTCATGCATCATGATTTGGTTGTAGCCGGAATATGCGTCCATGAAGCTCAGCATCTCGTGCCCTGCCGTGGCATCGATCAAGAGGTCGATCCGAGGTAGTGGGTACTCATCTTTTGGACAAGCCTTGTTGAGGTCCGTGTAGTCGACACACATTCTCCACTTCCTGTTCGGCTTGGGGACCATGACGACGTTAGCCAACCAGGTCGGGAATTTTTCTTCTCGGATGAACCCTGATCGGCAGAGCTTCTCCACCTCTTCCTTGATCGCTGTTTGTCGATCAAGGGCGTAGTTCCTTCTCTTCTGCTGGATTGGTTTTCAGCTCGGATCTACGTGGAGTCGATGCTCAGCTATATGCCTTGGTATGCCCGACATGTTGGCAACCAACCAGGCGAAGACATCGGCGTTCGCCTTTAAGAAAATTCTGAGCTGATTCCTTTGATCTTCGTTCAGTAATGATCTGAGCTGGACCACCTTTGCTGGGTCTTCTTCGCTGAGGGGGAATGGGGTCAGGTCTTCCACGGGTTGTCCTCTCCTTTCGATGAGCTCATCCCGCTGATCCTCGGGGAGGTGCTCGATGCACATTGCCATTCCTCGGGCATTGCCTTTATTTTGCTTGACAAAAGTAGCATAGCACTCCCGTGCCTTCTTCTGGTTGCCTCGGACTTCGCCGATACCGTTCTCAGTAGGGAACTTCATCTTAAAGTGCGTCGGGGAGATGATGGCTTGGAGAGCGGTCAATGATGGGCGGCCGAGTATGGCGTTGAAAGCCACTACCGATCGTACTACCATGAATTTGACCTGGATCGTTGCCTGGCATGGAGCTTGCCTGACCATGACCAGCAGGTCGATTGAGCCCTTGATGGTCGTGGCAGCTCCCAAGAACCCGTGAAGTGAGGTGCCTTCTAGCTTGAGTGCTTCATCGCCGAAGCCAAATTATCGGTACGCGTCTAGCGACATAAGGTCCACGGATGCGCCAGTATCGACCAATACTCGATGGACGGGTCTCTTCGCAATTTCTACCTGCACCACTAAAGCATCGTCATGAGGCAAATTTATACCTTCGAGGTCGGCCTCGGTGAAGGAGATCATCGCCGCTGGCTTGAGCTTCTTGGTGGGCATCTCGGCGACTCCGACGAACAGTGCATTTACCTAGGCCTTTCGAGTAGTCTCTTGTCTGGGCCCTCCGAGGATAGTGTATATGGGAGCTCCCTTGTTACTGCTCGGCTCGAACCCGTCCTCTTTCTTCTCAGCTCGGGCTTTATCTTCGTCTCACTCAATTCACCTATTTTTGGGCCTCGGATCGGCTCTTCTTTGATCGTGATCTTCAGGTCGCCGACCCCCACGCTCTTCAAGGCCTCCCTTGACATATCGCTTCAAGTGGCCCACTTTTATTAGTTCTTCGATTTCTCTTTTCAGCTGATAACAATCCTCGGTGTTGTGATCGGTGTCCTTGTGGAATTGACAATACTTGTTGGGATTCCGAGATGACCCAGCTTGCATCGGTCGGGGTCGGCGGATGTACCCGCCGTCCTGTATTTGCATCAAAATCTCCTTGCGAGAGGTATTCAGTGGGGTGTAATCGAGGCTCTGAGCTCGGTTCGATCTCTCAGCTCGACGATCTGTCCTGGGCCGCTTGTCCTCCTTGCGATCGTCGGTAGTCGGCCTTTTCTTATCGACTCGGACTTCGTTTCCCTTCCGGGCCTGGAGAACCTCGGCCATATTTGCAAATTCGTTACACCTCTCCAAGAGCTCGGCTAGGTTTTTGGTCGGCTTCCGGGTTAAGTCCTTGATGAGGTCCAAGTCGGCGAGCCCGTTGCTCATAGCAGTAGGGGCTGTGGCCTCATCCAAATCCTTGATGTCTAAGGATTCCTTGTTGAAGCGGGAGACGAATGCTCGGATCGACTCGTCAGACCTTTGCTTCACCTTGAGGAGGTTGACCATTGTCTTCTTGTGTTTCATACTACTCTGGAAGCGCATGACGAAGGCTCGACAGAGCTGAACGAAGCTTGTTATGGAGTTCGGCGGCAACCAGGAGAACCATGAGGTCGCCGTGCCCTTGAGGGATGCAGGGAAAACCCAACAAGAAACAATCTGGGTTCCCCCGTACATGGTCATCATTGCATTAAAGTAGTTGATATGATCCGTTGGGTCGGTCGTCCCGTCATACCGGTCGAAGGGAGGAGGTTTGAACCCGGTCGACAGTGGCGCGGTCATGATCTCAGGAGGATAAGGGTGTCGCCCGACTAGCGAATAGGCGTCCGGGGTTGCCTATTTTTTTAATCCCTCCACTTGCTCAGCTAAGTCCCGTAGCCATCTCGTAGCCACCTTTCCAACTCGGTTTCAGGTGCTTGGCCGTTCGGCTCATCCACCCGGTATAAATTGTTTTGCTCGCTCGGCCTAGGTCGACCATTTTGCTCTTCAGCCCGAGGTCGGTATGCTTGGTCGTCCCACTGTGGTCGGCCGTTCTGGTCAGCTCGGTCAGCACCATCCCTCCTTATTATTCTTTCCACCTGGAATTGGACCCACTGGGGCTCCTCTGTTGCTCTTCTCGGGGAGGCGGGCTTTGACGCCGGGGGCTACGACGAGATCCTTCTCCTTGTCTCGCAACACGTCTCCCATTTGGCTCGTTCCCCTGTTCTTAGACTCCCCTCGACTGCCCGTCCTCTCCAAGCCATCCGAAAAATACCGACCTCCTCGTTACCGAGCCTGCTAGTTCGATTTCTTGCCCTGTCCCCTGGCTTCGGTGATGCTCTTGTTCATCCCATCGAGCGCCTCTGCTAAGGCGCGAAGGAGGAGTCTTCTGACGAGATGGGTGCGATGACGCGGCCAGGCTAGGCTCGGCCCTACGTCGGCCACCATTCTGCTGCAAGTTTCTTTCTATGCGCACCGGGGCTGGAGGGGGCGCGACCAGTGGTTGGCCCATTAGTCCGCCCCGGGCCATCTGGTTCATGAAAGTACGCAGCATCGCATTGGTGTGGAGCATCTGCAGCTGCAAGTCCATAACTTGCCAATTATTTTTCGGGGCTTTGGGGTCAAAATTCTCCAGTAAGGGCGGCGGTGCTGATAGGCCCAACCCATTCAAGTTTGGCTCAACATGTACCCGATCAGCCGCTGCTGTGTCTAGTACACTTTCGTCATTCCCACCCTCTGGTGGGGGAATGGGATTGACCGCGGTTCCCGTGATGGGCTACGCACCCCCTGCCCGAGGGGTCTTTCGATCGTACCCTGCCACGAGGCCTCAGGGGGCGGTGATTGCCTCGCCTGCACAACGGGCTGTAGCTCATCCCCACGGGAAGTCGAGCCATGCTGCCTCGATCTTGTGTGCACCATTATTGTTGCTCTTGAAGTTGGTAGAAACGACGATGACTTGCTGATGTCGTTCGCACAGACGGTGTCAAATCTGTTGCGTGTGAAAATCTCCGATGCTTGGTTCGACTACGGATGAGCCTGCAAAGACCAAGTGATTAGCACAAGAGGGCCAGTGTGGCTCCGGCCTAGGACTCTCCAATGCTCAAGTTAGATCACCAGTGCAACAGCGTAACAGCTAGTAAAAGTGAGATCATCAATAAAGCTCCATACCTTAGTATTTATAGAGGGAGATGAGGCGGTTGGAGGAGTCCTGGTATGGTAAGAGTCCTTGTTTGGTAAGGCTCTTCCCCGTGGAGCGGAGTGGAGTGGAGAATTTCCTTCGGGGTCGGACTCTTGTTAAGGTAAGAGTCCTAATGGGGGTGTGACTTGGTATCGCGAAGAGATCGTGACTCGATTTTTATCCCGTGATTCCCGGGTGGTGCTTACGTGGCGCCGTGATCTCCGGTGGGGTGCTATGGTAGCCTTCGTGGAGAGCTCGACGTCGGAGCTTGGCCACAAAGGTCGGCCTAAGAGCTCGACCTCGGCCCGTATGACTTGAGGGTCATCATTAGTTGTGTGGGCTTTGTCGCGCTGCGGTGCTCCAATCGATGGGGATTTTTGGGTGAGTACTAATCTGTTGTGCCGTGCGGCCAGAGATCGGCAAAAGAGCTCGGCCTGCGAGGTCGGCCTCGTCGGACCCATACAAGTTCGGCTCAGCGTCTGATTGACAGGGAAGTGTCTGACGAGCTCGGCCAAGCAGTAGGGTTTACCCAGATCGGGTCAGCCTGGTCTTCCGCTTAGCTCGATTCGATTCTTGGTATGACCTCGGCTCGGCCATGTAGCCACTTCTGATTGGTGGGGTGTTTTATGCCTCATCACTTACTATTCTATTTTTTTTTTTGGTAAAGGGGTTTCTTACTATTCTATTGACTTCTAAGAGTTTGGTGATTCAGGCGAGTATACACACTTCCATTGATTCCATTCTTTGTTATTCTGTTCAAATATTTTTTTAAAATTTGATAGATATGGCCTTGTATCATAGAATATCCAAAAAAAGTGGGAGAGAGAGAGAGAGAGTCTCATTCACCCGAATCCAGTTTCGATCCATCGTAGGGGGGAGAGAGAGAAAGACCCGAGTCAGGTTCCGCTCTAGCATATGGAAGCGCGCTTGACACATGTCTCATTTTTATTTATAACCCATAAAAAGACATTTCTATAAGCAAAAAAAACATACCTATCACTTTCATCCCTTTTTTTTTTAGGTTTTACCATCCCAAAAATTTTGATATGTACTATTACCCCCTAAAAATTTTCAAACAAGTATTACCCTCCCCTATTGCATATTAACTGGCCCCCACCATTACATATCTTTAACGGAGCGGGTTAATTATGAGAGTGTGCTATTGTCACGAATTTTTTAAAACCAAAATGCCCTTTTAGAGTGGTAATTGTAAAAAAAAACCCCACCCCATCTCCGTCCTTTCTCCTCCTCCTTCTTCTTCTTCTTCCTCCTGTGCATTTGTGGTAGTCATTAATCTTCCACTTTATCAAGGCCTCTTCTTTCGCAAGGACACAGGCCGCATGCCTTCCTCTCTCCTGTCGAGATCAGTTGTTTTGGCTGTAATAGCCTGCATGCTAACCATGTACTAGTATGTGGCTGTACCAAAGTGAAGAGTATTATGCAAGAAGATTGTTAAGTTTCAAGGATTAAGAGATTCTTTGTGTTGAGAGAACCCTGTCTTAATGTTTCACTCAAAACAAGGGAAATGCACATCTTTTCGTTTCTCTTCTCTGTGTCTTCCACATTTGCAAAACTTCCCTCTGGAGGGAGAGCAGATTCTAAATGAGAAAAATCTCAAAGTGTCTTTGTCTGAGAGAGCTCTGCTGATCATCTCTTGTAGCCTGCAGATCTAAGATGAAATGATATGATATTTCAGATTGGGAGATGCAAATGAAGAAGGGGAAATACATTTGTGGTTGGAGCTAGTCTTATCGCAAGCGACAGAGACCTTAGTTCTGTGAGGTGAACCACAGCCACCAACATAGCAGCTCCATCCTCTCCATTCCCAAGGTCTAATGAGCAATTTCTGTAAGGGGGATCCTAAAATTCAAACCCCAACTCAAACTTAACTCCTTCGTCCAGGTCATCTGCTTCAACATCCTATTAGGACTAGGTTGCAAGCATAGGTTGGATAAATAATTAGTGAAAGATTAAAAAGGAAGTAAATGGAGATAATACTTACAAAAATCTCTGAAACAAAGGCCATGGCTGAAATCCCTTCTGATCGGTAGGTCAAACTTCTTTAATCCTAAGAATTGAACAGCTGCAACTATAATTTTGGAGGTAGCATGAGCCATCATGTCTGCTTGATGTGCTCTTTTCTTTTTTCGACACTGGAAGCAAAGTTACCATATGGGTAGTTCTGATTTGTAATCTGGCTGATTCACAGAGAGAGAGAGGAAACAGGGAAACAGGGCCCCTGCTTTAGCTGTTGATCAATGAACACACAGGCCATTTTACGGTAGGGTTTGATCTAATGGCGTCATCGATTGGGGCGGGTGGGGTTGCAGAGGAGGGAGAAGAAGAAGGAGAAGAAGAAGGAGAAGGAGGAGGAGGAGAAGGGGCGGTGATGAGGTGGGGTGTTTTTTTTTTACAATTACCACCTCAAAAGGGCATTTTGGTCCTAGAAAATTCGTGACAACAGCACATTCTCACGACTATTCCTCTCCGTTATGGGTATGTAACTGTGGGGACCAATTAGTTATTAGTATATAACAGGAGAAGGTAATAATTGTTTGAAAGTTTTTAGGGGGTAATAATAAATATCAAAGTTTTTGGGATGATAATTGTAAAAAATCTTGTGTTTTTTTTTTATGAAAGTGTAATTACACAAACTACACACCAATCCTAAAAAGTTAATCGATTTTTAGGACCGTGAAATGGCAGATATACACAACACGTACCACACTCACACACTCGATGTGGAATTAAACCCACACACCCCTATCACTTTCATCTTAAAAATAAAATTTGAATATGAAAAACCAAACAACTTGAAAATGAAAAAATTTTAAAACAGAAACGAAAGGCACATGTATATAATAAAAGAGGGTAGGTGTCTAAGTTGTCAACTAAACCTACCATGCGCCCAAAATGGACATTATATTATAGTCGGAGTGGTTTCCTCCATTGTGTGATCACCTTTCTTTGGGTAGAAGAATTTATTTCAAAGCATATGCCGCACGTTTCTAAATTTTTTTATCAAGTAAAACTGATCAGTCTAGTTAAAGACCTAGCTACCTTCAAGCGTTTAATAATACTTTGCTAATCCTTTTATTAATATCCATATGATCACTCGTGGCTTCATATGAATTCCATCTTAATTTTTTAAACATCAATCTTCCATCAACCATTCGTTGAAATGAGAGGTAACTCTAAAAGAGATGATCTCATTAAAGATTCAAGATTAGGTTAATTACATTGCTCGTTCAAAGAGAATTTGGATCCTTTGTACCACATGAAAAACTTTTTAAAATAAAAAAGAAACAAAAAAAAAGGCCATTATATTTATTTGGGAAAGTATTTCCTGCCAAGTAGCATAGTTATGTGGGCAAGCGGGGGCAAATGAGGATCCCTAACGGTCAATTAATAGGAGGCAAAGAAGTCATTTCATAGGGGAAGGAGAGAAGGAGTGCTATCTGAGTCTAAGCCCCTGAGCCATATTTCAAGGACAAATGCTTGAGAGATAGACTCATGGGAGTGTTGAAATTGGCCACTCCAGGATAGAAAACTATTTCCCATATATACCAATAAGGCAACAAATCCATCAGCTTTTAAAGGACAAATCCAGTCCACGAGGCTCCTGTCACTGCGAGGTCGAGAGAGGGTCATAATGTACAACGTCTTACCCCTGCTTTCGCATAAAGGCTGTTTTTAAACTCGAACTCGTGATCACTTGGTCACAATGGAGCAACCTTTACCATTGTATCGAGACCCGCCCTCAAATCCATCAACTCTTATTTAGCAGATAATCAATACAAGCCTTTTCCTTTCGAATAGATCCAGAATGCAATGTCATTTCCTCGTTATAAGTCCTTATTTAATAGACATAATTCATATGGGATAAGCATAACACAATTTGGAATTTGAGTAGCAACAATCATGCCACATGTCAAAAAATGCTTAAGCATGTGCTCTGATGTTAAAGTGCAGTTTCCCCCCAATAAGGAGGTAAAGAGAGTGTGGAATCCAAAGTTGGGATGTGAGAGGGAGGGTGCAGAAATCTGCACATTAGCGGCATGACAATCTTTTTCTCAAGATATTTTACATGAAAATTTTTTTTGGACGAAGTTTTTCTCCACTGTGCGGTATAAGTTCAACCAACATCCTAGGGTTCATAAACCCCTAGAGTTTTAGAAAATATTCTCCTAATACCCTCTTCACGCATCTAAAACCATCGCAGATTTTTCTAAGATGAAAACTGTTCCTTCATTCACGAAAAAGGGTTTATCCACAAATCTACCTTCATCGTCAATATTTTTCTTTTCTACCTTTAACATTAGAACAGTCAAAGCTTTTTAAAAAAAATTCTAACCCTAATTACATCCATGGTTAAGTGTTTGTTGCAACACCAGAGTGCAATTTCCTATCAATGAGGAAGTGAGCAATTGAGTCATTCAATAAAAAGGGTTTTAATGAGAAAAGAGACTATGAAATCCACAAGTGGAATGTGAGAGTGTGTGCGCAGAAATCTGCACACTCGTGTTGTGTTGTGACAATCTTTTTCTCAACATATTTTACATGAAATTTTTTTCATATAAATTTGTTTTTAGTTTCCCAAGACTATCTTTCCTTTACCCACAAATCTCCCCTTTCATCGTTAATATTTTCCTTTTCTACCTTTAATAAAGGAACAATCAGAGCTTTAAGAAAAAAAAATTCTAACAAATTTGTATATGTGGAGGAATTCAGTCTCAAGGGAATTTACAAGAGGAAGAGGAGAATCAATGTTCCTACCAAGAACTTACTTAAAATCAAAGACATTTAAATTTGTTGAAGCTCTTTCGATATGGTATCGGCACGGATCAGCTGTATTAGACAAGTTTACCTTTAGTTTTTCTTTTTAAAAAAATGGATTTTTTTTTACTATTTTACCCCTTGTCTGTGCTGTTTCACCGATATAGTATCGGTCAGGTATCAATATCAATCACCTTCAAAACCGTGCAATATCAACTGTATCGGGCGATCTGATACCGATACCTCAAACCATGGTTGGAGATGCTACATTTTGACTTACCCAGAAGTGAATGATTATTCTTTTTTTTTTTGGTGCAATTCAAGGGCCGATCGGCCATCAACTCCAGCAGGGCCCCACAAGGAGGCAAGGAGAGGACCCACAAGGGGTCAAATATGGTGCCCATAGGCTCCACTTCTTGGAAAGCAAATAAATGTAGACTAGATGTCACTAAGGAGACTTGAACCACCGATCAAGCTCCTGACACAGTTCTCCCAAAGGAATAGCGAACCACCAGGGCAAACCCTGGATCGACGAATGATTATTCTCACCCCTTCCCCAAGTTGCTATTACTCCAACCTTTACAGTGTATCAGATCCATAAATGAAAGAGAATAGTAAGAAAAAAGGCATTTCTAGAAGCAACAAGAACATGTAACTCCATATCCATTCACCTTATAAAAAATTTCTTGATGTAAGCACATGTATTTAACAAATGAGGGTAGTGGTCAAGTTGCCAACTAAACCCTCCATGTGCCCAAAATAAACATTATTGTTGGAGTGGTTTTCTCCACTGTGTGTCCACCTTTCTTTGGGTATCAGAAACCAGTCATGAATCATAAGCCACAATATCTCTAGAAGAATTTATTTTAAAGTATATGCCCACACATTTATAAATTTTTTTATCAACTAATTAAACTGGTCAGTCTAGTCATGACTCATGAGTGAGGCTCAAGACCTAGCTGCCTTCAAGCGTTTAATATTACTTTGGTAATCCTTTAATTAATATCCTTATGATCACCCGTGACATTATATGAATTCCATCTTAATTTTTCAAACATCAAGCATTCGTTGAAATGAGAGGTAATTCTAAAAGAGATGATCTCATTAAAGATTCGAGATTAGGTTAATTACATTGCTCGTTCAATGAAAACCTTTGTACCAATGAAAAAGCTTTTAAAATGAGAAGTAAAAAAAAGAAGCAATTTGGATCCTCTACTGGTGAGCTGTCCGGCAGGACCCTACTGCCAAGACATAGCAAGGCGGTAAATAGACACCGCCTTACCCCCACTCGGGTAAGGCGTTCAGGCAGGGGGTAAGGCGGTCATTCCCCGCCCTGCTGTGTCTTGGCTATAGAATCCTGTCGGGGAGCTCGGCAGTAGAGGATCTGAAAAAAAAAGGCCATAATATTTGTTTGGGAAGGTGTTTCCTACTCGATAGCAGAGCTATGCGGGCAGGCGAGAGCAAATGAGGATCCCTAATGATCAATTAATAGGAGGCAAAGAAGTCATTTTATTGGGGAAGGAGAGAAAGAGAGAGGGAGTATTAACTGAGTCTAAGCTCCTGAGCCATATTTCAAGGGCAAATGCTTGAGAGATAGACTCCTGAGAGTGTTGGGGTAGGCCACGCTCCCGGATAAAAAACTACTTACAATATACATCAATAATGCAACAAATCCATCAGCTCTTATTTAGCAGATAGCCAGATAATCAATACAAGCCTTTTCCTTCCGAGTAGATGCATAATGCAATGTCATTAACGTCATGACGATCTTTTTCTCAAGATATTTTACATGAAATTTCTTTTTTGGACAAAGTTTTTCTCTACCTAGTGGTGAAGGTTCAGCCAACATACTAAGGTTCATAAACCCCTATAGAGTTTTAGCATGTTCCCCAAAATACCCTCCTAGTACCCTCTACATACATCTTAATCTATCGTAGATATGACGAAATTTTGCCTTCACTTCCGGAAAGGGTTTATCCACAATCTAGCTTCATCGTCAATATTTTCCTTTTCTATCTTTAACATTGGAACATTCAGAGCTTTAAAAAAAAAATTCTAGAAACCCTAATTACATCCATGGTCAAGTGTTTGTTGCGATAGCAGAGCACAATTTCCCATCAATGATGAGGTGGGAAATAGATTCATTCAATAAAAAGGGTTTTAATGAGAAAAGAGAACAAGGAATCAACACGTGGGACGTGAGAGGGTGTGCCCAGAAATCTGCACATTGGTGCCCTAAAAACCTTGTTCTCAAGATATTTTACATGAAAGAACGTTAATCGGTGCAGTGCCTCGGTGTGTACCTACGCCCAGGCACAGCCACATGTAAAATGACCAGCGCAACCCTAGTAGTTTCCTAGGGGTGCGCTGGTCATTTCATATGCAGCTGTGCCTGGATGCTGGTACACGCCGAGGCACAGTTCCAGTTAGTGTTCCTTTTCCTTTTGTTTTTTTTTAATTTTTTCCCAAGACTGCAATGTTCCTTCACCCACAAATCTAATTTCATCGTTAATATTTTCGTTTTCTACCTTTAACAATGGAACAATCAGAGCTTTAAGAAAAGAAATTCTAACAAATTTGCGAGTGGAGGAATTCAGTCTCAAGGGAATTTACAAGAGGAAGAGGAGAATCAAAGTTCCTACCCAAGAACTTACTTAAAATCAAAGACATCTGAATTTGCTGAAGCTCTTTCAGTTTGCTTCGATTTATGATAGTCTCTCTGATGTTGTCATGTTGATGTTTCAGATGCCGGGACTGGAATAATCTCTTCTGCCTTCTTTCCACGAATTTTTGAGGTGTAGACATTTCTAACAGAGTCAAACGTGCGACAATTACAATCAACAGAAGCAGAGGAGATGATGACAAGCCTTGATGAAGAGGGCTTTACAGGTATCCCTTTAGTTCTTCTCTTGGATGGTGATGATGATGATGATGGTTTAGTACTACTGGGTGGAGTTGGGAAATTGGTGCTTATTGAAGATTTTGGTTTCCTGGCTAAATTGTAAACTTTGGAGTCTCTGGAGTTGTGAGATAAGGGCCGTGGGTGAGAGTTCTGTTTTTGCTTTGGATTTGTTTGTGGAAATGCTCCAGTGGGGTACTGGTGTTTCTTAGGAGCATGAATACTATTGGTGTGTTGGTTCTTTCTGGTTCCTCCCATGTCGTTGAGCTTGTAAAACCAGGCATTTGGCACCATGGCTGATAGCTTGAAATTGTAAGTACCCATCAAACTCTCTCTCTCTCTCTCTGCTTATGGGCTGCAAGCTTATGTAGATAGATATATAGAGTTTGAATGGAAAGATACCAAACGAATACTTTAGACTATTAAGATATGATGGATCAGAAGAGTATTTGACCTTCCATTGCAGTTTTATAATGTAGCTATTCAACTGTTTCTTAATTATTTAAGATGGGTTAATGTTATGAATTCAGTTATTTGAATTATTAATGATCTATTTACCAAAAAAAATAAATTATTAATGACCTCAGAAAGAATTTGTCAAAGTTAGAAGAAATCAATATGTATAGAATGGAGGAAGTTTCCTCCACTCGTTTCACTGTTGTAGTGACCCTATGGTTGAACTAATAGGTCGTCATTGTATTCCCCCTCATTATTTATTAATTTGACAATACCAATGTTCATGACGAAGGAATACTCGGAATTTGTTCTTATGAGTCATTGAATTGGTGTTCTCTATGGGGGAAGCGTGGCCCTTGCGTGCAAGATCAATGAGAGCATATGCGTGTGTTGGCATCATAGGGGTGGAATTTTCGTCTTTCATGGGGACAGGGAAGTTGTTTCACCTCCCTGTGTATGGACATAGATGTGATAGTCATTTCACCCCCTTTATGTCTAAGCGTGAACGGTACATTTTCCCACGAAGAACTTTTTTCCTTAGTTATTTAGGATAGACAAAATATTTATTCTATGGGGGAGGTTTCTCTCCGATGCCTCTATCTAGTTTCCTGTGTTGCAGAGGCCATTCTAGGAAACTTATAAATAGGGGTTATTTAGAACATTTCAAGAGGGGGTGCTACTGTGCTAGTGCTACAGTAATCTGGGTGGGGAGAGGGGTGCCGACATGCAGTTTTCGATTTAAGCTGGCGTCGCGGGGATCTTTTCCCCGTATTCTAATTTATAATATTTTTTTTATGCATGCTAGTGTATAATATTCATAATGTATTAGTTAGTTAATTTTATTTAATTTTTTGGTAAAATATTAGTTAGTTAATTATAGATATATGAATGTGATCACTTGATTTAATTTAGACATACACAAGCTATTTTTCGACAAATGGTATACCTTATTGGATACCATTTGTCATTTTCAATAAAATTTGAAAAACAAAGAGTTGGTTTCTAAATTTTATTTTATGGGTAAGAAATCGCTACCTAGTTATGTAGTCCTTGCACTAGCACGGAGGCCAATGAGAACCTGTGCAAGAACATCAACATGAATGGTTTTTTTGAATTCATAATGGGCAGATGATCTTTCAACAACCATGCAACCAAGTAACCTTCTTTTTCCCTTATTTTATTCATAAAACCATGAGCAAAGCCAAGAGAGCAAGTGTTCTTATTGGAATAAGGTGTGGGTCAGACCGTGTGCGTTCACATGGTTTTGACCCAGTCCAGGTAAGACCCACGGATCAGGATTCATATGGCCGGCCGCTGGCCCATTGGGTACTCGGGTCTTTTACATTAGACCATACACCTGAGTGGCTCCTCCCAAAAACCTGAGTAAGGGGAGCGGGAAAGAGGGAGGAATCTAAAGATGACCATTGGAGTCCCTACCAATGATCAGATACCCTAATCATATCCATGGGTTCTAAGGTTTGGGCTATAAATTTTTTTTTGAGGCTCACGTTATTGCAGGATTTAGGGAGGGAGAGATGTACGCAGCCTTAACCCCATTTTTTGTTTGAATTCCTGAAATGTGACTACCAAGTTACAATATAGCAATCTTACCGTTACGGACCTATCCTCTTTTCTTACATGGGGCAAAACTTCAAGTCCGGTTAAATTATATTTTTGAGCGATGTTCTATGCCCGGGACTGCACAGGGGCACAAGCTGCACCGAAACACATAGGGCGGGACGGACGTATCATTTTGGTCATTCAGGGGGATGGGTCAGTCATTTTACCCACGCCATGTGTCTGGGCGCATCCTACCACCCCTCCCTTCTATGATTTATCCAACCCAACCCCCTCCTCCACCACCCCAAAAAATAAATAAATAAAAATCTTCATCAGTTTTTCCCCTTAAATCCGATTCAATTCTCTACATAGATGTGTGTGTGACGCAATATGTATAATTGAATATTTGTGCATGTATTAAGTGATTGATCATATATTTTTTTGAATTGTCCTCTTTAATTCGTAGCACAGTGAAGATAGATGATATGGCCAATTTTAATAGTTGCAAAGCTTTCTATTTCAATTCTTTAAAATTTGAAACATTTACAGAATTGGATAAGAAAGGGATCTATTTAGGCTGATTTAGGCCTGATTTGGTATGATTTCAATTTCAATTTTAGATTGATTTCTTGAAATAGTCAACAAATAGATTTTTGGTCAAAAAATTGAAATTGTTTTGATTGTGTCAATATGAAATATTTCAAGAATAAAAAAAATCCATTTGATAGTTCAAATTCTAAGAATAGATTCTCTATATTTCTTTGGGAAGGATGGTGGTGGTGACGGTGGTGGCAAGGTAGTGGTGACGTGGAAGTAGTGGTGGTGGTGGCAATGACAATGGTGGTGGTGGTGGTGGTGGTGGCGGTGGCTGTGGCGGTGGAGGTGGTAGCGGTGGCAGCGGCGTCGGTGGTGGTGGTGGTGATGGCAGGGTAGTGGTGGTGGTGGTGGTAGCGGAGTAGTAGTGGTGGTGGTAGCGGGTTAGTAGTGGTGATAGTGGTGGTGGTAACAGGGAAGTAGTGGTGGTGGTGGCGGTGACAATGGTGGGAGTGGGGTGGTGGTGGTGCGACCATTAGGAGAAGAAGGGTGGTGTTTTATTTTTAACATGAAATTACTATTTTGCCCATTAAATTAACCATATGCTCATTCAAGAGCAAGAGTGCTAAATCAAATGAAATAGAAATTATGAAACAGCTCCTCAGCTTATTTCAGAATTTCTATTCAACTTGATTTCTATTTCACTGAAATAAGATGCTAAAATCAAACCAAACAATTTCAGAAATAGAAATCACCCCCTGAAATTGAAATAGAAATCATTCCAAATCAGGCCGTAGCAATTTGAATTAGCATTTTTTTTTTTAATATGGTTTACCCTAAATAAACAGTACTTACTGTGGCCAACATATGAAGTCACTTTACCCTTTGGCTCAAGGGGGGATGGTTCTTTACAGGTTCTGGTCTCAAGGAGGTCAATCCCAAAACTGTCTTGTTTACTAAACAATCTTAGAGTTGGGATTCGGTCCCATTTAATAATGGGATGGTCGGATTAGGAGTGTCAATGGGCGGTTTCGGTTCGGGCTTTTCTTTCGGTGTAACTTTTATAGAAATCGAAACCAAACCATTAAGAAATGTTCGATTTCGGTGCGGTTTGGTTTTGTGTCGCTTTCAATTTATGATAACGGATTGATATCGGTTTGGATTCGGTTTGGTACCGGTTTTATATAACTAGTAAGTTCCGGTTAGTGCTAATTTTTCTTCTTTCTCTTTTAAGTACATAAAATATTTCAAATACAATGCATCTTTATATCCTATGTCCTATGGCCATGGATACAATTGGTTGGGTAATCACTAACAAAGGATATGAGATAAAGTGAGAAACTATCACAACACATTTAGGGGCAATGGGGCATTAGGCATTTATTGATTTACTTATTTATTATGTTAGGTCGGTTCGGTTTGGGTTCGGGCCTAACGGTTCGGGCTACCGGTGCACCGTCGGGCTAGCCCAAACCAAACCAAACCGCTTTGCCTCTCTCGGATCCACAAACCGAACCCGAACCATTAAGAGTTCGGTCCGGTGTGATCCGGGCTCGTTCAAGCTGATTCGGCCGATTTCATCGATTCGGGTTGGGTATTGACACCCCTAGTCTGGATCCTTAACAGTTCTAACTTCTAAGCACTCAAAGTCCTCAAACGGTCAAATATATACAAAATTTCTATATATACAAATAAATTTGGTAAGAATATAAATAATTGAATATATTCTTAGGCGTAAAATAGTCAAACATCATTTCTTAAGATTGCAAACACTCAACTGTTCCCAAAATAATTGATAACCCAATAATTGATAACCCTTAGTTTTTATTTGTAAGTTCAATATAACTCTTATATAAGTTATAACTTATAACTATTAAGTATTAATTCTTACCAAAAAAAAACCTATGAAGTATTAATTAATCCTAAATAAGAAATTTAGGCACGTCAAACAAGTCCTAGCAGTTCCAATTCTAGTCGGTTACTAAGTGGGCTTGCGACTCTAGACCCATTGGGAAACCCGTCTCGTCGCATTTCATAATCAATCTCAAAACCAGCTCTAGAACCATTCCATTTAGTAATGGGATGAATCAGTTCCGGGTATTAGCGGGACTATTCCCGGTTCCAAACCGAAATTGACACCCTTACTTTGGCTGGCCTTTGAAAGGTTGAGGTGAATTTGGTATCATTGACCCCCAAATAACAAAGTACCCAATTGAAGGCTCCTTCTACGCGTCACCATGCATAGTGAAATATAATGTTTTGCATTTGCTATTTGGCAGTACATGAGTTAGTCCATGTGATAGAGGATCCCACATACATCTCAATAGTCAAATTTTAATCTAAAACAAGTCAATTTTGATTCAAAGTTTTAGTAAATTATCAAAATACCACAAAATGGAGATGAATATAAAATAAAAAATCACATATTTTGTAATTTTAACTACTTCCTCAACTCATTTAAGTTGAAATTGTAACAATGAGATTCTTGTCTGATCTTCTATCACATAGACTAATCAATGCCCATATGATAAATAGTCAAACGTTATACTTCACTAGGCATAATGACAAGGAAGAAAACCCTCGAAGCCCCTCTTTTCACGCTAAAAGGTCTCACCTTGGTTACCTTGTAAAATGATACAAATCAATGAGAAATTTGCATGATTTAAGAGGTAGAACAGATTGGGTTGAATTTTGTCACCCTCTAACACTAATAGTTAGAATCTTTTGGTAGAAAAGAAGTTTCATAAAACAAAATCAGAACACAATACATTCATCCCTTATCTGCGTTCAAAAACGATTGTGAAAAGCCCTATCTCGAAAGATATCCCCAAATAATATGTAAGAATTAAGAAGGGATCATATGAGCACCAAAACTAACTATCGGACTCTAAGGCTGCGTTTGGTATGCAATTTTAGAATGCATTCCAATAAATCATACCAAACATAACATTTAGTCTTCCAACCATTATTTTAAATATCTGGATCCACTATTTATTTCACATATATCTGTCATCTTATCTTCTCAATCTTAACATTGGGTTTCGGGTATTGCACCCCCATGAAGATCTCAACTCTATACTTTGAAAGTGGTTGGAATTGTATGGTAGATATTTTGAAATTAAGGCTGCATTTGGTATGATTTCTTGGAATACATTACAATAATGCACACCAAATGCAACTAAAGGTCTTTTTTAACCCGAACCCGACCCATTACAATCCTTGTTTTCGATTAGTTGCCATTTGTTTCCTTATGACTCCGTTTGCGTCCATGTAGGCAGAAAGGGGGAAACAAATTTACATTGTTATGCAAAAATAATGTATCAATTTTATGCTAAAACAGTAGTATAAATAGGTTTGACAAATTTCTGCCCAGCAAGAGACCTTTCAAAATGAATTCTAAGAGGAGATTAGGTTTGTACAAGCATGCCAAATCTTATTAATCCTATAATCAGCATTAATTAAAAATCTGGAATTGTGATCCAAATCGGCCCCGAATCATTTCAATTTAGATCGAATTGAAATCAGCCAGGATATGCCCTCTGAGTCCTAATCGAAATCGATCCCGGCCGATCAGATTTTAAATTCCTAAGTTATAATATCTCAACAGCCTTTAATGGAAACCTTCTCAACAGTTTCTGATGGGGACTTCCCCCAAACAGATTCGAGGGCTACTTACGGGAGCGTGGCCCCAGTGCCTGTGGCCCGACCAATGGGAGAGTACGCGAGCATCAACCAGGGGGATTAGGGGGATTAGGGGCACAATTGTCATTTCCCACACCCCTGTGTCTGGGAATGCTCAACAAAAAAAAATATTTGAGGAAAAATAAAAAGGGCTGATTCTAGTCTAACTTATTTTTAATTATCGATAAATTATTGTTTATTTTATTTCAAATACGGATACCTCTAAATAGATTTAGATGGATTCGGATGCGGGTCGAATTTGAATTTTCGACCATTCGTTTACATCTCTGCCTTGCGTAGCCCGGACCTTCCTCTCCCTAATGGATACAATTCACTCTCAATCCATATCTCTTAGATCATGATTCTCTTTTCCTCATATTCTATAACCTGTTGAATCTTCAAAAATCCTCAAGATCATTATTTACTTAATTTTTTATTTTTATGTATTCGAATTTTTTTTCGGATGGATTTTTATCGGAGTTTTTAGATTTTTTTTCCTGATATCTCTAAACGAATATGAATGCGGATCGGATTTGGATTTTCGGTTCACCAATTACATCCCTAATCATATCCCGGTAATATCAAAAAAATAGTAGAGACATACCATCAAGCCATAATAGGGCTTGTAATGGTTTCATATTAAATGCAACCATATATATATATATATACTTCAACTGTGATGGAAAACATAGCTCTCTATTCATCTTTGAGGTGAACAAGGTATGAATAAATTGAACGGCTTGTTCAAGCTGATGGACTCCATCCGAGGTATACAGATTCTAGAGTAATCTGAAATTTTCCAATCAATTTCGAATTTACTCTCCAACCACCTTCCAGTTTGTTATCAAAAGAAGAAATCAAGGTCACATTCCTAAATGGTGAATATATGCTTTAATGTTTAAGCTATATGTGAGGGTTTCAATGATTTTACTATCAAAAGTTGTTGAATAGCTTGTTTATCTGACTGTACAATGAATTTCCAATTGAGTTTTCAAAGGAGCTTTCTATCTTTTGATTGAAGCAATTAGTGGCCCTGTTCAAGATCATCAATTCCAAAAAGCTAGTTAATTTTTAGGACCTAGTGCTGGGCATGCTAAGGTATAGAATGATGAAGTTCTCATTCAACATTTGAAGGTTTTAATTCATCTGTTCATCTTTTTCACTTCTCTTTGAATTGGTTATTCCAATGGCTCTTGCTCTTTAATAGATGTTGTTTGCCTTAGATATTTTCTGTTCCTTTAATTTTCTCACTTTGTAGTCTCTATTGTCTGTGTATTTATTTGTTTCTAGTTCTCTTATATGCTCTCCTAATCTCTTTGATATGGATATTAGTGGATGTTGGTCATTAGTGAAATGGATGTTTATATGGGATGGATATATTATGTCTCTTTGCTTAGCAAGTTATAGAATGCGATAATAACATAATCTTGAGCTGTTGAGTTTGAGTTTCATTGTCTACATCCTCTTGATAAGCTATTGTTGTGTTTGTGCTCAAATGTTACATCATCTTAAGAACGGCTGAATCAGTCTCACCACATGTTCAAGTTGTATAAAAAATTATGTTGTATTGATCATATTGAACTTAAAAGGCTACAGGCCTACGGTTATCCCGCTTGAAGAAAGAAGCCATTATTGTCGTAAGTAACCCTATGTGGCTTGAGGAAATCCTTGGCCTATGTGGCATGAGTGAAAATACTTTACCAAGGTGGTCCGAGTGCCCAATCTGAAACAATGGTTGAGTTTGTAATGGCTTGATTCTTGCCCAGGAAAAAAATCGGGTAGTAGAAAAATCATTGGTCCGTGATCAAGGTAGTGAACATAGGACAAGTTGGTCTGAACCATGCTAAATTGCTTATCTCTCTCTCTCTTGCTAATTCTTGAGTTTGTGATTTAAGTGGCAAACAAAAAGTAATCACCCAATTCACCCCTCCTCTTAGGTGAAGCCATTTGATCTAGGCCTGTAAACGGATCGGATTCGGCTCGGATATGGATTGGATGTAATCGGATCCGGAGATTCTCTAGCTGAATACAAACGGATTCAGATGGATTTAGATGCGGATCGAATTCGGGTTTTTGACCATCCATTTACATCTCTGTCTTATGTAACTCGAACCTTCCTCCCCCTACTGGATACAATTCACTCTCAATCCATATCTCTTAGGTCATGATTCTCTTTTCCTCATATTCTAGAACCTGTTGAATCTTCAAAAACCCTCAAGGTCATTATTTACTTAATTTTTTATTATTAAGTATTCAGATTTTTTTCTGGATGAATTTTTATTGGAGTATTCGGATTTTTTTTCTTCCGGATATCTCTAAATGAATACGGATGTCCCTAAACGGATACGAATGCGTATCAGATTTGGATTTTCGATTATCCATTTACATCCCTACTTGAAATACTCCAATACTAAAGAGTGATTTGATTCAAATTGAAGAAACTAAAACCGCATTTGGTTGCGTAAATCCTTGGGATTTGTATCAATAGAATCATGATTCTCAATTTCCAGAATTGTTTCGTTGATGAAATGAGTAGACATCTGGAGATTCATGAAATCCACAACTCTCGTTCTCTCTATGTTTTTCTCTCTGTCTCTCGCTCTCTCGTCGTTCTCTCTCTGTCCCTCACGATTGAATCTACGGCTCTGCTCCTCGTCGTCATCATCGCTGCTGCCCCTCATTGACTCTAGGTAATCTCTCTCTCTCTCTCTCTCTCTCTCTCTCTCTCTCTCTCTCTCGTTTTCTCTCTATCCCTCACGATTGAACCTAACCCTTCTTCTTCCCCCCTTCATCTTCTTCTGCATCTCAGGTCTTTATTTTGGAACCCTAACTCACGATTGAAGAATTCCCTTTCAGCAACGGTTGTAGAGGTCGAGGAGAACCGATTTCCAGCAAGGGTTGTAGAGTTGGATTTTCTCCATTTAAATTGCAATGGTGAATCTCTTCTCATTGACTCCAAGTAATCCCTATCTCTCTCTCTCATTTTGTCTCGTTCTCTCTCATTCTCTCTCTGTCTCTCACGATTGAACCCTAACCCTTCTTCTCCCCTCTTCATCTTCTTCTACTTCTTAGGGTAACCAAATAGTTATTCTAGTAAATTCAGGTTTCAGAATCAAGGTAACCAAATAGTTATTCTATTAGAATTTCAAACCCACAGATACTCTCTCTATGGATGTTACACTAGAATCACAACAGGCAACAAGAGATTTACACAACTAAACATGGTGTAAAAGAGCAGAGTAAGCTTAAAATGACTCTTAAGACAAGTGGAACATCCAACGTTGATTCCTTTATTTGTCCAAAAAAAAAAAAAAAAAAAATTATTCCTTTAAGAGTGTAGAAAACAAGAACTAGGGAAGAGAAAAGCTGCATTTTTTTTCTGAGTATTATAAAAAAGATTTGAATATAAACTACATATAAAAATGAAAACTAAATCTAACTCTTACCTAACTTAAGCTAAACCATATTTTGATTCCCAATATACAGATCTCACCATTTTAAATATCTTTACAGTAAGTAATAAGCTTTCACGCTACCATAGCCATCAGATCAGATTTGGACAGTTAGGATAACGAGATAACTTTTTTTTCTTAATAAAGGCTTTTTTTTTTCCGGCAAATAGTCCTTCTTCCCCACCGCTCACCCGTTTAGATTATAGAAAGATCACTTTTATCGCAAATTTTTCCGATTCTATTAAAAGCTCACATTGCGAGAGAAAATCGAAAATTAAAGACAAATCCATTCTTTGATCTTTCTCGTTTTACGTTTTCGTTTCCTCTCTCATTCCTCTCTTTAGAGTTCAGATCCATATTGCCATGAGGTATTCAAACCCTAATATCTCTAAAACCAATTCCCTCACTTAAAATCTTTTGAAACCCTAATCTCAGCAAACTTCACCTTTCTTTCGTTCGGTCTTCATTTCTGGTTTATCCATGGCGAGTACATGGAATAAGCTGAAGAAAACTCTAACCCTGCCGCACTCTTCTCAGTCTTCTTCGATATCTCTTGAAGTTGCTCGTTCGTCCGACATTTCTGAGAAGGATTTCCGAGCTTCGACGACAATGCCGTCTTCTTCTTCTTCTTCTGGTCTAAGGATTTCAAGAACGAGTAGCTACAGCAACAGATCTTCCAAGGTCGGTTTCCACTTTTCCTTCTCTTTTCATATCCTATTTTTGTCGGTTTCTAGACACATTTCTTTCTCATTCTTGAATGGAATTTGGACTACCAGATTCAGATTCTGTTTCTTTATGAAAGTTTCCGAATGAAATAGAGTTTTCTTGTCCGACGAATCCAAATAGGCTTTGGGATCTCTAATTTTGCGGCGATGGTTTTCTCGCCGCCGACGAGGTTTTGCCGCGAAATGATAAAGTTGCCAGCTGTGCTTTTATCTCTCACAAACCCAGTTCTAATTTTTTTTTATTGACGGAAAAGCCCTTGGTGTTTAAGGATGAAAATGACATATTTTTGGCCCATCATTATATCCTTCAAGTGGGACCCATGGCTGGTATGGTTGGCAGGTTGGGTATACCTAGTTCTTAACTCTGTGAGTGTGTGGGCTACGCGTGCCTCGCGTATCATAGACCATCAGGGACTTTTCGGTAAATTTAGCTACCGTATCTCTGATAGTGTTTGGGTTGGGAACTGGGATTTAGCGAGCATTATCTCCAAATATTAATAAAGATAAACGCACGCGCGGAAGGCGGTGCGGGTAAGTAATGTTCTTGTTTTGTCATGAATGACAGAAACACCCCTTGCACTTATTTTGGAAGCCTTATTGCGATGGGATTTTTGTTTTTTTTTTTGCCGTTTTATGTTACAGAAAATGCTATTTTTATGATCCGAGGAATAGATTATTTGGTCTATTGATTATGCTTTTGGTTGGTGGATTGGTCAAAAAGTGACCTTATATGTGGTGATTTAGAATAAAAAGATGATATTTTTTTTGGGGGGGGGGGGGGTTAATTAAACTATTAAAAGTGGTATTTTGATAGCAATCAATCAAAGGATTGATAGGTCTAACCAATAAACAAATAATAAGAATAATGATGATGATGATGGAGGATAGGTTTTTGGGGTATTTATGTAAATAAACTTAAATAGAGAAAATCAGTTGGATTCCAATTTGGTGGGTGACAGAGGTGAAAGGTAGGTTTCTCTAGGTGAACACCCTTATAGAGGTATCCATGACATGGTTGGCTATCTGTCAAATTTCAAATCCAAGCCCAATTTTATGATCCCAAAGGTATTGATTTTTTCCCCCTTTCTGTCATAAAGTATCTAAATATCTATCAAATTGATTACTTTTTCCATATGGTGTCGTGCTTTTGGGCTTATTTATAACTCAAGTGGAGGGTGATGTTGGAAACTTTCTGCAACCTTTAGCTACTATATAATAATCAAGAGATTTGGTTTGAAAGATAATCAAAATGCTAATACACCGGTGTTGAGGGTATTTTTAATTATGATTTGAACTTAGAAGACAAATAATGAGTTTTGGGTTGTTGAATGACTGAAATGCCATCAAATTTTTAATTATTATTATTATTGTCACAAAGGTCTATTATTTTTCCATGTGAATAGATGATGTCTATTCCAACCGTTGGATAGAGAGGACATGATCTAGATTAGCCACGTGATAAATTTCAAAGTCTAATTCAATCAAATACGCCCTTTTGTATTGGCACATTCCATATATGTCTATGCTTGTGTACCAATACTCTAGACATTATTGTGCACTCTCCCGATTCTGAGTGTCAACTAACGGTTTAGATTAAATAAACGTAAAAATGGATAGCTTAGATTTGTCTTGTGATTTTTGAAAACGTCACCTTCCATTGGTACATGGATAACTACCCTTATTATTATTATTAATAATAGAAAGAGTTTGAACAATACCATCATATCAACATAAAAAATACTACCAGTCCCTACCTATTAAATAGAAAAACTATAGAGGGTAAGTGATCCCATATACTTGCCAAAAATCTAATTTAAGAGTGCACATGAAGTGAGCTCTTGGGCTACCAGATCTGTTGATCGTTCTTTACAGGAATCATATAATTAATACTGTTCAGACTTCACACAGTGGCTTAATATCTAAGAAAATATTTTTGAAAAAAATTCAATCTACCTAATGGCAGCCTCAGCATCTGACTTCACTGAATTTTTCCAGCCTTATTTCCCATGCCAGTTGAATTCCTCCAAAGTAGTCCGTGTTTTTTCATTTTGGGCATCTCCTGCTGAGCAAGTTGACTCTTGCTGCTGAAAAAGTTTTTATTTTTTTTGGGGGGGGGGGGGCATCTCTCGTATCTGTTTCTGTAGTGTTTCTTGTGGCACTTTCAAAGAACCTTAATCTGTGTTAGTTTTGTGACATCCTGGTTGAGAGAAGACCAATGAGTCCCAGCAGACGTTATTGAGACTGTAAATTCGGTTGCACTCAGTCAGATTTAGTTTACACTATCTTCTGTTTTTATTCTGTAAAAGCCTATGAGGGGTAGAATGAGCTCCTTCTGATACCGTCTCACTGTTCTCCATTCAAATTTTTTGCTTTGCAATCAAACAGCTCCAGCCAAAATATTTAGTTTCTACTGTTAGAATGAAGATTTGATGATGTAGCCTACTGTGTTTAGTTCATGAAACAAAAACTCGACCGAAACCTGTCGAAACCACTGAGTTAACACGGTTTCCCAGGTTTTCTAGACGAGTTGAAGGGAGATTTTATAAAATCCCTAGATTCGACCGGGTTTCGATGGTTTCGACTGATTTCGACCATATTTCGATGGTTTCAACACATATGCCCATTGAAACTAGGTGAAACTTGGCTCGAAACTAGGATAGACAAGGATTTATGCCAGAAACCAGGACAGACACTTAGTTATGTCTAATATCAGTTAAGTAAATGTTTTTGTATTTGTATTCATTTATTTAAGATATTATTCATAAATTAGCAAATACCCTCTATTTGAATCGAATAAAAATAGTTAAAAATCAAATTCCAAAAGGAAAAAAAGTCAACCCCCCAGTTCAGGAACAAAAACTGGATTTTCGACGGTTGGTGCAATTTTCAATTTTCTAATACTGGGGTTTTTCTCAATTCTAAAAATCCCATAAATCTTAATATGGTAAAACATTGCTACAAATCAAAAGTGCGGTAAATATATTCATTTGTTCTGATGACCAAAAAAATGTTTTCATTTAGAGCGATTTTGACAGCATTTGCGCACACCAAATTAAGTTTGATCACTACATAACTCCTTCAATATAAATCAGATTTAAGCAATCTTGGACTTATTGGAAAGCTATCAAAACAAAGCTTTCTAACAAATCCAAGATTGTTTAAATCTCATTTATATTGAAAAAGTTATGTTCCGGTCAAACCGTATCTGATACCATGTCCAAGAACAATATACAATATCAAACTTGGATCAAAACCACAAGTAATATTTTTAGTGTTCTCTATGTGAAACTAATGCATGGATTGAGTTTAGAATGTCAAGAATAGGCAACACAACAAGCATCAGGACAAAAAAAAAACAACTTCTGGGCCTCAAAACCAAGGTTCGAGTTAGCTTGGAGAAAGTTCCAAGTTTCGACCGAGATATGGTCGAAACCAAGACGAACTCATTTTCTGGCTGGTCAAAACCCGAGTTTTAGAACCTTGGTTTAGTTTGGTTATGTTGAACATGAACTCTGACCTTACAAACCCATGATGTTTCTGGGCTAGCATTTAGGACAGATTTTAGGCAGCCTAACGGACTGGCCAGATAATCGAGTCCAATATTGAGGATTGATCTTTGGCCCAGCAGTAGGCAGCCCAACAGTGTGGTGGGCAGTATAAAAGTATATAATAAGCCATTTGTTTTCAAAAACTCAAGTTTTTGGTCTACTCTGGTCAAAGTTAAAACAGGATAAATCTTCAAAAAACCAACCACTATAACAAATTTTCTGATTTTTTTGGTCCACCATGTATGAGGTTTTCTTCGTTGTTTTTTCTCTGGTTCTTTGTTCATGATACAAAGTTTTTGCTTTTTCTAATATTTGGTAAAACATTTTCTGACATGTGGATATATTGGATTGGGTCGAAAATCAAGACATGCCTATTTAATGACATGGTGTCCACAAACTTTTCGACCCATTAAATACTGCCACTTGGAATGGAAAAGGACAGGAATTCCTTCCATCTGCCTGTAGAACACTGGTCCCTTATTTTATGTGTATTGTTGTGTGAAAGGTTTACAATATCCATGACTTAAAATTTGTTTGGTTATACCATCTTTGAAGGTCAGGTCAGGTCAGGTCAGGTTAGGCTGGGGCTTTGAGTTTATGTTCTATGATTTTTACTTTGGCTTGTTTGTACCTCAACCCATTTGTGTTGCAACTGTATTGCATTATGATACTTACAGTTGCGACATGTTCCATAATCATGCTTCTTTCATGATTAGTTTGTTATGATGATTAACTGTACTAGTCTGTAATTTGCTTCTGGATGCAGAAAACATGTGCTATATGCTTAGGGAGCATGAAACCTGGGCAAGGGAAAGCCATCTTCACAGCTGAGTGCTCCCACGCTTTCCACTTCAATTGTATTGCCTCAAGTGTGAAGCATGGAAACCAACTCTGCCCCATTTGCCGCTCCAAGTGGAATGACATCCCTTTCCAAGCCCCCACTTCTGTCATTGATCCTCAATTGAATGATATTGGACAGGCCAATATTGCTCCTTTGGATTCCCCACTGGATGAATTTCATGCTTCACTACATCGTCACCTTCCACATCAACCCTCACATCATGCTGAACCCCATCATTTCTCAGATGATGAACCTCTATTCGGTACCACCTTCCAAGACTCAACCTCTCCCTCCTCACTCTCAGCTCACCCAGTTGCAACTGTCAGGGCCTTTCCTGAGTTCCCTGCTGTGCCAGCTGCAGACAACCGTCCTGAATTTGCTGTCCTTGTTGGTGTAAAGGCCCCAGCCCTCCCTGATAACACCCACTCCCGCCATGCACCTATTGATCTTGTAACGGTGCTTGATGTCAGTGGAAGCATGGCAGGTACAAAGCTCACACTCCTCAAGCGTGCGGTCCACTTTGTTATACGAAACCTTGGATCTGCAGACCGCCTTGCTATAATTGCTTTCTCATCAACTGCTAGACGGATATTTCCACTTCGCCGGATGTCTGATGCAGGTCGTGATCATGCTATGATGGCAATAAATTCCCTTCAGTCAACTGGTGGGACCAACATAGTAGAAGGGCTCAGGAAAGGAGTACGGGTTCTTGAGGAACGACGTGAGAAGAACCCAGTTGCAAGCATCATTCTTCTTTCTGATGGTAAAGATACCTACAATGTTGGCAATCACAACCATCGTAGGAGCTCACATAATCAGGCTTCTCCAAATTCAAGACGGGTTTCGGATTATCTAAGCCTCTTGCCATCTTCTATCTGTCCTAATAATAGTGCTTCCAGAGAAGAAGGTCGTATAGCACCTTTCCAAGTTCACACTTTTGGCTTTGGTTCAGATCATGATGCTGCTGCCATGCATGCCATTTCAGATGCATCAGGTGGCATGTTCTCCTTCATACAGACTGCTAGCATCATACAAGATGCCTTCGCCAGATGCATTGGTGGCCTTCTCAGTGTTTTTGCTCAGGAACTGCAGCTCAGGGTGAGAGCTGTCTCTCCTGGTGTGACTATTGGGTCAATCCCTGCAGGAAAATACTCCAGTGAAATCTTAAACCAAGGCCAGTTGGGTGTAGTTGAAGTTGGAGATTTGTATGCTGATGAAGAGAAAGATTTCCTAGTCCAAGTCTCAGTCCCAGTTTTCTCAGCTGAAGAACGTGGAGAAACCACATCATTGTTGTGTGTGGAGTGCTCTTACAAGGTCCCACTATCACAGGAAGTTGTCCAGGCAGAGAGCAAGATAGTGGTCATACGTCGGCCTGGGGTTCTGTTATCAGAGGATAACAGAATGAGCTTAGAGGTTGACCGGCAGCGGAATCGTTTGTGGGTGGCAGAAGGTATTGCAGAGGCTCAGGGCATGGCTGAGGAGGGAAATCTTGAGGGGGCACAATCCATTCTTGCTGCTCGAAGATCAGCCCTGTTAGCTTCGGCATCAGCTCAAGCAGGGGATGGTTTGTGCAACTGGCTTGAAGCTGAACTTAAGGAGATTAGGGATAGGATGGTGAGCCAGGAGCTCTATGAAGAGACAGGGAGAGCTTATGTGCTTTCAGGCTTGAGCTCGCACTCGTGGCAGAGGGCTACAACTAGGGGGGATTCAACCACACATACTATGGTGTTCAACAGAGATGGTGACAACCAGAATATGAGTGGGGCAATGGGGTACGAGACACCTTCGATGGTGAGCATGGTGACAAGATCACAGACAATCAACATTAGAACTGGTGGTTCGTCTGAACGGGTTCATCTTTTAAACAGAGCATGCAGCTTGGTTCCACATCGGTGATCAGAATTGGCAACCCCATCACACATTCATTATAGAGAGAATTTTTGTTTTTTGGTGGTGTAAAAAGCTGGCAAATATGACAGTAATACTAAAGAGAGCATCTCGGGGTAAAACAATCTTTACATGTAATGGCTTCTCTATTTCCTATCATCAGCTGTTCTGGTGTTTTTGGTTCCAAACTGATGAGATTTCTTACTTAAATGTAATAAACAGAAGCAAATTTATGACATTGGAAAGGAGAAGTCCAAACAGAAGATTGAGTTGTTTACAGATCTCCATAGTCAATATGGGGATGGCGAGTTATCATTTGCTGAACTCTTAATGGCTGTATTTGATTGGTTTTCATTTTTTTTTTTTTAAATTTTTAGAAGAAATCCCCAAGTCAGTTTTCTTTAATTGTCATTTTTTGAATAAAACTACCAGTTAATTCCTCAAAAGGACTGAAATTTCATTTTATTATGAAGATTCCAAGTCAAGGTAATTCAAGGGGGCTGAAGTAGTTCTTAGGGAGAGAAAGCTGTATTTAACTGAACTGATATATGTCATGTGAGAGAGTGATTAATGCATAAGGAAGGACTATCTGTTGATTAGAATAGAGAGCAAAAGGAAGATGAAGAGGATCAAGGAGTCCTTGACTTGGAGTAACACCTGTGAAAAATATGCTTGGCTGAGGGAGCAACTACATGCCCTTCAAAGGCCAGGATTTTCTGGCTTTAAGAGAGGTAGAAGGAAGAAGATTGAGAGAATAGCTCAACAAAAAGAGAAGAATAAGAGAGATTACTGAGACTCAAGAGAAACAGAAAGATATTTCTGAGACTTCTTGAGCCATTTCAACCTTGACCCCTTGGAATTAAGAGCTTAATCTTCTGTCCATTTACTACAAGGAAATACTATCGGTTACTCAATTTGGGTGGTTCTTGGGTTCTGCACAACATAGAGCAAAATGGGTGTTTTCATAATTTCTCATATAAGTGAGTGGGTTCATTTTGTTCCTTGACCCTTGCTGATTTACCATCTGCACACTTTTCCTCACCAACAATAATTTCAATGGGATGGTTATACCAAATGGGTTCTGTTCAGCACCCTGCCCGGGCTGCATGTGCAGCGCCGGACTTGATGAGGCATGAAAAGATTGCCTCACCCCTGCTCAGGCAAGGTGCTTGGGCAGGGGTGAGGCGGTAATTCTAAAAAAGTGCCTCATCACCACTCAAGTTCAGAAGACCTTATTCATTACCACTGGGGAAGAGAGTCTCTAAATGGGATTGTTACCAAACTGTGACAAGTTGAAAGAAGTAACATATGGAGGATATCAGAGATGAAGACTGAACTACATACCCTTTCACCAAAAAAGTTATCAGGGTCATTAAACTCCCAAGATCAAGCGCTCGTAGTCTCCAAATGTTGGTTATGCATTCTTGGTTTACTTTTCCCTTGAGGGAATTAGCCAAGTTTATTTCCCAAATTAAGTAATAGCAAACTATGCCCACTGTGATGTGATGTGAATTTAAGGCTGTGTTTTGTATGCATTCTTAAAATGCTTTCTAAGTTGATAATGCATTTCAAGAAATCATACCAAACGCAGCCTTAGTCTTCCACCCATGATCTTAAACATTTGGGTCCACTATTTGTTTAAAGTATATTTATCATCTCATTTTCTCAATCTCAACAATTTGTGGGTCCCAGGCACCCCGCTTCTTAAGATCTTAATTCTAAATTGTGGTTGGAGTTAAAGAGGTTTTAGTATCAATTCTCAAGGGAAGCAATTAAAAGAAATTTAATTTAATTTGCTTTATATTAAATATTTAAATATGAAATAAATAATAATAAAAAAATTGTGGTTAAGGAGAACGAACTATATTTTGCCCTCCCCCAACCCCCCCCCCCCCCAAAAAAAAAAAAGAAGAAGAAGAAAAAGGATGCACTACATAACTAAAATTTGAAAGCGTTTGAAAACTCGTACAACAAACTTTTGGAAATTAGGTTGTGTTTGGTATGCATTCTAGGTCGATTTTGCATTCTTAGACCATAAAAACAACTATTTTTATCACCCAAGAATACCAAATTGACCTGGAATGTATTCCAAGAATGCATAACAAACACAACCTAAGGTTGCGTTTGGTATTGTTTTTTGGAATGCATTCCAAGAAATCATACCAAACAGAGCCTTAACTGGGCCGATTTACTTCAGTCCATTTGAACCATTCGGAACAAGATGGGTGGACCCTCAAATGGGCCACCTGAAATTTCCAACATAAATCACTGATCCTAGAAACCTCTTGCTTCTTTGTAATATCTTCACAGTCAGTTCTTAAAATTAAAATGCAAGAGAATGCTAATTGGTCGTGTAGTCCTTGCACCAGCATGGGGTCTAATGGAAGTGCATACATAGGCATTGCTTTGGATGAGATTTTCAATTTCATTGTTATCTAAACGATCTTTTTCTTGCACTCCTGTGTCTAGACGTAGGAACCACATGATAAATGTCTATCTTTCTACCCATGAATTTAAGTTCTGCACCCACCCTCTAACTCACCATAAGATCAATCTCTGATTTGAATCTCTATAAAAATAAAGCTTTTAAAATTAAGAACAGTGCACACTAGGACATGGACCATAAAGAGAGTCCATGCCAATACAAGGACAAATCCAGACCATATTTTAATATCCAACAATAGAAACTGTATGCCACAACCAAATTATTTAGGGACCATATTATGGCTTTTCTCCCAACTACACACTATTATTAATCAGACCCTGTCCGCTTCCAGTCCAACCTGGACCAAAGGGCGGAGTCTTCTAGGATGTGTTTGTTTTTTATTATTTTTTTTAAGAGCTCTACAGCTTGTGCTCAAACATAAGATCGCGTGAAATAACCGCATCCTTCACCTTCTAAAATGAAAAAATCTCATCCCATTGATATCCCTACATGCGTTCTCTTTAGCCTTGTGCTTGTGCAAGGGTTACATAGCTTTGCAAAGATCTTCTATCTATTATTTTATAAGGAGAAAGAACAACACCAAACTATGTAGCGTGTAGTAGTGTCTCCCTATGTCTATCTTTGTCCTTCCTCCTATGAAATGAAATTTTGTCCCAATTGTGGAACGAGGCGCTAATGTATGCTACACAATCGAACAGGCAATTCAATCTTTTTTTGATAGAAAAAAGTTATTTATGAGAGTAGTGTACCACCTATGCCCAGACATAGTAGGGGGAGATGACTACCACAACCCCTATGCAAGGTGGAAATCTCGCCCTCCCAAGATGCTTCAGTGTGTGCTCTCATTGACCCCTGTGCCACGTTCCCCCACAGAGAACGGTCTCCTTTTTTTTTTTTATATATAAGTAGAGGTTGGACATGCCACCAAAGTGTCTAGTCCTGTAATTAATGTATACGTTAACTTGTAAAAAACTAAAGATATTCCCAACCACAAATTTTAACTGATGATAAGGTTTTTTTTTTAACGAAAAAAGTAGGGACGGTAAGAAGAAACATCTTGATGGAAAATAAACAGATCCTATCCATGCATTCCTAATTAGTCAAACTTTGACTAAAGTGCGATTTTTAGAATACATTTTTTTGGGAAATAAAATGCTACCTAGATGTGTGTAGTGCATTGCCCTTGTGTCTAAATACAGTGGCGTGCAAAATGATCGCTTCATCTCCAGTATTTTTTGCCTTTCTATGGAGGTACAACAGTCATTTCACACACCCTTGTGTCTGGGCGTAGCGGGAGTGCTTTTTCTACCATAATGTCTTTTGGGATAATGGCGGCTTATGATGGGTACATATGCTGCCATAAACATACATATTTTCTTCCTACCCAAGCCATTCATGCACATGGCCTTTTTTAGTCCATGAGGATGAGGTAATAAGGGAGGGGGGGGGGGTGTGACAGTAAAAACAAGAAATCCTTTTTTTTTGGGTTAAAAACATAATTAAGGTTAAGGAGAGAAGATGTTACACGCTACAATGCTAAAGTGTAATTTTCTACTAATAAAAAGGTAGATAATCAATTCGTTCAATAAGAGTCAATTTTAATGAGAAAAGAGTGCGGTCTATGAGTGGAAAGTGAGAGGGTGTGTATAGGAATTTGAGCACCGGTGTCGTAGCAATCTCTTTCCCTTTAGGTTATGAAATGTCAAGCATAGTGTGTTTTGAATGAGAATTATTTTTCTATCTGACGCTGAAATTTATGGACAGAAGAAACCCAAATGCCCTTTCATCTCAAAAAATCCAGAATTGGGATTTGGATTGGCCTTGAATTGGTGGAAATCGGATAAAGAACTCTTAAACCCTAGTTTTCTTACAAGTTCAGGCCACAACAGCCGTTCGATCCAATTTTCAAACCCTACCTCAAACGGAACAAGTGAAAAAATAAAGCGTTAAAAAAATCAAGGATTACCAATAGATGCATGCATGGTCCACCAAAGGACGCATGGACATGCATGAGAGAGTCACTCCTATCCGAATCGGCTGATCCGATCCGATCCAATTTTTCATATTTAATATCATCATCTTCTTGGTTTAGAAAAAAAAGGGTGTCACCACCTTTACTGAAGAGATCAGTGGCCCAATTTCTTCTGCTAGGATCTTCAAGGCTGGGGTCCTTGATGCACACAACTTACTTCCCAAACTCCTTCCTGACAAGATCAAGAGCATTGAAGTTCAAGGTGATGGAGGGCCTGGATCCATTGAACATATCAACTTAGCTGAAGGTTTGCCTTCATTATTTTCGATCTTAAATTTCTTCCACTTTTTAAGGAAAAATCTGTTATCATGAGGAACAAAAACGAATTTTTCTCCTCTTAGGTTCCCTAACCGGTCAGGTTCGTAGGTTCCTCTCATAGGGGGGCAGAAATGATGACATCACCCCACCCGGGTAGTGTGTTCGAGCAGGGGGTGAGGTTGTCATTTCCGCCCCCCTATTAGTGGAACCTACGAACCTGACCGGGCAGGGAACCTGAGAGGAGATCGATGTTCATTTGAGGAGAGCATGTTGACATGCCTAAAATTTGCATGCTTAAAAGAATTTCTATCTGTGTACATGTTTGCAATAAATTGTTGGGAAAGAGAATGCCATCCGGTTGTGCAACGCAAGCCACCCTATACCCTAACACAAGGGCACACAAAATGACCATTGCATCCCTTGGACTCCGCAAATGATTAGAGGTGCGATAGTCATTTCACGCGCCCCTGTGTCAAGGAGCAGGGGCAGCGTGTCTGACATGACCAGGTGGCATTCTTTCTCCCTAAACTGTTATTTTGATTTATTGAATAGTTCTAAGATCATTTTTGTTTGGCAAGAAAGGGCTTTGAAAAAAAGAAATATTTGTTTGTTGAATAGTTTTAAGGCCATATTTTTTTTTCTAGTTGTCTTTTTTGACAATGGAAAAGAAAAAAAAAAGATGAAGTATTCTTCTTTCAAATGTGAAATCACCTTGGGAATGATGAAATTTGTTTTCTAGTTCATGTCACAAAGTTTCTTCTCAAAATTGTAAAACTTTCCAAGAAATTTAAAGGGGAAAGTTTTTATACACGGGCTGTGTAAGCCATATATGTGAGAGGGTGGGAGTTTCAAGGCATTAAAGGGGAAAGTTTTTATACACGACCGTGCATGCTTTCATAGCCGTGTATGAAAACTTATTCCAAATTTAAATTTAGACTAAGTTTTGCTCTACCCATAGAAGATGGTTCACCCACCATCCTAGGGTTCACAAACCCCTCTTAAGGTTTTTGTATGTTCCAAAATACCCTCCCGATAACCTTTATCTCTATGGGCTTTGGTTTCATGGTCCAAATAAGAAGGCCTTCTTTTGTGGCCCAAGAAGATTAGGATCAGATCTGGCATATCAATCAATCCATATTGGTATCAACGGAGATTAAATTCACTAAGCTTCAAAATTTGATCAGGCTCGTATAAAATTGATGGAAGTAAAAGAAAACAAAAGGTTGATATAAAATTTTCGTTGTAGAGCTTTTCGCATCAAAAGTAACAAAAAGAGTTATAAAATTTAGCATTGGGGCCTAATATTTTTAGAAAGAATGTAGAAGTAGAAAGTTTTCTCTACTTCATAAAGCAAAATTTCTTGGACCGCGCCTAAGCAATATTTATGGTTTGTACACGAAATCATCTTGTGTCATGTAAAAGGATAATGTGACAATTTCAACCATTGGATACTTAAATAATTTTTTATTCTGTAAATGTATCAAATTTCATGTACTCTTTTCCTAGTAAAAAATATTCAATGCTTTGTTTTGTCACTTTGCAAACACTCTGTTTGGACTGAAACTTGAAATGTAAGTAGGATCCGTTCTTAAAATTTTACTATACCTTATATACTTGGAAACATACTGCAACATTTCATAGACAAAGTAACATGAACACATTTTGATTCTTGTCTAACATGCAGATAGCCCTATCAAATGCATCAAGCACCGGATCGAAGAATTTGATAAGGAGAATTTCATGTGCAAGCATACATTGATCGAAGGTGGTGTAATTGGGGACAAAGTCATAAAGGTTGTTACAACAATTAAGTTTGAGGCCTCTTCAAACGGTGGATCCATTTACAAAATTACTAGTGAGTTCCACACTGTTGATGACTGCGAGGTTAAAGAAGAAGAACTCAAGATTGGTAAGGATATGGCAATAGGGGGGTCTCAAGGTTGTGGAAGCTTACCTCTTGGAGAACCCAAATTCCTATGCTTAGGACTCTCTCTATAGGTCTATACATCTATATGGTGTCAATAGAGCTACTTTGGCTCAATAATAAAGAAGTCTTTTATTGTGATTGTGCTTTTTGTTTTTTTGGTGAAGAGTTGGTAATGCTTCAATAAAGGCAGATTTGCATGAAATTTACTAATGCGTGAAACGGCCCTGGTTCTTAATTGACTCCATACACTATTACAAGTGTCCAAAATTTTTAAATTTTTACCTGATCACATAAGTTACCAAATATCTATTTCCAAGCATACATACACAACCAAATTTCCATCCATAAGCAAACAAATACGAATATGAACGAAAAATGCTTAAAAGGAAATATCTAATGCTAAACATACCAATGAATTTTTTTTTTTAATCCCGAACATTCTCTAGGACCCCGACTGGCCCTTAAAATTTTATTAAAATCAAAATCAATCAAATAGAATAAATACAAGGAGGGGGGGGGGGACATTCCCGCCTTACCCCAATCCGAAAAGGAGAACAAACTAAATCACTCACTCAAATACAAGGAGGGGGGGGGGGGGGGGACATTCCCGCCTTACCCCAATCCGAAAAGGAGAACAAACTAAATCACTCACTCAAAAAGGATCTGTCTCCCTTACAAGATCCAAAAGGCATCTACTGCTTTCTCAAGACTGTAAGACCTGAAACATCCTCGTGCAATATCCGCCTGAGATCCAAAGAAAAGTCGAATCAGGACTAAACAGAGAGTTAGTTGCCGATTCACATGCATAATTTGCTAACCAATGAATCCAAAAAACTAAAATCCCAATCACCAATACCAAATGTATGTTTATATGCAAGTTTTGAATGGGTCTGATAATTCCGATTCCAGCCAGTTTCAAACTGGTCTTTTGGTTATGAAACCATTGGGAGACCCATCCCAGAAAACAACCAATCCCATCTTCTATTTGTTTCCAAAATTTAGATCTAGAACTGGGCCAATAACTTAATAAGTGGATTGGTTCTGCTGTTTTGGTTCTAGCAAATCGATCTTGGTCCAATTCTAGGTTTTGGTCCTCAATTGGCACGCTTATACTAATCTAGTTAGTGTGGTATCTTGGTAAAGGCCAATTAATCGCAAACATATTCCCACATCAAACCACATTGAAGTCATTAGCTTTATCTAGGTTAAAAGAAAATAAACCACGTAAAAAGGATACTGATCAACCACTTGCTAATGGGAAGAAAAATAAAAAAAATAAAAACTGAAAGCGAGTGATGAACAACTCAAGAAAAGTCATTCTTCGACAATTTATAGGTTATATATACATAAGGGAGAGGGTTCTTCATGATCCATGATGCCAGTTGGGTGAGGAATCTCGTACGCCACACCAATGGTTGCACAGGGAACATTATCGATCATCTATATAGGGGTGGGACCCATATGGTTAGAAAAGGGAAGATAAACAATTGAAAAATCCCATGTGAGAAGACTATATATAATTTAAGGGTTGACGTAGTGCAGGTTGCACCCATCCGACACACATGGGGTGGTATTTCTGCCATTCAGTAGGTGGGTCAGTTATTTTGCCATTCCCCATTTGTCTGAGAACAGGCTACGCCCTCGACACTAGAGAACATTTTCCCATAATGCAATTAAATGTGTAATTAGAATTTTCAACCAATATATGCATCCTAAAAACAGAAACATTTTTTGTGACACATGTTTGACACCCCAGACGTACCATATCTATCTTAACAAAGCTTACCTCAGTATAAAATTTGTAGAAGGCACAGATGAAAGCTTACCCTGCAGTACTGCAACAGTTGCATAAACGATCCCAAAGAGCTATCACTGCACCGAGCAAGTATTATCATCATCATTATTGTCACCATCGGACCATCTGAAGAAATTTGCTACCAACTTAGCACTGGATTCTTTGTTAGGCATTTGTTTCTCTGAATCCTTGTTTTCGAACAAAACCTTACAGAATTTCACAGGGACTCTGTTCAGATGAGAACCTTGGGGGGAGTAGTATATCCATACACTTAATTCCTCAATAGAATCTTTGCTTTCCAACGGAAACCCAAACCAATCAAAGCCTTTGAAATGGTGGATGTAGATTATGTCGTCTCTCTTCTTATAATTATTATTAGTGATCAATTCAATGTCGTCGTCCTCAATTCCAATCGAATGTCCAAACCGAATCCTTGTTACTCCCCGACGGATATAAGCTTCAACCACAAAATGCATCCTTTGATCCAACCATTTCCGAGATGTCGATTCAAAAACAACACACAGTATTGGTGATGACGACCCTTCTTCTTGAGGAGGAGCAACGATTGAGGAGTTACTTCGCTGCTGACCACCTTGGACAACATTATCAACAACTCTTCCCTGCATATAAATTATTATAAATTATTATAAATTATAAATAAAGAGAGAATTAAGGCAACTAAAATTAAGTAGATTCGGTACCTGCCCATATAACTTCCTCGCTGTCTCCGTTAATTTGTTGCAACCCTCCGCACTGAACACTTCTAAAGATTCAGCTCCTTCAAAGCCGTGAATTTCCTCCTCGAGGTTTATATCACCCATAAGACTTAATATCCTCAGTTTTTTCAGATTTGACAAATCTGGTAACTCTTTTAATTTGAGGCAAACTTCCACTTCGAACACTTCCAAGGATTCTGTTCCATCGAGGCCGTGAATTTCCTCTAAATTTTCACAACTGCTAATCAACAACTGCCTCAATTTTTTAAGGTTTGACAAATCCGGTAATCTTACCAATGATTTGCAATCAATCAATCTTAATTCCTTCAAACATTCCAAGCCTGAAAGATCTGAAATTATCTGCAGCGAAATACAATTGTAGCTTTTCAAATATAGCTTCTGAAGTTGATTAGGAAAACAACTACTGTTGAAGCTGATTTGGAGTGGATGAAGAAGCCTCCTCCTCTTCTTGTTATCATATAGATCAACCATGCCCATTCTTAACACCTCTAAGCTCGAGAGCTTTGAAAAATCATCTGGTAATTTTACAATCATAGTATCTCTCATGTCAAAGAAACCCAAACTCCTCATTCTACACATTGAGGTTGGTAGCCTCACCAGATTACTGCAACCTGCAACATCTAATTTCTCAAGCTTCTTTAACTGCCCTACACCATCAGGCACTTCTTTAATATTTGTCCCATGTACCGAAAGCTGAACCAAATGTTTTAGATTACCTATGGACCTAGGCAACTTCTTGATTGACCTACAACCATAGAGAATGAGACTTTTGAGAGAAGTCAGCTGGCAAATACTATCTGGGAGTTTCAAAAGCTCCTCGCAGTACGACAGGTCCAATCTTTGTAAACACGGAAACCATGAGAAGAAGTCGGAAGACTCTGAGAGATGTTTAGAGCCCCGGAGAATAAGAACCTTCAATTTTTGAAACCGCTATCAAACAAAGAAATAATATAATTAACTCTTAACAAATTTAAAGTTTTTGATAATAATTAAACCAATTAAGTGAAAAAATAAATAAAATTACAATCATACCTTTATATTATTTTCAGGTCTATCAGTCCATGCATTGTTGATGTCACTCCCAGATAAGTCAAGATGAACTAGTTCTTTGTGATAAAATTTGACTGGTTGAATTTCCAAACGGACAAACCGCCAACTGAACCATCTTAATTTAGAAGGAAGGTGCGAAAAATTGCCAGTGATGATTTTGTGGTCAGCATTGAGAAATCTTAAATTGGGCATCTTGGCAAAGTCATCAAAGCTTAAATCATCTATTTCCACTCCAAATGGAAGGAGGATACCTTCAACCATTTGAGTTCTCTACAGCAGAAAAATAGTATTCCAATAAAGAAAATTTGATGCATACACATCCCTAAAAAAAGTGAACAAGAAAAAGATGACACTCACCTTGCCTTTTTCTAATACTTTTGAGATCTCATGAGTAGACCACAATCTGGTACGCTTGGTAGGATCCCCATTGATGTCTTTCGAGACAATTCTCCTTCCCATAAATCGAAGTTCATCATGCATTCTCAGCCTGCCAACATCATCAATCTTTAGGAGGTGCTTTTGAGTGAGTTCTTTTATGGCTAATTTTGGATTCAACTCACAAGCTTCCCATATTGGAATTGCTTCTTTGTCTTTCCATTGATCACAATATAAAATGACATCTGGAATTGCTTCTTCTTCTGCTTTCCATCCAATGAAATAGCATGCAATATCAAGAAATATGATTTTGGCTTGGTCACTTAGTTTTTCGTAACTTATCATCAACCGTGCAAAGACCTCATCGTCGTAGTTTCTTATCAACATTCCAAAGACCTTGTTATCAAGGATATCTTTCAATCCTCTTAATGTATCTTTCCATTCATATTTGTTTTTGTCACATAGAAAAGAACCCAACACCTCTAGGGTTAAGGGTAATCCACCAGCATGTTGCACGACCTTACATGAAAGCTCCTTAAAATCTTCAGGAGGTTTGCTCATTGAAAAGGCATGCAGACTAAAGAGTTGAAGAGAATTCTCAGTATTTAGTACTTCAGACTTATAAATTTTGATATCTTTATCAGCTTTATGCACATTCAAACAATGGTCATCTCTAGTTGTTATGATGACCCTGCTTCCTTGACCAAACCAATTTATTCCACCAGCTAATGCATCAAGTTGTTTATAATTGTCCACGTCATCGAGAATAAGAAGAATTTTTTCTCTATGAAGTCTCTTTTCTAACAATTTTGATCCTTGAGAAGAATTGCTTATGTCTTCGTCCCTGTCCAAGATATCTTTAAGAAGTCGCTTCTGCAAAGAAACTAAACCCTTATTTCCTTGTGAAGCTTCTTCTCTCACATCCATAAGAAAGCTACTTCCATTAAATCTTCTATAGATGTAATTATAGATAGCCTTTGCAATAGTTGTCTTTCCAAGGCCGCCCATGCCACATATTGCCACAAATCTTACATCATTGGAACCAGTATTTAACAAAGAAAGTAGTGTGTCAATGTGGGAATCTATTCCAATAGGGTGTTTACATTCATCCAATGGGGTGCGTTTTAGTTCTCTCAAAGCCCTTTGAACAATTAACTCGACTAAATTTGACTGATCCCTGCAATTTCTCATGTTAAAGAGTAAATCACAACCATAAGTAATGATGTGTAAATCTTTAATACAAAAAATAAGAGATTCCTCTACTTTTAGATGGAATAGAAAAAAATATATATAAATGGTAAGCACTAATAATGAGAAACAAGGGTATTTTTTATTGTTAACATTTGTCTCACAACTAAGCCATAAATATCATTAAATAATATATGCCAAATCATAAAAAGGAACGAAATTGATACCTTATTGATCCTCATGTAGAAAGGAAACAACATCAACCTTTGATGGACCAAACAACATTGGTTTAAAGAACAAAGATAGGAGGTCAACAATAGGTTATATTGTCATAAAATATGTATCACATTATAAGTTGTTTAAAATTTGTTTGTTTTGAAAACCTAAATGCAATATTTATTTATTGGGATAAAGTTCTCTGCACTGGGGCGCAGGGTACGCCCAGACACATTAGGGGTGGGAGAAATGACCAGCCCCCCCCCTAATGACCCAAACCCCGCCCTTGTCCCACCCCATGTGTCCGAGCGCAGCCTACTCCTAGTGCAGGTCCCAAACAGAGAACATGTGCCCTTATTTATTTTTTTAAAACCCTACAGCTAATTTGATAAAAGTCAGAGAACAAGCTACCTGAGGAGAGGGTAATTTTATGGTAATTAACTTCTTTTTTGGAAGTAATAATTCATTCCAGTCAATTATGCATTATCATGAAGCGTGGCTTCCTGCTGCACGTATGTTCATCAGTAGACATAAGTCCTTTTTGTTACCTAGAATACTCCTTGTTTACCCTAAAAGTGGGTGGTACATGTGTCCACTGCTAAGCATACATCCAGCGGAAACTCACTCAGTGTCATGGTCAGTCTAGTACTGTAGTGATTCAATATTAAAATACAAAGGACAATTTCTCTTTAATGTGAAAATTTTGTTTAATCATAATTGCTTGCTATGCCTACAAACTTATGCTCTTATTTTTTAAAACTTTGGTTCTACTACTAGTTTTTTTTATGTATAATATTTTATTGTTCCCAATCAAATTCAGTCATTTTGGTGAATTTATGAAGAAAAAAAAATAAGACTTCCTCTTTTGTAAGAGGGATCTTAAATAGTATCGACTTTTGAGGATGAAAAGTGAAAACAATCGGATCATTAAATATGATGAAAATACACAAGACGATATCGGTAACATAATAATTATGGATGAGATAGCATCGTTCTACCTCCCAGACAAGTCCTTCTTGGGCTTGGATTTACAGAGCCCGGCCCTAACCCAAGCTGTTAAGTCCAGTCAAAGCTCAACACAGCCCAACCTCAAGCTCACACATGTAGAACTCAGCCAAACCAAGTTGAGCACGAACTTAGAGCGGGAGAACCTGAGTTGTCTAAGTTAGATATACAACTTTCACATCTTAATATGTATCTGGAATCCGGATACAGATACAGTTATTAGTCAACAGCTGATATCATATGCAGAGTTGGAAAACTAGGTCTTCTGAATCGACTCGTTTTCCAGAAAAACTTGGTGACTCGGCCTTGTCAAACCCAGTCAAGGTGAGTCACATTTTTTTCTTATTTTTTAATGCAATAATATGCAAGAATTAGTAAAAAATATATATAAATACATTAAAAAAAAAATATGGGAAAATAAAAATAAAAATTCAAGGACTCACATATAAATGCATTTTGAGTTTATACCATTGAGCAAGAGAAGGGAGACGAGGAGTTGAGGATTTCTTACTGCTTTAGAATATGGATTTACTCTTTTACTCAACTCAATTTTTAAGTGAATTGGCTTTATTATTTTTAAACAAACAATTAAACTCGCCAAGTTTGTGATGACTCGAGTAAAAATACTGAGTCGTATTTGACTCGGATGATTTATGACCAAGTCTTGTCAATTTTTACCCTGACCTAGTCTATACGACTCTTGACCAGGTTTTCCAAAATTGTTACTCGACTGAGTTAGGCAACTCGCCCTGTCAAAACCTGATTTTCCAACTATTTCATATATATGTATATATTATTTTCGAACAAAATCACATAAATATACTTAAAATCAATGGCATGCAGATGTGATATGTATATGCACCTACTTATTAATATATCTAACCTTTTTTTTTTTTTTTGGGTTAAGCTAATACATCTAACCGATCCTAAAGAGGAGGAAGAAGAAGATAAACCCTCAAGTAAAAAATATGGTACATATGAAGAGTGGAAACAACTTAGCTTAGGAATAATAAGTTTGTAAGGAGAGTAAGACAGACTTACTCAATGGTTGCGTCCCGCTTGAGAGTCCATCCCTTTAGATCTCCCACCTTTTTCAAAGCATTCTTCCAACTCTCTACGTCATCAGACTTATACTTCCTCTGGTGTTCCTGAAATGGAACCTCAAAACTTCCGGTCTGATGTCGAACGTCCCGTGGTTCAACATTAATGAATACAGGTAGAATGGTTTGACCGTTAGATTTACGGCACTCCCAAATCTCAGCAAGTTCCAAGAGACAATATTTGCTCTCTGCATATTTTTCAGAGATGACAGGAATTGAGATTTCAGACCTTCGGATTGCTCTTAGAAGAGATGGGCAAATCTCATCTCCTTCCCAGAGTTCTTCGCTATCTCTGTAGGCATCGATTCCATCTTTTATTAGAGCTTTGTAAAGCAGACTGACAAAATTTGTGCGAGTATCTGGACCTCTGAAATTGATAAACACATCATAAGAAGAAGATGAAGGACGACGGGAGACGGCAGGTGAAGAACTACTATTAATTCTACTACTAGTAACCCCTGATGATGAAGCCATGAGATGGTTGTTGGAGCTGTTACCGGCCACAAGAAGGATGATAATATTGATATGAATAAAAAATCTCTACCCAGCTACCCACCCACATCCGAGAAATCCTATTCGGTTTCTGAATATGTTGTCTTTAATATCACAAGGGATCTTTACCAAAAAAAATATCACAAGGGATGATTAGTCACATCCAGCTCACACCCTGACTCTATTTTCCATGTCAAGTGGTGGGACCTTAGAGATGCCGTGTGGTTAATGAAAAGTAGCGGGGTACGTGCGTGGTTGAGAATTTGTGCACGGAAGAACTTTCGGCTGAGTTCACATTTTCTTTAATTCCTCATGAGATGGGACCACATTCATAGACTTGCAGGTCAAGTCGATTGGTTGATTGCTGTTAGACACAGTCTTCTCTCTTTGATAATCCTTTTTATCTTAACGGTTGTGAGTCGTTCACGTATGTAAATATTCTTTACACACTAAGGATTGAATATTGTCTTATTTTTTATTTCACACCGACTGACTGGATGGATTATCTTAATACCAAAGGGATAATTATCATCATAATGAACATATAATTTTAGACACATTTGCTATATAACTTGATTGTCTACTTAGGAAATCAATTCCTTTTCCTGGTTTCCCAAATAAAGTGATAATAAGAGTTCTTTTTAAATCATTCTATTGGTCATTAAACCACAACGGTTGATTATTGACATCCACCTCATACCGGACACTTTCCCACAGACACTCATACCTAGAGTTTTAGTGATTGGTTTTGAGATTGGTATCGATCTCAGACAATATCAATCTGGATTGGTCTATATCTCTTCAAATTGGACAGATTTATCTGTTTATATTTCAAAAAAAAAATTTCTAATATGTATACCCTTGATCCGTATCAATCCATTGATAATTGGTCAAGAATCGATATCGCGGTCTCTACCAATTAGTCCAATTTCAAATATGAATCTGTTAATCCAACCAATCTGATACCAATTCCTCAAACTACATACCCAACATGTTTTCTGGGATAATTGGCCTTTTGAATGATGCTATGTGCCATTTTGAAAAAGTAGTACGCATGCATGCCTGACAATTAGGATTTTGGAAGAATACTTTCGACTGCAAATAATACATTTCCCTTAATACCTCATCCATAGTTCACTTCAATAGTTGGTTGAATACCATAATTAAAATATAGACGTAGTCTATGGTACGTAATTAAAGCTGTGTTTTCAATGCATTCTTGGAATGCAAACATTTGAAATCGACTTATAATGCATTCCATGAATACATATCAATCACAGCCTTATTGAAATCCTTGTTTTGTTTACTTATGGATAAAAAAATGATAGTATGATTTGATGACGATCCACGTTCTAGATCACTTCCTCTTTAACAAAAAGAAATATAGCAGGACGATTGAAAAAGTAACAAAGGTCAGACAAAGGTACACTGCACGCGTGTACAATGTACACTAATTGTACACGCCAACTCAGTCAATTGGTTTGGTATAGATCACTTTTAAGATGGGATCCACACATGAGAAAAAATAACAATCAATCATCTCACTCTTTCGTTTTTTTGTTTTGTTTTGTTTTGTTTTGAGGTGGGATCCACACATGTGGGAAAACAATCACTCATCTCTTATCTCTTCCCATTTTTTGTTTTGAGGTGGGGTCCCACACATGTGAAAAAACAATCAGTCATCCCAAGTCCAACGGACTTGGATCTTGTGTAGCGGTGGCGGGAGCTGCACTGTGCAGCACTAAAAACCACCCTAAATACAGGGGGAGGGTGGTCATTTCACATGTGGGGCTCAGGTGGGATCCATCTGTTAAATGACTACCTTACCCCTATTTTTCTGTCATTTAGCGGTGCTGCACAGGTGCAGCTCCCGCCACGGCTGTATAAGATCCAATTACTAGTCTAACCCTTATTTTTCTTTTGACGTGAGATCCATACATGAGAAAACAAAATAGGGGCAATTACTATCACTACCCTACACTTAGCCTATATTTATTAAAACTATCCTACCTTAAACTTTTTTTCTAAAACTACCCTGCTTTTAAACTTTTACATCTCCTTCTACCCTCATGTTCTTAAATACCTAGATTGCCCTTCCTTTTCACCTAGTAACTTGCTAATCTATTTAACCTACCATTCATCTTCTAATTTTTACTATTTTTTTCCTTAAAAAGTTAAAAAATGAAGCACCCACCCACTTCTTCTCTCCCCTTTTTTATTCCATTCAGTTTTTTTGTTGTTGTTGTTTTTTCTTCAATTTTTTTATTTAATTAATTTTTTATTCAACATTTCATCATCATCGTTCTTCAAATAGATGATGGTTCTAAGTATCGGTATCGTGTCGCCTGTATCGGGCGATGTACCGATTTTGTTAATCACTGATACCAATACCATGTTGATACCGTATCGGTAGCACGGTACTAACAATGGATAAAATGGTCAGAAAACTCATTTTTTAAGGAAATTCAAGAGTAACTTTGCCCGATATAGCCGATCCAGGCCGATATCGTATCGGTATTGTATCGATTTTGTAGGTTACCGATACCTATTCCGATATCGTGCACTAAAACCATGGAGCAGATCGACTCTCATCAAAAATAGTAAAAAGTAAATTAAATAAAAAGAGGAAGAGAGAGAAGAAGTGGGGTGTTTTGAAGAGAATCCATCTGTTCCATGGTTTTAGTGCACGGTATAGGAACAGGTATCGATAACCTGCAAAATCGATACAGTATCGGCCTGGATCAGCTGTATCAAGCAAAATTACCCCTGAAACTCTTTTAAAATGAGTTTTTTTTTTTACCATTTTACCCCCTTTTCGTACCGTGCTACCAATACGGTATCGGCACAGTATCAGTGACTAGCAAAATCGGTACGTATTGCCCGATACAGGTGATACGATACCAACACTTAGAACCATGGTCTGTTCGAAGAAGAACGATGAGAATGAAATGTTGAATAAAAAATTAATTAAATAGAAAATTGAAGAAAAAAAATCGAATAGAGTAAAAAACGGGAGAGAGAAGAAGCAGGTTGGTGCATTTATTTTTTACTATTTTAATGACAAAAATAGTAAAAAGTAGAAGATGAATAGTAGGTTAAATAGATTAGCAGGTTACTAGGTGAAAAGGAAGGGTAATCTAGGTATTTAAAAACATGAGGGTAGAAGGAGGTGTAAAAGTTTAAAAGCAGGCTAGTTTTAGAAAAGAAGTTTAAGATAGGATAGTTTTAATAAATATAGGCTAAGTGTAGGATAGTGATAGTAATTGCCCCAACACAATATTAGATAATCAATCCCTCTCCCTCTCCCTCTCCCTCTCCCTCTCCCTCCTTTCTTTTTAGGTGGGATCCACACATGAAAAATAAGAACGTCTACCCACTAGGTTGGTGCTTATTTTTCTACTATTTTATAAAAAAAATATTTTTATCGTCTATATTTTTTTGTGTGCAAGGATCCGGGGACATGGCCCCACAAGGAGCCGGTTCATGAACATGAAGATGTGAGAGTACCTGATTCTAGCACTAAGAGAGACTTCTCTAAACGATGGAAGATTAAGGTCCCTTTCTTTCATCCTAGTTCGAACCCATATGTTTGGCTAAACCCTCCACCAGACTGCATAGCTATCAATTGCGATGAATCAATTGAGGGAAATCTTGGAGGATATGGTGTAATTGCTCATGATGTTGCTGGTGCACCAATTTTTGCTGTTGCGGGTGCAATCAAGCCTACGAATGGAGCTTCTGGTGATTAGAAAAGGGCCGGCTACTCTAAGCCAGGTTATTAAACTGCCACACTCACATTCAAATTCGCTCAGACTCAGTGGACGTTGTGCAGGTATAACAGGCCAATTCAAGGTTCCATGGAGTGCTTTGGGTCTAATGGGTGATATCTATAAATTGTGTGGGTGCTTTCAAAGATGAGTTTTCATACACCATGTGAGAAAGATCAACATTTGTGCTGACTACCTGGCTGGGTTTCTATATTCTTGCCACGAAATTCATTTATGTAAAGATAATCTCCTTGAGGCTCTTACCGATATGATCTAGAACAATGTCAAAGAGAAGAAATTCTTTAGACTGTAAATACCTTTATTCTTTTCTATTTAATATAACTTTCCCCTCCCCATCCCCCCCCCCCCCACCCAAAAAAAAAAAAGATCCACAAGAGATTAGGGGTGTAAATGAATAGCCGAAATCCGTTTTCATATTCGTGTTCGTATTCGTTTAGCACTATCGGAATCCGTCCGAAAGTTAAACGGATGCGGATACGGATAGATTATAGCTATTCGAAAAGTTATATTTACATGTAAACGGATAAAATATCCGATCTGAATCCGTGTCCGTATCCGTTAACATTATCCGAATCCATCCGAAAACTAATCGGATGCGGATGCGGATATAGTACTCTCCGAGCCGAATCCAATTCAATCCGTTTACATCCCTACAAGGGATCATCATATGGAACTCGAAAGAGCCAACCACTTCTTGGAAAGCAAGTATAGAGTGGACTAGGTACCGTTTTTCTATATGCAATCCTATGTTTTTGCTCTTTGAAATTTAGATTAGAATCTCTGTTTTTTTTACAGTTTTATATAAAAAATAAAAAAGAAAAAGAAAAAGCTTATGAGAATCCATCTATGTGAAATCCTATGTTTTTGCCCTTTGGAATTTGGATTAGAATCTTTTGAAAATGATCATTAGATTCAACAATTTAACAATTGGGATCGGAGTGACCGGATCAGAATCGATTAAAGCCAATCTCGATTCCTACCAATCTATTAATTGTGTCAGATAGAAGAGGTATGATGGGGCAATCTGATTCGGATCAATCGATCTAATCGATCCAACAGATTCCCTTAAAAATGCCATGTGGTAAACACAACGGACACATAACCAACATGCAGGAGCATAGTTAGCACCTGTTACCATCCTGTGATTTTTTTTTTTTTTTAAAAAAAAAAATACACAGGGGGGAGGGTGACTAAAACTAGAGCCGAAGAAGAGGGAGGGACCGACGAGGGGGAGGGCACAGGGAAGTGGGAGAGGGAAGAGAGAAATAGAGAGGGAAAAGGGCAAAAGAAGATTTCATAAGTTCATACCACTCATTCCCTCCGCAAGGGAATCCATTGCAACCTCGGTACTACTTCTATCGTTATTAATATCATCACTATCTTACATTCTTACCCTTGGAAGCACTACAAAAGTAGCAGAGACCATGGTTCTAATTATCGGTATCGTATCGTTCGATATCAATACTGTGCTGATATCGTATCGATAGTACGATACGGATAAGGGGTAAAATGGTTCAAAAACTCATTTTTTAAGGAAATCAAAGAGTAATTTTATCAGATACAGCTGATCCAGGTCGATACAATATCAAAGAGTAATTTTGTCAGATACAGCTGATCCATGCACTAAAACCATGGCAGAGACAGAGCTGCCACTCTCAGCCTAGAGATTGTCACCACGGTCAGAAGGGTTATAGGGATTCGGCCGTAGAGGGATAGATCGTCTTCTTGATCGGCTAAGGACCTATGCTTGCTACTAAATTAGGGTTATTGAGAGTCGAGATTGTGGTAATACAAGCAGGAGAGTGAGAAGGAGAGAACAAAGAGGGGAGTGGAGCCAGAGAAGAAGAGGGGGAGAGATATGCTTTGGCTAACCAGGGTTAGGATTGTCAAACTATTGGTTTGGTCTGATTTTGATAGCTTTAACTTGATTTTATGCATGTGCCACAATTGAAACTGAAGTCGAACGGTTAAGGTGAGATTTGGTTTCAATTTGGTCTCAACAAGCTCTTATCGATCCCTTATCGATTGTTTCTAGTTTGATCAAATCAAGTGAAAGAAGATATTCTCTCTACACCATGAGTGGAGTGTTATTGGGTTCAATAAATTATTAGAGGGAGTTTTCCTTTACACAGTTCTTTCTTCACTCACAGACTATACATTTGGGTGAGACTCCTGCAGTAATGGAAAGAGCATTTCATTATTGGGAGAGAACAATGAAATCACAATGGTGGGTGAAGCGATTCCGTATATAAGATAAAACATTAACTACACAAATGATCATTTCTTACCATCCAAGGGATATGGGGAGATTCCAATCAATCCAACAACAGAAAAGCATCCATCCCACTATATATTGTTTGCGTTCACTTGGATACAATCAAATGGTTATAGCATTCACACACACAAAATCAAGAGTGCATGGATGAGTGGCCTGGAAATACTACAAATCTTTTGCCTGAAACGAGAAAGGGCAAAATTATAGCACAATGCAAGCGAAAGAAGACGATAGAGAAGATGACAACATTGCTCTGGACCCACTTACATGCCATGGATGTCGCATCTTCCATGCATCGAACTCTCAAGTCCACACTGTACTGCACTGCTAGATTAAGGCACTACAAAGGATTTTACAAGAAACCCTTTGTTTTTTGTTAAAAACATAATTAAGGTTAGGGAGAGGGGTTGTTATGTGCTATGATGTCAGAGTGCAATTTCCCACTAATAGAAGGGTGGGAATTTGATTTGTTTAATAAGAGGGTGGGTTTTAATGAAAAAAATAAAGTGGAGAGTCCTTGAATGGAAAGTGAGAGGGTGTGCATAGGAATCTGCACACTTGTGTCATAGCAATCTATTTCCCTTAAGCTTAAGAAATGTCAAGCCTAGTGTGTTTAATTTGAATGGGAATTATTTTTCTATCAGGTAGAAAAGTCAAATGCCGCTGGAATTTTATAGACAAATGGAACCCAAAAGCCCTTTCGATCATCTCAAACCAGGGTTAAAAATCCAAACTTAGGGTTTGGATTGGACTTGAATCGGTGGAAATCGGCTAAAGAACTCCTAACCCTAGTTTTTGTACAAGATCAGGCCATATTGGCCGATCTGATCTGATCCAATTTTCAAACCCTACCTCAAATGGAACAAGTGGTAAAATAAAGCATGAAAAAATCAAGGATTACCAATAGATGTGTGGTCCACCAAGAGATGCATGGACGTACACGAGGGAGTCACTCCTACCCAAATTGGCTGATCTGATTTGATCCAATTTTTCAAACCCGTCTCAAACGGACTAAATGGTAAAATAAAGCGATAAAAAATTAAGAACTATCAATAAATGCGTGGACCCTCAAGGGATACATGAACATACACGAGAATATATGACATTATATAGAAGGATTTTAGACGAATATTTACACAAGACTAATCCAACAAACAATTACATACATATCCAAAGGTCAAAATTGTAAAATCAATCTTAGTACATGGCTATCTAGAAACACCTCTCCCCTAAATCTCCTTCTTTAAATACCAAAACCTTTCTCATAATAATCTCCAACCCAAGTTCTCTATCAGAGTAACAGTTCTCTCTCTTCTTATCCTTTTCATATTTCATATCATCATCTTCTTGGTTTGGATCGAAAAAAATGGGTGTCACCACCTTTACAGAAGAGATCTATGGCCCAATTTCTTCCACTTTTTAAGGAAAAAGCTGTGATCATGAGGTACAAAAGCATATATAGTGAGATTAATTTCGGAGAGCATGTTGACAAGCCTTAAATTTGCATGCTTAAAAGAATTTCAATCGTGTTACATGTTTGCAATAAACTGTTCGGAAAGAGAACGCCACCTGGTTGCGCAGCGCAAGCCATCCTGTGTCTTGACACAAAGGCACACGAAATGACCATTACACCCCTTGGATCCTGCAAATGACTAGGGGTGCGATAGTCATTTCACGCACACCTATGTCAAGGAGCAGGGGCGGCGTGTCTGACATGATCAGATGACATTCTTTCTTCCTAAACTGTTATTTTGATTTGCTGAATAGTTCTAAGATCATTTTTTTTTGGCAAGAAAGGACTTAGAAAAGAAGAAATATTTATTTGTTGAATAGTTTTAAGGCCAGATTTTTCTTTTCTAGTTGTCTTTTTGTCAATGGAAAAGAAAAAAAAGATGAAATATTCTTTTTTCAAATGTGAAATCACCTTGGGAATGATGAAATTTGTTTTCTAATTCTTGTCATGAAGTTTCTTTTCAAAATTGTAAAACTTTCCAAGAAATTTAAATTTGGACTAAGTTTTCCTCCACTCATAGAAGACAGTTCACCCACCATCCTAGGGTTCTCAAACCCCTCCTAAGGTTTTAGTAAGTTCCAAAATACCTTCCAGATAACCTTTCCTGCTCTCTCCCACCCCACGGTGAATGGGATCCCATTTACCATGGGTGAAGGGAATTCGGTGCTTTAAAATTTTTTTTATTATCATTTTTCTCCTTATTTTCCCCCTATTTATTTCTTCCCAAACTTACTTATCCTAAGTTTATGACCTGCATTTGGTGTACTTTTTTGCTAAAGGTCAGCAAAGTGTGTATTAACTATCAAATGTCAATGTTACAAGTTCTGAAAGATCCCCCATAGGGGCAATAAAATCATCAAAACACTCTCATATCCCCTTTTAGCATGATGCTGTAAGTACCGTGGTCCTCGCAGTGACGAGGCCTCCGCAGCCTTATTGGTTATTTGGGGATTACCATGGGTGCAGGCATATATTAAGGCTGGGTATATTACCAGTGTATAAAAACAATATTAGGGGATTGGGATCATACATCCAAATAAAATAATGTGAAGTCGCCACCTAGGGTTTGGGCCTAGGACCCGTTAGGTGTAACCCTCTCTGGTCTGACCAGAATTGGGCTACGTGACTCCATATGGTCTGACCAGAGGTTCGGGTAAGGGGTCAGGTTACGAGTGTGGGAAGGTATTAGGCACCCACCTCGCCCGGCAGAAGCCGGTCTCTCTGTAATAGATGCTACATGATAACAAATATTCTCTCTCTTTTATTACGGGGATAGGGGTACTATGCACACTACATTATAATATTATGAACTTTATTGCATCTACAAGATGTATATCGAAGCAATAAGACGATGAAAGGACTACATTGAAATGGTAAAAAGGCAGTGATTATACCTGTGCAGATGTATTCCCTTGGCTCAGGGGAGATGGACGAATGGACCGACGCCGATTCCTTTTGGGCAGAGTAACAGCTTTGCCAAGTAACTTGGCAGTGAGCAAAGAGACAGAATGACGTCTGTAAAAAGGGGGTTTTGATCGTTATCCGTACATTGACGGGATAACAATACCTATAAGCAGAACCACTCTATACTCAGGTGAGTAATCGAAGGATCTACCCACGCCAAAAAAAATCCTTGCTCACTCACACACTTATTGGAGACAAAGAAGAGGAAAGGGGAGAAAAGGGAGCAAAAGAGGGCTGGAATCACATATGGAGGGTCCCTAGCCAAAAAAAAAACCATGAGAAATGAGGGAGGGGGACCCTCCTATTTATAAGGAGGGGGGACTTTTCCACGGCGCCGTGGGGGACTTTTTGGCTATTGGGCCGGATAAGTCCTCCACGGCGCCGTGGGGGACTTTTCCACGGCGTCGTGGGTGACATCAGCAAGCTGATGTCACACCCCCTTATGGCACCGTGGAAAAAGTACATAGGTGTCGTGGTGGGTCCCACGGTGCCGTGGGAGCGCAGTGCCCTTTTTCCTTTGTTTTTGAGCCTGAAATGGGCCCTTTTGGGTTCAAAATGGTTCTTGGGCTCATGGGTCAAGTATTTTTGGGTCAAGAAAGAGAGAAAGTACGTCATCCATTGTCCATGTCCCATTGTCATCATCGCCAAAGAGAGTGACAAAATCCGGTGTCTGCAAATGCCAAATAAGGGCAAATAACAGCAACAAATAAATTTCCAACTATCATTGGAACCGAAACCTGCTCCTTTCAAGTAGGTCCTACTCTATATCGTTGTGAACAAAGCTTAGTGCATCTCCCCACCTATGGGATTCCTGTGTTGAAGTGCTCCTCTTCGCCATAAGATCAACAACTGTATTTGCTTCTCTGTAACTGTGGGTAATTCTCCATATAATACTATTAAGGTAGCCCGCAACCTCTAGCCAAAAGTGACGAAACCTCCATGGAATCTTACCACTCCTAATGGACTTCACCACCGCTTCAGCATCGCACTCTATCCATAGCAGCTGAATGCCTTTATCTCTAGCCAACTGAACACCAAAAAAGAAAGCAGACAGCTCAGCAAAGAAGTTTGTATTTATTCCCATGTACTACACAAAGCTTCCCTCTGGCCTTCCTAGGCTGTTGCGAATTATCCTTGCTGCACTAGCATGACCCGGATTTCCAATGGAACAACCATCGATATTTAACTTCCTCCAATGCACATCTGGTTTTCTCCATAAGATTTCTCTAATTTGGGTGGCCTTGGCATTTGGAAAAGAAGCTCCAATTTCGCAAGCAATAACCAGGTCCTGTAGATATTTAATGGTACACCTCATTAAAGTACACGCATCCTTCAGGTTTGACTTTAAAGTGCGCAAGATGTCGGTTGTTCTCTTCCCATTCCCTTCAAAACGACACCTGTTTCTTTCACTCCATATGTGAAATGGAACTAGAACAAAACCCGCTAACCAAACTGAAGCTAAGGCACTTGTTTGGGCTTTTTCCTTCCACCATACTATCAACTCTTGCATTGAATCCTTTGTCGGCCAAGCTTTTTGAAACATTGCTAGAAAACCCTGCCACAACATAACAGAGAAAGAGCAATCAATGAGGATGTGTTTCTGGGTTTCATTTGCTTTCAAGCATAGGCTGCATCTTGACACCATAGGGACGCCTCTCTATGTAACCATATCATCCGTTGGCAACTTAGAATGCAACAGACACCATCCAAAGACCGAGTGTCGAGGCTACAAATAAGAGGCCCAGACCACTGAATGCCAACCCGTTCTACAACCTTCCCTTATTAGCCTCTCCCATGCTGACTTCACAGTAAAATTCCCATGTTGGGATAGGGTCCATACTCTGCAGTCCTTAGTCTTAATGGTTGGTAGAGCTATGGACCTAGCCTGGTTGACAACTTGTTGTAGCATCGCCGATTCCACTGTAGGGAGACACCATGCAGCATTTTTAATAAAATCAGCCAGCGGGGTGTGTAACGTCCTTAGCCAGGTCCCATACCCCTGAAGATCTTGGTGAGTTGAAACAATAGTCCCCTGTAGCCATCGATCATGCCAAAAGTCAATGTTTGCGCCATCACCCACTATCCAGGCTTCATGGTCCGAAACAAAGCCCCCCATCTTCCTAATTTCGTTCCAAATTGAGGATGGGGAATTATGCTAATTTTTAATCAATCCCTTTGTTGTGAACCCTACTCGAAGAAAGTTGGTAATTAGTGTGTTTTTTGACTTAATTCCCCAACAGAGCTTACAAAGGAGCGCCTTGTTCACATCCCTTAACTTCCTAATGCCCAAACCCCCTTCATCATGAAGCTTGCATACCATCTCCCATCTAACAGTAATTCCCTTGGACGATTCCGGGTCCCCACCCCAAATAAAATTATGTACCCACCTCTCCATCATAGTTAATAAAGACAGAGGCCACCAATAAATAGAGAAAGTATGAATTGGCATGCCTGAGATGACAGACCTTACCAATTGAATTCTCCCTGCCATTGAAATTAACTTTCCTTTCCACCCTGCAAGCCTTGACTTGAACCTGTCCATCATTGACAATAGAGCTTCCTTCCTAACCCTTCCTTTAAAGATATCAATCCCCAAGTATCTGGTGGGGAATTTGCTGTCCGAGAATCCAATGATGTCCTTGATCCTAGCCTTCCTGGCAACGCTTACATTACATAAGAACAGCTTACTCTTCTGCAAATTAATACTCTGGCCCTAGTAACTTTGATAATCCCCCAGGAACGCTTTCAGCCACCGCACAGGGCGAACACCTGCTTTAATAAATAGGAAAACATCGTCAGCGAACAATAAATGGGTGGGGACCTGGACCCCCATTGGCCCTGTAAGTGGGGTAATCTTTCCATTCGCTCTTAGCTATGCCAAACTCCTGCATAAAACTTCCCCAACGACAATAAACAGCAAAGGGGCCAAAGGGTCCCCTTATCGAAGCCCCCTCTCAACTCCAAAAAAACCCACTGGACCTCCATTAATTAAAATTGAGAGCTTTGCTGAAGCCAGGAGCTGATGAGTCAGATTAACCCAAGTGTCACTAAACCCGAACTTCCTCATAGCATCAAACATGAAGTCCCATTCCATAGTGTCATATGCTTTTTGAATATCCAGCTTCAAACCTATTCCTCCTCCAAAAGCTTTCCCATGCAAGGAGTTTGTGAGCTCAGAGGCCGCACAAATATTAGAAAAAATGATCTTCCCCTTTTGAAATGCACCTTACTCTTCAGAAATCAGTTTAGGCAGGAGCCCCGATAATCGGTTGGCCAGGATCTTTGGTGGCAATTTATACAGGATATTCCCTACACAAATCGTCCGAAACTTGTCCAAGGTGATAGCCTCCTCCACTTTAGGCACTAGGGTGATGAAATTGTTATTAACACCCTTAGTAATGATGCCCTCACAAAAAAAGTTTATAACTGCCCTGCACACATCCTTCTCAATGATCTTCCAACACCTTCTACAAAATGCACCTAGAAAGCCATCGAGTCCAGGGGCACCATCTAGATCTAGATCAAACACTGCCGCTTTAATCTCTTCTTTGCTTGGGACTGCAGTAAGGAACCCATTGTCTTCCGCTGTAAGCACTTGAGGAATGCACGAAAGCAACTCCGGGCGGGCCATAGAGGGGGTACGTTTATGGAATGCCTCATAGTAATCAGACACATAACTGTTAATCTGGTTAATATCACTGAGGAGAGAACCATCCGCCTTTCAGCACCCTAATAAGACTCTTTGATCGCCTTATCCTTGTAGCAAGGTGGAAAAATTTAGTGTTGCGATCCCCACAAGTGAGGTACCTGATTCTCAACTTCTCCGCCCACAATTTCTCCTGCAGGGAAATAGCCCTCACATAATCTTGCCTAGCATGCTGTTCACACTGCACCAAGAACTCCGAGCTTCCCACAGTTTCAATGGTCTCCTGTACATCCTCCAAAGCATTTCTAGCACGCTCAACTTCCACATTCATGTTTGGGAACTCTGATCTGGACCACTCCCTTAATGTAACCTTTAACCTCTTTAGCTTCTGAGTAACCACATAGAAAGGAGTCCCTGTAACATGGTCAGCCCAAGAGCGCTCTACAACAGCCATAAAATCATCATGATCCAACCAAAACCGTTGCAGCCTGAAAGGACAATTCTTCGGTTTTGGCACTGCATCCGCTACCACTAGAATTGGTGAATGATCCGAGACTGATCTCGAAAGCACACGCTGGAAAGCATCACCATAAGCATTGAGCCATGCCGAATTACACAGACTTCTGTCGAGCACTGTAACAGTGTTCCCTCTCCTTCTATTATTACTCCAAGTGAACTTGTTCCCTTTAGTCGGCAGTTGGAATAGCGAGGTGGCATCTAGAAACGCCGCAAACTCCTGAGCAGATCCATTATTGAAAGCACCAGATCCCCACCTCTCTGAAGCTAGCAGTGTGGCATTGAAATCCCCCAAAACCAGTCAGGGCAGCGCTGATATTGATTGGCTTGATAGGTCTACCCACAACTCTCTCCTTCGAACACGAAAACTACTAGCATGGATCGAGGTTAGGAAAACCTCTCCCCCCTTACTTCACACAACACAGTAAGTTGTAGATCCGACGAGCTAACAATCACTGGCTTAGAAACACTATTCCTCCAGACGATCCACAAATTTGGGTGCTTTCCCTCTCTTTCATTATGAATGCACTCAACACAGAAACCCAAGTGCTTAAAAAATAATTTTGGAAATTTCTCTGGACCCACCATTGGCTCACCCACACAAATCACGTCAGGTCCATGAATCTTCACCAGAATTCTTAAGGCAACCTTAGTGTTGCTGTTAAGAATTCCACGCAAATTCCAATACACAACCTTCATTAAAAACCAGAGGGTTTAGTGGCATCTCGTGCGGCTCTGTGTGGCAGATTCTGCACCTTCTTCGGCTACTTACCAGCTCTCTTATTCGATACTGGCGTGAAAGAACCCACGAGCGCTGCATCCAATTGTCTGACCTCATCAAAAGCCCTAAAGGAGACTGACGGGTCATGAAGAACAACTTGGTCCTCCCCACTAGGTAAAAACTCCTGGTCACACAGCACCCCTCCCTGTGCAGGGGAAGACCCCTGTGAGTCGCTAGTGCCTTGGCAATGCAAAACCACCTCAATAGTCCCTCCCACGCTTGAAATCTCTGGTTGCACAACAGGTCCTTCCCCCACGCTCACATTGGCAAAGCCTTGCTGCCCCTCTATCGACTCACTTCTCATCTCAGGCTACACTACCCCACCCGTCCCCTGATGCACTACCATAGCCGCACTAGTGGAATTGCGTAGCACCTCCTGAACTAAAGAACCAGTCCCTCCTTGGCACGCAACCCCTATGTTTAAGGCACCAAAACCCTCCTTATGCCGCCCATCAAAGCCCTCGAGCTGATATAACACCAAGGTCTCGGTGGTAGGGCAGATTTGCACTTCAGGCTACTGTGAAGCAAAAACTCCCTACACTACCGTCCCTCGTACCGAGGCCCCTGACGAAGCCCTGTTACTCCTCCCTACTCTGGCATTGTTAAGGGTATTCTGGTCTTTCTCTCATGAAGTTGGAACATATCACATATGATATAAAATCTCTCCAAAATAGCAAGTTGCAATCGGTCTCACATGTGATATCAAATCTTCACAAGAATAGTAAGTCAGAATCGTCCAAGTATGGCAAGTTAGGATTGACTCCACATGTGACATAGAATGTAATATCTCTAGGTGTAGTTTCCATATTTTATGTGAGTCATTACCATATATGGTGATCATGTAATTGTATCTCTATATATTCTCCTATTGAGAGGAGATCAAATTAATGCAATGAAATCAAAGTTTGAACTCTAACATGGTAATCAGAGCCTCAACTCCAACGAGCTTCTCTATTCTCTAAATTATTTTTTTCAATGATGGAAGGAGCTCTATCTTCTACGGTGGTTGGGGCACTCTCCTCCTCTACTGAGGTGCCCAGCCTTCCCTCCTTCCCCAATGCACATCACTATATCTTTATCAAATTAACTTCAAAGAATTTTCTTTATTGGCAAACTCAAGTGGAGCCGTTTCTAGATGGATTAGGCCTCTTTGGTCATGTCGATGGCACCCTCACCTGTCCAACCGAGCCAACTACAGTAACTCATTGGCGTCGGCAGGACTCCATGATACGAAGTCTTCTCCTTGCATCTCTTTTCGATGAGGTGTTCTCTTTGGTGCTTGGCAAATGAACTAGCAGAGACATATGGACCACACTTTCTACTGCTTTCTCCGCTCCTTCAGAGAGCCGTATTATGTCCTTGTCTATGGCCCTTCAAGACCTGGAACAAAAGCCGGATGAGTCAATTTCACAGTTCTTACAGCGAGCGAAAGCAATTGCTGCAGAGCTTGCTGCCTCGGGACAACCTCTGCGTCCCACCCAGTTCAACTTGCATATTTTTATAGGATTAAAGCCTGACTTCCGTCCAATGGTTTCTTCTCTCCTTACTCGGACGGATCCTATTGAATATGATGACTTGCACGCTTCTTAGCCATGAGTTCCTCAATGGCTCATTCTTAAGCAAGCTGGCCATCTTAGAGACTCCAACATCTACACCTGCATTGCCATCTGTGAATAATGCTCAACAAACTGCTTCACCTTCTTACTCTGTTTCAGCCTCGGCTAACTGCGGTGGACATGGTGGCCCTGGTGGTCAGGGTCGGGGTTTTAGAGGACGTGGTGGCCACTCTTATGGCCATTTCTGGTGCACTATTTGTAGGCGCACAAACCATAGCACCGATCGATGCTTTTATAGGCAGCAACAACCCTGCTCCAACCCTATGAACCAACCCTATCTTCCATCTGGCCAATTTCCCATGGCCAATTATTCCTATTCCACCACCGTCCTTCCATACCCACACCCCAACCCACCATTGCTGCCTACACCACCGAACAATAATTCCCTACCTTGGTATCCCGGTTCCGGTGCTACACATCACGTGGCACCTGATCTTCATGGGTTCTCTCAGTACGATCATTATAATGGTATGGATCAGCTTCATGTTGGTGATGGTAAGGGGTTGCACATCTCTCATCTTGGTCATTCTTCCATTCCTACTCCATCCAATCGTTCTTTGTCTTTACATAATATTCTTCATGTTCCTGACATTAATAAAAGGCTTCTTTCTGTTCATAAATTTACAAAGGATAATAATGTCTATTTGGAGTTTCACCCATCTCACTTTCTTATGAAGGATCAGGTCACCAAGTCAATACTGCTCTTTGGACCGAGTAAGGGAGGTCTCTATGAGCTTTCTGTGTCTTCTTCTCCTTCTGCAAACACTGCCATTTCCTATTCTCTTGATCTCTGGCATCGTCGTCTAGGTCATCTGCATGAGCACCTTTTACGCTTTATGCTTCATTCTAATAATTTGCACTTTGTTTCTTCTCGTTTGAATTCTTTGTGTACTGAATGCAAGTTGGGAAAAGCTAGTAGATTGACATTACCTGTTACTGGCAGTCGTAGTTTATCTCCTTTAGATCTTGTCTTTAGTGATGTTTGGGGGCCTTCTCCCACTGCTTCTTGTAATGGACACAGATATTATATTATTTTTATTGATGATCATTCCAAATATATCTGGTTTTACCCCCTTGTGCGCAAATCTGATGAGTTCACTATTTTTATGCAATTTAAATCGATGGTTGAACGTACTTTTGAACGCAAAGTTAAATCTATCTAGACCGATTGGGGTGGGGAATTTCGTACCCTTCCAAAATTTTTTCAGCAATTGGGTATTACACATCGGTTATCTGCACCCCACACCCATGAACAGCAAGGGAATGTTGATCGTCGTCACCGTCACATAGTTGAGATAGGGCTTACACTCCTTGCACAGAGTGGTGTTCCTCAGTTATATTGGCATTTTTCTTTTGAAACGGCTGTCTTTCTCATCAATCGAATGTCGTTCTCAGTCATAAATTCTCTTTCTCCATATTAGTTGGTTTATCATAGGGTACCTGATTACAAATTTTTTCGTGCTTTTGGGTGCCGTTGTTTTCCTTATCTCCGTCCTTATAACAGTCATAAGATGGATTTTCGTTCTGCTCCTTGTGTTTTTTTGGGTTATAGTACATCTCATTACGCTTACCGTTGTTTCAATCCTTCTACAGGCAAATTCATTATTGCCCGGCATGTTCGTTTTGGTGAACAAGTTTTTCCTTTCATTGAGTCTATTCTTGGTGCACCACCTGCGGCTTCTTCTTCTTCTCAGTCGTGGGGGGTAGCACCCGTTCATGTATCTTCCATTGGTGCACCCTTACCACACCACAACACCATACCATCACCTATACCGCTACCACCATCACTAAATCCATCTCCACAGCCCAGCCCAATCATACCATCACAAAACTGTTCTCCACAGCCCAGCCCACCTACATCACCACTGAGCGCATCTCCCCAGCCAAGCCCATCACCACCAGCCTCATCGCCTTCCCCCTTGCCAAATACCGACCTCTTCAGGACATCTATGCTTCCACTGGCCCTATTACTCATCGATCTGGTGCTTATATTGCTACTACTGATTCTAATGCTTTGGTTGAGCCTACTTATTACACGCAGGCCTCTAAGAGTGTAGAATGGCGAACAACAATGTCTGAGGAGTTTAATGCATTATTGAAGAATGGCACATGGAAATTGGTACCCCCTGCATCCCACCAAAATTTAATAGGGTGCAAGTGGGTATTCCGGATCAAGAGGAAGGCGGATGGGAGCTTAGAATGTTATAAGGCAAGGCTGGTTGTGAAGGGGTTCCATCAACAGCAGGGGCTTGACTATGGGGAAACGTTCAGCCTAGTCGTCAAGCTCACAACCATTCGTAGTGTCATCTCCATAGCCGTATCGCAGGGTTGGCAGATACGTCAGTTGGACGTTCACAATGCCTTTCTTCATGGCCGCCTTGAAGAGGAGGTGTACATGACACAACCTCCAGGTTTTGTTGATCCCAATCGGCCTAACCATGTCTACAAGCTTGAGCGTTCGCTTTATGGTCTCAAGCAGGTGCCAAGAGCGTGGTTCCAGCGTCTTACAGAATTTTTTATTCAGCTTGAATTTGTGGGGTCCAAGATAGATGCATCTCTTTTTGTTCATCGTCAAGGACGCCAGGTTTGCTACATTTTAATTTATGTGGATGATATTTTGATTACAGGCAATGATCAGGCTGAAGTTCGCTCTCTTCTTCAACAACTTTCTACTGAGTTCTCAATAAAGGATTTGGGCCTGTTACACTTTTTCTTAGGGATTGAAGTGCAGCCCCATTCAAAAGGGTTGCTATTGTGTCAGGCGCGTTATATTTCTGATTTGCTACATAAAGCTGGAATGGATAACTGCAAATCTGTGTCAACACCCATGTCCAGCACTAAGATCCCATCTGACTCAGGGGGTGCAGCCATGCCGAATCCCACTGAGTATCGTTCCATCATTGGGGCACTTCAGTATGTGACCCTGACACGCCCTGATGTGGCTTTCTCGGTGAACAAGGCGTGTCAATACATGCACTCACCCACGGTTGAGCACTGGCAATTGGTTAAGCGCATCCTGCGTTATTTGAAGGATACGCGAACACATGGACTTTTGTTTGAAAGGTGTTCCTCACACTCTCTACAGGCCTTCTCTAATGTAGACTGGGCTGGGGATAGCACTAATCGCAAGTCCACTGGCGGCTTTGCTATTTTTCTTGGAAATAATCTTATATCTTGGACATTAAGAAAACAGCGCACCGTGGCGCGCTCATCCACTGAGGCGGAGTACAAATCGCTGGCTGATGCAGCAACCGAGCTTATTTGGTTAGAATCTCTCTTCTGCGAGCTGGGGTTTCCATTGAAAGGACCACCGATCCTATGGTGTAACAACATAGGTGCTACTTATCTCTCTGCGAACCCGATTTTCCAATGTCGCACGAAGCATGTGGAAATCGATTTCCACTTCGTGCGAGACTAGGTTGCCAAACACCAGCTCCAAGTGCAATTTATTTCTACCAAGGACCAACTGGCCGACACGTTCACTAAGCCTTTGGGTACTGCCCGATTCAAGTTAATTCGAGACAAGCTGAAGATTCATGTGCCGGAATCTCCACCTTGAAGGGGTGTGTCAAGGGTATTCCGGTCTTTCTCTCATGAAGTTGGAACATATCACATATGATATAAAATCTCTCCAAAATAGCAGGTTGCAATCGTTCTCACATGTGATATCAAATCTTCAGAAGAATAGTAAGTTAGAATAGTCCAAGTATGGCAAGTTAGGATTGGCTCCCCATGTGATATAGAATGTAATATCTCTAGGTGTAGTTTCCATATTTTATGTGAGTCATTACCATATATGGTGATCATGTAATTGTATCTCTATATATTCTCCTATTGAGAGGAGATCAAATTAATGCAATGAAATCAAAGTTTGAACTCTAACAGGCATCAACATACTCCGCTCCAGGGATAGCAGCCTCCACTCGTGTCACCTGATGGTGAGGAGGGCAATTCTCCAACCGATGCCCATATTTCTTGCAATCCCAACAACGTGAAGGTGGATCCTCAAACACCACCGATTGTTTAAACAAAAATAACTCAGCACTCCCAGGCTACTCCCGTTCCACCAAAACTTCTGAAACCCTAGGCTGTGTTTCATCCACATCCACACAAACCCTAGTAAAGTGACCATAGAACGAGGCTTTGGTCTTTCTATCAATGGCTACCGGCCGTCCCACCGCATTAGCTATGGAAAAAAGTATATCATCATGCCAGTACTCCTGCGGTAGATCTGTAAAGCGGATCCAGATTAACCGATGAGACATTTGTTGCGTATCAACGTTGAAATCCAGACTCCAGCGCTAAAACCTAAGCAGTTGCCCTCCAATACGGCAAGGCCCTTGTCTCCAAATCATCAGCATATCAGACTCCAAATCAAATCTGAATAAAATAAACCCTTTACCTAGGGTTTTTAACTCCACCGTCCCCGAGAGGGCCCATGAGTCTTTTACAAAACTCCTATCATTCATTGACAAATACCTGAAGTTTAGCCTGCCAATCAGCGAAAATTTGAGTCTGCTCATTTGCTCCTCATATGCCAACTGGGGGATCTTGATGCACGTCATGTTACCGTCCCTCACAGGCTGAGGGAGGCTTTCCATGTTAGGAACAGGGAGTTGCGCACCTACTACCGCTGCAAAGGACTTTCGCTGGGGAACCTGCTTTGGGCCAGACTCCTCCTCACGATGGCGATCACCCTCCACGTTCCCCCAATTGAGATCCTGCAGTTCTCTCGCATCAGGATCCAAGGTTTTCGACTGATCTTCGTCTCCTTCACGAAAAACCCTAGGGGCGTCCTCTTGGGAAACCCTAGTCGCTGCGCTGCTCTCACGCTCTCCAGAACTCATATTTTTTACAATTTTGCTTATCCGCATTTGGTGTACTTACCTCTTATTTTTTCTTCCTTTGTTTTCTTTTTTATTTTTACCTTATGGGCTTTGGTTTCATGGTCTAAATAAGAAGGCCTTCTTTTGTGGCCCAAGAAGATCAGGATCAGATCTGGCATTGTCATATCACTATGGATTTATAGATCAAGATCAGATTTGGCGTATCAGTCAATCCATATTGGTATCAATGGGGATTAAATTCACTAAGCTTCAAAATTTGGCCAGGCTCTTGCAACATTGATGGAAGTAAAAGAAAAGAAAAGGTTGATATAAAATTTTAGTTGTAGAGCTTTTCACATTAAGAGTAACAAAAAGAGTTATAAAGTTTAGCATTGGGGCCTAATATTTTTAGAAAGAATGTAGAAGTAGAAATTTTTCAGTACTTCATAAAGCAAAATTTCTTGGACCGTCTAAGCAATGTTTATGGTTTGTATACGCAGTCATTTTGTGTCATGTAAAAAGATAATGTGACAATTTCAACCGTTGGATACTTAAATAATTGCTTATTCTGTAAATGTATCAAATTTCACATACTCCTTTCCTAGTAAAAAATATTCAATGCTTTGTTTTGTCACTTTGTAAACTCTATTTAGGCTGAAACTTGAAATGTACGTAGGATCCGTTTTTAAAATTTTACTATACCTTGTAGACTTGGAAACCAACTTTTACATTCAAACAAACAGAATCTCTACAACATTTCATAGACAAAGTAACATGAACACATTTTGATTCTTGTCTAACATGTAGGTAGCCCTTTCAAATGCATCCAGCACTGGATCGAAGAACTTGATAAGGAGAATTTCATGTGCAAGCATACATTGATCGAAGGTGGTGTAATTGGGGACAAGATCATAAAGTTTGTTAAAACAGTTGAGTTTGAGGCCTCTCCAAATGGTGGATCCATTTGCAAAATTACTAGTGAGTTCCACACTGTTTATGACTGTGAGGTTAAAGAAGAAGAAATCAAGATTAGTAAGGATATGGCAATAGGGGTCTCAAGGTTGTGGAAGCTTACCTCTTGGAGAGCCCAAATGCCTATGCTTAGGACTCTTTCTATAGCTCTATGACTCTATATGGTGTCAATAGAGCTACTTTGGCTCAATAATAAAGAAGTCTTTTATTTTGGTTGTGCTTTTTGTTTTTATGGTGAAGAGTTGCTAATGCTTCAATAAAGGCAGATTTGCATGAAATTTATTAATGGGTGAAACAGTTCTGGTTCTTAATGGATTCCATACAATATTACAAGTGTCCAAAATTTTTAAATTTTTACTTGATCAAATAAATTACCAAATATCTATTTCTAAGCATACATACAGCCAAATTTCCATCCATAAGCAAACAAATACGAATATGAACAAAAACGCTTAAAAGGAAATATTTAATGCTAAACATACCAATGATTTTTTCTTTTAATCCCGAACATTCTCTAGGACCCAAGCTGGCCCTTAAAATTTTATTAAAATCAAAATCAATCAAATAGAATAAATACAAGGGGGGGGGGGGAGAGGAACATTCCCGCCTTACCCCAATCCGAAAAGGATAACAAACTAAATCACTCACTCAAAAAAAGGATCTCTCTCCCTTACAAAATCCAAAAGGCACCTGCTGATTTCTCAAGACTGTAAGACCTAAAACATCCCCGTGCAATATCCTCCTGAGATCCAAAGAATAGTAGAATCAGAACTAAACAGAGAGTTAGTTGCCTATTCACATGCATAATTTTCCAACCAGTGAATCCAAAAAACTAAAATCCCAATCACCAATACCAAATGTATGTTTATATGCAAGTTTTGAATGGGTATGATAATTCCGATTCCAGCCGGTTCCAAACTGGTCATTTGGTTATGAAATCATTGGGACACCCATCCCAGAAAACAACCAATCCCATTTTCTAATCATTTCCAAAATTCAGATCTGGAACCGGGCCAATAACTTAATAAGTGGATTGATTCTGCCGTTCTAGTTCTAGCAAATCGATCTTGGTCCAATTCTAGGTTTTGGTCCTAAATTGGCACACTTATACTAATCTAGTTAGTGTGGTATCTTGGTAAAGGCCAGCTAATCACAAAACATATTCCCACATCAAACCACATTCAAGTCATTAGCTTTATCTAGGTTAAAAGAAAATAAACCGCCTAAAAAGGATACCGATCAACCACTTGCTAATGGGAAGAAAAATAAAAAGTTAAAAACTGAAAGTGAGTGATTGACGACTCAAGAAAAGTCATTCTTCGACAATTTATAGGTTATATATACATAAGGGAGAGGGTTCTTCATGATCCATGATGTCAGTTGGGTTAGAAATCTCCTACGCCACACCAATGGTTGTACAGGGAACATTATCGATCATCTATATCGGAGTGGGGCCCATATGGTTAGAAAGGGGAAGATAAACAATTGAAAAATCCCATGTAAGAAGACAATAGTAGACTGATGCAGTGGGAAAATTCTCCCTATATATAATTTAAGGGTTGACGTCACGTAAGTTGCACCTAGACACACATGGGGTGGTATTTCTGCCATTCAACAGGCGGGTCGGTCATTTTGCCATCCCCCATTTGTCTGAGTGCAGCCTGTGCCTTCGACACTAGAGAACATTTTCCCATAATGCAATTAAATCTTTAATTAGAATTTTCAACCAATATATGCATCCGAAAAACAGGAACATTTTTTGTGACACATGTTTGACACCCCCGACTTACCAAATCTATCTTAACAAAGCTTACCTCAGTATAAAATTTGTAGAGGTCACAGATGAAAGCTTACCCTGGAGTATTGAAACAGTTGCATAAACGATCCCAAAGAGCTATCATTGCACCGAGCAATTATTGCATTATTCATCATCATTATTATTGTCACCATCGGACCATCTGAAGAAATCTGCTACCAACTTAGCACTGGATTCTTTGTTAGGTATTTGTTTCTCTGAATCCTTGTTTTTGAACAAAACCTTACAGAATTTCGAAGGGGCTATGTACTGATAATAACCTTGGGAGGAGTCGTATATCACTAAACTTAATTCCTCAATAGAATCTTTGGTTTCCAGAGGAAACCCAAACCAGTCAAAGCCTTTGAAATGGTGGATGTAGATTATGTCGTCTCTCTTCTTATAATTATTATTAGTGATCAATTCAATGTCATTGTCCTCAATTCTAATCCAATGTGTAAACTTAATCCTTCTTACTCCCCGACGGATATAAGCTTCAACCACAAAGTGCATCCCTCGTTCTGACCGTTTCCAAGATGCCAATGCAAAAACCACACACAGAATTGGTGACGACCCTTCTTCTTGATCATCATCAGCAGCAACAATTGAGGAGGAGTTACTTCCCTGCTGCCCACCTTGGACAACAAGTCTTCCCTGTATATAAATTATTATAAATTATAAAATAAAGAGGGAGAGAAATTAATTAATTAATTAATTAAGATTGATAGAGATAAAAGTAAGTGGATTCGGTACCTGCCCATATAACTTCCTCGCTGTCTCGGTTAATTTGTAGCAACCCCCCGCATTGAACTCTTGTAAAGATTCAGCTCCTTCGAAGCCATGAATTTCCTCGAGGTTTTCATCACCCCGAAGGCTTAACATCCTCAGTCTTTTCAGATTTGACAAATCCGGTAATCTTACCAATGATTTGCAATCAATCAATCTTAATTCCTTCAAACATTTCAAGCCTGAAAGATCTGAAATTATCTGCAGCGAAATACAATTGTTAACTTCCAAACGAGTTAAAGTGGAGGGAAGCTCTGGGAGAGATTCAAGATTCATGTAGCGTTTCAAATATAGCTCCTGAAGTTGACAAGGAAAACTACTCTTGCTGATTTGGAGTGTTTGAAGCCTACTCTTGCTGATTTGGAGTGGTTGAAACCACCTCCTCTCGTGGTTGAATGCCGATTCATCATATGGATCCGCCACCATGCCCATTCTTAACACCTCTAAGCTCGAGAGCTTTGAAAAATCATCTGGTAATATTGCAATCTTAGTATGTGTCATGTCAAAGTAAGTCAAATTCCTCATTCTACACATTGATGTTGGTAGCCTCACCAGATTACTGCAACATGAAACATCTAATTTCTCAAGCTTCTCTAACTGCCCTACACCATCAGGCACTTCTTTAATTTTTGTCCAACATACCGATAGCTGAACCAAATGTTTTAGATTACCAATGGACGTAGGCAACTTGTTGATTGACTTACAACCATTGAGAATGAGACTTTTGAGACAAGCCACCTGGCAAATACTATCCGGGAGTTTCAAAAGATTTTTGCAGTCTGTCAGATCCAATCTTTGTAAACGCGGAAACCATGAGAAGAAATCGGTAGAGTCTGAGAGTTGATGACAACCCACGAGACTAAGAACCTTCAATTTTTTAAACCGCTGTCAAACAAAGAAATAATATAATTAAGTCTTAACAAATTTTTAAAAGTTGATACCCAATAATTAAACCAATTAAGTGAAAAAATAAATAAATAAAATTACAATCATATTATACATACCTTTATATTATTTTCAGGTTTATCATTCCATGCTATGTTAATGTTACTCCAAGATAAGTCAAGATGAACTAGTTCCTCGTGATAAAAATTGGCTGGTAGAATTTTCAAATGGGCAAGGTGCCAACTGAACCATCTTAATTTAGAAGGAAGGTGCGAAAAATCCCCAGTGATGATTTTCTTGTCAACTTTGAGAAATCTTAAATTGGGCATCTTGGAAAAGTCATCAAAGCTTAAATCATCTATTTCCACTTCAGATGGAAGGAGGATGCCTTCAACCATTTGAGTTCCCTACAGCAGAAAAATAGTATTCCAATAAAGAAAATTTGATGCATACACATCCCCAAAAAAAAGTGAACCTGAAAAAGATGACACCCACCTTGTCTTTTTTTAATACTTCTGAGATCTGATCAGCAGACCACAATCTGGTACACTTGGCAGGATCCCCATTGATGTCATTCAAGACAATTCTCCTTCCCATAAATCGAAGTTCATCATGCATTCTCAATCTGCCATCATCATCAATCTTTAGGAGGTGCTTTTGAGTGAGTTCTTTTATGGCTAATCTTAGTTGCAACTCACAAGCTTCCCATAATGGAATTGTTTTTTCCGCTTCCCATCCAATGAAATAGCATGCAATATCAAGACATATGATTTTTGCTTGGTCACTTAGTTTTTCGTAACTTATCATCAACCTTGCAAAGACCTCATCATCATAGCTTTTTATCAACATTCCAAAGACCTTGTTATCAAGGATATCTTTCAATCCTCTTAATGTATCTTTCCATTCATCTTTGTTTTTGTCACAAAGAAAAGAACCCAACACCTCTAGGGTTAGGGGTAGTCCACTAGCATGTTGCACAACTTCACATGAAAGCTCCTTAAAATCTTCAGGAGGTTTGCTCATTGAAAAGGCATGCAAACTAAAGAGTTGAAGAGAATTCTCAGCATTTAGTTCTTTAGGCTTATATATTTTGATATCTTTATCAGCTTTGTGTACATTCAAACAATGGTCATCTCTAGTTGTTATGATGACCCTGCTTCCTTGACCAAACCAATTTATTCCACCAGCTAATGCATCAATTTGTTTATAATTGTCCACGTCATCGAGAATAAGAAGAATTTTTTCTCTATGAAGTCTCTTTTCTAACAATTTCGATCCTTGAGAAGAGTTGCTTATGTCTTCATCCCTGTCCAAGATATCTTTAAGAAGTCGCTTCTGCAAAGAAACTAAACCCTTATTTCCTTGTGAAGCTTCTTCTCTCACATCTATAAGAAAGCTACTTCCATTAAAGCTTCTAAAGTTACAATTATAGACAGCCTTTGCAATAGTTGTCTTTCCAAGGCCACCCATGCCACATATTGCGACAAATCTTACATCATCGGAACCAGTATTTAACAAAGGAAGTAGTTTATCAATGTGAGAATCTATTCCAACAGGGTGTATACATTCATCCAATGGGGTGCGTTTTAGTTCTCTCAAAGCCCTTTGAACAATTAACTCGACCAAATTTGACTGATCCCTGCAATTTCTCATGTTAAAGAGTAAATCACAACAATGAGTAATGATGTGTAAATCTTTAATACAAAAATAAGAGATTCCTCAACTTTTAGATGGAATAGAAAAAATATATATAAATGGTAAGCACTAATAATGAGAATCATGGGTATTTTTTATTGTTCACATTTGTCTCACAACTAAACCATAAATATCATCAAATAATGCATGCCAAATCATAAGAAGGAATGAAATTGATACCTTATTGATCCACATGTAGAAAGGAAACAACATCAACCTTTGATGGACCAAACAACATTGGTTTAAAGAACAAAGATAGGAGGTCAACAATAGGTTATATTGTCATATAATATGTATCACATTATAAGTTGTTTAAAATTTGTTTGTTTTGAAAATCTAAATGCAATATTTATTTATTGGGATAAAGTTCTCTGCACTGGGGCACAGGGTACGCCCAGACACATTAGGGGTGGGTGCAATGAACAGCTCCCCCCCCCCCTAATGACCCAAACCCCGCCCTTGTGTGCCCCATGTGTTCGAGCGCAGCCTGCGCCTAGTGCAGCTCCCGAACAGAGAACGTGCCCTTATTTTTTTTTTTTAAGCCCTATAACTAATTTGATAAATGTTAGAGAACAAACTACTTGAGGAGAGGGTAATTTTATGGTAATTAACTTACAAAATAACTTCCTTTTTGTAAGTTAATTATGCATTATCATGAAGCCTGGCTCCCTGCTGCACGTATGTTCATCAGCAGACATATGTCCTTTTTGTTTCCAAGAATACTCCTTGTTTGCCCAAAAGATGGTGGTACATGTGCCCACCGCTAAGCATACATCCAGCGGAAACTCACTCATTGTCATGGTCAGTCTAGTACTGTAGTGATTTATTATTAAAATACAAAGGACAATTTCTCTTCAATGTGAAAATTTTGTTTAATCATAATTGCTTGCTATGCCTACAACCTTATGCTCTTTATTTTTAAAACTTTGCTTCTACTACTATTTTTTTTTATGCATAATATTTTATTGTTCCCAATCAAATTCAGTCATTTTGGTGAATTTATGAGAAAAAAATAAGACTTCCTCTTTTGTAAGAGGGATCTTAAATAGTATCGACTTTTGAGGATGAAAAGTGAAAACAATCGGGTGAATAGATATGATGAAAATACACAAGACAATAACGGTAACATAATAATTATGGATGAGATAGCATCATTCTACCTCCCAGACAAGTCCTTCTTGGGCTGGGATTTACAGAGCCCGGGCCTAACCCAAGGTGTTAAGTCTAGTCAAAGCTCAGCTCAGCCCAACCTCAAGCTCACACATGTAGGACTCAGCCGAACCTAGTTAAGCACAAACTTAGAGCGGGAGAACCTGAGTTGTCTAAATTAGATATGCAACTTTCACATCTTAATATGTATCCGGAATCTGGATACAGATACAGTTATTAGTCAACAGCTGATATCATATGCAAAGTTGGAAAGCTAGGTTTTCTAACTCGACTCATTTTCCAGAAAAACTTGGTGACTCGGCCCTGTCAAACCTAGTCAAGGTGAGTCACATTTTTTTTCTTATTTTTTAATGCAATAATATGTAGGGATTAGTAAAATATATATATATATATATATATATATACATAAAAATATGGGAAAATTAAAAAAAAAAATAAAGGAATCACATATAAATGCATTTTGAGTTTATACCATTGAACAAGAGAAGGGAGACGAGGAGTTGAGGGTTTCTTACTGTTTTAGAATATGGATTTACTCTTTTACTCAACTCAATTTTTAAGTGAATCGACTTTATTGTTTTTAAACAAACAATTAAACTCGCCTAGTTTATGATGACTTGAGTAAAAATACAGAGTCTTATTTGAATATGATGATTTATGACTGAGTCTCGTCGATTTTTACCCTGACCTAGTCTACACGACTCTTGACCAGGTTTTCCAAAATTTTGACTCGACTGAAGTAGGCAACTCGGCCCTGTCAAAACCTGATTTTCCAACTATTTCATATATATGTATTTATTATATTCGAACAAAATCACATAAATATACTTAAAATCAATGGCATGCAGATGTGATATGTATATACACCTACTTATTAATACATCTAACTTTTTTTTGGGTTATGTTGATACATCTAACCGATCCTAAAGAGTGGAAACAAATAGCTTAGGAATAATAAGTTTGTAAGGAGAGTAAGACTTACTCAATAGTTGCGTCCCGCTTGAGAGTCCATCCCTTGAGTTTCCCCACCTCTGTCAAAGCATTCTTCCAACTCTCTACAATAGCAGGCTTATACTTCCTCTGGTGTTCCTGAAATGGAACCTCAAAACTTCCAGTCTGATGTCGAACATCCCGTGGTTCAACATTAATGAATACAGGTAGAATGGTTTGACCGTTAGATTTATGGCACTCCCAAATCTCAGCAAGTTCCAAGAGACAATATTTGCTATCTGCATATTTTTCAGAGATGACAGGAATCGAGATTTCAGACCTTCGGATAGATCTTAGAAGAGATGAGCAAATCTCTTCTCCTTCCAAGAGTTCTTCGTTATCCTTGTATGCTTCGATTCTAGCTTTTATTAGAGCATTGTAAAGCAGACTGACAAAGTTTGTGCGAGTATCTAGGCCTCTGAAACTGATAAACACATCATAAGAAGAAGAAGAAGAAGAAGAAGAAAAAAGACGACGACGACGGGAGGAGGCAGGTGAAGAACTACTACTACTACTACTACTACTATTACTAGCCCCTGAAGATGAAGCCATGAAGTTGCAGATCGAGATGGTTGTTGGAGCTGTTACCGGCCACAAGAAGGATGATAATATTGATATGAATAAAAAATCTTTCTACCCACCCACCCGACTAGGCTACTTGATGAAAATGTGGTTTTTAAAATCACAAGGGATGACTAGTGACATCCACCTCACACCCCAACAGCCCAACTCGATTTTCCATGTCAAGCGAGGCCTTGCCTTACAGATATATGGCGTGTGTTTTATGAAAAGTAGCGGGGTACCGTGCGTGCCGTACAATTTGTAAACCTCGGAAGGATTATCTGAATACTAATGAACATATAATTTTAGACACATTTGATATATAACTTTTGATTGTTTACTTGGGAAATCAATTCCTTTTCCCGTTTTCCCAAATAAAGTGATAATAAGGGTTTTTTAAATCATTCTATTGGTCATTAAACCACAGCGGTTGATTATTGACATCCACCTCATACCTGACACCTTCTAACAGACACTCATATCTAGAGTTTTAGTAATTGGTTTTGAGATTGGTATCGGTATCGGACGATATTAATCCGGATCGATCCGTATCACTCTGAATTGGACAGCTTTATCTGTTAATTTTTTCAAAAAAAATAAAAATTACACTTATACCCTTGATCTGTATCGATCCACTGATACGAAATTGGTTAACAATCGATATCGATTTCCACCAATTAGTCTAATTTCAATACGAATCGACCAATCCAACCAATCCGATATCAATTCCTCAAACTACATACCCAACATGTTTTCTGGGATAACTGACATTTTGAGCAATGCTATGTGCCATTTTGAAAAAGTAGCGAGTACGCATGCATGCCTGACAATTGGGATTTTGGAAGGATACTTTCGTCTGCAATCAATACATTTTCCTTAATACTTCATCCATAGTTCAATTCAATAGTTGGTTGAGTAGTATAGAGTATAGACGCAATCTATGGTAATTAAAGTTATGTTTCCTTTGCATTCTTGGAATGCAAACATGTGAAATCGATTTAAAGTGCATTCCAAGAATACATAGCAAACACAGCCTTAATGAAATCCTTGTTTTGTCTATTTATGAAAAGAAAAAAAATGACAGTAGGTTTGATGACGATCCACGTTCTAGATCAGTTGTTTCCTCTTTAACAAAAGGTACACTGTACGCGTGTACAATATACACTAATTGTACACACCAACTCAGTCAATTGGTTTGATATAGATCACTTTTAAGATGGGATCCACACATGAGAAAAAATAACAAGAGATTTGGTCTGAAAGATAATCAAAATGCCTATACACCAGTCTTGAGGGGATTTTAATTATGATTTGAACTTAGAAGACAAATAATGAGTTTTGGGTTGTTGAATGACTGAAATGCCATCATATCCATGTATCCATTGGTACATGGATAACTACCCTTATTATTATTATTAATAATAGAAAGAGTTTGAACGTACAATACCATCATATCAACATAAAAAATACTAGCTACGTACCAGTCCCTACCTATTAAATAGAAAAACTATATAGGGTAAGTGATCCCATATACTTGCCAAAAATCTAATTTAAGAGTGCACATGAAGTGAGCTCTTGGGCTACCAGATCTGTTGATCGTTCTTTACAGGAATCATATAATTAATACTGTTCAGACTTCACACAGTGGCTTAATATCTAAGAAAATATTCAAAAAAAAAATTCGATCTACCTAATGGCAGCCTCAGCATCTGACTTCACTGGATTTTTCCAGCCTTATCTCCCATGCCAGTTGAATTCCTCCAAAGTAGTCCTTGTTTTTTCATTTTGGGCATCTCCTGCTGAGCAAGTTGATTCTTGATGCTGAACAAGTTTTTTGTTTTTTGTTTTTTTTTTCTTGTTCTTGGGGGGGGGGGGGGGCATCTCTCTTATCTGTTTCTGTAGTGTTTCTTGTGGCACTTTCAAAGAACCTTAATCTGTGTTAGTTTTGTGACATCCTGGTTGAGAGAAGACCAATGAGTCACAGCAGACGTTATTGAGACTGTAAATTCAGTTGCACTCAGTCAGATTTAGTTTACACTACCTTCTGTTTTTATTCTGTAAAAGTCTATGAGGGGTAGAATGAGCTCCTTCTGATACCGTCTCATTGTTCTCCATTCAGATTTTTTGCTTTGCAATCAAACAAGCTCCAGCCAAAATATATAGTTTCTACTGTTAGGAATGAAGATTTGATGATGTAGCCTACTGATGGTTCTGGGCTAGCATTTAGGACAGATTTTAGGCACCCTAATGGACTGGCCAGATAATCGAGTCCAATGTTGAGGATTGATCCTTGGCCCAGCAGTAGGCAGCCCAACAGTGTGGTGGGCAGTATAAAAGTATATAATAAGCCTTTTTTTTTTTTTTTTTTAAGAACTCGAGTTTTTGATCAACTCTGGTCAAAGTTAAAACAGGATAAATTTTCAAAAAACCAACCACTATAACAAATTTTCTGATTTTTTCGGTCCATCATGTATGAGGTTTTCTTCTTTGTTTTTTCTCCGATTTTTGTTCATAATACAAAGTTCTTGCTTTTTCTAATATTTGGTAAAACATTTTGTGACATGTGGATACGTCGAAAATCAAGAAATGCCTAGTTAATGACATGGTGTCCACAAACTTTTCGACCCATTAAATACTGCCACTTGGAATAGAAAAGGACAGGAATTCCTTCCATCTGCCTGTAGGAACACTGGTCCCTTATTTGATGTGTATTGTTGTGTGAAAGGTTTACAATATCCATGACTTAAATGTGTTTGGATTATACCATCTTTGAAGGTCAGATCAGGTCAGGTTAGGCTGGGGCGCTTTGAGTTTATGTTCTATGATTTTTCACTTTGGCTTGTTTGTACCTCAACCCATTTGTATTGCAACTGTATTGCATTATGACACTTACAGTTGCGACATGTTCCATAATCATGCTTCTTTCATGATTAGTTTGTTATGATGATTAACTGTACTCCCACGCTTTCCACTTCAATTGTATTGCATCAAGTGTAAAGCATGGAAACCAACTCTGCTCCATTTGCCGCTCCAAGTGCAATGACATCTCTTTCCAAGCCCCCACTCCTGTCATTGATCCTCAATTGAATGATATTGGACTGGCCCATATTGCTCCTTTGGATTCCCCACTGGATGAATTTCATGATGCATCACTGCATCGTCACCTTCCACATCAACCTTCACATGATGCTGAACCCAGATGATGAACCTCTATTCGGTACCACCTTCCAAGACTCAACCTCTCCCTCCTCACTCTCAGCTCACCCACTTGCAGAGGCTCAGGGCATGACTGAGGAGGGAAATCTTGAGGGGGGCACAATCCATTCTTGCAGCCCGGAGATCAACCCTGTTAGGTTCGGCATCAGCTCAAGCAGGGGATGGTTTGTGCAACTGGCTTGAAGCTGAACTTAAGGAGATTAGGGATAGGATGGTGAGCCAGGAGCTCTATGAAGAGACAGAGAGAGCTTAATTACGTGCTTTCAGGCTTGTGCTCGCACTCATTTGCTGAACTCTTAATGGCTGTATTTGATTAGTTTTCATTTTTAGAAGAAATCCCCAAGTCAGTTTTCTTTAATTGTCATTTTTTGAATAAAACTGCCAGTTAATTCCTCAAAAGGGACTAAAATTTCATTCTATTATGAGGATCCCAAGTCAAGGAAATTCAAGGGGGCTGAAGTAGTTCTTAGGGAGAGAAAGCTGTATCTAACTGAACTGATGACCTATCATGTTAGGGGAGACCATACTTAATTAAAAGCTAGTTGAAGAGAAAATATTGAGATGACAGATTTATGTCATGTGAGAGAGTGATTAATGCATAAGGAAGGACTATCTGTTCATTAGAATAGAGATGAAGAGGATCAAGGAGTCCTTGACTCTGGAGTAACACCTGTGAAAAATCTGCTTGGCTGAGGGAGCAACTACATGCCCTTCAAAGTCCAGGATTTTCTGGCTTTAAGAGAGAGGTAGAAGGAAGAAGATTGAGAGAATGGCTCAACAAAAAGATAAGAATACGAGAGACTACTGAGACTCAAAAGAGAAACAGAAAGATTTTTCGGAGACTTATTGAGCCACTCCAACCTTGACCCCTTGGGATTAAGAGCTTAATCTTCTGTCCATTTACTACAAGGAAATACTATCGGTTACTCAATTTAGGTGGTTCTTGGTTTCTGCACAACTTAGAGCGAAATGGGTGTTTTCATAATTTCTCATATAAGTGAGTGGGTTCATTTTATTCCTTGCTTGCTGATTCACCATCTGCACACTTTTCCTCACCAACAATGATTTCAATGGGATGATTATACCAAAAGGATTCTGTCCAGCATCCTGTCCGGACCTGGTGAGGCGTGAAAAGACCGCCTCAACCCTGCTCGGGCAAGGCGCTCAGGCAGGGGTGAGGCAGTAATTCTACAAAAGTGCCTCATCACTGCTCAAGTTCAGAAGACCTTATTCATTACCACTGGAAAGAAAGGGGGAAGAGAGTCTCTAAATGCGATTGTTACAAAACTGTGACAAGTTGAATGAAGTAACATATGGAGGATATCAGAGATGAGGACTGAACTACAAACCCTTTCACTAAAAACGTTTTCAGGGTCATTAAACTCTCAAGATCAGGCGCTCTTAGTCTCCATATGTTGGTTATGCATTCTTGGTTTACTTATCCCTTGAGGGAATTAGCCAAGTTTATTTCCCAAATTAAGAAGTAGTAGCAAACTATGCCCACTGTGATGTGACATTAAGGCTGTGTTTGGTGTGCATTCTTAAAATGCATTTTAAGTCGATTTGATGCATTCTATGAAATCATACCAAATGCAGCCTTAATCTTCCACCCATGATCTTAAACATTTGGGCCCACTATTTGTTTAAAGTATATTTATCATCTCCTTTTCTCAATCTCAACAATTTGTGGGTCCCAGGCACCCCACCTCCTAAAATCTCAACTCTAAGTTGTGGGCCAACTATATTTTAACCCCTCCCCAACCCCCACCCCTCAAAAAAAAAAAATGCACTACATGAGTAAAATTTGAGAGTGCTTGAAAATTCGTATAACTAACTTTTGGAAATTAGCTTTTGTTTGGTATGCATTCTAGGTCGATGTTGCATTCTTAGACGATAAAAACAACTATTTTTATCACCCAAGAATACGAAATTGACCTGGAATGTATTCCAAGAATGCATAACAAACACAGCCTAAGGCTGCGTTTGGTATTGTTTTTTGGATTGCATTCTAGGTCGATAATGCACTCCAAGAAATCATACCAAATAGAGTCTTAATTGGACCGATTTACTTGAGTCCATTTGAACCATTTGGATCAAGATGGGTGGACCCTCAAATGGGCCACCTGAAATTTCTAACATAAATCACTGATCCTAGAAACCTGTTGCTTCTTTGTCATATCTTCACAGTCAGTTCTTAAAATTAAAATGCAAGAGAACGTTAACTGGTCGTGTAGCCCCTACGCCAGCATGGGGTCCAATGGAAGTGCACACATAGGCATTGGTTTGGATGGGATTTTCAATTTCATTGTTGTCTGAACGGTCTTTTTCATGCACTCCTGTGTCTGGACGTAGGAACCACATGACATATATCTATCTTTCCACATATGAATTTAAGTTTTGCACCCACCCTCTAACTCACCATAAGACCAATCTCTGATTTGAATCTCTATAAAAATAAAGCTGTTAAAATTAAGAATAACCAAGACAGTGCACACTAGGACATGGACCATAAAGAGAGACCATGCCAATACAAGGACAAATCCAGACCATATTTTTTTATCCAACAATAGAAATTGTATGCCCCAACCAAATTATTTAAGGACCATAGTTTGGCATTTCTCCCAACTGCATACTTTTATTAAGCAGACCCTATCTATTACCAGTCTAACTTTGACCAAAGGGCGGAGGCTTCTAGGCTATGGTTTTTTTTTTCTTCTTTTCTTTTCTATTTTAAAAGATCTCTATAGCTTGCGCTCAGACATAAGATCGCGTGAAATAACCGCTTCCTTCACCTTCTAAAATGAAAAAATCTCATCCCATTGATATACCTACATGTGCTCTCATTAGCCTTGTGCTTGTGCAAGGGTTACGCAGCTTTGCAAAGACTTTTTATCCATTATTTTATAAGGAGAAAAAACAACACAAAAGTACGTAGCGTATGCTAGTGCCTCCCTATGTCTATCTCTGTCCTCCCTCCTATGAAATGACATTTTGTTCCAATTGGAGGACGAGGAGCTAATGTATGCCACACAATCAAATAGGCAATTCAATCTTTTTTTGGTAGAAAAAAGTTATTTATGGAGTAGTGTACCGCCTATGCCCAGACATAATAGGGGGAAATAAACACCACAACCCCTATGGAAGGCAGAAATCCCCCCCCCCACCCACCCAAAATGCTTCAGTGTGTACTCTCATTGGCCCCGTTGCCACGTTCCCCCACAAAGAACGGTCTCCCTTTTTTTATATATGAGTAAAGGCTGGGCATGCTGCCAAAGTGTCTAATCCTGTAATTGGTATATACGTTAACTTGTCAAAAACTACCTATATACCCAACCACAAATTTTAATTAAAAAACACGTAAGGTTGATCAAAAAAAAATTTAACGAAAAAAGTAGGGACGATAAGAAGAAACATCTTGATGGATAATAAACAGATCCTATCCATGCATTTCTAATTAGTCAAACTTTGACCAAAGTGCGATTTCTAGAATATATTTTTTTGGGAAATAAAATGCTACCTAGACGTGTGTGGTGCACTGTCCTTGTGCTCAAACACAGTGTCGTGCAAAATGACCGTTGTATCTCCAGGATTTTCTACCTTTCTATGGGGGTACAACAGTCATTTTACACACCCTTGTGTTTGGGCATAGCAATAGTGCTTTTTCTACCATAATTTTTTTTTTTTGGATAATGGCGGCTTATGGTGGGTACCTATGCCGCCATAAACATATATATTTTCTTCCTACCCAAGCCATTCATGTACATGGCTTTTTTTAGTCCATAAGGATGAGGTAATAAGCGTGGGTGGGTTGGGGGGGGGGGGGGGGAGGGAAAGAGGGGTTGTTACATGCTACAATGTCAAAGTCCAATTTTTCACTAATAAAAAGGTGGAAAGTCGATTCGTTCAATAAAGGTCAATTTTAATGAGAAAAGAGTGGGGTCTATGATTGGAAAGTGAGAGGGTGTGCATAGAAATCTGCACACTGGTGTCGTAGCAATCTTTTTTCCTTAAGGTTATGACATGTCAAGCCTAGTGTGTTTCGAATGAGAATTATTTTTCTATCTGACGCTGAAATTTTATGGACAGATGGAACCCAAAACCCCATTCATCTCAAACCAAGGTTACAAATCCAGAATTGAGATTTGGATTGTACTTGAATCGGTGGGAATCGGAAAAAGAACTCTTAAACCCTAGTTTTCGTACAAGATCAAGCCACATCAGCTGTTCTGATCCGATCCAATTTTCAAACCCTACCTCAAACAGAACAAGTGGTAAAATAAAGCGTTAAAAAAATCAAGGATTACCAATAGATATGCGGCCCACCAAGGGACACATGGACCCTCGAGAGCCTGGATCCATTGAACAGATCAACTTAGCTGAAGGTTTGCCTTCATTATTTTCAATCTTAAATTTCTTCCATTATTCAAGGAAAAATCCGCTATCATGAGGAACAAAAGCATATATAGTGAGATTCATTTGAGGAGAGAATGTTGACGAGCCTTAGATTTGCATGCATAAAAGAATTTCTATCCATGTGTTACATGTTTGTAATGAATTGTTGGGAAAGAGAATGCCACTTGGTCGCGCGCAGCGCAAGCCACCATGTGCCCTTGACAAAGGGGCACACAAAATGACCATTGCACCCCTTGGACCCCGTAAATGATTAGGGGTGCAATAGTCATTTCACACGCCGGCGTGTCTGACATGACCAGATGGTATTCTTTCTCCCTAAAGTATTATTTTGATTTGTTGAATAGTTCTAAGATCATTTTTGTTTGGCAAGAAAGGACTTAGAAAAGAAGAAATATTTGTTTCTTTGTTGAATAGTTTTAAGGCCATAGTTTTCTTTTCTAGTTGTCTTTTTGTCAATGGAAAAGAATAGAAAAGATGAAGTATTCTTCTTTCAAATGTGAAATCACCTTGGGAATGATGAAATTTGTTTTCTAATTCATTTCACGAAGTTTTTTTTTTTTTAAATTGTAAAACTTTGCAACAAATTTAAATTTGGACTAAGTTTTCCTCCACCCATAAAAGACGGTTCACCCACCATCTTGGGGTTTACAAACTCCTCCTAAGGTTTTAGTATGTTCCAAAATACCCTCCCGATAACCTTTCACGCCCTCTCCCGCCCCACAGTGAATGGGATCCCATTCATCGTGGGTGAAGGGAAACTCGGTGCTTTAATTTTTTATATTATTATTTTTCTCTTTCTTTTTCTACCAAAAAAAAATTTAGGAAAAATTACATACCCCTCCCCTGTACTTTGCCCTAATTACACGTTCCTCCCCTTGGTTTTCCCACCTTACATACGATTCCCCTATAGTTTTCAAAAATTTACTAATTCCTCCCCTGCCGTTAGCATCTGTTTGTTAAGTGCTGACAAGGCGTAGTTAGATTTTTTTTATAATGGCCAAACTAACCCTTGGTCATTGTGTGATGACCCGTTTACCCTTCCTCTTCTTCCTCCTCCTCTTGCAACTTCATACCAACCATGCTCCAACAACCTCCGATTTTGACATTGAATCAAACTTTTCTGAACCCAACAATACCCTTCTTCGAGCTAGCAATTTGGATGATGAAAAACAACACAGCAACAAAGCAACATTTTCTCAAGAACAGTTGGACTAAGCAGGCACCCTGAAACAATCCACTCACTTGTTGATAATGCACTTGAGTTTCTGCAAATCTAATATTATTTGATTAAATGTATATTGTGTATAGTTATTGGTTTTTCTTGGAAAGATTTAGAGATAAAATTCTTCATTCTTTCTGCACCCCTAGTCCCACAGAACGATTCTTACCAAACCCTAGAAAGCAAGATGAAATGGGTTTGCAGATGAGGAACTTACAGAAGGTGCTGCAGCTGAGACTCCCTTTAATTGTTGAAAGCAATCATAGCCAGCATAGGAGCATAAATTTCTTAGAATTCTCGCGGAATGGATACTAAGAACTGGTTCTTCAATTTCCCCGACAAGCTTCAGTACTACTTCCAGATTCAATATCCGAGAACTGCTCTCGAGTGCCAACATTGCAATTGCTTCCCCTGCTGCAATCCTCACACGATTTTGGTCTTCAGGTAATCCCTCTTCGAAAAAAATCCAAAACAGTTCTTTAATGATTCCACTTGTACTTCAAATCCACTCTGTTGCTTCATCTTCGAAGGCCAAACTAGTTAAAATCCCAATTCCCAAAATTGAAGCATTGGGTATTTCTCACCATATTTGAGAATTTCTTGTTAGAATTATATTTAGAATATAATTCTATATTCCCTAATATTAAATAAAGTGAAACTCTGGCTAATTATGGTATTGGTCTAATTAAGGGGGTCATTGAGTTATATTAGGAATCCTATGTGAACTGGCTTCAGTGTGGGCAGATAGATTCCTATTGGGACTGTGATGAGTCAAACCCTGTAGGGATTACTATATAAGGAGAGCTAGGTCCCCCCTCTACCCATAACAACTAATTATTCTCAATCACTATTGAGGAGTGCATTCTGGAAAGAGATGGAGATATTCAGTGTTCATCGTCCCTGCGCATACGGTATTCTAATCAAGCCAATTACTTTGGGAATAGAGGGGAAGCACCTAGATCTTTGTTCTTTATTTTCTGCTGCAATCGTCATCACTATGGATGCGAAACAAGGTTGGTGGTTCTATCCCTATTTTCTATTATTTACTTGATTGTGTTCTTGAACGCCCTATGGAGATCCTGGCTTTTGGGATTTTGTCCCTATTCGGATTGATTTATTCTAACATGTGGTATCAGAGCCTCCAAAGATCCGTTCTTGAACCTACATAGATTCAAAATAATAGAACATGTTAAGGGAATCGAAATTTTTTCGATTCGAATCAAGTTTTTTAGGGTTTTTTTAAATTTTGACAAAACCCGTACGTACACTGGCATTCTGCCGAATTTTTTCTCCAGTGAAAGTCGAAATAAACCACATGGGTGGATAGAGCTCGGGACGTTGAGAATTTCGATGGGTGGAACGTCGCCGGCGGCAGCGGCGAGTGGATCTCACTCTCCGACTGGTTTAAAAAAAAAAAAAAAAAAGGAAGGAAGGAATTTTAGGGGTTTGCTATCATGCGCCTGTTACTAATTTTGAACATTGCTAACGTGCGCCGTCAAGTCGGGTCGACTCGTTTCCCGACCCATTGATCCAAAATTTTGACCAGTTCAGGTTAGCTCGAACCCGATTGAAACGGGTTGAATGGACCGGGTTTGACTCAGAATTGGTTTGGTTTGATTGAACCGATTTGACCAGTTCGACACAGTCAACCTTTTTGGCCTAAAACTTTGACCGGGCTTTCTGGGGGCTACGAGACTCTGTTTGGGGTCCCGTTTTTTGCGTTAGCTCTGTTTTTCTGTGCTCTACACAATGGTACCCTTTGTTTTGATTAGATATGTATATTTTAAATATTTTTGGTATTCTTTTGATGCATGCCCTTTTTTGGAATTTGTCGGTTCGTTTCATTGGGAACCAAACCAATTTTCTGACTTGCTGGAATACCTATTTTGATGAACAATACTGTTGGCATATTTGTGTTAATTTTGAGACATTAAGCCCCTTGTCATAAGTTATAAAATAATACAAAATTGTTTAAGGATGTAAGTAATTTTGAAAAATCCCAAGAGAGGGTTCCATGGGTTCGACAGGATGCAGCCGCCAAAGCGCCCTTCCTTGTTGGATTTGTGAAAAACCGGTCTCATACAGTTGTGGGAAGTCCTTCAACTCTAATGTGTGGTCATACACCCAAAGGTGGTGATCATGTATTGGTACTTGAAGGGGTACATATACAGTATGCATGTGAATAGGCTGACCCTAGAATTCTGCACACCCAAAGGTGGTGGATTTTGAAAGTTGGGTTGTATTCCCATGGCCACTGGTATGTAGGGATTTTTACAATTGCATGTTAGGAATTCAGCCTAAAGGTGTTTTCACAATGATGTGTGTAAAATTCTCATTAGCTTATAAGGTTTCAAGCTATACTTGCATCATGCTGATTATTGTACTGTTCATTGTTTAAATTTTCAGTCACTTTTTCTGTCAACATTAACATGGTCACTATTGAGATTCTTACTAGGTCAAAATTTTAAGAAGTGGAAAGAGGACATTATGTTTGCCATGGAGATGGCGAATGTGCATACGTCCCTTGTTGTAGATAAACCAATGGACCTAACAAATGATAGTACTGATGATGAAAAATCTGTGCATTATGCATAGGAAAAGAGTAATCGCTTAGCTGTACTGTCTATAAAGAGGTCAATACCGAAACACCTAAAGAGTGGTCTGCCTGATAAATGTACTGCCAGGGAGTTTCTAGATGCAATTTTCAAGAGATACCAAGTTTCATCGAATGCTGAGATTGGGAGACTTCTGCAAGGACTATTTAATATAGAATATCATGGTTCTGGGGGTGTTAGGGATTATATTGTTTGGATGGTTGACTATCAAACCAAAATCAAAGCCTTGAATGTTGCTCTTCTTGATGCCTTGATTGTTCATCAAGTTCTTGATATCCTACCTTCTAATTTTGACATCATCAAAATCAACTACTTTTCCCAGGATGGTGTCTGGAGTATTAATGACCTTATTTCTAGGGTTGTATCTGAGGAAGAGAAACTAAAGAAAGATAAACCCCACACTACCCTTGTTACTTTCAAATCCCATAAAAGTGAAAAGTCTAAAAACCTTACTCATAAGTCTGCCAATAAAGAGTACGATCAGATTAACAATTTGGGACATAAGAGAGACTCTTTCAAGAAAGAGAGTGATCGCTGCTTCTTTTGCAAGAAGAAGGGTCACATAAAGAAGGACTGCAACAAATACAAGACTTGGTTATCAAAACCCAAACTATCAGGTATTGATTCTTTGGCTTTTTGTTTGTGAATCCAATCCATCAGAAGCCTCACCCAGTTCTTGAAGGCTAGACGGCGGGGCAACTAACTGTGTTGCTTTTATCATACAGGGATTCATAAATCGAAAAAGGCCAAATCAGGATGAATCAAGGCTTATCATAGGAAACGATGGATATGTTGACGTAAAGTTCATGGGAGATATCATTTTATTACTAGTTTCTTGTTTTAATTTGACTGTGAAGAACACTTTTTATGTACCGTCTTTCAGGCAAAATTTCATTTCATTTTCAGTGTTGGACATTGGTAGTTACCATTTTTTTGTTTCAAGTAAAGTTGGTCCCTACATTATGTCCAATGGATTGTACAGACTGTGTTTATCTTCCAATGATAACTACGCCTCCTATAAAGTTAAAAACGTTGTTTCCAAAAGACCCTTACCTAAAGAACGGTTCTTCACATTGTGGCACAAGAGGCTAGGTCATATTTCTAAGGCAAGAGTGGAAAGGCTGATAAAGTCTGACATCCTACCTACTCTCGAAAGTGATCTAAAAACTTGTGCAAACTGTTATAAGGAAAAGATGACCAAAATAAAGAAGATAACTGCAATCCGTAGTTCTGACCTATTAGAGGTCATTCATACTGACATTAGTGGTCTCTATTCAGCCTCATTGTGTATAAATTTTTATTTCATCACTTTTACAGATGACTATTTCCAATATGACTATCTGTTCTTAATTAAAGAAAAGTCTGAATCTCTTGACACATCAAGATTTTTAGGACTGAAGTTGAGAAACAGTTGGGGAAAGTTATTAACATTGTTAAATCTGATCGTGGGGGTGAGTATTATGGCAGACATGGCGATGTTGGACAGCTTAAGGGCATGTTTGCCAAATACCTAGAGGACTCTGGGATAGTTGGTCAGTTGACTATGCCAGGAAGTCCTGAGCAAAATGGTGTCACCAAAAGGCATAATTGCACTGGTGAGGAGTATGGTTAGTAAGACAAATTCACCTAAGTTCTTATGGGAGAGGTTTTGAAAACTACTCCGTATATCCTTAACCATGTAGCTACTAAACTCAGTTTAAACCATCTTAGAGTTTGGGGGTGCCCTGCAAAAGTAAAACTATATTATCCGACTTTGAACAAGTTGGATCCCTGGACTACTCGTTACTATTTTGTTAGCTACCCAGATCATTGAAAGGGATATAAATTTTATAATCCCTGCGGAGGCACTAGAATTGTGGAATCATAGACAACGAAGTTTCTGGAATTTGATGTGACTGAAAAGAATGATTGTTCTCAGACTGTTCTAGATAATGACATGGTTAGGGCATCAGTACCTGTTCTTCTACCTATTCAGACGGATGTGGGGCATACTACGCCATTGGTTACACCTACTGGAGTTCAGGAGCCTAATATTGATACGGTCCCTGACATTCATGTAGCACTTGATGAGATTCCTCTTAATCAGGATGCGGTTGAGGATCCTATCATTAATGCAGTTTCAGCTAAGATTCCTCAGATTCAAGGTGAGGCAGTAGTAGCACCATTACAGAAATCCATTAGGGAGAGAAATTCAGCTATTCCATCTATCTATGAGGTCTATTTGGGAGAACATGACTACGACATAGGTTGTGTGGTTGATCCAGTTACTTATTCGGGTGTTGTTTCTAGTCCTCAGTTAGATTTGTGGTTTGATGTAATGAGAGATGAGGTGAAATCGATGGAACATAATGTTGTTTGGGAGCTTGTTGATTAAACCTGAGGGTTTTGCGGTGGATGGTTTAGACCATCTTGTGTAGACTTAAGAAGTCTATTTACAGTCTTAAGCAAGCTTCCAGGTAGTGGTATTTGAAGTTCGACAGTGTCTTGACTACATTCAGTTTTGTGAAAAATAAAGTGGATCAATGTATATATCACAAGGTCAGGGGGAGTAAATTCTGTTTTCTCATATTTTATGTGGATGACATCCTGCTTGCTAGCAGTGACCTAGGGATGTTACATAACTGAAAGCAACTATTATCTAGGGAATTTGACATGAAGGACCTTGGTGAGGTTTCTTTTATCCTTGGCATTGAGATCCATAAAGATCATTCTCGCCATTTACTAAGTTTTTCTCAGAGGGCTTATGTTGATCGTATTCAGGAGAGGTTCAGTATGCTGGATTGCAAACCTGGGAATGTTCTTGTTCTCAAGAGTGACAAACTGAGATCGACACAGTGCCCGAAAAATCAAGTTGAGAAGGATGAAATAATGAGGTGCCTTATGCTAGCACACTAGGTAGTATCATGTATGCTCAGGTCTGTACCAGACTGGATATTGCCTTTGTGACGGGCCTTCTTGGCAGATATCAGTAAGATCCTGGTCTTAGTCACTGGGTTGCTGCCAAGAAAGTATTGAGGTACTTGAAGGGGACAAAAGATTATATATAACATAAAGACACGTTCCTGAACTCAAGCTAGTGGGTCATATAGATCCCGACCTTGTTGGCTGTGAAGATGATAGGAGGTCCACATCTGGTTATGTTTTCCTAATGGCAGGAAGGGCAGTATCATAAAATAGTACAAAATAAACATTGATAACCATTTGGACTAAACAGGTAAAATTTGTAGCACGCAATAGGGTTGCTACTCAAGTTATTTGACTCAGAAATCTCATAAAGTAGTTGACCATTTTTTTTTGGATTTTGTGGATAGACCCATCCAGATATATAGTGATTACAGCTTTGCTGTGTTGTTTATAAACAACAATAAAGAACTTAGAGGGTCTAAGCACATGAAGGTCAAGTATTTGACCCTAAAGGAGACAATAGAGAAAGGTGACATTGCAGTGGAGCATATTGGTATAGATGATATGGTTATAGATCCCCTAACCTAAGGTCTTCGCCCTTCTGTTTTGAAAGACATGTCATAAGCATGGGCTTAGGTGCATCATGGGATGCGGTTGGTTAGTGGGAGTTACTTTTGCTCCATTGTAAAATGAAGTTTCTTTTTATCTGTAATTTTTACCGTGTGGTAAACTTTGGCTTATATATATATATCAGTTGTCATTGCATGCAAGTTTCTTTTGAACACATGGGTGTTTCATTTATTGATATAATGTATATATATATATATATATATATATATTTTTAAAGACTTAAGGAATGTGTTAACCTTAAGCAAGGCTGGGGCATTAAGTTATTAGCTTAAAGGTATGTCTTGTAACACATAAAATAAAACTCGAGTTATTCAAGATGAGACATACAGATTCGTTGGAATCATAAAGATTATTTCTCTAGTGAGCCTGTGCCACTTAAAGAAGAGGAATTTTGGACTGACAAATTGATAATACATAAGGAAACACTATGTGAGTATTATCTCGTTGCCACACTACCACATTACATCCATGTTAGTATAGTTGAGGGCTCTCGTGACCATGGAAGGCTCTGTGTCGCTTGATCATAGATGCAGTTATCACCATGATTTGGTGTCTAAAACTCTATGGGACAGGTTTGATTTTCTAATACGATCTCTAGAGCAATTTGTTTTTAAAAATTGCGCACATAAAGTTTTCTTAAAGAATTGTTAGCTTGTGATTTGTTTTGGTCAAAACTGTTTTTAAATCTCTTTAAAAATGTGTGATTTAATATAAGTCCAAGTGGGAGAATGCTAGAATTATATTTAGAATATAATTTCATATTCCCTAATATGGACTAATATTAAATAAAGTGAAACTCAAGCTAATTATGGTATTGGTCTAATTAAGGGGGTCATTGAGTTATATTAGGAATCCTATGTGGACTGGCTTTAGTGTGGGCAGATAGATTCTTATTGGGACTGTGATGAGTCAGACCCTATAAGAATTACTAAATAAGGAGAGCTAGGTCCCCCCTCTACCCATAACAACTAATTATTCCCAATCACTATTGAGAAGTGCATTCTGGAAAGAGAGGGAGATATTCAGTGTTCATCGTCCCTGCACATACGGTTTTCTCATCAAGCCAGTTACTTTGGGAATAGAGGGGAAGCACCTAGATCTTTGTTCTTTATTTTTCGCTGCAATAAAAATAAAAACTGAAAGTGATTGATGAACGACTCAAGAAAAGTCATTCTTTGACAATTTATCGGTTATATATAAATAAGGGAGAGAGTTCTTCATGATCCATGATGGCAGTTGGGTGAAGAATCTCCTACGCCACACCAACGGTTGCACGGGAAACATTATTGATCATCTATATAGGGGTGGGGCCCATATGGTTAGAAAAGGGAAGATAAACAATTGAAAAATCCCATGTGAAAAGACAATAGTAGACTGATGGAGTGGGAAAATTCTCCCTATATATAATTTAAGGGTTGACGTAGCGCAGGTTGCACCCAGATACACATGGGGTTGTATTTTCGACATTTAGTGAGCGGGGCCGGTCATTTTGCCATCCCCCATTTGTCCGAGTGCAGCCTACGCCCTCGACACTAGAGAACATTTTCCCATAAATGCAATTAAATCTCTAATTAGAATTTTCAACCAATATATGCATCACAAAAACAAGAACATTTTTTGTGACACATGTTTGACACACCCGATCTACCATATCTATCTTAACAAAGCTTAACTCAGTATAAAATTTGTAGAGGTCACAGATAAAAGCTTACCCTGTAGTACTGAAACAGTTGCATAAACGATCCCAAACGGCTGTCACTGCAACAAAGCAATTATTGCATTCCCCACCTGAACCATCAGCTGCTACCTTGCTGTCCTCCTTATCAATACAAGCTCCCTTATAGTTGCTATCTGCCCTCAACCCACCCTCTTTCTCCACCTCATTATCATCATCATCATCATCATCACCATCTTCCTCCACCTGATCATCATCTTCTTCCTCCACCTGATCATTATCATCATCATCATCATCATCACCATCTTCCTCCACCTCATCATCATCATCTTCCTCCACTTGATCATTATCATCATCATCATCATCACCGCCTTCCTCCACCTGATCATTATCATCATCATCACCATCTTCCTCCACCTCATCATCATCATCTTCCTCCACTTGATCATTATCATCATCATCATCATCACCGCCTTCCTCCACCTCATCATCATTACCACCACCATCTGACCATCTGAAGAAATCTGCTACCAACTTAGCACTGGATTCTTTATTAGGCATTTGTTTCTCTGAATCTTTGTTTTCGAACAAAACCTTACAGAATTTCACAGAGCCTATTTTCCGATAATAATCCCGGGGGGAGTCGTATATCACTACACTTAATTCCTCAATAGAATCTTTGCTTTCCAGCGGAAACCCAAACCAATCAAAGCCTTTGAAATGGTGGATGTAGATTATGTCGTTGTCTCTCTTAAGCTTATAATTATTATTAATGATCAATTCAATGTCGTCGTCCTCAATTCTAATCGAATGTGTAAACCGAATCCTTCTTACTCCCCGACGGATATAAGCTTCAACCACAAAGTGCATCCCTCGTTCCAACAGTTTCTGAGATGTCAATGCAAAAACAACACACAGAATTGGTGACGACCCTTCTTCTTGATCATCATCATCAGCAGCAGCAGCAACAACAACAATTGAGGAGGAGTTACTTCCTTGCTGACCATCTTGGACAACATTATCAACAAGAAGTCTTCCCTGTATATATATAAATTATTATAAATAAAGAGGGAAGGAATTAAGGCAACTAATTAAAAGTAGTCCATCCAGCCAGTGTCAATTAATATCTTTAATTACTTCGATCTACTACTTATTGCTGCTAGCTAGTACATATATATATATATATATATATATAGAAAAGGATTGATAGAGAAAAAAAGTAAGTGGATTCGGTACCTGCCCATATAACTTCCTCGTTGTCTCCGTTAATTTGTTGCAACCATGCGCACTGAACTCTTGTAAAGATTCAGCTCCTTCGAAGCCGTGAATTTCCTGCTTGAGGTTTATATCACCTTTAAGACTTAATATCCTCAGTCTTTTCAGATTTGACAAATCCGGTAATCTTACCAATGATTTACAATCAATCAATCTTAATTCCTTCAAACATTTCAAGCCTGAAAGATCTGAAATTATCTGCAGCGAAATACAATTGTTAACTTCCAGACGAGTTAAAGTGGAGGGAAGCTCTGGGAGAGATTCAAGTTTCAAGTAGCTTTTCAAATATAGCTCCTGAAGTTGACAAGGAAAACTGCTCTTGCTGATTTGGAGTGGTTGAAGCCTCCTCCTCCTCATGTTGTCGTCTGACAACACATCATTTGGATCACTCATGCCCATTTTTAACACCTCTAAGCTCGAGAGCTTCGAAAAATCATCTGGTAATTTTACAATCTTATTATATGTCATGTCAAAGTAAGTCAAACTCCTCATTCTACCCATTGAGGTTGGTAGCCTCACCAGATTATTGCAATATGAAACCTCTAGTTTCTCAAGCTTCTCTAACTGCCCTACACCATCAGGCATTTCTTTAATATTTGTCCGACGTACCCAAAGCTCAACCAAATGTTTTAGATTACCTATGGACGTAGGCAATTTGTTGATTAAACTACAATCATTGAGAATGAGACTTTTGAGAGAAGCCAGCTGGCAAATACTATCAGGGAGTTTCAAAAGCGTATAGCAGAACGTCAGATCTAATCTTTGTAAACATGGAAACCATGAGAAGAAGTCAGGAGAGTCTGAGAGTTGATTACAGCCCACGAGAATAAGAACCTTCAATTTTTTAAACCTCTGTCAAACAAAGAAATAATATAATTAAGTCTTAACAAATTTTTAAAATTTTTTGACAATATTAAGTGAAAAATAAATAAATAAATAAAATTACAATCATACTGTATATACCTTTATATTATTTTCAGGTCTATCCTTCCATGCTACGCTGATTTTACTCCAAGATAAGTCAAGATGAATTAGTTCCTCGTGATAAAAATTGGATGGTAGAATTTTCAAATGGGCATACTGCCAACTAAACCATCTTAATTTAGAAGGAAGGTGCGAAAAATCCCCAGTGATGATTTTCCTGTCAACTCTGAGAAATCTTAAATTGGGCATCTTGGCAAAGTCTTCGAAGCTTAAATCACCTATTTCCACTCCATATGGATGGAGGATACCTTCAACCATTTGAGTTCCCTACAGCAAAAAATAGTATTCCAATAAAGAAAATTTGATGCATATACATCCCAAAAAAAAGTGAACAAGAAAAAGATGACGTATCCCAAAACAAAAGTGAACAAGAAAAAGATTACACTCACCTTGCCTTTTTCTAATACTTCTGAGATCTGATCAGCAGACCACAATCTGGTACGTTTGGCAGGATCCCCATTGATGTCTTTCAAGACAATTCTCCTTCCCATAAATCGAAGTTCATCATGCATTCTCAATTTGCCATCATCATCAATCTTTGGGAGGTGCTTCTGAGTGAGTTCTTTTATGGCTAATCTTGGTTGCAACTCACAAGCTTCCCATAATGGAATTGTTTCTTTTACTTCCCATCCAATGAAATAGCATGCAATATCAAGACATATGATTTTTGCTTGGTCACTTAGTTTTTCGTAACTTATCATCAACCTCGCAAAGACCTCATCATCATAGCTTCTTATCAACATTCCATAGACCTTGTTATCAAGGATATCTTTCAATCCTCTTAATGTATCTTTCCAGTCATCTTTGTTTTTGTCACATAGAAAACAACCCAACACCTCTAGGGTTAGGGTTAATCCACTAGCATGTTGCACAACTTCACATGAAAGCTCCTTACAATCGTCAAGAGGTTTGCTCATTGAAAAGGCATGCAAACTAAAGAGTTGAAGAGAATTCTCAGCATTTAGTTCTTTAGGCTTATATATTTTGATATCTTTATCAGCCTTATGTACATTCAAACAATGGTCATCTCTAGTTGTTATGATGACCCTGCTTCCTTGACCAAACCAATTTATTCCACCAGCTAATGCATCAATTTGTTTATAATTGTCCACGTCATCGAGAATAAGAAGAATTTTTTCTCTATGAAGTCTCTTTTCTAACAATTTTGATCCTTGAGAAGAATTGCTAATGTCTTCGTCCCTGTCCAAGATATCTTTAAGAAGTCGCTTCTGCAAAGAAACTAAACCCTTATTTCCTTGTGAAGCTTCTTCTCTCACATCCATAATAAAGCTACTTCCATTAAAACTTCTAAAGATGCAATTATAGACAGCCTTTGCAATAGTTGTCTTTCCAAGGCCACCCATGCCACATATTGCCACAAATCTTACATCATCGAAACCAGTATTTAACAAAGGAAGTAGTTTATCAATGTGGGAATCTATTCCAATAGGGTGTATGCATTCATCCAATGGAGTGCGTTTTAGTTCTCTCAAAGCCCTTTGAACAATTAACTCGACTAAATTTGACTGATCCCTGCAATTTCTCATGTTAAATAGTAAATCACAACAATAAGTAATGATGTGTAAATCTTTAATACAAAAAATAAGAGATTCCTCAACTTTTAGATGGAATAGAAAAAATATATATAAATGGTAAGCACTAATAATGAGAATCATGGGTATTTTTTATTGTTCACATTTGTCTCAGAACTAGGCCATAAATATCATCAAATAATGCATGCTAAATCATAACAAGGAAGGAAATTGATACCTTATTGATCCACATGTAGAAAGGAAACAACGTCAACTTTTGATGGACCAAACAACATTGGTGTAAAGAACAAAGATAGGAGGTCAACAATAGGTTATATTGTCATCTAATATGTATCACATTATAAGTTGTTTGAACTTTGTTTGTTTTGAAAACCTAAATGCAATATTTATTTATTGGGATAAAGTTCTCTACACTGGGGGCACAGGGTACCCCCAGACACATTGGGGGTGGGCGAAATGACCAGACCCCCCCTCTAATGACCCAAACCCCGCCCTTGTCCCGCCCCATGTGTCCGGGCGCAATCTGTGCCTAGTGCAGCTCCCAAACAGGGAACGTGCGCTCTTATTTATTTTTTTGAAACCCTACAGCTAATTTGATAAAAGTCAGAGAACAAGCTACCTGAGGAAAGGGTAATTTTATGGTAATTAACTTCCTTTTTGTAAGTAATAATTCATTCCAGTCAATTATGCATTATCATGAAGCGTGACTCCCCACTGCACGTATGTTCATCAGCAGACATATATCCTTTTTGTTACCAAGAAGACTCCTTGTTTGCCCTATAAGATGGTGGTACATGTGCCCACTGCTAAGCATACATCCAGCGGAAACTCACTCATTGTCATGGTCAGTCTAGTACTGTAGTGATTTAATATTAAAATACAGAGGACAATTTCTCTTCAATGTGAAAATTTTGTTTAATCATAATTGCTTGCTATGCTTACAAACTTATGCTCTTGTTTTTTAAAACTTTGGTTCTACTACAAGTTTTTTTTTATGTATAAGATTTTATTGTTCCCAATCAAATTCAGTCATTTTGGTGAATTTATGAAAAAAAAAAATAAGACTTCTTCTTTTGTAAGAGGGATCTTAAATACTATATGACTTTTAAGGATGAAAGAGAAAACAATCGGATGATTAGATATGATGAAAATACACAAGACAATAGTGGTAACATAATAATTATGGATGAGATAGCATCGTTCTACCTCCCAGATAAGTCCTTCTTGGGCTGGGATTTACAGAGCCCTGGCCTAACCCAAGGTGTTAAGTCCAATCAAAGCTCAGCACAGCCCAACCTCAAGCTCACACATGTACGAGTCAGCCTAACCTAGTTGGGCACGATCTTAAAGCAGGAGAACCTGAGTTGTCTAAATTAGATATACAACTTTCACATCTTAATATGTATCGGGAATCCGGATACAGATACAGATACAGATACAGTTATTAGTCAACAGCTGATATCAGTTTTTTTTTTTTTTTGGTTTATTTGGTTAAGCTAATACATCTAACCGATCCTAAAGAGGAAGAGGAAGAAGAAGATAAACCCTGAAGTTAAAAATATGGTACATATGAAGAGTACGTGGAAACAACTAGCTTAGGAATAATAAGTTTGTAAGGATTACTCAATAGTTGCGTCCCCCTTGAGAGTCCATCCCTTGAGTTTCCCCACCTCTGTCAAAGCATTCTTCCAACTCTCTACAATAGCAGGCTTATACTTCTTCCTCTGGTGTTCCTGAAAAGGAACCTCAAAACTTCCGGTCTGATGTCGAACATCCCGTGGTTCAACATTAATGAATACAGGTAGAATGGTTTGACCGTTAGATTTACGGCACTCCCAAATCTCAGCAAGTTCCAAGAGACAATATTTGCTTTCTGCATATTTTTCAGAGATGACAGGAATCGAGATTTCAGACCTTCGGATAGATCTTAGAAGAGATGGGCAAATCTCATCTCCTTCCCAGAGTTCTTCGCTATCTCTGTAGGCATCGATTCCATCTTTTATTAGAGCTTTGTAAAGCAGACTGACAAAATTTGTGCGAGTATCTGGACCTCTGAAATTGATAAACACATCATAAGAAGAAGATGAAGGACGACGGGAGAAGGCAGGTGAAGAACTACTATTAATTCTACTACTAGTAACCCCTGATGATGAAGCCATGAACTTGCAGAGATGGTTGTTGGAGCTGTTACCGGCCACAAGAAGGATGATAATATTGATATAAATAAAAAATCTCTACCCAGCTACCCACCCACATCCGAGAAATCCTACTCTGAATATGTAATCTTTAATTTTTTATTTTTTTTTGTCAGGAGAGGTGGAGTAACGCCTCCACCAAGCGAGATTTATAGAAATAGCTAAGAATAGACAAACTTATCCTTCAGTATAGAATATTTACGTACCTGAACGACACCGACTGGCTGGATTATCTGAATATCAAAAGGATAATTATCACCATAATGAACATATAATTTTAGACACATTTGATATATAACTTGATTGTTTACTTACGAAATCAATTCATTTTCCCGTTTTCCCAAATTAAATGATAATAAGGGTTTTTAAATCATTCTATTGGTCATTAAACCACAACGAACCTCATACATTTTTTTAACATTTATACCCTTGATCCGTATCAATCCACCGATACGAAATTGGTCAAGAATCGATATCGATCTCTACCAATTAGTTCAATTTCAATATGAATCGGCCAATCCAACCAATTCGATACCAATTCCTCAAACTACATACTCAACAAGTTTTCTGGGATAATTGGCCTTTTGAACAATGCTATGTGCCGTTTTGAAAAAATAGCGAGTATGGATGCATGCCTGACAATTGGGATTTTGAAAGGATACTTTCGTCTGCAATTAATACATTTTTCTTAATACCTCATCCATAGTTCAATTCAATGGATGATAATTAAAGCTGTGTTTTATATACATTCTTGGAATGTAAACATGTGAAATCGACTTAAAATGCATTCCAAGAATACATAACAAACACAGCCTTATTGAAATCCTTGTTTTGTTTATTTATGAAAAAAAAATGACCATATGGTTTGATAACGATCCACGTTATAGATCACTTGTTTCCGCTCTAACAAAAGAAATGAAGCCGGACGATTGAAAAACTAACAAAGGTCCGATAAAGGACCATTTGTACGCATGTACACTATACACTAATTGTACACACCAACTTTTTTTTTTTTTTTTTGGTAAAATTGTACACACCATCTCAGTCAATTGGTTTGGTATAGATCACTTTTAAGATGGGATCCACACATGAGAAAAAATTAACAATCAATCATCTCACTCTTTCTTTCTTTTTTGGTTTTTTGTTTTTTTGTTTTTTTGTTTTGAGGTGGGATCCACACATCGGAAAACAATCACTAATCTCTTGTCTCTTCCGATTTTTCGTTTTGAGGTGGGACCCCACACATGTGAAAAAACAATTTTTCATCCCTAGTCTACTGTTTACCAAAAATTAAAATCCCTAGCCTACCCCTTATTTTCTTTTTTTGGCGTAGGATCCATACATGAGAGGAAAAAAAAATAGATAATCAATCCCTCTCCCTCTTCCTCTCCCGCCCTTTTTTTCAGGTGGGACCCACACATGGAAAATAAGAACCTCTTCTCACCAGGTTTGTGCTTATTTTTCTACCACTTTATCGGACAAGTCCATCGACACTCCTACTTAGCATGATATGATGGATATTCATGGTAAATGTCATGGTCAGATATAGAGTTTAAATAAACAAAGAATTGGGAATCAAGATTTGGATCGGATCGAAATCAGTTTGGATCAGTCGGATCAGTCTTGGAGCCAATGTTTTAAATCTTTAACCTAGTATCTGTACAAGTACCGGATGAGCCGGATTGATCAGAATCTGAATCAGTCCTGTTTTTAAAACACTGATCACATATTCTAATCCTCTACGTTTGGACCAAGTTTTAATTCGCCCAAAGTAAGCTAGCACATAGAGTGTTAGCTTACGCTATACTAACACATTCAGAACCCCCTTTGAAATGACTCTCTTACCCCTCTACTTATTGCATGGTTTTTACACAAGCATCTAGGCCAATGAGAGAGCACGCTTAGGTATCTAACCAGGGGGCAAAGGCATCATTTTACAGTGCCCTATGAGTGGATGTAGGATAAACCATCAAGTAGAGATCTTTTTCCCTTATAATTATATCAAAGAAAACCTTGTAGCTTATATATGAGCATAGGAAGTGAATTTCTCTATCTGGGAGGAGGTCGTACTTCTCTTTCTTTGAATCAATTTTGTTAGCTGTTGTGGACTTATGCTTGGTATTAAATTAGGGTTATTGAGAGTATAGATCGATTGTGGTAATACAAGCAGGAGAGTGAGAAGGAGAGAACAAAGAGGGGAGTGGAGCCAAAAAAGGAGGAGGAGAAGAAGAGGGGGAGAGGAAGAGGTAGGGGAGAGCTATGCTTTGGCTAACCAAGGTTAGGGGTGTCAAACTATTGGTTTGGTCTGATTTTGATTGCTTTAATTTGATTTTATGCATGTGCCAATTCAAATCGAAGTCGAACGGTTAAGGTGAGAGATTTTTTTTTTGTTAAAAGTAAGCTTATATATTATAAAACAGAAAGTGTTGTGGGGAGGGACTCTATACAAAGAGAGATTTCCTGTGTGGAATGCAAGAAGTTCGCCAAGAAATCTGCGCAACTATTGGTTTCTTGAACATGGTGTGCAAATGAACAACTAATGAAGGAATCCCGCAACTCCCAAATTTCCTCTACAAACCACCTAACATCCCATGAGATCTTAAATGTCCCAAAAATCATCAGGATCGCAACCTTTGATTCAGACCGCGTCTGGACCTGAGGAAGGTTAAGAGACCTTGCCTTGGCAAGACCACACTTGATGGCCTGCAACTCCATGCGCACAATACTCATGTCACTGGTTCCCCCTGCAACCGCAAATAACGGCTTCCCCAAGTGATCACGACCAAGTGCCCCATATTCACCCCTTCCTTGTCTCACCGAACCATCATAATTAAGGGCAACCCAGTCACGCAGAGGAGGCGCCCAAGAATGGGTGGTAACTCGCGGATGTGACAATGGAGCAGAAATCCCCCAGCGGCTGAAGAAGAATCAGGTCAGGCTGTTATCAGGGACTGGCTTCTTACGATCCCCGAAGGCTTTTCTAGTATCCAAGAGGATACGTCGCAGAACCATGGCTGGTGGGCTACTCTGAAGATTAAAGACCCTTGCATTCCTTTCTTGCCACAGACGATAGACATTAGCAATAAAACTGCACTTACACACAGATGCAAGCAAGGAAACCCCCCTGAAATGACCAATCAACCATGAAATCTCTTCGGCCCATGACCCTAAAGGGCTCCGGCCTACAAAATCCATTATATAAAAGGACCTCCTTCCAAACCGAGGCCGAGAAGGAACACGGAAAGAAAATGTGCTGCAAGGAGTCTGTACCACCATTACACAAAACACACTAAGATTTGGTTTCAATTTGGTTTCAACAAGCTCTTATCGATCCCTTATCGATTGTTTCTAGTTTGGTCAAATCAAGTGAATGAAGATATTCTTTGTACACCATGGGTGGAGAGTTATTGGGTTTGTTAAGAGTATCACTACCACGTAATCAATATTAGCTGTACAGTTGTATATTCTAGATTCTTCTTCCCACTTGTCTAACCACTTGTGATTATGATGTAAGCATAGTTAGTATTCCGTTAGAGTTGTTACATTGTAATCGTGTAATCTGTAATCAAGTTATATATAAATACAAAGCCAATCCTCCTGAGAATCAAGGGAGAACATTATTCTCATCACATGGTATCATCGAGTCTGGGTTGGTTTTTGTGTTAGTCTGACCAGCTGTCCTGGTCTTGTCATTTTCCTCTCTACACTTGTCACTTTTTCTCTACAACTTTTCTTGGTTTTCTTGATTTTTTTTTTTTCTTTCTTCTCCTCTCACCATGCCTTCAACCTCTGCTACGATCTTTGATTCTGAATCGCCTCTTCTTGGTTCTCCCTATCCATCTAGTTCTAGTTTCCATCACTTTCTAAATGTCAAGCTTTCTCCCACAAATTATGTGGTTTGGCAATCTCAGTTTTTGCCTCTTCTTCACGGATATGATCGTATGCGTTTCGTTGATGGCTCGCATCCATGTCCGGTGCCGACCTGTTATACCCGCACCCCGGGAGTATAATTAATTATTAATTCTTCCCCGTGACGTGTAGTTATCACTGCCACGTATGCCGGTGAGTTGTTCTCACTGGTGGTCAAACCCAGCTATAAAATTATTGACCATAGTACGAGTTTGCCTGTGGAAACTAGTCGGGATCACAGAGGTTGCACCTTGACATGTCAGGGGTAAGTAGTTGACCAAATTTGTTGTGTGCTTACTGCCCTCTCAAAGCCCTCGAAGTGTGGTCCAAAGGCCCTGACCTCTTATGGTGGGAACCACCTTCCTACTCGCATCGGAGGTAAGGTTACTGGCTGCCTCCGACCCTGCATCCAATGCTGCTAACAAGGACCCTTGTGGGTGAGACCCTGTGGCTAAGGTACTATTGGCGCCCTGCCATGTTTGACCCTACCCAAATAGACCCTAGGGTACACTATGAGGCCTTATCCAAACAGGCCATTAATAGTGGTTTTCTATAAGAGAGAGGTGGGTAGGACTATTCATTAGTCTTGGCTCATTTCTACCTAACCTAACCTAACCGTGCTTGAGAAGGGAGTTATGAGGAGAGAGGGCTAGCAATGAGAAGGAAGGGAAGAAGAAGAAGGAAACGGCTGCTGAGTTTGGAGCTTTAAAGAGGGCACCTCGTGTGTACCTCAAACCAGGTAAGCCAAGTGCCCTTTTCCCCCCTTTTTCTCTCTTCCCCCTTGCTCGTTTGAGCTTGGGTGGTTCGTTGGTTGCAGCCCCAAGATGGGGTTTTTCCTTTTGAAACCCAAAGGGTTAGCTTGAACCATGTTTGGTTTCCCCTTGTAGGATGCTGTCCTACTTTCCCCTACATCCCTTGAGATCTCCAACTGGGTCTCTTGGCCTAAGGTTCCAACCACCTAGGAACCCCAAATCTAGACTCGGAGTTGTTGGCTCCTTTAAAACCCCCCTTAAATCTTTGAATGTTGGGTGTTTCTAAGACCCAAATAGACTCCAAGACACCCCTCCCTAGTCCCTTGAGGCTTAGAGAACCAAATGGGACAACCCTGGGCTTTTAAAGACCTTGAAATCACACTTGGGTTGCATCGGAGGCAAGACTCCGTGAGTCCGATGTTTGCCTCCGATGTGTCCTGAGCCTGCAGGAAAGGTCGGAGGCAAGGTCGGAGGCAAGACTGCGTGAGTCCGATGTTTGCCTCTGATGTGTCCTGAGCCTGCAGGGAAGGTCGGAGGCAAGGTCGGAGGCAAGACTGCGTGAGTCCGATGTTTGCATCCGATGTGGCCTGAGCTTGCAGGAAGGTCGAAGGCAAGCCTGCTGAGTCCGACGTTGCCTCTGATGCAGTTTTTAAGGCTTATAACTTATGTAAACTGTGGGGTTTCTCTATGAGGCCTCCCCTACACTCTCTCACACTCTTATTCACTTCTATAGGCGCCAACATATGTGCAATGGAGTGATTTTGAGCGGGAATCGTTGCGCTTATACAAATTCTATTTGAAGTAATTGGTGAGTGGGTTTGGGTGACTGTTTCAGCTTGTTTACTATTGCTTATTCATGCATTTATGAATTATATTATGACATTATCATTCAAGCATGATTGCATATTTGCATTTATTTTTATTTGATGATTATGATTGATTAGGATGATATGGATTTGTGTTGGGTTACGGTGCCAGGAAATACTGGCACCGGAACCCCCGAATTACGTGGAATTGTATATTGCATCTCATTCTTGCCTGTATGCGCCGTGTTGTGCTGGTACCCGGGTGTTAGATGGAATGGGACGTTGACACACCCGGATGTACCTCTCAACACGATATGATTCATGTAGTATATCTGTGGTTAGGCTCAGTTCCCTATGCTACGACCCTTACCAACAGGGGTTTAGGTGTTGGGTAGCCAGAGCACCTGCTGCCTGTGGAGAGTTAAAGAGGCCAGGCCAGGGGTAGTGATGGTTATCGGGGTCTGCCTCTGGGTGGTGATGACTACGACCGGCGCGGGCTCCATAGTAATAATTGAGGTTGCATTGTGGTGAGAATGGAAGGATCCACAATGTCTTCCCGAGTTATTGCAGTAGCATATACCCATTGACTTAGCATTGTGTGTTAGGTGGTAAATGAATTAATAATAGCATGCACCATGGACTATTTGTGATTGTGTGATTGTGCATCCCCTTTTCTCTCTCACTAGCTCGGTGGAGCTAACCCCTGTGTACACATTCTTTTTAGATTTGGATGCAGATGATACTGTGGAGCTAGAGACCATGACTAAGGATCATGGCGATGGTTGCCCATGATGATTGTGCCTACGGGCTATACTGTTACTTGGGATCGTTCCCATTTTATTATTTTTGAGCATTGTGTTTTGTATAAACTTTTATGTTTTACCTTTTTGGTAGCTACTTGATGGTCATAGGAATTTTGTAACTATGTTACTTATTATCATTAGCCAATGAACATCTTATAGTTATTTCTTTTACGCTTCCGCAAACTCTGACCTATCTTGGAATGTAATATTCCTTTGTCTTTCGCACTCTAATATTATTGTATTGTAATATTGGTTTATGACTGTGAGTTGGCCACTGCATCGAGATCCTGGCGGTGAGGTGGGATGACGCGTGTCACCCCAATCATACCCTGATATTGTATTTTATCCCTTGTCGGGATAGGGGTGCGACACGACCTCTCTGGCAGACTCCACAGCATCATCGACAGTAGATGGTGCGATTCTTACCTGGCGACGGCAAGATCAGCTCCTTCTGAGCTGGATTCTTTCGTCTCTTATAGAACCAGTGCTTGCATAAGTTATTGTACTCACCACTTCTCAAGCTGTTTGGCAGCATTTGGAGGCTTCTTTTGCTTCTCCTTCTCCGGCGAGACTCATGCAACTCCGAATGAATCTACTAAACATCAAGAAGGGTGGTGATGATTCTATGAGCGCCTATCTTCTTCGAGTCAAGGCCATTGTGGATGAATTGGCCTTGGTTTCTAAACCGGTTTTCGATGAGGACCTTGTTCTGTATACTCTTGCAGGTCTTGGACCTGAATATAGTTCATTTGTCACCTCTGTGTCTATAAGGGACTCTCCAGTCCGTTTGGCTGATCTTCATGGGATGCTTCTTGTTGAGGAGATGCGATCTCAGCATGTTTTGGCTGATATTACCAATGCATCTGCACAGGTAGCCCAGACCACATCTAAAGTCCAGACCTCTGCTCCAATGCCATCTGATCCTGGGATACGCCGTGGTCATGGACGTGGCCGCTATTACTCTGATCAAGGGAATCGCCGTGGCCGAGGCCGCTATTACTCTAATCAGCGTCCTCGCAACAATGCTTTTCCTTCACCTCAGGTCCAGGGCAACTTTGTGCCTTTCTCCCGATCTGTGATTTGCCAGATTTGTGGTCGCAATGGCCATCCGGCATCTTCTTGCTACCAACGCTATTCTTCAGATGGTGCTACCACTAATGGTTCTTCTGGTTCGCCAAATGCATACCTAGCTGCTCCATCTACCACTAAGCAGGTGTGGCATCCTGATTCTGGAGCCACCAATCACATCACTTCGGATCTTGGAGCACTAAACATTCATGGTTCTTATCAAGGATCAGACTCTGTGAAGATTGGAAACGGCTCAGGTTTGCCTATCTTGCATACTGGTTCTAGTACTGTTTCACATAATAATTCTGTTTTCTCTCTTAAAGATATCCTTCATGTTCCACAAATTCGTACTAATCTACTATCAGTACATCGATTTGCTTTGGATAACAATGTGTATTTCGAATTTCATCCTTATCATTTCTATGTCAAGAATCCATCCTCGGGGAATATTCTGCTCCAAGGACCGATTAGGGATGGCTTATACGAATTAGTTCTCTCTCAGCACTCTTTCAACAATAAGCAGGCTCTGTCCGGCATTAAAGCTTCTCCTAGTCAATGGCATGCAAGACTTGGTCATCCCTCTTACTCAGTGGTTCGACAGGTTCTTCACAAGGCTGCTTTACCAGTGTCTTCCTCTTCTTCGAACACTCTCTGTGTGGCATGTCAACTCGGCAAAGCGCACAAACTACCATTTGGTACCTCGGCCTCTTCCACATCTTCACCACTTGAGCGTGTGTGCTCTGATCTCTGGGGACCAGCACCACTATTATCTGTTACAGGCTATAGATACTATGTACTATTCATGGATGACTATACCAGATTTGTTTGGTTTTATCCTTTAGCAAATAAATCAGATGCACTATCTGTATTTCAGATTTTCAAGGCTATGGTTGAGAACTTGTTTAGTACTAATATCAAGTACTTTCAGTTTGACTGGGGAGGTGAGTACAAGTCTCTCTCCAAGTTCTTGCAATCCTGTGGGGTACTCCATCGGCTTTCTTGTCCACACACCTCTGAGCAAAATGGGGTTGTGGAAAGGAAACATAGACATATTGTGGAAGTGGGTCTCACTCTCTTGGCTCATTCTTCTCTACCTTTATCCTACTGGTCATATGCTTTTGACACAGCTGTACACTTGATCAATCGTCTTCCTTCCGTGGTCCTACAAGGTGATTCCCCTTACCATTGTTTATTTGGATAGCAACCTAACTATGCTTTCCTTAAAACCTTTGGGTGTGCCTGCTACCCACTTCTTCATCCATATAATAACCACAACCTTCAGTTCAGGTCAGCCCAATGCATATTTTTGGGGTATTCCTCACAACACAAGGGGTATCGATGCTTTAATCCAACCATGGGTAAGGTCATCAAGTCTCGCCATGTTGTCTTTGATGAACTATTATTTCCATTCTCTGGTGCTTCAGTCTCCTCTATTTCACCTAATGAGTTTCATCCATTTTTGGGTTCCACTTCATTGGGTTCTCGGTCGTTGGGTTCCACTACACCTGGTTCATCTAATCCTCATTTGGATATCTCGGATATACCCATCTGATCATCTCAGCCGCAGTCGATTCCTCCACCCACTTTAGTACAACAACCTGCAGTTTCACAACAACCACTTACCTAGGTGAATGTGCCTGCGAGTTCACCACAACTTGGGTCTCTTGTTATGACTCACACTAGTGACATGGTGGATCTTCAGCCTATTTCAACTGAGAATGGGCCTGAATGTACCACTGGTAATGGGACTGCATATATTAATAGTGATGGGCCTACATATATAAATAATGATGGGTCTCTTCCTCTTGTGGTTGCTCCACAAATTAGGCAACCCAATGTTACAGCCATTCATTCACATCATATGGTTACAAGGTCTCAAGATGGTACGCGTGCAACAAGGCTGCCCAAGAGCTATTATGCTTCTTCTCATTCTTTCCCATTAGCCTTTATCACTGTTATGGCTTAACAGACTGAGCCCACTTGTTATTCTCAAGCATCCAAATCGGCTGAGTGGAGGGCTGCTATGGCAACAGAATTTGATGCATTAATTCAAAATGGCACTTGGGTTCTTACACCTCCACTTGCTGATCGAAACATTATTGGATGTAAATGGCTGTTCAAAATTAAGAGACGAGCGGATGGTTCACTTGAGAGGTACAAGGCTCGTTTGGTAGCCAAGGGTTATAGTCAAGAGGCTGGGTTGGACTACACCGAGACTTTCAGCCCGGTAGTTAAACCTGTCACCATACGCACGGTTCTCTCCATTGCTGTGTCATCGGGGTGGGATTTGCGCCAATTAGACATCAATAATGCATTTCTAAATGGCTATATCACCAAAGAGTTGTATATGCGCCAGCCACCCGAGTGCATAGATACAAGGCACCCAGATCATGTTTGTAAATTATGGCGTTCGTTGTATGGGCTTAAACAAGCCCCGCGGGCTTGGTTTCAACGTCTTCATGATTTTCTGGTTAGCATCGGATTTATGGCCTCAAAGACTGATGCGTCCTTATTTGTGTATCGCTCTGAGGGTGTTATTGCCTATCTCCTTATGTATGTGGATGATATCATCCTCACAGGGAATGACTCATCTCATCTACGCATTCTTATATCCAAATTGGGCAAAGAGTTTGGCTTAAAATACTTGGGGCCACTTCGGTTTTTCTTGGGGATTGAGCTTACCCCAAATGACACGGGTTTACTTCTAACCCAACAAAAATATATTTTTGATCTACTCAATCGGTCGCATATGGAGGGTTCCAAGCCATTGTCTACTCCTCTATCATCCACTACACGCTTATCACGGTCCTCTAGGACTCCTCTTACCGATCCATCGAAGTATCGGAGTATTGTTGGGGCGCTTCAATATGTTACTTTGACTAGACCTGACATTTCCTTTGTAGTGAACAAGGCGTGTCAGTTTATGGCTATTCCCACTGATGAGCATTGGCTGGCTGTTAAGCGGATTTTACGGTATCTTAAGGGTACCATCTCTATGGGTCTTCAACTTCGATCCAACTCCTCTTTGACATTGAGTGCTTTTTCAGATGCTGATTGGGCTAGCTGCCCTGATGATAAAAAATCAACGGGTGGATATTTGATATTTTTGGGCAATAATCTTGTATCATGGCAGTCGCGCAAACAAAATACTATTGCTCGGTCTAGCACGGAGAGTGAGTATCGTGCTCTAGCTTTAGCAACCACAGAACTTACTTGGTTGCAATCATTGTTGCGAGAACTTCATGTTACATTAGTTTCTCCACCGGTCTTGTGGTGTGACAATGTGGGAGCGACTTACCTTACAACAAACCCAGTGTTCCATGCTCGAACAAAGCACATCGAGATTGATTTTCATTTTGTCTGGGACAAGGTTGCTAAGAAGGATTTGGTGGTTCGATTCCTCTCTACAACTGATCAGCTCGCAGACATACTCACTAAGGGCCTTGATTGCTTCCCCTAGGTTTGCATTGTTGCGCTCCAAACTCAATTACCTTCGTCATAAACCTGCCGGGTTGGGTTTGCGGGGGGATGTTAAGAGTATCACTGCCACGTAATCAATATTAGCTGTACAGTTCTATATTCTAGAGTCTTCTTCCCACTTGTCTAACCACCTGTGATTATGATGTAAGCATAGTTAGTATTCTGTTAGAGTTGTTACATTGTAACCGTGTAATCTATAATCAAGTTATATATAAATACAAAGCCAGTCCTCCTGAGAATCAAGGGAGAACATTATTCTCATCACAGGGTTCAATAGATTATTAGAAGGAGTTTTCCTTTACACACTTCTTTCTTCACTCACAGACGACTCTACATTTGGATGAGACTCCTGCAATAATGGAAAGAGCATTTCAGACTTTCCTCAGTGGGAGAGAACAATGAAATCACAATGGTAGTTGGTCATCGTATTGGTACAAAATTATGATATCACCCTTGATGCTATCTCTATCTCCGCTTGACTTTCTCTGACCCTCTCAGTCAAAACTACCCTTCGAATCAGAATTGACTTGATGGCGGCCCAGTCAATACCTGGTTTTTCAACTATGGTTCTTTATTTTGTAACAATTTACAAGTCAATTTCTTTAAGGATTTTGTCACTTTGAGGGTTTAAATTTGATAACTTTAGGATTAAGCGGTGATGAAAGAACCAGAGGGAGAAATGACTAAAAAAGATGCAATTTTTTTAGATTCAAAAGGAGAGAATCGTGCTTTTTTTACCTCTCTCAACAAAGGAATCCCAAGTCAAAACATGCAAGAGGTTGACTGAATCCAAATTCCTCTTCTCCAAATTGGGTTTGAAACCCCAAGAAACGAAGAAATTATAAAAACTAGGAGGAATGAGCAGTGATTGTGGTTCTGAGAAGGCTTCATAACCCATTCATCTCTTCCTCCAACATAGATTGTAGTTCTGAGAAGGGTTCAATGAGGATATGGGAGAAATCCTGAACCGCAGATCCCAAAACCTCTGAGTTTCCCGATCTCTTATGCTCTCACTGTTTCGTTCTCTTTATTCTTCAAACGAAGAAGAAACCTGCTGTCCAGAAACCTTTCTTGCTTTTGAAAATCGGAGAAACCGATCTCAAACCCTTTTGTATATATTTCTCTGTCTTTCTCTCCCTCCCTCTCTCTGTTTTTTTGGAAGAAAACTGAACGAAGAAGATGGAAGAAGATTCAAGGAATGGGGAAAAAGATGGCGATGTGACTGTTGTCCCCTACCTCAGGGGTAATATTACATACAAAAGGTATTTTGGGGTTTTATTTGAATACATTAGGGATGATGTCATCACTTAACTTAACAGCAATTTTTCACGAAATGGGAATGGTTGATAGGATCTTTTGATTTCAGGAGGAGGGGGGAGAGCTATTACTCAATGCACAGGGGTGGAACTTGTCATTCGAGCATAATCAAGGGGAGAGGGAGTAATTTACTCTCGAAGCTGCAACTTATCTTCTCTAATAACTTTCCCTCATCTCTGTTCTTTGCCGTCCCGTGCCATCAAGGCGATGAAAAACGCTAGTCCTCTCTCGCCTCACTCTCCATCTTTCTTCTCTCATTTTCTCGGTTTGATTTTTGGATGTCTGTAACCCCTCAGCCCCCTACCTCCACCTCCTTTTCTCCTCACTTTCCATTCCTCGAATCCTCAGCTCCATCCATTTGATTGATATCGGTATATAAAAAAATAACAATTTACATATTAAAGCCATGAGTTTAGTGGCTTGCTGTGTTAAGTGAACTCTCCATTCTTCAAATTATTTTACGAAAAAAAAATTTCAGACAGAAAATTGACAAATGGTTTGGTTTCTTAAAAAAGGATACTTGCAACTCATCTTCTTTGTAAGGGCAATTTTGTCATTTCACATCATATCTTTAACGTTGTTAGTCATGAACTAACGGAATGGATGTATTTATTAAGGTTTGTAAACCTCAGGGAAATACGCAGAATTATCTAAAATTAAAGGATAAAATTATACTTTCATTAAACCTTAGGGGTGATATATGTAAATTACCCAATTGAAGGACCATATTTTGGCATTTCCCCAACTACATATTATTATTAATCAGAGCCTATCCATTCCAGTCTAACTTTGACCAAAGGGCGGAGGCTTCTATGATATGGGTTTTATTTTTTTACTTTTCTTTTTCTTTAAGTTTGACACTTTTTTTTTTTTTGGGTAGAACTTTAAGTTATTATGACTTGGACTTCTGAGACTTCTAGATTATGAGAATATATATATAATTTTAAAAGATCTCCACAGTATGCGTTCAGACATAAGAATGCGTGAAATAACAGCCTCACCTTCTAAAATACAAAAATCTAATCCCATTAATATCTCTACATGCCCTCTCATTATCCTTGTCTTTGTGCAAATGCTACACAGTTTTGTAACCAAATTCTACCCATTTTTTTATAAGGAGAAAGAACAATGCAAAGCTACATACGCTAGTGCCTCCTTATGTCTATCTGTGTCATCTCTCCTATGAAATGACATTTTGTCCCAATTGTGGGAAGAGGCGCTAATGTATGCTATACAATCAAATAGGTAATTCAATCTTTTTTTCTTTTTATATAGAAAAATTCTTTATGGAGGAGTGTACCACCCATGTTCAGACACAGTAGGGGGGAATGACCGCCCCAACCCCTGTAGAAGGTGAAAATCCCGCCCCCCAAGATGCTTCAACGCATGTTCTCATTGGCCCCCATGCCACGCTCCCCACAGAATGGTCTCCCTTTTTTATATATAGATAAAGGTTGGGCAGGCCGCCAAACAGTCTAGCATGTGTCATCCTCTCTCCCTCCCCTTTTGAAAAAGACTCCTACGCCCTCCTATGTTTAACCCTGTAATTGATGTATGCGCTAACTTATCAAAAACTAACCATATACCCAACCACAAATTTTAACTAAAAACACATAGGGATGATAAGTTTTTTTTTTTTAACAAAAAAGGTATGGACTATAAGAAAGAAACATCTTGATGGATAATAATCACCCTATCCATGTATTCTTAATTAATCAAACTTTGACCAATGTGTGATTTCCATAATATAATTTTTCGGGAAAAAGAATGCTACCTAGGCGCATCATGTGTGTGGTGTGCTGCCCTTGTGGCATGTGCCAAGATACAATGGTACGCAAGATGATCGCTGCACCTCTAGGGTTTTATGTCTTTTTATGAAAGTACGACAATCATTTCGCACGCCCCTAGGTCTAGGCGCAGCCGTAGGGTGCTTTCTCCCCTAATTTGACAACAATGATAGAAACATAAGATAAAGATGGGTTTAGAAATTTTCTTTCTCAGCACCGTTTTTGATTTCAAAGTCCTAGTCGAACTTTACTTTGTATTTAGACGAGGTACAGCTTAAAGATTTTTGTTGAAATAGGCAGTGCTTAAAGTTAGGCTGTGTTTCATAAAAAATTAAAAAATAAAAAATAAAAAGGGTTCTTAACAAATGCCTCCCTGAAAATGTCCATTTGTCTAAATGCCTCTTACACCTTTTTTAATTGCAAACTCCCCTTACTTTCAAAACAGTATAGCACTTTGGTCCAATCCGTTAGTCTTGAAGGTTATAAATTAGTTTTAGGGGATTTAATGATCAAAATATCCTTATGATAAAAACCAACCAAAATTAAAGAATAAAGAAACCAAATTGCCCTTATCTTCCCCCAAATAGTTTAGGATTTAAAACTGGAAAATTTTTCCCCAAATCGTTTAGGGTCTGAACCCATATGGAAAGCAAGAGAACAGAGAATCAATTTCCATCCTGTATGGGCAGTTGTGGAAGGGGAAAATGAAGTGTAGAGGATGTCAGAGGAGCTGATGGCGTTTGAGACGTACATGAAGTTCTATCAGATTCCATATCTGGACAGGGGAGATGAGCAGTCTGTGGCAGCGAATGAGAACGCCGCTCAGGAAAACTTAGTTGGTGGCGCTCCGTTGGAGCTCTGGAACTTCGACAACGATGTTCTTCCTGCCCTCACCTCTTTTGATTTATAACAACCGTTTATATAATGGAAAATGCATGATTTTTTCATTAGATAGTCCTGTAAATAATTTTATCGAAAAGATGTGATTAGGATAGTTCTCTTTCTTCTTCATTATTTGAAAGTTTAATGGAAGGCTTTGAATTTTTGTCCATTTTGACTGTGATTCATGTCTCTGAAGCCTCGATTGCCCTTTTTATCTTCAATCGGTGGGATCATCATGCATTTATCAAAGAAATTTCTACTTTTTTTTAACTCTATTAGGAATGGTGAAAATCCTTGATTAAATCTCTCAATGAGAGTGAGTATAAACACATGTACAGCCCTAGCTATTGTGTTACAAATAAAATAGGAAAGGGATATCACATGTGGTGGAATATCCTAATAGGAGAAGATTACAAAGAGATTACACAGAATCAAGAGATTACAAAAGATATGGCACATAAAATATGAAACAAGTTTCCTAGTTTGAGAAGATCTCAATATTATCCAATACACCCCCTCAAGATGAAGGACCTGTGAAGCGGACCTTTAGCTTGTCCCTCAAGAACTGAAACCGAGTTGTTGATAGGGCCTTCGTTAGGGCATCTGCAATCTGATCGGTCGTGGAAATAAACTGCACCTGTAGTTGCCGATTAGCGACCCGTTCCTGCACAAAATGAAAATCAATCTCGATGTGTTTGGTGCATGCGTGGAACACGGGATTGGCTGAAAGATACGTAGCTCTAATATTGTCACACCATAAAATAGGAGAGCTACGGAGTGGGAAGCCCAATTCCCGAAACAAGGATTCCAACCAAATTAATTCAGCCGTTGCATCGGCGAGAGCTTTGTATTCTAACTCAGTTGATGACCGAGCAACGGTTTTTTGTTTTCGGGACTGCCATGAGATCAGGTTGGGATCGAGAAAAATCGCATACCCACCAATGGACCGGTTGTCCGAGTCATTGCCTGCCCAATCAGCATCAGAAAAGGCCTGTAGTGTAAGATTGGCAGACCGGTTAAGTACTAAACCATGTGTGCTGGTGTGTTTAAGATAACGCAAAATGCGTTTTACCATGGACCAGTGATGCTCAGTAGGGGAGTGCATGAACTGACACACCCTATTAACTGCAAAGGCCACGTCAGGGCGTGTGAGTGTACTATACTAGAGGGCGTCGACAATGGAGCGAGAGCGCTTTGGATCATTAAATTGAGCACCCCCTGGATCCGAGACGGATGAAGAAATCGCCACAGGTGTCATGATTGGTTTGCACTCAGTCATACCAGCACGTTGAAGCAGATCACGAATGTACCGTGATTGAGATAACAGAAGCCCCTTTGAGTGGGGAACCGCCTCAACGCCAAGAACAAAGTGAAGGGGACCAAGGTCCTTAATAGAAAATTCATTCGCCAGCTGTTGCAATAGGGCCGTGACCTGGGATGCAGTGTTACTAGTCACAATAATATCATCCACATAGATGAGCAAATAAATAATTACTGAACCTGACCGATAGAGGAACAATGACGGATCTGTCTTGGAGGCGACAAAGCCCAGACTAATCAAATACTGCGAAAGACGTTGGAACCACACCCGAGGGGCCTGCTTAAGCCCATACAAAGACCTATGAAGCTTGCACACATATTATGGGTGAGAAGGGTCCTCAAACCCTGGGGGTTGGGCCATATAAACTTCTTCTGATAGTAGTCCATGCAGGAAAGCATTTTGCACATCCAATTGACGGAGGGCCCAACCTTGTGACACAGCTAGAGCAAGAATAGACCGAATGGTTGTGAGCTTCACAACAGGGCTAAAAGTCTTAGAGTAGTCAATGCCCTCCTGTTGATGAAAGCCCTTGGCAACCAAACGGGCCTTATAGCGTTCAAGACTGCCATCTGCTTTGCGCTTGATCCTGTAAACCCACTTGCAGCCAACAAGATTAATATGAGGGGAGGGGGGAACAAGGGACCAAGTACCATTTTTGAGAAGAGCATTGAATTCCTCCGACATGGTAGTGCGCCATTCAGGGAATTTCTTAGCTTGGGAATAGCAAGTTGGTTCTTCAGTGGGAGGGGTGGTAACGGTCAGGGCTGCAGGTTGAGATCTAGTAATGGATCGATTCCAAAGGGCCATTGTGTGGGTACGGTGAGGGGGGAGATAAGGAGATGGTGGAGGAAGAGGGTTGATGGCAGGTAAATCGGTGTAAAAGTCACTAAGAGGCCGTGTAGGTCGAGGAGGAGATAGGGAAGGAGACCGTTCTTGTGGGGAGGCCAAAGGAGAAGGAGGGGGAGATGGGATCGGCAATGGTAAGAAAGGAGCTGGGTTGGGTTGCGGAGGAGGAACCCGTGTGGGCATGGATCCCCATGGGGATGAAGAATGCATCGAACTAGAGGGCAGAGATGGTTTGGAAGCTGACATAAATGGAAAGGTGCTCTCATCAAACCAAACGTGGCATGCTATATACAGTCGATCACACGAAATGTCCAGACACCAATAGCCCACATGAGAGGGACGATACCCAAGAAAAACGCAAGGAGTCAAAACGGAAGTCCATTTTATGGCAGTTGTATGGACGAAGATACGGAAAGCAAAGACAACCAAAAGCCCGTAAAAAAGAATAATCAGGGGACCTATGATGAAGGAGCTGATATGGGGTCACCCTGTTTGAAGTTTTGGAAGGCATGCGGTTTATTAGGAACACCACAGTGTCAAAGGTGAAATTCCAATAGTGTTGAGGAACAGAAGAATGGGCAAGAAGAGAGAGGCCTGTCTCAACTATGTGACGGTGGCGTCGGTCAACAAACCCCTGTTGTTCATGGGTGTGGGGACACGGAACCCAATGTGCAATATCCAGGCGTTGAAAATATTGAGGCAGGGAACGGTATTCCCCACCCCCATCGGTTTGAATTGCTTTTATTTTCCTTGAGAATTGCCTTTCGACAAGAGATTGAAAATTTTCGAAGACATGAAACGCATCAGATTTATTTAATAATGGATAAAACCAAATGAAATTAGTACTGTCATCAACGAAAATTACAAAATACTTATGACCCTGAAACGAAACTGTGGGAGCAGGTCCCCAGAGATCACTATGAATTAAATCCAACGAAAAAATGCTATGGGAATGAGTTTCAAGTAACGACAAACGACTCGACTTTCCCAATTGACAAGCAGGGCAAACAGATTTCAACCGTGTAGACTGACACGGTAGATTATTTTCTTTCAAAATAAAAAGAAGGAGGGACTCATGGGGATGGCCAAGCCGATGATGCCATCCATCTAGAGAAGTACGCTCAGCAACAAAGGCTTGAGGAGAAGAGGTATTGTGTGACGACAGTGTATATAACCCACCATTACTCGGTCCTGAGAGAAGCGTTGTCTTGGAGAAGCGATCCTTGACAAGAAAATAAGCAGGGTGAAATTCAAAAAATGCGTTATTATCACGGGTAAATTTCTGAACAGATAAAAGAGACTTAGAAATATCAGGAACATGTAAAATGTTATTTAAATCAAAAGATCGTGAAGAGGAGAAACAGGGTAGGGTGGTGTGACCAATATGTAAAATGGAAAGTCCCTTACCATTGCCGACATGGAGTTGATCCGACCCATTATAGTGATCATAGGATGACAGAGATTGAAGATCCGGCGTCACATGATGTGTAGCACCGGTATCCGGGTACCAGGTCAATGCAATGGATGGATGGTATGGGGTAGGGTAAGAAGGGGTGGGTAGGAGGGGCGGTGTGGTGTAATGGGCTGCCAGTGATGGGGAAGGCTGTGTGGGAAAGTATTGGGTGGTGGGCTGCGGATAAGGGGAAGGCATAGGGTTACGATAATAGCAAAATGGTGCAGTGTGATTTGTACGATGGCAATAGGTACAATACTAGTTCCCCCTAGGCTGAGAAGAGAACCGTCCCCCACGACCACGATATCCACGACCACCGCGTCCTCCACGGCCACCCCGACTTGGGCCATGGCCAGGAGACTCAGTTCTGTTAACAGTGTTGGCAGAAGGTGGCTAGACACAGGCACCTCCGTGAGGCGCAACTTTTGAAAAGCTTTAATACTTTCATGGCTCAATAGTAGTCCACTCAATTCAGAAAAAGAGGGTGGCTCTATCCGATTAAGAATGGAGGACACAACATCTTGTAGATCAGTGCACAGAGAACGCAGAACATATACATTGAAATCCGCAGGGGCAAGAGGTTTCCCTGCCGTAGCAAGCTCATCAGCGATCAGTTTGGCACGTTGAAGATAGGCAGTGACACTTTCCTCGGCCCCATGTTAGGAATGGTGAAAATACTTGATTAAATCTCTCAATGAGAGTGAGTATAAATACATGTACAACCCTAGCTATTGTGTTACAAGTAAAATAGGAAAGTGATATCACATGTGGTGGAGTATCCTAATAGGAGAAGATTACAAAGAGATTACACAGAATCAAGAGATTACAAAAGATATGGCACATAAAATATGAAATACGTTTCCTAGTTTGAGAAGATCTCAATATTATCCAATATCATCTAGTACTATACCGTAGATTAGATCACACTCAAGGTCCATTTCTGCTCAGAATTCTTTCATTCTCTCTCTCGACCGTGAAGAGTCGTGCTCGATCTTTGAAAGGGACAACATAGATGATGATCATAATAAGAAGAAAGGAAGCAGTTTTGCAGACCTCGGCGATGGATATGTTTCAGAGCTTTTACGATTAGTTTCTTCTCAGGGTAAAGAATCCTTAGTCATTTGGGTAGAAATACTTACTACAGTATGAGAACATCTGATATGTAATTCCAGAACTTGAAACCAAAAGGAATTTAAAGAAATTATTTTTAAAAAAAAATTTAGAAGTGGCAAAAACTTTACAATACCCAAAAGGAAGAAGAAGGCGAGCAGAAATTTGAAACTCGTTGTCCTCATCACGGATCAGTGATCGGGAATCGCGAATTAAAAACGTTGGGCGCACCTGGTATAGGAGGAACGAGGAAGTAGTATTGGGAATTTGGGATATAAGAAATACCAGATTCCTTTGCGGCGGGCTGACGGTTTTTGGATTAGTTTCTGGGTTGATCTCTTGCTCTCCAGATGGGTTGAAACCCTATACTATTTAGGAAAAAAAAATTCAGTTTCAAATCTTAAATTATTTGCAGAAGATGAGGACAATTTGGTCACTTTAATATTTAATTTTAGTTAATTTTTATTATAAGGGCATTTTAGTCATTAAATCCTCTAAAACTAACCTCTAACATCTCAGACTAACGGACTGGACCAAAGTGTTATATTGTTTTGAAAGTAAAAGAGTATTTGCAATTAAAAAAATTATAGGAGACATTTGGACAACTAGGCATTTCCAGAGGTCATTTGTTTAAAACCCAAAAAAAAAAACAGTTTGGTAATGCTTAAAGTTAGGAATTTATTTTGCTATAAAGTGATAATTATTCTACAAATTCTGCACCGGCACATGAAGGTATGACAATCGCAATGGGGCGGCTTATGGTGGCATTGGTGGGTACCTGTGCCGCCATAAACATATATATTATCTTCCAATCCAAAAGCCATTCATGTACAAGGAATTTTTAAACGTATGAAGACTTTTCAGACCAAATAGTCCATGAGGATGAGGTAATAGGGGGAAGGGGGTGTTGAAAGAAAAAAAAAAAAAAAAAAAATCTTTTTGACTTTTTGGTTAATGACATAATTAAGGTTAGGGAAAGAGGTTGTTACGCGCTAGTTGCTATGATGTCAAAGTGCAATTTTTCACTTGTACAAAGGTGAAAAATCAATTCGTTCAATACAAAAGGTGGGTTTTAATAAGAAAAGATAATGTGGGATTCATGAGTGGAAAGTGAGCGGGTGAATAAAAATCTGCACAATGGTGTCGTGGCCATCTTTTTACCTTAAGCTTATGAAATGTCTATGTCTAGTGTGTTTTGGAGTAGAATTATTTTTCTATCAGATAGAAAGTCAGATGACGAAGAAATTTTATGGGCAGATGGAACCCAAAAGCCCTTTCATCTCAAACCAGGGTTAAAAATATAGAATTGGGATTTGGATCGGCCCAAATCAGTGGAAATCGACTAACAAACTCCTAAACCCTAGCTTTCGTACAAGATTAGGCCACATCACCGATCTGATCTGATCCAATTTTCAAACCCTACCTCAAACGGAACAAGTGGTAAAATAAAGCGTTAAAAAATCAAGGATTACCAATAGATGCGTGGACCCTCGAGAGGTACATGGCCATACAAGAGAAGATATGACATTATATAAAAGGGTTTTAGGCTAATTTTTACATATGTCTAATCCAACCAACAATTACATACATATCCAAAGGTCAAAATTGTAAAATCAATCTTAGTACATGGCCATCTAGAAACATCTATCCCCTTAATCTCGTTCTATAAATACCAGTAGTCCGGTACCTTTCTCATAATCTCCAAACCCAAGTTCCCTATCAGAGTATCAGATCTCTCTTTCTTCTTATCCTTCCCGGCCATACTTCATATTTCATATCATCATCTTCTTAGTTTAGAAAAGAATGGGTATCACCACCTTTACAGAAGAGATCAGTGGCCCAATCTCTCTTGCTAGGATCTTCAAGGCTGGGGTCCTTGATGCACACAACTTACTTCCCAAACTCCTTCCTGACAAGATCAAGAGCATTGAAGTTCAAGGTGATGGAGGGCCTGGATCCATTGAACAGATAAACTTAGCTGAAGGTTTGCCTCAAGTATTTTCCATCTTAAATTTCTTCCACTCTTTAAGGAAAAAGCTGTGATCATGAGGTATAAAAGCATAAATAGTGAGGTTCACTTGAGGAGAGCATGTTGACCAGCCTTAGATTTGCATGCTTAAAAGAATTTCAATCTATGGGTCATATGTTTGCAATAATTTGTTGGGAAAGAGAACGCTATTTGATTGCGCAACGTAAGCCACCCTAGACCCCGAAAATGATCAAGGGTGCAATGATCATTTCATACATCCCTGTGTTAGGGAGCAGGGCGGCAATCGGTGGCATTCTTTCTCTCTAAACTGTTATATTGATTTGTTGATAGTTCTAAGATCTTATTTATTTGGCAAGAAAGGAATTAGAAAAGAAGAATTATTTGTTTGTTGAATAGTTGTAAGGCCATCTTTCTTTTCTAGCTAGCTTCTTTTTGTCAATGGAAAAGAATAGAAAAGATAAGTATTCTTCTTTGAGATGTGAAATCACTTTGGGAATGACGAAATTCGTTTTCTGTCATGTCTCACGAAGGTTCTTTTCAAAATTGTAAATGTTTCCAAGAAATTTAATTTCTTTTTCCCTACTTCTTGCCAAATTTGGTTTACTTACCTTTTTATTTTTCCTTTGTTTACTTTTTTTATTTTTGCCTTTATGGGCTTTGTTTCATAGTTCACATAGGAAAACCTTCTTATGTGGCCCAAGAAGATCATGATCAGAGATCTAACATATCAGTCAATCCATATGGGTATTGACGGGGATTAGACTCACTAGCTAAGATTTACTATTTAGCCAGGCTCTATTTATTTGTGTAAAATTGATGGAAGTAAAAGAAAAGAAAAGAAAAGGAATCTAAAATTTTGGTTGTAGAGCTTTTTCGCATGAGAGTAACAAAAAAAATTATAAAATTTAGCATTAGGGCCCAATATTTTAGAAAGAATGTAGAAATAAAAGTTTTTCTCTACTTCATATAGCAAAAATTTTTGGATCGGCTCATCTAAGCATATTTATGATTTATACATGTTCTCATTTTGTGCCATGTAAAAAGACAATGTGACAATTTCACCCGTTGGATACTTAAATAATTGTTTATTCTGAAAATGTATCAAATTCCCCGTACCTTTTTATTAGTCAAAGATTTTCAATGCTTTGTTTTGTCACTTTGCAAACTCTAATGAGGTTGAAACTTGAACAGTGAGTAGGATCCGTTCTTAAAATTTTACTATACCTAGTAGATTCGAAAATCCACTTTTACGTTCAAATAAACAGATTCTCTGCAACATTTCGTAGACAAAGTAAAATGAACATATTTTGATTCTTGTCTAACATGCAGGTAGCCCTTTCAAATGCATCAAGCACCGAATTGAAGAACTTGACAAGGAGAATTTCATGTGCAAGCATACTTTGATCGAAGGTGGTGTAATTGGGGACAAGATCATAAAGGTTGTTGAAACATTTAAGTTTGAGGCCTCTCCTAATGGTGGATCCATTTGCAAGATTACTAGTGAGTTCCATACTGTTGATGATTGTGAGGTTAAAGAAGAAGAAATCAAGATTAGCAAGGATATGGCCATACGGGTCTCCAAGGTTGTGGAAGCTTACCTCTTGGAGAACCCAAATGCCTATGCTTAAGACTCTTTCTATAACTACTCTCTATGGTTTCAATGGAGTGACTTTTTTTTTTTTTTTTATGAAAGTTCAATAGAGCCACTTTGGCTCAATAATAAAGAAGTCTTCTACTGTGGTTGTGCTTTTTTTTAGTTGGGCGAAGAGTTTGTAATGCTTCGAAAAAGGCAGATTTGCATGAAAATTTTTTATTGTTGTGATTTAATAAAAGAGGATTTTCTTAGAGAACTATTCCCCCCAAATTGTTAAAAATTCTAAGACAAAGTTTTCCTCCACTCATAAAAAACAATTCACCCACCATTCTAGGGTTTACAAATCCTTCTTAGGGTTTTGACATATTCCAAAATACCCTCCCGATATCCATTTCCACCCTTTGAATGGGATCCCATTCACCGTGGGTGGAGGGAACTCGGTCCAAAAATCTATTCATGTACAATGGAGTCTAATCCTTTTTATTCTTCAGTATTGCCATTCATAGTGCATTCAATGGGTTGCTCTTGGGGTTCACAGTGGGTTCGATGGTAAACTTGTCTTATGAAAATTTCAAGAGTTGTTTAGTATTCCTATAGAATGAGAGGGTTTATCTTCAAATAAGCTAAGCTTTCCATAAGGGTGTTCGTATATCCGGTTCTCAATAATCGGTCCGATTCCTACTCAGTTTCAGTTCTAAGGGATCAAGATCAGAACTGACCCATTTTTATAATTGGTTCCAAACCTAAGATCGAAAACCGTTTATTAATGGGTGAGATGGATCTGGTTCTTAATTGACTCCACACTACAAGTGTCCAAAATTTTTTAATTTTTACTTAATCACATAAATTGCCCAATATCTATTCCTAAGCATATACATACATAACCAAATTTCCATCCATAAGCAAGCAAATACAAATATGAACGAAAATGCTTAAAAGGAAATCTCTAATGCTAAACATACCAATGAATCCAAAAATCTAAAATCTCAATCACCAATACCAAATATATGATTATATGATTATATTCAAGTTTTGAACGGCTCTGACAATTTCGATTCCAGCCAATTCCAAACTGGTCTTTTGGTTATAAAACCGTTAGGAGCCCTATCCTAGAAAACAACCAATCCCATTTTCCAAACGATTCCAAAATTCAGATCTAGAAACGGGCCAATAACTTAATAAGTGGATCGGTTATGATTCCAGCAAATCAATTTTGGTCCAATTCTAGGTTTTGTTCCTAAATTGGCACACTTAAACTTAATCTAGTTAGCGTGGTATCTTGGTAAAGGCTAATCACAAAACATATTCCCACATCAAACCACATTCAAGTCATTGGTTTTATCCATTCTGGGGAAACACGACAGGGGACACTTGTCCAACGAATCTGGGTTAAAAAAACATAGACCACCTAGATAGGATATTGATCAACCACTTTCTGGAGGACAGAAAAAAAAAAAACTAAAAGTGAGTGATAAATGACCCAAGAGAAGTCTTTCTTCGACAATTTCTAGGTTATATATATATATATATGGGAGAGGGTTCTTTATGATCTATGATGCCAATTGGGTGGGAAATCTCCTACCCCACACCAATGGTTGCACGGAAACATTATCTGTTGAAATATAATATGATAGGAGAAACTATAAGACTAGAAATATAATATAACGAGCAGTAGGTGTAGGACTTATCTGTTTGAAAACCTTGAATAAGTGTGATAATATTGCCAAGTAACAAAGTCAAATTATAAAACCAAAGTGTTGATGAAGATGGTGCTGCTAAGAAGATGCGTGTCCAAAGTGTTGTAGAAATACATGAACAATACTAGTTGAGTCACATCAAAATAGATGTTCTCCTTAAGGTTTGAAATGCCCCCCCCCCAACCTATTTGAGTGCAAGAGGATTTCTTGGCGCTCTACCTTCAAGATAACTCAACCACTAATCAAATGTCTTTTGCACAAAGACATCGACTGATATGGAAGATCAAGTCTAGGCCCACTAATTGCTTAATTGAAAAATGTTTTTAATGCAAATGAAAAACCAAAATTAGTAGAGAAGTCCAAAAGAAAAAGGGTTTTTAACAAATGTCTTCCTGAAAATATCTATTTGTCCAAATGCCCCTTTACAATATTTTCAATTATAAATGCCCCCTTAATTTTAAAACATTGTAGCATTTTGGTCCATCCGTTAATTTGGAATGTTAAACGTTAGTTTCAAGGAATCCAATGACCAAAATGCCCCTCTGATTAAAACCCATCAAAATTAAAGACTAAAATGATCAAATTGCCCTCATCTTCCCCAAATGGTTTAGGGTTTGAAACTGAAAATTTTTCCCCCAATCGATTAGGATTATCTGGAAAGAAACTAGGCAATGCTTTGTAGGAAGAAGTTGTAGAATTTCCATTCAGCTATGAGTTTACAACTTGTGAAAGCTTATTCCCATGATTGACCCCAGAATTTGAAGCACAATCAACCGATGGAAGAGATGCATAGCTTAGATTCACAGACCGGCTATTTACTAGATCATTGCTTCTTGAACTGGCAGAAGAATTTGAAGAAGGGCCAGATGATCCACCTAATTCATGATTTTCAGCCGACTTAGATGGCTTCTAAGGGAGCGTACCAAGTGTCTGTTTGATCATAATTTAGTTAACAAACAACCAGCTCCTCTTGAGCCCAGAAACCTGCTAGGTGATTGGATTCCTAAAGCTGCTTCAAAGCAAGAAACACCCAATCAACAATACAGAAAATTCCTGTTATCAGTGAGAAAAATAATAACCGAGATTCATGAACCATCTCAAATCCACCTAAAATTCTCATCTCCACTTTTCTATCTGGATATTGGTGTTCTTTCTCTATTCTTCAGTTTTTCCAGATTCGGGGGCCGGCTTCCCCTTCTCATCTGGAAGGACTAATCAAGCCAACTGTTAAAGGGAAATTCCTGATACAAAACTCCATTCCAAATCCGAGATTAACCAGAAACCTGAAATCTCAATCAACCCACAAAAGCAGGAAAACCCTCGGTTTTTAACTTTCCCAAAGATGATCTTTCCCTTCCTTCTCTAATACCCAAGTGAGAGTGATTAAAGGAACAAACTTTGTCTTAAAATCAGAAGCACAGATGCAAAGGAAGACAACTCAAACCGATCAGGAAACACACCCCTTAAGCTTCTGTCTTCAATTCTCTTCCACTTAAAAACAAGGGCCAGGGGGAGCGTGCAAAAAGCGACAAACAAACAAATATTAGTCTCTTGTTTTTCAGATGGGTTCAAACCCTAAACGATTTGAGGAAAACATTTTCAGTTTCAAACCCTAAATTATTTGGGGGAAAATGAGAGTAATTTGATCATTTTGTTTTTTAATTTTAATGGATTAATTAGAGGGGCATTTTAGTCATTAGATTCTCTGAAACTAACTTTTAATGTCCCAAATTAAAAAAACTGAATCAAAATGCTATAATGTTTTGAAATTAAGGAGCATTTGCAATTAAAAAAATTGTAAGGAGACATTTGGACAAATGGGCATTTTTAGGGAGGCATTTGTTAAAAACCCAAAGAAAAATAAGGTGAGACTGTTTCCATAAAAAATGTCATTAAAATGGGCAAAACTATTAAGGAAAAACTTCCCCACAACGCCCGAATGTAGTTGGAAAACTATATTATCTAATTTGACTTTGCCTTTTCAGAAAACCTTGTGACTCTTTTTTTTTTTGGGTAGAAAAAAAACCTTAGTGACTCAACATGGTCAAACCTAGTCATATTGAGAGTCACATTTTTTATTTTATTTTTTAAATATAATAAAAATGTATAAATTAATAAAAATTACGCAAAGTATTAAAAAAATAAAAAATTAAGGAATCACATATCATTAAATTTTGAGCTTATACCAATGCAAACATATTCAATAATATAAGAACATTTGATTAAATGACTTATTTTACAAACCTTATAACGTAACTTGTTTCTTGCAAGTTAGAAAAGCTTACCAATTGCATATTCAAAATAATCAATTCATTCATAAACAATATTGCTTGCCCTTTGCAAGTTAAATGTTTTATTGTTTTGAAATTTACAATTTTACTTTTACATTTATTGATTTATTCACTCAATTGTTAGTTCAATTACACAAGTAACTAAAATGGTTTGATTGTATTGTAAAAGTTGATTAGACTTGCGGAGTTTATATTGACTCGAGGAAAAAGACCGAGTCTTCTTTGACTCAGACCATACATGACAAAGTCTTGTTATTTTTCACCTAGGCTGGTTCTAGATGACTCTTGATCAAGTTTTTCAAAATTTTGACTTGATTTGGGTGACTCGCCCGAGTCAAAATCTGGTTTTCAACTATGCTTCAGATTGTAATTTCAATCTCACATGAATTTTTTTTAATTATTTCCGTCCATCTATTTTAAACACTTACAAGTTGAAAAAGCTTACCAATGCCAGATTTATACTTATTCAAAAACAAATATATCATTAATAAACAAATTGCTTACCCTTTTTGCAAGTTAAACGTTTGAAAAATGACTATCCCGCCTCTATAAAATAAGAAATGATGCTTCTATTGATGCCCATGCACACCCTCCCATTGGTCCTCGTGCGCACAAAGGTCATGTGCCCCCATAGGAAACACTTCCCCTAAACGTTTTTATTGGTTTACAATTTACATTTACATTTATTGATTTATTTTATCAATTGTCAACTCACTTACACAAGTATCTGAAGTGGTTTGATTGTATTGTAAAAATTGATTGGACCTTTTGAGTTTATAGAGATTCGGGTAAAAAGCTCGATTTTTATTTGATTCAGACGATTCATGACCAAGTCTTATTATTATTATAATTAACAATCTGATTTTCCAACTATGCGCCAGACAACAATTTCCCTTTCACATGAAATATTTGATTATTTCCTCACTTGCTTTAAATATGTGGTCCTATGCTTTAGCCAAAAAACATAAGTTGTCCCATATGAATGATATTTTTCTTTTGAGAATAACCATTGTGTTGCATGCAGAATTGCAGATCCCTCATCACATTGGGGGAACCCTCTCCCTTTTAATCATTTTAATTCATTTTTAAACCACGGTTTGACATGGCTAAACCAACTGGTCCATTTTCGGCCCCGGCCGGTTTTGAAAACAATGCCTCCAGTGTCCCTCTTATCTACTATTTCCAGTTTTCCACCCTTTATTCTGAAACCCTGCGACGACCGAAGTACATCAAGAGAGGCCCACTTCTTCATTTTCTACTTCACTGCGGCCTCTCATTAGGGTTAGGGTTTCTGTCGATTTGCAGGGTTTGCAAAGAAATTCTGATTACATGATGGCATCTTCAACTGCAGCAAAGATTCATGTCCTCGGTGGTTCTGACTTCCCTTCTACGAAAAAGTCATGGAGTAGAAACGCAAGCTCACCGAGAACTGTCTTCTTTGGTCAGGGATTGAATAATGGAGGAACTACTCCCTTCGGATTTCCTAGCTCTGCATTCTTGAAGATTAAGAGAAATGTAAAGAGGGATTCTGCAGTTGGTCCTGTTCGGGTGGTGAACGAGAAGGTAGTCGGAATCGATCTCGGAACGACGAATTCTGCGGTTGCGGCAATGGAGGGAGGGAAGCCGACGATCGTGACGAATGCTGAAGGTCAACGAACGACGCCCTCTGTTGTTGCTTACACCAAGAATGGTGATCGTCTGGTTGGGCAGATTGCTAAGAGACAAGCTGTTGTGAATCCTGAGAATACTTTCTTCTCTGTGAAGAGATTTATTGGGAGGAAGATGTCTGAAGTAAATGAGGAATCCAAGCAGGTCTCTTATAGGGTGATTAGGGATGAGAATGGAAATGTCAAGCTTGAGTGCCCTGCCATTGGTAAACAGTTTGCTGCTGAGGAGATTTCTGCACAGGTATAAATGTCTCCCTTTATGGGTTTTGTTTATGTGTTTTTTGGTTGGGGAAATGTTGCAGTTCGTTATGGGTTGTGCCGTTGTGGTATTTCACTCTATATCGAAGTTTATTCGCTATATTTAAAGGAAATCGGTCATCGTTGTTCCTTTCTGGATTCAGTCTTTCCAGCTCTTATTAAATAAAGATACTTTGGTTATTTGGAATAGTTTCTTGGCTTTGTGTTATAATCTGGTTTTCTGAGTTTCAATATTGTACTGTTGTATGTAAAAGTATGCTTATTCTGATTCCTGTCTCTGGATGCGTTGGCATTAGGAATATAGTTTGCATTTATCTTGCTAATAAGCAAACGCTAATTCTGTTTGCTTTCAGGTGTTGAGAAAACTTGTGGATGATGCCTCAAAGTTTTTGAATGACAAAGTCACCAAAGCTGTGGTAACAGTGCCCGCATACTTCAACGATTCCCAAAGGACAGCAACAAAGGATGCTGGACGTATTGCTGGTTTAGAGGTTCTCCGTATTGTTAACGAACCTACTGCTGCTTCACTGGCATATGGTTTTGAGAAGAAGAGCAATGAAACCATTTTGGTATTTGACCTTGGAGGTGGTACATTTGATGTTTCAGGTAACATTGAGTCTGCTTTTTCGTTGTTTATCAAAGATTTGTAAGTGTTGTTAATTCTACGTCTTCTTTGTCAAGTGCTGTATTTTGTAAAGTTTTTATAGTAACAACCCTACGGTGCATTATAATTGCTTGATTGCATAAGCATTGGTTATTTTTCAAATGCTCCTCGAATTGATGCTTCAAAATCTCTCTCTTTAATTTGAAGGATGAATAACTGGGTTAGAATTATCTATTAATATCTTCATTTACTGAAAGTCTGAGAAAGTATGCTCTGGAGTCTGGTCTTTGACTTCCTCTGAAAGTGACTATTTGTGCTTGTTTTACTTTTACTTCCGGTTAATATATTCCTCATTTATCATCCAGAAATGTGAGGTATGGATCTTTTATGATGATAATTGATTAAAATTGTTTATTCTTACATATGGAGTTTTGCCGGACACTGGTCTAGTGATGGCTATTTGGCTGTTATCCACTGTCTCTTAGCAGTAGTTATGGTATAGCCATATAGTTTATGCTCCCTTTGGTATAATTTACAATTCTATTTATTTGGCATATTTCTCTTAGTAGAAGTGTTTGGTATGATTTCTGACCCTATTTCTATTTAATATAAATTAAAATAAACTGAAATGTATAACGAGGTCAGCAGGTGTTTATGTTATTGGTATGGAGCATTTATTCTTCTTTATGAGCACATGTTCAAATGGTTTAAAACCAAGAGCATTATTGACATTTCATGTTTTTATTAAAACAAAACCGCATCTTCCACCTTCCCCTCTCCCTTGATTCACGCCCTCCCTCCCAACTCAATTCCGTTGAGTTCCCTCTATTGTTCTCTAGTTCCCTTGGAATAGTATTCATCGTCTCTGTCTGCCCCTCCCTTGGGTAACGGCAGTACGATTCTCTTTCTTCTTCTCTCTGATTACTGTTCAACTGCAGTTCAAGTTTATGAGATTCGCTTTGTATCCCTCTTCTTTGGAGGCTTTGCATGCCTGACCCTCAAGTAGATGAATTCACAGGCTTAGCTGATGACAATAGGTACTGCTGCCAGAATCTTGTCTTTCCCAATGAGTTCCCTCTATTGTTCTGTAGTTCGCTCGGAACACTATTCATTATCTCTGTCCGCCCCTCCTTTGGTCCACGGCAGTGCGGTTCTCTCTCTCTTCTTCTTCTCTGGTTACTGTTAAACTGCGGTTCATGTTTATGAGAACCACTTTGTATCCCTCTTCTTTGAAGTCTTCGCATGCCTGGGCCCTCAAGTAGGTGAATTCGCAGGCTTAGCTGATGACAATAGGTACTGCGGCCGGAATCTTATCTTTCCCAATGACGTCCCACTGAGTGGGCCATTTGCTGAGTTGCTGCTGGTCGTAGTTGGGCCACACAGGCAACACACGATGGACTTGGCAGAGAGCGAGTGAGTGGCAGCCCAAGCTGGAGTTTCATTTAAATAGGTGGCATTATTCCTCTTCCGTCTTCTTAGAGTACACTAGCAAGGTCACACCTGTGGATTTCAACTAGCTTGATTTGGAGGATGATGGAAGACAAGTCAATGGCAAAAAAAACCAACATTGCTGAGAAGCTTTCACAATGATTCATGCAAAGACCCATCTGTATCTCTGTGTTCATGTGTAGGAATGAATGGTTGAGATAAACAGAGTACAGGTGACAACTGAAGCACAACAATCAAGCTTAAAAAAGAAGGGGATTTTGAGCTAAGAAAGTGATGAACTATAGGAATTTAGGGCTGAGAAGTAAAGATTAAATTATATCACAGGGCAAGTAAAGAACAGAGTTTGGCGAGGAAGAGAAGTTGAGGGTAAGTGGGAGCTTCCGTCACAGTCTAACTTTTATCTAGGGTTCAGAAGATCCCATTGCTTTCCAGGACAAATTTTCAAAGCTTCTTCAAAGCTCAATTTTTGGAAGGAAAATCACTGGAAATATTCATTGGACTCTAGAGGAATCTATCTCTCAACTCAGTGAGTTTAGAAATAAGAATGAGAAAAATTGGGTTGCTGAAAAAGCCTTGGCTCTTGGAGTAACCCAGTATTCAGGTTTCTTTTAGCCTAGATAGGGTTATTGAAGAGGTAAAAAAGGGGCATGGTGGAGCTCAGCCACTCTACATGAGTTCTCCACTGAGAAGTACAGTGATTATGTGCCATTTGATGAAAGTTTGATATGGTAATGGCCTGCCTGTGTTATGGTCATCTCCTTGAGCATCATTTCATGGTGTAGGTTCTTAATGTGGGAATGTAAAAGGTTATGTAATTTATTTGCACATGGGCATGCCAAATCTATTTTTCATTATATAATCTATTATGGGAATCAGTAACCAAATGATTATTATTTGTGGCCCATACGTTATTCTCATAAATGGTTTCTCATGTTGGGTCCTTTTTCTTCCAATAGGGTATGAATTATACACATAATGCAAATGAAGAAAGTGAAAACACTCCCTTCCATTTAGGCATTCATGTCCTTCATGGGGCATACATTGTTATTTCAACCTCATATTTAAATATGAGTGTTATTTACTTCAATATTAGAATTTGATAAATTATGTATGGCATTCCTCTATTTAGTATGTGGTCTGTTAGTATTCACTGCAGTGTTCTGCATGTATATTTTTGGCACCTCCCAGCTTGGTCTGTTTCTTATCTTGCATGATAGTGAAGCAGATTCATCCCCAAATAGGGCTTGTTTCATTAGAAATAAGTCTAGGGTTGGGTTACATACATGTTGGGCCTTTGATCCCATGAGTTTCTAATGTAATAGGCCACTTTTCTGGGCCTAAAATAGGGGTACATAGGTTGCATACGGGATTAGCCCAATACTTAGTTTTTATTGTGTGTTTTTAATTGAACCAGTTTAAATTGGTTGCATCCAATTGGTTCAATTGGTCTAATTTAAGTGAAGTGATCCTATTGGCTAAGAGGTTCTTATATCCTATTGGCTACTAGGGAATCTTCTTTATTTTAAGTAGTTTAAGTTGTTTTTAAGTCATTAGGACTCTATTTTGAGTCTATTTGAGTTTCCTAGTCAGTTTAAGTTGCCTAATAGGTTAGGGATAAGGTTAGGCCATTCCTTTTTAGTGTCTAAGTCTATTTTTGAGTCTTCTATATAAGTTTGTAAGGGAGGCCAGCATTGAATACGAATTTGATTAATAAAAATTAGCTTTATGCTTGCTGCCTTTGTTGCTGTCTTTGCTCCATCGTGAGTGTGCCTTGTGAGTAATATCAAGGTTGAAGGGATTGGTGGATCTCCAATCGACTCCTTGCATTGTGAAGATCGGGAGGGCTGCTACTTAGCTCCTTGCATTGTGAAGATCGGGAGACCCCATTGTTCATCTTCAAAGTTGTTGCCATTGAAGACCTGTAACAAGTAAGAAATTCTGCAACTATTCTTCTTCCTTCTAGAAGGTCACATACAAGGTGATTTTCGTGAGAATTCTGCCCAGCCAAATCTAACCATTAGAATCTGCTAAAAATTTGATCAAGTCTTCCTCAAACCCTAAGAGAGACTCTATTCAAATTTCAGCACCATCCACCCAGTTGATTGTCTGAAATTACAGTTTTACCCGTCTCTCCTACTTCTACTAGGAAACCTCCATAACTCCAAATCTGTCCATCAGTTTCAAACCAAACTTTCAGCATACATCCCTTACATCATTGTTGACACTCGATCCAAGTTTCAGCCCCAAACTCCCACTCTAACCCCTTCATCTCCTTGCTCCATTAAAACCCAAACCCAAAACCCTAAAATTCAATTCTGCCCAAAATTACAGAATTTCAAAACTCATCCAAATCCTAACCTTTTTATACCATATTGACCCCCTAGACCTGCCCATTAATACCCTATAAACCCCTTTCCCAATATCCAACCCAAACCCTAGGAATTGACCTAAATCCTAGTGCTGTCTATTCGAACCAGCAGCCCCTTTTGTTATTTGATCCTGTTGTTTGGCTCCTAGTAGGTCTCCTACCTATCTAGGACTACATTAGATAGTATTCACTACAGTGTTCTGCTTGTATATTTTTGGCACCTCCCAGCTTGGTCTGTTTCTTATCTTGCATGAATTCTTTTATATTGGTGAAGTAACCATGACCCTCATGCAAATTGGTGGGACTTTATAGCACAATTACATGTTTGGCACATGAGCATCATTCAGTGGGACTGAAACTCCCTAAATAGGAAGATTAGATTGGTTCGAAGTTGGGGAGAAGAGAATTGCCTCTGTCGAGGCATAACCATCAACATGTGAGGCAACATCGTAAACATATGTCCTTGTTTCACCTTGATGGTGTTCCGTGTACCATCGTAGAGAATGCCAGTCTTTTGCTGCCATGATCTCTCTAAAAGAATGCCACAATGAACTAGGAGCTGATTAGGCAAGACACCTGAGAGTGAAGTGGCCCAAACTGTAGATTAACTCATACAATTGCAGTACCCAAACTAAGTTTGTGGAAATGAAGTTGGCTTTTGCTCCTGCGTCGACAACTGTATGCACTGCCATAGGATTCTTATCATGAAGTAAAGTACTCTTTTGTCTGTAAAAGGAAGCTTTCTCTACTAGTCCATTGGAGAAGGGAGTAAGACTAACTGACTTGGCTTCAATCTCGTCATCAAGGCCATACTCGATATAATCATTTGGCTCGGGAAAATGAGGCTCATAAACCTCCACGTCATCCTTATTCATCCCGATCAATATCTCAACCATGTTCACAGAACAAGTCTTGTTGGGACACTTGTTGCCGAAGTGATCTTTCTCATCACAATTTCCTCTCACAGTTTTTTTGTCACTACGAGAATGTTGTTTGAGGTGGCATGGACATGTGCAATGGAGGCCTTTAGATGCCCCGGTATGGAGGATTGATTTGATTCAGATTGAAGGAACTAGAAGAGCCAAGGAAAGGCGTAAAATAACTCTTGGAGAAGTGAGAAAAGACATGCATGGTTTAGGTCTGGTTACAAGTATGACTTTGAATAGAGCTGATTGGAGGGAAAGGATCCATGTAGCTGACCCCATTTATTTGGGGCATGGCTGAGTTGAGTTGAGTTGTATTCTTTTCCTACCGTGGCCTTATTCTAGGTATGTCTTATTTTTATTTTGGATCTTAGTTATTGTTTTACCATATCTAGTTGACCGTTAAAGTTTCTGCAGGTTTTCCAAGCATAGGAACATAGTTCAAAATCTCGCTGAGATCTTGGCAAGATCTTGGAAAACTTGAGCTTCTCGAGACGAGTTATTATACAAACATAATTGTCATGGCGTCGCCATATGGACGCCATGGCGTCATATCGCTGGAGAAGTGGGCATATCGACCACCGATATGGATGATGTAAGAATATCGACCGATATGGCCTCCATGTCGTCGCCATGGCACCATCATGGACGCCATACCACGACATATGGCCATGTCGGGCGACATGGTTGTTTCAAGTTATAAAACTTAATTTTTTAACAAGAATTTTTTTAACCATTTTTATTTTAATGCTTTTTCCTTAACATAAAAAAAATTAAAAAAACATCAAACAGAAATCACTAATACACTATTGACTAATACACAATCACATATTCACATCAGCAAATTTTTTATTTTATTTAGATGGGTTGTTTATTAGCTTTATTCACTCAATATAAATTACGTTCTCGTAATTGTATTTTTTTTTTTTTGTTTTGTTACTTTTGTAGTCACTTTCATATGAATCATATCTCAACTCTCATGATTTTTCAACTTTATTATCAGTAAGACTATTGCTATCAATTATTTGATACCCATGATTTCATATACACTAATGGATATTACACTTTCATGAATTAAACCATAGTAGATTAGTAGTACACTTTCATGTTAATGTTTGATGTTATAGGGTATATATTATAACATACTAAATGACATTAAAAATAGAGAAAATAAAAAATAAAACATGGTCGATTTGATTGGGTGACATGTCGATATATCGACATGACACCCCTCCACCGACTTGGATAGCCGTGACGATGTGACAACTATGCATACAAAACAGAAAAAAAATGTAAAAACTCGAAAAACTCGATTGAGATTTCGAATCTTTCAAGAATCTCGGTGAAATCTCAAATATCTTGAGAATCTTGACCTCTTCAATACTCATAGAGTCATAGTATTGTATTGTTGGGACTTGGGAGTTAAGACGTGGAAGACTAGGGTAGTAAGGTGTCTATGACTTATGTATTATTCATTGTACTTAGGTTGGGTGTCTATGTAATATGCATTGTGAACACTTCATTGTATCTTGTGGTTTGTAGTAGAAACTTTAAGTCTTTAATTATTTCTTAAATAATTATTCAATATTATGTGCATAATTTACTTGTTTTACTTGCCAATTATGTCTCATATCATTCAAACAATGTGTAGAATAGGCAATATTACATTAAGGGTTCGCCCTTTACTGCCAACCAAGGGTGCAAATCCAAAACACCAAATTTGGTGTTTTTTTTTCTTTAATTTGAACCTTTAAATATGTTTATTAAGCCTAAAACAAGCTTACCTTAAGGTTTCGGAGCCAACTATAGCCATATGCCCACCGAAACATAAAAAAAAAATACACTGTCTTGCTGCTGAGATCTCAGAAAACTCGACCTGGTCGAGACCGAGTTTTAGAACTTTGCATAGGAATCACCCACTGGTTCTGTTAGTCTTGTTTTCTTTTCTGTTTTACTTGATCTCTAAACAGGCTACGATCTTAGGGTTAAGTTATATATTTTTTCTCCATCATTTTCTATCTACTCCCTACTGTCCTAACAATCGATTGTCAGTATTACATCTTGTTTTGCAGGTCTAATATCACTGTTGTGTTATGTTGCTAATTTCTGCCCGCATGGAATTAAATTAATATTTTGTCCATCCAGCGCTTGGCTTGATCTCTTCTTTTAACATTACCTTCTTCCCTGTTATTACTCTGTTTGACCTTAATTTGAGGATCATCAGACCTACAGATTTAGAGTTATGTCTATTTTGTTTAGTTAAAATATTCTGTTATTCTAAGTCTCTATTTTCTGCTATACTTTTTTTACTGCAGATCCAACCATTAGATCTGTTTGTTCTTTGGTGGGATTAGCTATCCTTGTAAGAGGGTTATTCTATCCAAATTTCAGCCCCATCTGACCGTTGAATCTTGATTTGTTTGACTTTCTCTATTCTGCCATATTGTGTACTTGGATTGGGCATTGTGTTTTATAAACCTTATCTTATCTACCTTATAACACATCACTCCCACTTCTAATAAGAAGAATAACCATGCTAAGGTCTACCATTGTCATAGGGTCCATTGGTAGTCATAGTCATTGCTAGTTTTAGATTGGGGCATAAAAATCTCTTTCATTTTAGTAGTGGAATGTTGCTTTTGAGGTGCCTTTTCTACTTGTCATATAATTGATATGCTACTTTGCCATTAATTAAAAAAAAAAAAAACAGATAATGAAGAGAACATTATCAATGAGAAGAATGGTACAAAGAGTACAACGCCCTAAACATACTTATTTAACGCCCACCATGAAGGAGCCTATGCATTCTGTTATAACCTCTCATCCTTGCATGTTTTTTAATTGCAGTTCTAGAGGTTGGAGATGGAGTGTTTGAGGTGCTGTCTACCTCAGGAGATACGCATTTGGGAGGTGATGACTTTGACAAGGTTGAGATAATTTTTAAAATTTTCTTGCCCGCAATTTCTGTTGCCTGTGGCTTTATTAATGTTGTTGTTGTTGTTATTGTTATTGTTTTCAATAAAATATAATGGTAGTTGATTTTAAACAGAGAGTTGTTGATTGGCTTGCTGCAAACTTCAAGAGAGATGAAGGCATAGATCTTCTGAAAGACAAGCAAGCTCTTCAGCGTCTTACTGAGACTGCTGAAAAAGCGAAGATGGAGTTGTCATCGTTGACGCAGGCAAATATAAGGTGGGTGTTGTGTTTGTGTTTTCTGCATGCACATTTATTCATGATTTGCTGCTGAGAGTTTTTCTATCTCCTTTCCTTTTACCATTTGCCAGCTTACCTTTCATTACTGCAACTGCGGATGGCCCCAAGCACATTGAAACCACACTCACAAGGGTCAAGTTTGAGGAATTGTGTTCAGATCTGCTTGATAGGTATGTCTTTTCCACTCATTTGTGTTATTGTTTATCAGCTTTAGGCATATGCTTTTCCACAATATCCACTTCCTTCATGTTAGTTTTCTGTTTCCTAGCTTGTTTTTGGTTTCTATGATCATTTTCTAAAACGGAAGTCCTTTCCTGTTGACAATAGCTAACAAGTATTTGGCATTGATGTTTAGGCTTAAAACCCCGGTGGAAACCGCTCTAAGGGATGCAAAGTTATCATTCAAGGATTTAGATGAGGTCATCCTTGTTGGGGGATCAACACGTATCCCAGCTGTTCAGGAGCTTGTAAAGAACATTACAGGAAAAGAACCCAATGTCACAGTCAATCCTGATGAAGTTGTTGCCCTTGGGGCTGCAGTCCAGGTCAGTGCTACTTTTCATTTTCTTTTCTAGCCCATATGTCATGAGTTATTGTGCTCTGAGGTGGGGCCCTGAATACATTGCAGTATCATCAATCATGAAAAATAGGAAGTCCCATATGACATTTTTTTTCTTTTTTTTTCATGACTGATTGTTGTATTGGAATCCAATCAAATTTTTTTTTATAAATTTTCAGGCTGGTGTATTGGCTGGTGATGTGAGTGACATTGTGCTCCTGGATGTGACTCCATTGTCTTTGGGTCTGGAAACTTTGGGCGGTGTAATGACAAAGATCATCCCAAGGAACACTACATTGCCCACCTCAAAATCGGAGGTGTTCTCTACAGCTGCAGATGGGCAGACCAGTGTGGAGATCAATGTTCTTCAGGGTGAGAGGGAGTTTGTGAGGGATAACAAGTCTCTCGGGAGTTTTCGTCTTGATGGCATCCCACCTGCCCCTCGTGGTGTACCCCAAATTGAAGTCAAATTCGACATTGATGCCAATGGTATCCTTTCTGTTGCGGCTGTTGACAAGGGTACAGGAAAGCAGCAGGACATAACCATTACTGGTGCTAGCACCTTGCCCAGTGACGAGGTATGTTCCAATAATGCCTTCTTGTTACGAGTATTGCATTCAAAATAGCCTATCTCTGAATGAAGGTCTTAGTTGGAGCAATCTTTACTTACATTTAGCAAGATTTGGTGTCCTAATCCAATAATGACCACAATGACTTTGACTAAAACTTCAATGTGTGATTGAGTTACGGTTATTTGAGATACACGTGTTCTACTTCAAGTCAATATGTTAGATTTTTTTTCCTGCATAGTTGCACTTTACTGTACATACCTTAAATAGTTTTCTGGCTTGGGGAGATGAAACGAGAAGAGCTCTTTCTGTAGGTTGTGAGTTCTATCCTTGGTAATTTATATTGTTTAGAAACAATGACAGTAGGTTTCTGTATTCTCACCATTAGAGTTGAGGCAGTATGTTTCTGTATTAACTCAAATTATGACTCAGTTCTATCATAATTTTTTGCAATCCAGCTGATTCTATCACATGATCAGTGCTAAAAATATAAAATATGACTGACTACATAATTCATCATTTCGAGGATGTACCTGAGCTACTGACATGCTATTTGGATGCTTCAATCTTTATGTAAGCAACATGGTATCAGTATGGGTGAATTTGTTATAAACACATGTTTCTTTTCTGCTTGTTGCATTGCTATAGGATAGCTAGTGACTAATCTTGCCTTGCTCCTGATGCTTTGGTGCTTAGTGAGGATCAGAACCCCAACAGTGCAGTGCAGTCAGATTATATGAACCATTTCACGAGGCAATTTCTTTTATCAGTTTTATGCCATTTCTTGCCTCGACTATGTACGAAATGTTTACAATCATTAAAACATTTAGTTTTTGTCCAAGCTGCATAGGGGATCTTCAAGCAGTTTCCTGGCCTTTGACCATGAGTAGCCTCTATGTGTTCTAAGTCAGAGCCATGGCTTTCATTCTACCAACCTTTATTTTATTTGCTTCTACTAGATTGGTAGTTTCTCGTGCTGTCCTCAAAAGTATTCAAATTGTTAATATCCTCCCAACATGTCTGGATGTAACATCAACTAATATGATCTGATAAGTGATAATTAATTTATTAATTGCCAACTTCACGGTGATTGTGATGTCACTTCCCTATCTATTCTTAGATAAAAATGTTATTTATATGGGGTTTTCGATTCACGGGATCCCATATGCCTCTAAAGCAGCGAGTCATTTTCAAGGTAGCAAACCCTGTTTATTACTGATGGTTAGAAGATAACAACAATGTGCAGGTTGAAAGGATGGTGAAGGAAGCTGAGAAGTTCACTAAGGAAGACAAGGAAAAGAGGGATGCCGTAGACACAAAAAACCAGGCAGATTCTGTGGTGTACCAGACAGAGAAGCAATTGAAGGAGTTGGGAGACAAGGTCCCTGCCCCTGTCAAGGAGAAGGTGGAAGCTAAACTTGGTGAGCTCAAGGATGCAGTCTCTGGGGGTTCTACACAAGCCATAAAGGATGCCATGGCTGCCCTCAATCAAGAGGTAATGCAGCTTGGTCAGTCTCTATACAACCAACCTGGGTCACCTGGTGCTGGCCCTGCACCAGGAGGCGAAGCAGGCCCTTCAGAATCAGAGAGCAAGGGACCTGATGCTGATGTCATTGATGCTGACTTCACTGACAGCAAATGATGGTAGTGGATGATTATTGGTGAGAACTCCTGGTTTCTAGCCCATTCAGTGTATATTTTCAAAAGTATCAATTTGGATTTTTTGGAGGGGAGGGGGGGGTTTCAAATCCTGTTTAATTTTTGGTTTTTGTTTTTTTGGATAAATAAGGGTACAGATTTAGAGAGAGTGGACTATAGGGAATCAGCCATAGCCCATAATAGGAAATTCAGCAGGTTCCAACCCCTTTAAAACTTCGATTGATGTAATACCTCAGGGAATTCCTTGGGAAATTCTTGTGGTCTGCATTCTGCACCATCTTCAAAAAAAGGAAAAAAAAAAATTGATGAAATCTTTAGAATGTTTTGCCGTAGGGTAGTTATCCATGTAATACTGGGACAAGACAAAACTGACACATTTATTTTTACATATATTTTAATCCAAATTGTTTGTTCCCACTCAAAATTGTGATAGTGCACAGTAATATCTAGAGTATTGGCATATGTATGGTAATACATTGGATCTATGCCAATGCAAAAACAGGTCTTTGATTGAATTAGACTCTGAAATTTAACACGTGGCTAATTTAGATCATGCACTCTCTATCCAATGGTTGGATTGAATATATCATCTATCTATATGGTAGTGTAGTTTCTTTGCAAAAGGCAATCAAAAGTTTACATAAAGGTGTTAAAAGATTGTACAAAAATAATGGCTGGTATTCCTAGACGCCCAGATGGGAAATATAGGAATACGATTTTAAATTGCAATGTGTTTTTCCCAATTTTTTCGGTCTAGAGATTGTTGTTGGTTGAGGAAAATATTTTAATTTACCCCAGGCAATGATGGATTCTACTAGTGCCTTTGGTAATCAAAGGACTTATGCCATTGGTAATTCAAGGACTTTTAAAATGTGAAAATGCAATGGAAGAATAGAGGAAGATTGCAAGGTAATGATATTGATTGAAAAAAATAAAAATAAATAAATAATATCAAACAAAAGAAAATGATAGATCAACATTCCACTCATGGCCTGTTGATGTTGATAACATGTTGCTAATGACTTGCGGATATTTCAAATATGATGCCTTCGTTTCACATCTACTGATGTTGATAACATGGTGCCATTGGCATGCTTATGTTGGTAGATCATATGGTTGCCATGGCTTGCTGATGCTATAACATGATGTCTTCATTTTCGGTTATTGATGTTAATATGATGTCAAGTATTCTGTTGATGCTAAGAACATGATGTCTCTTCCGAATGTTGATCCCCATTCAGTAAAAGATCAAAATCATATTTATAGACTAAACTTGCAAAGTGTTGTGTTATTGATCCCTTGGTGGTTGTGGTAGTTCCGGTAATTTCTACTTCCCATTTTGAATTTGAATTTGAACATCTTTAGGTGGTTAAATAACTGTCATAACGTCCTGCAGCACCTTCCCACTTTGTTGTTCAAATTCAAAATAAAACCCCTTTGATGGCACGTGCAATTCACGAATTTAAAGCATGTATACATAGTGTTTCGGTCAATGACCGAAATAGGGTGTAAACACAACTCCTTTGGAATTGCCGTTGTTAGCGGAAACCTCAAGACAAAAAGATTGCTTGGACAAGAGCAAGAAGCATCACCTTTCAAAATGAAACTGAGGTCTTTCCTGAGAATCCCAAATGATATCCTAATAGACAAATTTTGGACTTGCCACAACTACTATCACTACTGCTACTAAGTCTTATCCCAACTAAATTGGAAGGCTACATGGTTCCTTGCAAAGAAAAGTAAGAATAATAGAAGAAAAAAAAAGAGCACAACATTTTGTTGATACGAAGCACAATAACATCAACAACTCAACAAACCTACATAAATGGGGTCGGCTACATGGATCTTAGCCCTCCAAATGGGTCTATTTGAAATCAGACTAGGGACAAGTCTTAAATTATGCAAATCTTTTTTTATTATTTTTCCTAGGTCATTTTAGTCTCGTCCCTAGCTCTTTTAACTCTTTCAGAGATGGTGCCCGGATTTCAATATAAACGATAAAGAAACTGCCAAGAAGTTGATCTAGATTCATTTCTCAGATTTTCCATTTGAATATTGGCATTAGGAGTATCTTCTATCAATGGCAAAGGCTATGGGAAGATAGGTGCCCTGTATAGGAGAACCAGGCGCATCGGGTGGGCATTTTGCACAAGTTCTTGTTGAGTGGATATGACATTTCCAAGACTTGAAGAGGTTCAAGTTGTGCTTCATAAACTTGGATTTGAGGAGCTTCTTTGCTTCAAACAACATGTTATCTATGAAGTTGAGATGGGAAGATGCGGATATTGAAGAAACGAGGGTCACCTTGCTCATAACTGTAGAGAAAAGAAGTTGGTGGAGAATTATGACTGAGATCAACACCTTCATGGAGGAATTCCTAGGGCGACTTATGTTGATGGCAAAGTTGAGAAGGTTCCTTCCATGGCAATTTCTGGGAGTGGAAGGACTCGTGAAGACAACACATTTTTGGAAAGATCTAATGTTTAAAGTTTATAAGATATATATATTATATCAATATATATTTTGTAGTATAACTTAAAATAGGGTCGAGCCGAGTCAGGCTAGGTCAGGCCAGGCTTGGCTTAGCTCGAGGCCTCAACCCTAGCATGACTCGACCCTGACTCAGGGCCAGAAATTTCCAGCCCTAACCCGCCCTTAGGGCCAAATATCTTAGCCCAGACATTGTTCAGGCTCAAGGCGGGTTCGGACCGACAGGGCCAAACTTGCACCGCTAGTTGGAGCATGCTAACTGTTTTCGTGCTCGAAGAAGAGTGTTGTGGCTAGAGATGGCAACTTTGCCAATTGTTTCAGCGCCTTGCTTGATTGTTGCCAATTTTAACGCTACTCTGGTTTTTCATGAAAAAAGTGGCCCAGGATTTTAATCTGGATTCGACTGCAGAATTCGGTGCAATGGTGTATGCTTGTTCCTAGTTGTCGATGCCCTCTAGAGGAGGAAATTCACTTGGTCTAACAATAGGAGAAGAGGGAACATATTGGCAATGTTGGACAGAAGCTTTTATAATAAGGAGTGATTATCTTTCTTTGAGGATTGTTCCCAAAAAGTGTTGTAGAGAGTCTCATCAGATCATGCCCCTCTTGTGGCAACATCATAGGCATTGTCAAGACCGTAGCATTTCCCTTTTCGCTTTCACAAGTTTTGGAAGGACCATGGAAACTTTTTTTCCAGTTGTTAAAGAGGCTTGGGGGATGGAGTGTTTGGAATCATCGATTTTCTGCTTAGATAAAAAATTAAAGAGGCTAAAGCTATCAAGGAGAATGTTCTCTATGCCGCAGTGCAGCCTGCGCCTAGGCACATGAGCAGCCTACGCCTAGGCACATGATCATTGCACCCACCCCCATGTGCCTGTGCCCAGTTTTCTTTTCCTGATGTGGATGAGGCCTTTAAATCTGCTAAGCTGCATGTGGAAGATATTCAAGAGAATATTAGACATGTGGATCTGTTTACATCAAACCTGTGCGGATAGATTAATGGCCCAACTTGGGGACTTGGCCTGATTGATATAACATACAAGACTATCAAATCAATGAAAAAAAAGAAAGAAATTTCTAGATTATACTTTGGTGTCTAAATCTATATTTAGGAAAATTATGATTTGTTTCACAAAAGGAAACATAAGATTTTCCATTAGAGTCTCATTTATTGGGTCTACTAATCAGGAAACAAAAGCTAAATAAAATCCATAACAGGGAAAGAAATCTCCTTCAATGTTTCTGTGAGGCGTTCTCTCCATTTATGCCTAATAACCAAGAGGATTGGTTAGGATCACGGTACCCATTGTGAGCAAGGGTTCGAGCCGTGGGTCAGCTACAAGTATGCAATTTTATCATCTTTAAGTGAAACCAATCGCAATTTAGCTGAGTGAGGTTCTAACAAAAGATACCCCTATGAATCATTCAATGTACCAATCGCAATTCTATGCAGCTCTAAAAACTATATGGTTAAGCAACACTATAATGCCAATTTAGTTGAACAATAAATTGAGAATTGCTAAGTTGGTTATTTGCTTGATAATCAAATAAGGAAGAACCAATTTCCCCAATTTAACTGAACGATAAATTGAGCATTCTTAAGTTGGTCGAACAACAATCATATTAAACTTTTCTTTAAGCTTTAAAAGAATACATCAGTCACATAACACTCTGGACGCACCTCTCCATTTCATCCATCCCACTTTAATTCTCTGTGACATGATTCTTATAAGTTATAATTATTTTTTGGATAAATAAATAAATAAATTTAAAGAAACGCCAAAAAATATAGAGAAACCACCCAATAAGGGGAAAAGAAGGAAAATAAGATTGCCAAAAAAAAAAAAAAAAAACTCGAGGAGCAAGCCCCTAACCATTGGAGAAGAAATCACAAAAGGTAGTGGGAAGATTCCAGTTTCGAACAATTAACCTGTTACTCGTGTTGCCAGGCACAACAGACAAGGAAGAGCCAATTTTCCCAATGATCTCAAAGCTATGTTATTTCATATATATTGAAGAGTACTAGACTTATCACATGGTACATGAGGCACATAAAGCCAACTTCCCCACAACATCACAACAAGTCTTTCCTCTAAAGGAAGAAGTAACCCATCTCCATTCCTAATCAAATACAAGAATATTCTTAGGATTAGACCAATACTTTTTGATATAACTCCAGACGGAACGAGAAAAAGGGCAATCAAAGAAGAGGTGCTCTTCCGATTCCAAAACACTCCAACATAAAACACACAAACATAAAGTAAAACCCGGGTTCTAGCGGTTTATGCTCCAATCAATCAATTCTTTATGTCGTTGGGTTATGGAACCATTGGGAAACCTATCCCAGAACTATCTTGCCCCATTTAGTAATTGAACCCGACCAAAACCAAATCACAAAACCATGGATCGATTTCAGGTTTTAGTGGATAGATTCTAGGATGGTTACCTATTTTGGTCCCAAATTGACACCCTTATGTACAACTCACAACAATCCTTTTTTGTTGTTTAAATAGGGAAACTGAAGCCCAATTTGACAATGGTATCAATTATTTACCATGAATTTAATCCCAATTTGGTATGTGAACTATGAAGCCTTTAGTATGGCAAGAACCTGCAAAATCTAAGTTTTCTAAAAATTCACTTAGATATTATCATGGAACTAATCCAATTATATATACAAGGTCTCCTTCTCAGGTAGTGTGTTCAACAAATTTTTGAGAATCAATCCCCTCTGATTGAGAATTCATGGATTCAAGAAACACTTCAGTCTTCATGGGAGAGATCCTCAGCTTATCTCCTAAGAATGAGAAAGAGAAGATCATGGAGCAAAGTCAAGAATATTACTCAAAATGGGTTGAGCTTCCTGATCACATCACTGAGATGATATCTAATCGTCTTGGTTTCCCAGACATTCTCCGATTCGGTTCTGTCTGCAAGCCATGGAGATCGGTTTCAAATGAGACTAAGAAACGTCGTTGCAGTCTCTCTTCACAGTAGTCATATGTTCCAATGGTTTTGTTCGAATACAATTTGAAGAAAGGAACCTTTGGTTTCTTCGATCAGTTTTGAAGAGAGTAAGGTATATTGGATCAGCTTAGACATAGCCCCAGCTGCACAATGTGTTGGATGCTATGAGGGCTGGTTAGTTATGCTGTCACCCTACCTTCCCAATTGCTTTATATTGAATCCCTTCACAGGAACTCGAATCGATCTTCCATGCTTCAATAACCTAAGGGGTTAACATCTCAAAGGTGATCTTTTTCTCCAATCCTCTTGATATCACTTCAAAGAAGCCTAACTTTGATTGTACTGTTGTAGCTTTAAACTCTTCGAAGACCGAACTGAACATGTGTAGGCTCGGAGATGAGTCTTGTACTATCATGAAATTGGACGGTCATGGCCACATTCTTGGTAGCCTTATATTTCACAAGGGAGAGATTTATGTAATGTCAAGAAGTGGGGAGCTTTGGACTGTAAATTTGGCAGGTCCCAAGCCTAGCTAGTGCCCGTAAACGCGAAATTGTTTTCCCAGAAATTATTTCTAGTTCTCTTCATGAATATCAGGTAGAATGTTACCTGGTAGAGTCAGAAGAGAACTTGTTATTGATTTTAAGGTTCAAGGAAAAAAGGGTTAGAAAAACAGTCAAATTTAGGATTTACAAGCTAGTAGAAAGTGCTGCTGAATATATGATGGAAAGAGTACCCTTTCTTGCTGATGATCAAGTGTTGTTCGTAGGGAGATTTTGTTCCAAATCAGTCTCAACAAGTCAATGGAAAGGGCTGCAAGGGAACTCAATCTACTTCACTGATGACAAACTTGTGAAATACATGAAGGGTTTTGAATATCCTGAAAAAGTGTATTTTCAATGTTAAGACTGGAAACATTGGTCCTTATAATCTTTCATTTGATTTGTATCCGTTCGACATGCCCGCACATTTGGATCACCCCGTCAAATTGAAATAATATGAATTTTTTTCTGACCTTTGAATTGGTTATTTCTAGTCCTATATATGTATCACCTTGGATACTTCCCCTGTGCTTGAAATAGTGTTATTTTCCTTTATCTAATTGATGGTTGTAATGCAAAATGATGCCCATGAGTACCATTTTCATACATATATGCAACTCACAATCGATTGAGAGTCGCATTCAGTCCACAGCCTACTCACGTTCATTGAGGATGCGTGTTGAAGGCCTTCAAAAAAGGCGGCAAACTCCGTCAAAATGTTAGTGCCAATTCCTTCAAAAGAGGCAAAACTTATTCTAGGAAATCCATAACAAGCCTTAAACACCACCAACATCTTGATCGGCCAGGGTTGCCAAGAGAGCATCCATCGATATTCAACTTTAAATTTCACTAGGAGTGAATCACTAGGGTCAGTAAAAGAACCCAATATGTGGAATAGCAATTGTCACCATAATAAACGATATAGATGTAACAACCTAAACCCGAATAAAGGTAATACGTCTCGCCCTCATGGGCGGCAATCAAATGATTGGGCAAATTCCATCTAAAGTCTGCGGAAATTTTTTTTTTCTTTTGAAGACACGGCGGAATCCTAGGTGGACGAGTAGGGTCTTGACCATCCTTCTACAACGAGTAACAATGCTAGGGAGGCAACCACCCAAGGAAGTAAATATAGAGAAAATCTAAGGTACATGGTAGCATCTAATTCATAGCGATTAAAGTTTGTGGAATAATAGAAATATTACAAACCATAGTGTCCATGAGGATTTAAATACATCAATCCCTTCTCAAGGTAAGTCCATAAAAGCACAAAATCAAACATGCCACATACAACCCAAAATAAAGACACATGTTCAACCACAAAAAGAAATATGATATCTTGATCCCTAGAGATCTAAAATATAAGCACGAGCACATCCTCAAGAATTAAAATATATCAACCCCTCGAGCTTGGGGAGCCCCTGGTGAGCTCACTAGCTCAATGAATGCAAATATAGTTACCCCATGAAATTCATAACTAAAATCTCACATGATGAAATAGACAATAATGAATAAATCATTGCATGTAAATTTTCATTTTAAAATAAATACAACTCATATGGTCAAGTCTTTAAGTGACTTTCAAATGCGCAAAACAAGGATATTGAGGTACGCCCCAATCAACAGCTGCCAACCACATGCCTTCATCGCAAGAATAATACAACTCATATGCTCTTACCTATGCTTGCTTCCCACGATAATGAAACATAATGTTAGAAGAAGACGATATTGTTAACGTTCATGAGAGGGAGAGTTTGAGAGGGAGAACGATTAGAGACAGCTAGGGATTTCTATGCTGCGTGTAGAGAGCGAGAGTGATTAAAGAGAGATAGGGATTTTGAAAGGGAGAGCAGAAACAGATAGGGGTTTTGAAAGACAGAGCGAAAGGAGAGAGAGTGAGGGAGAGCGATAGGAGACAAAGGGTGTTTCATGCGGGAAGAACTGGTTAGGGTTCTGTGTGAGAGAGATGTGTAGAGCTGTAAGAGGGAGGGATTTTCACAGAAGAGACTGAGAGAGACAGAATAGTGGGAATGAAAAATAAAAACCATTCCCGCGTGCATAGAATCAATTGCCGCATAACCCTAAAAAAAATATAATAATATAAAGGACAAGAGATCTCTACTTGGTCGCATGGTCCCTACACCAACATCTGGGCCAATGATGGAGCACGCCTGGGTATCTACCCAAGGGGCAAGAGCATCGTTTCACGGTGCCCTATGAGAGGGTGTACGGGGCACCACCAAGCAGGGATCTTTTTCCCTAGTATAAATATTGGGGGGAAAAGAACTATGTCAGGGAGTGTGGCCTTCTATGAGTTTAAGGGTGTTAAACGGTCCGGTTCGATTTAAATCGTTGAATTAAACGGTCTCAATTTTAAAACCATAACTGAACCATTTATTAAACGATTTCAAAGTTTCAGTTTAAATAGTTCGGTTCGGTTTCAATAAACAGTTTTTGTTTGATTTTGGCACATTTATGAGTGTTAAATGGCTTTTTCGGTTAAACGGTCCGGTTTGGTTTAAACCGTTTAATTAAACGATCTTAATTTTGAAACCATAACCAAACCATTTATTAAACTATTTCACGATTTCAGTTTAAATGTTTTAGTTTGATTTCAGTAAACGGTTTCGGTTTGATTTAGAGACCCTTACATGAGTCTATTTCTCTACTCCCGAAGTGAAAAGATACCTCTACCCCCTTGTTTTGAGGAGGAGAGAGATAGACACATGGGAGTGCTAACATGTGAGAACATTTTTTGTTGTAAGGGAAATTGTTACAAATCAATGAATATAAGGTTATGAATGGGGAAATTGATTTGTAACAATGCTTCCATTGATCATAAATGAATGGAAGTAAATGAATAATTTGATAATAGTATGGTTCATTTTGTGATTTTAATAATACTTATCTTCTCATTGACTAGTTATTCATTGATTTTAATATTAGTTATCTTCCCTTTACAATTAATGATAAATAATTATATGATTTGTAACAATGATTTTGTTACAAACTCTATTTATCCATTGATTTCAATATTAGTTATCTTACCTTAACAATTTATTCCTCTTTGTTCGAATTATAATATGAACACATCAAATCCATTTTCCTTTTCATGTGAATTAAAGTGGATTTATCGAATATTTCCTCACTACAAGTTATGAATGTAAGATTTCATTATGGTTCAAACCCGAAAATAAATCAATCTAAACCGGTATTAATCCGATATTGAAAAATCGAAGTAAACAGAAATCGTACCGAACCAAAAACTGAGGCGTCGCTAATACACTTTTTTGTTGTAGTTTCACCATTATAGGGTCCTCTATTACTACGATTTTTAATACCGCAACCATAAATATTCCCTATAACTGCAGTTTTGTGTTCGTAGCTACAAGGTCCTCTGTTTCACTGCGGTTTTGAATACCACAGTAATAAGTATCTCATGTTACCGCCAGTTTTAACTACGGTTTTGTTTCCGCAGTTATAGGGTCCTCTGTTACTGCAGTTTTAAATATCACAACAATAAGTATCATATATTACTGCGACTTTTAACTGCAGATTTGTTTTCGCAGGTATATGGTCCTTTGTGGCTGCGGTATTTAAAACTGTAACAATAAGTATCACATATTACTACGATTTTTAACTTTGTTTTTGCAGTTACAAGGTCATCTGTTGCTGCAGTCTTAAATACCGTAGTAATAAGTATCTCATATTACTGCAATTTTTAACTGCAGTTTTGTTTTCGCAGTTACAGGATCCTCTATTGCTGTGGTTTTAAATACTGCAGTAATAAATATCTCATATTACTGCGATTTATAACTGTGGTTTTGTTTCTGTAGTTAGAGGGTCCTCTGTTACTGCAGTTTTGAATACCACAGTAATAAGTATTACATATTACTGCGTTTTTTAACTGCACTTTTGTTTCCACAGTTTTAAAGGCACTTGTTACTACGGTTTTTAAATACTACAGCAATAAGTGTCTCATATTACTGCACATGAAGAAATCGCAGTTACAGTGTATTTTGTAGCTACAAGTTTATTTTGTTGTAGTGACCCCCTGGAGCCAAAAAGGCAATGGTAGCATCGTACCTCCAGTTGACATCCACTGGGCATCCCGCTGGCAAGCGAGGAAATAATAAAAAGGACATCTCGCTCGTTGGTTAGACGGGGGAGAGCCTGAAAGCACTCGTTGGCCAGGCGAGGCAAGGCAAAAATCTTACCGGTGCCTAGAACATCGGGGGATACGGTGGCGAACCGTTCATCTTGATGGCTGTACCATGAGGAATAACCAAGTACTCTAACTAGTACCTAATTCCCTACTGGAAAGGGATGACAATCATAGGTTTAACAGTTATTTATTTACATTATACCATTCATCTCAAAACCATGAATATCGCAATATCCATAATAAAAAAATTTTCTTATAATTAAATGAAATTTAGGAGATGATCTACACAAATATGTTGTAAGGGCATTATAGTAATATCTCTTTATATGTTCTAATATAATCCTACTTTTGTTATGGCTCAGGCTGAGGGGTAATCTAGTAATTAGCCTATCTAACATAAACCCTAGTTTCTCTATAATTACTAGCTGGAGGTAGCAGCCTGGGTATTCTAAACTTGATAAAGCAACCAGTGCTTAAACCCATTACCTTCAACATATGTATACTCCCCATCATTATTTCAGACCATAAATCAATCGCTAAATATGATCAACATCATGAACAATCTCGGGCTGTTGTTCTGCCCAACCCAGAAAATACTGTCATGCACATATACCTCATTGTCTCTTCCTTCTCCTCCGATCGGAGATTGACACTTTCAAAACTTTAAAATGACATTATGTAACTATAAAATCTTATATCTAACATAGCACAAAACTAATATACCTCTTCCATTCTTCTTCTTTTATGCATTCCCATAATAGAATTTAAAAAAGAAAACTCTAATCCCAAACCCAGATTTTTCAGCAAGAAGAAAACAAGAAAAGAAAAATATAGCATGTTGTCCAAGAATGAAGAAAATGGGAAGAAAAACCCTTACTTCACTTGAAAAAACCCCTCTCCTAAAGCTTGAGCTTCTAAATCACAGCTCCAATTCACCACCTCAAGCTTCAAGATGAAGAACCAAGAGATTTCTTCTTCACATCATCTTCTATTGCAGTCCAAAATGTATCCTTAACTCTTCAGCTTCTTCTTCTTTCTTTCAATCAAAACCCCCAACTCAAACTCTCTCTCAAAACCCCAAGGGAAGGATACTCATAGCCCCTAAGGATTAACCCAAAAACCCAAGCACAAACTCACTCAAGGAAGACCTCTCCCATGTTGGACAAGTGTGTGTCCATCAAACCCGGTTCGGTCCGGTTCAACCCGGTTCACCTTTGTATTGAACATTTATACATTTTAGTTTAATATTGTCAGATGCGATATAAACTTTTTGAGCATTATGTGTCCGTAAGTTATACTTAAAATGGTAGTCACGACTAGGGTTTGGGCTGGGCACCCTTATCATATGGTCGTCGCATTGGGTATGCCTAGGCATGTGATGTCAGGGTACGAATGCGAGTGCTCACATGTTTGATGTGTGCATTGGCGAAGAATCTACTTTGTCGATTCCCTCATGTATTACTGCCAGATGTTGGAAGGGATAGACATGTGTCACCGACACCACATACTGAGGGAACCACATCCTTTGCAAAGTGTGATCGCATTCTTTGGTTCATCAATGACCGAGACTCAAGCGAGTCAAAGCCGGTGTTCTGGGAATGCGTGAACACTTTGTGAGTGAAGGAGTTATCCAACACGGTCACCACTGCCCGATTGGGGAACACCAAGATAGAGACTGTCTGTGCATGGTCGGATCAGAATCTAGATCCAGTACCGTTTTGGAAATGGTTTTGCAAAATTTATTTTACATAAAATGATACATTATTTATAGTTATTTCAAATAAAGTGTTTTATCGAGTTTTGCGGGACCCGATCGGATGCACAGACGCTCTTATATGGACATGTACTATGGATTGGGGTTTGGCAATACATGTGTACATGCCCTAGATTCCATAATGATGGTGTTGATTAGTGGGGGGGGTTGTATATGATAAATTGTTATCATATAGGGAGTTATTTGGAATTTGCTAATTTAATTGGCTCTTTATTTAATTAATGGATTTGGTGCTAATTATAATTATCCATTAATAATTAAATAAAGAATCTAATTAATACTTTCCCTATTAGATTCTGCTTCTTCACCTGTGTAGCATTTTGAGTTTAAACAGAACTGCCAGACTGAAAGAGAGAGAGTCAGACTCTCACTAGGGCTCTATTAAATCTATCTAGGATTTAATTAAATCCTATTATTATAAATAGGGGACCAAAAAATGCAAAAGAGGGAGCTCTCCACGTTTTTGGAGCAGACACTCTCTCTCCTGCATTTTTGGTTTCTCTCTCTCCCTCTTGTGATCTCTCTTCTTCTTCTTGCTTCTCTCACATGTGCTTGAGAGTTAGGGTTTGTGAAACCCTAGATCTGTGCTGAGGAGTTTGAGGGCATCTAGGATTGGCGTGTAGAACCTTGGTAGCACCATTGGAGGTTCAGATCTGTTTGCTTAGAGCACTCATTGGAGGAAGAACCACTGTCTATTGGAGGAGCAACACTTGAGGCTCACCAGGTTAGCAGTTCTTTATTAATTCCTTCTGTTCATTGGTTATTAATATTCATGGGATGCGAAAGAAACTCGAATCGATTTATTTCCGCTGCGTATTCGAGTATGGGATGATCCCTCTTGCCATGTGATGACTAGAGATGTATTTTCTCTGTCCCTAACGTGTTCTATAATTGCGTGGGACACATGAGGGAAGGAGAAACCCTATTAGGGATGCACCAGGGTTCCCATGGGAGACCATGGGAAACCCTAAAATTAAAATGGGGCACCCATGGGACACCATGGGATAACCCAGGGCGTGCAATACCCTAATTTTTAGTTAATTGATTTCTCAAGGGAACTATGTTTTTATCCCTGGACCGTTGTTTGACCAACATCCCACTCCCACGATTTTTCTCTCCACTCCACTCTCTCAATTTTTTTCAATAATGAAAATGACAAGGGAAGACAAGACATTTGGATAAGTGGATCTTTGAACACTATTCAAATAGTTCTTTTAGGGAAAAGGCCAAAAAGTCCCCTTTGACCAAGTCTCACCTCCAATTTCAACCAATATGGACCTATGACAATGAGAATAACGGGTACCCTTGTCTCCTCGAGATGACCATTTACCTATGGTTTGACTCCAAAATTACCATGCAACCACTTGACCAAGGTAAAATTACCCTTTCACCCTTGCCTTGACCAACATATAACCTTGTTGGCCTTTGATTAGGGATGTAAATAGATCGGATTCGACTCGGATACGGATCGGATGTGATCAGATTCGGATATTCCCTAGCCGAATACGATACCTCTAAACAGATTCAGATGGATTCGGATACAGATCGAATTTGGATTTTCGATCATCCGTTTACATTTCTGTCGTATATAACCCAGACCTTCCTCATACAATCCACTCTCAATCCATATCTCTTACATCATTCTCTTTTCCTCATATTCTAGAACCTGTTGAATCTTCAAAAACCCTCCAGATCATTATTTACTTAATTTTTTATTATTAAGTATTCAGATTTTTTTTTTGGATTTTCATCGGAGTATTCGGATATTTTTTTCGGATATCTTTAAACAAATACAGATGTCCATAAATGGATACGGATGCAGATCGGATTTGAATTTTAGATATCCATTTGCATCCTTACCTTTGATCCATGTGAGGTTACATAAATACCCTTGACAAGACTTCTTTGCCTCCAATTTGGGCCAATAGTCATCCATGCAAGAATAGTGTTAGGGTTCCCTTTAATCTCACAATTATGGTCATACCCTCTTGACCCCCTTATATTTACAAAAATACCAACCCATGGTCTTCTCTTGAACCCAACAACCCAATTGAACCCTTTGGTTCAAGATAAAATAGATGGGTTCAACCCATTCAATAAAATTAAAATGGTGATGAAATTAAACATAGGAGTGACATACACATGCATTAAATAATTAAACCATACGAATATAAAAATATTAATAAGTTCTAATAAATAAAATAACACAAGATTAGGGAGTGTAATTTAAATAATTAGGAAAAATACCTTAGAGTGAGAACATTCAACTCGGGGTTCCATCGATGATCAAGGTGTTAGAGACTTGACATCGTAACATATGTGTCGTAAGGTTATCAAAAATTCGGGTTGTTACAATAGAATGATAGATGTAATATGTCTACCCAAGTTTAGTTGTGATTTGAAACCCAAACATGGTACATCCAATTAATGCCATACTGAAAGCTAGGTTTTGTAGAATGGTTTTAACATATTTTGGGACTAGTTATTATGACAGAAAGCTTGGAAGTAGAATATAATAAGTTTTTCCTATGAGGCGGTGATGTATCTTGGAACAGCAAGAAGTAGACTTGCATCGCCCTATCCATGATGGACTCCAAGTACGTCATGTGCTCGGCAACCGTTCAGGAGGCCATTTGGCTGAGGAGGTTCCTATAACGCCTCAGCATTACCACTCATTTAGGAGATGCGGTGCTAGTACACTATGACAGTACGGCAGCCTTGGCATTCGCTAAGGACCCCAAGTTTCATGGGAAAGCCAAATACATAAACATTAGATATCACTACATACAAGACATGGTTGCGCAAGGGAGGTTGCCCTAAAACATATCTCCACGAATAGCATGCTGGTTGATCTTTTGACAAAGCCTATTGCTTGAGACATCTTCCTTAATCATGTTAGGAATATAGGCCTTCGACATGGATGATTTGTGTTTATTTTTGAGTTTGGATGCTTAGAGATAGCGAGCGAGATGAATAAATAGTTTTTAAGATAAGTGGTGCATTAGTTAGAGCTAAGATAAGACTTTTAGATAGTCGAACATAGATATTCCACATCTTAGTGTACCCTACTTATAGCTGAGTGTGAGACTTCAGGTGATGTAGAGGCGACTGGATTGAAAGACTCAGGTCAGGCGCTTGATAGTGCAACTAGACCCAGACTCGTATGGTATTCTTTTATATTCTATGAGTGACATGCCCACCTTAGTGAGAAAAACACCATAGCATACATTTCATATTATATGTGCTTTGTTACGACCATTTGTGAGAGTGACTGGATGGAAACTTGCTTCGTCACTGCGTGAACCACATAGATTAAACTGAGTTGATCCTACGAATACCCTCTACCTGAGACCATGTCATGAAGAGGATATGGATGATGCGATCCAGTGAGACACGATTGGGAAAGCTGTTGGGAATAGTCGGATTGACATGTGGGGCTTAGAGAAAACTATTCGGAATTACACCCTTGTTTTGTGGCTCATTGCTCAAGCGACTTGTCATGTTTGTGTTTTGATGTAGTCATAAGCACATTAAATGTTTTGGGGTCAGCACTGCTCATCATGAGGATCGACTGGATCTGGTGTAGTTGGATTGTTTAGGGTACCCCAGATAGTTTGTGAGTGATATGCTATGTTGGTTAGATGGAATCTTGATATAGCACTCCTACCTTTGTTCTATCTTGTTAGGTTGCACGCTCCATTTCCTGTATGAGGGGATACACTTAGGAGAGAGACTTAGATGACCGATTGAGTATATCCACCTTGTGTGGGTGAGTGAGAGATGTAACAAACTCGGGTTTGGACCTGAGGCCCATACCTGCGCCCACTTGGGGTAGTGTACGCCAAGGGGGCCCACTAGGATTAGGGTGTGAGGGGGGGGGAGTGACCTTGTGGTCCCCAACTAATATAAAAAGGAAGGAAGAGGGGTTGTGATCATAATTTGATCGCAACAGCCTCTTTCTCCCTACTGTCTCTTGATTTCTCTCCCTCAATCCCTCCATCTCTCTTTCGGTTCTCACTCTCTCTCTCCGATTGAGTGTGAGTGTATTCCTATGCAGGCTTCCATCATTGCCTCTGGTCTTAGAGTGTGGAAACTCCATTGAAAAACCTATCGTGATTCCTATGATGGAGTACTGAATGTGGATCGTCGCGAGGCTTGTGATGTTAGAGTTCATACAGATCAACGCGTAGGGCAACCAGATCCTTTCCGTTGCGTGGAAAACATCAACGAGGTAAATCCCTAACCTGTTTTGTTTTCGTTTAACACATACAATATTATCAAATCAATAAAGAATGGAAAGAAAATCTTAGATTTCACTTTGGTATCTAAACCTATATTTAGGAAAATTATGATTTGTTTCACACAAGAGACATAAGATTTTCCATTGGAGTCTCATTTATTGGGTGTAATAGTTAGGAAGCAACAACTAAATAAAATCCAAAAATTAATTATTCATAACAGGGAAAGAAATCTCCTTCAATGTTTCAGTGAGGCGTTCTCTCCATTTGTGCCTAATAACCAAGGATTGATCCACAGTGTCTATTTTGAGGTAGGGTCGCAACCATGGGCCAGCTACACAAGCACGCAGTTCTACCATCTTCAATGTTTAGATTGGTATATGTTTAAGGCATATTAGATTTTCTAAGATATTATGCTATCCATGGCAAGTTATTATGATATTGAATGTACCTATTTGTAGCAAGGATGAATCTAGAGAAATCATTTTCCTCCTTAAATTCTGCTTATGCTTTTTTGACATTTCTTAAATAAATCTTAGGAGAGGGTTCCCTCGGACACTTGAGTACTAATTTGGGCGAATGGAGGGACATGGTTATGAATTGTAAAATAGGGGGTTTAAGGAGAGAGAATCAACCCCACCCCTTTGTCCCTTGATGTTCAAAAGAATCTGTATACGGACGGCGTGTGGATCTTTTGCCCATATATGTTTTTCTCTACTCTCCTCGTTTTTTAGGGTAATTCTAATTTTATATGTTCAACAAGGTGGAAACATGTGAACCATTGGTCCAATGGGGTCTAACAAGGACTGGAGACTTAAATATCTCAATGTCTGGTCTACTTGTTGAAACTATGTCATTAGCTTAATTAGTTCTTGATCTTTAGTTTTAATAATGCATTTTTGGGGGGTAACTGAAGCAAAACCATGGATCAGTTTCAGGTTTAAGTGGATAAGTTCTTGGATGGTTACCTGTTTTGGTCCCAAATTGACACGTTATGTACAACTCAGAACAGTCCTTTTTTGTTGTTTAAATAAGGAAACTAGAGCTCAAATGACAATGGTATCAATTACTTACCATGGATTTAATCCCAAATTGGTATATGAACTATGAAGACTTTAGTTTGGCAAGAATCTGCAAAATCTAAGTTTTCTAAAAATTCACTTAGAGATTATCATGGAACTAATCCAATTATATATACAAGGTCTCCTTCTCAGGTACTGTGTTCAACAAATTTTTGAGAATCAATCCCCTCTGATTGAGAATTCATGGATTCAAGAAACACTTCAGTCTTCATGGGAGAGATCCTCAGCTCATCCCCTCAGAATGAGAAAGAGAAGATCATGGAGCAAAGTCAAGAATATTGCTCAAAATGGGTTGAGCTTCCTGATCACATCACTGAGATGATATCTAATCGTCTTGGTTTCCCAGACATTCTCCGATTCGGTTCTGTCTGCAAGCCATGGAGATCGGTTTCAAATGAGACAAGGAGACATCGTTGCAGTCTCTCTTCGCAGCAGTCATATGTTCCAATGGTTTTGTTCGAATACAATTTGAAGAAAGGAACCTTTGGTTTCTTCAGTTTTGAAGAGGGTAAGGTATATTGGATCAGCTTAGACATAGCCCCAGCTTCACAATGCCTTGGATGCTATGAGGGCTGGTTAGTTATGTTGTCACCCTACCTTCCCAATTGCTTTGTATTGAATCCTTTCACAGGAACCCGAATCGATCTTCCATGCTTCAATAACCTAGGGGTTGACATCTCAAAGGTGATCTTTCTCTCCAATCCTCTTGATATCACTTCTAAGAAGCCTAACTTTGATTGTACTGTTGTAGCTTTAAACTCTTTGAAGACCGAACTGAACATGTGTAGGCTCGGAGATGAGTCTTGTACTATCATGAAATTGGATGGTCATGGCCAGATTCTTGGTAGCCTTATATTTTACAAGGGAGAGATTTATGTAATGTCAAGAAGTGGGGAGCTTTGGACTGTAAATTTGGCAGGTCCCAAGCCTAGTGCCCATAAACGCGAAATTGTTTTCCCAGAAATTATTTCTAGTTCTCTTCATGAATATCAGGTAGAATGTTACCTGGTAGAGTCAGAAGAGAACTTGTTATTGATTTTAAGGTTCAAGAAAAAAAGGGTTAGAAAAACAGTCAAATTTATGATTTACAGGCTAGTAGAAAGTGCTGCTGAATATATGTTGGAAAGAGTACCCTTTCTTGCTGATGATCAAGTGTTGTTCGTAGGGAGATTTTGTTCCAAATCTGTCTCAACAAGTCAATGGAAAGGACTGCAAGGGAACTCAATCTACTTCACTGATGACAAAGTTCTGAAATACAAGAAGGGTTTAGAATATCCTGAAAAGGGTATTTTCAATGTTAAGACTGGAAACATTGGTCCTTATAATCTTTCATTTGATTTGTATCCATTCGACATGCCGCACATTTGGATCACCCCTTCAATTTGAAATATATGTATTTTTTTTTTTTTTTGACCTTTTAATAGTTTACTTTTAGTCCTATGTATGTTCGTGTATCTCCTTGGAGACTTCCATTGTGCTTGAAATAGTGTTGTTTTCTTTTTTCTAATTGATGGTTGTAATGCAAAATGAAGCCCATGAGTACCATTTTTATACATATGTATATAGGGAAATATTTCGTTGATCTTCTATTGGAGTTCTATTTAAAAAGGTGGAAATGAATTGTTAAAAAAAAATTATTCTTCTACTAAACCAACAAATCTCCTTGCAACATGTAGAGAGGTTATGAGTTCAACTCTCCTTGGCAAAGACTAACACCTCACAGTTATGGTGTCATGATCGAGTTCATCTCTGTCAAAGTGAATATGATCGGCTTAATTTTCCTTGTTCTCAAAGAGAGAGTATATACAAATTACAATGGTGAGAATCCTAGTCGTTCTAAACTAGGAAAGACAATATTGGGATTACATGAATTATAGAGCTAGTTTGCATTCTAGGAGGACTCAATATTAGAGTTGGTATATTGATCCGGATCCATATCACATGTGGAGATATGGAGAGTCCAAGAAAGGAAAGACGTCTAGCGTTCTCTCAATAATCTCTCATTGGAGCCTAACAATTATAAAAAAAGAAAAAAAATTCCTTGCATGAGAAGCGAAGTAACAAAACTTGTTTGACTGATGAATTTAATTTAAACTTCTAATTAACAATTTTTTTTTTTTTTTTTTTTTGGGTAAGAATCAGCAAGTGAGTATTATTGATATATCAGTAAATAATACAGGGAATAAATGAGAAACACCATTGAGTAACATCTCCACCTTTGGCATGGCCATCAGCAGAGAAGTAACTCAATCAAACAAGAAAAAAGCCTTAAACGAATCTGTATCGAGGTCTCAGTTAGGAATCACAACTGATATCCTGAAGTGTAAACAGAGGAGCACTATCCCATATTGAAGACACTCTTGTTGTTGTCGCATGTTTTGCGAGCTTATCTACCACTGAGTTTATTTCACGGAAACAGTGGGAAATGTTCCATGAAATACTGTCCAAGGAGAGCTTGTATGAAAACCATTTTTGCTGGAAAAACCATGGATTTTTTATTTTTTATTTTTAATGCAACTCACACCTAATTGAGAGTCGCATTCAATCCACAGCCTCCTCACGTTTTTTTTTTTTTTTTTTTTAGATAGGTAGGGAGGGATGTAGGATGTGAACCAGGAGGCTTGAGTTCAAGCCTCTTGGTAGCAATGGGCTTTTACGCACCACTAGCTACCAAGTGCGCTAGGCACTTGACCACGCCTCCTCACGTTCATTGAGGTTGCATGTTGAAGGCCTTCAAAAAAGGCAGCAAACTCCACCAAAAATTTAGCGCCAATCCCTTCAAAAGAGGCAAAACATACTCTAGAAAATCCATAACAATCCCTAAATACCACCAACACCTGATCGACCAGGGTTGCCAAGAGAGCATCCATCGATATTCAATTTTAAATTTCATCTGGAGTGAATCAATAGGGTCACTAAAAGAACCCAATATGAGGAAGCAATTGTCATCATAACGAACAACATAGATGTAATATGTTTACCCAAGGTTAGTTGTGATATGAAACCCAAACATGGTACATCCAATTAATGCCATACTGAAAGCTAGGGTTTGTAGAATGGTGTTAACATATTTTGGGACTAATTATTATGACAGAAAGCTTGGAAGTAGAATATAATAAGCATCATGCATAGCAAACTTTTAACGGTGATACTTAAACTGCCAATAAAGAAACTATATCCCAATGGTTCAAATTAACCACCACCATTAACTACTGTTTAATCTTATTAATGGTTTTTGACAATCATTATTAGATTGGTCATATCAGCCAATATGTATCTGTATCGGTTGATACCGATACTTCTCTAGCGGCAGTATTGTTGTCATTGTTGTCCGCCTCTAAAGGCAAACTAGTTAGTTCAATAAACAAAAAAAAAAAAAAAGTCATCTATGCAATTAGTTGTGGCTAAAATATCAGCTCTTAAGTAAGTATGGACCTTTAGCAGCGGTATTTAGTTCAATAAAAGAAGAAAAACCTAAGCAATTAGTGGTGGCTTAAAATATCGGCTTCTAACAATGGATCTTCAATTAACAGCAACTTGCGGTGTCTAATCCATCTACTTAGATGCAACAAAGTGTAGACTGAACAGCTTTGAAAAAGAATATTGATATTTACGAGACTTATTTTCACTTTAGAAATATTTGTTTACGGGAGAGGGTTTATTACACAAACTATGTGCAGTTTCATGCTTTGAAGGAGGGGCATTATGGAAAAACATTAAAAATAAAGGAGGCATTTTATAGAGGGTGGTCCTACAATAATCTGAGCCTTACCCTTTGTTTATTTTACCACCTTAGATTTCCATTCATCAATTTGACATTAAGATGTCTTCCAGTTCAGGCCAAGATAATTTGATATATAAACCTTTAAAATGACAGTTTCATACAAAACAGGCAGATGTCAAAACCGCTTCACAAAAATATTGGCCTAAAAAGTGATGAAAATAGAAAGACAAAGATGAGGCGAGAAAATACAACAGAACAATTTAGAGAAGATGAGGGCAATTTGATCACTTTACTTTTTTATTTTGGTTGGTTTTTATCATAAGGGCATTTTGATCATTAGATTTTCTGAAGTTAACCTCTGACATCCCAGACTAAAGGATTGGACCAAAGTGCTACACTGTTTTGAAAATAAGGAAGAATTTATAATTAAAAAAGTTGTAGGGGAGCATTTGGATAAATGGGCATTTTCAGGGGGAGCATTTGTAAAAAACCCAAATAAATCAAACCAAAGACCGCCCTGATTTGTTGTGTTTTTACCTCTTTCGGTCTCTCCCCATCGACGGTCCCCAAGTCCCAACCCAATCCCTCCTTCTTAGTCTCTCTCGCCCCTGCAAGTCGACCAGCACGAGCACCTTCGACGGTCCGACGAGCACGATATAGGTACGCCTATCTCATTCTCCCCCTCCTTCTCTTCTTCTTCTGTGGCAATGGCTGTGATTATGTCCTCTGCTTCTTCTTCTCTGGCAGTGGTAGCGACGGCCTGTTTGCTTCTGCTGCTGCTGCTTCTCCTTTGAGTGTTTCCGGGCGACAGAAGCTGCGTCTGCTTCTTCTTATTTTCCCTCTTTTTCCGGATTTGTCTTCATATATTTTCAAATCCCCCCGCTTTTCTCTTTCTTCCCCATAGATTTCCAAGTTTTCCCCATTCCTCCCTCTGAATTACGAGTTTGTGCGCCATAAATTCTTGGCAGTCGATCGCCTTGGGCCTCAAAGGGTAGAGTTAGATTTTTAAGCAAACTACTTGTGAGCTTCCTTGAGCAAACTACTTCCTTCTTGCGTTAGCTACAAAGTACATACATAACAAATAAAACCGTTGATATTTGATCCCTCTGTATGTGTGTGTGTGTGTATGTGTCTAATTTTCGTTTTTATTTCCCTAAGAATATCAGTAGCACTAATGAAATACACAAGTAATCCCATCTCCTGTTTGCATGTGTGTCCTCTATCCAAATCTGGCTCTTCACTCTAGAAAGGCAGTATATGAATTGTTGTGAAAACTCGTATTGTGAAGGTTGGGAATTAAGAATTATTGTCCAATTATCTAATGGATGGTGTTGAAGTACTGTTCTATGGAGTATGGTTTTGGATTCTATGCTTCAAATTCTTGAATACTTATGTTTTTTATGATTTTCATTTTTAAGTTGATTGATTTGCTGAGAGGGCTAAGTTTTCATGAAAGTTTCAATGAAGTCTTCTTTTCATTTTGCACTGTGACAACTAAGATCTTCCTCTACCTCCTTTGGGTTGCACAGAGTTGAAGATGGAACAGAGATTTGCCAACACTTGGCGTATGACAGTCAATGAGAAGAAATTCATCGAGAATGCTCTGCTTTCAGACCTCAGAGTTGATGGTCGTCGACCTTTTGACTATCGCCACTTAACCGTTAGTTTCGGAAGGCATGTATGATTCCTTGACATAAAGATGTTCTTGTCATATATTTTATTCCCTACTGCATTAGGGATGGCAATGATTTGGTTCAAGTGGTTGTGGGGGCTTTCATTTTTGGATTAGTTGTATACAATGTGGTTGTACACCTGCAACCCTGTTTTAAGTTCTTGATTGCTTGGTTCCTTTTGTTTTGTTTTGTTTTTTTTTTTCTTTCCTTTATAGATAACTTAAGATATATTGTTAGAGAAACAAAGGAAATATAAATGTGGTACAACAACAAACCTGAGCTCCCTTGAACTAAAGGGAAGCCCAGTGAAAGAAAGGGAAAAAAAGAGGGGGTAGTTACATTATTGGGTGTAAACCCACATATAAACTGTCCTTTTTAATCCCTTCCTTGACCAGTTGATCGGCCAGAGAGTTTTCCGTTCTAAGTCTTCAAGAAAAGTTCCCTTGGCAAGTAAGGCTCTTGCTTTTCTGATGAGATGCATATATATCAAAGGCCCACCACTAGGATTCTGCAACCAAGAAATCATGTTTTTGGAATCCCCCTCAATGATGACATTGAACCAACCATTAGAGATAGTTCAAGCCCTTGAATGGTGGTCCTAAGCTCAGCAAAGTTAAGAGTCAATAGAGCCAGTGAAAACAAGCAAGACACTACACTCCACATTTCTGAGCAGACCACTTATCTCTGGGTGCCCGGGGTTTCCGTAAGAGTTCCATCTACATTTAGTCTTAGGTAATTGGGAATGAGGGAGGGGGGAGGGGGAGGCTCCAAGAATGATGGATAGCGGGGTTTGTGACCAAGGAGGAGGCCACCTCTAACTAATGCCTCAAGGAGTCAATTGAGATTCCTCTGAAAGCCTCTAATGTGTCACAAACCATCTAGCGGTACTCAAGATGACCACGTCACAGGCCTTTTAAGTCTATCTTACCGACCATCTAACATATGGTTGTTACGGTACTCCCTAATGGTCCAAATGCAACCAAGAAACAGAAAACTGCCACATCAATTGCCCCCTCTTAGAGAACATAGAGGCCCATCAGAAATCCATCAGATCTTTGATCCCCTGGGGAGGGGATTCCAGATTTGATCAAAAGAAATCGCTGGGAGCAGACAGCTTGTAACAAGTGACTGATAGCTTCCCCACCTACCATGCAGAGAAGACAGACCTGTGGAAAATAAAAATTTTACCCCCTCTCCTCTACAATCTATCAAAAGTATTGAGCCTTTCATGGCTGACCTCCCAAGCTAGCGTCCTATATTTAGGTAGTGTTTGGATTTTTCTTATCAATTTGAAAAGGTTATTTTTAAGATTTTTACATTTTTTGTTCTTTGAGAAAGAGATTTGGTTGGGACTTTTGTCTTGCATGACTATTTGGATTTTGGAGTCCTACATCAGCCAATCCAGATGTGCAAAATCTTTTGGAAAAGCATAATTCTAGGTAGATGAACATACAAATCTCACAGAACTGTGAATTCACCAATCACCAGCTTCAAGAACTGACAAATTCTTGTTGTGAGTGGGAACAAGCTCTAGGTGGATGGATATTGTTTTGAAGTAGCCAAGTTACTTTTGATACTAATTCATATTCCTATTTTCTCTTTCTTGTATGTGGGACAATTCTCAGTTTCTCAGCAAATGATGACTCAGAAATGACTAGCATCCATCCTGTAATGTAACAATTAACAAAACAATGGACATATGTTGCAAACCTTGCCAACTGGACTATAAGAGAATGTTACTGGGAATATCCTTGAAACTTGAATGGTGTATCATGTTGCTAGTCAAACTGTCAAAGATAAGTTGAGTTGATATTACATTAGAGCCTTAGGAATTTCTTGTACCTTGGCATCGCTTGTCCTGCCCTGTATTTTTTTGCTCGCATATTTCTAAGTCCATATATTACTTGGTTGTGGAGTCATAGTAGTGCTTTGGCTCACTTGATGCAATATTTTCTGTGGTATAGGTAAAAGGCGAATGAACATGTATAAAACTGCATGAGAAGGAACACTTCTTTCTTTTATTATTTTCCTGCAAATAATTTTACTAAATCTGCAGAGAGGATGGTTCATCAGAGGTGCAGCTAGGTCAGACTCGTGTTATGGGTGTTGTGACTTCTCAACTGTTACAACCTTACCGAGATAGGCCAAATGAAGGGACTCTGTCAATATATACTGAATTTTCACCAATGGCTGACCCTTCGTTTGAGACAGGGCGTCCTGGGGAGTTTGCAGTGGAACTGGGACGTATAATAGACCGAGGTCTAAGGTGAACCATTGCTTCTTTCACCACTCTTGTCTAGAACTTAATGATATAAGTTTGTCATGAATAATGCTTCTGAAATTTTTGGTAAGAGTAATGCGTAAAGAATTTTTGGCTTTTGATTATTCGCTGATTTTAATTAGTAAATCTACAAAATGTTATTGATACCATGCTCTAACAACTAGAAATTTTTTATACTTAAAATCTAACACACCTTAAGATGATGCTGGCAGCCCAGCTCAATTGGGCTTGATTATTCCTAATTTCAAACCGTTATTGAACCATATGGGCTTTGGGATATTAAATTATTTTGGGTTATTTTCTGTAAATGGCTTATTTAGGGGTATTTTTTAGGTGCACAAAATTAGAGTTTAATTTCTTTTTTATTTTGATTAGAGTCTTTAGAAGTCTAGGAGTTATAGAATAGTTTCTATTTTTATGTCAAGGCTCTGTGTTGTTTTAGTTGCTATTTTTGTAAGGCTAATTCTAGAAGCTCTAACACTGTTAAAGGAGTTTCTTTTTTCAGTTTTAGACTTTCTATTTTTTCTGTTTACTTAGTTTCCAAGTCTTAGGAGTTGGGTGAGTTTCTATATTTGAGTTGTGCAAATTTTACTATTTCACTGAATCCTATTGATACAATTTATGGTCATTCTGATATTAACATTTTTAGTTTCTCTTTTAAAGTAATACCAGGAGTTTTAGTCTATGTTGGGGATTAAATTCTTGAGTGCTAGTTTAACCTTGGGTAGGACTCTAATTTTTGAGTCATAATAGGAATCAAAAGTGGGTTTAGTTTTCTTTGCCTTTGTAGATTTTGTTTTTATGATGTAATCCACCATGCTTTTTTTATTGGAATTCACTCCAACTGTGAAACCCTCCCTAGGCGGGTATTTCTTGTGTTATCTTCTCTCCTTTTCCCCCTTGGAAGTTACTATTTGTGGGTCCTGTTGACAGCTCCATAACAGTATCTTGTTTCTTCTTCATATATATATATATATATATATATATATATATATATATATTTTTTTTTTTTGTATGATCCTATTTTGCTCTAAGCCTTTTCCCACTCCCTCTTACTTGTAGTTCTGCCCTGCATCACTCTTTTGTATACAATTTCCAATTAGGGGCTTCAGAAAACATGAGTGTATAATCAGCTAACTGAATGTGGGGATATAGAAATATCAAGATTTGGGACCATAAGAAACTGAAGTTACTTTGTTTTGCTCTGGAATCAACAAGATGAAAAGTAAAACCTAAAGAAATGTTGTAGGTCATTTTTAACCCTGTAGGATTCGCCATTGAAAAAGCGTTGGTGGAATCTTTCAAAAAATTTTGATAAATAGTCGAAGGACGGACAAAATTTGAGATTTTAATGAAAAATGACTGGGCTTTTGAATTTCTCCATTCCAGGAATTATGTTAAAAGATAAAAGGAAAATTGTTTAGGCCTATGAAAACCAGAAATTAGTCTTCGGAAATGCAAGAAAAAAAATGTTGGTTTACCCAAAAAAAAGAGTGGAGGTGTCTTGGTCAATGGTACAATTGCCACCATGGAGGACACCAGTCCATCATATGGTGGATTCTGTTCCTTGCTCAACCATGCCCAAATGTGCTTCTTTGTCATATTCAATAGTAATAACAATAAAAAAAGACAATTAGCAAAGAAATACTAAATACATTTCATAGTTAAAAGTTGATTTTGCAGGAATTATTTTTTCCTTTGAAATAAAATAAGACTTAATTTTGAAATGACCCTTTCCAAAAAGTCATTCAAATTTTGAACCATGGATATGAGCATCATTTCTATTGCATCTCAGGTTGAATTTTTTGATACTCCTCTTCCTAATTTTTCTTTTTCCTTCTTGTTTTTACTATTCGCAACTTCACTGTTTTGAAAGTTTGGAAGTACACTTGCAGGGAGAGCAGGGCTGTGGATACAGAATCACTTTGTGTTGTTGCTGGGAAGTTTGTGTGGTCCATCCGTGTTGATCTTCACATTTTGGATAATGGAGGGTATGTTGTAAAGCCTGTGTAGTTGGACTAGTGTTAATTTTCTTAGACATCACAGTAATATTTATCGTTCTGCTTTCAGGAATCTTGTTGATGCTGCTAATATTGCTGCTTTGGCTGCACTCCTAACATTCCGAAGACCTGAATGTACATTAGGAGGAGAAGATGGTCAAGAAGTGATAATTCATCCACCTGAGGTTGGCTCATCTCACATTTTTCTCTATTTGATGAAAGTGAAATAGGGTACCATGTGTGGAAAATTGCCAATATCAGCTGTATAAAAGTAAATGCATTACTGGGTCCATAGTTGTCTCTTATGAGGAGAGGGAGAAATGCTGAAATGCATGATGAGTGCCTTGGGGCAACCATCCTCTCCTGGCAAAAGAAAAAAAAAGTAATTGTAAAGTGCTAAAAAAAAGCAACTTAACAAGGTTTGAGCCTTGTTGCCTGCATTTACCAGGGTGATGCATCACTCCATCTGACTTCATTAAGAAGGGGGAAAACAAGAACCAGGATGTGTGTGTTTGTGTTGCTTCGCAACACCAAGAAGATTTCATTGATATTCAAAAGATGTCCAAAGTATACAATTGTGAGAATATAGCACTGTGCAACCACACGAATCATACAAAAATACATATTTTAACAGAGAACTGACATCTTGCACCATTCATCCACTTTCTTTTGTTCTCCTTTGATACTTAAATATACACATTCTGCACCTCTAAAGAAAACCAGCATATTGATCGAGTTCATTATTCGTCAGGTTTCAGCACCCATACAATGGGACCATTGTTATCTTGAAAATGTGATTTACATTTGCAACATTTGACAAGCCCGCTCTCTCCCTCTTGATATAATTAAGTATAGAAACCAAGAGGTTACTGGACATGGGGAAAGAAGTGGGGAAAAAAAAACACTATGAGTATAAAGAAATCCCAGCCACCATCTTAATCCTTCTACCATCACACATTTAAACAAAATCTCTCAAATGCCAGCAGCCTCCCTTTCATGTCCAAACTGAACAACCATGTGATGCAGGGAGAAATTGGCTCACAAGGTTCTTTTCAAGCACCAGCCCAAGCCACAGGCAGGTCCTTGCTGTCCCAACCTGGCCCTGCTGAGTTTATTTTATATAGTTCTTTTTGGGTCCACTATTTTGGAACAGTTGCTGGAGAAGACTTTTGGTATTTTTAGTGTCTTTTAGAATTCCAAGAGTTAGTTAATTTTCTTAGTATCTTTTAGAATTCCAAGAGTTAGTTAATTTTCTTGGTTTATGTTTCCTATGTATTGGGGGGTAGGGTTCAATGTTTTGGGTTTAGTTTTCAATGTTTGGGGATAGTTTTCCATGTCTAGGAATTGTTATCTATGTATAAGGGAATTCCAAAAGGGTTTTGGAATTCTAAGGGTGTCTTTAGTGTTATTTTGCTATATTCAAAATTTCCTTCTCTGAATAATACAAGTCTTGTCTGCTCTCAAAGGCAACCCAGAATTTTGAAAACAAAAATCCTCTTGTGAGAATCCTTGTGAGAAACAAGAGCTGTGAGACTCAGAAACCTAGGTGGGGCTCCTGTGGATTGGCCTAGGTGGGACTCCTACGGCTGGTACACTGGTGGGACTCCAGCTCTACAATCTAATTATCTATTTTCATACCTACCTATTCTCTTCCAGATTCGATCTTGGCTTGCTTACCCTCTCGGGTTTGCATCACCACCAACAACAACAACCATAACCTTATCCCAACTAAATGGGGTCGGCTACATGGATCCAATAGAGGCTATGATAGTAAAAGAAATAAGATAAGTAAAAAGAGGTAAAAGGAAGAAGAATTGAAAATAAGTAAAGGAAAAAGTCAAAGCAATAGTCAAACCAACGTCCCAGGAACATTCTCCTACAAGGGGTCTGCTACACAGGTCCTTGTCCTCCAAACAACTCTATTTGCGGTCATACTAGGATCGAGCCTTACCACATGCATATCCTTTCTTACCACTTCTCCAATGGTCATTTTAGGTCTGCCCCTACCTCTTTTAGCTCTGTCAAACTGAATCTGGTCACTCTTCCTTACCGGTGCATCCAATGGTCTCCGTTGGACAAGACCATATCACCTCAAGCGGCTCTCACGGAGCTTGTCTTAGATTGGTGCAACTCCCATTCCAGTTCTAATACAATCATTCCTTACTCCTTTTCAACATCCTCATCTCCGCTACACTCATCTTATCTATATTACTTTTCTTAATTGCCCAACATTCCACTCCATAGGTCATGGCTGGTCTTATTACTGTCCTATAGAATTTCCCCTTAAGCTTACTAGGCATGCGTTTGTCACATAATACTCCCGAAGCACCTCTCCACTTCATCTAGCCTACTTTAATTATTTGGGAAACATCATCCTCTATATCACCCTCTCTATTAATGGTTGACCCCAGGTATCTAAAGCAATCACTTTGTCGTAGCTCTCGCTCCTCAAGTTTCACCACTTCATCACCTCTCCTGGTTTGACTGAAGTTACACATTATATATTCTATCTTTGTTATGCTTAACTTTAAGCCTCTTGATTCCAAGCATGAATTCCATAACTCTAGCTTTGCATTAATCCCTTCCACTGGCTCGTCTATCAAAACAATATCATCAGCGAAAAGCATACACCAAGGGACCTCATCTTGGATGTCCTTGGTTAAATCATCCATGATGAGTGTAAATAAATAAGGGCTTAGAGCTGATCCTTGGTGTAACCCAATTGTAATTGGGAATTTACTAATTTGACCCTCGGCAGTTCTGACACTTGTCACCACCCCCTCATACATGTCCTTAGTTATATCCACATAGTTACTTGAGCTCCTTCTCTTCCCTAGGACATGCCTAATGAGCTCTCTAGGAACTCTATCATACGCCTTTTCTAAGTCAATGAAGACCATATAGAGGTTCCTTTTGTAAGCTCTAAAAATTTCTATAAGCCTCCTTAGAAGGTAAATATTTTCTGTCGTGGATCTTCCTGGCATAAAACTAAATTGGTTCTCCGATATATCAGTTTCTCTTCTTAGGTGGGCTTCAATGATTTTCTCCCATAGTTTCATGGTATGACTCATTACTTTTATGCCTCTATAGTTATTGCAGTTCTGGATATCACCTTTATTCTTATAAATCGGAACTACAGTGCTTTCCTCCACTCATCTGGCATTTTCTTCATCTTTCGGATTTGCATCACCATGGACAAATAATTAAGCATAATGCAGAATCAGATTAGAATACAAAAGAAAAATTGAACATGGGAGGAAGAGAATAGCTTATCACCATGGGGTGCTCCCCTTTGGCTCCAACCTCTTCCCCTTCCTCAAACTGTTGAGTCTCAGTCATGGACCATCACCAGCCTCTGCCCTATCCTTAAACAGTTCTAGACATGTCAGCTTGCCTTCAACTTAAGATTTTTATAGTTTTAAGCATTGAAGAATTGGATTTTGGAACCATCCCCCATCCTCAATCCGCAAACCCGAGAGGTATGCAAAGAGTATTCAGATGCTCTTCCATCTAAACCAATCATCCACTACCTGTCCCTTGATGCAATATGTTGGATATTATATAAAGCATGGCATGACTTTACTTGGATTTCACCATAGAACTATTTTAGGACATCTTGCTAACCTTAGCTCATCAATTTTGGGCTATTATTTTCCTGCGAACTGCTAAGAAGAAGTATATTCGATAAATATGACATCAGATGTTTGAATATGAAATGTTTCTGCAAAATTTTTTTCATATTAACCTAAAGCTGTAAAAGCAATTAAAAAATGACTATTTGTGTTGGGGAGGGCATAAGTGTGTGGGAGCCTACTCTCAGGTCTTCATGCTGCCCAAGGGAAGGGACTGGGTTGGTTACCTTTTTTCAATATGGGCTTCTGTCATGCTATTTTTCAGTTGGGATGGTCAGTCGCTTGGGCTGTACTGAACTGCTGATGCATTTTTCAGTGCGACTCTTTCCTTCCAACGTATTTATTCTGTTAAAGTTTTTCCTGCTGTTCAAAATGGGGGGAAGAAAAAGGAAAAAAAGAAAAACTGAAGTTCAAAAAGAATACAGTGGGGAATTTCTCAAACCATAAAAAATTTTATAGGGATGCTTAAATAATCATTTCATCAAATAGTGCTACATTATCCAGCTGGTTCAAAGGAATTCTGATTGTAACCACTGCTTCCCCACTTAAACAATAGGAAACATTCTCTTTTTACCCCAAATGTTCCTAGTTGGCCCACCAAGTGGTGCTGGATTCAGAACCACATGAGGAGGCTCCCTTGGTGCCGTTGGTGGCTCAAATATCTTCCACATGGCATGTCGGATGGGGGCATGGGGACCAAATTTTTGTACAGGTGGACCAAAAGATCCCCTACCCACATATCAGTATTGGCCAAGTGGCAAAACAAAGCTTTAAAAATCCAGGATTATGGGAGAGTAATTTCCAGTACATGGACAGCTGAAAAGTACATTGGTGCATGCACATATATGGGGGTACATGGTTAAATTATGGTCTTAAACTTGACCTGTCTATGCAACAGTCATAATTGTTGCATCATTCTGCCATGTGGTAGAATGATGATGGACTGTCAAGGCAGGGCTTTCCTTGCCAGGGCCATGTTATGGCATTTTTACTTAGGAAGCAGAAAAACTCCAAGAAGAAGATCTTTCCCTTTTGAAGTGGGTCAGAAATTTCTTTTCTACCAATGTCTTTGATAATCAGCTTTCATTGGTATAACTTAGAGATTTAGTAGGAATCTTTGATTTATCAAACTCTTTTATCAGATTTATGTAATTGAATTTGACAGCCAGCAGACATTTGGGGGATCAGAACATAATTTTGCTTCAATTTGAGCTTGAAAATTTTGGACGAAGTTTTTCTAGTCCAGCAGGTCTTAGAGACTTCTCTAGACTGCAAAAATGTCTGCCATGTGGTAGATTGGATTGAGCTGAAATTTTGGATGGTTGGACCTCTGTTTACATGTCAAGTGTCAGCCAGGACAGAGTTGGCCAAGTGGAAAAATTAGGTTTTAAAAATTTCAGTGGAAAAATGAAACCTTTCTAGAAAGAAATGGATGTCTGAAAATACAAGGGAATATGCCAATACACGGGAGGGTATGTGGTTGAATCAAAGTCTAAAATTTGACATGTAGCCAATCTTGACCATGTTCTAGATATCCATAAGGTCAAGAATGCCACATTACCCTTCCAAGTGGCAAAACATGGTGTCAGTCTAGACCCTAGAGATACTCTCTAGTCTTTCCGGACAAGGAAAAAACTCTTGAAGAATTTTTAAAAAATTTTTATTTTATGAAAGTCGTTCATTAAATTTTAGTTCTTTTTTTTTTTCTTTCTAAAGAATCCAAAACAAGGGAAAAGGGAGCCCTATAATCTCAAAATGATTCTATCACTCCTTAGCAAAATTTTGTTAGGGTTAATTGTGAATTATGTCAGCAAAGAAAAAGGGCTTTTAGTGGTGAAGCTTATAGTATTGATGAAGAGGGGGGTTCCAACAATTTTGGTTTCCAGGTGGAGCTGAACATGGTTGTCAGGCCTGTCAATAGTGAGTAGAATTAATTTTCTGTTGATCATTCTGTCCTACAGCTACTCTTCTATTGCTTTCAGTTTACTGAAGTTGAGCAAGAGAAAGGTACAACATCATAGCTGTTAAAAGTTGGCTGTTGCTACTTGGTAGCTACCATTGTATTTGATGGTTACTTTTTTTCTGTGTGACATAATAGAGAGGACAGGATTGTGATACTATGGTTTATCCTAATCTCGTTATGATGTTCTTGATATCTTCATAGTTCATACACCACTTATGTATTATATGGAAGTTTCATGTTAGTGGAGACTGATGGATGCTCTAATTATGGAGTTGATAAATTAGTGATCTTGCTGTTGATTATGTTATGTATTTAAGTATGCATTTTCTTTTGTATTTTGGTAGGTGAAGGAGCCACTTCCTCTGATCATACATCATCTTCCCATAGCAGTGACCTTTGCATTTTTTGGCAATGGTAACATTGTGGTAGGCATACTGAGTCCTAAAAATTTTCTTTTAATCCTCAGCTGGTTTCAGTGAAATGCTTATTGAATTTGGATCTGTTTTCTCTGATTAATGAGACAGTGGTTGGGTGTGTAGGCAATAGATCCTACTCACTATGAAGAGGCTGTAATGGGAGGAAGGATGACTGCTACATTGAATTCCAATGGCGATGTTTGTGCAGTCCAAAAGGCTGGCGGAGAGGGTATCATGCAGAGTGTGATTATGCAGTGTTTGCGCATTGCTTCTGTTAAAGCCACTGATATAACAAGCAAAATAAAAAATGCTGTGAGTCTCTTTCTGTCCTTTGCCCATTCTTTTAGTATTTGTTTCTGGGGAATGATGTTTTATGATTAAAAAGATAGTTTTCCACTTCACAGATGTGTCTTCAAAGACCTGAATTGGAAATCTATAGAAAGTATTTTTTCACGTTTAATCAAGTTTTTCCGTCTTTTTCTGCTGTCTAAAATCTGGGCTGACTTTTGTCTTTGAACAATCATCAACCTGACTTTTTCCTTCCATACAGTTGCTAATCAATCATGTCAGGAGATGAGTTCTTCCCTCTCCATCGTTCCCGTGCAGAATCTGAGTTCCAGGCACCCGAAGTTTAGGTCCAGTATGCCATAATTGATGCAAAATGTTGACCATGGAATTTTGAAATAGTAGTGTTTGAAGATTTTGGAGTGGTAGGAACAGTTTCTTTCAATGTTTGAACAATCACATAAAAAACGCTCAAAGCTTATAAAAATATGAAATTGATGATATTGATTATGTTGAGGTATTGTGACAAAGAAAAATGATGAAAAGTTGAAAACCAACAAAGGAGAAGAAGAAAAGAAAGAAGAGAATAGGGGAAAAAAGAACTACCGAATGGAAGAAAGTAGAGAGCAGTCTAATCAGTAGGTATGTCTTGTATATATAAACACTAAAATAAAGAAAATTACAATAAAGTCCCAGGCTTGTGTGTATTTACACACAAGACCAAAATAATAAGAAACCATTACAAAATTACCTATATGGTATAACATAAAGCTTTATTTATTAACAGTCCCCCTCAAGCTAGAGCATAAGAGATAAATATGCTCCAGCTTGAAACAACCAGAACATAAATAACCAGCAGAACCTAATTGAATAAATATATGAGAAGTATAGGCCAGTGGCCAATAACCACACTCAGATATGTAGCAAACAAAAGAACAGCAGGAAGAAGAATCTTCAAGTCTCTGCACCAGATTAAACATAAGTAGTTCAGACCAGCTTAGATATGATCAGAGGTGCCACATAACATTAGCAGCAACAAAGAAAATTTTCATTCAAAATAAATCTAGATAGCAACAAACAATATAAGCGGCAAAAAATAGCAGTCTCAGGCCAGAAATAGCAACAGTAAAAAGTGAAGAACTCATCGTTGTAGTCCAGAAAACATAAACAGCAACCAGCCAGAGAATAGCAGCAGTAGACGATGAAGAACTCTTTCTGCAGGCTAGAAAATCCAAAAAATGTTGAATAAGAAGAACTCAGATAGAAAACTTCAATAAGAAGAAATCCAATTAGGGAGAAATCTTCTTAACTTCCAACATTTCAACACTCATCACGTGTAGCACTACATGTGCGCAAATAACGTAGAGGATAATAAAGAGGACTTGTTCAGTCCCAATATCACATCAGAGCAACAACCAAGTGATCAACATAAATAAATCATATCATATCGAAGGAGAAAAAGCAGCAATTAAGATTCCAGATAATTAAGATCCCAGATGAGAGGCAATGCGAGAGGCATTCCTCCTCTTTGCGAAGGCAAATGGAAGCCCAGCTAAGAGGGTGGAGGAATCTGGAAGGCACACATTAATTTTTCCTAGGATGAGATGGTGGATTTAGGTAGCCTGAAGACCCCACACCAATAGATGTAGGAGGATTGGAGAACAGATCTGATTAACTCAAGCCTTCACACATAGGAGAGAAGCTTGCCCTTCCAAAGTTGGGGCCTTTTACGGATCGAGACAATTGGGGTGCAATGGTGACAAGTCAACTTGGTGTAACCAAAGGGAGCCCCAGGTATTTGACTGGAAGGAGGCCAAGGCAGAAACCGGTCAGCCCAAGGAGGGAGGCTTTCTCGGCTTCGGAGACTCCAAAAAGAAAAATATGCAATTTGAGGAGATTTATGTAGAGACCCGAAAAGTTTTCGAAGAGTTGAGAGAACATAATGGTCAAGATGGAGTGGTTGGCCTTGGAGAATATCATGAGGTCATTTGCAACTGCAAATGCAAGGTGGGTAAGCTTGAGAGCTTTGCGTTTGGGAATGTGGGAGATGAGAAGTTGGTCGGTGTTGGATTGGATATTCCGGGAGAGGACTTCAAGAGCCAAAGAGAAGAGGAAGGGGGGAGAGAGGACAGCCTTGGCAAATACTAACGAAGGAAGAGAAGTAACCAGCAGGGCTACGATTAACCAGGACTGAGAAACAAGCGGAAGAAATGCAAGAGTGGATCCAATGGACAAGGAGGGGGGGGGGGAAGGACATCTTAATCAGAACATTGTGGGTGAAGTCCCAATGAGAGAATCAAAGGCTATGTGCAAGTCAATTTTCAGGAGAAACCTACTAACAATTTCAGAACAAAAGAGAATGTTATCTGAGATGCTTCTACTAGAAATGAAAGCCGATTGTTGGGGTTGACCAAGAAGTCTACGACCAACTGGAGACGGTTGGCCATAATTTTGGCAATGAATTTGTGATGCAGCTCCAAGAAGGAAGAAGAAGAAGAAGAAACCCTGAACTTAGGGTTTGAATAGGGAGCCGTAGCCTAGGAGTTATATTTTCATACTTAGTTTATTTTTATGTTTTTTAGATTGAACCGGGTTGAAATTGGTTGCATCCAATTGGTTCAATGGGTCCAATGGGTTTAATTTAAGTGAAGAGCTCCTATTGGCTAATAGGTTCTTATATCCTATTGGCTAATGGGGAATCTTCTTTTAAATTAATTGTTTAAGTTAGAGTCTTTTAATTTAAGTTAAGTAGGGGTAGTTAGGACATTTTAAGTTTTAAATTAGTCCAATTAGATTTAAACCTCTCCCTTCCACGATTTTGTGAAGGAGAGGCCTTTAAGTTGTAATAGGATTTGGCCTTAGGCTTTTATTATAAATAAGAATATCGTGGGAGGCCCCCCCACAATAGATTTGAATTAAAAACACTGATTTCGTGCCTGGTTACTGCTGCTGCTCCTTGCTCTCAAGAGTTTATGCATCCTTGTGGTTCTATCAAGGTGGAAGGGTGGGTGGAATCCTGCGACTCTTTACGCCGGGACGGCTGGGAGGATTTTTCTTCGAAGGTGGCTTCATCCTTCAACCATTCAAACTGCTGTTAGAGGATTCGAGAGTGAGTTTGAATTTATTATTTTCTGTTTATCCTTTCTTCCCTTCCCCAATCAATTCCTTTTCTCTTCTGTCCTATTTTCATAAACCCTAGAAGACTCTAAACTCTGATTCAGATCTGCTCCTCCATTGGAATCTGATCAGATTTGGACCATAACTTCCCCTCAGCACCATCTCCACTCGACCCTAGCTGCTGCCCATTCTGTCCATCCAAACCCTAAGATCCCTCTTCTCCATTGACCCTAAAAACCCTAATTTTCTGCTGGGACACATTCAGCCATCAGAAACCTTCCATATTGCAACCGAATCTTCCCCCTAGCCCCTCTAACAGTCGACCTTAACCCCTGCCCCTAAATCCTACTTTAAACCATAATTTTAGTTGTTTTTCCTCATTACAAAACCCGAAACCCTAACCCTAAATCTGCAGAATTTTGAAACCTAACCAAATCCAGATATTTTTATATCATAATGACCCTCTAAACCTGCAGATTAAAACCCTATAAACCCCATTCCCAAATTCTCATCCTAAACCCTAATTTTGCCCTAAAACAGCCCCTAATCAGCCCTAAACAGCAGGCTTACCCGAAGCTTGGTTCTACTTGGTTCCTAGTGGGATTAATTCCTATTCTAGGACTACATTAATTTGTGGAGTAGATTGCATAAGGAGATGGGCCTGAAGTTAGACATGGAGGAGGCACCTTCTTTCTTGGGGATGAGGCAAAGGAAGGTATGATGGTCTCCTTTAATTCGGGAGGGATTGAAGAAGAAACTCTTGAGGGCCTTAGTGAGATCATAGTGATGATGTCCCAACAAGAGGAGAAAAACCCCCATACTGAAGCCATCCGAGCCTGGGGCTCTGTTGGGCTTGTGGGAGAGAACAGCTTTTTTTAATTTCATCATCGGAAGGGAGGCTTGGAGGGAAGCATGGAGGTGGGCAGGAACGAACTTGTTGAGGAGGCCGTCCGAAAATATCAAAGAAGGAGACAGCTTCAGACTTAATGTCATGGTCAGTGTTGGGATTTAGGAAATTATGACTTGTGTCAATAATGACACCATCCCCTTTATTTATAATGATATGAAGTAGGGTTACAATAGTATCTGCAGGCTTGCAGCCTAGCATACCAGTCTTCGAGGGAAGATCTAGAGTGTATTTTCGTTGAGAGAGAAAAATACCTCGAGTAGATCGGGCCACCTCAATGCCAAGAAAATATTTTAATCTCCCTAGGTCTTTGATCTCAAATTCCTTGCCTAGGTAGGTCTTCATAGTAGCTATCTCAGTAGGATCATTCCCAATAACAACTATGTCATCAACATATACAATTAGAATGGTAAGGTGATCACCAACCCGTTTAACAAATAGGGTGTGATCAGCATTACTTGTATCCCATTGACACTATAGCTCTATGAAATCTATCAAACCAAGCCCGTGGTGATTGCTTCAACCCATTTAGTGCCTTCTTTAACTTACACACCTTCCCATTAGTTTGTAGAAAGAGAACCCAGGAGGAACATCCATATATACCTTTTCTTGAAGCTCCCCATGGAGGAAGGCATTCTTGACATCAAGTTGCTGCATCTCCCATCCAAAATTCACTGCACAGGAATAATACGGATGGTGTTCCTCCTGGCAACAAGAGCAAAGGTTTGCTAGTAGTCGATGCCATACGTCTGAGTAAAGCGTTTGGCAACCAATCTAGCCTTGTACCAATCTACAGTCCCATCAGTTTAACAGTAAACACCCACTTGCAGCCTACAGGTCTTTTAGTGGGAGGATGAACCAGATCCCTTGTATCCTTTTTCCCAAGTGCTCGCATTTCGTCAAGCATAGCCTCCTTCCATCTAAAGTCTACAATAGCCTCCTGCTAATTTGAAGGAATAGACACAAAAGACAAAGAAGAGGTAAAAGTCTGATATGGAGGAGACTGGGATTCATATGACACCACATGGGAAATGGGATGCTACGTACAGGTCCTAGTTCCCTTCCAAACAACAATAGGTAGATCAAGAGATGCATCATAAGTTGGAGAAGAAAGACGTTTAGTAGGGGTACTAGGAGGAGAGATATTACCAAGTAAAGATGTGGACGTTGGATCAGAGGGCACTAATTGGAGTAGTGCAGTTGCATTGGTATCAACTTGAGGTGCTGGAGTGGTCTTTTTCAAGTTCTTCTTGAGAAAACTCTAATCAATCAGGGCTCCCCCTAAATGGGAGGCTCAGGTACACTATTTGTTGTCCCCATCTCAACCAAGATGAGCAACCAGTCGCACATCTTCACATAAAGCAACAGACTCCCCCTGAAGAGGTGCCAACACAGGATAATAAGCCTATGTCTCATGACAACTATGGTTTGGTTCGGTTCTCTTCTGGTTTAGATCTCTTGGTAAAGTGTGTAATATAACTAGGTACATTAGAGTGCCTAGATTCATTATGCAGATGTTCATTGTGCATATTCTCAAGATTATAAATAAAGTGCTGGCTTTTGTCTTATAGACAAGCCAAATCATTCTCTCTTTCTCTCAACTCATTCCAAATGGAACCTTTAGACATGACAAAGAGGGGGAGTTAAGGAGCATACCCAAGAAGGGTGGAAGAGGAGCGAGAGGGCGACATAAGGCTTTTGTGTCAGCAATGATAAGCTCGAATAAGGGGGAGGGAAAGGGGCTAGAGAGGGGAGGGGGCTAGTAACCGAGGTCAGCGAGGGGAAGAGGGCCTCAAAGTGCAAGGGGAGAAGGATAACAAAAACGAGATCGGGAGAGGGGGAAAGAGGGTTTAGGTGGATGGACGGATTGACCCAGGAGAGATCGGGTCCCAGGTTTAGGGTCGGCCCAAGCAAGGAAAGGGTAGGGGAGGACTGAGGGGCATTTTGGAGGGGATTAGGTTTGGGGTAGATTGGTAATACAAGAGGGGTGGGTTTGGGTCACACCTAAAGGAGGGTGGGCTTGGACCAAGGGTGAGATGGGGATGGTTTGGGGTGAGGGGTCAGCCAAGGGGTTGTGAAGATGAGGTGAGCCCTGGGCAACGCCAAGAGGAGGGCGTGGGGGTTCGGAAGGTTAAAGGGGGGGGGGGGGGGCACGAGGAGGGGGGGTTGGGGGTTCGAAAGGTTAAAGGGGGGCCAACGAGGAAAGGGTGGTGGTTTGAAAGGTTAAAGGGGGGCCACGAGGAAGGGTTTAGGGAGAAGAGGGGGGAGACAAGTAAGGCGGAAATTCGGGAGAGAGCTTAAAGAGGAAATGTCTACAGAGGAGTGTAGAGGGCGGGGGTTATCAGAGGACGACTAGAGGGGGTATGCAGGGGTAGGGGAGGCAGAGGGGTTCAGAGATCGAGGGAGATCTGCGATGCCAGTTGCTCGAAGGAGGAAGTATGGAGGATGAGGTCTTGGGGGGGAGTCGGCAATTCATTACCTTCTTGGCAGAAACTTTGGCACATAAATCGAGATCTCATCTAACCTTCGGACGTATCGGTGTAGACCAATGTATATTACTGGGAAGACTGGGTGACGACCAGCAGATCAACAATGTTTGTAGGTTGTAAAGATTTGGCAGGGATCTTGTTTCTGGGATCATCATCAGGTGGTGCATGAAGTAGCATGTCGGAGGCATGGCAAGGGGGAGCTGGAGGCCGGTTTCTCCCAATGACGACAGAGACGGTGCCGCTTCTTCCTTATACCTCTACTGGGATTGTGAGAGCTGTCCTGTAAGCAACGCGGAGTAGGGTACCTGGGGCCACCAAAGGTAGTGATGGGAGGCTCATGAACCTTTTGAGGAGAGATTGTTGTGAGGGAGCCGTCTGTAGCAGAGATTAGGCCTGGGCTCGCTGCCGTAGAGATGGTAAGGTTCGCAAGGTTGTCGGAGGACTTGGAGTAGCAACTTTTGGTGTGGTGACCAAAGACTTTGCATATGAGAAACTGAGTAGGCAACCAGTTATAGTGCACAGATTTTTGGAAGCTAAAACCTTCGTCATCTTCCACGGTGATTGTTGATGGAGGACAATCAGCTGTAACTTCAACACAAATTCTGGCGAACGCGAGGCGGTCCATCTTTTATGTGCGCTCATCAGAGTATAGGGGCTTACCAATTACCAAGCCGATGATGCTTAAACCATTAGCACTCCAGAAGTGGAGAGGGAGACCTGGAAGAGTAATCCATAAGGGAGTGGTGTTGAGGTCGACCTTATGGAGTAGCATGTGTTGATCCCATTGACAAAGGAAGACAGGTTTGTTTCCAACTCACCAAGGACCACCATCAAGAGCACGAGAGTGGTCTTCCTCAGAGAAGAATTTGAAGATGAAGATGCTGTTATCTAACAGGTGCATGGCAATGGAACCCTGAGTTTTCCATTGTTTAGATAAAGAAGATTTAAAATGTTGAAGGGGGGTCTGCTACCAAGAAAGTGGCCCGACGAGACAGCATTTCCACTTGGAAATTTCAGGGGCCAAGACCTCAGCAGGGCAGAAAGCGAACTTGGAGGAATCAACCAGGGAGGAGTTACAAAATGGAGGTGGAGACTTCACGGGAGGGGGAAGGAGATTTACTGAAAAGGAAGTTCCAGGCTGTTGGTCCTGAAATGGTGGAAGGTGGAGAGGGGGAAGCGAGACAGGGAGGCGGAGAAGGGGAGAGCGAGAGAGAGGGGGAAGGGCCCACAAGGAGGTGGCTGGCCATGAGGCAGAAGGCTTCACTCCGGCAGGGAACTTAATGAATCATACTTTTTTTTGCAAGAACGTAAGTAATTAGTACTTTCATGTATTTGTGAAACCTATTCCTGTTTTCTTAACCGAAATTTTACAATAGCCAACATCCATCAAAACACTAGCCTGCACAGATCATGAACAAAGAAGATGTTTATGATCTCTCTTTCTGTCTCACAGTAAATGTTAAAAGAGTTTATCTTTGGATCTCTGTTCCTTCTTCAACTCTATTTCTTTTTTAGGATATGGGAAATAGAAAACTGCCTGGGTGTGGCTCCTGCGCCCAGACACGAGCTTGCGAAATTACCGCCCTTCCCCTGTGAAATAAAAAAATCGCATCCATGTTGATGCCCCTGGATGTGCTCTCATTGCCCTCCCACCATGCTGGTGCAGGGGCCACGCGACCACACAGCGATCTGTTGCCTCTAAGATATTTAAGTATTTAATGTTTTTAGAAGTAGATAGTCTTTCAAAAATGAGGAGATTCTCTTTATTAAGAGAGACTAAAATAAAGTTGAGTTCCACCATCTATATTTCTTATCATAAGAAAATTAAAATGAATCTTAACTAATTAAAAGGCTGCCAATGCTTTTATTAAGAAATCATGATCTGTTAAAGCAAGCACTTCTTCTTAGATTCATGATATTTTCTTTTTCTTTTTCTTCTCCTCCACTGCCGACACTGTCGATTCTGAGAGTAATGTTTTCAATTCGGTCTCTTTTCTTATGATGACTTTGGTCCTGATCAGTTGGTTGTGAGAACATGACCAATAAGTCTTGATGTTGTTTTCTTACTCCTAGCTGCTGAATTTTTTTTTCATTGAGAGCTCATTTATCCTCTAATCATGCTTCCAAATGTCATTCTAGTATGGAAAGCTGGAAGCACATCTGTTTTTGTTGAGAGTTGAGACTCAATATGTGATGAATTTAAATGTAAAATTAAGAATAATTTGTTTCCGTAGTGGATCAATCTTCTCATCCAGGTGTTGGTTTCACTTCTCATTGGTTTGGTCATTTCTATTTCAGAACTGAGTTTTTCAGTGCAATTGTTTAGGTTGAAGCATACAACACTGAAAGAACACTAAGGAAGATAAAGCGTCACCCAACATCAGTTGCCGTGGATGTCAATGGACCAGACATTAAAATGAGGCTGTATGAAGAACAATCTGTTGTAAAGAAGGAAGCTGGTGTGCATCCAATGGTGAGGTTTGGGGAAAAAACAGAAGAAAGCTGTTCTACTATAAGCAATGGTATTGAAAGTGAAACTCAAACGTCTCAACGTGTAACAAATGCAGGAGTTGGTGATACTAAGAGTTCCATTGGTGGACCATCAACTTGGTATATTTTCATTCTGTTATAATTTTGTTTGATGTTACTTTGTGCATAAGCATAAAATCTATTTCAAATTCGCTCATTGGAATGTTAAATATCTTGCAAGCCAATAGATTGAGTGGTGTTGTGAAAGCATATAATGTCTATTTTAAATCCAGAATTTGAAACATGGACATGTTGACATGATTGACCATAAACCTTGTTGATCATGTTGGTGCTTCATCAGAACTTAGAACGGGTTCTTATCTTTTATTCTTCAGGGATCCATACTCGAAGGGCATTGATCTATATTCCCTTAGAACTTCTCTAGCTTCATCTGGTATCCACCTTTATTCTTTTATTCTGTCTCCTTAGCATTTTCTTTTTCTTTTAACATTTTGACAAAAAAGAAACCTTTGGATTTCTTACTGCTTGATTTAAATGTATTTTCTGTTTGTTGAATTCCATAAGGGTTTTGATCACTGGGAGAGATTGATATTGCAAAGTTGCTTTCTTGCTTCTTAAGAGAAGCACATTTTTCTCAAGTGGATTACAAACTGCCTGTAAAGGCATTATTTTGATGCAATATTGGTTTTATGACCATTGCATTGTTTTTAGGGAGGCATTTCTATTTTACATACCTTTTGGTGCCCACTTAGTTCTTGAGGAACTTATTAAGTTTACATGTGATACAGTGATGCAAAGACAAAAAAAGGAACAAAAAGATTCAAGACATGATAAAAGGCTTATTAAAGTCAAGGCTGAGGAGCCAGCACTAGATGTTTGTGACAATAGGTCTGCGCCAATTGAAGCCAGTGGAGCACAACAGCAAGTGAATGAAGTGAAGACTTTGAAAGATGCTGTGAAGCCCAAAAACAAGAGAAAAGAAAAAGTATCTTCCACCATATTAAGTTAAGACTTACTGTCATTTGATAACAGTTCCATCTTATCGACACCTGGATGTATGCTTGACATATTAACGCCATATTTCTCATAAGCGAGCCTAATTTAAGGTTTCCATTTCTCTTGGCTGCAAACACCTGGATCAGTCCATGATGTAAAAATTTTCAGATGTTGCTGGTTTTGATCTTTCCATCATAGTTGCACATGAATTAGAGTGGCATTAACATGTTGAATTGATGACTGAACAATGTTTACTTTTTCTGAAGAAACAAATTGTAGAGGAATTGTGGAATGAATTGATGGGCAACAGTTCTTTGGTTGATTCCGATTGAAGGAGCTAAAAGAATTAGGGGCAGGCCTAAAATGACCATAGGAGTTGTGAGGAAGGACATGAATAGTCTAGGTCTTGTACCAAGTATGACTTCAGATAGAGCCTTTTGGAGGGCAAGGATCCATGTAGCAGACTCCATTCAGCTGAGATTCTCCTGACTTGCTGGGTTATACTGTCAGCTTTCAGCTTTTACCTTTCATTTGTCTTTTTTATTTTCCTTTGTCCATTTGTCATTTTACATTTTTCATCTTGCATCTCTTTCCCCATCTTTTTTTTTTCAGACCTTAGTTTCCTTATTTTGTTTTGTTGGATCCATGTAGCCGACTCCATTAAATTGGGATAAACTGAGTTTGTTGTTGTAGTTCTTTGATTCATAAAAAAAAAATGCAGAGTTATTTTCATGCTTAAAAATGTTTCCTCCAACTGTGCATCTGTCAACCTGCGGATTCTGTTGCTTTTACCTTGCTAGGGAACCATCAACCAAATAACTTGTGTGCACTAGCTGAAACTGATTCTTGAAGTAGTTGCTTGAAGAATTTAGGACTTGAAGAGGGTGCTGGACATGCTTTAGCTAGGGCAACCATTTCCTTGTCTTCACAGACCAAATAACTTGGTGTGCACTAGCTGAAACTGTGTTAACAATTTTCTATAAACTTAATTGTTGTCAAACCTATAAAATTCATTTTCAACCAAATCTTGTGATGATTATACATCTGTTTATCAGACAGTCATGTTGTAATGGTTGTAGTATTAAAATCAATATATGCATTTATATGGGCTTATAGGAGCTCAGTTTAAGATACTAATTGATGTTTATATTACATTTATGTTAATTTTTTATAAAGTGAACCGTAAGGGACCGAAAACTGACAGAAGCCCAAACCGAGAGAATAAAGTTGCAGGGAATGGTGAGGCGGGGTGGCGACAAGGGTGGGGCTGGATTGCAGGGTTGGCCGGGGTTGCAGCACAAGGGAAGGGTGAGGGTGGGGTTGGGAGGGAGGAAAGGTGGGGGAAGGGGATGCCTTCTAAGAAGGAGAAAATCGTTTTCACACTTCACAGGAAAAGGAGAAAGAAGAAAAATGAGAACAGAAAAGAAGAAAAGATATTATTGAGAAAAAAAAGAAAGGGAGTGATTCGTGAACAGCCAAAAAAACAAGGGCAATTTGGGTATTTAAAACATGAGTGGAGAAGAAGAGATAATAGTCTAAATGTAGGGGAATATCAGAAAGAAAGTTTGTGGTAGGGGAGTATCAGTAAACATAAGCTAAGTGTAGGTAAGTAATAGAAATTGCCCCTATTTAATATTTTATTAAGGGCAAGAGATCGTTGTCTGGTCGTGTAATGCCTACACTAGTGCAGGGATTAGGGATGCAAGTTTGACCTTGACGATCCGAGTTTGCCCGGAACCCAAACAGGGCCTAGGTTGAGATACCTTGGCCCTGAGAGTGGGTCAGGGTTGGGAATTTTCGGCCCTGAATTAGGGTCGGGCCAGGTCAAGGTTGAGGCCTCGGGCTGAGCCCAACCTGATTGTATCTTCCCTCTTTTTTTTCTCGTGTTGTTGTTGTTCTTCTTCTTCTTCCCAGCCTGGCCAGCCCATTTATCTTTCAAGGTGCACAGTTAATCTCATGGACGAATATTTATATATAGTGGTTCACCCAAGGCTCATGCAAACTCAGAAGCAACAAAAACATTCTCTTTCGCATCTCACAGTTCCTGCCTCTTGATAGCACAGGAAAGATAGAAAACCATTAATCCAACATATAGATCTTCTAATTATTGAATTGTTTGAAGCCCATGCATCTCCCTTCCCCCCATAGTCAGGGCCAATCAGTGTCAGCCTGGCCCAACCCTGAGAGCGAGTCAGGGTTAATTTTTTCTGACCTTGAGTCAAGGCCGGATCAGGCTTGGGCCTAGCTAAGGGAACTTAGGGTTGGGCTGTTTTAAAAGGTTTGACCAACCCGACCCTGTTGCAACCTTAGTGGGGACCAATAAGAACGCCTGCAAGATCATTTGACTGAATTTAGTTCATTGGGACTGAGCATTAATTTCATGCAGTCCTATGTTTGGGCGTAGGAACCACGCAATCGGTTAGCATTCTTTTTTCTTTTTATTAATTATATTTTGAGAGGGTTTACAATGAAGTGTCCCTTGTTATCTAGGCCGTTTTTTCCCTTTAAAAAAACGGAATGCAAGTGCTGTAGTCTAAAATATTGGTGTTTTTTGCCGTACGTTTGAGTTGAGTGCGGCAGAACGCGTTTTAAACGTTTTTTTTTTTGAAAAAAAACCCAGCCCAAACGTGTATTAAGTAACTATGAGGACCAATAAAAATATGGAAGCAGCAAGTTTTTGAATTTCTGATTCACAGATGATTGGGTAATAGGAGGAATAAAATGAACCTTTTATGGAATCTTACACCTAATCTATAGAGCAAGGAAGATTAAGATGATTTAAATAATTTAGAAGGGCCATCAAGGAAGAAAGTCAACAGATCGGAACTCTCAATGAAGCTTCTTCCTTCGAGTAAATTACAATAAACTTGTTATAACTAGGATTTGTGGCAGAGGAGTCACAGACGAACTAAAGTTCCATCAACAGCAAATTGCCACAACACAAGCAGATATGGCTCTAGTTGCTGTGAAATTTTTGCTTGAGAAGTTGGCTATCCTCCTCCAAGGAGAAATTCAATTGCTAGGAGGAATTCATCAAGAGGTCAATGAGATAAAGGATGAATTAGAGATCATCAGATCTTTCCTATTGGATGCAGATAGGAGAAGTGAGAGTGATCAGAGTGTAAAGACATGGGTGAATCAAGTCAGGGAATTAGCTTATGACATGGAAGATGTTCTTGACAAGTTCATGCTTTGTCTAGCAAATCCCCATGGGAGAAGCTTCATCCATTCTGTTAGTAATCTCCTTCGACATGTTAAGCAATTCAAAGCATGCCATGGTCTTGCAATTCAGATTAAAGATCTCAAGCAGCAGGTACAAGGCATATCAGATCGAAGAAAAGCATATGCTTTTGATAAGATAGAAGAACGGACTAGTGCAGATACTACCTTGAATAGTTGGCATGATTCCAGATTGGCTTCTCTTTACATCGATGAAGCTGATCTTGTGGGAATTGAGAAGCCAAGAGATTTATTGATTCAGTGGTTGAGGGAAGGTGAATCAAGGCTAACAATTGTCTCTGTGGTAGGTCTGGGTGGGCTAGGAAAGACCACTCTTGTGAAGAAGGTCTATGATAGCAAAACCATTAAGAGACACTTTGAGTGTCAAGCTTGGATTAACATCTCTAAGTCATTCACAACTGGAGAGCTTCTACGCACTGCACTAAAAGGATTTATGGAAGCAGCAAAGGAACCAATTCTTGAAGGTTTGGACAGGATGAGTAATGAAGAATTGATTGAAGCCCTCAGGAACCATCTGCACTTAAAGAGGTATGTGATTGTTTTTTATGATATATGGAATGCAAATGCTTGGGAAGCAATAAGGTATGCACTTCCTGATTGTAACTGTGGAAGTAGGATAATGTTAACAACGCGTATAAGTGAGGTAGCCGCATCGATAGAAATTAAAGGTTATGTCTATAATCTCCAACCTCTAAATGATGAGGAAGCTTGGTCTCTGTATTGTATGAAAGCTTTCAGATCAAATAATACAGTCAATAACTGTCCTCAAGAGCTGGAGGAGCTCTCTCAGAGTATCTTGAAGAAGTGTGGTGGTCTTCCACTGGCAATTGTAGCAATAGGTGGATTGCTGTGGAGGAAGGAGAAGACAGTGACAGAATGGAAAAAGGTTCACAATAGCCTCGGTGCAGAAATGAGAAATGATCATAACCTTGGAAGCCTGGGGAGAGTACTTATGTCTGGTTACAATCACTTGCCATACTACCTTAAATATTGCTACTTGTATTTAAGTGTTTTCCCAGAGGATCACCTTATCAGACGAATTAGGTTGATCAGGTTGTGGGTAGCAGAAGGATTCATAGAAGAGATAGAAGGCCTCACAACTGAAGAGGTTGCAGAGTGCTACCTTAATGAGCTCATAAGTAGGAGCTTGATTCAAGTAGTGCAGATAGATGAATTTAACAGGGTAAGAACTTTACGGCTTCATGATCTCATGCGAGAAATTGTTCTGTTAAAGTCAAAGGAAGAAAGCTTGTGCAGAGTAGTGGGGAAAGAACGCTTGGCGATACATAAGAAAGTGCGCAGATTGTCGATCCAGACTACATTGGATAACTTTCCATTGGGTATAACATTTCCAAGCCTTTGTTCTTTGTTGGTCTTTGTATTTGATGGATCTTCTCATTCTTTTGGAAAATCATTCTTTCAAAGCTTTAAATTTTTGAGGGTTTTGGCGTTAGAACTTGCACATCTCCATAAATTTCCAATTGAATTGTTGAAATTGATTCATCTGAGGTATTAGTTTGAGGGGCACAATGATAAAGAAGCTCCCAAAGTCTTTTGGGAGGCTCAGGAACCTGGAAGTATTAGATCTTAAAGGCACTGAAGTATCTACCTTGCCCTCTGGGATCTTAAAAATATCAAGTCTCCGCCAAATCCGTATCTTCCATTACCGTTTTGAATCTTCAAAGTTCTTTGCTAATACTCATGGAATGATTATGCCATCTAGGATAGGGAGCTTAGTGAATCTTGAGAGCTTGTCAATTATAGAAGTGAACCATGATAGGGATCAAGTGATCGAGTTGGGAAGGTTAACACAGCTAAGGAGATTGGGCATTTCAAAACTAAGAGGAGAAGATGGGAAGAATCTGTGTTCTTCTCTTGAGAAGCTGAAGCACCTAACCTCTTTTTATGTGATTTCTGAAGACATTAAACTTCTTCAGCTAGAATCTCTGTCATCTCCTCCACCACTGCTTCAACATTTATATCTCAAAGGTCGTTTAGCGACCCTGCCAGGCTGGGTTGTGTCACTTCCATACCTACTTGAGTTACGACTACAGTATTCTAGACTGAATGAAGATCCACTCATGGCCCTTCAAGAGATGCCTAACTTGGTATATCTTGATCTCCGAGAAGCCTATGATGGGGAAGAACTATCTTGCAAAGCTGGAGGATTTCGAAAATTGAAGAAATTGGGCATCCAACAACTGGAACAGTTGAAATGGATCAGACTAGCTGAAGGATCAATGCCTATGCTTAAAACACTAGAAATCACAGGGTGTTCGGAACTGGAGATGTTACCACTCGGCATTGAAAACCTAAGAAATCTTGAAGGGCTGCATTTGTGGGATATGCCCCTTAGATTCATGGGAAGAGTAAGAAATTCAGGTGATGACCGTTGGAAAATTCAGCACATTCCAACAATCAAGCATGCTTACGAGAGTAATGGAAGAAGGATTGTTCAAAATCTTTCATGATTTGCGAGATTCATATATTAGCAAATTCAGCACCAATAAAGTGATTATAATTATCTGCAAAATATGGCTCCCTTGAATGTTGTATCATTTGTGGAGTAAGTACTTTCTGCAATTGTAAAATCTCTATGAGATGGAATATGCCTTTATGCACCTCCTCATGTAAGAACCCTTGCCTTCATGGTCCACCATGTAGTATGACATCAAGTTTTAGGTCTAATGTCAACCATATGGCATGCTGTGTATTTAAATTTTACCCTTACATTTTAACCCGTAAGCAGCGAAGTTGACACGTCAACAATTTTCCATAGCTTAATATGATCACACGGGGATAGGGTTCTATCTAAACATACCAGCAAAAAAATGAAAGTTTTTAGAAAATTTGATGCATAATAAGTACCATATGGCAAATAATTACAATCATAGAGGGAGTCTTAACTTGGCTTCATAAGTATAGCCCGCAAAAAATACAATTTTTTTTAATGAATCACCAATGTTTTCAACAAAGCACAAGGAAAAGAAGAGTCTCCTTATAAAAAAGCCAAGGAGAGCAAACTTAAAAGGAAAAAAAAAATATATATATATATATATATATATATATATGTGTGTGTGTGTGTGTAACCGACATCAAATTCCCTTAGAGGGGAGAAACAATGGTATCCCTAAGACAAATAGGTAAAACCTAAGAAGAAACCATGTACCGATTGTGGGGGTTATCGATACAAGAGCTTTGGAGAGATTGCACCCTCTCTCGAACATCAAATGAAATTGATTCCCATATTTGGTCAATAGTTCTAGATCGATAAGCACAATTCTTAAGGTTCCGTTCCATCTAGAAATGGTAGATAGTAGCCCCGAAAGCTATCTTACCAATAGAATATAGAATGAAATTACCTTTGAACAGTCTTTTTATCTACCTCCAGTCTCCTCTCCAGACTAGTGTTTGCATAGAATACCACCCTAGATTCTCAAAGAGAGAGGACCTAGAGAGAATAGATGTTGTATGTCCTTCACTACATTCCAATAGAAACAACTAGATTCACTTCTCTGATTCCCTAAAAATGCTTGTCTAGTAAATAGATGAGCTCTGTATGATAGACTTTAACAGCACCAATCTTCTAAATTTCATTAGGATACATTGATTTTGATCCTGTGATTGGAAAGAAATTGCTATGAATAGAATCTTAGAAGAATAGAATATGGGGTAGTAGCTACACTACCATATTACCAAAGACAATATTATTGAGGAATGTACATGGTTCTTGGCACCAAGTTCAACCCCAATTTCTCTTTGGGTGAAATTTGTAATTCAATTAGCTAACAAATTGATTAAATCTGTTTTACAACTTTGTTTTGAGGACAAACCTAACAAACTTCACTAGTAAAGTAAAAATAAAGAAAAAAATTAAAAGATGGGGTATCTAAAAGTACAGTTTATGTAAGGTAGTATGACATTTAGGGGAAAGTCTCCCTTCACCATTTGGGAAGGGTTCAACCACCATCCTAGGGTCTTAAAACATGGAGTAGGGTACCTCATACATACCAGTAGGGATTTTGACTTGTGTATGTGATGTATTTCCACGCTGTTGACGTAGAGTTTGGTAATACTGGTTAGTTCATGTGCTGAAAGAAACAAAGCGCAAAAAGTGGATAACTGTGTGGGGTCTAGAGGATTGGTTTTCCATTCCCTTATTTTTGTAGTGTATCCTTGTTGAATCTGAACTTTTATTGGTCCAGAAAGTGGATGCTTCTTAAGCATCTCTAACTCAATGTTTAAGTGAGTTAATTTCTATCTGCTGTTTTAGGTGACCCCTTCTTCCAATGTGGGCATAAATGTGTTTCTATTGCAGCTTTTGTAAAGGAATGCCAGAAATCTGCTGCTGATAAATGTGGGAAGAGATGACCAAAATGTAGACAGTTAATCAGGTATTAGGGGTTTTAAATACTTGAGGTTAGGGGGTCTTCATCATATGGTCTTTGTTAAGACAATATAGAGTCTTATCTGATTTTCTTTTTGCATCATAGCAGCAATGAGCATCATGCACAATGAACACTGTTCTTAGGAATACAATACAGCTTCTGTTTCCACAAGAGGTTGAAGCAAGGAAGGCTGCAGGGGCTCTAAATAATCGTGAATTCGCACAGCAAAGCCCTAAAAGAGGGAGTTATGACACTTGGTATATCTCAGTTTTTAGCAGAAGGGAGTCAAGGGATAGATGTTATTGCAAGAAGAAAGGAAATTCTTGAAACAGAGGGAGGGACAGAAATAGGAGTAGAAGATTATTATAAGTTGTAGGGAGTTGGTGGGTAATGATCAAAGCTCAACAGTTTTTTTTTTCTTCTTATAATTGTAAAGAGAAGGTCATGCTTGGCGCGTTGGTCAAGTGCTCACTTGTTGAACGCTTGGTCACGGGTTCAAGTCCTGTAAACAGCCTCTCTGGAAACAGGGGTAAGGCTGCATACATTTGACCCTCCCCAGACCCTGCTAAATGTGGATTGCAGGAACCTTGTGCACTGGGTACGACCTTTTTTTATTGAAAATAATTGTAGAGAGTGCTTATAAAGGTGGACGGTTTGAATTTCAAGGATTTTATCGCCTTCCTATAAGCTTTCATTTCTAAAGCAAGCATTAGACAGAAAATCGAATGTAGGTTGCTTCTCCATGATGTCAAAATTTCTGCAATTTTATAGTAAGATTTGTGACTTTAATCAAATGTAACTACCGTGAAATTCTGTAATCTTTTCATCCATTCCTTGAGTTTCAGCTTATGTATAGAACATTATTTCCCTCCCAAACTTCAGACCATTGATTTATTTTCCTCCCACTCCACCCCCACCCCCACCCCCACCCCCTCCAAACATAAAAAGTAGTGGAAAAAGAACCTTTGGACTTCTCCTAATTCTCTGTTTTCTATAATGTAATTGATTTGGCTTAATGACTAGTAGGTAGTATATGAGTATGTGGAAGCAGCTCAGCTGGATGCTACAACTGTGTTGTTCCATCACCTCCTGCTGTTGATCCCTTTCAATGAAAATGCATCAAATTCTTCAAACAAAAGGAGGGACAAAAATAGGAGTAGAAGGTTATTATATGCTGTAGGGAGTTGGTGGGTAATGACCAAAGCTCAATAGATGTTAGTTTGATCAAACATTCAAAGCCAGATAAGTTTTGGAAGTTGAGGTGATGGAGGCTGTAAAGAGAATGCAAGGAACTATTGTACAGGGTACATGTAGAGGTCCCTAAAGGTACATTGACTTTAATTTGAGAATGGGCAAGCTATTTTATCACATTAGAAAGAATTAAGCCATTGTCTGCCATGAAAGTTTTGTTCCTTTAGAACTCCTAGATACAGAGAATCTCATCGACATCGCGTTTCAAGATTTGAGAATGGTGCTTTGACTGGTTTTGCTAAGAGAGTTGCTGGGAGGGATACAATTGGAACTAAAATATGGGTTTTATCCTTTTGGGGTTGGGTCGTTTGACTAGGACACCAACATTTCAATTTTGACCTTGATTTTGGTCAACATTGAAATTAGAGTACTTTTGTATTCTGGTCAAAATTTAGGAAAAAATCATGTTTAAATTATGGAAGTTGGGGAAGTTTGATGAAATATTTGAGTTTGTCATGGAAGTTCAAGAATTATTTCTTTGATATAAACTAGAAATTCCTGTGTCACGTAGATAATAACGTAAACAGTGGAATCCTAGGAATAATTTGGTACATTAACTTCCTCTACCAACTCTCTGTATTGATCTCTTTCACTTTCTCTATCTCTTTTTCTGTATTCAAATTCTCTACTACAGTATCTGTTGAGAAGCTGAGATCATAAAAGAGAGAACAGTGAGGCTGCGTGAGTCGAACGAGACCGCTCTGTCCTTAAGACAGTATTTGCACCCTTACTTCTGCACTGGGTTACAGTAAATCTGCCTCCCAAGATAAAACAGGCCTGGACTTGATAAAACAGGCATCTCTCTTGTTTCTCTTTTATCACGTCAAGAGCCAATCCATCAGAGGTATTCCTGCACTCTGTTCAAGAGATTGCAACTTTCAATTGAACTTTGCCTATACGACGCTGAAGTCCAACATTAAGAACGGACAAGAAAAGCTTCAGGTTCATACCTCAGAATTGCTTGCTGTGCCTATACGATGCTGAAGTCCCAATGTTAGTTCCAGCAAGGGTTTCTGTCATGGTGTTCTCTATACTTAGTATTAAGTTCTTAAAGGAATAAATTTCATTAATGTAAATCATGAAATCCTTCAGCAAGGCTTTTAGCTAGAACTGTAAATAGGAATTTCTAAGAAAAACAAGAATCAAAAGACTAAATTGTTCATAGTAGGATGGAATTATACTTTCTTAATTGGCACATTCACAGCAAGTAAGATAGAAGCTCTTCGAAATGGATTTTCTTTTGCTGCCCTTTTGTTTCGGGATATTATGTTCTGAGAGTTCTGAACGTTGATCAGGATTTTGAAAATTCTGTGGATCCTCATTATAAGGCACATTGTGACTGTGATACATAATGAAGAGTTCTGAACTGCAAAAACAAAAGAAAGATTATATCATAAGAAGAAAAACCTTGTATTTATATTAATGAAACAGGTTAATGAGAAGGGGTAACTTCTCTGCTTGTTTAGACAGCATTAGTATGGCAGATCTCCACTGGACTGAAATTGTTTTTTTGGAGGGGGCCATTTCACCCCCTGCCAAAATTGAAATGTTTCGGCAAAATTTTGGTAATTTTGGTGAAATTTTGAATATTGCACTGTATATATGGATTCTCTTAGTCAACAAGGATGGGAGCTTACTGTTTTTATATAAATTTTCTTCCTTGTTTGCTGAAGTTTACTTGTTGGATGCCCATGAACTAGTTCAATGGAGTACAGAATAATGCTTTTCAGTTTATGTCTTATGGAAATTATTGTTTCAATTTTTGCTATTATTATTGCAGACGAAACTGAATGCCAAAATTTTTAGTGTCAACATTTTTTTTGTTTTACCAGTTACGTGTGATAACTATGTCTAGGAGTTGGATTGAAAGATCAAAGGATCCATGCTTTAGATTGTCTGCACTATACATGCAGGAGGTCGACGAATTCCTAGATTATGCATTTTCTAATGCAGTCTGTGGGGCTCAGATCTTATGCTCATGTGTAAAGTGCATAAATCAACTTTGGAGAAATCGGACTGAATTGATCGAACATTTGGTCTGTGATGGATTTTTAAGGAATTATACAATTTGGCATTGCCATGGGGAAGCATCTTCACACACCCCTCTCAGTGAAACTCTAGTGGAACTTGACGCATCAGATATCTCTAGGGTTGGGTACATCATAGCCATGCCTAGGAATATGGATCTGTTTGATTTTGTCATATTTCCACTTGTAGGAATCTTCTCATCGGCACGGCACTCAGTTGAACTTAAACAAAAAGATATGTACAACCTTTAGCAAGGAAAGCCAACATTGAACAGTCAGAAATTACACAAAAAAAGCAAAATTAACACTTGGGAATTTTATCGAACAAATAAAAAAAATTAGAGCTAAAGGGAAGGAGAGTTAGATATAGCATTCGAAACAGGGGGTAGATCGAGACACCAGAAAGCCAACATATACAACAGTCAGAAATTACCTGTTAATTATTCTTCCACAAACACAACCAGTGTTCTGTGAGAGTATCCATATCTCTCATTATAGCTCAGTTGTGGATTGTGGTGAATATTCCTTATCCTTGAAAAACAGAAGAGTAAAATATAGTGTGAAAAAGATGTAACTTTAGGAGCTCAAAGAAGAAGAACGAAAGATATGTACAATCTCAACAAGGAAACCCAGCATATTCAAAAGTAAAAAATTACATAGAAAAGAAAGGAATTGAAGAGAGTGCAAGAACAAAAGAAATATGATTAAAAAGAACATACAGTGCAGTCTGGTAAATCGTTGATCTGATGGAAACACTTCTTTAGTGTCCTTTTTGCTTCTAAGGTATTTTTATGATCCTGTCTTTTCTTCCTTCTTGTTCTTCTACAGAAACAATGGATTTTGCATTCTGGGAATTTCCTGAATTGAAATGGAATTGCTTCAATAATGCTAAAGATATTATGAACAACACGAACAACTAGGTAATAATAAATACAAACAACCAAGTCAATGAGAGTAAATGGATCTTCTAAATCAATGGCAGTGCAAACTTAGTAATTCCTGAACCTATTACAAATTAAGATATTTTTGCTAGACTGGTGCTAGGGAATTAATGTTATTACAAGTTTAATTTTTCTAACATTAGAAACCGATACCACACAAAGTAAACCCCACATTCACACCCCCAATCCTTCACTCCCCCACCTCAGGCTGCCCACTTGGGCACCCACCCAATGGCCTAGCACCAAAAAAACAGTTTGGTTTATGTTCTTTACTTAAAATAAAAAGAATCTAATAAAGGAAGCCAAAGAAGACACCCCTCTCAAAGCCTAATCTTTAAACTACTATTAATATAAAAGAAATCCTAAAAGATTGAGGGTTTTTCCAAAAGCAATCTTCATCTTTGATTGTCTACAAGAATGTCAAAAGTTTTCAAGGTTCTTAAATTTATGAGGACTTCAAGATTCAAGAGGAAAGAAATAAAAGGGACCTATGAGGCCCATAAACAAGATGAGGCGGGTCCAGTTTAGTGGTTCCATGCATTAAGTGTATGAGAAAGGTTTCGAGTCTGCATAAACCGCATAACTTTTTTGGTCTTCACATCTAATAGTGCCAAGTGAAAGGATGGTGTGAACTTCACAGGTCGTTGATACGATGAAAAATCAGAAATAAGAAAAATTAGATTAGAGATGCAAATTAACAAATATTTAAAAAAAAAAGAACATACAATTGAATCTGAACAATGAAATATATTATTAAACAAAAACATTGCAGCAAAATGAAAAAGAAAATGATAGCATCGCTTATCCAAAGGTTGAATGAAAAAAAAAAATTCACTAATAATATAACAAAAAATGACAGAAAAGACATAGTGTTGTGGAAAAAATTATATTGGAGAACATAGATACATTACTTAGTAAAAAGAAAGAACAAGAAGAAGAAGAATAGAACAAGACTACAAAGGAGATCTTACTTGAAAGAATTCTCCATTAGAACCTCAAGGAATTCTGATAGTGAAATGAAAAGGAGGCATTATATAGAGGAATTCAGCAATTTTTTCCATAAAACGGTCATAACGTATAGTAACATATGCATTTGCGCATTTAATTGTTTTAATATGATGAGTTGCATTTGAGCTAAATAAGGAAAAATGTATTTATGAGATACAAACTGAAAATATAAGTAAAGATGTCAGGTGCATTTCTTATTTAAACAGGAAAATGTATGTTAGCATTTTTCTACTACTTGGTGCATATTAGCAAAATCCATATAGTTTTAAATAGGCCACACCTGTCATATATTTTCTTTTGGGTTAAACATGGTTGGTCTTAGACTCTTAGTAGTAGGTATGTAAACGGGTACCCGAAAATTCAAATTCGTTTAGGGGTATCCATATCCGTTTAGGGACATCCAGATTTTTATCAATAATCCAAAGTCTGATCCGAATAGATATCCAACTAATGATATGGAGGGTTTTTGAAGATTCAACAAGTTCTAAAGAATGAGGAAATGAGAATTAGGAGACTAAAATATGGATTGAGAGTGAATCACATCTGTTGGGTGGAGGAAAGTCTGGCTTACACAAGTCAAAGATGTAAACAAATAGTCGAAAATCCGAATTCAATTCACATCCGTATCCATAACTGGGCAGGGAATATCCGGATCCGATCACATCCAATCCGTATCCGATCTGTTTACATCCCTATTTAGTAGGTTAAAAACACTTGTATTGAAGGATATTATCATTAGTTGTGGCTATTTTGGCTATTAAACTAAATTTGAAGACCCAACTAGGTTAGTTTTTCTAGCTTTCAAAAGAAAAAATAAATTCTAGAGAAGTCTGCAGCTTCTCATTTGCGCTATCTTCTTTCGACTTCTACAATTTCTTGTAGTAATCTAAACTATTTCCTATATCTTCCTCTTGGATTTTCTTTTACTTTGCATAGTTTTTTGTAGTTGGTTATACTTGGATAGAGTTGTGGTTATATTGTGCTAGGTTTTTATCCTACTTTATTGCACCATTTTCTAAGACAATGGTAGATCATAATCCCACTAAAACAACTGGCAAGTTTATAAATGTGGGGCACAAGCTACAATTCTAGAAAATATAAACTTGAGGCATATGGTGTAAGATTTAATGCAACTAGTACCATACTATCGATAGCTCATTTATAACCCTGGAAGTCATAGATAGCGATGATTAACGAATACTCATGAATAGTGTGTGGGCCTATTTATACCCTTGAAGGTCCTATGCAACTACCTGTTATATAATATTTTGAACCATCTCCAAAATGGTCGAGAGAGGTAGCCTTAGGAAATGAACAAAATGCCTCTGAAAAGGTTCATTGAGTCAACGGTTAGTCAAACAACTTGAAATCAATTAAGATTTCGTAATTGTATCATTTTTATCATGAAAATACTTATATTTGAAAGTTACTCTATTGACACCCAACCAATGCCAATTGACTCCATTTACAGAGAATAGATATTCAAGGCCATCATACCCATCTATGTTAACTAAATTTGTAGTGCCCCCAAATCCAAGTAAGATATACATGCAGGCCTTCGTAGGCCACCGTTAAACCACGACGTTAAAATTGTTCTTTTTCTTTTTCTTGTAACTTGTATTCACAACAATGACTTGTATTCAAAAGAAATACATAGTGATAAGTCTGCTTAACTGGCAGAGGAAGAAAGGGCACCCATCATCAATTCTTGAAAGTGCTTTTTCTATATGATCAAAAGGTCATATAGTAGTTATTTATAGTACAAACATCTGGCTGGCTTCTTGGTTTTATCTAAAACACCAGATTTAGGCAATATTTCTAATGTAATCCTGATCATTTCATTTATGCCCTTCAAAGATGCAGCTACGACATGCATATTTTCCAAGAGAGCTCCTTCATAAGGCATCCTGTGCTTCAAGGTGATGGAAGAGAGAGTCAGAAGAGAATTTTTATCAACACACCACTCTGTTAGGGAGATTTTGTTCCAAATCAATCTCAACTACTGAATGCCGAGGGCTGCAAGGGAACTCAATTTACTTCACTGTTGACAAACTTATAATCTCTGAGGTTCTTGAATATCTTGATAATGGCATTTACGATATTAAGACAAAAAACATTGGTCCTTATTTTCCACTTGATTTGCATCTGTTTGACATGCCACACATTTGGATCACCCCTCAATTTGAAACAGGTATTTTATGTGACCTTTCAACAAGGAAAGCCAACATATTCAACAGTCAGAAATTACACAGAAAAAGCAAAATTAACACTTGGGTATTTAAGCGAACAAATTAAAAGAGAGAGAGAGAGAGAGAAGCAAATTCGAATCAGAAAAATAGAACTAAAAGGGAAAGAGGGTTAGACGTAGAATCCAAAATAAGGGGAAGAGACGCCTGAAATCTTCTGAAATCACCAAAAAGTAAATAACAAAGTTACCTATTAACAAACTTCTAAGAAAATTATAGAGAGCTATAACACTAAAGGAATGGATGAGATCAATTGAAGTGCAAGCCAAGAAAAGAATCCCACCTCGACACACCAAAAAAAAAAAAACAGAAAAAAAAAAAAGAGGAAGAAGGTAAATCGTTGATCCGATGGAAACACTTCTTTATTGTGCTTTTTGTTTCTAAGGATTTTTATGATTCAGTCTTTTCTTCCTTCTTGTTCTTCTACAAAAACCATGGATTTTGCATTCTAGGAACTTCCTGAAGTAAAATGAAATTGCTTCAATAATGATAATGATATTATGACCAACAAGAACAACTAGGTAACAATAAATACAAACAACCAAGTCAATGACAGTAAATGGATCTTCTAAATCAATGGCGGTGAAAACTTAGTAATTCCTGAACCTATTACAAATTAAGATATTTTTGCTAGATCGGTACTAGAAGATTAAAGCTATTACAAGTTTAATTTTTCCAACAAAGTGAAACCACACGATCGATGTAAATCCCACATTCAATGAAAAACAAAGATTGGTTTATGCAGACACCGGCTTAGCCTGGTGATTGCGCCTTGATGGTGGGTTGCAAGGCTGAGGGCTTAGTCTCAATATCGATTCCTCCTCCCGCACATTCCAACGCTGGTTGTCACTGCCCCATCCCTTGGGTCCCACCGCAACGCCCAATCCTTCACTCCCCCACCCTAGACTGCCCCCTTGGGCGCCCCACCCAATGGCCTAGCACAAAAAAAAAATGAATAAATAAAAGTTTGATTCATGTTCATTACTTTTAAAAAAAAAAAATCTAATAAAAGAAGCCAAAGAAGACACCCCTCTCAAAGTCTATTGGTTACACTACTATTAATATAATAGAAATCCTAAAAAAATTGAGGGTTTTCCCAAAAGCAATATTCATCATTGATTCTCTACAAGAATGCCAAGAGTTTTCCAGATTCTTATAATTATATGGACTTCAAGATTCAAGAGGAAAGAAAATAGAAGGGACCTATGAGGCCAATAAACAAGATAAGGGGGTCAATTGTAGTGGTTCCATTCATTAAGTGTAGGAGAAAGGTTTCCTAGTATGCAAAAACCACATAATTTCCTTCGTCTTCCTTCGCACCTAGTTGTACCAAGTGGAAGGAGGATGTGGAACTTGTTACAATTGGATATTTACGAAATGATATGTATCAGTCACGTATCATGCTCAAATTCAATTATTTTCCCTTTCAGGTATGCTTGTGCATCCTTTTGGTAACCTATACACCCTTTTTGTAGTCTAGAATTTCTTACATTTTATTTTACCATGTGGTATGAAAACTCTATTTTGGTTGAAATTTGAAATGTGAGAAAAGGACATTGATGTCACCTATACACTAAATTTCAGCATCATTTGATTTGCCACATAGCAAGAAATGAATGCAGACCAAAGAAGGCTCCATGGTCTATACAGACCAACTAGCCCTCACCCTTAATCGTGAAGAAAAACTTTATAAATAGAGTGCAGAATTGTAGTGTAGGTTGTAAATCTATTAATCAACCTTCCACATATCTCAAAATTTTACATTATGATGTGTTGGTTGCTGACTTTCTCTATTTGTTAATAACAACTTCATTTACAATTCTAGCAATAGAGATCAACAATTTTAAACAACATTTAATTCAACGATACGAAATTATGAATTTACTTAAGCTAGTCCTTTTAGGATATTTAAGCCATCTATTGGAGCAGATACGATACATTAACCGGTGGGTTGGATCAAAAATCATATTGACTAGGGATGTGTAACCGAGTAGAAAATTGTTTAATAAACGATTCAATTCTATTTCTACTCTTTTTTATACTTTGAGCTGAAACATTAGTTGAAATCAAACCGATTAACACTCTTATCTTCCCCCTTCTCCTTTGGATAGGCAAAGAAACCTCATTTCAGTTTTTTTTTGTTTTAGATTTTGGAAAGTATATTTTATGATCCCTGCTGTGTATCATAATGGAAGCAGTTTTCTTAAGGCCTCGTCTCGTTCCAATAGCTCTTGGGCTTGGCAAAGTCTTCTTAACGGACGTGCCCGCCTCATGTCCGAGTTACGGTGTAAAGTTAGTGATGGGCGTTTAAGTGACATCTACAAAGATGGTTGGATCCCCACCCTGCCCAATGGGCGTATTTTTAGTAATCATGCAGCATTCAAGCTGCGATTAGTGTCTGACCTTATTCACCTAGATACACATCAATGGAACTCTTCCCTGGATCATTCTTGCTTTTCACCTTTGGAAACAAAGCATATTTTAGCCATACCCCTCAGTATTAGAGAACATACTGTTGATCTTGGGCTTTCACTAACAATGGACTTTTATATTAAAGGGGGGGGGGGGTACTCAGTGCACGAGGCTCCCGCCACTGTGGGGTTTGGGGAGGGTCATTATGTATAGAGTCTTACCCCTACTTCGTGGAGATGTTGTTTCCAGAGACTCGAACATGTGACCTCTTGGTCAAAATGGAGCAACTTATTGTAGCTTATTATATTGTTTTTGGGCTAAGAAGCACCTTGATAATGGGAGCTCCTCCCCAAAAGACCCTCTATGGGCCAAATTATGGAGCTTTGATATTCTCCCCAAATAAAAAGTATTGCTTTGGTGATGTGCATATGATATTTTGGGTGTTAATCATTCCTTACTTCGTTAGCATCTCAGTCTCTCCCATTTGCCCTATTTGTAACATAGACATCGAGACTGTTTTACATGCACATTGATCTCATGAAATTGAAATAGAAATCATATTAAAATAACCCTTAATTTGCAATGAGGTAGGTGGTTAAGTAGGGCAAGATTCAAATTGTGGGAGAGAGTAATTAAGGGTGTCGTTAGTACACATGGTGTGTTGCCTGACGGAGCATTTATGGCCTTGACCTTCTTATTCTTCTCTTGTATGGTTGCACATATCATTGTTGTTAATCTTGTTCGACAGTAGCAATCTTCACAACTTCATCTGTTATATTCCGTACAATTAATTAAACAAATTAATCTCATTTTAAAACCCCAATTTCAAATAGAATATAAATGCAATTGCAAACAAAGAAGAGAGATTACTTCATGGTTTCTTGAGGCTATATTTGGATGTCAAGAAAAGAAAATAAAAATTCAAAAAAAATTGAATTTAAGGAGAGAAAGATAGACTCATAAGGAATCATTGTATCATCATAATTTTTGTCTCATTATATTTTTTCTTTTTTTTTCTTAGCATCCAAATGACTGACTCATTTGCCGTTCAACTCGTCATAGTCATTGCACTATCCATTGTGGGTTAGAGATTCATGTCATAAACTTATAACATTCGCAAACATGGATGTGATAAAGGATCCCACACCCTTTTGATTCGTCAAATTCGCAAACATGAAGTCGAATTAAAAGTGCAATTATTAAAGAAATACATCTTTTTAAATATTTTTTGTGCTTGTTACAGTTGGCATTTAACTGATGTGATGGGCTTGGGTTTATCTATCAAGTGGATCCACTCATCCATTTAAATTACGCCAACATGGCGAGGAAACATGAGGCATATCACAAATCTCTGTGTAATCAATCCCTACAAGTGGCTCACAGGACAAAGTACCATGCCTTTGCAAAGGTCTTGACTTGAACTCCTCTCCACCCCTTGAGCCACCCTCATTGGATTTTAATTTTCTTCAATTCCCTAATAGTGTATAGTGCGATAGTGCTAGGTGGAGATGGCAACACCTGACAGTTCAAACATCCAACGGTTCAAGCTCATTGATTTCTATTTTTTTTATTTTTTTTTATTTTTTTTATTTTTTTGTTCTTTCGAATCCTTAAATGTCTGAGCTACCAGGTGTTACCATCTCCACATAGCACTGCCGAACTACACACTTTTAGGAATTGGAGAGGATAATTTTCCATGTGAAAATGGTTTCATGTTTTTGTTGGACCTTCATATTTCCTGATTCATTTAGGTTACATAGTCGTACATGGACTAGTGGTTTATGGGGGTCCCCTCAATAAAATTAGGGTGGATCATGGGTTCCACAAATTTAAGACATCAAGAGTTGGAGAAAGTTTTCCTTCATCCACAAATCTAAGGTTATCATTACTCACCTTCCTATACATCGAAGATCTGAAATACCTTTCATTTTTCTTGACACCTATCCAACTATTCAAGTATTATGATGGCCAGTGAAGGAATTTCATTTCACAACAGCTTAGGCTCCATTTGGTTGCAAGGAAATTAAAAGGAAAAGGAAGTGAAACTTTTTAAATCTAAAAGGAAACTTTGATAATCATTATCCAACATATGGTATAAATTACTTAAATTTCTTATAGTATTTAGTAATGAAGTTTTTAAATATAATTTGGCTAAATTACATGTCACCCCCTAGTTTTCAATCGAAACTTAAATCACCCCCTATTTTTGAAATACTCATCTGTCCCCCTCTATAGTAACGGTGTTAATTTAAATCAAACAAAAAAAATGAAATGACAAATTTAACCTCAAATTTTAACTTTTCAAATTTGACTTTTCATTTTCATTTTCACTTTTCATCTCTCTCCTCTTTTAGAAGGGTAAAATCGTAAATCAACACTAGTTAAGGGTAGTTTAGGGATTTAAATTTATTTAACTGGCTAATACCATCACTTAACAACAAAAAACTAATGGTAGGGATCAAGGTTCAAAATCCAGGTATCAGACTCGGTATTAGTCATTGTCAAAACCTTTTTGGATCGGTACAAATTGGCCAGGATCGGTCAAAAAGCCCCCAAAATCGTTTTTTATGGATCGGGTCATGTATCTGTCAAAGTTGGTGGGTATTTTGATCTTGGGATTGGATCGGCCGATATTATCCAGATCGGATCGATCAATATCAGTTGGTATCGGTCAATATTGGTCAAGATAATAAAAAAAATAAACAAAAAAACTTAAAAACTTTGAAAAAATAAAAAAATATTCAGTCGGATCGGCTGATCCATGGAACGATCCAGTCAAACCTTGTTGTATCGGTCTAATCTTGGGATCGACTTCGATCGATACCGATCCGATCCAACCAATATCGACCGATCTGATCTGAGATTCAGAACCATGGTAGAGATTAATTTGTCATATTGGGGTCTAATAAAGGGGTGATTTGAGTTTCGTTTGATAACCCGGGGGTGATGTGTAATTTATCCATATAATTTTTATTTTACTTTTCAAATCCAAGGTTTTTAGATGCAATATAAAATGAATTTTTATAACCTAAAGGGGAATGATTCGGAATTAATAATATAATCATGTGGGTATTGATTACAAAAGTTTATTTTTCTGATTTTAAAAGTTCACTTCCCTTCGAGGACAGCTGCTAGTGCAACTGGCTTGAGGCTTATAGTTCAAGATCTGTTTCAGATCTAGTTTAAGAATCTCCCATTTCCCTCACCTTCGTTAACTTAGTATCAGTGTATTAGATTGGTATCGAATTGGTCTTAGGATCAGACTCAGTATCCCCCAAAATTGGACCGATTTGGATGCATTTACCCCTATTTTTTAATTAAGAAAAAACTCAATTTTGTTACCTTTTTACCCTTGATTGAGGCGATACCAATCTGATGCATCTTATATTGCCTTTTTTTTTTCTTTTTAAACCCATCCTATATTAGCCGATCCGATTCGAGATTATATTTGGTTGTAAGGGAGTTCAAGGGGAAAAAAATGAAAATTTTCAAACCTAAAAAAGAATCTTTTTTTAATCATTAGCTCATGTGATTGTACAAACTAGTTAAATTTCATACCAAATTAGTAATGATACATATTACTTTTCAAACCAAACGAATTATAAGCAATATAAAATTCAATTTAATGATCAAATATAGAATAATTTGGAATTACTATATAATCACATGGGATAATGATTACAAAAGTTTTTATTTAGATTATGATTGGAAGCCAAAAATAGAAAATAAAAAAAAATATATATTCAAAAGTAGAAATTGAATTTGAAGAGATGATACACAAATTTTGTTATCATAATATTTTTTTTTTCTTTTATTGGCTCCCAACATAGCCTTAGGATTGAAAATTGACTTCCATTCTCTTTAACTTTCCTTAAACTCAAAGATAAAAACAAAAATCAATTCCTCTATTCTAATTTCGTTGTAACCAAACGAAGCACAGGAAAACCGGATCCACAACAACTGCAAAAGATAATGATGATGGGACCCAAGATGTGTGTGGGACCTGTGTGGGACCAGTTAAGTGGAAGGGTTTCTGTCATACCAATTCATGACTGTGTCACGCGTCAGGAGACGATGACTGATACATGGTAATGTAATATCCACTTTCAGCTAGCTCTACTCGCATTTCACGCTTGAAACCAAACTAATCTGGTAAAATTAGCGGAGATTTTAATATCAAATCAAATAATAATTGCCGAAACAGATTTCACTTGGACAGCAAGATACAGAACTTTGAATTCCTCGCGCTGCCATCTTTGTTTTCTTCCCGAATCGATCTCTGTGAAGAACGAAGATTTCCTCTCTGAAAACAGTTGAATTTGAAATCTAGGGCAAAAAAGCCCTAGTTGTAATGAATAGATAGGGTAATTTTTTATAAATAGTGAGGGATGGATCCCGAGGAGACCTTCATTCGGGTTCAAGAACGGTTCTCGAAGATGCTCACCCCGAGAATCAGAGTTGCTCTTGAGTATATCTATCTGGTCATGGCCATAGCTCTGTTCTGTTTGTTGGTCGTTATGCACGCGAATTATGTCCAACAGGTAAAGAAAATAAAAGCTCTGTGTCTCTACTACTCTTGTTGTGCTCTATATGCTTTATTATGAGGTTTTCGGTAGTAATGGATTATAGGATTTGAATTTGTTGATGAATGAATTATGGGTTTGGGTTGTTGGCAATTGGGACTTCATTTGTTTGGTTTTCTGTTGAATCCTAGTTTATAGTTTGCTGCGGCTGGTTTTAAAGGAAAAAACATTTTTTGGTTTGCATAATTCTGGAGCAGCATTGAAGTGCCCACCTGAAAACCAAATTTGCCTTGAATCCGAAATATTATGAAGTGAGAAAGACGGAATCTAGAACTTCAACACACAAAAAGAAAAAGAAAAAAGAATTCCATCTAAAACAGATAGGTTCTCTGTTCAACAATTGACATGCTATGGGTGTTCAGCTTAATACTGAATGTATATATGATTCAAGGACTATTGCACAATATGTATTTACTGTTTAACAATTTGATATTTTGTGAACTTTATGTATGTATAATATTTATAAATATATTAGGTTTTTATTTGAAGTGGCAAAAATTTTTAGTTTGATGAATAAGTGTCCACAAGTTAGTTATGTACTTCCATTAGGGGTTGAACTCTCATCCTCAAAATTTAAATAGAATATCGTAGCATTGTATCAGGACCTCACTCGTGCTACAAATAACTTTAATCCAAAACCCAAACATTTACCAGTGATTAATCTGTGGGTTCTCCCAGAGAGCTACCGTCCAGCACTCAAAATATTGGTTAAGAAATGAGCTGGGTTTCATAACGTTGTTGGCAAACACCTTTATCTATATTTCATTGACCTGGCTGGTATGAAGAGCTGGATGATTATAGAACTATAAAAACATGTTCCTTCTTGCTGGGTTCAACAAACCTTTCTAAGTTTTATACATGTTGTGAGGATGAGGAGCAAAGTAATCTGGGTTATGTCTGCAGTCAAGCTACTATATATATATATTACAAGATGTCAAACCACCCAGAGTGGATTGCAACATATACTAAAAACAGTGTTTTTTTTCCATGAGTTTCACTTGGCCATTTCGGGGGGCAAATGGCCGAATTGAGCGAAATGCAGAAACGAAATTACCGAAATGACCGAAATTTTGTTGATGATATGTTTTGAATTTTGTTGATGATATTGTTTTGGTGGATGAGCCAAAAGCAGGGATTAACGCCAAATTAGAGTTATGGAGTTCAACCTTGGAATTAAAAGGTTTTAAGATAAGTAGAACGAAGACGGAGTATATGATGTGTAACTTTGGTTACACTAGGACGGATAATGAGATGGTGAAAATTGATGAGAGGGAAATTCTGCAAAGTGATTATTTTAGGTATCTTGGCAAAATCATAAATAAAGAAGGTGATATAGAGGATGATGTTTAATAGAGAATTAAAATAAGATGGATGAAGTGGAGAGGTGCATCCTGAGTGTTGTGTCATAGGTGTATTCCTTTGAAACTTAAAGAAAAATTTTATAGGACATTCATACAACCGCCTATGATGTATGGTGCAGAATATTGGGGCAGTTAAGAAGCATCATATAGATAAACTTAATGTAGCAGAGATAAGGATGTTGAGATGGATGAGTGGAAAAACTAGGAAGGATAAAGCAAGGAATGATCATATTAGAGCTGGTTTGGGAGTAGCTTCGATACATGATAAGCTACGAGCAAGTCGTTTGAGGTGGCATGGCCATGTTCAATGGAGGCCTTTGGATGCTCCAATACAGATGAGTGTTTTGGTTCAGATTGAAGGAACTAAAAGAGCCAGGGGCAAACCTAAAATGACTTTAGGAGAAGTGGTGAGGAAAGACATGCATAGCTTAGGCCTTGTATCAAGTATGACCTCGAATAGAGCTGATTGGAGGGCAAGGATCCATGTAGCTGACCCCATTTAGTTGGGATAAGGCTGAGTTGTTGTTGAAGTGCATTTTTTAGACCAAAATGAGCGTAATACCGTAACGAAATGAGCGAAATTTTGGCGAAATGAGAGAAATTTCGGCAAAACCGTGCTGATTTCGTTTCGCCTCTTGTTTAGTCTCAGACATGTCACAATTGCCGAAATTAGTGAAATTTCGAACTATGCCCACATGCACCAATCTCAGACCTTTGCACGTGGCTCACAACGCATGACCATACTTTACTGGTCATAGTTATCAAGGCGGCAAGGCACCTAAGGAGCCTGGATGCCTAGGCGACACCTTGATAAATATGCTGCTGGTTTTGTTCTTCAAATTGGAAGAGCATCCAATAGCACAGTTCAGCTATGAGACATTGGAGATGGTCTTTTACTGTAGAATGTGGAGCCAGATGGCTTAAAGTTGAATGTGATCCCATCATCACCATCTTACTGTTTCAAGCTTCGTTGGCATTTACTCAAGTACAGAAGTGCATCCTTTTGTGTTCTAAGATAGACATATAAGGCAATAGCTGATGCTTTTGCCAATTTAGCAGTTGAGTCGCTTGTGGAAGATGGTTTTCTATTCATCCAGCGGATATTAGGTTCGCTTTGTTGAAGATCATCAGACTGTTTTTTGACTTGTTTGAAGTTTTGATATGATGAAATTTCTTCACTAGTCCCCTCAAAAAAAAAAAAAAGCCCCTATGTACAAAACAAAACCAGAAACCAAAAGAATGAGAAGGTAAATATAGGATTACTAAATCAGAGTCTTTGGATCGTCGGAGTCAAACACGTCCAACAACAATATGTCGGTTTCGAAGAGTCCATGCAAAGGGCATGTCCTCAAGGTTGTGACAGCTTCCAGTGCCTGCTCTTTGGTATGATTCATGGTTTTCAGGATTTGATTATCTGTCTGAAATTTGAATGTAACTGTCAATTTTGACTATAGTTTCTTCATTTGGAAGATTAACTATTAAGGTTGATCACTAATGTAGTCTTAGGTTTGAATAATAAAACTAGGATTCTGTTGAGATATTTAGAATTAGAGAATAATGCTGCCATATATTTATAATAAGAGATAGAAAATACATGGACAGAATTGTCCCTAACATAGCCGACATGGCTGTACATGAAATAAATATAGGAAAAAGTCCAGAATACCCCCACGGTATTCTGGTCCATACAATCTAACACTCCCCTTCAAGTTGGAGCATATATGTCATGCATGCCCAACTTGACTAAGATAGGCAGAAACACTTTGCCACTTAGCCCCCTAGTGAATACATCGGCTAACTGATTAGCAGACTTCACAAAGGGAACACAGATGAGTCCGACTTCGAGCTTCTCCTTGATGAAATGTCAGTAAACCTACACATGCTTAGTGCGATCATGCTGGACAAAGTTATGAGCAATGCTAACGGCTGCTTTATTATCACAATAAAGCATCATCGGAAGACGGACAACAACACAAATATCTTGCAACAATCCTCTAAGCCACAACAGTTCACAGATTCCTGGTGCCATTGCACGGAACTCTGCTTTGGCATTGGACCTTGCCACAACATTCTGCTTTTTGCTACGCCATGTGACAAGGTTTCCACCCACAAAAGAACAATTTCTAGAAATGGATTTTCTGTCAGTAGAGCCAGCCCAATCGGCATCAGTATAAGCTTCAACCTTTAGATGACCATTGGGAGATAAGAGGATTCCTTTTCCTAGAGCAGACTTTATATATCGCAAGATGCGAAGGGCTGCCTCCATATGAGAGGAATAAGGATCATGCATAAACTGGCTTACCAAACTTACAGCAATGGCTATGCCAGGTCGTGTGTGAGAGAGGTAGATCAGTTTGCCCACCAATCGCTGATAACGACTTTTGTCAACAGGTTCACCTTCTTTCTGCTTAAGTCTTTTAGTAGCTTCTATAGGAATATCTGAAGGGTGACAACCTAGCAGCCCAGTCTCAAACAATAGATCTATGATATATTTTCTTTGAGAAAGAAAGATGCCCTTTGAAGATCGGGCAACCTCTATCCCTAGAAAATATTTTAGAGTTCCCAGATCTTTTATTTCAAACTCACGGCCAAGGAAGAGCTTCAATTTATTGATCTCATCACCATCATTTCCGGTCACAACAATATCATCAACGTAGACTGTGAGGATAGTTACCTTATCACCAACACGTTTGATGAACAAGGTATGATCAACATTGCTTTGTTTGTATCCCACAGAAACCATAGCCTTGTGAAACTTGCCGAACCAAGCTCTAGGTGACTGCTTCAACCCATAGAGAGCACGCTTCAATTTATACACCTTGCCCTTGGTAGTAAGACTTGAAAAACCTGGAGGAATGTCCATATATACCTCTTCCTCCAGTTCTCCATGGAGGAAGGCATTCTTCACATCTAACTGCTGAAGATCTCATCCAAGATTCACAGCACAAGATAACAACACTCTTACAATATTGAGCTTTGCTATTGGTGCGAAGGTCTCCTGGTAGTTAACTCCGTATGTTTGAGTAAAGCCCTTTGCAACCAGACGTGCTTTGTATCTATCTACTGTTCCATCTGGCTTCTGTTTGACCACAAACACCCATTTACATCCCACTGGTTTTTTCCCTAGAGGAAGAGCCATAAGATCCCATGTATTATTTTTGTTCAATACTCTCATTTCTTCCAACATTCCTGTCTTCCACTTTCCATCTGTAGATGTTTCCTACCAATTTTTAGGAATGGAAACAAAAGAAAGAGAGGATACAAATGCACGAAAAGAAGGAGAAAGATAACTATAAGAAACAAAAAGAGAAATGGGATGCTGAGTGCAAGTCCTAGTACCTTTGCGATGAGCAATAGGTAGGTCAGAAGAGGAAGGCTTGCTAGGAGAAGAGGGATCTGGATCCTAAGTCGGCAACTGGACAGGTATTGGTGCCACAGTGAATTGAGGCTGCCCTTTGCTGGAACATCTCCTTTTATAAGTGAGAATGTTGGAGTTGTCATGTGTCAATGGCCTTCTGAAATTTACTAATGGTTCTCTGTATTGGAGTCAGGTCCCCCTGAATAGGAACATCACTACCACTTGTTTCCATGATCTCCCCCCTGTAGAGGATTCCCTTTGGGTGAAGGGGCAGCAGTCAAAGGAGGCTGGGCAGCAGCCATAGGGGATAAAAGAAGGGGAACCTCAAGTGAAGGAACCACATCTTCACTAGAACTCTCCTCCTGAAGAGGTGGGGAAGAATAATAAGAAAGGTTTTCATGAAAAATGACATCCATATTGACCATAGTACGACAGGAAGGAGGATGGTAACACTTATAACATTTCTGGGTAGGAGAATAACCCAAAAATATGCAGCATAACCTACGTGGTTCAAGTTTGCCAGGAGATTTGGTATCCCTAGCATAACAGACACAACCAAACACTTTGGGAGTGACTACAAAGGAGGAATTCCCAAGTAAAACCTCAGCTAGGCTACAGGAATCAAGAACTCAGGAAGGTAGCCGCTTAATGAGATAAGTTGCAGTTAGGACAACATCACCCCAATATTGGGATGGAACATGCTGAGCAAACATCAACGCTCTAGCCACTTCCAACAAGTAGCAGTTTTTTCTTTCAGCCACACCATTTTGGGCTGGGGTATTGACACAACTATTCTGATGTATAATCCCATGATCAGCAAAATATTTTTGAAATTGAGATTCCTTATACTCAGTCCCATTGTCACTTCTCAAAATTTTTAGAGTCGCCTGGAACTGAGTTTGGATCATGTTATGAAAATGCTGAAAACATGCAAAAACCTGATTTTTTTTTTATGTATAAGATATACCCATGTGTTTCTAGAGTGACAGTCAATAAAGGAGACAAACCACCGATGGCCACAAAGAGAAGTTTTACGACTAGGGCCCCAAACATCAGAATGCACCAAATGAAAACAAGAAGAACTCCTTTTATTTGATAGAGAATAAGTGGAACGTGTCTGTTTGGCTAGAACACAAGCCTCACAAAAAAAAAAGCATCCTTATTACATTTGGTGACCAAAGTAGGAAATAAATATGCTAAAATACTTAAGGGAGGGTGACCTAATCTAGAGTGCCATTGGTAAAGTTCAGAAGAGACCAAGTAGTTCTGGTGTAGCGGAGAAGGTAATGGTGGTGGAGAGAGACGACCATCATCAAACAGGTACAGTCCACCGTGCACTTTACCCAATCCAATTGTCTTCCCAAAGGCCAGATCCGGAAAAACATAATGGGAAGGAAAAAAAGTCACTTTGCAGTTAAGATCACGAGTAATACTACTAATGGAAATAAGGTTAGTAGTAAAATTAGGAATGTGCAAAACATAAGACAAAGGAAGGGAGGAAGTGCAGTTGATGATTCCTTTTCCAGATATGGAGGAAAGGGAACCATCAACTACTTTGACATTGTCTTTCCCAAAAGTGGGAGAATACCGATGGAATAGGCTAGAGGAACCATTCATGTGATCCGTAGCCCCAGAATGTATGATCCAAGGATGAGAAGCTACAAAAGCACAATGACCACCAAATGGAATACCTGACTGGGCAAAGTGTGAACCTGAAGGAGCAGAAGAGTTGGCAGGAGCTGAAGTAGTAGAGGCAGCAGCAGTGGAAGACCTTAGCACACGTAGGAATGCCTATAGATCATCTTGGGATAGACCAATGTCAGTAGCTGGGCTGTAGGAACAGATTCAGAGTGGTTTGCCTTATTTTTTGTCTTTTTCTTTGCAGCCCGTTTAGCCTTAAAGTCAGCTGGTTTCTCGTGAAGCTCCAAAACTTCTCTTTGGTGTGGAAAGGCTTATGACAATGCTCACAAGTAACAGTCCCTGTAGTAGAATCACCAAGAGAAACATGTCCGATAGGTGCAGGAGTAGCTTGGGCAGCAGTTTGGAGGGCTAATCTGTCAGTAATAGGAGGGTGAAGTATAGCAGCCCGACGGTTCTCTTCAGAGGAGACCAAAGCATAGGATTGTTCAAGTGTGGGAAAAGGGGAATGACCCAACACTTGAACACGAATCTGGTCATACTCCATGTTCAAACCAGCCAAAAAATCATGCACCTTGGTTTTGTCCAGATGCCTCTTATATGCAGTGATATCAGTAGCTGTAGTGGGGTGGTAATCAGAAAAATGATCCAATTGCTGCCAGAGACTGCGCAAGGTAGCATAGTACTTGGAGACAGATAACTCCCCCTGAGTAGTATTATTAGCCTTCTTACGGAGTTCATACACCTGTGCATCATTACCGAGCTGTTCATATGTCTCCTTGCAAGCAGACCGGATTTGATGGGCTGTATCAAGGAGAAAGAAACCACTGGCAAGGTCTGATTGCATTGAGCCAATCAAATAGGACATGAGTATACCATTGTCGGAGATCCATCTGGTTAAGAGAGGGCCAGGGGTAGTCGGCATAGCAATAGTACCATCAATATGGCCAATAAGCGCACGACCAGCAATAGCAAAGTATGCCGAGCGAGACCAGATCAAATAATTGCTCCCATCTAGTTTGATAGGATTAGGGAGGAGATCACGGTTGTCATTCCTACCAAGCCCATCAGCAGCAGAAGTGCCAGTAGAGACTTTAGAGTCATCCATAACGCAGCAGAGAAACCCAAATCGCAGAGAAGGGCTGTACTGATGAGAAACCCAAGAATTCCTTCAAGTTAAGGGCTGAAAATTGGAGGAGAATCCCCTTTCAATGGGAGAATATGTCTCCAAAAATCAGCAGTAGCAGACAAGTGAAATCCCTAGATCGATAATGTCAGGGTTTTGAAAAAAACCCTGTTTTGCTGAAATCGATGTAGGGAAAAATTGGCCCAAAAACTGAATTGTTGAAGCTCAAATTGAAATCGAGTGTGCCTTTATATGTAGAGAACCACCCTTCAAAAAATCAGAACCAATAGAAGTCAGCAACTCCCTGATCGATAATTGTCAGGGTTTTGGAAAAAACCCTGTTTTTGTGAAAAATCGATCTTAGGTCTTCAATGCAACTGGAGATAGGAACTGAATCAAAGAAGAGAGCCTGCTGCAGTTCTTGGTCTTCAAAGAGGAGAAGTGGTTCCTTGTATCGGAGATGGAAGCAATCCCAAAAAACTTGAAGTTCTAAATATCGCAGATAGGTAACTTTGTCCCTATCGATCAAAAAATTGCAGCATGGAAAAAGGTAATTGAGGGCAGCAACTGGATCTGTAGATCACCTCATTTGTGATGCCCTAGTGGGAGAATGAAAGCAAAGGAGATCAAGATAGAAGAAGAAGAAGAAGAAGAAGAAGAAGAAGAAGAAGAATAAGGGATGAAAAAATCGAGAATGAAGGGGAGGGAAAAAATCGAGAATGGAGGGAGGGGAAGGTAGCTAATTCACAACCTGCTCTGATGCCATGTTGAGAGATTTAGAATTAGAGAATACTGCTTTGATGGTCTAAGGTAGACCCCAATTCATATATTTATAATGAGAGATAGAAAATACATGGACAGAATTGTCCCTAACATAGCCGACATGGCTGTACAAGAAATAAATATAGGAAAAAGTCTAGAATACCCCACGGTATTCTGGCCCATACAATCCAACAGATTCAATAACCAGGATCTGATCTGTACAGGGTAGTCCGGATAGGTCAAAATAGGTGTTTTTGGTTAAATTAGGGTTAGGGTTTAATGGGTCCTAGGGTTTGATGTTAGGGTTATGCTAAGTTGATATAGGGGAGTCTTCTAGTGAAGGTCTTGTTAAGTTTTAACGAGTCTAGGCCCTTTAATTAGAATCGGCAGCAAGGTTGGGGTTTCGTGTTTTTGAAAGTGGAAAAAATGGATTTTTAGGGTTTATGATGGTCAGATGAGGGAACCACTTGGATCGAGTTTTCCGTAGTATGAGAGGAGAATTCGATCAAAGTTGTGTGATTTGGCTGGCTGATTTGGTCTAGGCAGAATTTGGGCCTTGGAAAAATTGAAAACAAAGGGGGAATCTTAGGGTTTGGGTGTATGGAAGGTTAGAATAAGATTGGTAGGGGTTGGAAATGATTTAAACTTACTTTAGTTGCAGAATATCCTTGGCAGCAGCTTGCTTGATTGTAAAACTTGAATAAAAATCAAAACTTGAACTAAAACTTGAATGAGATCTTCAAAGAACCAGCTGGGCTTCACACCGCAAGGTGTCGATTGGATCAAACACCAATCTCACCAGCCTTGATCAAACACAAGACAAAAATCTTTATTGGAGAAGAAGAGCAGCAAAAAGCTTTCCATTTTTGTCAAAATTCGTTTTCAATACTTGCCCCCCTTACAACCTTATTTATATAAAAGACTTAAAAATAAACTTCTACACTAAAAGGAAAGGCCTAACCCAATCCTTAACCTATTAGGTAACCTAAACTGAGTAGGAAACTGAAATAGACACACGACAGAGTCCTAATCCAGCCCAACTAAACACTTACAAGAAAAACTATGGAAATCACTTAAATTGAACCATTGGTTGAACCGGTTCAATTTAAGAACAAAAACACCAAAATAAAACCAAGTATGGAACTAAAACAACTAATCCCGTATGCAACGTAATTACTGTTAAGAAATAGAATGGTTTAATGCTCAAGTGAATCAATATGATTCCCTAAGCCCTTTATTTATACTAATAAAAGAGAATTACATAGATACTTATGCCCCTATATAGCCGACATAAGTATAAACAAAGGAAAGAGAATAAATAACATCAGAAGAAAAACAAAAAGGAGGAAAGGACCAGAATACCCCTACGGTATTCTAGCCTATATCTCTAACACTCCTGCTCAAGTTGGTGCAAAAATGTCACACAGGCCCAACTTGGCTAGAAAAGGATGAAACACTTTGCCAGTCAACCCCTTTGTGAACACATAAGCCAGCTGATCAGTAGACTTCACATAGGGAACACAGATAAGTCCAGCTTCAAGTTTCTCCTTGATGAAATGTCTGTCCACCTCCACATGTTTAGTACGGTCATGTTGGACAGGATTATGAGCGATGCTTATGGCAGCCATATTGTCACAATATAACATCATTGGAAGTTGGACAGCAACTCCAATATCTTGCAACAACCCCTTAAGCCACAACAATTCACAGATACCATGAGCCATCGCACGAAATTCAGCCTCAACACTGGACCTGGCCACCACATTCTGTTTTTTATTACGCCAGGTGACAAGGTTCCCACCAACAAAAGAGCAATATCTAGAGATGGACTTCCTGTCACTTGAACCAGCTTAATCCGCATCAGTGTATGCTTCAACTTTCAGATGACCATTGGGAGATAAGAGTATCCCTTGTCCTGGAGCAGACTTCAAGTATCCTAAGATGTGAAGGACTACCTCCATATGAGAAGAATAAGGGTCATGCATAAACTGGCTGACCATACTCACTGCAATGGCAATGTCAGGCCAAGTGTGAGATAGGTAGATAAGTTTGCCCACCAACCGCTGATAACGACCTTTGTCAACTGGTGTGCCTTCTTTCTCCTTGAGTCTTGTCGTAGCTTCTATGGGAGTTTCCGAAGGATGACACCCTAGCAGCCCCGTTTCAGATAGTAGATCTAGGACATATTTTCTTTGAGACAGAAATATACCCTTTGAAGAACGAGCAACCTCTATCCCGAGAAAATATTTCAGAGTCCCCAGATCCTTAATTTCAATCTCACGGCCAAGGAATAGCTTCAACCTGTTGATCTCATCACCATCATTACCGGTCACTACAATCTCATCAGCGTAGACTATGAGGAGAGTAACCTTAGCACCCACACGTTTGATGAACAAGGTATGATCAGCTTTGCTTTGCTGGTAGCCCACGGACAACATAGCCCTGTGAAATCTACCGAACCAAGCTCTAGGTGACTTTTTCAAGCCATAGAGTGCACGCTTCAGTTGACACACCTTACCCTTAGTAGCAGGACTCGAAAAACCTGGAGGAATGTCCATATATACTTCTTCCTTTAGTTCTCCATGGAGGAAGGCATTCTTCACATCTAACTGCTGAAGATCCCATCCAAGATTCACTGCACAGGATAGCAATACCCGTACAGTATTGAGTTTTGCTACCGGTGCGAAAGTCTCCTGGTAGTCAATGCCATATGTCTGAGTGAAGCCTTTAGCAACCAGACGTGCCTTGTACCGATGCACTGTACCATCTGCCTTCTGCTTGACCACAAACACCCATTTACAACCCACTGGTCTTTTTCCTGGAGGAAGAACTACAAGATCCCACGTATTATTTTTGTTCAATGCTCTCATTTCTTCCAACATTGCTGCCTTCTACTTCCCATTTGTAGATGCTTCCTGTCAATTTTTAGGAATGGAAACAGAAGAAAGGGACGAAACAAAGGTACGAAAAAAGGGAGAAAGAGAACTATAAGACACAAAACGGGAAATAGGATGTAAAGTGCAGGTCCTGGTACCTTTGTGATGAGCAATGGGTCGAACAGAAGAGGAGGGCTCACCAGGAGAAGGAGGATCTGGATCCTGAGGCGGCAACTGGATGGGTATCGGTGCTGCAGTGGACTGATTCTGCCCTCTGTTAGAACATCTCCGGTTATAAGTGAGAATGGTGGAATTGTCAATGGTCCTCTGAAAGTTACGAATGGTCCTCTGTACTGGAGTCAGCTCCCCCCGAATAGGAACATTACCACCATCTATTTCCATGATCTCCCCCTGTATTGGATTCCCCTCAGGTGAAGGGACAGCAGCCTCGGGAGGCTGGACAGAAGCCGGGGAGTGTTGATTGGTGGCTATAGGTGATGGGGGGGGAGGGGAAACCAAGAGTATGAACCACATCTTCACTAGAACGCTCCCCCTGAAGAGGTGGGGAGGAATAATAGGAAAAGGGTTTCATGGAAAACCACATCCATACTGACCATAGTACGGCAGGTAGGAGGGTGGTAACACTTGTATCCTTTCTGGGTTGGAGAATAACCCAAAAAAATACACCGTAACCCACAGGGTTCAAGTTTGCCAGGGGAATGAGTATCCCTAGCATAACAGACACAGCCAAAGACTTTGGGAGGTATCACAAAGGAGGAATCACCAAGTAAAATTTCAGATGGGCTATGGGAATCCAGAACCCGTGAAGGTAACCTATTAATAAGGTAAGCTGCAGTGAGAACCGCATCACTCCAATATTAGGATGGAACATGTCGAGCAAATATTAATGCTCTTGCCACTTCCAATAAGTGGCGATTCTTTCTTTCGGCCACATCGTTTTGGGCCAGGGTATCAACACAACTAGTCTGATGTATAATCCCATGATCAGCAAGGTACTTTTGAAATTGGGATTCCTTATATTCAGTGCCATTATCACTCCGTAAAACCTTAAGAGTGGCCTGGAATTGGGTCTGAATCATTTTATGAAAATGTTGAAAACAAGAAAAAACTTGGTTTTCAAACTGAAGAAGATAAATCCAAGTATTTCGAGAATGACAATCAATAAATGAGACAAACCAATGATGGCCAGAGATAGAGGTCTTACGACTAGGTCCCCAAACATCCGAATGCACCAAATGAAAATAAGAAGAACTCCTTTTTATTAGATAAAGAAAAAGTTGCACGTGTCTGTTTGGCTAGAACACAAGCCTCACAAAAAAAGTTATCCTTATTACATTTGGTGACCAAAGATGGAAATAAATGCGCTAAAATTCCTAATGGAGGGTGACCTAATCTAGAGTGCCACTGGTAAAGTTCAGAAGAGACCAAGGAGTTCTAATGTAGTGGACAAGGTAGCGGTGAAGGAAGATGACCATCATCAAGCAGATACAGCCCACCGTGAACTTTACCCAATCCAATCGTCTTCCCAGACTCCAGATCCTGAAAAACACAATGTGAAGGATAAAATGTTACCTTGCAGTTAAGATCACGAGTAATACTACTAATGGAAAGGAGGTTAGTAGTAAAATTTGGTATATGTAAAACAGAAGACAAAGGGAGGTTGGAAGTACAGTTGATGATTCCTTTTCTAGAGATGGAAGAAAGGGACCAATCAGCCACCTTGACCTTGTCTTTCCCAGAAGCGGGAGAATATCTATAAAATAAGTTAGAAGTACCAGTCATGTGATCTGTAGCCCGGGAATCAATGATCCAGGGATGTGAAGCTACAGAGGCACAATGACCACCAAAAGGGATACCTGACCGGGCAAAATATGAACCTGAAGGAGCGGAGGAATTGGCAGTGGCAGCGGAAGTAGTAGAGGTAGCAGCAGCGGAAGACCTTAGTATGCGCAGGAAAGCCTGTAAATCATCCTGGGATAGACCAATGTCTGTAGCCGGGGCGGTATCAACAGATTCAGATTGATTTGCCTTGCTTTTAGGCTTTTTCTTGGCAGCCCGCTTGGCTTCAAAGTCAGCCGGTTTCCCATGAAGCTTCCAGCACCTGTCCTTGGTATGATAAGGCTTATGACAGTGGTCACAGGTAATAGGACCTGAAGTAGAACTACCAACAGATAAAGTACCTATAGGGGCAGCAGTAGGTTGGGCAGCAGTCTGGGGAGCCGATCTGTCCGAAACAGGAGGATGTAACATAGCAGCCCTGCGGTTTTCTTCTGAAGAGACCAGGGCATTGGATTGTTCAAGTGTGGGAAAAGGAGAATTGCCCAACACTTGGACACGAATATGGTCATATTCAACATTCAACCCGGCCGAAAAGTCATACACCCTAATCTTGTGAACATGCTTCTTATAGGCAGCGATGTTGGTAGCTGTATCAGGGTGATAATCTGAAAAATGGTCCAATTGCTGCCAGAGGCTGCGGAGAGTGGCATAATATTTAGACACAGTTAAGTCCCCTTGAGTAGTATGAAGGACGTTTTTGCGAAGCTCATACACCTGAGCATCATTACCAAGCTGCCCATATGTCTCTTTACATGCTGCCCAAATCTGAGAAGCTGTATCAAGTAGAAGAAATCCCTGTGCAAGATCTGAATTCATAGAACCAACAAAATATGACATAAGAAGACCATTGTTGGCTAGCCATCGAGTCTTGGCAGTACCAGGGGCAGTCGGCATAGGGATAGTCCCATCAATATAACCAGTGAGGCCACGTCCAGCAATAGCAAAAGAGGCTGATCGAGACCATAGCAGATAATTGCTGCCGTCTAACTTGATAGGGTTAGGGTGGAGATCACGAAAATCAGATTTGTCATGGCTAACCTGATCAGATGCAGCTGTCGAAATATCAGTGGAGTCACCCATAGTGAAGAGAAGATCTGTCCAGCAGAGAAACCAAGTGCCGAAAGGATATCCGAATGGCCCTTGGTGATGGGAAATACACCTCCCAAAAAACCAGCAGCAAAATAGGAGCCCTCCCCAATATCGAGTGTGATAGGGTTATGGAAGAAAACCCAAAAACAGAGATCGATGGGGCAGGGAAATCCAAAAAAAATTGTTGAAGAAGGCTTATCCACGCTGTCCAATATACTGTAGAGAATGTCCTTGATGAAGAATAAAAATATCCAAAAGAAGCAGGAGCCGCAAGCAGTCCAATCCCAAAAACCGAGAATATTCAGGGTTTTTTTGAAGAAAAAAAACCTGAAAGAAGGGCTCAATTGGGAGATATGGTCTTCAGTTCCTGTTGTAGTCTCGATAGTAGCAGTTCAATTTCGCAGGAGGGTCTCCAATAGAAGGAGAAGCAGTCCCAATAAATCGAAGACTGAACTTCCAAAAAAAAACAGGAAACTCCAATTAGCGCAATAGGGAACCAGCAGCCATCGAGAGAAAAGGTTTAGGTCATGAAAAAAAGGAATAAAAGAGGTGGGAAGGGGCAGCAACTAGATCATGTGATCACCTCTGCAGTGCTGCCCTTAGAGAAGGAGAAGAAGCAAGGAGAAGGGGGAGAAAAAAAATCGAGAGAGAAGGGAAAGGGAAGAGAACACGATGGGAGGGTGGGGTTTTTGAAAAAAAATCAGAAGTATCGTTGCTCTGATGCCATGTTAAGAAATAGAATGGTTTAATGCTTAAGTGAATTAATATGATTCCCTAAGCCCTTTATTTATACTAATAAAAGAGAATTACATAGACACTTATGCCCCTATATAGCCGACATAAGTATAAACGAAGGAAAGAGAATAAATAACATAAGAAGAAAAACAAAAAGGAGGAAAGGACCAGAATACCCCTACGGTATTCTGGCCTATATCTCTAACAATTACCCATATTTTAGGCCCATAAAAGTGGCCTATACATAGAAAACCCATGGGATCAAAGGTCCAACATGTATATAACCCAACCCTAGACTTATTCCTAAGCTAAGAAGCCCAGTTTGGTGATAAATCTACATCAATCACTTTACACAGTTGACAGTTCAGATGTTCTTTTATGTATTTGGTGCTTCTTCGTTTGTATCCCATATCAATATGTTGAAAACTTCTCATTTGTTCTTGTCGTGACTGTTAGACCTTCTGATTAAGTTTTCGTGATATTTTGCATGTGAAGCCTGGCTGTTCAAGTGAGCTTTCTGGAGTTGAAACAGAAGAAGCCCAACTTGTGCAAATTAAGGTATGAAGCTGCTTGTTGGCTATATAATTTTTGGTCTTTGTTGTTCATGTATGACATTGTATTTACGTTCCACCTTTTTTACTTGGTAGTCGTAAGATAAATCAATGAACTCCTGCTCTTCCTAAGTGTTGATGTGTTTAGGTTTACGTTACACCTTAAATGCTCAACTGTGTGATGTTAAACATTTTTCTTTGCTTATATTCTTTTGTTCACTTTGTGACACAATCAAACTTCATGATTAATATCAGGATACTATTTGGCATTGCTGTATCACATGATGCAAGGCAGGTTGTAAAAGAACCTGGTTTCCTGTATGTATTAATTAATGGTCCCATAAATAACCAGATCTAACAACCACCTAATTACAACTATTGCTACTAGTGAACAGTTGCATTATCAGACAATAAGTCAATGAAAAGTTCATAGGAAATTCTGTGGACCTCCAAATCCAATAAGATTCTTTGAACCAATTGAGTTAAAACTCTCTCTCTCTCTCTCTCTTAATCCTTGGGATTCTGAGAAATACTCCTGAATTTTCACTGATTGCCTAGCTAGTTACGTTGGTAATTACATATTGTTTAATCCTATAGCTTTATATGTTCTGCCAATTTGATTCTCTCTACTTAAACAGCTTCATTGCTGGCTATAATAATAATTTGATATATAATAAATTGATAGAAGGGGTGGCACACCCCCTCAAGGAGATATGCGATTATTAAGTTATAGAGTCATATTCATTTTCTTATTTTCCAACACTTTGGGTTTTCTTCTTCCATATGCTGGCATTACCGTTGAGCAAAATTGACTTGCTTTTGTCTCGATGCAGATAACCAGTAGTGGGCTGTGGTCACGAAATGCAGCTGAATCTAATTTGATCGATATTTCCGAACAGGAAACTTCAACTGAGAATTTAGAAGTTCCAAATGTTGATGGTGATGGGCTGACATTTTTGGCTGCAAAAAATTGGTTAAATTGGATAGGTACAAGTGCTAGGAGGAGCAAATTGGTCTTCAAATCATGGAAGACTGATAATGAAATTATTGAGCCTCTAGGAGAAAGTTCAACTGATATTATTGGCTCTAAGCCAGATGTTGATGAAGTAGAAAATCATGTTGGTTTTCCTACATCTGCAAGAGAATCATTGAAAGCGTCTTTTATTCACTTCTGCAGCAAGTGGCTAAGGCGTGTCTCCTTCATCTGGGGACATGTAAAACAATTGTTGTGGAGTTTTCACCACTTATGGGTGAGGACATTGGAGAGTTTGGATTTGCATTTTTTTCAGGCTAACTTGACTCATACTTATTTAATTGGGTAAATTGGTTTTTATTGTTTAGTTATCAAGGTGAGCAGGTCCAATTGTCTCTTGGTTTTGTGAAATTCAGCTGTTTGTATCTTTACTCTTTCAATTTGTCTCTTATTCTTGCGCTTCAGTGACCAATTTTGTTAGTGTTATCTGCCTTGGTCACTTCAGTGACCAATTTTATTATTAATATTTTGTCTTTGCAAGGATCCATGCAGTCGGCCCCATTTAGTTGGGATAAGGCTGTGTTGTTGTTGTTGTTGCTGTATCTGCCTTGGTCACAAATGATGTTGAGTTGATATGATCTGCACATGCTTGTTGGTAGTTGGTTCTAAAACCATTGAGTAGTGCTGCTTTTATGCTTATATCTTATTTAGCTCTCCTTCTGGGAGGATAGTCATTAAAGTTGTATGTATATGATATCTAAAACTTCCTCATAAACCTGAAGCAGTTTTTCATTCAGGTGATGACAAATTTAAAGAGGGGACTAATAGTCAGTTCTTTGTTGGATTTGACTATTTAGTAGGGTTAGAGGACAATGAAGGGAATCAAGGGATTTCATCAGGTAGAAAGAATTTTTGACTCTAATTCCTGGATAGAGGAGAAAATTTTGATCGTGAACAGAGAAAAGTGGTGTGTTGGTTGTTCAAGGGAGGCGAGGTAAATGTGGACAATGTAGAACAACTGGGAAATTCTTTTGTGATAGTGATGAAGCACTATGATGTGCTTATAAATTTAGTAAGCTGTTGGGCTTCCAGTAGGGGACATGAATTTTCAGTGTAGTAGTTCTCAAGTACTGAGGAGAGAGAGTATCTGATGCTGATTAATCACAGAAGTGGGCTTATTTAGTGAAAATAAGCCTTAGGTTGGATTACATATCTGTTGGGCCTTTGGTCCAATGGGTTTTCATTGTAGTTGACCATTTTAATGGGCCTAAAATAAGGGTAGGAGTTAGGAATACGGGATTTACTTTCTTAATTAGTTTAAGTTGGAGTACCAGTCAGAATAGGAGTTGGTTCAAGTCTTTTAGTAGTCAATTAAGTAGCTAGTTTGATTACTAATTGGTTTAGGCTGTTGTAGTCATGTTAGGAGTCAGATTTCAAGAATCTACATATATCTATTTAGCCAGCCATTCAGGTATACGAATTTATGAAATATAGTCTTCAGTCTTCTGAAACTTTGACTGCTGTGGATTCAGTAGCGTGCTTGGTGATTCCAAGTGGGGCTTAGGTGGATTCCTGGCCTAAAAAGGGCATACCCAGTGTACGAGGCTACCTCCACTGCGGGGTCTGGCCCTCTGGGGAGGGTCATAATGTACGCAGCCTTACCCCTACCATCACAGAGAGGCTGTTCCAGACTTGAACCCGTGACCACTTGGTCACAATGGTCAACCTTACAATAAATAGGTTAGGTGGATTCCTAGCCTATTTACCCTTATACTCAATTTCATACCCTGCGGCTACTCTATTTTCAATTATTTTCTGATTTTGATTTCTGGTTTTGATAGTCGATTTGCTGAAATTATGCTTCAATTTATTATAATTCCTTATTGTAGTAGATTGTTCTAGATATCACATTCTAGCCATCAGGTTTGAATCGAACTTTGCAGGCTTAAATCTACTTGCTAAATAACCCATTGACTACAGTATCAGATCTATCTGATTTGAATTGTTGAAGCTATTGGCTTTTCTCTGTTTCTGTTCTACAGTTCCTATACTACTTGTGATCCTATTTGAGCTAAATTCCAACTGGATTTCCTTGGTTTGACTTTCGTCTTCATTAGTACCAGTGGACTTGAAGAAGTTATTTGAGTCTATTTTGCATGTAATTGGTGGTTCCTTTAACTGTAGATTTGATATTAAATCAGATTCCTGCTCTGTTCTTATGCAAAACAGAGCATAGGAGGCAGCTACTAAGAAGTTGAAGAAGAGAAGCACCAAAGCCAAATGACGGAGAAAACTGGCCTTGTTTCTGTACTAATTGTTGGTTGGTCCAAGGCTCAGGCGCTTAGCAACTTACAGCTGCACTAAAACCAATTGGTAGTAGTGAAGGCATTACTTTATTGCCTTAAGAAGGTTGGGCGGTTAGACCTAGAGTTGTGAGGGGACGCTGCCCTTTTTGGGCCAACAATCCCCCCCTTCAACGTTTGCCAAGTGGTTCTCGGCTCTGATATCAATTGTTGGTCGGTCCGAGGCTCAGGCACTTAGCAACTTACCGCCGCGCTAATACCAATTGGTAGTAGTGAGAGCGGTTAGACCTAGAGTCGTGAGGAGAAACTGCCCTTTTTGGAGCCAATACTAATTACCGTTAGAAGGTGTTGGAATAAGTCATTGTCCAGGGAGAGAATCTGGTTGGAGTTCAACTCAATTCATGGTGCAAGAAATACTGTAATAGCATAGATTTGGTTTCAGGTTTTAGTTGGATCCAGTTTTTGTTATAATCTAAACGACTGCCTTATCTTTCTGTAATAATGGTTAGCTTGGTTACTTTGAGTCATTGTTTAAGGCTTTAAGCTATTAATGGGTTTTTCAGCCACTACCATTCATATTTAAGGTTGTAAAGGCAGAACTTTGTCATTGTCTATTGATTTTTAGAACATAGTAGCAGACCTGGTTTGATGTTTCGGTGGGCAAATGGCCATAGTTGGCTCCGAGACTTTAAGAGAAGCTTGTTTTAGGCTTAACAAACATATTTAAATCTTCAAATTGTAAAAAAACCACCCAATTTTGTGCTTTGGATTTGCACCCTTGGATGGCAGTAAACGTCAAATCCTTATGCAATATTTGCCTATACACATTGTTTGAGCGCTATGAGATATAATGGGCAAATAAAACAAGTAAATTATGCAATAATGGATGACGACACATAATATTGAATAATTATTTAAGAAATAGTTAAGGACTTAAGGTGAAGAACTACAAAGTACAGTGAACAAAGCACATTAAATAGACACCCAAGTACAGTGAACAATGCATTTGTCATAGACACCATAGTCTTCCATGTCCCAACAATACAATATTGTGAGTTTGTGACTGTCTATTGATATGAACTACGACGTGTTGGATCAAGTTTACTCATGGTCTGATGGAACCGACGTGCATTATCTTCCGTCTGCATGACATATGTATGCCAAATCATAGTGTTCGAGAAGAAACAAGAGTAGTTTCTTCTCAAGCAGGTCGAGATATCCGAGATTTTCGAGATTTTGCCGAAATTTTGACCGATTTTCGAGACATTGCAGGTTTTAAGGTTCGTATGTAATCTCATCTCGAGGAGCTCGAGATATTCGAGATCTCGGCAAGATTTAGAACTATGATAGCAGATATTGCTTTTCTCTGCTAAATTCTTCTAGAATTTGAGATTTTGGTGATTGTTTTGCTTGATTAATTCACTATCAGTAGTTCCACATGTTTTCCCTGTTGATTTATACTGTTCTCACTTACGGGCGGCGTCAAGGTTCAAAGGCATCTCCACTCTCAGATAGCTTTGGGGGGGGGGGGGGTTTAATTTATGTGGGTTGTCAGTATACCAATGATAGAGTTTTTTAAGGGAAGAAGTGGTCAAGAGGGTTTATTGCTTAGGTGCTTATGGCAGTAGCTAACTCTAAAGTTTAGAGAGATGCAGTTTTGCCGAAAATTCTGGACTCTAGAGGGGGTGTGATTGTTACTTGAGCATTGGATAGACTGTCTTTTGTTGGTATTTTAGCCGTTATTGGAATGTATTTTGGTTAGTTGGTGTTGAGAGGAATCAAGATATGATGCCCATGCTATTATTTTTCCTCTTCCTGTTGTGGAGCCTTTTTTTTTTTTTTTTTGGTGAATAAAAAATGTATTACCAAAGCCCGAGATGGGCGGGGAAAAAATACAAAGGGAAAGAGGGGGGGGGGGGAGGGAGAAACAAGCCACCAACCCTTTAAGTGGGGGCTGTAAAATGGAACTATCTAGATCCCAGGCGCTAACAATATGTCTATTCCTGGGGGAATCCAACAAAGACTTGTGGGGAAGAAAACCCAACTTTGTAGAAACATCAAAAGAGATGGCCTTCCTAATCAAATCGAAAGATCTTGAGTTGGTAGTCCATCTCCTAAGGTTTCTCTCCAACCAGATGTGATAGAGGGCAGCGCCAAAGACAAGCTTCCCAATAGCATCGCAGATAGAGCCTCTAGGGAAAGTCCTGGTCAAACAGAGTCACTCTCTTTTAAAGGGAAGGGGTCTCCTGCTACGAGGCCAAATAAATGAGAGGGCTTTTTTCGAAATGCATTGGGAAAAAGGGCAAGCAAAGAAGAGATGGTCGATGTCTTCGGAGCCGGACCAACAGAGGGTACAAGTGGGGGAGGCTGGAATTCTGCGGTGGATGAGGAAGGCTTGGGTAGGGAGGCAAAGGTTGAGGGTTCTCCAAACTAGGAAGCTATGGTGGGGGATGTGTGCTTTGAACCAAACCAGTTTGTGCCAGGGGACAGTGGGAGCATGAGGTCGAACAAAATTCCAGGCAGAACTGAAGCTAAAAATGCCATTTGAGGCGGGGAGCCAAATAACCTTATCTGCAAGGGAAGGGGGGGGGGGGGGAGGGGGAGGGAAGGCCAGATCAAGGAGAGGATGGGGATAGGAGGGAGCAAGAGCCCTGTGAAATAATGGAAGAAAGGGGAGCGGCCTTTGGAATGCCAGAGGTGTAGATTGCCCTCGGTCCAAGGTGATTGTAGAGAACTCCAAGAGGGTGCCGGGGGTCAAGCCAAAGGGAGGTGGAGGAGCCATCAGCAATAGAAGAGGAGATGGCTCGCAGAGCAGTGGGGCGCAAGAGGAGAATCTTGCGCCAGGTGTAGGGGGAATCTCGGTGAATAGGGACGGTCCAAATGGAGTCATTTTTGAGAAGGTGGGAGTACACCCATTGGACCCAGATAGAATCCTACTTGGAAGAGATTTTCCAAATTAGCTTAAGAATACCCGCAGTATTAGAGTCCTGAATGCGGCGAATGCCCATGCCTCCTTCATCTTTGGGGAGGCAGATAGTTTTCCAGCTGATAGGGTGGAGGAATTTGGAGGTTTCCTTTCCTTTCCAGAGAAACACACAGAAAAGGCTTTCCATAGCTTTGGAGGTGGCTTTAGGAATGACAAAAACTCCGCACCAGTAGATGTAGGAAGATTGGAGGACCGATCGAATGCACTCAAGTCTACCCGCATAGGAGAGAAGCTTGCCTTTCCAGAGTTGGAGGCTCTTGTGGATATTGTCGAGCATGGGAGTGCAGTGGTGATTGGAGAGCCTGGTTGGGATGAGGGGGAGGCCCAAGTATTTGACTGGGAGAGAGCCAAGGGAGAAGCCAGTCAGGTGTAGAAGGGAATCTTTTGCAGCATCAGGGATCCCAGAAAGGAAGAGTTTGGATTTGAGGAGGTTGATACGAAGCCCTGAAAGGCGCTCAAAAAGATGAAGGGAGTACATGATGGCAGAGATGGAGGAGGGGGAAGCTTTGGAGAAGATCATCAAATCATCAGCAAAGGCAAGGTGGGTGAGGTTGATGCGCTTACATTTGGGAAGAGGAGAGATAAGGTGAAGGTCAGTGTTGGCCTGGATACTCCTTGAGAGGACTTCAAGGGCCAAGGAGAAGAGGAAAGGGGAGAGGGAGCAGCCTTGGCGGATCCCGGCTTTTACGTGGAAAACCCCCGCAGGGGAGCAGTTAATGATAACAGAGAAGGAGGGGCAGGAGATGCAAGCTAGAATCCACCTAACGAAAGGCGGGGGAAAGCCCATATGGGACATCACATCGGCTATGAAGTCCCATCGAAGGGAATCAAAAGCTTTGTGAAGGTCAATTTTCATCAGGGCAGCTGGCGAGTGGGATTTTCTGTCAAACCCACGAACGATTTCGGAATAGAGGATGATGTTATCCGCAATGCTTCTACCAGAGATGAAGGCAGACTGGTTCGGACTCACTAAGGAGGGGATAACAAGCTGAATCCTGTTGGCCAGGATCTTTGCAATGAACTTGTAAAGAAGATTGCAAAGGGAGATAGGCCTGAAATCAGAAAGAGAGGAAGCACCATCTTTTTTAGGGATGAGGCAGAGGAAAGTCTGGTTGATCTGGGCCAGTTGGTTTGGGTTAAAGAAGAAACTGCGGACAACAGTGATGAGCTCTGCTTTGATGTGGTCCCAGCAGCTCAAGAAGAAACCCATGCTGAAGTCATCAGGGCCAGGAGCCTTGTTGGATTTATGGGAGAGGATAGCTTTGGAAATCTTCTCATCAGAGGGAATGGCGAGGAGGGAGCTAGCCAGAGAGGGGGGGACAAATTTATTTATGAGATCGGGGGGGGATGGGGGAAGAAGGGGGGAGGGGAGGGTTGAAGAGGGAGGAGAAGAAGGAGACAGCCTCGGACTTGATGTCGGAGATAGAAGAGAGATAGGAGCCATCATTAGCTATGAGCATGGTGATGGAGTTGGAGCTCAGCCTGGCTCTGAGAAAGTGGTAGAAATAAGCCGAGTTAGAGTCGCCCAGCTCCAACCACCGAATGCGGGATTTCTGGCTGAGGAAGCTTTCCTCGTGAGAGGAGAGGGAGGCAAGGGATTCAGAGAGCTTTTTCTCTTCCTCTACCAAGAAGGGGTTGAGAAGGTCGGATTGGAGGCGGGATTGGATACAGGAGAGGTCATTGCGGCAATCAGAGACACGGGAAGGATGTTGCCAAAAGTAGAGGAGTTCCAAACTTTGAGGGCTGATTTGGTGAGACAGAGCTTTTTGGCGAAGGAGATGAGAGGGAGGGAGGGATAGAAGACTGGCGAGCTCCAAGCTTTAAGGATGGTGGGGAGGTAAAGGGGGTGGGAGGTCCACATGTCAAAGAATTTGAAAGGTTTGGGGCCAAAAGAGGAGTACTGTTGGATAAGGAGGAGGCAGGGGCTGTGGTTGGACAGACCTTAGAGGAGAAAAGAAGCGTGGGAATGAGGGAAAGAGGAGAGCCAGGCTTCATTGGTGAGGAGACGGTCGAGTTTGCAAGTGATCCGATCAGGACCTTCTCGACGATTGTGCCAAGTGAGGGGGATCCGGACCAGTGAAGGTCCTTGATACCCGCTTCCTCAATGCAATCATTGAAGGCAAAGACGGCGAGAGAGGCGAGGGGGCGGCCGCCAATTTTTTCAGATTGAAATCTGACTACATTAAAGTCTCCCCCCACCCCCCAAGGAGTGGAACCGACCCTGGATTTGAGGAGAAGCAGGTCGTCCCAAAGGGGGGTGCGATCAGCAGCCCTATTAAAGGTGTAGACAACAGAGAGGAAGAAAGAGAGATGGGAGTTAGGGAGAGAGATGGAGAGGTGAAGGAGTTTGGGGGTTGAGTGAGAGATGGAGATGTGGAGTTTAGAGGGGTCCCAGAGAATCCAAATGCGGCCGTTAGGGCCTTATCTAAATCTAATTTAGAATTTGATTATTCTAAATTAGAATAATTGAGATTTCAATTCAATTAATCAATTAATTTAAATAATAATTAAATAAATAAAAAAATTTAAATATAATAAAGATAAATAACTATAAAATTATAAAATAAAAATTTTAAATATTAAAATCTATAGAAAATTCTTATTTAGTTTCTGAGGGCGAGCGGATGGCATACACTCTTTTTGAGCCTTTTTTCAGTCTTTTCTTTCACTTGACCAATAACACCAGGGAAAGAAAGCCTTAGTAAAAGGAGACAAATGATTGTGCGAGCTAAAGCTATAAAATAAATTGTAATTGGATAGGAAAGACCAAGAGGGGGCAATGGCTGCCGCAATGCGGGGGGCATTATCAATGAGAACCCGGGTTTCAAGGAGGGCGCAAAAGGAGGATTTGGAGGATTTGATGAGATTCTTGATTTCATGGTGCTTTGCCAGGGAATTAAGGCCCCTGACATTCCAAATGAAGCCTGAAGACATGGAGAACTAAAAGGGGGGCAACGAGTTCCTTGGGGGGGCACTTCTGTACCTCCGGTGAAAGTAAGAGATGGTGGGGTGGTGGCGGGCAATGATCGGAGCTACAAGAGGGAAAGTGGTCCCAAAGGTGGGAGCAAGGGGGTAGGAGGAGGGATCTGGCCAGACCCGAGAGGGGGGAGGGGGGAGGGGGGCTGCTAAGGGCCAAGAAGAGAGGGGAGAGGGCATAAAGGCAGCAAGGGTTGGAGGTTGGGGCATCTAGAAGGGTAGTGGGTTGGTGGATGGGGCATCTGGAAGGGTAGTAGGTAGGACATCGGGTCGGGTAGAAGGAGCGGGGGGGTATTGGGTCGTGGAGGGGTAATGGGTCGTGGGGGGGCTATGGTTAGGGTCAGAAGAGGGTTGTGGATATTGAGGAGGTGTGGTGGGGGCTAAAATGGGTAAGTTGTAGGTGAAAAAGGAGGGTAGAGGTTTGAGAGTTGGTGGGGCCAAGGAAGGAGAGAGAGGAGAGGGATTAGGGGATGTGGTGGGGACACTTGTCAATAAGGGATAGGGGGAGGTGGGGGGTGGTTGGGAAGCGACAGAGTCGCGAGGGTAAAAAACAGGGGGTCTGGAAAAGGGGGGGATTTGTTTACCTTGTCATTCACAAGAGCTAAGCCCCTGTCAAGAGAGAGGCTCCTGGTTGCAGATCTTGTCCCACTGGAAGCGAATGCTGTAGGTGCGTCAGGGGGAGCCAGAGGAGGCAGAGCCCAAAACCTTGATATCGCAGAGTTCGAAGGGGTTCTGGCAAGAGCATCAAAAGCCAAAAAGGTGCTACGTGCTTTGCGAGGCATCGATTCAGTCATCTGGGGAATTGGCAGACTCAGGGGGGCAAAGCGATTTGAAGAGGTTGAAGGATCCATCCGAGGAGGGCCAATGATCGATGTGGCTGACTGACCAGCTGAAGGTGGCAGAGTAGGAGGGCATAGTTGTCTCAGTCACAGGAAAAGAGGGGTCTTCCCTGTGCGAAGGTGAGGAGAAGCTTGGCTGGACACGGTGGCGATTTCTGTTGGGGCGGCAGCGAGATTTCAGTCAACCCCTGCTAGGAGATCTGGCGGAGCCAGAGGTCAGCGGGGGGAGCAAGAGTAAGTTTGGAGCAGCCTGAGGAGCAGAAGTGTCCATCGTTGCCGAAGGAGACGAGGTATGACTTGGGGCCATCGTTGGCGAAGACGAGAGCATGGCTGCTTGTGGTTCAGAGGGGTCTTCATGAGTAGCATGGCCAGACGAAGAGAGGGGTGCCTTACCAGAGCAATCATGGGAATGGTTACCAAAAACATGGCAATGGATGCAGTGTGGAGGAAGCCAGTCGTATTTGGTGGGCTGTTCGAAGCTGAAGCCATCATCGTCGACAATAGAGATGGAGGAGGGGGGTGATCAGCAGAGACGTCGATGCAAAGTTTGGCAAAGGACAACCTGTCCATCTTGAGGGTGCGCACATTAGTGCAGATGGGGTGACCAACAACAGAGCCGATTCTGCTGAGGCTTTCCTGACTCCAAAAGTGAAAAGGAAGGCCGGGAAGGGAGATCCACAAGGGAATGGAGCTGTGGTCGACCTTGTGAAGAAGGATGTAAGGGTTCCATTGCCTAAGGAAAATAGGATTGGTGCCAACTAGCTAGGGGGCACCGTTCAGAGCAGAAGCCTTTGTGTCATCTGAGAAGAACCTGAAGATGAAAACGTCGCTGTCTAAGCGGTAGAGGTCTAGGGAGCCCTGCGCTTTCCATTGTTTAGAGAGGGAAGCCCTGACGGTGTTGAAGGAGGGCCGAGAGTCGAGAAAATGACCAAGCAGGCACGGTTGCCGCTTGGAAATTTCAGGGGAGAGAATATCGTTGGGGCAGAGGGCAAAGGCATTGCCATCCTCAGAAGATGGTTCGACGTAGTGGAGGGCTAGACCAGAGCTGTGGGGAGAGAGGGTGGGGGAGTGAGTAGGGAAGCCCAGGATTTCGAGCCGGTAGGGATGGTAGAAGTGGTGACAACAGGGGGAGTGGTGCTGGCAGTGATATGGGTGGTGGAAGTGGTGACAATAGGGGGGTGGTGCTGGCAGTGATATGGGTGGAGGAGCAGGCGGTGGGGATGGTGGAGGAGCAGATGGTAGGGATGGTGGGAGGAAAGGTGGTGGGGGGGGAGGGAGGAAGGTGACGGGAGGCTCATCTCTGTTGTGGAGCCTTTCTCCTTAGGTCATCCTATATATACATATATAGGCAAAAAGGACTCCGTCCGGGAGCATGGCTCATGCCGCCAGACACAGGATGGGACAAAATGACTGTCTCGCCCCCATGAAAGGCAGAAATCCCACTCCTGTTGATGCTTCCACGTGTGCTCCCGCACTGGCGCAGGGGTCAGGCTCCTGGACTAAAAACTCTTCCCCATATATATAACTCATCCACCAAGTAAAGATGGATGCTAATCATTGTGCTAGGCCTTTCACAGTGAAAATGACAGGGGAGGGTGTAGTTTCTGCCTCATTGAATTTTATTTTTCCATTAGCGCAAACTCGTATATGTTCTGCAGTACCACTTGTAAATACTCCACCGGTATGAAAAGTTCTTAATGTTAGTTGTGTCCTGGATTGACCCACAATAAAGGATATCCCTATTTATGGTAATCATTCCAAAACTAATATCTTTATTTGGTTCGTTTTCTGCTGGTGATCTCAATACAAAGCCGAGTTATACTTCCTCACCCAAGTGATCTTTCAAGATTGTTAGAAAATAGAATGTAATGTATTAAGTATGGCCTTCTATTATGAGTGATGTTTCAAATATGGTCAATGAGATTGCAAACATGGTCTAAAATTGTTCCCGAAAGCCCTGCAAAAATCAGACAATTTTCTTAAGTAAGAAAAGGTCAAATGGGCATTTATTGCTTTTGTGCCTCTACTTTTGGGTTGTCTGCACATTATTGGTGGACTTTGTTTGGGCAGGTGTGAATCTATCCTCCGAACATCTCTCTTTTGCTGCAAAGCTGGAAATGCAGGGGTCTAAATGCACCTGGTAAACTCCTTTGGAGTATTACTCCAGCTGCAGCTTGTTGGACTTCTTTCGAATGGGAGACAGAGAAAAGTTTTTGATCACTCATTTTCTGATCATGGTCTAGTGGTTTGCAATATTATGAAGTGTCTTTTTTTCTGGGCTTCTTCTGTACCTAAGTTTAAGCATCTTATGTCCTCGCTTCTTTCGTTGCTGATTGGACTTCATTGAGGGGCAAGGGCTTCCTTGAATTGTAGTCTCTCTCCCTGTAGACATTTTGCTCTTAGCATTTTAATTTTTTTTCTTCCTGATCTCATTGTATACCAATACTGGATGCCTTTCCCACCATATCTTTTGCTTCATTTATAATTAATATATTCCCATGATCGTTTTTCCTCTATAAAAAAAAGAAGGGAAGATGACAGTTGAGTTGTATAAGAGACTATTTAGTTCTTATAAGGTATAGTTTTTTCGAGTTGTATAAGAGACTATTTAGTTCTTATAAGGTATAGTTTTTTCCTTTGAGTTCCGTTTGCCAATAGGCCTGGGCATTTTTGACGAGTGGAATCCTCTTAACATATGAAATGCCTGGCATAAGGCTTAGTGGCTTACAAAAGAGCTACCAACAAAGTTCAATTTGTCTATGTTTTTTTTCATTCCAATGATGCATGTTGTTCAACAAACTTGGGTAGTGAACAGCTTTCCAAAAATAATGTTGAATTTATTTGATGCTTGAAGTAACCATCTATGTGAGGATCGTTTTCCATTTAATTATTTAAAAAGCAAATTGTCATGATGCGGTACCATTGGACATGCAATATTCTAAATTTGTCTTCTTTTCTGTGTGATTTTACAAAGTTGTTTTTACTTTGTGCGTTTCAAATTTCTTACCCTGCTGATTATTGAATATATCTTGTTCATATGTGGTTTAAACAGAACCTGAATTGGTGTAGATTTTTCTTGTATCTTATTTATTGACTAGAACTGAAAATTTAGGTACAGAATACTGCAGGTGTGGATCTATATTTTAATATTCCCAAATGGTCACAACTTCTGCACCTGGAAAGGCTTAACTCATTTGCAGGTAAGGCTACCTTTTAATACTGTTTTCCTCAATCAAGTTCCCACTTCCCAGTTGGTATGTTTTAGTTAGTCATCTGGATTTTGACATCTCTATGGCTTCTTTGGTTGCTCAAATTTTTTTTACTTACATGTTATTGTTAAAAAAAAAAAAAGGTGGGAGGAGTTTCAAAGAAATGTGCTAATCCAGAAAGCTTTCACTAGAGATGATGATTATACCATCTGCTTGGCCCTTTTCTAATTGGTTTCTTACTGGGATCCATGTCTTTTGAGTCATTTTAGAAGATTGGACCCCACAATGTGGGTTGTGCTTATGAGTTATGATACAACCCAAAATCAATATGGTCAGATTATGGGTTTCTGACTCCCTGAGCTTGAGTTAAATTTGTTATTGCTGTCCAAATAAAAGTGGAAAGCGAAACAGTTGCAATCACATGGCCATACTGATTTTTTTCCCCATCCATAATCTTTTCAGGACTCATGATCCTTTATACTTGATACATGAGGCTTTGGGGGCTTCAGAGTCCTGACTGTTCAGCAGGACAGGTCCTGTAGCCCTTGGTCCAGGACATGGGGCCACCTGTACATTCAATAATTTAGCTAGTAATATTTTACTTGCCTTTTTAATCTGTTTGATTGCTTCAGCGTCCATTGATTCAGCAAATGGCATGTTCTTTTAAAAATTGAAGAACTAAGCAAGGAAACTTATTTGTTAGATGCAGCCTTTTTTTTTTTTTTTTTTTTTGTTTCTTACTCCTGCTTTTGTTCCTTTGGCTAACTTCCACCATCAATTGCAGTGGAATGGCTTGAAAAGAGAAGCAAGGCATTTGAACCAACCTATATATACACTGTTGAAAAGGTCATTCTGAATTCTTCAATGCATTACATCTTTCCATCTCTTTATGTACATTATGTATATTATGTATTCACCATCTCCAACAAGTCTCTCCCCCATTACCAACAAAGCTCCACAATAACCTTTAGTTGATATTTTTCCTTTGATATCAAGACTTGTTTCAGTCTTTAACTTTATACTAAAGCTCATATTTATTGTGCAGGGTTACTTTTTGCTTCCTGAAGGAGCTAAATCTAGGCACAACATACGTACTGTTAACATCAGCATATCTGCCACACATTCCTGCTTTGGGAACAGGTGATATTCAGTTCATTTCTTTTGGCTAACCTAATCTAGATGATTAGTTGTTGATTTTGGAATCATTCGTCTTGTTTTTCATATTGCTGTCAGTTATAAATAATAAGGGAAGGGTTTTCTGAGCCTACAGCATTTATTACATCCTCTTTTTTTTTTTTTGCTAAGGATCAGCAAGTATATATTAAAAGGAAAAAAAGAATATAAGAATTTAATGTCGAGGCATACCCAGACAGGTACAGAAGCACCACGCTAAGGCCAAAAGCCTACAGCCAAAAAAAAACACAGAAGCAAGCTAAGGCCAACAGCCGATAGCCAAAAGAGAACAAAAAAACCAGCTAGTCGAATCTGAATCTAGGGCTTCCCTTAGCATCATCAGACAACAGGCTCCAGGCAGAGGAAGGGAAGTCTGAGACCCAAGGAGAGGACACACCACTGTTCGCCGCTAACTTAGCAAGGAAATCTGCTACAGGGTTTGCTTCACGGAAGCAATGGGAGATCTTCCAAGAGATTGAAATAAGAAATGGTTGCAAGTCAATCCATTGCTGCCTGACGAACCAGGGGATTGAACCCGCACGGAGAGAAGTCACAACAGACATGGAATCGCATTCCACCCATAACCGAGTCACACCCATTTCCTTAGCTCTCAACAAACCATGAAATAGGGCCATGAACTCCGCCACATAATTGGATTTAGTGCCAAGAAAGCATGGTACAAAATTTCACGATATATCGGCGATATATCGCGAAATTTCGGTAATTTCACTTGGGCCGAGACGAGATGTGAAGGCGAAACCAAAAAGGACAAAATTTCGATGATATTTCGTAATATTTCGGCACATTTCGGAGATATACCGAAATATCGCCGAAATGTTACAAAACACCTCACGTGACTCATTAAAGAGGCCTTATAAATACCATATTTCGCCAGCTAACGGTCGAAATATCAACCGAGAGCTGGGCAGAGGCTGTTTTTGGGGTTTTTTCTTTGTTTTCTACTCTTCCAACTTGGATTCTAAGCAACTTCGAACTTGTTCTTCATCTTCTTCGACGGATCATCGCCAAAAACACGTCGGAAACACCTCCTAGCAATGATTTATGAATTATGTCTTATGAGTTTTAATTAGTTTGTTTAAATTTCTTTTATGGCTTTGACTGCCTAATCAATGTGTATTTAACTATTTATACATTAGGGCCGGCGACCGTATACTGTCAATCAAGGGTGCAAGCCCAAAACACCACTTTGAGTTCATTTTTTTGCAATTGTATGGTTTAAATGTGTTTATTTAGCTTAAATAAGGGTATCCATGAAGTATCAGGCCTAGATATGGCCGAATACCCACCGAGATGGACCCCTGAAATATTGCATTTTTTTGCAATATTTCGGTGAAATTTGGCAAAATTTCGGATATTTCGGGTATCTCGGTAGGCCCGAGATACCGATATATCGCGAGATATAGTATTATGCAAGAAAGAAGCTATAAGCCGAAACCAAGGCTGCCATCCTCTCACAATGTAGTTCTATATTCATTTTCTAAGAGAGAAAAATAATAAATAATTCATATGTGAGAGTGCATAGGAAACTGCTTAGGCTCAGAGACACTTTTCCTTGGTGCTCTTGCTGTCAGTATCTAAACTTTTAATTAGAAAGTGGAAGGATTATTGTTATGTGGTGCTTCAATTATGTATAAACTGGTGTAATGTGTCAACTTATCACTTTAAACTCCATGAAGATAATATACCTGTCCCTGTGGGTAGAGAAAGAGTTTACATGGTAAAATATAGTACCAAATCAGTTGTAAAAACACTGATGTGGTCGGTGCAGAGCTGATTAACTTATTGAAGTACATCATGTGATCTAGTTTTGATGATCCTCCATTGCTTGCCAGTTCTTATTGAATTTTTAGCTTATCTCATTGCTGTATTTCTTTATATTATTCATTGAGATTTTATCTGCATATGAACTATGTGAACAAACATGTCACATATGTTTGTTCATCTGTGCATGTCTATGCAATCCACAGGCACTTACATGCGTGGGTACCATGGAGTATTTTAATAATATTCTCTTCCATTTTTCCTTCTTAAATCTTAAGGCCGATATAATTTTCTAAATCCCTATCTAATCCAAGATTTAATGAAACTTGTAATGTCTTTAAGTCCATGCATTACTCCCAATGTTTAGTTTTTTTATTATTCTCTCTCTCTCTCTCTTTGAAGAATAGAAGTGCTAAAGGCAAATGAGGTCAGATCCTCGTAGAGCCAAATCCAATTCTGAATCCAAATCCAATTTCACATTAACTGACCCTAATCTGGATCCAAACTTAGCCATGCATGTGGATCTATATCTGATCCATGATCCAATTGATCAAGTCTGGCTCCTTACGCTTCACTCCTTAGACCTTTCTCTGTAACAGATGCAGCAAATTTTCCTAGATCTGGGCTGTAGTTTAAATGGCAGATTTACTTTATCATCCATTACTGGTTATATTAAAATGAGTGAGTGCCTGAATGTATCTTCGAGATGCCATGCTCTATTTTATGTGCTAGTACCAATGCTCATCTCCTGTGAAGGAAGGTCACAACACATGGCTAAAGTTGATAGAGAGCCTGTGCATAGTATCACATAAATCCAATTAAATTTAGCATTTGAAATTATTCTTTTTTCTCAGTGCAGTTTTTGTAGTCCGGCATTCTGGAGAGGCATCTCTTGACCAGTGCATTTATGCACTTTTTCTGCGAGTCACAGCTTAGTTGGTCCTGAAGCTTTGTGGATAAGTCCATGTCATCCTAGACTCGTGATAATTTTCAGCTCACTAGAAACACCCAATGCTGCTTAATTAATAGGCCAGTTTTTGTCTAGGTTTGGCATCCGGGGAATATATTTGATATGTGGTGGACCATCTGATTAATTTTGCCTTGAAATTGGGTATATGGTCAATCCACATGGTCCTCTTTTCATCCAATGGTCAGAATTTCCACTTGACCGGTAAACAAAGAAAATGGTGCTCTATCTATCCAACAAGTTCGTTCTGCCACATCAACCTTCCACTTGGCAGAATGATACTGACCATCAAGTGGATGTTTCAGTCTACCGAACCTTTGTCTTTATGAATATACATACCAGATCCGGTTAACCATTGAATTATTCTTGTGTTCCTGCTATGATTCCTTAGTTGTGGCACCCATGGTTGTCAACTTAAATGCTCTAGTCATGATCCTAAATTGTGCAATGCTCAGTATCACAAATTCTTGATTATGATTGGAATCATCTAATCAAGGGCCCCATTGTAGGACTATGGGCACTGAATCTATGATCCAAGATGATGGAAATTTAGTGTATCCTTGACCATCAATTCAGAATTTCTAAATGTTTACAACACTGCCTGTAGAATTCGATACAACCCAAAGTTTGCATTGCTTCGACAATAGTTCTAGGTTTCGGTTGATATTGACCGAAATCTCCAAGTTGTCTCGGTTTTGGGCCTGGGCGAAACGAAATGAAATTCAGGATCGAAACCCATGGTTGAAACCCAAGTTTGACCCTGGGTTTCAACCAAGGGGGGCCCAGGGTCGCAACCCAGTGTCGAAACCTCGGAACAAAGTAGGGTCCTTTTTTATTATATGATCATTTTGACTTTTTCATTTGTTTTACTAAAGTCAAATGGCTTATTCATTGGAAAAATATAATCTTTGTATTGAGCGGAGTAGGGGTGGTATGTTGCTTTATACACAACGATTACTAGTTGACTAGTTGTATCAGTAAACGTTGGAGGGTCTATTTGATAGAGGATCCGACACCCATCGATCTGGTTAACTTTCAGTTCAAAATAATTAAGGGAAGTTGTTTAGGATTCATGGCCATGTGAACTAGGTGAATGCTTGTCGGACCGTAATGCAAATTCCATCTCTTTTATGTTTGTCAACGTGTATGTGGAAGTAATTCTACAAATTTTCCAGTGATATTGACACATTTCTGGTGCATTTTCTCGTTTCCAGGTGGCAGCAACTTCTCATTAACAGCTTTGTTGGATATGACACAATACTGATGAATAGTTTACTGAATTCTCCTGGCCAAGGTAATAATTGATTCCATATCTGAATGATTTTACATGTGGCATTTTGGAATTTCTCGCATGATACATGAACAGAAATGTTGTGGATTGTTGATATATTTGGTCAGTTTGCAGAAGGGCTTCAAAAAACACCACAAAACAAGACCAAATTAGCTAATCTAACTGTAGAGAAAAAAAAAAAAAAACAATAGCACTTGGAATATTGTAGATTTTATGAAACACAAGCAACTTGGCAGAAGAAACTGTAGGGAAATCCATCCTGAAGCTTTAGAATGCGACCTGGGGTTTTAGGCTCTGAAACTCTAATATATGGATAACTTTAAAACAAGAAATCTGTTTCGGTACTCAGTTCCAGGCAGTTTTTTTCCAGTAAGGTACTCAACCAAGACGTTAAAGCAAGCGATTGTAGAAAAACCACTTTTCTTTCTATATCTGGCAAAATGAACCTTGCGTTACCTGATTAGGAAGGGGTTCCTGTGCTGTCCACTGTCACTGTGCCATGTGGACAAGTGATGTGGCTATTCTGACCATTGGATGTAGAGGACAAGGTCTGGATTAGCCTCATGTCAAATTTCAGTCTAATTCAATCAAATAGCCCCTCATGTATTGGCATGCATCCGCGTTATGTCCATGCACCCCTACTGGTACTCTGACCACTATGGTATGCTCTCCTATAATCTTGATTTTTCAAAGCTCTTTTTTGCCACTTGGCAAACTCTGTCTAGGTTGAAATTTGATATGTGAGCAGGGGACATTGGGATTTACGTGTCCACAAAATTTGGGTTCAGCTGAGCTTCCATGAGGCAAATAATTGGATGGCGCAGGAATCCCTTCCTACTTCCTAGTTATGTATGTATATACTTAGCGTAGCCCGTGGACAGAAGTAGCCTTAAACACTGAATAAAATAATAAAGATGATCAAATTGTCTACTGCTCCTTTAATAACTAATCAAATCCATCAGTTTATTGGGTTTTCAATCTTGGGCTTTAGTCTCTAATAACTGATTCAGTAAATACAAATATAAAGGATAGAGGCTTTAAAGAGAAGCTCAGAAGCATATATGTCAAAAGAAGAAAAGATACAAAGTATGGGATATGGGGATGCCCATGCTCCCCACTGATTATGTGCAAAGGAAGACCTATTTTGCAATTCCATTTTCTCTGTTAACGTTTGCTCCTTCAAGTCCTTTTTAATTGTCACAGTGTCAGTGCATGTCCTTTTCTGCAGTGCTTTCCCTTTCTAGACCCTTGGACCTGCATTGAAGCTCACCTTGCCTGCAACATTAGTTGCCTTCATTGCATTTGACTAGACCATCTCAATCTAGTTTTCTTTCTTTTATTTTCCATTTCATGTACCCCAGGTACCATAGTATGCTCTCATTTCTGGAAGTGTTTTGTAATTGTTATCATGTTATGTGTATGACTAGAGGTCATGAAAATTTTGATACTTCAAAATATATGGGAATTATTGTACTTCTGTTCCTAAACCTAATTTTCAAACTTCCATGCAGGTTATCTTTATAATTATCAAACCAAGGAGTTCTATGATCTAAGTTATGCACATGAACCAACAGGGAGTTCTACAAGATTTGGAGGTTTGTCTAGTCAATCTTTTTGTGTCTCCACTCATAATGTCATCTTTTTGGACTATCAAATGTATCTTTTTGTGCCCCATCTAAAGTTGTATTTGTGCTACTGCTAATTTGTAAGTTCTCAAATGATGTGGGTCACTTGTGGACTGGTTGGAACTTGTGTTTTGATATTTGCATCAGTGTTTTGATCTGTTACCAGCACATTTATATATCTTTTTTTTTTTTTGGGGGGGGGGGGGTGAATAAGAATATATTACCAAAACCCCAAAGGGGAAAGAGAGAAGGGGGGGGCAGAATACACAGGGAAAAGAGGGGGGGGGGAAGCTATACAAAGACTCCAGCCTTATAGGCCCTAAAGGGGCGGGCTAGGAGACTGAAAAAAAGAAACATCTAAACCCCAGGAAGTAACTATATGCCTGTTCCTGGGAGTGTCCAAAAGAGAGCCATGGCGAAGCAAGTGAAGCTTGGAACTGACATCAAAGAAGATGGCTTTCCAAATCTTGTCGAAAGATCGAGAATTGGAGGTCCATCTTCGAAGATTTCTCTCCATCCAAATATGCGAATGAAGGTCCCAAGCACAAGTTTACCAGCGGAATCACAGATAGAGTTTCCTGAAAAAGTCATATCCAACCAAAGCCACTTCCGGGCGAAGGGGAAAAATCTCCTACTGCGGGGCCAGATGAAAAGAAGGGTTTTTTTTTTTTTTCAAATAATGGAGGTGAGAGGGCAAGAGAAAAAGAGATGGTTGACGTCCTCAATACCGTCCCAACAAAGGATACAGAAAGGGGAGACATGAATGTGCCGGTGAAGGAGAAAGGCTGGGGTGGGAAGACAGTTGTTAAGGGATCTCCAAACATTGAAGTTGTGGGTGGGGGATGTGACCTTTGAACCAAACAACTTTGTGCCAAGGGACAGTGGGAGCATGAGTCCCTACAAAGTCTCAAGCGGATCTAGAACTAAAGAGACCATTGGGGGAGGGGGTCTAGATGATCTTGTCCGAGAGGGAGGTAGAGGAAGGGAGGGGGGTGCAGCCTAGACCTGGGTAAGACACGGGGGAAAGGGGGAGGAAGGGGACCACAAACCGTCAGAGATAAAAGAGGAAAGAGAGGTATGCTTGGGGATGTGCGAGGAGTAGACAGAGCGGGATCCTAAAGAATTAAAGAGGACACCTGAAGGGTGCCAGGGGTCAAGCCAGAGGGAAGTGGAGGATCCATCAGCGACCTCGTAGGAGGATTTTGCGCCAGACTCAAGAGGTATCCACGGAAAGAGGGACAGTCCAGAGGGAGTCCTTTTTGAGAAGGTAAGAGTAGACCCAATTGACCCAGATGGAGTCATGTTTGAAGGAAATTTTCCAAATTAGCTTGAGGATGCCCACAATGTTATAATTTCGGATCTTGTGAATACCTAGACCTCCTTCAGATTTGGGTAGACAGATGGAGGCCCAACTAACCGGGTGGATGAATTTGGAGCATTCTTTACCTTTCCAAAGAAAACACAGAAGAGGGATTCCATTGCTTTAATTGCGGATTTGAGGAGCCCATAGATGCCACACCAATAAATGTAGGAAGATTGGAGGACCGATCTAATCAACACAACCCTACCAGCGAAGGAGAGGAGTTTACCCTTCCATAGTTGGAGTCGTTTGTGGATGAGATCGAGCATTGGGGTGCAATGGTGACCAGTCAGCCTAAGAGGAAGGCCAAGATATTTGACTGGGAGGGAACTGAGGGAGAATCCCGTCAGGCGAAGGAGATATTCCTTATCGGAATCTAAAACGCCTGAGAGGAAGTTGTTGGACTTCAAAAGATTGATCCCAAGATTGGAAAGACTCTCAAAGAGTTGAAGGGAGGACATAATGGAAGTGATGGAAGAGGGGTCAGCCTTGGAGAAGATCATAAGGTCGTCCGCAAAGGTAAGGTTGGAGAGGTTGAGACCCTTACATTTAGGAATGGGGGAGATGAGGAGCTGGTCAGTTTTAGGCTGAATGCTCCTAGAGAGGATCTCAAGAGCAAGGGAGAAGAGAAAGGGGCAGAGGGGGCACCCTTGACAAATTCCCAGTTTGGAGGGGAAGAACCCAGCAGGGGAATCGTTAATGATGACCGAAAAGAAGGGGGAGGAGATGCAGGAGTGGATCCAACGCATAAAGACAGGGGGAAGGACATATGAGTCATGACATCGCAAATGAAATCCCATCTAATGGAATCAAAGGCTTTATGGATGTCAATTTTCATAAGGACCGCAGGGGAATGAGATTTGCGATCGAAGCCCCGGACAATTTCCGAGCAAAGGAGAATGTTATCCGCTATGCTTCTCCCAAAAATGAAGGTTGATCGGTTAGGGCGGACTGAGGAAGGAACAACCTGCTTAAGACGATTAGCAAAAATTTTGGCGATGAATTTATAGAGGATATTGCAAAGAGAGATGAGTCTGAAATCAGACAAGAACAAGGCCCCCATTTTTTGGGGATAAGACAGAGAAAGGTCTGATTGATCCGTGAGAGCTGACTGGGATTGAAGAAGAAACTGTGGATGGCTTTGATGAGATCATCTTTGATAATGTCCCAACTAGCCCGGAAGAACCCCATACTAAATCTATCTGGGCCAGGGGCCTGATTAGACTTATGAGAGAGGACCGCTTTAAGGATTTCATCCTCGGTGGGATAGACTGCAAGGAGTCGAAGAGAGATAGGGGACAAATTTATTGATTAAACCAGGGGGAGAGGGGAGGGGCAGAAGGGGGGCAGAAGGGGGAGGAAAAGGAAGAGATGGCTTCTGTATTAATGTTATGGACAGAGGAGAGAGGGGTGCCATCTTTGCTGAGAAGCATGGAGATGGCATTATATGTATCTTCACTCCACCCTTAAATGGATCTTCTTCATCAATGATGTGGTCAATATCGATCAAGTTGACATCTTTGTCCTCCCCTTTTTTCTTTTCCAATTGCAAGCACTTCATCTTCATCTTCATATTGTGGTGGATGTATACCAGTTTTGCATGACTGAGGGTGTTGTGGGGCGTAATATGTATCAAACCAAATGTGCTCCAATTCTTCACAACCACTTGATAATGTTGTTCGCGATAAGATCCTAATTGCAGTCCTCAATTTGGGAGCACTACCCCCATGGTTTAACCCTCAGTCAGCTGTATAAGGAAAGAATGAATACAGAATCCTAAGTCTATGTACCTAACATACTTACCAAGGTATTGGTGTTTGATGCAGATAAATCACCTAAAGGGCTTATTTTATTGGAAATAAGCCTTGGGTTGGGTTATGTAGGTATTGGGTCTTTGATCCCATGGGTTTTCTTTGTAATTAACCACTTGAATGGGACCAAAATATGGGTAGAAAGTAAGAAAACGGGATTTACTTCATTAGTTTAGTTAGAGTCTTGTTTTGAGTCAGTTTCTTTCAGTTTCTTTCATTATTTGGTTTATTGGTCAGTTTATGTTACCTTATCAGTTAAGGATTGGATTAGGCCTTTCCTTTTTAGTGTTTAAGTCTGTTTTCGAGTCTTCTATATAAGTTTATAAGGGATTACAACCTTGTACCCAAATTTGAGTTAATGAGATTGAGGAAAAAAAAAAAACCGTAGCTTTGTGCTTTGCTCTGTAAGAGAGTATGGTGAAATGCCACTGGTGAGAGGCCGTGGGTGTATGAGATAGACTACCCTATCTTCTTCTTCTTCCCTTCTTCAATTTCTTGTTTTTTATTTTATTGTTCTGAAATTTCCTGCAAATTTGAGAACCGATCAAAGTATTTTTTCTACTGGACCTGAAGTTTGCAATCCTCTTATGGACTGGTTATCACTTGTGACTGGTCTACATTATTTGGTATCCGAGCCATGGAGGGACGACAGATGGAGTCAACAGTTGCTGAATTCTACTTCCCAATGAAGGATGGTCATGCAAGTCTGATTCAACATCTATACCAAACTCGTGGATCATTTTTTTTTCTTTCTTTCTAGCAGGGGAGAATTGATGCAGATAAGTCAACTAAAGGGCTTATTTTATTGGAAATAAGCCTTGGTTTGGGTTATGTAGGTCATTATTTTGATTTCCTAGTCAGTTTATGTTACCCTATCAGTTAAGGATTGGGTTAGACCTTTCCTTTTTAGTGTGTAAGTCTTTTTTTTGTGTCTTCTATATAAGTTTGTAAGGGGCTTACTGCCTTGTACACGAATTTGAGTTAATGAGATTGAGAAAAAAAATACATAGCTTTGTGCTTTGCTTTGTGAGTGAGTATGGTGAGATGCCATTAATGAGAGACTCAAGTTTGAGGGAGACTACCCTATCTTCTTCTTCTTCTTCTTCTTCTTCCCTTTTTCGATTTCTTGTTTTTTATTTTATTGTTCTGAAATTTTGTACAAATCTGAGAACTGAACGAAGTATTTACTGTTGCTGGACCCGAAGTTTGCGATCCCCTTGTGGACTGGTTATCACTTGTGACTCGTCTACATTAGTGGTATCCAGTTCCATCCTATTTATCACATTGCGAAGGGCTTCCTACAATGTCAGGTCCTACACAATTCATTGGCTATATTGAAATTTTGAATTTAAAGAATAGGCTGCACAAGGTGAGGAAATAATATTAGAAGGATTGAAATGAAAACGGAAAGTCCTAAATAATTCATAACTTGTAGGTAAAATGACGTGCTAATTCTGTCTTGAACCAGAGTATTGTCCCACTTCTCCTGTATATTTTCAAAAGTTTCTTGTTGCCCTTAGAGTCCACTCCCGTATCTTGTCCTTCATCATAAGCATTTGGGCCACCATCTTTCCCATTATCTGCCCTTTATCCCCATCAACTTCTCTAAGAAGACTAAAGAATGGCCTCATTGGTACACCTTATCTCAAAACTTAAAGGATGTGACGCAATCTTGAACATATTTTCCTATCTTAAACCTTGCATAAGAACTGAACAACCACTCTGTAGAGGTAAACATCTGGAGTAAACCATCTTTCCTTGAATGAGGATTGAAGGCTTTCAAATGCAACATTTTTGTTGCAAACCTCATGGCAATGGACCTCATCAAATCTCTTTGTATACTTCCTCATCAAGGACAACATCCAATTGTGGTTCTATATGGAATTTTCAGTCTTTCTTACATCCTAAACCATATTTTGTACCTTGCTCATCTCTCCAAAATCTTTGAACATTAATTCAATGCAATGTGCTGCACATGGGGTCCAAAATAGGTGTCTGGCTTCTTGTAATTGGCCACATTATTATTGACAATATAGACAACATTCTCTTCCACAACCTCATCTATCAGCCTGTACAAGTACGTAGTATCCTTGATCTTGCTTGATGTATTAATTGACTTGAGGAAGGTTGCTTGGTCATCACAAAAGATAAGGAAGTTGATGATGGACAATCTCATGGGATCACTCATTCACTCCCATTACCCGAGATAGTCATTTCATACTGGGGCCACTTCTCCTTAAACCTCACGATATATTTGTCAATTTTCTCCCGCAATATCATCTAAGTAAGGCCCTATGATGGTCATATGCTTACAAGGGTTTCACTAAAGTTCAACACCATTGTATCCTCTTACCATGGCCTTGAAGTGAGGATTTTGGGCCTTGTTAGCTGGAATCAGTGCACCATGGAACCATCTGGATATTGATCTTCCAGTTATTTTCCTCTGCTTGATAAGCTAAAAGCTCTCTTATATTCTTTGTTGTCCTCTCTAAGGCCATATCAGCTGGGCTCTTCTTCTTACTCTTTGTTTGCTAGATCTTAAATATTGTGAATGCTTGATGACAGCCCAGCCAACTCCTTACCCTTGCTCTTCTTTGGTTGTGGATGGGATGAACCACCAGACATGTGAACCTTGAAACTATAGTCAAGGACTCGAGCAGATTTAAGTCTTCCCAACTCCCCCCCCCCCTGTTCCACGCTTTAGCCCTCTTTTCATGTTGTGATTGTTTTATCACTGGTGTCATTTCATCATCCTCATCACTGTTCTATACTTCTACTTCATCTTCTGCCATTTCTTCTCTTTCATACTCTTTGAAGTCCAGATTTTACTCCAAATTTTGTGTCAACTTTTCAGCTGCATGCTTTCACTTCTGGCTCTCTCTCTCTCTTAGTTTCCTTCAAATGCTTTCTCATGGCAGCGGTCAATTCTGAGACGACACTTTGTACGCATTTGTACATTTGGATACTCTTCTTCCATGTGTTCCTTTTGTCCCGTTAATTCATCTCCATACAATGTTCAGTACCACAGAAGTTGCATCTTGTATGTAATCTGTTACTCTTTATTTTAGTCATTATAATTTTAACCAATGTCTGGTTGTCTCACTTTTGCTTGCATCTGTCTTATTCAAATCTTCAATGGTTAGTTGAGTGCTAACAATTCTCAAGTGCAGTATGAAACCTACTAAGACCCCTACGAGTGTTCAATTTATATAGTTTTTCAACACTATAAAAATTAGACAAATTAGGAACAACTGGACATTAAAAAAATATTCAAGAACCAAAATAAAATTATTTAGTATTTACATGTAGGAAAAAGTGTTGGTGTATGGCCATGCTCGTGCACCGTGATACCTTCAGCCGTCGGATATGGGGGGGGGGGGGAGAGAGGGTGCGTGCAATGCCATTTCTGCCACGTGCTGACTGCATAAAAATCAGTTCCTTAAATGTATATATGAAAATTTTTTGAATCCATTAAATAAAAAAAAAAGTTTACATTAATATAAGGGGAAATTTCTATCACTCACTTGAACTTACACTCTATTTACTCAAAATTCCCGTGTCAGAAGTTCCACCTCTGATTTCCCCCCAAAAGTGAATTCTTACCTCTTCTTCTCGCCTGCTGTTTTGTGCCAAATTACCCCTCTAATTAACCTATTAACCAGTTCTCATCACTTGTGATTTATTTTTTATTTTATTCTTTTTATCTTGAATTTCTTCTTCTTCGGTGGAGTGCAGCGAACTATCCAGGATGGATGGTCCATTGCCCACCACCCTGGAAATCCCGACTCCATCCCTACCCCCACCCCATCCATGAAGATGACATATGCTGCTTCCAAAATATGGTGAACGGTCCGTGCAGGTTGAACCAACAAGCTCTGTCTACATTCTCAAAATTGTTGAGTATCTAATTCAATAAGGGTTCTTGAACCTGAGTAATCCAAATACAAAAAGCTCAACCTACATTCTCAAATTGTTGAGAACGTAATTCAATAAGGGTTCTTTAACCTGAGTAATCCAAATTCAACAAGCTCAGCCTACATTCTCAAAATTATTGAGAATCTGATTCAATAAGGGTTCTTGAACCTGAGTAATCCAAATATAGACCTTACGGATGGAAATAGGAAAGCATGGCGAGATTCCCACAACTGCGTTAATTATTTTAAAGAACTCCTTTGGTTCAGGAGAAGAACAAACATCAAAACGATATTCCAACGTCTGGATCCAGAAAGGGCGCCTCAATGAACACCAAAAACAGAGCAGGAATTTGTTTGTCCGTAAGGTCTATATCTGCATCAAAACAACACTCAAATGATCCTCTGAAAAGCATATGCTAGCCCTTTCGTCCAGTGAAGGACCCATGTAATTCCTCTGTTTTCCTTCTGTACCAGAAGCTCTGCAAGCTCGTGTTTGTGTTTCTGCACTTTGAGATTCTCTGCTCTCACTGCTTCTGCTTTAGGTATCTTTGAAATCATTCTCTTTCTGACTTTATCTCTCAACTTCTGGTGGTAACCGATTCTGGGTCTTTTGCTTCTCTAAGATCTGGGTCCAGGGAAAGCTTTTGGGCATTCAATTTCATTCTATTTGATGTTATTTATCTGCTTCAACTCTTCCAACCTGCAATGATGCGGCGATGTTTGCAGAAGCTTCTAGGAAAGGAAACATAGTCTGCTCTATCGCTGCATATTTTCCGGCCACCTAACTCCGTTGCTGACTTACTGGTGTTTGGTTAGAGAGGATTATCAAGATACTCCAAGCTTTTTGTTCGAATCAGTCAGGCAAACTGTCCGAGCTTTGACCGTAGTAAGCCATGTTGTCTATTTCCCTTTTTCTTTCCATCTTCAGCCACGTCTTTGTTTTCTTCCTCCCACTACGTCTCCAACTTGTTTCATCCTCATTCGTGCATATTTTTTTTTTTTGGGTGAATAAAGAAGTTCAATACTAAAAGAGAGAGAAAGATTACAGTGGGCCCCAAAGGGGAGAAATAAAAATAAGACAGCAAGCTCAAGGCTTAGCTAAGGCCGGCTGGATCAACAAAAGATACATTGGAGAGACCCCAAGAATCAACAATGAGTCTGTTCCTTGCGGTTTCTAAACAACAGGAAGGGGGAGCTATCGAGAGTTGGAGGTCCGTTTCCTGATATTGCGCTCTATCCAAATGTGGTTGAGAGTTGCACAAAAAGCCATCTTTCCGACCGAATCGCAAATAAAGGAGCCAGCATAAGTCATATCAATCCAGATCCATTCTCTAGAGAAAGGGAGAATTCTTCTGTGGGCAGGCAAGCACTTGCACAAGATTCCTTTCCAAAAGGCAGCAGCAGTAGGGCACTCAAAGAAAAGATGTTCCAAGTCTTCGGCATTGTTCCAACAAAGGCAGCAAGCAGGGGAGACTAAGATCTGCCGGCTGCGGAGAAAGGCCTGAGTTGGAAGACAGTTGGTGAAGACTCTCCAGGCGGTGAAGCAGTGACGAGGAATGTGATGCTTGAACCAAAGAAGATTACTCTAAGGAACCAATGGGCCTTTCAAACGGATGAGATTCCATGCAGCCTTGGAGGAGGAGCATGAGTTGTTTGACGACCGAGTAACACAGTCACCTCTTGCCACAAAACTTCTTGGAATGGATGAGAGCTCATTCCAAATAAGGTTGAGAGAGGGGGCAGAGGAGGAGGGGGGAGCACAGCCAGCTTGATCAATGATGTCAGCCACCAAGGAGAGTCTGTTGAATTCCGAAGCATAAATGATTCTCGGAGTGACCAAGTGGAGGAGAATTCCCAATGGGTGCCAGTGGTCCAACCACAAGTAAGAAGAGAGACCATCACCAATCGTGGAGTGAATGACTTGGAGCACCAAGTGGCGGTTAGCAAGAATTTTGCGCCAGACCCAGGAAGCATCCGACAAGGCTGAGGCAATCCAGATTGAATCCTGGCAAAGGAGACCCGAGTATATCCAGTCGACCCAAATATTTTTCTTCTTTGAGACAATCTTCCAGATAAGCTTAATGATACCAGCAGAATTCACTTCTTTGATTCTTCGAATGCCTAGTCCGCCTTCCTTTTTGGGGAGACACACGGCAGCCCAGCTAACAGGATGGAGGAATCTTGAGGATTCATTACCCTTCCAAAAAAAAGAAGCCATGAGGGATTCTAAGGACTTGATAATGGTTTGAGGGAGGCCATAAATGCCAGACCAGTAAATGTAGGACGACTCCAAAACTGATTTGATAAGAACCAATCTGCTTGCATATGAGAGAAGCTTGCCCTTCCAAAGTTGAAGCCCCTTCTGAATAAGGTCAAGCATAGGAGTGCAATGGTGAGCAGAGAGCCTTGCTGGAATCAAAGGAAGCCCCAAATATTTGACTGGCAGCAGACCCTCAAGAAAACCAGATTTCTCAAGGAAAACAATTTTGTCCATCTCTGAAACCCCAACAAAGAATAACAGGGATTTTGAGGGATTGATCCGGAGACCTAAAAGCTCATGGAAGTGCTAGAGACAAAGCATAATGGACTCAAGCGAGGCAATCGAGGCATTAGAGAAAATCATCAAGTCGTCAGCAAAAGCCCAGTGAGTATGCTTGAGAGCTTTACACTTGGGCAGTGGAGAAATGAGCATCTGATCAGTACTAAGCTGGATTTCTTTGGAGAGGACTTCCATCGCCATAGTAAACAGGTAAGGGGAAAGAGGGCAGCCTTGACGAGTACCCACAGAAGCTCCAAAGTATCCTACCGGGCTACCATTAACCAAGACTGTGAACATTGGGGAAGAGATGCAAGAGCTAATCCAGTTGACAAAAACCAAAGGAAACCCCATCTTAGTCATCACTTGAGCAATAAATTTCCACCTTAGGGAATCAAAGGCCTTGTGGATATCAATCTTCATGAGAATAGAAGGAGCATGGTTTTTCCTGTCAAATCCTCTGACAATATCATTGCAAAGAAGAATGTTGTCCGAAATATTTCTACTAGGAATGAAGGCCGATTGGTTATCACTGACCAGAGGATCCACAACACTTTTGAGTCTACTAGCAAGAATCTTGGCAATAAACTTGTAAAGAAGGTTGCAAAGAGCAATAGGCCTGTAGTCATTCATAGCATTCACACCTTCCTTTTTCGGGATGAGACAAAGGAAAGTGTGATTGATACCTTTGATCTGACTAGGGTTGAAGAAGAAGCTCTCAATGGCAGCAATAAGGTCAATTTTGATGATATCCCAAGAAGCTAAAAAGAATCCCATACTAAAGCCATCGAGGCCCGGAGCACCATTCACCTTGAAAGAGTGAATAGCTTCCACAATTTCATCTTCTTTAGGAATGGCACACAAGGAAGCATAAAATTCATGAGCAACGAACTTGTTGAGCAAGTGATCCGGGATGGGGGCATGGTCCACCTGAGGGCCAATGAAAATGCCTTGTTACTCTACCAAATCTGAACGACGAAGAAGAAGAGAATAGAGTGCAAAACTTGTACTACTGATTGGAGAGAATAGCTCTCATAAGGCACTTAAGACCCTAATAAGCAAAGATATTACAAATATATCCCTGCTGTACTTACTCTTAACAGTACTGACATTGGCTTAGGGGTGTCAACAGTTGTGCTTATTGTCTAGGATGACATTTTTTGACGTTGGTGTACTGTTAAATGCTTTTTCTTTGTTCTTAATACATTTTTCAATTGCTTTTATCGAATGTTATGGTTTCTAGTAAAATTATGTGCTAAATAGGTTATATAAAACAAAGGATACAGTAGGCCACAACCTACAGTAGCAAACCTATGGTCCCACACACACACACACACAAAGTCGAAACCCTAGTTGAATCGAATTTTGAACCTTGTTGCGTCTTGGGTAGAAGGCAAATCATTGACTACATATATTCCATGCATATGTACTGGAATGCATGGTTGTCAAGGCATCTCCCAGGTGCCTTCAGGGTGTCAAGGTGATGCCTCACCTTACTGGATGTAGGTAAGGCAACCACCTTAGCCCCCTAGGTGCCTTACGCTATTTTGGTATTTTTTTTATTTATTTATATGCAACTGTCGGTTTCTTTGATTGACTGTTAATTTACTTATGATGTGTCTATACTAGATATATGGGATTTGTTGGGGGGGGGGGGACAACTATGCTGGCATGTGTTCTCCTTCTAGAAAGCCACTTTCAGAAATAAAATGGAATTAAATTTTTTTCAAAGATATTTCAGGGAACTTGGCAGAACTTAGTAATTCTTGGGCAATAATATGCTTAAACATTTGTCTCAGTCATGATTCTCATGAACTGTAATCATGTTTGATTGCCGTGGCCTTGGAGAATGGTTTTATGGTTCCTTAAGTACAGATAAAGCAAATTTACTTTTGTGGAAATTTTTTTCTCATTTATGGGTAAAGATGCTTAGATTGGAGTTAGTCTGAATATGCTATCCTTTCTCCTTGCAGATTACTTTGTGACGAAATGTGGTGTGCTTATGATGTCCCTGTTTGTTTTCTTCACAACAACCATGTCAGTTTCCTTTACACTCAGAGAGACGCAGACACGCATGCTGAAGTTCACAGGTAATATTTTTCTTTCTCAAAGGAAATTTACACAGAAGTAAGGTGGATGTCAGTTTTTTGGGGCCTTCTTGCACCTTCTCTGACTAGTCTTGTTTGAATTTTTTATGTTGTTGCTGTTGTAACATCTCCTTGTATCTCTACATTTATAGAACATGTAAAAATAATATGGGCTGGTGTGAACACCATGTGGTCTTGTGGTTCTTTAATATTTATCTCAGACAATTTCGAAGATTATAAAAACTGAAAATTGCAGGATTTAGTAATCCCTATTACAAGATATTGTGGATTTCTATCACTATGTAGACAAGCTTGTAATGTTGCTAGAGAGTTTGATACTTGGGGTTCTCTGGATTGTACAATTTTTGGGCTGTCACTCATTTAAAAAAATGCTTTAGGGGTGGCAATGAATCATCGTAGGTTGGCTTTGGGACATGCTAGGACACGAGTATAACACAAAATGGAAACCCTAGCATGGCCCAAAAATTAATGGATCATGTGGGTCAACCTAAACACGACTTTGAAAATTCTTCCGAACCTCAGCATGACATGTTTAAGGGATGGCTAATGTTCAGGTCAACACAAAATGACAAAGCAAAGTGAAAAAAAATCCAAATGAAATGGTTACACTGATTATTTTTCGTGTTAGCAGCTTAAATGAAGACCATTTTGTCTCTCTCTCTCTCTCTCTGATGCAGATTCATCATCGAAATGGACTTGTGTTATTAGGAATAAGCCTAGGGTTGGGTTCTATACATGTTGGGCCTATGATCCATTGGGTTCTTGACGTAATAGGCCACTTTCGTGGGCCTAAAACGTGGGTAGTAAGATTGCATATAGTCCTTTATTAGGACGTAGTTTCTTATACTTGGTTTATTTTTAGGTTGTTTTGAGTTAGTTCGATTAAACCGGTTCTATGTGGTTAATTTAAGTTGCATCTTTTATTTATTCTTAGCTGAGTTCGCTTATGGGATCTGCCATTCCAACTCTTAACTCTCTTTAGTTATTTCTTTAGCTAACTTAAAGTCATAGGCATGTTAGGAACTTTAAGTCTTACTAGGTTGTTCAAGCTAGAGTAGGTTAGGCTTTTCCTAATCACACTCCAACTCTATCTTTAATTGTCAATAAAAAGCAATCAAGGGCTCATTCCATAGCCAACTATTTGTACAAAGAAAACTCTGCATCTTTGCTTGCTTCTTCTCCATTGAAGGCCTCTTGTGAGTGATCAAGGATTAGGTTGGTGTCTGATCCAATCGAACAACCTTGCGGTGTGAAGCCAGGGTGTTTAATTTATGTTTATTTCCAATAAAATAAGCCCATTATGTGACTTATCTGCATTCTTCCTTGCTTAAAAAAACTCGACATCGAGTTTTGTAAAATGAAGGAATCAACTGTGTAGTGAACATCCGTCTTCAAACCATAACAGTACTCAGGCAGGGATGCTATTTCTCCTACTAGCATTGCTTTTTTTACTGCTCTTGCTTCATCCTCCATTCCCAAAAATGTCTCTGAGGCTATGTCTGACCCAAAGTGGAAGAAGGCCATGTCTGAAGAAATGATGGTTCTTGAGAAGCATGGTACTTGGACTCTTGTAGATCTCCTCAGGGGGAGAGTTCCAGTTGGATGCAGGTTGTTCTATACAATTAAGTATCGATCAGATTCACTGTGGAAAGATATAAGGCCCGGTTGGTGGCCAAAGGGTACAGTCAAGTGTATGGCATTGACTACCAAGAGACATTTGGTCCTGTAGCCAAGCACAACTCAATCAATGGCAGCCAATAAAGACTAGCCATTGTACCAATTAGATGTAAAGAATGTCTTTCTCCATAGTGGCCTTGAAGAAGTGTACATGTAGCCTCCACCTAGTTTTAAGTTTTCGTCAGCAAAAGGGAAAGTGTGCCTCCTAAAAAAGGCACTTTATGGCCTCAAGCAATCTCCTAAGGCTTGGTTTGAGTGATTTAGACAAGCCATTCTAAGGAATGGATATTCACAAAGTCAAGCTGACCACACTTTGTTTATCAGGCGAGGAAATGGTACAGTTACAGCTCTCATTGTTTATATTGATGACATTGTAGTAACTAGGAATGACAACGCTGAGATAAGTAGATTGAAATCTTACCTGACCCAACAGTTTGAAATTAAATATCTAGGATTTTTGAAATACTTCTTGGGAATTGAAGTATCAACATCAAAGAAGGTAATCAATATGATGAAATACTAGAATGGAGAGAATGACTTGTGTCAATGTGACATAGGCCAGCTTTATTTATGATAGAATAGAGGAACATTCTAGAATAGAGTACAAGACAAAAATACCCTTATGACAATTCTACCCTTGTACCCATATTACAACACTCCCCCTCAAGTTGGTGCATATATATCTATCATGCCCACTTGCTAACAATAGAAACAAATAACTTGGGACTCAAGCCTTTGGTAAGAACATCTGCAAGCTGATCATCTGAAGGAACGAAGGTAATGCACATCTGAGCACTATCAAGTTTCTCCTTGATAAAGTAACTATCTATCTCCACATGTTTTGTTCGATCATGATGAACAGGATTATGAGCGATGCTGATTGCAGATTTGCTGTCAGAGTACAACCGCATAGGCATCTCTACCTCAATTCCAAGATCTTGCAACAAACCTTGGAGCCAAAGAGTCTCACATATACCCTGGGCCATAGCCCGAAACTCATCCTCTGCACTAGAACGAGCCACAACAGTTTGCTTCTTACTCCTCCAGGTGACAAGATTCCCTACAACATAAGTGCAGTAGCCAGAAGTAGAACGCCTGTCATCAGGTGATCCAGCCCAATCTGCATCTGTATATGTTTCAATTTTCTTGTGACCATAGGGAGAAATAGAAATTCCTTTTCTTGGAGCAACTTTCAAGTACCTCAAAATTCTGTAGACAACATCTAAATGTGTAGAATAGGGATCATGCATGTACTGGCTTACCAGACTTACTGCAAAGGCAATATCTGGACGAGTGTGGGACAAGTAAATCAAACGTCCTACCAATCGTTGGTACTGCTCCCTATTCATAGGTTCTCCTTCCTTTAGCCAAAGGTGACAATTAGGTTTAACAGGGCTGTCTGCTGGCTTGCATCCAAATGTACCTATCTCAGACAATAGATCCAAGGTGTACTTTCTTTGAGATAATGAGATTCCTTTGTTAGAGTAGGGAACCTCAATACCCAAGAAGTACCTAAGCTTCCCCAGGTCTTTGATCTCAAACTCAGTGCCCAGAAATGTTTTCAAAGAATCAATCTCCTCCTGGCTGCTCCCAGTGATGACTATATCATCTACATATACAATCAACATAGTCACATGTTTGGTAGTTCTTCTAATGAATTGAGTGATCTGCATTGCTCTGCTTGAACCCAATGGAGACCATAGCTTTCTGAAATCTACCAAACCATGCCCAGGGAGACTACTTCAACCCATAAAGAGCTCAATTGAGCTTACACACCTTTCCTTGAGTCTTTTGAGAATCAAAACCTGGTGGAAAATCCATGTAGACCTCCTTAGTCAACTCACCATGCAAGAATGCATTTTTTACATCAAGTTGGAATAAGTTCCATCCCTGATTTACTACATAAGACAAGAGAACCCTCACAGTGTTCATCTTAGCCACTGGAGCAAACGTCTCCTGATAGTCAATTCCATACGTCTGGGTGAAGCCTCTAGCAATCAGCCTACCTTTGTATCGCTCAATGCTCCCATCAGCCTTTTGTTTAACTGCAAACACCCATTTACACCCTACAACTCTCTTTCCCGGTGGAAGCTGAACCAAATCCCACTTGTTATTTTTATCAAGGAGTCTCATCTCTTCCTTCATAGCTTCTTTCCAGTCCAAGTGTGCCACTACCTCCTGCCAAGAGTTAGGAAGAGAAATAGAGGACAGGGAAGCAAGAAAGTTCTGAAAGTTAGGAGATAATGAGTCATAGGAAACAACATTCGAAATTGGGTGCTGAGTGCAACTACGTTTACCTTTCCTAGTAGCCATAGGAAGGTCAAGAGTAGGATCATAATCAGAAGTAGGAACAGATGGAAGCTTACCAGAGGGTTCAAAGTTAGTAGAACTTGGAAACTTTGCAATCAATCTTAGAGGAAAGATGGTAGTGGGCCTGTCCTGGTCGAGCTTGTCCTTCCTGTCATATGTCAGAAGTGACTTATCTCCCGAAACCATTTTTCCATTACCTAGCTGATTACTTGGCTTAATAATGGGTTCAGTGGGCACAATAGAGGACAGAAGAGTCTCCCCCTGAACAGAAATCTGACATTGCTTTTGTTCCTGACTAGTAACCCCATCCTCAAGAACATCCTCCTCTTCCCAAGGCAGATCTATGGGAATTTGAAGGACCTCTTCCTGGTGAACAGACTCCCCCTGAAGAGGGACAGGGTAAAAGGGAATATTTTCCTGAAAAATAACATCCATGGAAACAAAAAATTTTCAGAGGAAGGATGTAACATTTATAGCCTTTTTGGGTAGCAGAGTATCCCAAAAAAATACACGGAAGACCCCTGGGATCTAATTTCGCATGTACATAATGATTCCGAACAAAAGCAACACAGCCAAAAACCTTAGGTGGAACAGGGAAAGTGACTACCTAGAAGAGTTTCACTAGGGCTCTTATTATTTAGGACACGAGACGGCATCCTATTAATAAGAAAGGCCGCCGTGGTGACAACATCTCCCCAAAAACGAATAGGGACATTCATAGCAAACATTAATGACCGAGCAACTTCTAGGAGATGTCGGTTTTTTCTCTCTGCCACTCCATTTTGAGGTGGAGTATCTACACAGGAAGTCTGGTGAACAATCCCATGGGCAGAAAAATATGATTGAAATGCCCCAACCGAATATTCAGTCCCATTATCAGACCTTAGAATTCTAATTTTAGCATCAAATTGGGTTGAAATCATGTTATGAAAATGCTGAAAAATAGAAAAAACATCACTCTTCTGGTGCATTAAATAAACCCAAGTTGTTCATCTAAAACAATCAATAAAAGTCACAAACCAATGGAAACCAGAAGAAGAAACCACACAGGCAGGGCCCCACACATCGGAATGAATTAAACTAAAAGGAATTAAACTACGATTATCCGACACTGAGTATGTAGATCTGGTTTGCTTTGCAAAAATGCAAGCATCACAATGAAAATTGTTCAAATTACAATCATTAGAAAAACTAGGAAATAAGCTAGTAAGAGTTCTTAGCGGTGGGTGTCCTAAACGACGATGCCACGCGTGTAAATCAGCAAGTGCTTTAGATCCAGATCCTGGGAGAGAAGCCACGGTAGATAATGCAGTAGGAGGCTGCTCTAATAGGTACAGGCCACCTTCCATCTTACCACATGCAATCGTACTGCCCGTTTCCAAGTCCTGAAAGACACAGTGAGAAGGAAAGAAAGTCAGTTTACAATTGAGCTCACGTGTAATGCTACTAATGGATAACAGGTTAGTAGAAAAATTCAGGACATGAAGAACAAAAGATAAAGAAAGGGAAGGTGAACAATTTATAACCCCCTTGCCAGATATAGGAGAAAAAGATCCATTAGCAACCCGAACTTTATGATTACCAGCTAATGTATAATATTGGGAAAAATGTTTTTTAGAACTTGTCATGTGGTTGGTAGCGCCAGAGTCAATAATCCAGGAAGTGGATCTGATAGAGGAGCTCTGACCATAAAACAAAATACCTGTAGAAGGACTGGCAAAGGAAGGTGCAGTAGTGGCAAAGGCAACACTGGCATGGGCCGAAGGTGCTGAAATAGTAGATTCCAGCCTTGACATCAAACTCCGCAGGTGGGTCATCTCATCGGTAGAGAGAGGTATACTGGAAGAATCGTCCTCAGAGATGGACTGATGGGCAGCACTACCTCCAGATTTTGGCTGACCATGCCCACGGGACTCAGGTGGACGACCATTAAGCTTCCAACAACGATCCTTGGTGTGACACTCTTTCCTACAGTAGTCACACTTAACAGGAGATCGCCCAGAAGGGGCAGCAGAACCACGATTCTGAACAGTAAGAGAAGCCACAGAGGAAGTCAAAGCCCCTTTAGAGGGAGCCGTATAAAGGGCAGCACGCTTCACAGGAGGAGGGTGAACCATAGCCTCACGTTGGCTTTCTTCAGAAGCAACAATAGCATATGCCTGGGCAAGGGTTGGAAAGGGATCCTTATTCCAGATATGTGCACGAATGGGATCATACTCCATATTTAGTTCGGCCAAAAAATCATACACCCGAAGCTTTTCTTCCCATTGACGGTAGGCAATAGTGTCAGCCTGACACATAGCAGTAAACTTCCCATAGAAATCCAAGGTTTGCCAAATACCTCTCATGGCATTGTAGTACTGGCTAAGAGTAAGATCCTTCTGTTTCATCTTATGTATCTTCCGACGGAGTTTGTAGCACTGGGATCATTACCATCTTTGGCAACACTCCAGACATCGGCAGCAGTCTCCAACAACAGATAACTCTGAGAAATCGCAGGATCAATAAAGCTGAGTAGAAAAGACATCACCAGACACTCGTTGAGATCCCATTTATCCTGGGCCTTCCCTGCAGCAGTTGGACGAACAGAGGTACCCATCAAATGGCCTTTCAAACCACGGGAACCAACAACAAGCGAAACAGACCTCGACCATATGAGGTAATTATTGCCATTCAGTTTAACCGAGTTAGTCTGGAAACTAGGGAAATCCTTCTCGTGATGTACAAAGGTTCCTCCTTGTCCAGAAGAGATGGCATAATTTCCGTCGTCAGACATGGCCGTAGAGAAGAAGAAAAAAATATCACAACGCTTAATCACAGAAGCACATAAAAAAATCTCTAAGAGTAATGGGAGATTTACTACATGGTAGAAGAGAAAAAAGGACCCCTAGTGGGATACATTTACCACCAAAGGAGGCAAAAGAAGGGAGGTAGGGAAAAAAGGAACCCTATGGCTGTGGGTGTGGAGGCGGAAAAAGAAAGGGGGCGAAAAAAAGAAGGGAAAAAGCAAGAAAAAAAGTGGAAGAGAGGTGGGCGGTAGGTTTTGCAAGAAGAGAGAGAGAGAGGCGGAAGAAAGAGTGGAGGAAATGGTGGTGCTACAGTGGTGGTGGTGCTGCGATTTTTGGAGAGGTGGCTGCCAGTAGTCTCTTACACATGACGAAACCCTAGGTCGATTCTTAGCTCTGGATACCATGGTGAAATACTGGAATGGAGAGAATTACTTGTGTCAATGTGACACAGACCAGCTTTATTTATAATAGAATAGAGGAACATTCCAAAATAGAGTACAAGATAAAAATACCCTTATGACAATTCTACCCTTATACCCATATTACAACACAATATTTGCCAAAGGAAGTTTGTTCTGGACCTATTAAAAGAAACATGAATGTTGGGTTGTAAACCAGCAAACTCCCCAATTGACCAAAATCACAAGCTTAGTGAATATTGTGTCTCTCCTCTTATAGATGCAAGGAAATACTAGAGATTGGTTGAAAAACTGATCTATCTCTCCTTGACTCGGCTAGACATCACTTATGCAGTTGGAGTTGTGAGTCAGTTCATGGACATTCCTAAGAGTGGGCACTTGGATGTTGTTTATCATATCATCAGGTACTTGAAATCTTCTCCAGGAAAAGGCTTTTTATATGCCAAGCATAATCATTTGAAGATAGAAGCTACACTGATGCCGGTTGGGCAGGTTTAGTTTCTAACAGGCGATCTGCATCCAGTTACTGCACCTTTGTGGGTGGTAATCTTGTTACTTGGAGGAGCAAGAAGCAACCAGTTGTAGCTAGATCTAGCACAGCGGCAGAATTTAGACATATGGCTCATGGAGTGTGAGAACTCATATGGCTGAAGTGGTGGATTCAAGAGTTGGGGTTCGATTCTGAGGGACTTATGTGGCTCTATTGTGATAACAAGGCTACTATAAGTATTGCTCATAACCCTGTTCAACATGACTGAACGAAGCACATTGAGGTTGATAGGCACTTCATTAAAGAAAAGTTGGATTCTGGTTACATTTGTATTCCCTTTGTGAAGATAGGTGGTTACATTTGTATTCCCTTTGTGAAGATAGGTGATCAAGTGGCATATATCTTCACCAAAGGTCTCATACCTAACCAATTCAATACCCTCTTGTGTAAGCTGGGAATGCATGACATTTATTCTCCAGCTTGAGGGGGAGTGTTAGAATTTATGTTGTTAGGGGTAATTTTGTCACTTGCTTATCATAAGTCATGTTAAATTGTAATTTTACTTTTTGCTCTTTTTTCCTTTTTCCTCATCAGGGAGGCCTATGTAATTTCCAGAAGTTGTTGATGACAAAATAGGTGAGTGGAATCTATTCTCCACTATCATTGATTTCTCCCAACTCTTCTTCTTCCTTCTTCACTGCTCCTTCTTCTTCTTGCTATTAGATCTTGTTCCTTTACTAGAATCAACCCTCATCTAGTTTCTAATTGTCTCATCTTATAATTAAGTGATGGTCAATCCTAGTCCTAGTTCTAGTTTGTTTCCTAGTATATTTCTACTTTTGTTTATTATTTCTATGATTCCTAGTAGGATTAGGAATCTTAGGTTGTACCTTGAATTCATATATAAATAAAGGTTTCTGAGAGGGGACTGCTAAGTTCAATCTCTCCTAACATCAGTCCCCTTCTCTCTTCTCCATCCTCTCGGCCTTGTTGTTCCTGTGTTTATTCTGTCACACTAGTAGTGATAGGACTAACAAATCACAGGCAGCAACAATGGCAGAAAACAAAGAATTACTTACTTGAGTATTAATGGAGAAGGAGAAAATATGCCTAAGCATCCCACCTAACCTCGACTGGAATTCCATCAGCCATTAATGGTATCCCACCACAAAGCACCGTATCTCACAGCCATTTGAGTCTCACAAAATAAAAGAAAAAGCTCAAGCCAAAATCTCATTAATCAAATTCGTGTGCAAGGCTGTAGCCCCTTACAAACTTATATAGAAGACTAAAAAACAGACTCAAACACTAAAAAGAAAAGGTCTAACCCAATCCTTAACTAGCAAGATATTATAAACTAACTAGGAAACTAAAATAATGAAAGAAACTGACTCAAAACATGACTTCAACTAAACTAATGAAGTAAATCCCGTATTCCGATTTTATACCCATATTTTAGGCCCATTAAAGTGGCCATTACAAGAAAACACATGGAATCAAAGGCCCAATGCATACATAACCCCACCCAAGGCTTATTTTGAATAAAATAAGCCCATTATGTGACTTATCTGCATCAGCTGATCTGGATATACATTGAAATCTCTATTTTACCCTTTTTTTTCTTAATAGTTGTGTATATCAGTATTGAATCTGGGTTTTAGTAATCTGTTTCTGGTGAGATTACTAGTTCATGATCAGAATCGATTGACTGATTGATTGTTCTTTTTTTTTTCTATTCTACTGTTTGAAATTACCATTATACCCTTCTCCTGGTTCAACTAGGATTGGGTTATTTCTCATGATCTAATATGTAATCAAACAATCATGCACAGAGGGCCAACACTGCCCTACAAGTTTGCTGAAAACAGAGTACCAGTTGATGATTCAATTCTGCCACTGTGAGATCAAAACAGGGTATCGCTGCAGCATATGGAGAGAGAAAGATTGTAGCAACTAGCAACCAGAGGGCTCAGATCAGGCCCAAATCCAAGTTGAAGAGTCTAATCACAACGTCTTATAAAAGCTTAAAAAGACAAGGCAAATCCAGAGAACAGATCTAGGATAAATCAGAGAATCAACCCAGTCAGAATCTCCAGATATCGAACAGCACCAGCGAAGGGAGAATTTCAATTACTCTTCATCCAAGACTTGGATCAGCACAATACCAAGGTTGAATGACCCATATAAGAGGGGCTTCAATGCCCAAAAATATCAGGACAATCCGATGGAGGGATAAAAAGTAATTAGGAGATAAAAAATCTGCAGAAATCCTCAAAAAACAGGGTACCACCAGCTTACTCCATAAGCAACAATCACAGCAATTTGAGGAGAGCATTCACAGCAATAGGAAAACCTAGTTCTTTGTTAACTCATCAATTAGGGCTTCAAATAAAACAACGATACAGCATTGGTTGCTGTGGACCACAAAGGAAATCCCAAAAGGGACTCTCAAGGTAACAAGGATGGAGAGAGACAATGGATCTCAATGCTCTGATACCATGTGACAATACAAGAGCACGAAGACCTGCAGCAAAGAGGAAAGAAGAGAAACAGAAAGTAGAGACACTGCCATGATTGTGTTGAGAATGGATTACACCAACCGTGAGCTCAAGAGGGGATTTATATTAATCACAACACAATTACAACCGAGTTAAAACATTAAGTATTCTAATACCCAAAATACCCCTCACTAACTTAAACTAGCAAATAAAGCAAAATACCCATAACCGGGACTAACACTTAACAACAACTCAACCTTGTCCCAACTAAATGGGGTCTGCTACATATGTATACAGTAATGTACTTTTATCTCCAGATATCGAACAGAACCAGCGAAGGGAGAATTTTCAATTACTCTTCATCCAAGACTTGGATCAGCACAATATACCTATCGAATCTCAGGGCTGGCTGGACTTTGGCCTGGGCCGGGCGTCATATGTGATTCCCAAGCCTGGCCCTAATTTCATTGGGACTTCACTGGGCTTGGTCCAGGACACGCTTGCACTGAAAATCTTAGGCCCAGGTCCTGCCCAATATGGAGTCTGGCCACCTGTTGCCAACTCTAACTGTGCAGTCTGTATGTACAGGTGCCTTGTCCTTACAAGAAAAGTGCCAGTAGGACAATTATTCTACATCCTCTTAAGTAGATTTGCTTTAGACACTTAAGTGGCTACACGTTGGTATTCCACATGTCTTCAGATATGACTTGTACTAACTTTTGGCAAATTTTTGCAGTGCAGCTTCAACACCATGCTCGACATCAACTTCCAACTTTTCAGTTGATCTTTGTGCATGTCATTGAGTCACTAGTCTTTGTACCGGTAAGTATATCTCTTATTTGTTGATCCTCCACTTTTGCTCAGTACAGGGCATAGAATACTTTCTAAATATAAATTTTTAGTTTTTTTTTCTGATATATTGTTTTTGTTTTCTTTTGATAGTTTCCCTACTAACATTAGTCCATTTTCCAAACAGCCTTGTTAAATTTTGACTAATTTTATATTTTATGCATTATTTCTGCAGATAATGATCGGCATACTGTTTTTTCTGTTTGAGTTTTATGATGATCAGCTGCTTGCCTTCATGGTTTTAATTCTTGTATGGCTGTGTGAACTGTTTACTCTGATCAGGTTCTCTCTCTGTCTTCTCCACTAGTCCCCTTCCCCAAGTGTGTATGAAATCCTCATATTAATGCTGGTCTTGTATGGATGTGATCTTCACTGAAATGCAGTGTCCGGACACCAATATCAATGAAGTTCTTCCCTCGCTTCTTCTTGCTCTATTTTCTGGTGTTTCACATATATTTCTTTTCGTATGCTTATGGTACTCCCTTTTATCACAAATTTGTGTTCTAATTCAAGTCACTATCTATGTTTATGGAAAATCATGTACTGTTTCTCTGCCATCATTTTCTTTTTCCAGGTTTTTCATATTTAGCTTTCTCTGCAACTGCAGCATTCATGCTACACCTCATCCTATACTTCTGGAACCGCTTTGAGGTAACAATGTTGTAATAACGATGACCATTAGTCTTTTCATAAAGTAAATTTAAGAGCATCGGGGATATTTCTTCCAAATTCACACCCGATAATTTCACTGCAAAATATTAAGTGATTCCAACTGTTTTTACACTTTATTTCTATCAAATATGAATTAACCTGCATATGCTTACTATGGTTGGATTATTTTTAGTATACTGCATTTTAGTGTGTACATTTCGTTTCTGCTTAACAATATAAGGATCACTGAATCTTTGCTCCTAATTGTTAGACCTTCAACTTGCCTCTGGCCCTATTTTCTGATTTGGGGGATAGATCAAGGATTAAAAACCTGGAATTGGGATCCAGAACGATTCTGATCCGGATCTGTGAAGAATTGGTCCCAATAAGCCCTAACCTAGTTTCTGTACTGAGACCAGCCGATCTGGATTGGTTTGAATCAGGATTGGCCTTCACCGATTCCGATCCAAATCGGCCGATCTGATCCCCATTTTTTTGTAACACTGGGATAGACGAAGACACTCTACTGATTCTCCGTTGTTGTTTTGAGTTGTAATAATCTACAAGTGAGCACAGATTTAATAGGTCGTGTTATTTTGGTTGGTGGGTTGCATAGTTTTCAAGGCGACCCAAGGCATTGGAGGGGTGCCTAGACAACAAGGTGCCTGCCTAGGCATGCAGTATATGTAATCTGGCAATGATCAATGTTACATAATTATGCTTATATACAACATAGAAGCCATATATTTCATCAAAAAAACATAGAAGCCATATAAGTATGACCTAATATAAGAAAACCTACATTTGTTGGTTAACGCTTAAAAGTCAGATTCATCTATGTTTTTTTCTCAATTCTGAGTGTATTGACTCTAATTCATCTCAGGTCCCAGCTCTACAAAGATTTTTGCAGAACCGTCGATCTCAGCTTCAGCAGCCTCCAGATTTCCATATCACTTCCTCTACCATCCTGGCCTCGACGTTGCATATCACAAGATTAAACACAAGGAACACAGGTGCAGTTAATGGGGATCCTGGTTCTTTACCTGCGCATAGACCTGGGCTGGATGAAGCTAGGTCGCCCAACGATGCAACCGAAGAACCAACTGAAATTAACAACTCAGATACTGTGGACAGTCCCCTACAATTTCCTGAACCACCAGATCCTCAACAAGCAGAAGCAAACACCAACCCTGGCTCACTTAATTCATTCAGTTCATTGCTGCTGTGGATCTTAGGTGGGGCATCCTCTGAAGGCCTAAATTCCTTTTTTTCCATGTTCAGAGATGTGAGAGACCAGGGCCAAGTTTTTGAAGATTCTCCACAGCAGGAAAACCGAACAGCCCAGAGTTCTAGATGGTGGAGGTCATAGGAGTTGAGGTTGTTCGCGGGTGGTGGTTGTCTAGCCTGGTTCCTTGTGCTTGGTAAATGTGGGCCCAGTTATTACATTAAACAGCCTTCTGAAGGAATGTTGCCCCAGAAGTGTTCAAACAGCCTGTGTATAGCTGATGTTGACGAAAATTGCTTGGTTTACTGTGATGTATCATGTAACCCCCCCCCCCCCCCAAAAAAAAAAAAAAAAAAAAAAAGAGAGAAAGAAATGCACTAATAAATTAGTGAAAGTGATGTTTTTGTTAGGGGCTGGCTCTCTCTCTCTCTCTCATTAATAGTTGTCTTTTGATATGTTAGCTGTTTAATTCTTTTCTCATTGTTTGTTTTTTTTACTTTTTTTTTGGTTTTTTGAACTACCTATCATGATCCATGGGAGTCAAATTTTCTTCCATTAAGCTATGTTTTATTTGGATGTAAAATGGTCGGAAGTAAAATAGTAAAAGAAAGGAACATGAAGTATCTAATTATAGAGTATGTCTCATGCAGTGAAAAGGATCATGAATAGGGATGTAAACGGATCGGATTTGGATTGGATGTGATTGGATCCGGATATTCCCTGGCCTAATACGGATCCCTCTAAACGGATTCAGATGCGGATTGAATTAGAATTTTTGACCATCCGATGGATACGGATGCGGATCGGATTCCAATTTTCGGTTATCCATTTACATCCCTAATCATGAGGTCTTTTAGTGGGCTAGTTATTTTATCTAGAAAATTTGTAAAATAATAAATATTGTAAAATATATGTCCAACTTTATTTTATGAAGTCAGTTTCTCTTCTCCCATGGTGATGATAGAATCTCCTCACCATGAAGTTTTGTACCTTTGATTAGGATGGGGAAGGATATTTTCCATCATGTACAATAAGGGATGAGAGTTAATGAAGATACAGGAGTCTAATCACAGGTTTACATCGTTTGTGGGAAAGGAATTCTTCCTCTAAGGGTGAAGGAAAACTTCATCTTTTTATTTAATCTCTAACAATTTTTTCAAAGCATTTTACAAAGCAAATGTGGCGTATATAAGACAATTTTTTGGAAGGTAACAAAAGAGTGTACTTTCCCTTACTTGCGGAGGGTTTCTCACATTGCCCGTGTGGGTAGGACTTTGCACACTCTCCAGAACTTCATATTTGTTTATCTCAGTTTTATACTTGATTGTGTATTTCCATTTTGTGAGTTTGAGCACAACCATGTAGAACTTGAAAAGGTTTGCAGTAAGGGAGTGCATAGGAAGCCATTAGGCAGTTTTATTTTGGAGGCCAATTCGTATACACCCAATTGCACCAATTGGGGGCATCTATGGTCTTAAGGAAAGTGCCCATTGGTACATCTCAGTTTGATTAGTTTAGATATTCTAGAGGAAGGCACTTTCCTTCAAACAGATTAGTTTCATCACCCTCAATAGTCTTCCATTAGTGTTTTATAACAAGACCTCAACTCTGCCTCCTATGCCACCATAATCCATTGCAATAAAAAGAAAATTGATTGCATAATAAAATAAGGGTTTTCTTCCGCAACACTATAAAGAGTGAATAAGTATACTATTATTTCATTTACCTACAATTGCCTTTGCAATTCTCAGTTGGCAATACTCGTTGTCTTCTCCCTTACATCGCAAAAATCGCCAGGTGCTCCTGGCCCTGCTCCTCGTAGCAACCAGCTTCCGTCGCCCCTGCTCTTTGCTCTCTTGTAACCATCGTGCTCCCTTGACCATTGCTCCTCGTAGCCAATACCCCCTCCTTGCTCTCCATCGATCCCCAACCATCACTCTCCTCCCTCCTGAACTAGACCACCACCGCTTCCATGTTCTGTCTCTGACAATCCCTACGTACACAGGGAGCTTTTGTTTGCCAATTTTAACCCTACACTGTTTCTATACAAGACTTATCACATGTTAATTTATAAATTTTGCTCCTCATTCTAACTCAAGAAAAAGATTTATTAAGGGTATGTAAAAAATAGTGAAGCAAACTGATTCATTCTCTATAGTGACGTCTAGGAGGACCCATAAAATAATAGAGGTCCACTCAACCTGTTTAAAAAATTGATCAAAATCACCATCAAGAATTAACACAGTATGATCTGCAACTACCATTTTTGATGGGCAGTCTGCTTATGATGTGAGCAACGTACAGAATCGTGTGTAACACATAAAACTGTAAATTCTTCACAGAATTGTGTATGCCACATAAAAATGTATGTGCGTATATAATGAGAATATAAAATAAATCAAGCACATACATAAGAGGAAAGAGATTTATGTGGTTCGGCAATACCACTTATGTCCACGAAGTGAAATCCAACTTCCACTAATAATCAAGAGAATATAAATAGCACAATCCTTGCAAGTTGATGCCTAGACCCAAGCCCCCGGTACACCCCTTTCTCCTCTCATTCTCACTACATTGGCACCTCGCTTAGTCCTTGTACACACCTTGCATCCATGTTGTATCCCTTGGACTCTCACTTGGATCCTCAAATCTTGAAAGCTCGCTTTGGCATCTCAATACCTTTCATCGGTCTACCTCTCTTCTTTTATAGGACTCATCTTTCAACCTTGGAAGACTCCACTCACTTGGAAGACTTCATCTTCTTTGAGACTTCACCTCCTTGAAGACTCCAACCACTTCAACTCTTGGAAGACTTCTTTCTCTTGGAGACTTCATCTCTTCTACTTTCTTGGAAGACTTCACTCCATTTAAAAGCCTTAACCACTTTGGAAGACTTTACCTCTTCCACAATCTTGGAGATTCCACCTCACTTAAAGACTTCAACCAACTTGGAAGACTTTGCCTCTTCTAGTCTCTACTTTGGTGTCTCTACATCTCCCCATTAGAAGACCTAATGGATACCCAAACGGACCGTTGAACCAAACTCATAAACCTCTCTAGATAAAAGATACCAAATCCAACAATGTCAAATCCGAGAAAGAACATGAAAAAGAATCAATAAAAGAGGTAAGAAAAGATAAAGATGAAGATGGAAAAAACTGAAGATCAGATCGCCATTTAGAAACATTGTTCAAAACTATTATTAGATTTGGAATAAGAATTTTGAAAAGGAACTTGATTGTGATGAATCCAAATGAAATATAAAGTAATGACATGACACTAAAAAATCAATGGCTTCCACCACCGAGGAAAAATTAGTAGGGAGAGTAAGAAATAAACTAAGAATTGAATCATTCGATCATAGTTCAGTTCGAAGACTCAAGATCCCAAAGCAGCCTTTTTCTAGAGAACTCACATGAGGGAAACATATAAAAAAAAAAACACATGCCAAACAGATTCCGGTTTTTTTTTTTTTTTTTTTTACAAAAATAACACAACTCATCATTAGGTGTCCATTTAAAAATTCTTAATGTAATAGCCATTATGTAACAATTTTCAAACAAACATTTTAAACTTAGGATAGAAAACAAGTCTCCACAAAATTTCCACTATTTCTTTAAACCAATAAGACTATCATTAGAGGATAAAAATCTAAATCCCTAGTTAGTAAAAAACTTTAATAGATAAAAACACTATTTCTAGGGAAAATATTAAAAATAATCTTGTAATTCTAATAATAATCTGGTAATTCCTTGCGTGTTTAGTTGCAACAAATCGTGTAAAAGAATGATTAACAGATTCAGGCCATGATTTACACAAAGGGCAACTAGAAGCCACCACTGGTGACCATTTTTTTGGGGTTAAATATGCATGCACCCCCTAAATCGTCCAAAAATTCTGCATATCCTCCTTAAAATTTTGATAATTTCACATGTACCCTCTGTTTCTTAAATTATTTTATATTTAAGTCCATGTCGTTAATATTAGGCATTAGATGTTAAAAATTTTGTTTATTGATCAAATTACCCTTTCTTCTAACCACCATATAATTTAAAAAGATTTTTTTACCCTTCCCTATTTGTTCTTAAGAAACTAACCCCACCTGCTGCTCCGGCGACCACCTCTTGCTCCGGCGACGACCACCTGCTGCAGTTAAATTCTTCTTTCTTCTTCTCTCCCATTTCTAATGTAGAGCTAGGTCACAAGTGAGTCAACCCCATATTATGCCTTCCAAGATTGAGATGGAGAGAGCTGTGTTTACCAGGAAGATACAGAGAACTCCTGATGGAGCAGGGAGGCTTAAGAGACCCATTATAGAGATATTGGGTTTGCGATATTGGGATTTCGATGTTTTGAGATCAAGCCAGAGAAAGTAATGACCTGGTCAGTAAGGCAACTATGAATCAGGTAGAGATATCACTACCGAGAACTTGAACTGAAACAAGAGAATATTTTGGAAGAGGAGGAATTTCAGCGATGCAGAGAAGAGGAATGCAGTGACAACGATGGATGGGAAATCAAAGACAATTCTCGTCTTTCCGTCCAAAGTTTTTTTCTTGTTCTTCGATTTTCAAAAGAGCTGGAACAGAAGAAAGTTTATCCTTCTAACTGTAAGAAAGGGAAGCAAACAATGAGAAAATATTCAGAATCAATGAACACAAAAGTCATGGGATAAGGATATGATCAATTAATTAAGCTTCAAATTAAGAACAAACTACAAAAAGCATTTTCCCATCTTTCAAATAGGCTATGCCAAGTTTCGATAATTAGAAAGTATCAATGAAACCAGCGATTAATTACTGAACCAAACACCAGATCAAATTCCCTGAAGCCGAATAAAATTAAAATCTGATATAAGAAATTGTAGACCAAAAAGACAAATCTTTTTCTTGAATAAGGAACAGAGGTAATAAATGCCTCTTCTATTCAGAGAAAGTTCTCATTAATGGTGATCAAAACACATCCTAAACAGGACGAGAAAATTAGGTTTTTAAACCATAAGCAGGAAAAAAAAAAAAACAGAACAACCTTAGATGAAGGCGGAGGAGGACTGGAGGAGAGATTGTCTTTACCACTAAACCAACAGAAAAAAAAAAAAAAAAAAAAAAAAAAAGATGCAAAAATGGGTTTTACCAATTCCAACGCCCTAATCCCATTTAACCTTTTAAATTCTGTTGTTGGGGCTTGGGCTGGACTTTAATGGGCCTAGGCCCCACAACAATCTTCCCCTCCAGCCCATGAGGAAGGATATCCAGCACGCGACTCTTTAGTTGGAGTCCATCCCGATCAATGCAGTGCAAAGCTCAAGTTTCTCCTTGGGAACAATCTTGGTCATCATATCTGAAGTTCATTATGAATTTTCTTAAGCCGTAGTAATTGCGCGCTTATCCACTACTTCACGTAGTCAATAATATCTCACATCCATATGCTTCGTGCAGGAATGATACATTGCATTCTTACTTAAGTCCATACCACTCTGCTCCCTATTTTCTCTTTCCTCGAAAAACCCGTATTGTATTTTCTCGGGATAATCCTATTCGACTGGAAACTGTTGTAAGGACTAGCTCATGATTTTTCTTGTTTGGAGTTCTTATCTCCTTATTTTTTTTCCCAAAAAAAATTCTCCTTAAATTTCTTTTTTGTATTTTTAATTAAAAAAAATCCAGCGAGGTTTCCAGGTATTGGGACGAACCTGATCTAAACATGGATTAATGATCCCATACTTTTTTTTTTTTTGGGTAAATAAATGATCCCATACTTTAAATACCTTATAGAGAGTTCTAATAATTGGTCCAGGAACTGAACTGAAAGGGTGATTTGATTTTTCTAATTTTAATCAGTTAGACAGTTTGATTGAATAAAAAATAAGGGCAATTATTATCACTACCCTACACTTAACCTATATTTATTAAAACTATCCTACCTTAAACTTCTTTTCTGAAACTACCCTGCTTTTGAACTTTTACATCTCTTTCTACCCTCATGTTTTTAAATACTCAGACTATCCTTCCTTTTCATCTAGTAACCTTTAACCTACCATTCTTCTTCTATTTTTTACTATTTTTGTCAAAAAAAATAGTAAAAACCTAAAAGCACTCATCTACTTCTTCTCTCCCATTTTTTACTCTATTTTTTTTTTTTCTTCAATTTTTCTATTTAATTAATTTTGAAAAAATTACATTGCCAATCCCTGAGATTTATATTAAATACAAAACAACCTCCTATATTTTTAAATTACACAATCACACCCCCTAAGTGGACGGTGTTACATAATACATTTTAAGTATCAATTTTGCCATTTTCAAATATCCTGTTAATACTCAACAGAAAATTCCAACTTTGTCTTCTTCCCCTAATTTGAAGTTGCCTCCATGGCTGACCTGAAACTACGCACGGGTATTCATTTATACATCTAAATCTTATCTCCCTCATCTCTTCTCCCTTTATTTTCTCGGATTTTTTTCCCTGTTCTCATTCATTCGCTATTAATCCTAAAAAACCTGCAAACCCAAACTTTGAATCTCGACCTAACATGGCCTTTGTCGAGTTTTCCGCAAAGGTTGCAACGAGAATTGCAGCATCAAACCTTGTTTGCAACGGATCAAAAACCTAAAATCCCAAGCACATGCCACGGTCTTCCTCGCCAAGTTCTATGGCCGTGCTGGGCTCATGAATCTCATTAATGCCAGACTTGAACACCTCCGTCCTGAAAGCAAAACATTGGGAATCAAATTACGTATATAAATCTTAGAAATGAATATTTAGATAAAATCACTAAATAGAAAACGAACAGACCTCCCAACCACCGTAGCGAGGGTCTTGATGTAGCTATCTATGATTTCGTCTCTTGTGGGTTCTCCTTCAGGTTTCTCTATAACAATGAGCCAGTGCTCAAAATCGCAGCCATCGAGCAATATCATCTCCTTCGGCGGACGATTGGACCAGTTCGGATTGGGATTGTTGAGAGATGACGCCGTCTGACGCGTTGCAAAGAATCTCAAACCAACCGGTAGAAACCGATGAAACTCTGTGAGGGCACTCTGTGAGGGCAGTGACGAGAGGTCGGATTCGAAGAAGATGTGAAGGATAACGAAACTAAGAGCCAAACCAGGAACTGAGATAGTGCTTGAAGTGAAAGATCGAGAAAAAAATAGCTGCTACAGATGGTTTGTTGATCAGAGTCCGACTCAAGGACGCCACAGCCATGTTTTCTTCTCCCCAAAACCCTAGCTCAGACTTGGGAAAACAGAAGAACAGATGCAGCAGTTACCGAATATCAATCTACTCAGAAATCACAATCTGGGTTTTGAAACTAGTCCCCTGGTTTCTTCTTCTTCTTCTCAAAGTAACCCTCTGTCAATGGCGTTTTCTGAGTCTTTAGCTGCTCAGATTGATAAGCAGGCATTGGAGATCGATCGGATTATTCTATCACAGGTAATAGGAAGGATTAATCTCAAATGGGCTTTCTTCCTTTTTCCTTTTTCTAAGCGGGTGAAAAACAGAACGAGAGACTCAGATTAGCTCAGCAAGGGCAAAGGCAAACCTGTCCGGCTCATGAATCTCATTGAAGCGGTTCTGAAAGGTGCTCCGATGGTTCAAATCTCCTCCGAAGCAGCAGTAAACCCATGCCCTCCCTAAACCTCATTTTGATTCAAGTAACAGGGCAGAGGGAGGGGGTGGTAAGCTCAAACCCCTAAGAGGTATATTAGTCATTTTAAATCATGAATTACCAATAGCATACCTCTTAACGGGAATGATATAACTGAGTGGGACTGACTGTAACAATTAATCAAATCTCAACGGGGGGTGTGGCTGTATAATTTAGAAACACAGGGTCGCTCTATATTTAATACAAACCTCAGGGGGTGATAGTGTTATTTTCTCTTTAATAAATATAGGTTAGTGTAGGATAGTGATAGTAATTGCCCCCAAAAAAGAAGCTTGATTCACTAACTTGACTGGCTAGTAAGTGTGTCAGTCGTTTCCGGTATTTTGAATTGGTTCAGGATAAAATATATAAAAAATAAAAACTGAAACAGTTTTCAGACTTTCAAATGATTTTCGTTTTCATTTGGTTTCTACGGTTTCAATCGATTTGGTTTATGTGGAATAATCTGTTAAAGCAAATTAAGTTGTGAAGGAAATTACAACATCATGAAGATAGAGCTCTACAATGTCAACTCTGGTACATTTCCATCCTTTTTACACAACTCCACAAATACACTGGAAGGGTTTGGTATGGTTTTGGTTAGATTGTACATACATATTACATTTCATTCGGTATAATTCAATTCAATTCGAACCAATGATTTTTTGTCTAAAACTAAAATTAAATTGTACCAAATAAAATTTTACATTCTAAAGTCAAAATTGAACCTAATTATTTGGTTCAATTTAATTTAGTTTTACATGGCCAATTTGGAAATTTTGGATAAAAATTTTCAATCTGGTTCTAAATTGACACCTTTAATGATGGTTCCGAGTTCCGACCAAGGTTTGTAATCTTAGTTTCTGAATCGGATCTGGATCGCCCAAACTTGGGTAAATATGAAACTTTTGTCCCTGTTTTTTTATTTAAAAAGAAAAGAAAAAAAAAAACTAATTTTTTATCTTTTTACCCTTATCTGTATAGGTGGATCGGATCGATCTCGACCGATACCAATCCGATCCAGCCAATATCAGCCGATCCGATTTGAGATTCCGACCAATCTTTTTATTTTTTATTCTTTATTTTTCACAAAAACTATGCCTCACACGCTAATCACTACAATTGGCAAGAATCCTGGCCATCCATTTTTTAATCTGGCCAGCCCTAGTACATTTATGAGTTCCGCATTGAATTTTTGGGAGCACTTTGATCACGCTTAAATCCTAATTCTTCGGTTGGGGAGGAATTGTCGTATTTATTTTCTTTCCTATATTTTAGGAAGCTTATTTTGAAGAAAATCTACACAAAATCACCAAGGTTATCATTCACGGTTTGGAATTTTTTTCATGTGCGGTTTCTGACCGGTACTGTTTGCAAGTTTCTTTCTTTCCTATTTTTAACAAATGAGGTCAACATTGAAGCACATTAAAGGACACCTATTATAACCGATTTATGAAGATCCTTTCCACGGTTTGCAAGTTTTTTCCTTCCCTATTTGTAAGGAATGAGGTCAACATTGAAGCACATTAAAGGACACCTATTATAACCAAATTATGAAGATCCTTTCCACCTCAGAAGATTTTAATGATAAGCATTCCAGCCTTGACCGAATTACTTCTACAACCACCTCTTTCTTAATTTAGTTTTTATTAATTTTATATTTTTAATTGTCAAGGAGTCTAGCATAGATTAGAATTTATTTTGATATATATATTTTTTTATAATGTAATTTTTTATTTAATCGTAGCCATAGGATAGATTGCTAGGTTTTTGAAAATTAGAATTTATTTTTCTTATAAATGTGAGAGCTTTGTTTATAGGAGTAGTGAAGAATTGATTAAAGAAAGTTTACTCCATTGAGTATTTTGGAACCTTGAAGTGTTCTCTCCCGTAACCCTGAAAAGTTATGTTGCATCCTTGAAGAGTTGTAATTTTCCCGTGTCCTTGAAGAGTCACGTTAAATCCGTTGCGATGTCTTTCTCCTTGTATTTGTGTGTTTGACTCTCCCGATCCGTGTCTTCCAACGAGGCTGCATTAATTCCCTTCAATTTTGGCTATCAAATAGTATCAGAGCACGGGAGGTTGTCGCCTCTTGACCATCCTTGAATGCTTGGTTATTCAGTTTTTCGGCCATTGACGACCCTTGAATTAGAATGCTAATAATGTCAGTTTTTAGGACCATTTACGATCATTTTAAAGACCTTTTATTGCCCAATTAGTCAATAAGCCCATTTAGATCCCAATTAGCCCAATTACCTTGAGCCCGATTATGGACCGAAAACAATCAACCAAATGGAAACTTGACCATGCCCTAGCCTACGAGGCCTGAATACCTAAACGAACAGAAATGGTGTGGGCCTTAAATAGGTGGGGACCGATTAGGCTTGCCCGAAACTGATCGGACTCAACTAGTTGACACCCCTAACTCCAACCGTTTCATGAACAAGTCAAGATCTGAATGTACCTTATGTCAAATTTTAGCATCAAATTCCTTCATTTACTCTCTCATGAGGAATTCCCTATCATTTGTCAAGTCCTTGACACTATTACCTTCGAGGTTAGGGTCAAATTCCAATCTGCTCCCTATTGTATCTCTCCTCTAAAAACCCATATTCTATTTTCTTGGGATAATCCCATCTGACTGGAAACTGTTGTAAGGACGAGCTCATGACTTTTCTTGTTTGGAGTTTATCTCCTTATCTTTTACCCAAAAAAAAAAAATCCAGCGAGGTCTCTAGGTTTTGGGACGAATCTGATCTAACATGCATTGTTCCCTTTTATGTGGAATAACCTGCTGAAGGAACTGAATCCTCTACTTTCGAGCTGCCCCTACTTCAATCGTTATCTCCTCCAATTCCTCACATGAGAGCGGAAATGACCATCCTACCCACTGCCCAAGATGGGGTCCACTCCCTCTATTAGAGGAATTGGAGGAATTGGAGGTGCCCGTGAATTGGAGGTGATAATTATTCTACTGTTGTGTGCCCCAGACATAATAAGGTGACAAAGACCTCCTTACCCCCACTCGGGCAACTGGCAGTAGGGCAGCTTGGAATCCTTTTGACACAACTAAACAAACACACTCAAAGGGTTTATTGGTATGGTTTAGGTTTGATTGTAGAGGTTACACTTTATTGGGTATGGTTCAATTCAATTAGAACCATGCAATGATTTTTAATCTAAAACCAAAACTAGAACGAACCAATTAAATTTTACATTCCAAAATCAAAACCGTACCAAATTATTTGGAATTTTCCGACCAATATTTTATTTTTCATTTTTAATTAAACTTAATGCGCCACGTTTCATACTGTTCGATTTATAGTTAATCCTAATTCAATTATGATTATAACTAAAACCGTTTTAATACTATGCGAGTATATCTATTACTATAGGTTTTCAGACACGATAATGAAAGATTACGAACCATGATTCCGACCAATCTTTTTATTTTTTATTCTTTATTTTTCACTAAAGTATACCCTATGGCTCATACTATTGGCCAAAGATCACGTTGGATTAAGTGATTAACCACGCTAATCACTACAATTGGCAAGAATCTGGCCATCTATTTTTTAATCTCCCAAACACTATACTGGACGGTCAGATCTTTTCCTCCTCATATATATATTTTATGTTTTTACTAAAACATTTTTGTGAACGTTAACAAAGACACGTGGCGAAGGTCAGATGGAGTTGATCCATCTGATTGAAAATAAACTCAATTGAACCCTCCTGTCAGAACCAAACGGACCGGGTTGAACCATATGATCTTCTTGGTAGTGATTACTAATTGGATTAGATAAGATAATCTCCCTTAATATTTAATTAAAGATCATTATTAATTTACTACAGAGCGAGTCGTATCAGGCATTCAGGCAGGCGACGGGGTGCTACAACCTTCTCCGTTCTTTTTATTCTATATTAATTAAGGCGCTGCTATATCTCCGACCTCACAGTTATCCTTTTACCGGACACGTGTTGACTATAAAGCTCACCAAGATCCTACGTAACTAACTAACTAACTAAATCCTAATGCAATTATGATTTATTATAACTAAATCTCTACTTGTACCTCGTAATATACAAATATATAATAAGAATAGGTTTCCGACCAGTTTCCTGAGAAAAAAATTTAATCTAAGAAAAAGGCGGGAGGAGATTGAAAGAAGAAATTTTTAATTAAGATGTCTGAGAGTTCAGAGATTAGTATTCCAGTTGGGTTTAGATTCAACCCAACTGAAAAGGAGCTTATCTGTGAATATTTAGCCAAGAAGGTTTGGAGTTGTTCAGGCAACCCTAATTTTATTTATAAGCAGTTCTCTTCAACGGCGGTGATTGAGTGTAGTGAAGTATACAACAAGCATCCATGGCTTCTTATGGTTTCTACTGAAGGTGCTGCTTATAGAATGGAGAGAGATGGAGCTGTTTACTTTTTTGTTCGAATGACGAAAAAGAATGCAAATGGTTGGAGACCTAATCGGAGGATTAATGGTGATATGGGTTTTTGGAAATCAACTTCTTCGGGGAAACCAGTGGTGGATAACCATGGAAATGTGTTAGGTATGAAGAAAAGTCTTGTTTATTATGTCCTCAAGGAAGGTGATGATGAGGGTAAGAAAACCTGCAGTTCCCATCAAAATGGCGGGTCTAAAACAAGTTGGATAATGCATGAATATAACTTAGTGGATCCTAAAAACCCTAATAAGAAAGAGTTTCAAGAGTGGACATTGTGCAGGATCAGCAACAGTGGAAGAAAAAGTAGTTCTTGCAATACTACTACTACTTATGGTTCAACATTAATGGAGGAGGAGATTCTTACACACCAATCCGGAAAACAAAACAACCTATCTCAGCATCAACATGATAATGAAGCCATAGTTTCATTTGAAACTAACCAACAACAACAACATGAGCAGCAGCAGCAAGATGATGAAGGCATGGTCTTCGTTGAAACTGAACACCAACAACATGAGCAGCAGCAGCAAGTAGTAGCAGTTTCACCTTTGATGAACTCAGAAGAGTTGTGGTTAGAAGACAATGAGTTTATTCAGTCATGGGAAACAATGGAGGAGGAGATTCATCAGCTACAACAACAACATGAGCAGCAGCAGCAGCTGCAAGATGATGAAGCCATAGTTTCGGTTGAAACTAACCAACAACAACAACATGAGCAGCAACAGCAAGTAGCTGACCAGCAAGTATTAGCAGTTTCACCTTTGATGAGCTCAGAAGAGTTGTGGTTAAAAGACAATGAGTTTATTCAGTCATGGGAAACAGCCACACTAGAGAGCTGGATTTGTTCTTCATTAATGTCTATTGAATCTTCTGAATTAGGAAATAAACTCTTCCCTGATGAAGACAATGAATTTATTCAGTCATGGGAAACAATGGAGGAGGGGATTCATCAGCAACAACAACATGAGCAGCAACAGCAAGATGATGAAGGCATAGTTTCGGTTGAAACTAACCAAGAACAACTACAACAACATGAGCAGCAGCAGCAAGTAGCTGACCAGCAAGTATTAGCAGTTTCACCTTTGATGAGGTCAGAAGAGTTGTGGTCAGAAGACAATGAGTTTATTCAGTCATGGGAACCAGCCACACCAGAGAACTGGATCTGTTCTTCATTAATGTCTATTGAATGTTCTGAATCAGGAAATAAACTCTTCACTGATGAAGACAATGAGTTTCTTCAGTTTTCAAATAATGCTCTTGTTGATGATGACAAGTTCTTACCGGAAGAATCCCAATTACCTCCCTCCAAGAGGAAGAAGACTGTTCCATGAGGAGAGATCATCTTTGTTCAAAGATCCCTTTTGTTAATTTGAAGAATTGAAAGATATTTAGTTCTTTGTTTTTTTGTTTTTTGGTGATGAAAGCTATTTAGTTCCAAATCCCTACTTGTACCTCGTAATAGTACCCTTATTTTTTATAATTATTTAAAAAAAAACGTATCCACTACATGAGGCTCCCGTCACTGTAGGATCTGGGGAGGGTCATAATGTACACAACCTTACTCAATTAACATCAACTAAAAGTGATTCTCCACTGTTTTTGGGCATAGTTGAAGAGCTCCATCAGCTCCTCATCCCCATTGATGGACCTATTACGGTCGATGCCAACATGGACAATTGCACATCGAGCTCTCCAGCCCCTAAACCACAATCTAAGGTCGCGTAGAGCTTCTTCAAGCTCTTTCTTGCTTATTTGACCATCTCCATTGGTGTCAATCCGTTTGAACCACTCTCTTAGCTTCTCAGGAGACATGGGAGAAATTACAGACTTAGGGTATGCAACATAATGAAGCATCTTGTAGTAACTTAAGATGATCAGTCACATAGAGGTAATTAGTCCTACAAGAAGAGGAGACATTTATAGAGAGCTTCCCTTGTTTATGGAAGCCTTTATTCAAACATTTCTTTCTCTTATCCCTTAAGCTAACTACTAAACTTCCAGTAGCAGTTGGTAAACAGTATAAAAAATTTACCAGGTCAAGACAAATTGAGGTCCTCAATAGTTCTGTAGTTGATAAGAATCTATAATGGATATTAATGACCGCAAAGAGATTCATTATGCCATCCAGGCATTGGTTCTACGATTCAAATCAGTATAGAGATCCCCATTACCTTTTAACTAAAATAACTAAAGGTAACTGATTACCAAATACGAATCTAACATGGATAATCTTAAAGGTTAAGCAAGGCATCAAACCTCTCTTCTTTCTCAGATCTCTTTGTTCATCTATTGATCCACACAAGCGCAGCAAGACAGACCTTATCAGTTGATCTATGGTGAAAAGAGAATTTCTTAATCCATGGGTTTTGATGGTTGGATGGGATTCCTAAAATACTGTTAAGGACATTTTCAACTTTATACAATAAATGACAAGTCTGTCCGTACATACTTTACGAACAGTTCGGTGATGATGTGTGTCTTGGAGCTTACAATGGATTGTGGAATATATATGGATTAATTTTGGATGTTACAATTGTTTTGAACATTAGAAACATATATTTTTTAAAAAAATTCATCAATTTATTTGAGAATAGTGCCACTTTTTTGTTTTATGTTTTTTTTTTTTGAAAATATATATGTTTAAAACCCGTACCATCCATTTTCCATTTTTTTGACCGTCAATTTGTAATTTTTTATCGTTTAAAACCTATACCATTAGACTCCATTTTTTTTTCGGTTCCCGTTTTTGCTAACTATAGCCCAGCCTAAATCCATTTCTATCAATTCTGGATGAACATGGTTTCAAAACTTGAACTGAAATCAGTGAAAATCACATGAATGTGCAGATGAGATGCATGACTTGATATGAATATCAAGATGGTATGCATGAGAGATGTATGATGGGCATGCTGATGGATGCATGGCTGTTGATATTATAGATGCATTGGTAGTATCATGTCACAGCAGCATGGGCAGCATCATCACTCATAAAGCTACACTATTGCACTGGGTCACCATGGCTTGGTCACCTACCAGGGTCGCTCGTGGCATCCCAGAAACTTCACTTGTGTTGGCACGGGGGCAAGGCCCTCCCGCGCGCTGGGCAGTAATGCCAGCAAAGGTCACCGCGTGCGAGTGGAATGTCGGGCCAGCACCTTGTGGCAAGACCGTGGTGTCCACGTTTTGTAATTCACAATTTTCCAGAGTCCTAGAGGTGGCTCATGATGTTCGATCCTACGTCTGGGAAAAGATAAAAATATTGTTGCTCTCGGTTAGTAAATAGTGTTGAAAATTGTCTCAAGATTTGCAAATGTGATATTGAAAGTTGGCAGGGTAAGAAAAGATAATTAAGTTTAAAAAGCAGAGTGGGCTAATTTGCGAATTTTAGAAAAGCTTGTGACGTGTTTGATACCTTCGCTAGAGTCATGAATGGCCTGGTGGAATGACCTCCATTAACCGACGACACATGGATCTCAACTGTTAAAGCCGATCGAGTTGTAACGGTTCAAGCAATGGCGAGATCTAATAGTGATAGAGGAAATGTCACGACCCACTAAATGGACAGATTTGCCCCTGTACAAGAAAATGGCCATATCTTTGTCATTTGGGGTCCAAATGAGGTTAGGTTTTTTGCATTGTGTTGCCGCTTAATTCTGACTGAGCTGAAGTGGATGACCTACAAGAAAGATAGAGAATGGTCTTTTTTTGGATTAAATGTTTATTTCTTGGGTTTTGGGTGTGAATCGATCGATCATGTCGGATAGGTGGAAATTGAAAGAAAAAAAATTCATCTGTAGTGCACCTTGAGAGTTCGACACGTGGATCAGTGCGACATCAAACGGTACCGCGCTCAAGAAAAAAAGAAAAAAAAAAAAAAAACTGGGTTAATCGAACTCGCACCATTGGATTAAGCATCATCCACATGTTGAGCTCTCAAGCCCGCATTGCAATGCACCGCAAGATCGGTGCATTGCAATGGATTTCAATCCATGAAAATGGGATCGATCATGGCTAATTTTGATCCGAAAAAGACTAATCCATTGTGTAAGTAATTGCTTTAATATGGGGTACATATTGGATTATACTTAATTGCCCAGACCTAACGGAGTGGACTAAGTTGAAATACAATCATAAAGTAAGGGTAGTCTGTGATATGTTTTCAAAGTTTGGTATGTCTGTGATATTTCATATACTTATAGGGGGTGTTCGTAAAATTTACGCTTTAATTATTTTTTCCCTTCTTTTTCCTTTCTTGCAAGGAGAAATTTTTTCTTATACGTGAAGGAAAGCTTGGTCCTTCTAATAAAACTCAAATGAAGATGTTAGCTCATACCAAATCAACTAGATAGAAATCTCCCAAGATTAAACACTATGCCTATTCCTAGCAGTCTCCAAGCAAGACCCAAAATGGAGATCAAGCTTACCCTGAACTTCGAAGGAGATAGTAGCCCAAAATCTATTGAATTATTCTTGATTTTCCTGGTCCATCTTTTTATGTCTCTTTATTTTATAATGTTTGAGCCATAAATACCCCTCTTTATTTTTGTTAAAGCAGTTAATTTAATCTTTGATGACCCTAAGATGTTTGTTGAACCCTACTCAACGGGTAAAGGAAAACTTTTCCCTTTAATCTTTGTTCTATCTTTATTTTATCTGCAATAATGCAGAAAATGGTCCATGACTTTTAAGCTTCAGCAGGAACTAGAGGCATATATGAGAATCGTCGGGGACTTTAATCTCAAGTTAATTCATTACGGGAAAATTTTTTCTTTCACCGGGCGTGAATATTCACCACACCATGCTAGGGTTCATTATAGGGTTTTACTATGTTCCCCAAAATACCCTCCCGATTCCTACTCCACGCATCTAAAGCCCCACGGTCAAGGGATTTCCCTTGACCATGGCCTTGGGAAAACTCGGTCCTTCATTAATTGTATCGAGTTTTAGCAGCTCTGTGAGCTCCTTTCCCACCTTAGGGGTTTTCATCTTTGCCTTTTGGGGTTTTCATCCTTGAAATCCTAGGTTTGTAGCTGTAATTGAAGCCTTTATCATTGAGCCCTATGCTGCCACTACGTCAACACTTCTTTGATTTATAATAATGGGAAAAAGTTCTCTGAGCCACGAGGGTGGAGTATGCTAGCAGTTCTATGTCTATCTCTTTCCTATGAGTATGAAATGATCTTGCTGCCCTTCAATGCATCGTCTTGCCGCATATCAGTGGTCACTCCTCTATTACCAAAAGAGAACCCCTCTTCCTATAATAATGTATAAAACTATAGTCTCAAATTATCAGTTCATTAGTCTTTTGTTTTTTCTCACTAAAAGATCATGTCTATTTAGGGATGTAAACGGATAGAGGAGAAGAAAACTGAGATTCTACATAATACTAAAAAACAAAATCATTATTATTATGAGGAATGTACAACAAAAAGGTTCAAAATACCAGACACAACAAACAAAATCAACTACACCTCTCCCCCATCTTTGGCAAAGCCATCAGCAGAAGAAAAGACTAGAGAACAAAAAAAAAGAAAAAGTGTACTAAGACAACTTAGCACAACCGGAATCTAGGTCTTCCCTGAGTATCCATTCTGAGATCCTCTTGAACATAAACTGGCCAAGAATCAATAGGGGTTGAGAGTTCAGTTTTGCTGCAGACTAGGCAAGAAAATCAGCCACTAAATTGGACTCCCGATAACAGTGAGTGATTTTCCACTTTATCCCCATTAGAAAGTTTTGAATAGCAGACCAACGTTGCCACACCCTTCAACACCAAGATGACCATTGAAGTCGAGTCACACTCAATCCAGAGCATTGGGATACATAGATCTCTAAGCTTTTTCCATCCCCAAAATCAACGCATGGACTTCAGCCTCAAAATTTGTGGTAACCCCTATGTAGGCTTTAAAAGAAGAGACTACAGAAGCTTAAAGTCTTTTGATTGATTTGTAGCTTAAAGTCACCTTACTTAGGGTATTTTGTAATTAAATTCAATCATGCTCTATTTACATTTCTGACTTTTGTTCTTCACTCCTCAGCACACAGTAATTCATAGTAGAAAGTAGGCAAATAAGTTTTAGTCTCTTTCATAGTTTGGTCAAATTTGAAGAAATCCTCTAGTTAATTTGTAGTTCATAGCAATCAACAAGGCCATCTTCGTGAGGTTTATTATACCATTTGGTGATTCAATCTGGCTCTGTTTTGATTACCATTTATGGATTTGATAACTAGTTAAATCTAGTATATGTTTCTGATATTTCAAATCAAGATGGATGTAGCTACGTCGTATTATCCCAGTTTCTCTTTACCCATGGTGAAGATATTCCCTGCCAATAGAGGTCATAATCTCTCCTCCCCCGCCCCCCCCCTCCCTTTATTGTACAAAATGCTAAAAGTACTCGGGTGTCCAAAGATTCCAATCCAACAGCAAAAAAGGTGATGGGTGAAGAAAAAGTTCCATACTGCGATATCATTCTAGCACCCTCTGAATGCCTTATTTGACTGTTTACGCGGCTTAAGGTTTTCGTGGGCTGTTTTTTGATCTTATTCCAGCCAGTAAAGGATGTTATTTTCTTTTCATACCAAAAACTCTGGACTCCAAACAACATATTAGCACTGATGGTGATTATATGAGTGCTAACTCTTTGAATCATGTATTTCACAGCAGAATGTTTGGCTCATTCAATCATTTTGTACAGAAGATGAACAATGGCAATGGCATGGATTTTGTGGATGCTATGTTGCACAAATCATGTCCAACAACAGAATTCCGAAAACGCCGCTTAATAGGCCTTTCATATGTTCAAGAAAATCTAATCAATTTACAGGCCTTCCAGATCATATATGGTTATGATGTTGGAAAGACTTAACACCATCCCTCAACCAAAACAACCTGCAGTTTTGATTGGGGAGAAGCAACAACATTCAACAACACTTAACTAAGGGGGTTCAAAAACTCCTTCAGTAAATAAGGTTATTTTTGTAGTTCTTCCCTTCACAGAAACGGTTCAAAGCTCAGGTTTTTCAGTTTGAAGGTTGTCTTCTCGCTTGAAGCCTTATCTAGTTCATAATATTTCACAATTATTAATGTCAATTGCCAATTCCCTACGATTCTAATATAACTGGTGGTACATCATGGTATTGCAACTTAGGTTCCATTTGATTCGGTGTAAAATTTACATTCTGGAAAAATTTCCAGTCTTTGTTTCCAGGAAGTAAAACATGATGTAAAATGTCACCTTAAAAATTTTCCAATGTTTGTTTGCTATTACTTCTACATGGTAAAAGTATTTTAAAGAATTACGTAAAATGACATTATAACACATTTGGATTAGGTATTCCAAATCTCATCCATCTGCGGATGTAGCTGTTAGTATCGAGTTGTCTCCAAATCCTTCCAAGGAAACCCCCTTGTAGACTTTTGAGCTTGCATGACTTGTGACCATGAATTGGAAAATCTTGCTGCTTGGAGTGTACTTCAACAAAAGAGGAAGATGGCATTATGAGGGAATATTTAAAAACCCATCAGGTACTCCACTGAGCTTCCAAGAGAACAGCAACCCCTCCTCAATGCCGCCGAAAACAAATCTCAACTATCAGTAAGCCCAAGAACCAAAATGCCTATACCCAAAAAAAGCACACACATCAAAAGAAGAGTAACATCTCACAAAAATAATATTTTAAAGCAAGCACATAGTTAATCTATAATTGATTAAGACTAGGTGGTCTAGCGTTTGATGGCTCTTAAGAGACACTCCAAGAGATAAAGGTTCCTATATATCAAGCTAATTTGCGTTCCATAAGATGATATAATTAGAAAAAGATGAAGTACATTGATGAAGGTACATTTATGTGTTAGAATGGAAAAAGCCATCAATTCAAAAGTCAAACGTAAGTTCCTTTGCACTTTGATACTGATCAAGTCCTCCCAAATGTTGCCTGGATATTGAGGTGAAAGCAGTCTTGATTACAATGAGTGATACAGCATAATAAATAACCAGGGATAATCCATCTGGTTCTAGAGCTTTTATGGGGAAATAAAGGAGAGAAAATAAGACAAAAGCCAAACCTGTTTTGCTATTCTCTCACACACTGCTCCTACTCCTCGACTCTTACCAGATAGAGCTATTGCATCAAACACCGGATCCGTCATTCCAGACCAAGAATACAAATAGTCAATTGTAGCCTACATATCTTAATGGTTTTAATCGGCCACATCAACCCTCCACACGACTCGAATTAGGTTGGTTGTTTTACTTATCCTAACAAGCTGTCCATCCTAAAGAGCCACATAGACCTTAGGTCACCCATTCGTTGGGAAATCTCCAATCCTTGAATAATTTCCCAGAGCTAAGCAGACACTAAATCAGAAACACGACTGGGACCCAAAAATACAAGGATAATCTGCTATCATGGTTCCAAAAACACCCCCAGTACCTTCTAGACCCAGATTGCCAATTTACTCAGTCCAATCAGTAAACAAGTTATTGATGGTTAATCCTAAACACAGAATAAGCTGCCTGGGTGAAATAAAAAAGAGAAGAAGATAATATGTTTGCTGGTTTTTGGGTTGGGCTGAACCAAATTAGCCCAATTTAACAAAGAACCATCATTGGCTTGTATCAATGTTTTAAAATCCAAACCACGTACAAAACCGAAAATGTCCTTGGGTCGGTCTAACCCCGTTCAATGTTGATCTGCTTTTGGTGTAAAGCTACAGGTACAGCTTTCTTTTTTATGTTATTTATGGATAACCAATTATAGCTACCATATCCTTTTTGAAGAACAACTATTATGCTAGGTCTACAGTAAACCTAAGGACTCATATACCAATAATTTCTCATTAAGGTTAGATTAAATACCTTCAAATTAGTTGGAATTTTCATAATTTTAAAAGTTAGAATTACTAAATCTATCATTTCTGTTGTGATTCTAGGGGTAGTTTGGTCTAGTTGTTTTTATTTTTCGTTTTCTTTTATTGTTCTGCGATTGGGTACAGGGGTATTTCTGTCCCCTTGTATTCTTTCACTTAAATATATATATAAAAGAGGGAGGGGCCTGTGGTAGAACAGTTAGTTCTAGCCGCAGGCAGGTTCCCACGGTTCTGGCTGTCTTCTCTTTGCCCTTTTCTTCTCTCTCACTCTTTCTCTTCTCTTTGCTCTGGTTTGATTGCAGGAATCTGGTTTCGTAACAATTTCTTAAATTAAGGATTTGTATAAATGTTTTAAGATATAATTCTCTATTAATAAGAGCTATTGATACCAAAAAGGTGAGCAAATGAAGTCTTAAGATGTGTTTCATCAATAAAAACTCGGCTTGGATTTTGATTAATCAATTAAGACAAAACTTTTTGTTACTCCTTTCATTAATAGTTGAATTCAAATGCATTATGTAATCATTGTAGAACTAAACAAAAGGATAAGAATCAAGTGTAGAATACACCCCACAAAAGAAAATATTTTTGAAAATACGAATGTGAGTCATGTGACTAGATAAGTGACATAGCTTTATGGATATCTAATGTGTGGCGTTCAAGATTTTCATTACCTGGAATGTATCTTCAACTCGGTAAGAGTGTACTACCCCTTGATTTCAACTTTGATTCCAAACCAAAAAACTTCAAACCTGACACAACCAAATTTGCTGTCTTCTTTTTCATGTGGTCAATAAGTAACTCATCATATAGGATCATTTCTGCTTCTCTTAGAAGGCCACGCTCTTTCATATGTACAAATACCTTTCTTCCTTCCTCTAAAGTTCCATGATTGCACATACCATAAATAACAGCAGAATATATGATTTCATCTGGTGGACATCCCTGTTGCATCATTTCATTCAGTACTTCAATCACCTTATCAGCATCACCCGACTTACAAACATGGAGAATGGTAAGAGTGTATTTGAACTCCATGGGCCCACTCATAACATTTGCTAAGCAGTCACGAACTAAAACAATTGCTGCATCGATCTCTCCAATTTTGCAGAGCCCTTTGACAAGAGATAAGTAGGCAATTACAGTGGGAACACAAGACATTTCCTTTATCTTATTATAACATAAACATGCCTCCTTGAGATCTCCTATTTCTACAAAGCATGGAATTATGGTGCTATATGTAGATGAGTCAGGTCCAACATCTGAATTTTTCATCTCATTGAAGAGTGATAATGCTTCTTTGATGTCCCGTATACTGTGAAGAGCCCCAATAAGGATATTGTAAATTGAAACACTGGAATATCCTTTTTCCTTCAAGTACGTAAACACTTGTAAAGCTGTCAGTTCTCTGTTCCCCTTTTCAATCAAGAATGAAAAGAACTTGGAGAGATCATGTATAACTGGAGATCCCAATTTCTTCATCTGCTCAAGCAATTTACAAAAGTCATTCATTCTGGTTTGCTCTGCAAAAGCCACCAAGATGGGATTTATAGTAACAACGTCAGGACTAAGACCCTCCTGGACTGTGATTTGAAGAAGCTTATAAGCCTTGTCTACCTGGTCCACATTACATAAACCTTTTATCAAAGAATTGTATATTGACAGATCAGCTCGATAGCCAGATTCCATTAGATCTTTCAGCAAGTCACAAGCCAAACCAACCCTCCTATTTGCTACAAATGCTTCAATCAATGAGCCATAAACAGCCCTGTCTATCAAATAAACCTTCTCTCTCATCTCCTTAAAAAGTTCATAACCTTTATCAACCTCATTCCCCTTGCACAAACCTGTGATCAAAGTGGTGTAAGCCATAGCATCTGGTTCAACCCCATCCCCATGCATTTCCTCCCAAACCCTTACACAACCGTCAAGATTTCCCTCTGAAACCAATATCCGGATCATTGCCGTGTAAGCAAACACATCTGGCTTACACAAATTCTCCTTCATCCTACCCAAAAGCTCCAAAACCTCATCAGCCCTGCCTGCCTTACACAACCCTTTAATCAGGATCATATAAGTAACACTCTCTTCCACTAACCCATCCTCTTTAAAATCCTCATAAACTGACATTGCCAAATCCAAATGGTCCGTTTTTACAAGTGCATCCATGATCCTGTTGTAAAGGAATACTCTAGGTTTGATTCCGAATTTCTTCATCTTTTCATAAACATAGTAAACCCGAAGACCCCGGCCGGCATCAGAATGCATCCTAATCAAAATTTCAAATTGTTTTTCACTAGGTTGCTTCCCTTGCATGTTCATGAGCTCGGGCACTTGATCAGCTGCCCGAAATTGGTTTGCACGATTCAAGCAATAAGCAAATGCATTGTAAGAAACAAAATTGTGTTGGTAACCCTTCTGCTTACCTGCCCAGTGGAAGAACTTGGAGGAGATCCTTGGATCAGTTTGGACCTTTAGAACTTCAGCAACAAGCTTAGGAGTGACTCGTCGGAGCTTATTGAGGTCAGTGATAATAGATGGTCCCCAATGTTTGTGCTTGTGGAAGGAATCACATATATATCGAGCAATTGGAGTGAGGGTCTGAGCAATTGAGAAGAATTTCTCAGACGCTGTTTTTGTTGGTGGGGTTGATAGGGATCCAGGAGAATTGGGGTCCCATTTTTGTAGGTCGAATGAGGTAGAAGCGGAATTTGATTGGTGTTTAGGGTTAAGGGTTTTAGACTGATCAAAACTATTAGGGTTTGAGGTTTTTCGATTGGAGAAGATCCCACCACGGACAGTTGGTCGATTCTGAGATGGTTTGCGGTGGCCATAGTAGAAGTAGAATTTGTTGTTGGTGTTGGTGACGAGAGGTCGTATCTCAGGCGGCATTTCAGATTTTGTTGATGTACCTTCTCAATGCTCATTACTGTTATCAAACTTGAGTACCGTGTCTCTGAATCTTTGGTCCTCTGCTTTACCCTGTCATCTGGATAGTATATTGAATCTAGTTAAGTATTTGTTGGGTAAATAAAGATTTTTATGGAAGTAAGTTATTTGCCATAAGGGTATTAGCTAAAACAGTGGAAAGTCAATACATATTTGAGCATTGTAAGCAGTAACAGAATATTGAATCAAATATCATCAAATTAAAAAAGACAGTAATTAGTCGAGACAAATTCTCCTGGAATTAACAACGGAGAGAATGCACCTTTTGTTATGAATTTTCTTATGACCTCACAAATTACAGAGAATAAAGTGGTCTAATTACTGTAAACTATTTGATCCAACAAATTTTGAAGTTAACAGGATGGTTGACATTTCAGGAACGGAATTGCGAGCAAACGGAACTTCACTTTGAGCGAGGAACGACAAATAGCAGAGAAATTTACCTGGGTTTTTCTAAGTTGGTTTCTCTAAAAGCGACCAAGCCGAAAGGAGAGTGGATAAGGAAAGTACCTGTGCAGCCTGAGCAAGCTCATCCAACTGGGCTGAAGGTTGTTCATCTCTTTCCTCTTTCGCATCGTTCTTGTAAAGTGCGAACCTACCCCAGAGACCGAGTGCCCAGAGAGGCAGGGAGGAAGAGAGGGAGCTCGGGAAAGAGAGTTACTTGGTTCGTTGAGTCTCTTTTGCTCTCTTGCTGACTTGCTCCATATCAGCATTTAGACCGGACCGGGACGGTTCGAAGAGCATAAAATCAACTCGAAAAGGTGTTGGATTGATAATAACACCCTCGTCCATACCTATATATATTTATCTGTGCCTCGTGTCTCCACATTCTGGAAACCACTTGTTCTCTGTACGTGCTTTGAATCCCCAAGTAGCAACTGCACCGATCTTAAAGCCTTTAGATCCATTATTCTTTCATTAATGGTATTCTCTATTCTGGGTTCATTTTCTCAGATTAGATTTTGTTGATCTGTTGCTTCAACGTTTCAGGTATCGTTGTCTATGGATTACTCAATTTCCTTGTGATGCTCTGTTCTTGTTTGGTTTGATTAGTAAAAAACTCAGGTCTGCTTTTGATTGTTGGGATTGATTTCTCTTCTGAATTTTTCATCATAGCCACTGAGAGTTTGTTTCTGACAAGTATGCATTTCATTGTGGTGTTAATCTCTCTATGGTCTTTGTGGATTTTAATCTGCTTTCTTGTGTTTGAGCTTCTGTTGGAATTTTAATATATTTTTTTTGTTTTCTTTCTCAATGGTACTGGAAGGAATCCTAAATGCTACCTATTCAATGATAACAAAATTATATATTTTGATCAGTTATTCTATCTTTCAATGCCTAAATCTGTTCTTTTTGTAATGTACTTTTCTGTAATGGAGGATAGTTGGCTGTTGCAGAACTTACTTCTACTGTGTTTTATAGGCCGTTTTATTTTATTATATTTTATTTCCTCATGTTTTTTAAATTATTTCAAAATGTTTCCATAAATATAAACCCTGTGGTCGTCCCTCTTAAGCAGCCCATGATGGTTTTCTATGCCCTAATGGATCATGGGATCTGTTGGATCAAATGGCGCCTGAGTGGAACTTATCTGGAAATTGTCTACTGGTTCTTTCAATTGAAATTTTTTTCTTAGGTTTCCTTATCTGTAATGTGGGTGTGTGTGACTGTGTGTATACGCACGTCTACAGCGTTTTCGCTGTGTTGTAGACATTGTTAGTTTGACAAAACTGAAAATAGTAGTGCGTCAAACATTCCCTTATGGTATTCAGTTATTTTATCCTTTTTAGTGCTAATAAATAAATTTCATTTGAAAAAATATAATAACAGATTCCTTGATACAATTTTGTTAGTTCTTGGAGTCTAAATGGTTAAGCCAAAATCTAACAGTTTGGTTAGGTTGGGTTGTTGGAAACAGCCTATCAGATCAGACCTGTTACTAATGAGGTAGAGGTATACCATGTACCAAAGATCTAGGAAAATGGGTGGTTTCAGGTGTTTAGCTGAGTATCTTCAGTAAAGGTTAATTTCAGGCTAGTTACAGGATGCCCTGTGCTCAACTCAGCGGGAAAATCCACAACCCATTTTGCAATGTTTAGAAAAGGAAAAGGAAAGGAAAATGAGTGGTGGCTTGGGTAGGTTTGTCCATGATTGCCACCTCTAGATGTGTATTAAGAGATCAGATAAACTGCAGCGTACAAGATGCATTATAGTTAGTTGACAATATGTGATAGATATGCATATAATTAATAGATTGCTTCTGCATTTGGTCTCCAGGATTTGAGCGAGAAGTTCATTATTCACTTGTTCTCTACTGAAACCTTAGGCACCTGTTTTGCACAGATTTGAGTTACCCACTTTTTGCTGAGTAAATGAGGTTTTGTTTAGTTGTCGTGAGAATGTAGGAAAGTGAACAAAATTTGTATAAGTACATTTTTTTCCTATTACAGTAACATGTCAATTGTTTTTCCTTCAGAGTTCTAAGTTTTATACCTTGAAATGTGCTCCTTTCTAATGTCCTTTCCTGTTACCCAGAAAGGTTTTGTTAGAAAATCCAATTTATTTGTGATTCTCATAGAGAAAACTCTAGAGTGTACTATCAGAAGTCTATTTGAAATTGTATTTCATTTTCTTCAACTTCACTACACTTCCCTTCCCCTCCCTACTGTAGACTCTCCTACATTTTTTTTCTCCCTTCCTCACATTCTCTTCACAACTAGGAGACAGCCCATATTCTCTCCAATCAAAATAGGCCCCGGCCAGTCGGGTCAGGGATTCAACCCATTCAGCTGTCCTAGATGGATGACTAACCCAATCTTCTTTGCAGCTCTAGGCAAGGTTTAAAGTATCGGTATCAGGTATCGTATCGGTCGGGCGATTTTAAGAGATGTATCGTATCATTCCGTATCGGAGATACGTATTGATCGGTGCAAAAACGCATGAACATGATCAAAATACACATGGAAATACATTTTTGGACACAAAAAACAATATAAACAAGCAATATATGTCATATATCATGCATATACACTAAGAATTGTGAATAATGTATAACCAGACAAGTGCGGCACTTCAAAATTGTTATAAAAGATGAGATTTCTTACATGCAAAGTCACTCTATTGCCATGGGATCAAACTCATGTCTGTAAGGGTCTTCAAGAATAAGAGCAACTAGGATGATGTTGTGTACTGACCGAACATAAGCACAATACTGACCCTTAAGGGAGCCATCTTCGGTTTTGAGCTAAAAATGGTGGATTTGAGTTCAAATCTTTGCAAATGTATACAAAACATGCATCTAATAGTTAGTTGAACCTATTCTCCTTGAATCATAAAAATAAAAAAAAAGAACTAAAATGCAAGATTTGAAGTAAAGATCAAGTTTTTTGAAAAAAAAACTTCCTTTTCCCTTTCAATTGTTGAGTATGTCTTGTATTCCAAGGATTCGAGTGCGATGTGGATCCGACCCGACCCAACATATTTTGTGGCGCAACGCGAAGGGAGAAAAAGTTGAGATTTAGTTCGTGACGCAGAGGGTTGGGCTGATAGGGAGAAAATTTTTGGGGTTCTAATTCGTGTTTGGTATAAAATATGAAAAAAGGCATGTGTATTGATACGTATCGATATGTATCGGTACATATTGGTACGTATCGATATGTATCGACCGATACATATCAATATGTATCGACCGATACATATCAATATGTATTGATACATATCGATACGTACCAATACAGTTAAAAAATAATAAAAATTGAAAATAGTGCATATCAGCTGTATCGATACGTATCGATCGTATCGACATGTATCGGTCAATACATATCGATACAGTCGATACATTGTTTTTTTATAAAAAAAAATAGATACGTATCAGTATGTATCGTATCGACACCGACCGATACTAAGACATATCGGCCGATACGGTACGATACGCACTGATACTTTAAACCTTGGTTCTAGGTACAAAAAATATTTTAATATTGTTCACTTGATGCAGATCCTTAATGGAAATGGAACTACAGTGAAATCTGTTGTTTTTCAATGAAGCCAACCTTGATCCTTATCACAGCCTCCTTAACATAAAAAGAAAAAATACTGTGCTTCTAACATCTACATATGGACAATAAATCTTTATTCAAGAGTAGCTAGTGAAAGTTTGATTTCTAAAGGATATGGTTTTGTAGACATTGTCTTACATTTGTAGTGAATCTTCTATCATGCAGGATATGGGCTTGTGGACATTGGTGGAAGGCCTTCTTCTTCTTGCAAATGCATTGGCAATACTGAATGAGGAACGGTTTCTTGCTCCCAGAGGATGGGGCTTCTCAGAAGTCTCAGGAGTTAGGACAAAATCACTAAAGGGACAGCTTATAGGGCTCATATATGCAACTCAGTACTTGAGACTTCCCCTCATAGCTCTCAATATTATCTTTATCATTGTAAAACTGGTGTCTGGTTGAGTTTGAACAGTGGTGAGAAAATAAAGACTGGTATCTTTTATTGGTTTGGTCTCTTGTTGCAGGACTAAGGAAATTTATCTTTTTTTGGGTGCTAGAGTGATGCAGTAGAAAGATGGGTGGGCTAGATATTGTTCTAGCACAAACTACCCTCGAATCCACAAGGTAGGAGATAAGAACGAAACTGGCAAATTTCAGTAGATTACAAACCCTGAAGATACCTTATATAATAGGCCAAAGTACAATTCTAGATTTTTTTTTTAAAAAAAAAACATCTAAATTCAAAATTAAAAAGTTGCATAAAAATTCAAAATTCAAAAAATTGCAAACCCAAACTTTGAAGCCTCGGACGGTCTAGAAAATGAAGGGTTTTTTGTGCAGATGCTTTGGTTGAACTAGGTAGTCTGGTTCACTTGTAGATCTCTGTGCGCCATTTCGAAAAGATATTTTAATGCCTATTCGGACGAGAAATGACAGCTTTTTGTTTTTGGGTGAATAAAAAATTCATTACCAAAGAAGAAAGAAAGAAATACAGCAGCCCTCAAATTAGGAGGGAGAGGAAAGGAAAAAACAAAAAAGCAAAGGAGCCATAAGACTCAAATAGGGGAGTCAGATGCTCGAAGAGAGATAGAGGAAAGACCCCAGGATACAACAATAATCATGTTCCTTGGGGTATCAATACAAGTGGAGGGAGCAGCCAAACTATCTATTGATGAGATCGAGATTTGGTAGTCCATTTGCGGATATTGCGTTCCATCCAAATATGATTGATGACTGCACAAAAAGTCAACTTGCCAACCGTGTCGCAGAGGGAGTGGCCACCAAAAGTCATATCAACCCAAATCCATTCTCTGTCAAAAGGAAGAATCCTACGATTTCTTGGCCAGCATTTTGCAAGGATGCCTTTCCGTATAGAGGAGGAGAAGGGGCAAGCAAAGAAAACGTGGTTGGAATCCTCAACCGCATTCCAGCAAAAACCACAACTGGAGGGGACCGCAATATGCCGATGTCGAAGAAAGGACTGCGTTGGAAGGCAGTTAGAAAAAACTCTCCAAGCCGTAAAACAATGATGGAGAATATGATGCTTGAACCAAACATGTTTCCTCCAAGGAGCTAATAAACCCTGAGTACGAAAGAGATCCCAATCAGCTTTAGAGCTAAAGGAGCCCAAAGAATTCGGCAGCCAAGTAACATAATCTCCTCAATGGTAGGGTCTCCTCAAAATAGAAGGCAAGATACTCCAAATATTATTAAGCACAGAATTGTCAGAATAGCAAGGGGTGCATGTGGAACTGTCAGAATAACAGGGGGTGCAGGTGGAATTTTTGGACGACTTAGGGGGTGCATACGTATTTAACCTGTTGAAGATGTGTCTATTGGCTCCTAGGGGTTAGTGTATCTCGGTTAGGGTACTCTTAGTCCTAACTAAGATACACTAGCCCCTAGGAGCCGAAAGACACATCTTCAACACCTTTTACTTTGTTCAGGTTGCTTTGCTCCAAATCACACACGCTGAAGAAAGACTATTGCTATCAAGCTTCAGTAAACAGGTTAGCCAAGTATTTTATATTTGATAGGCTAATCCATGATTTCATATACACAAATGGATATTACAGTTTCATGAATTAAATCATAGTAGTACACTTTCATGTTGATTTTTGATATTATAGGGTATATATTATAACATACTAAATGACAATAAAAATAGGGAAAATAAAAAATAAAACATGATCTCCATGATCACCATGGCAACTCCATGGTGGGTGACTTGTCGACATATTGATTAGACACCCCTCCACCGACTTGGATCGCCTTGACGACGTGACAACTATGGCTCTAGCAAAGGGGCTCATTTATTGTCCACATCAGAATGTTGATCTGGTTAGGTTTTAAGATGCTAATTGGGTTGTTGTTGATGGTGATCGGAGATCTACCATAGGATATTGTACGTTTATTGGTAGCTATCTTGTCTCATGACGTAGCAAGAAGCAAACAACTGTGGCTTCAAGTCTCTTCTTCAAGAATTGGGTTTTCTAGTTACTCAACCTATGAAGATGTTTGGTGATAATCGGGATACCTTCTATATTTCTAGCAACCCAGTGTTTCACAAAAGAACTATACATATTGAAGTTGACTGTCACTTTGTGTGGATGCTGTCCTGAAGAAGCTGATTGTCACTCCATTCATTTTTTCTGGTGATCAGTTGGGTGATTTATGTTAACAAAACAGGAATTTTGTGAATGGCTTGATTGATCAATGAGATCAGTCAAGCTCTCTATTTATAATAATAATAATAAAAGAGATTACAAAGGGAAACACTGTTCACGATACTGTTCATGTGAACAGTGTCACAGCCCAAATTACAACTCTACCCTTGTTCAAAAGTACATAAATAAAGCATAAATAAAATACCAAAAGTACCCTTATAATATTGGGTAACACATCTCAACACTCCCCCCAAGTTGGGGCATAGATATCACACATACCCAACTTGACTAGGCTAGGATAAAACAACTTTCCACTGAACCCTTTGGTGAAGACATCAGCTAGTTGATCTCCAGACTTCACAAAAGGGATACAAATCTGCCCACTCTCTAACTTCTCGTTGATGAAGTGTCTGTCAATCTCCATATGCTTGGTACGGTCATGCTGTACTGGATTATGGGCAATGCTAATCGTTGCTTTGTTGTCGCAGTACAACATCATTGGAAGATTAACAGACCCACGGATATCTAGGAGTAAACTCTGAAGCCACAATAACTCACATATACCCTGGGCCATGGCACGAAATTCAACTTCAGCACTTGATCTTGCCACCACATTTTGTTTTTTACTCCGCCATGTTACCAAGTTCCCTCCAACAAAGGTACAGTAGCCAGAGGTTGACTTCCTGTCTGGGTTACCACTCCAATCAGCATCTGTATAAACCTCAATGCAAAGATGGTCATGAGGAGACAAAAGGATCCCTTTTCCTGGGGCTGATTTCAAGTAATGGAGAATACGGAGAACAGCAACCATATGAGTGGAATAGGGATCATGCATGAACTGACTCACTAGACTCACAGCAATGGCAATATCTGGTCTGGTGTGGGAGAGGTAAATCAGTTTTCCCACCAATCGTTGATATCTGCCCTTATCAACAGGCTCACCATCCTTCTCTTGTAGACGGTATTAGCTTCCAAAGGAGTGTCACAAGGGTAACAGCCAAGCAAACCAGTTTCTAATAGTAAATCTAGAACATACTTTCTTTGGGAGAGAAAGATGCCCTTTGGAGACCGGCTAACTTCAATCCCAAGAAAATATCTTAGTTGTCCTAGATCTTTTATGTCAAATTCCCGCCCCAAGAAAGCCTTCAGGTGAGAAACTTCATCTGCATCATTACCAGTCACAACTATGTCATCAACATAAACTATAAGATGAGTGACCTTTTCTCCCTTTCTCTTGATAAACAAAGTGTGATCAGCATTACTCTGTCTATATCCATAGGAGACCATGGCTTTATGAAACCTACCAAACCATGCCCGTGGTGATTGCTTCAATCCATAAAGTGCCCGCTTTAATCTGCAAACTTTCCCATGATTCTTGTCAGAGGAAAAACCTGGAGGAACTTCCATATACACCTCCTCTTCCAGCTCTCCATGTAGGAATGCATTTTTTACATCCAATTGCTGTAGATCCCAACCAAGATTTACAGCACACGACAGTAAAAATCTAACAGTGTTCAACTTTGCAACAGGGGCAAATGTTTCCTAGTAGTCGATCCCATAAGTCCGAGTGAGCCTTTGGCCACAAGCCTGGCTTTATATCTATCCACTGTCCATCGCTTCTGACAACAAATACTCACTGCACCCAACGGTCTCTACCAAGGAAGAACAACTAGCTCCCATGTCTCATTTTTAAGTAAGCTCATTTCTTCCATCATGCTGCTTCCTTGGATTCAATCGCCTCCGCCATCCGAGGAATAGAAACAGAGGAAGAGAAAAAACAAATGCATGATAGGAAGGAGATAAAGCATCATAGAAAACAACATTGGAGATGGGGTGTTGGGTGCATGACCTAACGCCTTTACGGACAACGATAGGTAAATCAAGAGAAGGATCCTTACTAGGTGAAGTAGCAGGGTCTGAAAGGTGCAGACGATTGTAGAGGTGGTATGGTGGTAGTGGCAGTCTCAACCTGTCCTGTGCGCTCCCAGGTATATACTTTATCAACAGGGATTTGACTGACTGGTCTACGCCCCCCTGATGAGAAACCACTGTAGGAGCTAAAGTTACAAAGGGCTCCCCCTGAATAGGAGCCTAGATTTAATGGAGAAGACGGAGAGGAAGAAGATGAAGAAGAAGAGAAGTGGTTGTAATCCTTTGGGGAGAACTATCGAATGAAATTATTCTCCCCTCTTCACCAATATTATTAATAATAGGGTAGAGCTAACACACAAGAAAAATTCCCAAACTACCCCTGATTAACAATTCTCATCTTCTAGTTATTGTTCACGTGAACAGTATAAGGTACTGTTCATGTCACTGTTTACGTGAATAGTATACGGTACTGTTCACGACACTGTTCACGTGAACAGTACCCAAAGCACATTAACAGACACGTCTTAAAAAACCTGATCCTGCTCACCCTGAAGAGGTGTTTGGGAATAGTATGGCAAGGATTCATGGACGACAATATCCATAGAGACAAATGTATGGCGAGTAGGGGGACGATAACACTTGTATCCTTTCTGGGTTGCAGAATAGCCCAGAAAAATACATCGAATGCTCCGTGGATCAAATTTCCCATGAGGATGATGATTGCGGACATAGCAGACACAACCAAATATTTTGGGAGGAACCACAAAGGATGATGAACCCTGAAGGAGAGCAACGGGGGAACGACCATCAAAGACACGGGTAGGCACGCAGTTTATGAGGTAAGCAACTGTAAGAATGGCATTACTCCAGTATTGAGAAGGGACCTACCGTGCAAACATAATGGCCCGGGCTACTTCAAGGAGATGTCAATTTTTCCTTTCAACAACCCCATTCTGGGCAGGTGTGTCAACACAGCTGGTCTGATGGACAATACCATGGGTAGCCAAACACTGTTGGAACTGACCCTCCAAGTATTCTCTGCCATTATCACTGCGTAAAATCCGCAATGTGGCATTGAATTGGGTCTGAACCATACGATGAAACAACTGAAAACAACGGAAGACCTCACTTTTATGACTCATCAGGTAAACCCAAGTGGTACGAGTATAACAGTCTATAAAGGAGACAAACCATCTATGACCCAAAATGGAATTACAACGGGCAGGGCCCCACACATCAGAATGAACCAAAGAAAATGGAAACTCACTTCTTTTATTTAATGAAGAATAACTGGAACGAGTCTGTTTGGCCAAAACACAAGCCTCACATAAAAACTCATTCCGATTACAATTTTTTAGTAAGTCTGGAAACAAAAAAGCTAAGGTACTAATAGATGGGTGACCAAGCCGATAGTGCCAGAGATGAAGGTCAGGTGACGAGGTGGATTGTAAATGATGAGCGGTAGAGGAAGCAGAATGCAATGGAGAAGGCTGACCCGTGTCGAGGACGTAGAGACCACCTTGCATCTTACCAGCCCCAATCGTGCGCCCCGTCTCCAGATCCTGTATAACACAATGAGAAGGGAAAAATGTCAGTTTGCAGTTCAGATCTCTAGTAAGGCTACTAATAGAGATAAGGTTGGTAGAAAATGAAGGAACATGCAAAACAGATTTTAAGGAAAGGGTAGGAGAGCAGCGTATGGAACCCTTCCCATTAATAGGAGAAAGGGAGCCATTAGCGACTCAAACATTGTCTTGGCCAGAAGAAGGAGAATAAAAATGAAACACATGGGATGAGCCAGTCATATGGTCTGTAGCACCGGAATCAATAATCCAAGGAGTGGATATAGCCGATGCACACAGACTATTGACTGGAATACCTGAGGCAAAGTGAGAACCAAGATTGGCAGCAGGTGCAGGTGGCGTAGTGGGAGCAGCAGAAGAGGCCTGAAGCATGCGACGGAAAGCTAGAAGTTCATCCTGAGTAAGCCCAATATCAGAAGAAGGGGCAGTAGCAGCAATAGGTACAAAATCAGCAATATGAGCCTTGGGTTTGGACTTCCCACGGCCTCTTTTTTCTTCATAATCAGCAGGCTTCCCATGGAGCTTCCAGCATTGAGCTTTAGTATGGTAGAGCTTGTGGCAGTGTTCACACTTGACTGGGCCTTTCTGGGCAGTAGTACCACCATCAGTAGTGGTAGAAGAGGAAACATTGGAAGCAACTTGCAAGGCAGATCGATCAACAGTAGAGGAATGCAACATGGCAGTCCGACGAGATTCCTCAATATGAACCATGGCAAAGGCTTGCTCCAGAGTGGGAAACGGAGACTGGCCAAGTACCTGAACCCGAATAGGATCAAACTCCATATTTAGGCCAGCCAAAAAATCATAAACACGTATTTTGTCAACGTGTTTGCGATAGGCAGCCAGATCTGCAGCAGTGGAGGACTGATAGTCGGAGTAGTGGTCCAATTGCTGCCATAAGTTCTTGAGGGCAGCATAGTACTTCGAAACAGAGAGGTCCTGTTGGGCAGTCCCATTGGCCTTTTTTCTAATCTCATAGACCTGTGCATCATTCCCAGTGCGACCGTAAGTCTCTTTAGCACCACTCCATATAGCCTGGGCTGTTTCCAGTAGCAGAAAATTATCGGAGATATCCCCCTGCATAGAGTGAATCAGGTAGGACATCACCATTGCATCATTAGATAACCACTTGTTGAGTGGAGCACCTTCTTCTGCAGGTTTTGAAGCTGTCCCGAGAAGATGGCCAGTAAGGCCACGGCCAGTTATTGTCAGATAGGTTGACTGAGACCACTTCAGGTAGGTGGAGCCATCAAGTTTGATGGGGGCAGCAAGTGGCAGCAAATCAGTCCTGGGTTGTCCATCAATGCCAGAAGAGGCTGAAGAAGAATCAGAACCAGTCATGGTAGCCAAGAACCAGAGTCTTCAATAAGTAGCAACCTTCCACAAAAAACCCAAAAAAACCCTAGAATCGATATAGGCAGAAATCGATTGCAGGATAGAGGGGCTGTAAGGAAGCCAAGATTCCCAGATTTGAGGCAGGGAATGATGATGAATAAGAGCAGCAAAGGTGCCAATCAGAGGCAGCAAGAACCAGCAGCCCAAACCCCAATATCGATTAGTGTCAGGGTTTTGAAAACACCCTGAAAAGAGAGATCGATAAGGGGGAGGGGTCTTCAAACCTGTAGATGAAGAGAATGGAGGCTGAGAGCAGTAGCTGAAGAAGGTTCTCCAAGGGAAGAAGCAGCCGAAATTGGTAGGGAGGCTTGATCTTCAAAAAAAACAGAACTTCTTCAAATCGCAGGCAGTCCTGCAGCCTCCATCGATCTAAAAAAGTGGTGGAAGAATGTGGGGTAGTTGGGGCAGCATCTAGATCATTGCTGCCCTAATGTGGGAAAAAAAACCAAAAGAAGAAGAGAAGAGAAGATCGAGAGAGAGGGTGGGAATGGATGAAGTTCGAATGAGGGGAGGGTGGTGGGTTTTGAAAAAATCGATCAGAGTTGATTTGGCTCTGATACTATGTTAACAAAACAGGAATTTTGTGAATGGCTTGATTGATCAATGAGATCAGTCAAGCTCTCTATTTATAATAATAATAATAAAAGAGATTACAAAGGAAAACACTGTTCACGGCACTGTTCGCGTGAACAGTGTCACGGCCCAAATTACAACTCTACCCTTGTTCAAAAGTACATACATAAAGCATAAATAAAATACCAAAAGTACCCTTATAATATTGGGTAACACATCTCAACAATTTATTTACTAAGTCCCTCTTTGGTCCTGCATTCCAGAAGTGTTTATTCAAACTGGGCATGTGTGATTTGTATATTCCAGCTTGAGGGGGAGTGTTGAGATATTGTAGTTGGTCCTATAGGGTGTCGTGTGCACCCCTATTGGACCCATTCCTATAGCCAGCAGTAGTGTATTGTTTAACTAACGATTGGAAGTTGTTTCCATCTTGAGAGAGTCCTTTGTAGTGATAAGTTGTTTATTTTTAGTTAGTTTCCTAGTCTAAGTTGAATTTCCTTTTTCTATTAACTTGTACTTCTGTTTACTTATATAAATACATCATAGCCAGTAATAAAATTCTCACTTTGATTCTATCGTTGGCTCAGTCTTCTTCTCTCCTATCTCACACTCTCTTTGTGTGTTATTTCTGCATACTGTTCTGGTTGTCTGAACTTTATTTCCTCTCAAGTTACAGCTCTGAGTTTAGATACTGGATTTCTCTTTGAGGAGACTTTGAATGATTGAAGTTTTCAGACATCGCCATTGAGCTACAAGGGTCACAGAAACTGGTAAGCTCTCTCTCTCTCTCTCTCTCTGCATCTTCCTTATGAAAGGATTTCCTGCTGGGGTTTCTCAATTCTATGATTGAATATGTAAATTTGCCCTTCCGTGTCATATCATTTTTAAGTAATTCTTCTAGATATGAGGTATCTTAGAAGCAAAGATTATTTGACAGCAATTTTTGAGTTGTGGGTACTGATATTTAATTTTTTTTTGGGCAAACTTTATTGAGGGTATATCTCCAATTGTTTTGTGACTTGTGATTGAGATGAGACCATCTGTAAATACTGAGTAAATTGTGATTCCGCCCCTTTCATGTATTATCCATAATGTGGTTCTGATATTTTTTACTGGTAACATAACATGGTTCTGAATATTTGACTGCCAGTAGTTCTAAAAACTTTGAAAATTTCTTATTAATCAATTAAATTTTGACTAAATATTTCTTGGTAGCTTTTTAACTTTGTTTTATTTACCTTTTTGTTGGACTAGACCTCATTGAATTTATAGACTATTTCTTAGGAGATTGGTAGTTTAGTTTATCCTGAAGTTTCAAAAGGAAACTTTCAATCAAATAGCTCACAACAAAATGACAATGCGGTTGTTTTTTTATGCAGTTGCATACTTGACCACCCAAGCTCATTAAGGTGGTCAACTCCTTGTCCAGCCCCCATTACTTTCATCCATGTTCAAACTAACTCATTAGTTAAACTCAAGAACCCATGTTCAGTCTATCCATCAATGAACCCATATCTGCCTTCAAGGCCCAAAATCACTTGCATAAACCCTACACAATGTAGTCTTGGTTTGAAAAGAACTATGTAATTTTGCAAACAGTAAGGACAATTCTCAGCAGTTATGAGTACTAAATTGGTTCTCATATTTATGAAGATGGATTGAGGACTATTTTTTGGTAGACATGTTTAATACTAATTTTTTTGTCCTCAATCGCTTGCACCTCATGCACTGGCACAGTGATTAGCCAAATCTGGTGTCCTGCCAATGGGTTCTCATTACTGTTTGACCAAGGTCTCGTTACCTAGACAACACAAGTTAGACACACCAATACTGGAAACCATATGCAGACTTGAGTTGTAGAGCAGGGCTTTTCCCCTGTTTGTTTTGAACTTTGTAAAATTTACATATTGGAGGAAATTTAACAGGATCATTTCCCAGAAAAAGCTTTGACAAATTTTCTTCCTGAATTGTCCGTAAAATTTTCACTCTTCTTGCCGAAGATAGAATTCTCATCCTTCGCAATCGCAACAGAACCCTTCCACTCCTCGATGTCACCCCTGTTGCCTTTTCATTCTCTCAACTTCTCCTGGTAAAACATAATAAAGAGACTCCAATATGTGAAATGAGTCTTCCGATTCAGGAGGAACTAAGATTGTCTTTGAGCCTTGAGGCCTGAGGGTTGGTTTCCTATTCACTCCTTAGTCTTCTTCACTTCTTTTTGTTTTGTTTTTTGCTTTTTTTTTGTATTTTTTTTTTTCTTCTTGTTTGAAAACCAGGTAACCAAGTGAAAGATTTCTGTCTCATGGGTTGCAATTGATTGAAACCCTTTTGAAATCATGTAAAAGGAAGGAAATACATAAAGCAAATTCAAGAGAGTCTGTTTCTTCTGCGGTAGCAATGCTGACAACAGAAAAGTCTTTAGTGATGTTGCTCATTAATTGGGAAATGCACTAGTTGATTTCCCTTTCTCTTTCTATTTCTTTTCGTTCTCTAAGAAAGTATATTCCTCCTTTGATTGACATTGCTATGTTTCTACAAATGGGTTTCTATTTTCTCTCTCACTTAATGGATTTTCTCGCATTCCTCATTGATTTTGACGACCTGAGTAATGGTTAGTTGCTCTGTTGCACTTTCTCCTTTTCCATTCCTAGAATGTGACTGTTAGGTTGTAGGAGATAATTGTTCAGATTGGTTGGTTATTTACTCTGTTGCACTTTCTTCTTTCCTTTCCTAGAATGTGTTTGTTAGGTTGTAGGAAATAATTATTCAGATTGATTTCATTATTTCATATTATTCAATTTAGGTTTGCAATATATTTAATGGTATGGAGGAGGCAGTGTTGGGTTGATGGGTTAGATTTCTCAGAGAGTTTATGATGGAGGTTGCCATGTTCTTGGGTAAGTAGATTAAGTCAGTAATTCAATCAATGCATTTCTGGTCTTCTCGGTTTTAATTTCTGCATGTGTGTGTGTGTGTGGGTTGATTGTCACTTGTTTGGTATCTGTTAAACTGCCATACTTCATGTCTTGAGGCCTTCATAGACTAATATAAGGGGATATCTAGTTTAGTTCTTCTGAAGCCAGTTCATTAAAACTGAAAGACTGCATTGTAAAACTAGAGAGCGCACCATAGAGTTTCTTGTTACATCTATTCTTTAAGACGTGGTATAAAATACAATTTTAGAATCAAGCACTTAAAAACGCTAATCCTTATCATTTGCACTACTTTTATGCTATGTAGTTTTATGTGTTGCTTTTAAGTTATAAAGCTCAGAGCACACTGATCCTTACATCGGTTGGTCTCCAAGAGAAGTAAGGTTCAATCTTCAGGGCAACCAGAAGCTTTCATTTGACTAATTGAGATAGTTTTGAGGTAGAAACCTGGATTATATGGAGTCCTTGACAGATATGTAGACAAAGAGTGGGAGAAGTGAAAACTGTTTCAGACATGCATGAGCGAAAAGCTGAAATGGCCGACAAGTGGATGCCTTTATTGCTCTTCCTGGCAAGTAACCAAAGAGTTCTTTTCATTTGAAATGTAAATGTTTAGGTGAATGTGAACTGCTTAAGGCTATGACTTTTCTTCTCTTTTTGGCAATAATGTTTCCAGTTTGATCTCCTTGGAACGTAAATCTATATATATATATATAGTTCTCCTTCCAGATACATTATGACCCTCCCCAGACCCTGCAATAGCGAGAGCCTCGTGCACTGGGTACGCCCTTAATGAACCATGGAGATGATAATATGGTCACAACTTGGAATTCACAATAAACCAATAGGGCTCCAACTTTTTGTGTCAAGAACATTTTGGATTGGGTTGGGAAGGGTGTTCAGGTTGGTAAAACAAACAAATTGATGTGATGATTTGGTAATATGTATGGACAGATTGGCTAATTTATTAAATGTTGATGGCTACTGCAATTCTTTGCTTGCATTATTTGACAATGTTTTGGGAAGGTTTCATTAAGCCGACTGCTCAGCATATAGTTATATCAATTCCACACTGCAAAAGAACTGCTAGTAAGAATGGAGGTGATTTAATGACCTACTTGTATTTCTTAAAAATTTATGCATCTTAATTTTGATTCTTCTGCTTTTTAATTTGCAGCAATATATTCCAACCCACGAACATGTTTCTCCGCATAACAGCTGGCAGATGGAATGCTTGAGAAATTACTCAAATCAACCATGACATTTTTCTAGGTGGGTGATCTTTCATCACAATTTTGATGTGATTCTTTCTTGTTCCATTTGTGTATGAGAATTTCAAATGAGATTGCATTTCTTTTGCCAATTGAATTTAGTAGGATTTCCCATGTACTATTGATTTTCATCACTTTCCTATATAACATATGCACCAAACGATTGTCAGTAGAGACACTATTCTCTAGTCATATAGGCTGTATAGCCACTCGTAATGGGTGGAGATTTCACGAGTAGAATCTTCCAGTATGCGGTGGAGATGTTCCCGTGATGCAATAGCTGAATTTTGACTGATGTCAAGGTTCCAAGTGTTCACAGTCTATCATAGTTGCTGGCCGAAAGGAGTTGTTGATATATACAGGAAAGATTTGAAACTATGGTCATTAAAATACTCCATTGTAAAATCTCAGGCTAATGTCCTTCATAGAAATAAGCTCTCCAATTCTCATAGAAGTCATTGGGTTAAAGGAGCCACTTTAAAATCTCAGTTTGTGGTTGTTTCTTTGACAATATTAGGATATCTATCTTTTGCTGTACATGCTATGAATGAAAATCCTTTGTCTACTTTATGTATGTATCTGAACATTTATAAAAGAATGAGGGCAACTGAGAGACTTTAATCTGTTGACTCAACTACTCAACTTTAGAGTTGTGTCAGATTGATGCCTCAGTTTTGTGTTTTCTACTGAGAGCATAACCATTACCTTTCTTTGTTTGCTTTTAATGGATAGTGAATGAGCCATTTTGTTAGTCATTTTAGAAAGAGTTGTTGCTTTCCTCCTTTCACTTTCACTTTCACTTTCACTTTCACTTTTTTTTCTAATAATGCTGATGCAGGGGGTGGAAAGAGTTGGTCACTCACCTTTCTTTGTTTGCTTTATTGGAGGTGATTCAGCAGACAATGTTGACCAATATATTTCATTTGGAATTATCAAGAATTGTTGAATCCTTATTTTTGTGGATTGTAATTAAGTTTGGGTACAGATTTCATTGATCATTTTTTCCTCCCAAAATGCAAGTACATATTTGTTTGTTTAGCTTATTTTGTATGAAATGGAAATTCCCAAGTTTTTGCATCTCTATCTGGTATAAATATATTGTACGACTTACACGTAACTTTATGTATGGAACTGGGACTGATCGCCACTAAAAGTGACAACATAAAATAGATTTAGAAGTGGTAAATTAACCACCATTGCTATTGAAAAGTTTTTGTGGCGGTTTCTTACTGTTTCTTAATTTTCCACTTTTATTTTTTTGGTAAAAAAAAATAATAATAATAATTTATAGGTCCACTTTACAGATAGTAAATATATGTCCTTAAATTAATTACTTCGCATTGGTTTCATTTATAGGTTTTTACATATGAAACACATAATTTAGATTTCGTGGTACTTCCTCATTCCACTACTAAATATGAAAAATATAATGTTCGAAATTTGTGGATCCCATGTCGATACATGATTCTTACAATCATATAAAATGGATTGCCTTAGAATAACATTTTATGTAATTATTTTAAATAATTTGAAAATGTAAAATAAATGGCAAACACATATCAAAAAAAAAAAAAAAATCCACTAAAAATAATAACATCGATTTGTAACTTCAGATTGTTTGATGGAGGAGAAGGATGAGGAGGAGGAATCAGGGAACCCATAAAGAGGAAAGGAGTAATTTTATGTTTTAACATAGTAACATCGATTGGAAGAGGAAGAGGAAGTGGAATTGGAACAAGAAGAGGTAACACAAAGAGGAAAGGAGCAAAGTTCTGCTTATGAAATAAATTTCAATATCATTTACGCGTAGTTTCCACGAAATTGATAATTGACAAATCTAAGTTCACTTTCGGTCATCAATTTTGTCACTTTTATAAATAGTCAAGGCAAAAAAGTCTTGATGCTTATCTGTTCATGGTTTGAGGCATCACTATTAGGGCTGTAAATGGATCAGATTCAGCTCGGATAGTGCTATATCCGCATCCGCATCCGATTAGCTATCGGATGGATTCGGATAGCGCTAAACGGATATGGATCGGATATTTTATCCATTTACATGTAAATATAGCTTTTCGGATAGCTATAGCCTATCTGTATCCGCATCCGTTCAGCTTTTGGAAACAGATTCGAATTGTGCTAAATGGATACGGAAACGGATTTTGGCTATTCATTTACACTCCTAATCGCTATCGGCATCGGTATTGGTATTGGATCGCCCGATTCGGTCAATACTGCATGGTTTTGAATGTGAATAATGTTGATACTTGATCGATATCGTATCAATGAAACGATACAGCCAAAGGGTAAAATAGTCATACACTAAACTCATGTATTTTTAGAAATTATTTAACCTTTAATTTTAGGTATATTGGAGGGAAACTTAATCCTAAAGTTTTAATGGGTTCTTACCAAAAGAAAAAACTACGTCACAACACTTTTTTTTCTCTCTTTTTGGGGGTAGGTGGGGTTGTGGAAATTTTTATCATAAAAAAAAGGGGTTGTGGAATTTTAGACCAATTTGGAAGTACATGTGGGACTGCCCACACCTCATAACCTAAAAATGAAATGGGCAACCCACATTCTAACCTCCTTCTCTCTCTCTCCTTCGTTTTTCTTTTTTATTTAGGGTCTTTTTGCTATCATTTTTCATTTTGTTTTGGTCTATTTAAAAAAATCATTACTGAAAACCATTTTAATAAAAAAAATAAAAAAATTGTTTGGTAACTACTTAAACACAACAGGTTGTAGAATGAAAAATGAGTTTATCTATAAATAATTTTTATAACATTTTTGAACTAATGGGCCCAAGTCATGAAAATTCAACATTGAAATTGGGCTTTTTTTAGTGGTAGGCGAAGAAATTCTCCCATCACCCATCTTATTTCCCAAATTAACTCTAAAAATTCCTCCCTCAAGTGTTTGCTTAAACATTGAAGTATTTGTTGATATAGACGTTTTGATTAATTTTTGTTTATTTCTCTGCTTTTTAATTAGGTTAGGTTTGTATTGTTAAGCATAGCAAGTAATTGGGTATAAGTGATGGAAAGTGGAAAAGAAATAAGACGGAAAGTTGTCGTTGAGGATTGGGAACAGAAAATTATGGGAGAAAGTTCTCTGTACGGGAGTGTGGACTATGCCAGCACTCCCATGAGTCTATCTCTCTCCTCCTCATTTAAAAAGACACCTCTGCCCCCTTGTTTTGAGGAGAAGAGAGATAGACACATGGGAGCGTTGGCATAGGCAACATTCCTAGACAGAAAACTACTTCCCGAAAATTATATTACCTCAAAATTCTGAATATCGTGTTTGTTGTGTGTTTTAGTGTTGTACAACTCTGGGAGTAGGTTGGGTCCTCTTGCCTTGTTTTGCAAACTACCCTTCATCCGCCATGTTCTCGAGAAGGAGGGTGAGATTGAAGATGGAGGCAGGGATGGGGCTTCGAAGATTGCGGCCGGAGAGGTGGAGTTTGAGGAGACGCTTGAGGGAGCCAATGTGGGTAGGGATTTTGACGGAGAAGATGTTGTTGGAGAGGTAGAAGGAGCTCGAGTTTGGATGAAACCGTTAAGGTGGTTGTCGTGGATGTGGAGGCAGAGCTGGTAGAGAGAGAGAGAGAGAGTCCATGGAGTCTTATAGGTCCAAGGATGGGAAGGAGAGGAAGATAACCCAGTTGCTACTGCAGCGGATGCCATGCCTTGAGGTAAGGGTGTCAATATCTAACCGAAACCGAAAATCGAATCCGAAATCGAGCCGAGCCGAACTGAATTAATTTGGTTTGGTTTCGGTTCAAATATTGGATATATTAATTCGGTTCTGTTTCGATTCCATGTCCAAAACTGTCGGTTTGAACCGAAACCGAACCGAATACCCATTTAATCCCCAAACCCTATTTCTTTTAATTGGGTAAAAGATATTTAATAAGATAATTAAGTAATTAAAGATTTAAAGTAAGTAAGTCGATTTAAAGTAAGTAAGTAATCAAAACCGTATTTGTTTTTTGGTAATTGTTATCACTATAACTCTAATTCTCTAACCGATTGGCTTTTCATATTCCCTTTCCTATTTTATTGCTTTTATTTTAGTCTTACTCTTTTACTTCAAGGTAATCTTACAATTCTTTCAAATTCAAACGTTACATTTTCTCTTAAGTCCGAACGACCCAAATATCTAATTGGCAAGGCATTTTGAAATTTACTAAAAACAAAGTAGTATTGTCAATTTGAAGGTTTGATGGTGTTGTCATTCCATAAAAAAAAAGGAACCATATACAATAACCGAATTATATTGCAGTAAAAACCAAATGAGATCCGAATGAAAACCGTTTTTTGAAACCGAAATAGAACCGAGATCGAACCGAACAGAGGGGGGTTCGGATTCGGTTGCAAGTACAAAACCGAGTCGGGTATCGGTTCGGTTTCGGGTCACACCTACAATGCATGAAACCGAACCGAAATCGGACCGAATACCCGAAACCGAACCGATTGACACCCTTACCTTGAGGTGGTGTAGGCGTCGCCAGATGTCCAGTTGCGGATGAGGTTGCCATGGGTAGTTTTTGTTCAAAAAATCTGACGAGTGTGGTGTCATTGATGGATCCGTTGTGGTTGAAATCGAAGAAGAAGAAAAAGGAAGAAGAAGATGGGGCTTTTCTAAAATCAAAACCAAATGTCTATTTTACCCTCACTTCTTCTACTTTACAAGCACGTGCTCACTAAACTTGAGTGAAAAAATGAAGGAAAAGGCCATAATCCATAAATAAACTCTTGAGTCTATTATGATTTGGGGGTGTTTTCATTTATTTTAAATAAAAACAAGTTTAAAAAATGATACCATACACATGGAAAATTTTAAAAATTGTCAAAAAATGATACCAAAAAGGCCCGTAACATTCATATTTCTTCATTTTTTTTAATGATCCAAACAATACTCACGAGGTCCGATTCCGATATCAATCCAATATGATATGATTCAATATCAATCCAATACCGAGTCAGGTGATCTGATATTGCCATAGTGCTTTGAAGATTGTCATAGCAGCAATTTGTGCCATAATGGTAGCTTGTGTCATAACGTCATAGCAATAGATTGCGCTATAGTGGTGGATCATACCATAGTGCGAGATCGCCATTGATGTGGACAATTGTCACCACCCAATAGATACTTGACATGTGGCACTATACGCAAATGTACACCTAAATTACACACGTGATCAATGAGGACTCTTCCCAAAAAGAAACAAATCAACAAGATTGGCCTCCACGGTTGACACCTTATCATTTTCCTATTATGTCTCACGCACATCTTCAGAACACCGCTGTAAAAGGGGAAAGTCCCCCAAATCAGGGATTCCATCCCTATCAAGACTCTTGTCAATTCAAAGTTACTTGGCTATCAAGGGAACTAGACGATTAAACCTATAAATACAGCAACAAGGGTAAGAGGTAAAAGATCTCCAATCTGAATACTCAATTACTCTTCAGTTTCCCATTACTCAAATTCTCATTATTGACTTGATTGTCGGAGAGTCCCCTCGGAGGCCAGCTCCGCCCACTACTCTCTGATTTTTCAAGTACCGGGATCGCTTGTGAGAAAGAAGACTGTTTCTGCCGAAAATATTTGGCGCCATTTGTGAGAACAAAGAGTATCCCTCACGAAGATCCATAATGGTGAAAACCAAAACCACCACTTAGCCAACCCCTGATGATCACCGGCCACAACCCAATCCCATCGCAAAGATTGATCAAGATCAGATCCAACAAAACCATGAATCCTAAAGCCACAACTATCAGGACAACCCTTAGGCAGATCCACAAGCCTATATCACCATGGCACAGTTTGTTGCATTACAACTATAAATACAATAGCACATGCAGTAGATGATAGATCTCCAACGGCAAGCAGCCAAAATTATTCCACCTCCTCCACCTCCAGTGCAAACCACAGTGCGAAGCAGGTCTCCCTCTACCAATCATAGTGAGAACCACAACAACTCCAATGATCATCAGGGACGAACGAAGACTAAGGTTGTACCATCAACCAACCAAAAGGCGGAGTCCCAGATGACAAAGGGCAAACAAGCCCTGAACGAGCGTGTACGTGAGTTACATGACAAGATGCAAGAAGTCTTAAAGAATCATGAAACCGGTCACGACTTCACTTTTACCATAGATACAACCTTCACTGATGAAATCAAGGCAGAATGCCTACCAAGGGGGTTCAAGATGCCAACCTTGGACTAGTACGATGGAACCTTGGACCCAGAAGATCATGTCGAGAGTTTCAAATCAGTGATGCTCTTCCAAGGAGCATTAGATGCCATGATATGGAGAGCATTCCCATCTACCTTGAAGGGGACAACAATGATTTTGTTTGCTCGTCTGAAACAGTCCATCTCCAGTTTCATTGAGCTCGGCAAGGCCTTCATGGCCTATTTTATGAGCAACAGAGTTCATAGAAAAACCACTGCCAACCTCATGGAGATCAAGTAGCATCCATACGAGACTCTCAGGGCTTTCCTTACGCGTTTCAACAAGGAACCCCTGGAAGTGAGGGATTAAGATCCCATGGTGAATTTCCAAGCCCTGCATAGTGGCATCAGGGATGTCGAATTAAGGAAGTCTCTGGAGAAGAAGAAGAGCCCTACATGTATGATCTCATCGCCCGTTGTGAAAAGTAAATCAATGTTACAGATGTGATGGTGGCAAATCAGGAGCAAGAAAAGAAGCCTGATAAGAAATCTGATTGGGAAGAAAGAGACAAAAGGTCTGATAGGAAAAGGAAGAGAGATGACCAAGCATCAAGCTCAAGAAGAAATCCCTCGCGGACAGAGTAGCTAGACATATACCTCCTCACTCATAGTAGAGCTCATGTCCTTAACCAGATTAAGGATAAAGACGTTGTGAACTGGCTCTAGAAGATGCAGGCTCTAGCTGAGGAACGTAACAAACACAAGTACTGCAGATTCTATCAAGACCACGGGCACAATATTGACAATTGTAGGCAGCTGAAGCAGGAAATAGAGAGGCTGATACAACAAGGCCACCTGGGGAGGTATGTGAAAGGAAGTGATGACAGACCATGACAGGAGCGCTGAGTAGTTGGCCAAAAAGGGAGGGAGCAATCCCCTAAAAGAGCTACAGGAAGAGAAGAACTACGCACGAAATGACAAAAACACGATGCACATGCAGTCAATGCTCCTACAGGAGAAATATTCACCAATGTGGTTGGCCATGAACAAGAGGAGAGTCTTCCAATTCCAAGAAGGCATATGCACGAAGAGTCTACCAAGCTGATGCCAGATACCAGCAACCCCCCAAGCATAAAATCACTTTCTCTAACAAGGATATGGAGGGAATTCAAATGCCTCATGATGATGCTATGGTCATTAGTCTGATGAGATGGTGCACAAGATCTTGGTGGATAATGGTAGCTCAGCTGACATTCTATAGTTTGAAGCGTTTGAGAAGATGGGGCTAAGCAACAACATGTTGAAGAGAGTTGACTCTCCCCTGTACGGATTCTCTAGAGCACTCGTGCACGTAGAAAGATCTGTGGAATTCGCAGTCACAATTGGAACAGCTCCACTTTAATCTATTGTCATGCTGAATTTTCTGATGGTGAAGGTTAATTCCACCTACAATGGAATATTGGGCTATCCATGCCTCATTACTCTGCACCCTGAGCCCCGGTGCAGAGAATTTTATCTCCCCAAAAAAACCACATTTCTTAGTGATTAAAGAAACAGATTTAATATGGTTAAAAAATGGGTAAATTACATAGGAGGAGCCCAATGTTTGTGAAAAGTACACCAAAAATACCTTATGTTTGAAATAGATGTTTGTGGTACCTAAACATGTTTAATGCTAGTCGACTGGTCTAATTTTAGTCATATGAGTTTAAAATAATTCAAAATTTCCAATTTTGCTTATAAGAAACAACTAACTCATGTTTAGGTTACATGATGGTTCACCTTACCACCATCAACCATTATCTCTCGGGTCTAATCATCCGACAATAGAGTAACATCATATGCCGGTCAACCTACTAGAATCTGGTGAACTTGTTCAAGTAACAATTCAAGCATTAGGTAAGTTCAACCCAGTTCAGAAGCGAGACGATAGGAAGAAAAAGGGAAACCGCCTAATTTCTTAAAGGGAAGTAGTTATCTGTCCGGGAGTGTGGCCTACGCCAACACTCCCATGTCTCTATCTCTCTCTCTCTTCAAAACAAGGGGGGCAAATGTGTCTTTTCAAATGGGGAAGAGAGAGATAGACTCATGGGAGTGTTGGCAGAGGCCACATTCCCGGTCAGAGAACTTTCTCCCTTTCTTAAATCAATAGTAATGAAGCAGCCCAAAACACACTAGAAATCCCAGAACCTAATCATAAATACCCATTTCAATTCTTCACGAAAAAAAATTCAAAAAAATTGCACCACTTTTTAAAAGATTCCTTATAACAAAAACAATTCAAAGAAGAAGAAACCCATCTACGGTGGGTAATCCGCTAAGTAATGGGGGAACATGAGAAGCAATAGAGAAGGAAAAGAAATACGGAAAATGATCCCTCTCTCTTGGTAACGTTTCACATCTTGAACAGAACTATTACCCACTACTTTCGTCCCGTCTTCCTAAGTGAAGCTTTCATTCTCTTCTCAAAATATTTAGGGTTTTTGTCAAATGCCCATTTGTCCAAATGCTCCCTCGCAACTTTTCTAATTATAAACTCTCCTTTATTTTCAATAAATTATAGCATTTTGGTCTTGTCCGTTAATTTGGGACGTTAAACGTTAGTTTTCGGATATATAATGATCAAAATGCCCTTGTGATATAAATCAACAAAATTAAAATGTAAGTGACCAAATTGCCCTCATCTTCCCCAAATGGTTTAAGGTTTGAAGCTGAAAATCAAACCCTAAACCATTTGGGGAAGATTAACCCTAAAATCAAACCTCCAAATTGAAGTTGCAGTAGCAGAGAAGATTGTCCATAACAAACTCAAACCCATATGAAATCATTAGTTTCTGTACAATATTCAATCAAACAATCAATGTCAAAACCCTACGGATTAACTCAATCAGAGCTGAAAATTTATTAAACATAACCAATTGCAGCAACAACAGAGATAAGAAAGGAAAAACCCAAAGAAGGATTTAGTGAACTGATGGGATCATAGACAGTGTTGGGGAAGAAAACTGCGGGACGAGATGTAGCAGAGAAGAAGAAATGAGCTGCAAATGCGCCGTCTGGGCAAGGGTAGTGGTAAAACACTGCAGCTCTCTTCAGAACTTTCATGGTAGAACAAAGTGTTGTACAGGTGAAAGACGTAAGGGGTTTCTCAGTTTCTCTCTTGGGTTCAGTCTAGTGGTTGCAGCCTTGCAGGTGGAATGAAGTGAGGTGAAATTGAGAACATGTGTGAGGTTTCATAATAATAATTGAATTGGGAAATACTAATAAGTCTGTAGATCTAATGCCAAATAGAATAATCAATTCCAAATCCTAGAAGAACTTGGACTAAATCCATAGAAAAAAATTCTGACTCATGATCAATTAGTATTTTCTTAAACATCAAAAAGTTAAATCCTGACTCGATTGTTTGAATCGAGTGCCCTCAGGGGCAGTCAAGCTATGCGACCAGATGGAGTTGCTGGAGTTCCCTGATAACTTCTTGATTAGATTTTGGATTCTCCCAACCAAGCTTTCTCCATTGGTCGTTCTAATGGCAGTATTGACACCCAAATTGGTTAGAGCTTCGTCTGATCTCTCTCTCTCTCTCTCTCTCTCTCTCTCTTTCTGGGTTTCGTTTATTGCGTGCTACATTCATTCTTTGCCCTAATGAATGCGATCTCGAACCTGAAACTTTCAAACGATGTCAGCAACAAATTCTCTCATCCCTTGTCTTGATTCAAGGGAAACTTTCTTCACTGCAATTTCAATTTTATAATTTCAATTTTAGAGGTTTGATTTTAGGGTTCATCTTCCCCAAATGATTTAGGGTTTGATTTTCAGTTTCAAACCCTAAAACATTTGGGGAAAATGAAGGGCAATTTGATCATTTTATTATTTAATTTTGATGAGTTTTTATCAAAAGGGTATTTTGGTCATCCTTAAACTAACATCTAACGTTTCAAATTAACGGACTAGACCCAAGTGCTACAATATTTTAAAAATAAAGGGGAGTTTACAATTAAAAAAATTATAAGGGGGCATTTGGACAAATGGACACTTTTAGGGGGCATTTAACAAAAACCCAAATATTTAATTCACATTTAAGAAAAAAATAAACTAAGCACTACCCACTTTGTGCTTTAATCTTCTTTCCCCTTGTTAGGTTGTTTATTGACCATATTACAGATGCTACCATATGCTACCATCCACATTACATTATTCTAAGTAGGGGGTTTCCAACAAATGATTGAGAAACTACAATTTAATGAGAGAGAGAGAGAGAGAGAGAGAGAGAGAGAGAGTTAGTTTTGCTCTTTGCCGTGGAATTAGAATGAGATTGGAAGTGGAACATTCATTCTTGTTGGGTAAGGGATAATATTGTAAAATACTATTTGATTAATTAAGTCGATTAGCATTAAACTTGTTTAGATACCCCCAAACATCCATTTTCAAATATGAGGCATCTTTGATGTATTTTTCTCAAACAATGAGTACCTCTAATGTAATTTACCCAAAATAAACATAAATATACACATTTATAACAAAAACATGCCCATTAAGCCCGATTCTGTACCGTACCTTTCCCCACCCCGACCACCACTACCACCACCATTTGTGTTAATTTGCATTTCATTCGTGTTTATGTTCTTTTTTACCACTAAGAAAGTATTTCTAAACTTTTCATGTACACACCATTTTTTTCCAATGGTATTCGAGTATCATTGTGGAATGATTGGGCGCGATTCTAGGAAGTGTGTGCCTTTCTTTAATGCAAAGTCTGCACATCAACAGGAACTTCAAGTCTGGAGCTTCTCTACGTGGTTTGCCATTCTCTGACTCCACCATCCAAAAGGGAGGCTGCCAGGGATGATGGCAGGGATAGTGGCAGTTATGGTAACCACCAACAAAAACTGTTTGATATTAATTTGGCAGTCAACTTCCAAATCCCTCTCACCCTTTGCAAACGGTTATTTCTGGGTTCTCAATACCACAAGCAGCAATGAGGGATTTTTTTCCTCTAAGGTTTTCTCTTTCATACGGTTGTGAGGTTTCTTTTAAGGATGTTCGACATATGTCGGAGAGAAATTCAATGAATGGTTTTTCATGATTTGTTTAAATTGATAGTTTCCATTGAACGTGTGATTCTCTCTCTCTCCTCTCTCCATTCATTCCTCAAAGCCACTATCTCTTCTCTCTCCTCTCTCTACTTTATCCTCAAAACCACTCTTTGGATTTACTCGTCTCTCTCCTCTCTCTGTACTCTCTTCTCTCACGTCTCCTCTCCCTCTCCTCTCTCTCTCCTCTCTCTCGTCCCTCTCCTCTCTCTATAATCTCTTCTCTCACGTCTCCTCTCTCTCTCCTCTCTCTCGTCTCTCTCCTCTCTCTATAATCTCTTCTCTCACGTCTCCTCTCTCTCTCCCCTTGATTATTCCTTGTCGGTTTAGGTGTTACAAATGCGTGAAATTTCATCTTGAAAGGAGTTCGATCAAGTGATTTCTCTCAATTGCAAACCAGGGAACATACAAGTACAACCGACAACTAGAAACGTTTTTTGAAAAAAAAAAAGAAAACACAAACACATATTGGAGTACCTGTAGTGGAGCGAGACTGATCGATCGTCACTCTTCTCGGTATGTTTATGGAGGGTCGAGGGTGAACAGTTGCAGACACCTGGCTTACAAAATCGTTGTCGTTTCCCTCTTCGTTTTTTCTTTTGGAGAGGAGACGTGAGAGAGGAGTAAATCCAGAGAGAGACGAGAGAGAGGAGAGTTGCAGTTTCATTGAGAAACTGCTTATGTGGAGAGAGGAGAGAGAAGAGAGTGGTTTTGAGGATAGAGTGGAGAGACGAGAGAGAAGAGAGAGTGGTTTCTGCTTACGTAGAGAGAGGAGAGAGAAGAGAGTGGTTTTGAGGATAGAGTGGAGAGAGGAGAGAGAAGAAAGAGTGGTTTTGAGGAATGAGTGGAGAGAGGAGAGAGAGAGAGTCACATGTTCAATGGAAACTACCAATTTAAACATGTCATGAAAAGCCAGCCGTTGGATTTCTCTCTAACACATGTCGAACATCCCTAAAGGGAATCTCACAACCGTATGGGTGAAGTAACCTTAGAGGAAAAAAATCCCAACAATGAGACTCTTAAGTTGGAAGTGTCAAGGGATTGGGAGATCCCTAACAGTTTGATTTCTAAGAGGGCACTATCGGTTAAATCCATGACTGTTTATCCTAATTCTATTCCATGGTTACATGATGTGTCTTCATCCTCTGTTCCATGAGTTGTTTTATGTTTCTCTTGAATAAATACATACTTCGTTCTACCAAAAAAACAAAATACTTTTTTTTTTATAAAGTATTCCAACTTAACAGAAAGGAAAAATGTCTGTATCTGGAACCGTCGCTTCTTTGTCCTCCTCTAAACACATGAACGAGAGAAATGATCGCCCCACCCCCATGAAAGTGGAAATTCCATCCTAGTTTGTTGATGATTATGCATACACTCCTATTGGAATTTTTATCCTATGCAGTAGCTGCACGGTGCTATACTACATCGTGCTGCAGCTGCAGAAACCATGTGCACCATGTGGGGCCTGCTGTGCCACATGGCCTTTGCTGCGCCGCATGATGCAGCACAACACCGTGCAGTTACAGAAGAAGATAACGATTCCTCCTATTGGCCCTGTGCTAGGTGCAGGAGCCACACTGATGTGGAATAGAATCCAAAACAAACATGTAGACATGGAATCTTTCTCTTCATCCTCACTCCATCATCATTGACCTCATCAAAGCACTGGATTTGTTTCAGATTCACCAAACCGTCGAGTGGAGACTGTGAACACTGTATAGCACACGCTTTTTCCATCTATTATTGTTGGAGATTGTCTTGTAAGCTTTGAAGTCACATAAGAATGTGAGAAGGGATTAAACTCAGAGAAGACTGAACAGTGTAGCACATAACGCTTTTTCCATCTTGTTGGAGATTGTAAGCTTTGAAGTCACATAAGAATGTGAATAAGAGATTAAAGTCAGAGAAGAGGGACCCATGTGACTACGAATCAGAGATTAAAACTCGAAGAAGAAGAAAAAGAGGACCACCACTTACAGCAATTTCTACCGTTTTGCAGCTTTCTTATGACTGAGAGAAGTAGAAATTAAAATTACAGAGGAAGAAGGACCCATTTAAATGAAGCTTCGATGAAGGTTCCCGTCCCGCCGGAGTTTCTTTTCTTCTGTGAAAAAAATGGGAAACAAACTAGCGAAACCCTATTATAACCTGGCCTCTTTTTCCAAATGCTTTTCTGATCCAAAGTTTTCCTTTCCATCTTCCCTGGGGATTCGATGGAGGATGTGCGCATCAACATTGATCCACTCCCTGATTCAGTGCCACCGTCGCCTGAATTATGTGGCGTTCGAAAAAAAATTTCTGAGTGGACCAAATATTTCTTACAAGTATTGAAGGGATTTGGGAGGAAATCGAAGGGAAGAGGTCGAGAATTGGAGAATTTGAATTTGGGGATGATGATGATAATGTTATCGTTTCCAGCTGGTATAGCCCTAGCGATTCAAATAGCTCAGTCTACAAATAGCCATCATGAATATCTGCTAAGGCTTTTGATTACTGGATATTCAATTTCGTTCGCTTCTTCATTCATGGCTTTTCTGGTGCCAAAGAGTTACCCAATGATTACAATGGTTGGGGAGACGATGGGAGCGATATCGATGGTAATAACTTTTTTCACTTTCATGTCTTGTTATGTGGCACTGAATCTCATTTGGATTTTGGTAATCTGTTGCTTTATGTGTATTTTTCCGTTTATTCTACACTTCGTATCAACTGGAGAAGGATCGTCAGAAAATGCAGCGGGTATGCCTCGAGCTTCCAATGCATAAAATCTGGGGATGAACGGAGAAAGCCGTTAGTTAGTTACTCTTTTAATCTTTTAAGGGCGTTCACTGTTTTGTACTAACTTTAATATCCCCAAACACCAAGATCTTAGATTTTATCTATTATTATATAAATTTTAATATATGATGGTCTGATGCCATAAAAAATAAATAAATAAATAAAACTCTGATGGTCTGTCTCTCTATCCTCCCTCATGTCTGGCTATATTTGTTTTTGATTGAAAGGCATTTGTTTTGTGTTGCATCATATTGCCATTTTTAGATTTAATTAATGTTGCTTTGGTGGTGGGTTCACGGTTTCAAAAATTGAAATCCAATTCATTCACCCATCTAATTAATGTTGCTTGCTTGGTGAATTGCATTAAACATATGGAACACTTTCATGTGCAGGTTAAGGATTTGGGTAGTGCCCAACTACCTCTTAAGTCTCCAAATCCGACTAGTAACATCCGAAGTGGGATTATTATTTACGCCTTTGACATATAATCACAATAACAAAATATACTAAAACACTATAAGGGTGTTAGGTACTTCAGAGCTTAACCTATTCTGTATTAGATTGACCCAATCTAGTACACATATACACTAGAGTGGACCCCATTACGCACATGACAAGGGATTTTCTGAACCCCAACATAGGTGGTTGAACATTCATTTGTCCTCGTTTATTTATTTATTTATTAGTTGATTTTTTATATGCTTAAAAAATATTTTAGATTATTGGAGAGATGGGATGTTATATTCTTGAATATGTAAGAATTATGGGCTTAATTAATTATTTAGATTGATTAGTTTTTTTTTTGTAGAAATTTAGGTAGATTAGTTGGTGAGAATCAAGTTACACAGATTGGTTCGATTTACTCTCCAGTTTAGGGATATGCTGGTCCAACCTATTGTGGTTTAGGGTTTAGGGTTAGGACAATATTATATATACTATTTTTTGGGTCTCCGTAGCCCTCATTCTATTCTTCTCCACTTTACCACAAGAGAGAGAGGACGTCTGAGGTGTTGTGGAAGATTTAGAACCAGCAAGAGATCATCTCCACAATACTTTGGTGCAAGGTACATCTTGATTCCCCTTATGTTTGATTTCATGTTCTAGTTTTTTGTATGAGATACCATTCAGGCTTGATGTGAAACTCGATAGTTTATTCTAATAGAAGACACAAACATTTTACATGAAATTAATTCTTATTATTGACTTCCTTCATTGCTAACATTAAAGACCATCTTATTTTTATTCAACTACTTCATTGGAATGAGTTTTCCTTCTAAATCTATCAAAAAAAAAAAGAGTTTTCCTTCTACTACTAAAAGTATGAAACACTTTCAATGTGGGAATATTACTTCTGCCTTTCGCGTAGAACCCCACCGAATTAAATACTTGGCTAGAACTCATCCTTAAAAGCTAGGGAGAGAATGCCCAATTACCTATAAGTCTCGACATTTCCAATTTTTCATTGCTATTGTTGAAAGTTCTTTGTGTTGTAGAGGATTTAGTTGATTCTTATATGCTTTAACAATATTTTAGATTATCAAAGAAATTGGAAGTTACTATCCTCATATTAGGTACAATCTACCTTTCTCACCTTCCTTATTCTTCTTCCATTCTCTATTATTTTCATCTTTTTTTTTCCTGTCTGTATTTTCTATTATCATTTTTTTCCTCTATTGGGCCGTATTGTTGAATTAGAACAGAAATTCTGCATAACCCTCTTAAGAATCCTGTTTGTAAGAGTTTGAAGATAGACTTCCTTGCCTTAGCTGACATAATTCCTTGAATTTCATCCCTTAAAGAATCCCCTGTTGTAAGAACCAAAACCTGCAAACCAGGTTGCTTCAATGCTACCACTAGATCTGGTTTCAGAAATTAATCATTCTCCCAACACAAAGTAATTCCTTTTACCAGAACAAAAAAAAGTGCATAAACAATCTTCTGGAATAGAGAACTTACCCAAGAGTGTGGGCTGATTTAATGGCTGCTATGATCCGGGGATGCAATGGAGCCCGTTCAAACAGTTGTCGATCTGCTCGATAGTGGGCTGATTTAATGGCTGCTATGATCCGGGGATGCAATGGAGCTCGTTCAAACAGTTCTCGATCTGCTCGATAGTAATCCCTGGGAGTGAAGCTCTCTCATCATCCTATCCTGCAAATTTTAGAAGCCCAAGAAGCAATTAAGCCCATTGAAATTGATTGCGTTGAAACATCAGAGAAGAATGAAAAAATTCTACTAGAATGCAGTGAACAAGAACAATATCAAAAGGGGTGGGAAAAGCTTTCAAAACAGAAAAAACTTATAAATTAGGAAAGCTGAAACAAACCATGGGAGAGTTCCAAGGCATTGTAGGCAGAAGCTCATTGAACAACTAGGTAAAACCCAAATTGTCGACCACCCAATTATCGCTATCGCAGTCGATAATCGTCTTGTCAAAGTCAAAAACCACCACAATTCCAGCTATTGTTGAAGACAGGAAACTGATTACAGGAAGAATATTCAGAGAGTCACAAGGTTTAATCTTATGGAATTGGAGATTGAAGACATAGGTATTTATAATGGGAGGGACGAGAGGCAGAGACATCAAGTAGGAGGGAAACAGAGAAGGTTTCGAAGTGACTAGGTCCAAAGAGACCTCCCCTGTTTTTAAGGTTTAGAGAAGGTTGAAGTGGACCTGATGGGCTGGCTGGGAAAAACAGAAGGTTTAGAAGGGATTAAGTCGAAAGAGACCTCTGTTTTTGAGGATACTTCTTTTCTCAAATCACCTCTCCTTGCCAAGTTAGTTTACAATTTTGATTGGAATAGATTAGTTTTGTTTGGAAAATTTCCTCACATTATTTCACTTGTAAGGTTTCTCCTCTCAAATATTATTCCCTAGCTTTCCTTCCAATCACACTTTCTTCCTTCATTTCTTCTCTCCTAAACTCTCTATCTTTCTTATTGTATTGATTCTTCTTTATACTCCCATACGACAACACCACCTTTTCATTCCTAACCTAATTCCTTATTTTCTCCATTTATTTTCTACTTACTATCACTATGGTGTGCCTTTTCATGTATATTTTCTCCTTGAAATTTCTTTACAACTGATCATATGGAACACTACCAATGTGGGATTATTATTTTGACCTTCCTTGGTTCTGATACGGCTTGTTTGGGACTCAGGTAGAACTCAAATTAGGCTATTCACATCCGATGTGAGATTATTATTATTATTTTCGCCATCCATGTGGAACCCCAACAAAACATACTAAAACAATATAGGGGTTTTGTGAACCCTAGGATGGTGGTTGAGCATTCATTTGTCCTTGTTTATTTATTCATTTATTTATCTGTCAACAGTTTCCAATTTTTCATTGGTATTGTTGAAAGCTCTTGGTGTTGTAGAGGATTTTAGTTGGTTTTTATATGCTTAACAATAATTCGGATTATGGGAGAGATTAGATGTTATAATCTCTCTAAGACGGGAAATTTTACATGAAAATTCATTCTTATTATTGACCTGCTTCATTGCTATGGAATGAAAGGTCTGAACTTACGTTGATTATACCCTTGCCTTAGCTGACTTGATCCCTTGAATTTTATCCCTTAAGAATCCCCTGCTGTGAGAACCAAAACCTGCAAACCAGGTTGCTTCAATGCTACCAGTAGATCTGGTTTCAGAGATTATAAACATTCCCCCAAAACTTTCTGATTTGAGGGTTTTTTTGTTTCAGGATCAAATGGTTATGAAATTATCAACCTTGGCCTGGAATTTTGATTTGATTGGTGTTGAATAGACTGGGTTCTCTAAAACTAGGTGGACAGAGGCCTTTTCTGTTTTAGAGGTTTAGAAGGTTGAAGAGCACCTGGTGGGCTGGTGTTGTAATTTTATTTGTCACCATACTTCCTTCTTTCTCTTATTTATATACTTTATTCGTTTAATGCCTATTGTACCCTTTCTCGATAAATATTTATTTATCCTATTCGGTTTATTTGCATGAGATCACTGCTTTGTCGCATGGTCTCTATACCAGCAGTTGAGGGCCAATGGGGGAGTGCACCTGGGTATCCACCATTCCACCCAGTGGGTAGGGACGTCATTTCATGGTGCCTTGTGAGAGTGTGTAGGGGATACCACCAAGCATGGATCTTTTTCCCTTGAAATAATTATAGAGTTTCCATTGTCCTTCATCTTTTGACCATTATTCATTTGGGTGAGCCAACAAGCGATCTAAATCAAGGATTTTGAACCCTGAATTGCATTAGATTATAGGCTTCTTACATTTAGTTGCAATCCTTCCCCCCCGTGGAGAAGGCCCATGTGAAATCTAAGAAACCCCAAAAATTATGAAGACTTTGTGTGGTCTTGGATGAGAATTGGTAATCCTAGTAAGCAATAGTCTTAGTTGATGACATCCTACGATTTTGTGGTTTATTAACCTTTAAGAAGTGATGCAGTTAAGGGTATCCAATCGGACCAATTGACCTTAGAATAAAGTATTTTGGCCCATGATTTGGTTTGTTGGGCGTTGTGCTTGTTGTTTTCATACTTTTTTTATTTTAATGGGCCTACCTCTTTTATAAGCACCAAAGTTAAAGGGTACAAAATATTTTTACTTTTTGGTCAAAAAAAAATTATGCATTAGAGCTTAAACAACGGTCACGTTTAAGTACATCTCAAAGAAAATAGGGGGCATTCCCTCCCATTTACGAAGAGAAAAAACATTAAAGGAGATTGCAAATGATGCTAAAAGATGAGCAGAAGAGTTTGCAGGCCTCAAAACATGCATAAAAATAACAGGATTAAAGTTAGAGGCAAAGCTTCAAATGTCCTAGGTGAAAGGTAAAATTTCCCAAGGGGATTGGAAAGATGTCTAGCGTACTTGAGTAAATCAGCACAGTCTGATTCCACCATAATGTTTTCAATACCCAGCTCCAAAGCAAATTGAAGATCTAACCTGTTGCACATTCTGAAAATAGGGCAGATCTAGGACTGTCTTTTAAAGCAATGCCCGCCAAAAAATACCCATGATCATCCCAGATGAGAGCACCATAACCAGCAGCTGATCCTTGTATAAAGACACCATCAGAGTTTAGTTTAGCATAACCTTGTATGGGACCATTCCAAAAAGAGATTCCTTGTGAGAGATTGTTGATGGAAGAAGCAATGTCAATGGAGGCCCACCAAGTTCTGGACCATCGTATTAGCCAAGAATAAAGTATCATTTTGGATTAGTTGAAACATGTTTAAAAACCTTCCTATGCCAAATCTCCCAAGAGAGAATAACATTAAGTTGGGATAGTTTCCTGCAATCTTATTTACATAAATCAGGAACCTCAAGCCAAGACTTAACCCACTTTGCAAATGTATGGTAAGACACAGAGGGTCGAAGGCAAAAAGGGGATCCAAACCAAGCCAACTTAGCATGGTTGTAGGATAAAAGAGCCTGAATAACAATTTCAATAGGTTCATTACAACATGGACAAGAAGGGCCAGAGATTTGATTCCTCTCAACCAAGTTGGATTTCACAACTAGAGCATCATGACAAGCTCTCCAAATAGATTTCTAAGTGCAATATAGGAGATGTTCGATCTACTTGATGATGAAGAAGAAGGGGAGGATGACTTGGAAACAAGATAAGGTGTCTTGATTGAAAAGACACATTTCTTATCAAAGATCCAGACCCAACAATCATCAAAACTAGTGGAGCTCAATGGAATTTTTGCCACCTCAAGAGCAAAATCTGATGGGTAGATTGAAGACAATAGGTCAAATTTTTATTCCTTAGTAGAAGGGTCAATGAGATCAGCAATATATTCAAGATTGCAATGAACAGGTTTAGGATATGGGACTCTCGAATAAGGGAACCCAAGGATCAGACCAAATATCGGTCGATGTGCCGTTACCAAAAATTTTCCTAATGCCCTTTAGGAGAACATCCACCACAGCCATGACATTCCTCCAACCATAAGAGGCTTTCCTAGGCTCAACTCAATGTGTCAACCCAGGCCCAGCCCAGCCTCAGCTTCAATATCCCAGCCCAAACCTGCTCTACAGGCTGAACAATACAGTGGAGACCCTATCCGGCTTCAGGGCGGGCTAGGACGAGTTTGGGCTGGCTTGGCTTTTTATTGACAGCCCTAAATTATTGATTCTTCTTTATACTCCCATACGACATCACCACCTTTTCATTCTGCATTTATTTTGTACTTTCTATCGCTATGGTTTAGGGGTGTGATGTGTCAACAGGTCATCTCCATTTATACTAATACAACCTTGATTTTTAATAAGACAAATCATAATTGCAGAATTAAGACAGATAACATTGAACCCTGGACCTGTGCACTATGGGGGATCCTCTCTCTCTCTCTCTCTCTCTCTCTGAGAGTGAGTGGAGAGAAAACACGGAAGAAGAAAAGGTGCTCTATCTAGTGGGTTGCGGTTACCGATGATCTCTGTCAAGGAAAAAGGGAAGATACTAAGGTTTTTTCGTATTTTGTCACTTGGGTTTTGAGGTAAAAGCAGTATAATCCTGTGAATCTACCTTTATTCGATGAGTTACTCTGTGCTCACTTGATACGGGTGTTTTTGTTCTGGTTATGTGTTGAAAAACAGCAGAACAGATTTTTCATTTTCTGTGTTGAGAAACTGTTTTTGACGCGCTTGGTAAACCTGTTCTTGGAAACAAGCAAAACTCATTTTTTCTTTTTTTCTTTTTTAAATTAACAAAAGGAATCGGAGAGCTTCTTCCCCAAATCACAAAACAAAAGGAAACCGTTAGGGTTTCGAAACAAAAAAAAACCCACCTCCAGCTTTGGTTTCAGGTTTCGACAGTTTCATGGCGCGGAGGGGTTTATGCCGTTTGGTCCTCTTGGGTCTTTTGGTTTGTACAGACATAAAAATGACAAGAAGAGATGAGATTTCAATGGTTGAGGCTTGGCCTCGACAATCGTTTCCTCTGGTCGAGAACAGAGGCATCGAAGATGAGATCAAAAAAACTGGACTAGGTCGAGATGATTATGCTCATCAGGCTTCGATCGAAAATCGAACCAAGGATAGAATAGAGACAAACATGAGACTGAAAAAAAAAAAAATAGGTGAATCGAACCAAACTCTTACCTAGAGGAGAAGGCAAATTTCAGCAATCCAAGAGCTCAGTTACTGCCGATTCTCCTTTGATTGTTCAACCTCCTAGCAACAATCTCCTTCGTCATTCTCGTTTCTCTCTCCAATGGCGTCAATGGAACCCCCGAACAAGAACTCTTGGCAATGGTGAATGCTCTGAGATCGTGAGGATAAAACCTCTTCTACAACGCCTTAGTGATATCGGATATATCCCCTACGAGATCATCTTGGGAAGCTCCTTCACATTCTTCACTCCCACCGACTCTACTCTCTCTTCGCAGATCAGAGCTTGCCGTTTTCCCCTTACAAAGCTTGCCGGTTTTTCTCACTTGAGAGCTCATGTGAGAGCAGCGATGGAGGTTGGAGGTGAGAGATGTGTATCGTCAAGAGCATAGTGAATGAATATAGGAGTTTTTATCGGACACACTTTTTCAGTTTTTAGCCTAGAAGCGACAGAACATGGCCAACATGTTTTATCAAAAGTCTTCCAGGAAGCATAAATTTTGATTTATGTTTTAAAAAACAGTCACAAAAAACATTTCGTTATCAAGCGATTTTTATGTGTTTTTCCGTAAGGTTATCAAGCGGGCTCTTTGTAATCCAAGAAGGTGTTTTATTCTTGATGTTTTGGTAGCCTCTAGTATTGTCTAGAGAGAAAATCTTGTAACCTGATTATTATTATTACTATAGGAAAAAGATCTCCTACTTGGTGGTGTTTCCTACACCCTCTCATAGGGCATCGTGAAATGGTGTCTTTGCCCCTTGGGTAGATACCCAGCCGTGCTCCCCCATTGGCCTTGATGCTTCTGTAGAGACCATGTGACCAAGTAGAGATCTCTTGCCCTATTACTAGAGTGGAAGTTTTTACTTAGATGAGGTCACATGGTTTTTCCCTTTCCCCTTAGGTTTCTACTTTAAAATTGATGTATGCTTTTGTGGTTGGGTTGATTTATTTCAACATGTTATTACTTAACACATATTTGGTTATCGTTGTGTATCTCTATTAACTTTCACACAAGTGTGAAGGGGTTATTGTTCCCAATACGAGTAAATTTCCACTGTTCTGATTAGAATTCATTATCCACCACCATAGGCTTTGAGGAGTTATTAGTTTGTAAACCACCAAGGGAGTCTTCTTCAAGAGCTTTAGTTGATTGGTTGGAAGAACTCATTGTGTTAGAACAATCTTACCAGGTTTTCCATTGTTGAAACCACATTGGGGAGCAAGCTTTAACTGCAGAGGGTAGGGAGATTATGGGCACTGAGGATCATTACCACACGATAGATAGATTGGAAGTTATCAAAACTTGAATATAAAAGTGGCACACTTCTAGTGAGGATGAGACCAGAAGACATTCTCTTCGTTTAAATGTAAAATTTTCCAGTACTGAGTATTAAAAGCTTTTAAAATTATTAAGTGAAATGTAGACTAAAATATCTGATACAAGAAAAGGGGTGTTCAGTGGGTACTGGACACGGATTGAGTGCTCCTTGGCAGTGGGTGTTGTTACTTGTATTGGCATTAATTTTCCCTCCTTGTTATATGTTGGGTAAATTTGGGTGTGGGTGATCCCAGCTGTAGGTGCAGCTAAAAGTAGAATGTTGAGCATATGCGAAGCCCTTAGAAACATTGCTCCGTGATGTAGGAAACTTGTCGAACCACATATATCTTGTGTTGTGGATGTTTGCTTATGTATACTATATCATCTGCAGGATGGGTGTGCACACTAGGTAGACCTTTCCACAGGGATTGTGTACCTACTTGTGGTTGAGACTTGAGAGTAAAGGTGTGCACACGAATGTGTGTTTGAGATCATCGGTGCTTTCAACCAGCAACACAGTACATTAGGCGGTTGAGAAAGGGAAAATTTTGGAACACTGATTCACCCCCCTTCTTAGTGTCAGTCATACCTCATCAATTGATATTATAGCACTAGGATCAGTAACAATTAAATTAGCATATGAGTGAACAAGGGAAGTATGGCTACGGGGGAAGGTAGTTCAGAGGACTCAGGAAAGAGTCCCGATTTTGATGGCACAGGTTATGTCTTCTAGAAGAGAAGAATGAAGTGTACATTGGATCCTTAGGATATAATGTGCAGGAATTAGTTGTTAATGGCTTGTAGAGGCCAAGAAGGCCTATGGATACAACCTCAAAGCCTTAAATGCAATCATTTCAGTTTTGGAGAAGAATGTCATGGCTAAGGTGATGGACTATGACACTACTAAAGAACTCTAGGACAGGTTGAACATCATCTATGAAGGGGATGCGAAAATAAGGCCCATAGTTTGAGAACCTCAATATGACAGAGAATGAGAACATTGAAAACTATATTGTTAGGGTCAATGAGATAGTGAACTCCATAAAAGGAGCTAGTGAGAAGATGATTGACTCAGATATGTATTAGTAGATCCTTAGATTTGTATTGCCAAGATATGACCCCAAAGTCTCAACTAATGAAGAAGCAAAGGATTTTGATACAATTACTCTAGATGAGATGCATGACACTGTTAAGACATATGAAATGAGGGTAGGAAGGTTTCTCCCCAGAATTCTAGAGTCTCTCCCCTCATCTTCTCTTTATTTTATTCAAGAGTTGATGATTGCCATTGTTAGAGGAAGGATTCCACTGCTTTCTTCTCCATCAGAGCATTGAGTAGAGATTGATTCCTCGGGGTTCAAGTGTTGTGAATCGTTAGAGGTGCTTCACTTGCGACACTAAAATAGTAATCCTAAACCCGTATTCTAGGCTCTCTCTCTCTCTCCTCTTCTTCTCTCTATTTTATCCAAAATTTGGTGATTGCCATTGATAGAGGAAGGATTCCACTGAATTCTTCTCCATCAGAGCGTTGAGTAGAGATTGATTCCTCGGTGTTCAAGTGTTGTGAATCATTAGAGGTGCTTCACTTGCGACGAGAGGATCAATTATGTGTATCAGACCAGAAAAGTTTTGATCCCTCCTTCACATGCTCCCCCTTTCACTGTATTAATTAGATGGTGATCATGCATACTAACAGGATGTGTCCATTCAAGAGTATAAGGTACTAATCCATTTTTTGCCCTATACATCTCTATAATAGACTCATCATGTATATACATATACATATATATATATATATATATATATATTGCTAAAGGTCAGTAAAGGATATATTACAAGAATATGAACAGGAAACTTAATGTCTGGACATACCCAAAAAAATACAATGCAATAATAAAAAGTCTTAAAACTTCACCTACAGTATAGCCTTAACAAAACAAAAGACTCAACACTACTCTAAGGATCCACCTTCAGCATGACCTTCAACAGAAACCTCAAACTAAGTCAATCAGATGAAGGATAAAACGCTTGGTCCAATTGGGAGGCCGTCAATCCTCTTCTCAAGATAAACTTAAAAGATAATTTAGGATATAATAAACGCTTGCCTTTTTAATTTGCAATTATTAATAAACAGGCTGTATAGCCATTACATTACTTTCTACTTATGACTCTCTCCACATCTAAATAACTAATCCACTAATAATACAACATCATAACACAATATAACAATTAATACATGTAAGTAACCCACATGATTACTTATCTAACAAACTACTTAGCAAACGCTCTACGGCCATTCAAATATTCCATACACAAAAAGGATTTAAAGAAAAAAAATTTCCATAACTCTGCTCTGAGTTATATAAAGAGAGACAGAGAGACGACTCTGAATTGGCTTCAATATTGGGAAAACGGCAGAATGATGAGCCAGATCAGTACAACTAGAACTGTGGACATCGCAGCAACACCAAAGCATCTGCAGAACCTCGCGATCTGCGGATAAATTTTGTGGAGATAGACTGCACAAATGGAACCAGAGAATGCGAAGGTTAATGCGACGAGGAAAGCAGAAAAGATGGACGGCTTACCTGCAAAGACGATGGTTGGAACTGGGTTCCCATTAATGTATTCGAAAGGGAGCTGATATATTAAAAATGCAGTAATCGAAGATAAAGCAACAATCACTACTTCTGGTGGAGGAAATCGTATTCTCAATTCAGAATTTTGCGATGATTTCTCACTGCTCTCCATGATCTTCAATGGTTTGTTCGGAAAAAAAAAATTTCTGATTATCAAGGTAACGGAGGGTATTTATGTCAGTTGTCAAAGTGAAAAACTGTATCAGATTCATCAGGGGCAGCTTTCCACGAAGGTGTGCGGCGTGCTCACTTCATTGGTTTTTGCTTTCTTTAATTAATTTCTAAGAAATTTCTCTCCATGATACTTTCAAGCTTTCGGTGCTTCATGGAAATTGTATGGATGTTTTTATTTGTCATTCCCGCAGCTTCCACGAAGGTGTGAATTTCAATTCCGTCTTTTGTCAAGGTTTCAAAAATCAGTGAATCGGAATCGAACCGGAACCGACTAATTCGAATTAAAATCCGTCGGGTACTGTTTGCGGCCCAAACCACCTGGTTTTGGTCAGGCTGGGCCAGGGAGGGGCCAGGGCTGAGCGCTCGTCGTTGGGCCGAAAGAGTGGGAGGATGTCGGGACGTGGCTGCACCCTGTCAGTTAGGGGCTGGCCCACATCTCAGAGACGCAGGCAGCGCTGAGCGCAGAATCGCGTCTTGCGAGGAATGTGAATGAGGACAATGAAGGTGGGCCCCGCCACTGCCTTGGCAATTGGAGGCAGAACAGGTTGGTGGCATACATGGCAACGCCTGATTGGAAGTAAGGAAACGTGGACCGAGAGGAATGGCCCTGGTGGAAGCAGTGGCACAGGCTGATAACCGCTGGTGCTTATCTTATATAAGGGAGACAGCAAATCTGACAGGGGACACACAAACACATCTGACAACCACCATTTGTTTTACTTGCTTTACGTTTTACTTTTTCTTGTTTCGTTTTGCATTCTTTATTGTTGTTCTTGTCATCATTTGAGGTTGAAAGGATGTACGGTCACATACTAAGGGCAACAGGGGTGCATGCACAAGGCTCACACTTGTATCTAGTATGATTGATTAATATATTCATTATTTTCAGTTCATTGTTGTTTGTGTCTTAAATCGCTCTCTTTTATCATAGATCAATAGCAGTTCGGGTTGTAGTCCGTAGTTGTTGGCTTAATCCAAAAGACCTTAGAGCTACTCAGGCAGAAGAGAAACCTACTAGCCTGGTGAGGAGTCAGATTAGGCTGTTCTCGGCCTCGTTTGAACCTGCACAAAGGTTTTGGCACGCTCGCACTATTCACGCCACATGCGTATCCCCGCGTGTGAGTGTTTGGGATTTCTATCACCAACAGGTACCAATTCTGATATCTGACGTTCTAAATTGGAATATTCAGGCCAAGCTTCATCGGCGATCGATTCCATCATTGATTCCTAAATTTTGCTGCTACACTTGTAATAGAAACGTTCCTATTACCCTAGTGGCACCCAAGGAAATGAGATCTTAAAAGATATTTAGAAAATACTAAAACTAAGAGAGTATTTATGAAACCAAAAGGGAAGTGAATTATTCTATTTCCTTGGCTGCTAGCAGGGTAACATTCCTACTACAAGTAGCAACAAAATTTTATGGACAAAGAATCAGTCAAAAGTCTTTTAATGCTTAAACTTGATTGATAATACTCTTAAATCTTAATTTATTTATAGAAAGAGAATGCCAAGTGCGGTGACCATTTTGCATGGCCCCAATATTTAGGCAAAGCTCTCCCACACACGACCATCAGATTTTTTTATTTATAAAGCAATATTAAAAAAACGGAAAATTACATCCCTCCCCTGCACTTTTGCCTTAATTATAAATTTCTCTCGGGAAGTAGTTTTCTGTCCGGGAGTGTGGCCTACGCCAGTAGTCCCATGTATCTATCTCTCTCCTCCTTATAACAAGGGGGTAGAGGTGTCTTTTCAACTAGGGAGGAGAGAGACAGACTTATGAGAGTGTTGGCATAGGCCACACTCCCGGACAAAAAACTTTCTCCCATTTCTCTCTTTGACTTTTGATTACTACGCCCGTACCCCCTCTAGCTAATGTATTAGTCTAATGTTGGAAAAAACTTTTTTTACCCCTTATTAAACATCACAAATAGAATTACAATGCTACTCTTTTCTTCATCTTCAACCTAAGAATGTGTTTGGTATGCATTATTGGAATGCATTATTTTTTTAAGGGAAATTTACACATACCACCCCTGAGGTTTGACGAAAGGATATTTTCACCCCCTAGTTTTGGAAAATTCTACGTACCCCCCTGAGGTTTGCAAACGGTAACAAATAAGCCCATTCCGTCAATTCATGGCTAACACTGTTAAAAATTAGACTTGAACTGACGGAATTACCCCTCTAAGAAGAACCAAAAAAAAAAAAAAGAAGTGAATGGACAAAATTACCCTTACAAAGGAAAAAAAAAAAAAACAAACCTGCAACTCATCTTCCCCAATCGAATTAGGGAAGATAAGTTGTAGGTTTCCAAAATCATAAGGATTTTCAGGGAAGAAGACAAAAGCTGGTCTATGCGGTGTTTCTTTCATTGTCTCATGGATTTTCAGGGAGGTTGCAGCTCCTCTCTTGGAGAAGATCCCATGTCAGCAATTAATTCTTCACTCTTTCACTTCTTTCAATTAGCTTTCTTCTATTATTCCTTGTAATTTCCCGGTAAGAATATCATCTCATGTTTACTTTGTACAGTCTTTGAGATCTTCAATCGAATTTCTCTGGTTCTGTGTTAATTAGGTGATGTTAGATTTAATAATGCATAGTCTGTTGTAGTCCGGGCTTTCTGCAATCTTTAGGATTTTTTTCCAACTGGTTTCTCTTTGTCTTAGGACTTGAGTTAGCTTTATCAGTTTGATGATTGAGGCTCTCTAGTGTATGGTGAAGTTGTAGGTTTTAGACACTTATGAAAACCCTATTTTGCGATTTGCAGAGGACGAAGAGATGGATAACACTTCCACAAAAAAAAAAAAAGAGATACTAATGATTTCCACCGATGTCCAAATTCTGGAGATTGCTTCTCTTCCACCGCCCTCTCGCCGGATTCCGGCCGAAGAACGACATACAACCTTTGTACATCGTCGGATCTGTGAGCTTCTTCTTTGTCCACCTTTGGCCTGTAAAAGAAGAATATTTTCCCTCTTTCCCAATCGATTTGGAACAGGAACCAAAAAGGGGAAAAAAGAATCCATTAACACTTGACAAAAGAGAGAGAGAGAGAGAGAGGATCGATTGGGGAAGATGAGTTGCAGGTTTTGCTTTTTTTTTTTTGAGTTCTTCTTAAAAGGGCAATTCTGTCACTTCAAATCTAATTTTTAACAGTGCTAGTCATGAACTGACGGAATGGACTTATTTGTTACCGTTTGCAAACCTCAGGGGGTACGCAGAATTTTCCAAAACTGGGGGTGAAAATATCCTTTCGTCAAACCTCAGGTTGGCATGTGTAAATTTCCCTTTTTTAAAAAACAATATAAACTTGGAATGCATTCAAAAAATGCATACAAAATACTGCCTAAAACCCCCATAACAGAGGAAAATAAAGTCATCATCTCTAGCGAGCTTCAAGGTATCTCCTGCAAACTCCGACAAAAAGTGAAGGTTTCATCTCCGGCGAAGGTAAATATTGAGTTGAGAGTTGAGACACGGCATCACAACAGTGCGATACATTAGATAACAGACAAAAAAAAAAAAATTCTTATTCCGTATCGGAACAACTTGGTAAGAACAGAGTCAAGTGAAAAAACAAACTCATACCCGATAACATACCTTTACCATCTCTTCAAGTTCGAGACGTCCTGCAGCTCCGGCTTCGCTCTCGAGGAATCTCCGTACCGTTCGCCGCTGCAACAACTACTGTCCCTCCCCGACGGACAACAATCCAGACGCCACCATTCTTCTTCTTTCTCTCTCTCTCACCCTCGCTTGTCTTCTTCATGAACGACTCTTACGATTGCAGAAAAACTTCGCAGCCCCTAGCGAACCCTAATTGGTAAGCTTTATTTATCTCTCCGGCCTCCCATCGAACTGCTAAGCCTTGCCTCTCTTTCTTTGTATTTGATTCCGTCACAGTAACTATTGCTTCTCAGGATTGGGAAGAAGGTAATTGAGGGTTTTGCGTCTTTCACTCCAGATTTCAAAACTGTAGTCTCTTCAAGCAAGTTGAAACGGTTGGTTTTACTATCTCCCTGTTCTATGTTGCTTTATATGAGATGGAAGAGTTTGCTTTCTCTTAAATCTTGAACGAACACAACCAAATGGAAACTCTAGTTCAGATCACTTTCAAATGCACCTCTGTTTTGCCGATCAAGCAAAATTCAGTATTTCACCGATTTTCTAAGCGATCCGATCCCTCAATTTTATTCTCATAAATCGTGTCTTCTCGTTTTGGGTTTTCGATTTCAACTCTCAGAAATTAAATTTTGTGAATTTTCTTAAGTTCAGGAGTTGGTTTCATTGCCGGCCATCAGAAGTTTGGATTGAGATCCTCTACGGCCTTATGAGTAGCAGCCATCGTCCTGCCAAGGGTGGTGAGCGTGCCACGTGTTATTGCAACCATCCAACGGTTGGGTTGTAATATTTTCAAAAAAATTCAAACGATGGGCTTGAAACGGGGTTGAATGGATTAAACCATCTTGAACCAAGACAAACCCGACCATACAAGTACTGTCTTTGGTTTCTAACAGAAGCCTAACCTAAACTTTCAAATCGTTTCATTTTGAAACTTCTTCCCCGCAAAAAACCTATTTGGTTTTCTTCCTCCTTCGCTTGCAAGACTGCAACCATTGCAACCACACAAATCGGCTTCTTCTCCTGCAACTCTTCTTCCTCTCACTCCTCGTGTAATATTTTTGACCTTATAATTCATGGTCACAGTTTCCTTTTCCAGCCTCAATGGTTTTATGACTGCAATATTAGATATTTCCAACCATTCGGATTGAAAAGATTAAAACCTCCAAACCATTTTGATTGAGGGACAATTGTCATCTATTCCAAAGCATAGCATTTTACTCTTTTCCTCCTTCCTCTGGCAAACATGTTTTCTGTGAGAATCAATCTGATTTTTTCTTCCCTTCTCCTTGTCCTATACTTGTCATCTTCATGAATCTTTTCTTTGCCACTTGATTCACTTTGCTTTAATTTATGATCAAAATTCGCTTTGTTTTAAACATGTTTTCTGTGAGAATCAATCTGATTTTTTCTTCCCTTCTCCTTGTCCTATACTTGTCATCTTCATGAATCTTTTCTTTGCCACTCGATTCACTTTGCTTTAATTTATTATCAAAATTCGCCTGTTTTAAACATGTTTTCTGTGAGAATCAACCTGATTTTTTCTTCCCTTCTCCTTGTCCTATACTTGTCATCTTCAGGAATCTTTTCTTTGCCACTTGATTCACTTTGTTTTAATTTATGATCAAAATCAATTGTATCTTCACAGTAGAATGATGTTTTAAAGTTCTAAGGCCTTATTGCCGGCCCTAGAAACTAAGAACAGTTAACAGTGTAACAGTTAATGGTAATGACAATCCGTACTTTGATAAACATCAGTCTGAGATTTTGCGTTGTTACTCGGATAATTTACACAAATATCAAAGGTAAGGAAGCATTAAACACTTCCTCACAAACCTATCATATGACAGCGGCAACATTCTGTGAAAAGAATGCCAAAATCCGACCAAAAAAAAAAAAGAAACCCAAAACCAAACAAACAAATTGAAGATCAAAAGATAAGCTTGCAGCTTCCTTCAAGATCCCAAGTTGTCTCTGGAACTCCAACATGGTCTTAGCAGAGTCACGGAGCTGCTATACTTCTTCGTCCGTCAAATGCACGTTAATCACACCTAGAACCCCACCCCTACCAAGCTGGGTAGGCAAGCTCATGAACACCTCCCTTCATCCATCCCATAGAAGCCCTTGGCCAGAACTGAAACAGGGTGAACCCTCCTCTGGTCCTTGAGTATGGTTCGAGCGAGCCTAGCTGCAGAGTACCCAATCGCCCATGATGTGTAGCCCTTGAGATGAATCACCTCGTATGCACTGTCTATGACTGATTTGTGGATGTTCCCCAGTGTTTCCTTCTCGTAGCCGATCTTTTGCTTCTCTATGATGCGTGAGAGGAAGAAGACAAACTCGCCTCTCGAAAGATTTTCTAGGGTTTTGTTTTGAAACCGAACTAGGTTTGGTTGGGTTTGTCTTGGTTCAAGATGGTTAATCCAATCAACCCAGTTTCAACTCCATCATTTGAATTCTTTTTGAAAATATAACAACCCAACCGTTGGATGGTTGCAATGACACGTGGCACGCTCACCACCCTTGGCAGCACGATGGCTGCTACTCACAAGGCCATAGAGGATCTGAATCCCAGAAGTTTAGGAGGGGGAGAATGAAGTTGGTAGGAAGAAGAATCGTTATCCTTTGTTGTCCGCTGCCCGAACAGCACCTGTTGTCCCCTCACATGGGGCGAAATGAAAACTTAATCTCCTTGCCCGAACACACTGCCCGAGGGAGGTTAAGTCGTCATTTCGCACCCCATGTGAGGGGACAACACTGTGCTGTTCGGACAGCGAACAACAGAGGATAAAAATTCGTGTTGGGGGTGGCAGGACTCCTTCCTGCCATCTATTCATTTCCTCTATTTCCTTCCTCCTGAAGCTTCACTTTGATTCTCTAACCTAAGAGTCGGTTCTTGCTTCTCCTTCACCAATGGCGTTCTTGATTTTATTTTTTCCCTCTTTGTTGTGATCTTCTATTTCAGGTTTTCTTGCTGCTGGGTTTTCTATACCATTTGATCGGAAGCCTTTATCGATGATCTTCTCCGAGGAATTTTTGGGTTCTTGAGGCCCTATTCCTGGTCCTTGGTCAGTAGGAGAGGAGTTTTTCCAGCTGAGGTTGTGCGTAGCCAAAACTGTTGCTGTGTGCCTCTCTCCTTTTGGGATGGCCATGGATTTCATCGGGTCTCTTCAGTGCCTTCTGGTCCTCATCAGTGAGATTCAGAAAGTCAAGGTAATCTTGTTGGTTTTTTAATATGTAACAAATCAGAATTTATCTTTAACTTGTTTACAACTACGGATAGATTTGGACAATCTATTCTACGATTGCTATTATGTATATTTCTCCAATAGGGATTGACATGCAAGTATAGATGTGGGCAACACTGTGTGTTGAACTTGATTGTTGAGATTCTTGAATGGTTCAGTTGTTTTTGACAAAAATAAGAATTTTTGATAGTTGTTTTTCCCCAATACCAGAGAGGTACTTACTATCGCATTTAAACATTGTGTGTTTGTGGTATGTCAATGGTTGATGCCTAACAACATGACTAGCTATATATTGGTCCGTTAGGTATGCAGGGTATGAATGGTGTCGTAATATGAGTGTAAAAGGGTATAGTTGGTATTTTGTCTTCTTAGAATATTCTAGTATTTGTCTTCTTTTATAATTAAAGGAGGCTATGATCATAATGACACAAACCATAATTTTCCCAAATACTTCCATCATGGTATCAGAGCCAATCCATCTTGGGGTTAAAACTCTCATTCCCTAGCCCATTCTCTCTCTCTCTCTCTCTGCTCCAACCTCTCTCTCTGATCAAATCTTTCTATCGGCTCTAACCTCTCTCTCTTCTCTCTCGTCTCTCTTGTCTTTCTCTTTTCTCTCGCCTCTCTCATCTACTCAAATCTTTCTATCGTCTCTCTCTCTTTTATCGATCTTCTCTTCTCTCTCGCCTCTCTCGATCTTCTCTTCTCTCTCATCTGCCTTTGTCATTATGGTTTGTGTCATTATGATCACAACTTCCTTTATTTATAATAGAAGACAAATACTAGAATATTCTAAGAATACAAAATACAAAATATTTCTGTCATGGTAAAGCCAATCCAACTTGGGGTTAAAACGCATTCCCTAGCCCATTCTCTCTCTCTCTCTCTGCTCCAACCTCTCTCCCTGTTCAAATCTTTCTATCGGCTAAAACCTCTCTCTCTTCTCTCTCTCTTCTCTTCCCTCTCGCCTCTCTCGTCTTTCTCTTTTCTCTCGCCTCTCTCGTCTTTCTCTTTTCTCTCGCCTCTCTCGATCTTCTCTTCTCTCTCGCCTCTCTCATTTTTCTCTTTTCTCTCGCCTCTCTTGTCTGCTCAAATCTTTCTATCGGCTCTAACCTCTCTCTCTCTCTCTCTCTCTCCTTTCTCGTCTCTCTTGATCCTTCTCTTCTCTCTCGCCTCTCTCATCTGCCTTTGTATCTCACGTTACTGATTGCATGAACTGAGAGCATCTTGTTTGCAATCCATTTTTGATGATTTGATTTCGTCATCAACATCTTTTTTAAATGTTCGATGCTATGGTTGGTTGCGGTTTACACATACTTCAAGGTTATTATGTGTTAGCAACCCTTCTTCATTCAGGAGCATACATTTTTTGATCTTCGTCAATGTCTAAACTAACTACTGCATCGACTGGAATGGAAGGCGTTGGTTGTTGAACCGATTTTCCTTCATTCCCTATTAGATCCATAAAGTTAGATGGGAGCAACTACCTAATGTAGTTGCGATCATGCTTTCTCTCCATCGATTCTCGTGGGTATGCTGGTTATCTTACAGGCGAGCTTGTTAAACCTACTGCCGCCGGTCAACCTCAAAAAAAAAAAAGAAAAGAGTTTTGACAACTTGTTGGTCATGGTCTTTCTCCTCAACTCAATGCAACCTAACATAACAAGGGGTTATTTATTGATTGATACTACAACCAAAATCTGGAAGGCTGCCAAAGAGACTTATTCTCAGGTTGGTAATGATGCCCAAGTCTAAGTTGCAAAAGAAGATTTATGAGACCAAGCAGAAAGAACTTACTTTGTTACAGTACTACTTCGAGTTACGTGGACTATGGTAAGAGTTGGATTTTTTTTTTAAGATTTCCAAACTATCTGCCCTGACGATGCTATCGCTTTCAAGAAATGTGAAGATAAGTTGTGAGTATATGACTTCTTGGCTCTTAATGTTGAGTATGATTAGATTTGTGCTCAAGTTCTCAGCAGAGACCCTTTTCCCTCTTTGGAGCAATTATATTCTCTGGTACAATTGGAAGAGAGTCGTCATACCGCGATGTTGCAGCCCACATCACAGCAGCGGTCAGCACTATATTTTAGCCCTGGTACTTAGTCTGAGGGTAGTTTCACACGTTCTAGTTCTTATTGGGAACCTGTTAAGTGCAATTATTGTGAAAAGGAGCATCACACAAAGGATCACTGTTGGAAGCTTCATGGTAGACCAACTACCTCTCGTGGTCGTGGTCAAGGACGATCTAATCAGTCCCATGCGAACCATACAAAGACTTTTGATACTGCAACCACAGGTTCCTCTCTTTCTCAAGATGAGCTGCAAACTCTTAGGTGTCTCATGACCAAGTTGGAGCTTTCTTACCATCCCACCTTTTTATATTAAAAAATAAAAAACATAGTAAAGGGTTGCCAGTAATAAGTTTGAAACAATAATAATAGGAGAATTATAGAGAGAAAAGAGAGAATAATTCTGGTTTGTCATAGATACAATGGCCAACCCTTTACTTATAATGATTTAAGAGAGAACAATTAAGGCATGCTAGCTAAAGCTGACTCAACCTATTCTAGCATGTGGTACAATGTATCTGGACATATTATATATTGAACCAATATAGAACCGGTCCCGGTTGGTCTAATTCTTCGACACTTGTCAAGTTGGTGCATAAATGTCACACATGCCCAACTTGGAGACAATAGGATGAAAACACTTTACAGACAACCCTTTGATGAAAACATCTGCCAGTTGATTCTCTGTAGTAACAAATGGATTGCATCTCAGACCACTTAATGATTTCCTTGATGAAGTGCCGATCAATTTCAACATGCTTGGTCCGATCATGTTGGACTGGGTTATGAGTGATACTGATCGGAGCTTTGTTATAACTATAAAGCTTCATAGGTCCTTTTGGAGTCAACTTTATATCGCTGAGAAAACCTTTTAACCACATGAGTTTGCACACTCCTTGAGCCATTGCCCTATATTTGGCCTCAACACTGGATCAGTAAACAATCGGTTGTTTTTTGCTTCGCCAAGTAACAAGGTTTCCTCCAAGAAATGTACAGTACCTAGAAGTGGATCGGCGGTCATCAATGGAGCCCGCCCAGTTAGCATCAGTAAAGGATTCTAGCTTTAAGTTCCCATTGTTTGAAAACAAGATACCTTTCCCTGGTGCTGATTTTAAAAACTGAGGATTCTATACACAGCCTCAAGATGAGCAGTCTTTGGATCATGCTGAAAACGGTTGACAACACCCATATCATAGGCTATATCAGGCCTGGTGTGAGAGAGATAAATAAGCCTTCCAACAAGGCGCTGATATTGTTCCTTGTTAACAGAGTCACCACATGTGCTGCTGAGTTGGTGGTTAACTTCTATGGGAAAATCAACAGGTTTACAATCAAGCATCCCTGTTTCTTCGAGGAGATCTAGGACATACTTCCTTTAGGAGATGAAGATCCCTTTGGAGGATTGTGCCATTTCAATTCCTAAGAAATATTTGAGATGTCCCAGATCTTCAGTCTCAAACTCCGTTGCCAGTCAAGTCTTTAGGAGGGAGATTTCTGCCTCATCATCACCGGTAATTACAATGTCGTCCACATAAATGATGAGTACATTGATCTTGCCTACTCTATGCTTGACAAATAAGGTATGATTTCCGTTGCTCTGTTTGAAACCACACTTCTCCATTGCCTTTTGAAATTTGGTAAACCAGGCACAACGTGATTGTTTCAAGTCATAGAGAGAATTTTTAAGCCTACATACTTTGCCAATTGTGGTTGATGAGTCAAAATTAGGAGGGATATCCATGTAGACCTCTTCTTTAAGATCAACATTCAGGAAAACATTCTTTACATCTAACTCCTGAAGGCTCCACCCAAGGTTTGCAGCACAAGATAGCAATGCTCGAACAAAATTCATTTTAGCAATTGGTGCAAAAGTTTCCTGGTAATCAATACCATAGGTCTGAGTGAACCCTTTGGTAACCAGTCTGGCCCTGTATCGGACAATAGTCCCATCAATATTCTATTTTACCATGAACACCCATTTGCACCCAACTGGTTTCTTCCCTTTAGGACAAGGTCCAAGCTCCCAGGTAACATTTGTCTTCAAGGTCTGCATTTCCTCCAATATAGCATCTTTCCATTTTGGGTTTGATATAGCTTATTTCCAACCCTGAGGGGCAAACAGAAGATAGAGAGGAAACAAAAGCATGATAGCTGGGAGATAATGAGTCATAAGAGACAAAGTTAGAAATAAGATGTTGAGTACAAGATCTCACTCCCTTTCGAAGGGCAATAGGAAGATCATTGTGAATAGGACTAGTACCTTGCGTATGCTCAGGAACTGGTTCTGGAGGCATCGGAGAACATGGTAAGGTGAGATCCGCTTTCTTTTTGTGTCGAGAATACGTAATGAGCTCTTTGTTCTCGGTTGGAGTGACTTCCTGAGCTGGCTCCCCTTGAAGTAAAATAGTATCAATAACAACCGGCGAACTTTCACAAGGTGTAGGAGAAGGCATTTCTTCCTTAAGACTCTCCCCTTGAAGAGATGCTGAGTAGAAGGGTACGTCCTCATGAAAGATGACATCGATCATGACATAATTTTTGAGTGGGTGAATGATAGCATTGGTACTTCTTCTGAGAGGTTGAGTACCCAAGGAAGATACATCGGAAGGCACGAGGTTCTAGTTTATAATGGTTATTGTTAGAATATATGTACTCCAGAATATCGTGGGGGTATTCTGGTCCATTTGGGGGTATTTTTATGTTATTAAGTGTTATTAGCTTATGTCGGCTATGTGGGTTTTAGTCCCACATCGCCTAGCTTCTATTATTTGTAACTTCCCCTCTATTATAAATAGAGGGGCCTTTTTATCATTAATACAAGCCATTCTATTATTTCATTCCCTCTCCATGACCCACGACTCAACCAACATGGTATCAGAGCTGGTCTGATCCAGGTTAGAGAGGAAAAAAACCTTATTTCTCCCTTCTTCTCCTCCAATCGATCTCTCTCTTCTTCTCCCTTTTCTCGGTTTTCTCCTCCTACTGGTTTTCTTCTTCTTACCCATGTAAGGGGGCAGCACTACTGAGGAAAATAAAATATCCAATGATTTAGTTGCTGCCCTCCTGCATTCTCTTCGAATTTTTCCATTAAAATTCTGCTGGATCCTTCTCTGCAATTTGGAGTTTCCCTTCTTTGAGATCAGATCTCTATGAAAACTGTTCCACTAATTTTTGGAGCACCCTATGCAGCCTTTTCCAGCCTTATTCTGCCCTATTCCAAAACCTAACTTCCCTTTTGTCTTTCTCTCTATCTGTTATTAAGTTTTCCAGCCTCAATCCCCAAAATCGATCTCACCTTGTCAGGGTTTTTCAAAACCCTGACTCCAATCGATTTTTGGGTCTTTCCTTGTCAAATGCAGCTAATTTTTCAGGGATAATTCCCAACTAATACAAGCCTTAATCGACCTCAGTATGAACACAATCTGATGGCTGGATCTATCCCTACAACAAAATCTTCTCATTCTGCCTTTTATGGTTCCCCGTTAAAACCCTAACTCAAATCGACATTAGGGTTACAGGTTTGAGTTCTTGCTGCCTTTTTGAGGGATGATTACTCCACCTACAGAGACCACTCGACCTCAATTTTTTGCCTCTTTCCAAGTGTTTGAAGACTCCCAACCCCAATCGATCCTTCTTTTCAGGGTTTTTTTCAAAACCCTGACCCATATCGATGTTAGGGTTAGGGTTGTTTGCTGCTATTGGAGTTTTTTGTTGGTGTTTCTACCATCAAGAAGGACATTCTACTTCAACTATTTATGGCCTGAAGAAGGTCTACAGCACAAGATAGCTGCTGCCCTCCTTTTTTGCGATTTTTTGGTATTTCTCCCACATGAAGATCAAGTCTCAATTACCAAGGAGATTGGTCATTCGAACTAGAGATCCTTTTAGCAGCTGTGGTCAGCATCTATTACCATAAGCAATCACCTTGGCCAAGTCATCCTCACTTTTGTTGAAGCCCCCTTCCCTACAATCGATATTCACTTTCAGGGTTTTTTACAAAACCCTGGCTATTATCGATCTAAGGGTTAGGGCAGTCCACTCTTGCTGATTTTTTTAGGAGAGTTTTATAACCATCAAAGGAGTATTCAGGCCATATTTCAGCATCATTCATCAGGGTTTTTTGCAAAAATTACAATTTATTCTGTTGGCTTGGTTTCTCCAATTATCAACCTGTTTTTTCTTGTTCCTATATGGCTGGCTGCTTCAACTACCTATGGATTTGTCTAGTTATTTATCTTATATTTGCTGGTTATTTTGAGCTTCACTACCTACCTGGCTGGTGTTCTTGATTAGCTTCTGTAAGCATGACTGGTTGATGTGTTACTGCTGCCTTCATGTGGAATACTTCTGCCCTATGATTATGACTGAGTTTCCTATTATTGGAGATCGAATTTCTTTCGTTATGGAAGACTCGAATCTGCTACCCTGGAGATCAGCTTATTTGGGATTATTACAGTGTGTTCCACGATTATTGGTTACACCTACGAACCTATTCAGTTATGTGGAGTTTTTTTTTATTCATATCCGGCACACTTTGGAGCTTATCCTAGCATTGTTCCCTAATTCAGATCCGATCCAATTTTTTGTTGAAGCTTCTTCAATCTATTGCTGTCCAGATGTCTTCGTTAGTACTGTTTAGCATGTGGGAGTTTATACCTTGGAGTTTTTTGCACAATTGTTCCTCCTTGTTTGAAGATTGATCAAGCCTTGCAAAATGGAGCCTTTCCTTTCATCACATCAGATCTGTATCCTTATCCGATCTGAATATTGGAGTTAGGAGTTTCTCCCCTGCAGAAGTTTCCATCAAAAGTGTTTATTTGATGGATGGAAGATGGTTGGAACTTTATATGTTGCATTATTTACTCCTACTTCATTATCCCACTGCTGTTTTTCCTTCACCACCTCCCAAAACATACCTTTGGCATTCCCCATAATCACCTTGGAAGTTAATGGTATTCTCTTCTTTACCATTTCTTCTTTTTACCATTACACTTGGCAGCCATTGAAAAATTCTGGAATGTTATGTTTTGCCCTATCTCTAAAATCATCTCTCTTATGTCCACGTGCACTACACGTGAGGGGGGGATTATATACAGTTTACCTGCAGCCATTGCAGAGAGCAGAACATGCAGGGACACTTGGTGCAAAACATAGAAGGTCAGAGGTTTCACCATTGCCAATGGGTATCTACTTTGTTATTGGGTTAAAGTTTGTTATAAGGGGGAGGTTGGCCTTAAAATTTTGAAGATGTTTGGTTATTGCCTGCCCATATGAGATCCTACAGTTTGGTTGTTTTTTTCGCTGCTTGATCTTTACTGCTGCTTGACTCATTTGCCGACTACCCTAGTTACTTATCTTCAAGATTATAATTCAGAGATTCATTATTGGACAAAGATTGGTGAGAGATGCCTTTTTGCTGATCAAGTTTGTCCAAGTTTGAAGGTCTATTTTTTCAAGTTCTTGAAGGTCTATTTGGGAGCTGCATTCATTTTGGAGCTGGATTCTACTACAACTTATTTTTCCCATTTTATTCAAGTTGGGCATTAGTACCTTGTATGCGCCAACTTGAGGGGGAGTGTTTGCATTGTTATGGAGAGAGTTTTTTTTCTTTAGTCCACGCTGGATCTTCCTTCTTTCATATTTGTATAATCCAGCGTGAGGGGGAGTGTTAGAATATATGTACTTCAGAATACCGTGGGGGTATTCTGGTCCTTTTGGGGGTATTTTTATGTTATTAAGTGTTATTAGCTTATGTCGGCTATGTGGGTTTTAGTCCCACATTGCCTAGCTTCTATTATTTGTAACTTCCCCTCTATTATAAATAGAGGGGCCTTTCTATCATTAATACAAGCCATTCTATTATTTCATTCCCTCTCCATGACCCACGACTCAACCAACAGTTACATGAGGAGTAGTGGGCAAATAAACACCCCCAAACACTGGAGGAGGGAGATGAGTCGCTAGAGCAGGGTCAGGGAGTTGACTGAACGGAGTCTTGAAATCTAGAACAGCTGATGGAAACCTGTTTATAAGAAAGGAAGCAGTGAGGACCGCATCACCCCAATAAAATTTAGGAACATTGTTCGTGAACATAATATACTGTGCAACATTGAGAAGATGCTGATTCTTTCGCTCAGGAATACCATTTTGTTCCGGGGTGCTGACACAGGAAGTTTGGGATAGGATACCATGATCATCAAGGTATTTCAGGAACAAGCCATCCATATATTCGAGTCCAATATCACAACGCAACGCACGGATCTGGTCACTAAACTGGGTCCGAATCATATTATCGAAGGACTTAAAGCAAGAGAAGGCCTTAGATTTGTGCTGAAGGATAAGGAGATAAATCAATGTTAAGTGAGTATTATTATTAATGAAAGTGATAAACCAGCGATACCAACCCCGAGAAACAACATGAGAAGGTCCCCATAAGTCGGAATGGATAAGGGAAAAAGGAACAATACTTTTATTCTCACTAGGGTAATAAGAAGAGTGAGTGTGTTTAGAAATTTTACACACATCATAATGAAATTTTCCCTGAGGACAGTGTTTTATTAAAGCAGGAAATAAACGATTCAAAATAGGAAAGGAGGGGTGTCCTAAGTGATGATGCCATTAGTGGAGTTGGTGAAGTTCACTTTCAGCATGGAGAGTATGGGCAGAGATTGGGATTAGTGCCATTGATGTTGCAGAAAACTCCAAATCCAAGTTGTAGAGCCCATCTCGCACCTTACCATATCCAATCGTTGCCCTTGTCACCATGTCCTGAAAAACACAATGAGTAGAAAAAAGTGAACAGAATAGTTGAGATCAGTAATAAGACGATAAATTGAAAGTAAATTTGCACAACGATTAAGAACATGGAGAACAGACTGAAGGGATATAGTAGAGGAACAAGGAATAATGCCTTTACCAGAAATAGTAAAAAGGGATCCGTCAGCAACTCGGACTTTGTCCTTACGAGAACAAGGGGTATAGGTATGGAACATATCTGAGGAGCTAGTCATATGATCCGATGCTCTGAAATCCAAGAGCCAAAAAGGACTAAGCTGAGAGGAAGCACGGAATATACCTGATTGGGCAAGGTTGGAAGTGGATGATGCTGAAGGAGGAGCAACAGAGCCCATCTGAGCCAAAAGACGTTGCAGAGCCTAAACCTGATCAGAGGTGAAAGTAGCAGTGGGTGCAGTGGTAGTGCTATTAGATGTCTCGGCCGTATGAGCTTGATAGCAGGAGCCAATTTGTTTCCCATCACAACCACCCCCCTTTAGGGCAACCATGAAGCTTCCAACAGGTTTCTTTGGTGTGACGGGGATGCTCACAATAATCACACTTGACCAGTTCTTTACCAGGAGCAGCTGGTTTAGTAGAATCAGTCTGAGGAGTAGAAACCAGGGCCGATCAAACTGGAGTAACAGAAGGCATTATAACGGAATGACGATGCTCTTTATGCTGAACAAGATTATAGGCTCTAAGTAGTGTGGAAAACTTGTCACGGTTGAGGACCTGAAGACGGATCTGATCAAACTACGAATTCAGTCCAGTAAGGAAGTCATATACACGTTCCATCTCATACTCAGTCTGGAAGGTCTTAGTATCAGTAGGATCCACTATGGTCACAAGATGATAAAAATCCAACTGTAGCCACAAGTTATTAAGGGCAGAGTAATAAGCGGGAAGAGATAATTCCTTCTGGGTGGTTTCCCGAACTTGTCTCCGCAGTTCATAAATTTGAGAATAATTGTTGGAATGTGTACAAGTGTGTTTCGCAGCCTCCCACAAGTCTTTTGCTGAGTTTAAGAGCACAAAGCTTGGGCTGATCAATGGTTCCATAGAATTCAGCAAGAAGGTCATTACAAGGGCATCATTTTCCAACCAAGCATTGGCAGCCTCACTTTCAGAAGCCTTGGGAGAATCACCAGTCACATATCCCAATAAATTATTGCTTCGTATTATGAGTGTTAAGGAGATATGTATATTCCTTTATTAGTTTGTCTTTAATTGTTAATTTCCTAGTTTAAGTAAGTGTTAAATAATATTGTAATGTGGGTTGAAATGTAACATGGTTCGACCAATCTATAAGGTCGACCCATGGGGTCTTGCTTTGTTGAATTAAGTTAGAAATGGTAGATTGGGTATTTTCCCATCATCCTCTATTGTCAACAGATTAGGTAAGTGTTAGGTGCGAGACTATCTCCATTGTCAAATGAGGCTGCCTCCATTGTCAAATGTTAGATGGGAATTCCATCTATAAATAGATGTATTTCCTTCAAACAATATACAAGACACAAGCCAAGAATAAGAAAAATTCGGTTCTCTCTTCTTCTCTCTTAATCTCTTGATCTCTTGATCTCTTTTTTTTGCTACGCACTGGTTACAGATTTTGGGATTCTTTACATGGTATCAGAGCAATACAAATCTTCATCGAAACCAAACAAAACCACGAAACTAAAAATGACTCTCAAACCGGTAATTGGTTATAGCTCTAATACCATGTAAAGAATCCCAGAATCTTTAACTAGTGCCTAGCAAAAAGAAGAGAGAAGAGATCAAGAGATTAAGGGAGAAGAAGAGAGAACAGAATTTTTCTTGTTCTTGTCTTGTGTCTTGTATATTTCTTGAAGGAAATAAATCTATTTATAGATGGAATTCCCACCTAACATTTGATAATGGAGGCAGCCTCATTTGACAATAAACAGTGGAGGCAGCCTCCCACCTAACACTTACCTAATCTGTTGACAATAGAGGATGATGGGGAAATACCTAATCTGTTGACAATAGAGGATGATGGGGAAATACCCAATCTACCCTTTCTAACAACTTAATTCAACAACCCAAGACCCCATGGGTCGACCCATGTTACATTTCAGCCCACATTACAATATTATTCAACACTTACTTAAACTAGGAAACTAACAATTAAAGACATAAACTAATAAAGGAAACCACGATAGGGGGACTCCTCCATATCTCTTATATTTTTTGAATCCCATTATTGCCCTTACTTTTTCCTTCAATTACTTCATAGACTTTACTTATTTTCCCTTCCAAGTATGTCTCCCATCTATAAATCTAATTCCTTTCATGTCCCATTGTTTCTTATTTACCCATGGCCCCTTGAAAATATTCTGGTTATTTACGAAATTGCCATTACCTTTTAATACCTACCGTTTTGTTGATTGGGTAGATCTACAAATGATCTGAACCAGGTTTTGGAACCCTAAATTACTTTATTTGGTATTTTTGCTTGGACTCAACCAAAGATTGCATGGATTAATTTTTGAATTGCCATTGGGCTTATGTTTTTTGATGGAGTGATGATTGTGCTTGCCTAGCATTTTACCGTGAGGGGGAGATTATCTGTTACCGTGTGGGGTGTGATTGAAGCTTAATTTATTGGGATCTTATTTGCTGGTGCTCTTGCTTATGAGATTTGTTGCGATGTCTGTCCTTTGAGATATTGATCATTGGTCGTTATTTGTTCACGTGTAATACTACACGTGAGGGGGAGATTGAAGATGTCTACTGCAAACAATTTTATTTGAGACTTTTTTATGTGTTTGGAGCTCAAGAGTGAGTCTGATTGGGACTAAGGATTGAGTTGTGATTGTTGTTAGAGTGCCTTCCTCGAGATGGGATTTTTTGTAGCCATTGGAGCTACACTTTTATGGGATTTTGTATAGCCATTGGAGCTACACTTTTATGGGATTTTGTGTAGCCATTGGTGTTGCACTTTTTATGAGATTTTGTGTAGCCATTGGAGCTGCACTTTTATGGGCTTTTGTGTAGTCACCGGAACTGCATTTTTATGGGATTTTATGTAGCCGTTGGGTGCTGCATTTTGTTGACTTCCTTGGGAAGAGCTTTTGCTGATTGGATTTGTTTGCGCTGCTATTGTTGATGGATTCATTGATTGGAGTGCTACTTTGAGCTCGTTGGTGTCTATGACTACATGTGTTCAAGACTGGTGCTACCTTTCATATTTGTTCTTGTTGGTCCAAGCTGGAGCTTTCTTCTGATGTGTGTATACTTCAGCTTGCGGGGGAGTGTTAAGAGATATGTAACATGATAGGGGGAGTCCCCCTATCGTGGTTTCCTTTATTAGTTTGTTATTAATTGTTAGTTTCCTAGTTTAAGCAAATGTTGAATAATATTGCAATGTGGGTTGAAATGTAACATGGGTCGACCCATGGGGTCTTGGATTGTTGAATTAAATTGTTAGAAAAGGTAGATTGGGTATTTTCCCATCATCTTCTATTGTCAACAGATTAGGTAAGTGTTAGGTGGGAGGCTACTACCATTGTCTAATGTTAGGTGGGAATTCCATCTATAAATAGATGTATTTCCTTCAAGAAATATATAAGACACAAGACAAGAAAGAGAAAAATTATGTTCTGTCCTCTTCTCCCTTAATCTCTTGATCTATTCTCTCTTCTTTTTGCTAGGCACTGGTTACAGATTCTGGGATTCTTTACAGTGAGCATGCAAACCTATGACCAAGTCAAATAGTTTGCACCATTTAATTTAATAGGCTCAACAGGAAGGGCATGGTTATGGCCATGTGTTCCTTGACGACCCACCACACTACCAACATCCCCCCCAGTAGCAACGGAAGAACTGTCTCCCATTTGATCAACAAGAGGCTAAACAAATGCTCACACAAGGAGCATATAGGTACTTCATATAGTAGGCAACAACATGTAGAACAAAAAAAGGGAATAAAAAGAACTTGGTACATGCGCATAGAAGATTAAAACACTGAAATATAACGGGACAAAGGCCCTGGGTTGTGATCACATTGAAATAGAAGAGCTGGAAGCCTCGGTGCAATGTGTAGAAGTCGATAAAAGGGGGGGCTGGGGCCTTTTGAAAGTGGAGCAGGAGACCTGGGGGCCTATCGGAGATGGAGCAGGCGGCATGGGTGTCTGTTTGAGGCGGAACAGGGGACTGGGGCCTATCAAAGGTGGAACCTGTTAGAGTGTATGTGCTAGGGGTACTTTAGTACATGTCTATGTCATATGTCTTAGAGTTGTATTTTGTAACTTTTATTATGTTTCTCTTTTACCTCCCTAGGGTGGTCCTTATAATTTCCTAATTATGGCTTGATGAAGTAAATGGATGTTAGGAGAAGAATCTCCTAACTTTCCACGATTCTCTCCAACTGTCTTCTTCTTCCTCTCTTCTTCTTTCTTCCTCTTCTCCTTCATGCTGTAAACTCTTCATTCATTACTAGAATCAATCAACCATAAATATTAACTTGGTATTAGAGCATCAAGGTCCTCTGGTTTGAGAGTTGGCTAGGGCCTGCCTTATTTCTTCTACCTCTCTTTGGAACCCTTCTTCTCTGTAGGGTTCCATTAGGGGTTGTACCATGTGAAGCAATACATCCCTTTGGAGTTCCATTCTTTGATTCAATATAGAATGGAGGGACTGCAGATGTTGATGAAGCAGAGTTGAAGCTCCAACAGCTGCACCATTTTACCGCCAGCCTCTGCAACTTTTTTTCATTTCTCCCTCATCTCTCAACCTTTTGGGATGAGGTGTGGTGCATTTGGATCGCCCAGGGGTGTCCTTTCAACCCCTCCAACAGTCGGTTAAAGAGAGAAGCAGCTCGAGGAGTGCTGCTCCAAATATTGCTGCCCAATTTTTTCCGTCAGTGGATTTCTTTTCTCTGTTCGATTCTGCCTGTTGGCAGCTTGATTTGCTTTGGGACTGGGACTTTTTGAGTGCCTTGAGGTCCTCTTTAAGGCTCATAAGGTGTTGATTGCTACATGAAGCAGGTTTGAGAGCTCTACTCTGTCATCCACAATACTGCCAGCAGGGTATTTTCTCTTTTTTTTTTTCTGTTGAAGACCTTGTTGAGGATGTGCTGTCTTGTGTGGTTCTTAATTGTTGTGAGTGGCAGATTTGAGTAGTGTTATGGCTCTGGATGACGTGTGCAACTACTTGCAGAGTGAGGAAACCAGGAGAACAACTATGGATCTTACACCATTAACAGAGAGATCTGCTCTTGTTTCTAGTTCCCACAGAGATTGGAAAAGTGGGGGAAGAGGCCAAGGGCCAACTCGTGGAGATCACCGTGAGAGGTTCAAATGTGATCACTGTGGCAAGCTTGGACACACCAAGGACAGGTGTTGGGATCTTCATGGGCAGGCCCCTAGTATGCGTGGTGGTTCCTCTAGTGCCCATGGAGGCAAGCTTGGGGGGGCTCGGGCTCACTCTGTGACATCCGAGTCTGAGACATCTGGACTCCAGTCTGCTCCTGATTCTCTGTCACAGGATGACATTGCCGCCCTCCGCCGGCTCATGTCTCACCTTGGAGGGTCAGCTACTGGTTCTACTTCAGGAGGGTCAGCTACTTCTGCTTCAGCTCTGCAGGTCTCGTCTACTCCTTCTCCTGCACCCATATGGATTATTGACTCTGGCGCCTCTGACCACATGACTGGTATGTCCCAGTACTATGATTCCTACTCCATTTGCTCTGGCCGGGATAAGGTAAGGGTTGCTGATGGTTCCCTTTCTTCTATCTCTGGTAAGGGTAATGTGCGAGTTACTCCTTCTATTTCCCTTGAGTCTGTCCTTCATGTTCCCGATTTTGCTACTAACCTATTATCAGTGAGTCACCTAACCAAATCCTTACATTGTTGTGTTACTTTCTTTCCTTCCTATTGTGTCTTTCAGGATTTGGAGACAAAGAGGGTTATTGGCAGTGGGACTGAGAAAGGAGGACTCTATCTTCTTGAACCACGGTTACCTGCCCAATCTACTGCTGCAGCTTATGTTTGTGGTCGTAGTACTTCTTTTCCTTCATCTTATGTTTTTCAGTGTGAATCTTGTATTTTTGCTAAACACTGTCGCACATCTTATCCTTATCATGGTAATAGATCTACTACACCTTTTTCCCTTGTTCATACTGATGTTTGGGGGCCTTCCCCTACTACTTCTTTATTTGGATTTCGTTACTTTGTTTCATTTGTGGATGACTATTCTCGGTCTACTTGGACTGTTTTGCTGAAACAAAAAAGTGATGTTTGTGATGCTTTCAAGGATTTTTATCACCTTATTAGTACTCAGTTTGGTACCCGCATTCAAATTGTTCGGTCTGATAAGGGGGGTAAGTACATGTATGGGGAACTCCAACAGTTCTTTACTGATAATGGCATCCTCCATCAACTGGCTTGTGTTGACACCCCACAACAAAATGGGGTGGCTGAGCGTAAAAATCGCCATTTGCTGGAGATCACCAGGGGTCTTCTCTTTGGTATGTATGTGCCTAAGACCTTTTGGTCGGATGCACTTCTTACCGCTACATTTCTTATTAACCGGATGCCAACTCCACTTCTTGGCTCCAAATCTCCACTGGCTCTTCTTTCTCCTCAATCCTCAGTTTTTTCCTTGCCTCCGAGAGTCTTTGGTTGTGTTTGTTATGTTCATGTCAATAAATCAGCCCGTACCAAGCACGATCCCAAAGCTCTCAAGTGCATCTTCTTGGGCTACTCTGATTCCACCAAAGGGTATAAGTGCTACCATCCTCCTTCCCAAAGGCAACTTCTCTCCAAAGATGTCACCTTCTTTGAGTCTGTCCCTTATTTTTCTTCCCCTCAACATTCTGTTCTGGGGGAGAGTACTAGCAGTGAATAGAATGCTGATGCCATTCCCTTTCTAGCTCCCTTGCCTACCTCCACTTCCCCATTCCTATTTGATAATGGAAAGTACAAAGAAGTGGATGTTGTTGTTGATATTGATGCTAGTAGTGGTAGTGATGCTAGCAGAAAAAAAGAATACAAGGGAATAAGATTCAAAGAAGATGGTGTATTCACAAGAGGTGAATGCTTGTTGAAGGAAAAAGGGAAGCAACCATGGTATAAGCAACCTTGCCGAAACCCCTCTTTGGATCCACATCCTCAGTCTCATCCTCCTCAGTCAGGTAATTCCTCTCCTTCTGAATTAGACCTTCCCATTGCTATGAGAAAGGGGAAGAGAGCTTGTACTAACCCCATTGCCCAGTTTGTTTCCTATGACTCCATTTCTCCTACATGTATTGTTTTTTCCACTGTCCTTGAGTCTTCTTCTATTCCCAAAAATGTCACAGACGCCTTATCTGATCCAAAATGGATGCAAGCAATGACTGAGGAAATGGTGGCTCTAGAGAAGAACAATACTTGGATACTAGTTTATCTTCCCAGGGGGAGAACTCCAGTTGGATGCAGATGGGTTTATACAGTCAAGTATAGATCCGATGGTACAGTGGAGAGCTACAAAGCTAGACTGGTTGCAAAAGGGTATAGTCAGGTGTATGGCATTGACTACCAAGAGACTTTTGCCCCCGTAGCCAAGCATAACTCAATCAGAGTTCTTCTGTCGGTGGCAGCCAATAAAGATTGGCCAATGTACCAATTAGATGTGAAGAATGCATTTCTTCATGGAGATTTAGCAGAGGAAGTGTACATGCAGCCTCCACCTGGTTTTAAGTGTCCCTCAGCTGAAGGGAAAGTGTGTCTCTTGAAGAAGGCTCTCTATGGCCTCAAGCACTCTCCTAAGGCCTGGTTTGAGAGATTTAGACAAGCCATCTTAAAGAATGGGTATTATCAGAGCCAAGCTGACCACACCTTGTTTATCAAGAGAGGTAATGCTACAGTTACAACTCTCATTATCTATGTTGATGACATTGTGGTAACTGGGAATGATGTTGCGGAGATAAACAGCTTGAAGTCTTATTTGGCTAGACAGTTTGAGATCAAAGACCTTGGACTCTTGAAATACTTCTTGGTATTGAAGTATCTAGATCAAGGAAATGAATCAACATCTGCCAGAGGAAATTTGTCTTGGATCTTTTGAAAGAGACAGGCATGATAGGGTGCAAACTGGCAACTTCTCCCATTGACCCAAATCATAAGCTTGGTGATGAATGTGGTTCTTCTCTTATAGATGCAAGCAAGTATCAAAGATTAGTTGGGAAACTCATCTATCTCTCCCTGACTCGACCAGACATCTCTTATGTAGTTGGAGTGGTGAGTCAGTTCATGCATGCCCCCAGGAGTGGACATTTGGATGCGGTGTATCGCATCATTAGATACTTGAAATCCTGTCCGGGAAAAGGCCTTCTATTTGCCAGACATGACCATTTGCAGATTGAAGGCTACACAGATGCTGACTGGGCTGGCTCAGTCTCTGACAGGAGATCTACTTCTGGGTACTGTACCTTTATGGGTGGTAATCTAGTTACCTGGAAGAGCAAGAAACAACCAGCTGTAGCTAGATCCAGTGTAGAAGCTGAGTTTAGGGCCATGGCTCATGGAGTGTGTGAGCTTATATGGCTAAAAAGACTTCTTCAAGACTTGAGCTTTGAAACTGAAGGGTCAATAAGACTTTATTGTGACAACAAAGCTGCTATAAGCATTGCCCATAATCCGGTTCAGCATGATCGAACCAAACATATTGAGGTTGATCGACACTTCATCAAAGAGAAGATGGATTCTGGGTGCATTTGTACTCCCTTTGTGAAGACAGGTGATCAAGTAGCAGATATCTTCACCAAGGGTCTCATTCCTAGTCTCTTCAGTATCTTATTGTCCAAGCTGGGAATGTATGACATTTATTCTCCAGCTTGAGGGGGAGTATTAGAGTGTATGTACTAGGGGTATTTTAGTACATGTCTATGTCATATGTCTTAGAATTGTATTTTGTAACTTTTATTATGTTTCTCTTTTACCTCCTTAGGGAGGTCCTTGTAATTTCCTAATTATGGCTTAATGAAGTAAATGGATGTTAGGAGAAGAATCTCCTAACTTTCCACGATTCTCTCCAACTGTCTTCTTCTTCCTCTTCTCCTTCATGCTGTAAACTCTTCATTCATTACTAGAATCAATCAACCATAAATATTAATTGAAAGGGGGCCTGAGCTCTTGTCTCAAGTGAAAGGAGGTGAAAGAAGGGGGCCAGGAGCCTAGTCGCGACTGACGGAGGTGGAGATGGGGCCTATAAGCCCTGTCATAGGTGGAAGGAGCCTAGAGCCTTACGAGTGGTAGCGGACGGCTGGAGATACTATTGTAGGTGGCCAGAGAGGTCTGGGAGACCTGGTGGAAGCAGCAGATGGGCCTGAGAGCCTTGCGAGAGGGTCGGATACCTTAGAGATTAGAGGCGTGATGCCTCAGTGGCAGTGTCAAGAGATTTGGTGGTCATGGAAGCGGCGATGGTGGTGTTGGGCCTGTTGGCCATGGTGGTGGTCAGTAGGTAGGTTGGGGTGGCATGATTTATGAGCCCATGCTTAGCCTTGGGAGGCCAAAACCTCTAGTAGGGAAGGGCTGACTCTCAAAAGAATTCAAAAAAGGAGGAAAAATGGGTCTGATACCAAGAAGAATTATAGAGAGGAAAGAGAGAATAATTCTAGCTTGTCATTAGAGACAGTGGCCAACCCTTTATTTATAATGATTTAGGAGAGAACAAATAAGGCATGTTAGCTGAGGCTGACTCAGCTTATTCTGGATTGTGGTACAATGTATCTGGACATATTACATATTAAACAAATATTGAATCGGTACCGGTTGGTCTAATTCTTCAACAATAATTAAAGGTAAAATTGTCAATTCATCTTTTTTTCTAACACTGTTAGCATCAAGGGGTACGGGAGTAAATGTCAAAAATGTAGGGGAGGTTTGAATAATTTTCGGATAGGTCAGGAGAAGTCAGCGTAATTTACTCTAAATAATATTATTTGAAAAATATTTTCAATCATTGTTTTGTCCAGTCAAAGCTCATGATGCTCCAATATTAGTGTATAATGGATTATGGTTTGTGATAGTGATTGAAATCCATACATACAAGGTCTATTGGGGATGTTGGTTGTATTGGGGAGAAAACGTAATGAAAATTTTCTACCATTGGGGGTTTCTTGGTTGTCTTTCTTACTCAATCTCTACAGCCCAAGAATGATAGAAACCAAACTTGAATCCTTATATTCTTTAGAGAAAACAAAACCCAAATCCATGAACCCTTTTAGCTCTTCAAATTCCAAAGCTGATAAGCTCTTGCTAGTACCCCTCCTTCTCATGTCCCTTGTTTTCTTGACATGTCTCTTGATCTTTTCTTGTTTTGTGTTTATTTCTGCTACTTCCACAACTTCTTTGCCTGAAAGAATCGGTTGGAGTTTGGTGTGAGGAGAACTAACTTTGGGGAAAGAGAATCTGATTTTGCTTGACCCGGATGTAGATTGCATATCAAAGAGTCATGTACCCATTAGTAGAATGCCCCTTTTGGGTATGGTATTGGCAGTACTGATTGGGGTTGTACTGGAAAGGTAAAGGATTTGAAATTGCTCTCGACTCTCTGTAACTTGGAATAAACGGCTGTCATGGGCATTCTCAGGTTGGTGAATTGTCACCTTTGTCTTGACAGTGACGGGCTTGGTAGCATGATTAGTGGAGCAAATGTGGGATATGTTGTCTGAATAGGTGGAGGTACAGCTGAGTAAAGTGTGGCTGGCTGATGGCTATTGTTCATCATATTAACTTCTAGGTTATAGCTTTTAATCTGCCTCTGGTTTCTTCCACCGCCCAGCCGAACATGATTATTATTTGCCCCTGGCTCTGTGCATCTTGATAGAGCCTATCTTCAATCCTCCTCCTTGCGCCGATGAGGGAACTAAAGGATATGATCCTAAAAGTATAGGAGGTCGTTAAATTCTATACTAGGGTTCCGGACAATCATGTCAACCTGTTCATGCTCTGAGGGATGTTCCCATGTTCTTGCGGCCATAGCTTTGAATCTTACAATTAATTTGGAGAAACCTTCTCCAGGGTTTTGCCTTGAGGTCTCCAACTCATGGCAAGTTACATCAATCTCTATGTTGTATGCAAGGTTCGAGAACTCGCGAGATCTCGCCGAGTTTCTCGGTTTTGGGCAATACCGAGTCGAGTTACTAGTCGGTTCCTAAGAGTGCAATTTCTCGGCCGAGATCTCGGTGATATCTCGAAGCTTAAAATCAAGATATTTTCAATACAAAAAAAACCAATATCTCGGCGATATCTCGGTTGGGCCCAAAAGTGCTATTTACTTGTATTCAGCCCAATTTTCACCCAAAAACCCATTTCCAACATAAGAGAGAGCAGGAACAGAACTCGATAGGCTCTAAACCAAGGGGAAAAACACATCTCCTTCAAATTTCTTCTTCTTTCTTTCGATTGTTGGATGGAATGCACTGTTTGGAGTTAGATTGAAGTGTCAAAGTGAAGATTCAAGTGCCAATTTGGAGCATCATCATCTATTTGCAAGATTTCAAAGGTGTTTTCTATTTCTTCCCCAAATCTATTTTTTCCAAAAAATTTTTTTGTAATCCTTGTTAGATTCATGTGGTTTTAATATATGTTGAACATCTTTGCCCGATCTATCACTTCATGGAGTCGGATTTTTTTTTCAGTTAATAAATTATTTATTATAATTTCTGGAAAAATAAATGATTTATTTGAAAAAAGAAAATGAAAAAAATAGGATGAATAGTGATTGTTTGAAAATGATTTTGATATATGTTAAACTACTTGGGATGCTCTACAGCCCCATGGATTAATTTTTTATTTTCACCCATTAAAAAAATTATTTTATTTTTCAGATTTAATAAATATATTATAAAAATAAAAATATATATATATAATATTAAGGAAAAATACTTATTGCTTATGGAGAATTATGTACAACATATGTACATAATATTCAACTTCAAATGGTGTCAAATTCATCATTACATTATATTTTTCTTATACTTCAAGGTATAAATAGTTTTAAAAAAAATTCAAAATATTATTTTTAATTAACAAATAAATACTAGGGTTAGGGGATAAATAAGAGATAGTTATTTCATAGTTCTAGTAGCTTGACATTACGTTTAAGAGTTATGAATAGCATACTTTAAGTCTTGAATACCTTACTTTAAGTGATCCATGGTTATTAATACATGCTTTTTTATGTAACAGTGTAAAACATAAGACATTTTGTATACAATGTCTGATATAGCATGGCAACATGGAGTTCCAATGTCCGCAGACAAAAAGAAGTCCAAATGCAATTATTGTGGGAAGTTGCTATCTGGAGGAGCCACCAGGTTAAAGCAACACTTGTCTAGTACAGGCAAGGATGTTTCATCATGCCCAAATGTTCCTATCCAAGTGAAAGTGGCAATGGCACAACATTTGAAAGGAGGAAGATTAAAAAAATATGAGAGGGAAATAATGCAACAAGAGTTTAATGAGGCAATACTAGAGAGGGCTGGTGCAGAAGTCCGTGGCGGAGATGATACTGACATTGGGCCTCCACGTGGTGAGTTTCAATCAAAGGCTGAATGGAGAATTTACCAGCAGACTTTGGCTGAGAGTAGACAAAGTTTTCATTTTGATAATATAAGAGCATATGAGCAAGCAAGAAAGAGGAGCTGGTGGATCTGGCTCAGCTGCACCAGTGCAAGCAGATGAGAGGAGGAGAAGCACTGGGACAAGAAATATACCACGACCCCAAACCCGACCACGAGTACAAGGTCCAGAACCCATTTTTGAGCAGGATCCCACCACTTTTAGGCAACAAGATACCTACCAGCCAACCATCCCACAAGTATTTGGTGGTAAACAAGAGAAAGCACGAAAAGCCTTCAGCAAGTTCATGCTTTACCATAGCATTACAGCCAATGTAGTACAAGGAACATACTATAATGCATTCCTTGATGCTGCAGGGAGGGCTGGTGCAGGATGGAAGGGACCTTCACCATTTGAATTATACAATTTATATTTGCCTCAGGAGATAGAGGAGCTAAAAGAATACATTGATGGTTTGAAGCCAATGTGGGAGACATATCGGGTTACTCTTATGGCTGATGGTTGGACTGGACCTACTAGGCTGTCCATCATAAATTTCATGGTGAGTTGCAATGGAAAGACTATATTCTTGAAGTCTATCGATGCATCAAAGCATATAAAGGATGCATCATACTTGTATAAGGAGTTGAAGCAAGTGGTGGAGGAGGTAGGACCAAGGAACGGTATCCAAATTGTGACAGATAACGGTTCCAACTATAAAAAGGCTGGAGAGAAGTTGATGAATAAGAAGAGTAAGAGGATCCGGCTCTTTTGGACCCCATGTGCAGCCCATGCTATTGATTTAATGCTGAAGGACATGGGGAAAAAGACTTTGGTGGAGGGTGTGGTAAATAGGGCAAGACAAGTGACAACTTTTGTGTACAACCATTCTTATGCTTTAGCCTTGATGAGGGAGAAATGTAATGGAGATTTAGTGAGGCCTGGTGTCACTCGATTTGCCACCAATTACATTGCATTGAAGAGCTTTCAGAGTAAGGCGATAGGTCTAAGGTGTATGTTTGCAAGTCATGAATGGTTTGGTTGGCAAGGTTCTAAGTCAGAAGAAGCAAAGGTAGCACAACAGACCATTGCAAATGATGGATTTTGGAAGGACTTGGGGAAAGTGGTTGGCATATTAGAGCCAGTGGTGGCAATACTGAGGATGGTTGATACAGAGAAGAAGCCTACTTTGGGCCACATTTATGCTGCCATCCAAAAAATGAAGGAAATGGTAGAGCTGCTATACCTCGAAGTGCAAAGTCCTACACTAACATCATTGATAAGCGGTGGGAGAAGCACTTGAGTCATCCATTGCATAAGGCTGGTGAGTTCAACATACTTTATACTTTAAATGTTATAACTTTTTTACATTTACATATTCAAAACCCTAAAGGCATTAAAGCGATTAAGTCACTAACAAATCATATTTGTGGTGATTACTTTACCAGCATACTATTTGAATCCAAAGTATCACTACTCCCATGATCTTGGGCTAGACATAGAATTGTTAGAGGCAGTTCAAGCTGTTACTCAGAAGTTGGAGCCCCATCCAAAGACACAAGCTGTTTGCAATGATGAGGTGAGAGTATGGGACTTTGGCACTTTGGTAGTTAGTTTATGAATGTAATTACTAAATAGGAAATACTAATGCCTCAAATTGAAAATAGATCAAATACTTCAAAGAGGCCTCAGCAAGTTTCGGTGGACTAGCTGCAGTGGAGGGTAGACAAAAGTCAGACCCTGGTAGGTGGCATGATATTACATTTATGAATTATAATTTTATCTCTTTAGAATGTACATAATCTTACTATTCTATATTTGTAATGCAGCCGACTGGTGGGTGCTTTATGGTACAAGTTCACCCAACCTGAGGAAGGTAGCAATGAAAGTGCTCTCACAAACTTGTTCATCCTCCGGATGTGAGCGCAACTGGAGTACATTCTCATTGATACATTCAAAGAGGCGGAACAGGTTGGGTAGCGAACGACTGGAGCAGCTTGTGTATGTGCACTACAATATGAGATTAAGGATGAGGCACATACGTGAAGGAATTGAGGCCAATGATAAAGAACCTATTGAACTGTCCAACATTTTTCAAGAGGACTCTGATGACGATGAGGATCCCCTATTCTAGTGGGTGAGGGATCGTGGTACACCTGATATGGATCGATCCTGGGGTAGGCCCGACCCCACCATTGTGTCTGTAATCGCAGACGATGTTGATGAATATATGTCGACGCAAGAGGGGCGTGCACATGCAGAGTCACCGAAACCTTTTGAGCCTGCTGTAGGAAGTCCTGCTGATGATGATGGTGGTGGTGGTGATGACACTGGTGATGCTAGTGATGGTGATGGTGATGGTGATGGTGATGGTGATGGTGATGCTGGTGGTGGTGGTGGTGAAGCTGCTGCTGCTAGTGGCATGCGGAGTGGCAGTTATTATGATGATCGTACGAGCAGTACGAGCAAGAAGTTGGAACGCAGGAGGACCCTGTGCATTTCACCGGTGAGTCTCAGTTTACGCATGCCACTCAAGATCAAGACCATGGTGGCCACCCTAAAACATACAACAGAAAGAAGGGTCGCAAACACTCACATCAGTCATATGCTCAGGAGGAGGACAACAGCAGTATGAACACCATGCTTACAAGTTTTGGAAGCATGAGTATAGATACTACTAATGAGCATCAGTCATGGCAATCATCTCAGCATCATCATGGCTATGACTATGGCCAGCAGAGCACCGGTTCTGATTATAGTGCCTATGGTCAGTATGGGCCGTCAGCAGCTGAGTATGACAGTCAAAGCTCTGCGTCAGGTGTTGGGTACACATTCCTAGTCCCAAACCAGCCATACATGTCTCAAACTCATTATGACAGTAGCAGTGGATCTTACACCTCATACCAACAGCCTCTCATATACCCTAAGATAGGGAAATTGGTATATGTTGATCAGAAGACTTATATGGAAACTGTGTCACACTATTTGCAACACTATAGCAATTCGATGACATGGGAATTCTATATAGATCGATATGGGGATGAATTTCTTGTTCAATCTCATTTTCTATAACAAATTAAGTGAACATTGATGTAATGTACATTTTATTTCAATGTTTTGATTGATGTGTACTAATTAGAATGTTTTGATTGCTAATTTGCTATGTTTTACTAAATTATATGTAGATTAGGTTGTTTTAGTACGACTCGTCGCCTACCAACCTATGGTCTAAAGTGAAACTCATATTTGGACTTGTTTTTTAGCAAATCTGGGCATGCCATTGTGTTTAAATGGCCTGAAATATGCTGGATACCAAGTTTCAGACCCAAAATATGTGTATAACCCACCGAGTTGGGGGTCCGAGTCCAAAAAAAAAAATTTGCAGCAACTCGCCGAGATCTCGGCGAGATCTCGACTCGACTCGGATTCTGGCCTGGCCAAGATGCACCGAGACCCGAGTTCTCGAACCTTGGTTGTATGTATACTGCTTTGTCTATATAATCCCAAGTCCTCTTCTAAGTGGGATCTAATCACATGAGCCATCGTAAAGTAGACACCAAAAGTGTGAAGAGGAATGCTTACCCATTTGTTTTTCAGAGAAACCCCACATATTCATCAGGCTAATGTAGATTTTGGGATGGGTTTTAGGGTCATAGACCTATTGAACTTGTCTAACGACTATTTGAATTTTTCAGAGATTCTGATGTCAAGGAAAAAGAATATTCCCTTTGTGTTTAGTATCTGATATTCCATTCCCTTGGTGTTTTTGAAGGCAAATTCTAGCTTCTCGAGCTTTTCCCTTGTCTTCCTCTCCCTTTATGTTGTGGGAGTTCCCGAGGAGGGTTTGCTATACTCTCATCTTTATCTCCTTTTTGAGTCAACACAGGAAGGATTCGAGGAATCATAGGGATTGCCCTTGGTACGACCAAGGCAGTTTGATCATTGTTCCTAATTGTGCTAAGTTGATATTAGCTTGAGCTTCATTGTATTGGAGAAGCTGGGTCATCATTTGTCTCAATTCAGTCATTTCTGCTTGTAACTGATCTATCCGAAGGTCTGTTGGAGTATCTTGATGTTCTTCCTCTGTTGGATCCATATTGCTAGGGAGTTGCTCTACTATTTTTTGTTTTGGGGAGTAGGCTCAGTGGGATCAGAGGAAATTGGATGGGGGAAGGATTTGGATGTTCTGACTAGATTTAGACAGAGCAGAAGGAAACAGAATAGGGTCGACCCTGACTAAGCATGCAGTCCGTCGAGCCCACACTAGCAGCGGGTACTCTGCCTAACGCAAGATTGTATATGTTTGCAGGGGAAGATCTAGATCAGGGACACACTTGTTTCCCAAGACTAATAACCCAGAAGATGAATGTAAGGTTGGGAAGATATATGTATGTATGAAGAGGCTCAAGCAAGTGGAAATCTATAATCAATATGGGGAGGTTTTCCACTCAGAAAGGGTAGATGAAGACGCCCTTGTATCAGTTCTGAGCTGTATCAAGCCCACTGTATTAATCAAGGATAATGTCAAACTGTGTGTGCCCCCTTCGGTTGAGGAAGTTAAGACAACTCTTTTCAGCCTTGGCCCATTGAAAGCCCCAGGTGTGGATGGCTTTCCACCAATTTTCCCCCCATAAAGTTTGGGAGCTAACCAGTGTAGATTTGCTTCCTTTTATCGATGCTTTTTTTCTCTACAAGAGCTTTCCCACAACACAACAACAACACTTTAATTTGTTTAATTCCTAAGGTGGGCTGCCCTCAATCCATTGACCAGTATAGACCAATAAGTCTATGTGGTGTGGCGACCAAAGTTGTTTCCAAAGTTCTGGTTGTAAGGTTCCACAATGTTCTTCCTCAAGTGATCTCACCCTTGCAATCCACTATCGTGCCAGGGAGGCTTATATCAATCAACATATTTATGGCACATGAATCTTTCCACTATATGAAGTGGAAGAAGAAAGGAAGGAAGAGGTTCACAGCAATCAAACTCGATATGAAACGAGACTACGACAGGGTTGAGTGGTCCTTCATTAGACAGCTTCTTCCATAGCTGGGCTTTAGTGAAAAATTCTTTCCCTTGTTATAGGAATAGTGACATCAGTTCGATACTCAATTATTGTTAATGGTGCGGATCGATGTGCGATCAACCCTACCAGAGGTATTAGACAAGGAGACTCGATCTCCCAGACCTTTTCATCATGTGCTCCCAAGTGTTGTCTAGTGTGATTCTTGATGCAGAGTATAAAGGGCTTATACATGGTATCAAGGTGAGAAACCGATCACAATCCCGCTCTCATCTTTTGTTTGCGAATGACTGTATGCTTTTTTGGGAGGTGAGATTGCAGGAGTTGTGTAATTTAAGGGATTGTGTGGATCTTTATTGCATGGCTAGTGGGGTAAGATATTAATACCAAGTGTTGAGGAAACCTCCTCATATACTCCAAGCTATGTTTTGATGATAACAAATAAAGCCTCTCTTGGACTAACACTTGTGTAAGATGTTTTAGATGAGAGCGTAGCACCAAGTGAGGGGGAGCATACACAAAAATAAACACAAGAGCATGTACAAGAGCGTATACAAATATGTACAAGAATAATTGCTCAAAATGATTCCTAAGACATGGAAGTCAACAATTCAAACTTTGAAGATTGAAGATTGAAGATTGAAGAATGAAGACATAATGAAGATTTTTGTAAATCTTGTTTTTGTAATTTTAAGTCACAAATTGATGTAATGCACACACACACGAATACATCCATGTAGCATGTCCTTAGGAGGTAATTTGACTCCTTAGACATGTGACCATTTGGGTTTGAAACCCCCAAACCAAACCCTTATTGGAATTGGACTAATTTCCATTGAAATTGCCCAATCTGGCATACTGGTTTTTGATCCGGCATACCGGATTAATGGGAATCTTAGGAAATTACTCACAGTAGCCCTCCGGAGTACGTTGGATCCCCATCCAGCATACCAGGTTTTTTTTGGCTTAGTTTTGCCCTGATCCGGCATACCGGATCAGTATGTGACTGTTAGCTTTTGACCGTTATTCCCCTGTTCTATATGGAAATTAGGTAATCCGGCATACCGGATTAGAATCCAGCATACCGGATTATGTATGGCTTTTGGAATCCGATCCTAATCTAGATTCCTAATTAATTTAAGCCATCTAGCCTATAAATACCCACTTGCTTAAGGCTCTAAACACCACTACTAATCACAATCAAGAGCCTCCAAGAATAAGTCACTCTCAAGTGAGAATTCAAGCACCAATCCAAGGCATTCATTCTCACTTAGCTCCCTTCATTCATATTTGCATTAAAGTTTCATAGTTTGAAAGGTAGCAAAGCATTACTAAAGGTTTGAGGTAACTCTAAATCCCTTAGTACCACTTTTACTTTACATAAGTTGGTTGAGTTCTCTTGCTCGGAATCACGAGTAGGTTGAGTCCTCTTGCTCATTATATTAAGATTAGTTGTTGAGTCCTCTTGCTCTTACTCAAGATTCGAATTAGTGAAATTCTCTCTAAGGTGAGAGGAGTGGACGTAGGAAACTGTTGGCCGAACCACTATAAACCTCTTGTGTCACTCTTTGATTTATTTATTTATTCATTGCTTGTCTTTACATTGGTTACTTGACTATTTCCGCATAAGTTTTTATTTTTCCAACCTTCACCTATTCACCCCCCCTCTAGGTGAATTCACACCAAGAAGTCAAGTATTTGTTTCAGCCCTAACATAACCCCCAGGCTCAAACAGCGGATCAGTAAAGTTTTGGAAATTCCTTATGGTGAGGGTCCATCAAAGTACCTAGGCTTGCCGACAGATTTTGGTGTAAAAAGGCAGAGCTTTTCCATAGCAACAGTGATAGAATGAGTGCAAGAGTTTACAGTTGGTCTCAAAGTTTTCTTTCTCATGCGGGAAGAGAAGTTCTCCTCAAGGTTGTGGCACTCCCTATCACGAATTTTATGGCGTCTCATTTGAAATTGCCCTCTTCCATTCATAATCATATTCAAAAGAAAGCCACAAGATTTTTTGGGGTAGGGACAGAGGAGGAATCAAAGGTCCATTGGCTCACGTGGAATAAACTATGTTAATCCAAAGAGTGTGGTGGGCTGGGGCTTCGGGACCTTGCGACAACATGGCTCTTCTTTCTAAGGTCACCTGGAGGTTATTCTCTGAACCTGACTCTCCTTGGGCTGTTTTCATGAAGTCCCTATATTTCTCTCATTGTAATTTTATGGAGGCAAGGTTGGGAAATAGCCCATCTTCAGCTTGGCAGAGCATCATCGAATAAAAAGAAGTTCTAAAGGAAGGCCTAGTCTGGAGAGTGGGTAATGGCAGCAAAATTGATATTTGGCATGACAAATGGCTCCCATCGTTCCCAGGTTTCAAAATTAGTTCTACCCCTCCTAGAAACTCGGTGATTCATAGGGTAGACGAGCTTATAACAACAACCATAACCTTATCCCAACTAAATGGGGTCGGCTACATGGATCCGATAGATGCTATGATAGTAAAAGAAATAAGCTAAGTAAAAGAAGTAAAAGGAAGAAGAATTGAGAATAAGTAATGGAAAAAGCGAAAGCAATAGTCCTCCAAACAACTCTATCTACGGTCATACTAGGATCGAGCCCTACCATATGCATATCCTTTCTTACTACTTCTCCAATAGTCATTTTAGGCCTGCCCCTACCTCTCTTAGCTCCATCAAATTGAATCTGATCACTCTTCCTTACCGCTGCATCCATAGGTCTCCGTTGGACATGACCATACCACCTCAAGCGGCTCTCCTGAAGTTTGTCCTGGATTGGTGCAACTCCTAATTCGGTTCTAATACACTCATTCCTTACTCTATCTCTCCTGGTCTTGCCACACATCCTCATCCCCGCTACACTCATCTTATCTATATTACTCTTCTTAACTGCCCAACATTCCACTTCATACGTCATGGTTGGTCTTATTACTGTCCTGTAGAATTTCCCCTTAAGCTTAACAGGTATGCGTTTGTCACATAACACTCCTGATGCACCTCTCCACCTCGTCCATCCTACTTTAATTCTGTGGGAAACATCATCCTCTATATTACCCTCTTTGTTAATGGTTGACCCCAGGTATCTAAAGCATTCACTTTGTGGCAGCTCTCGCTCCTCAAGTTTCACCACTTCATCACCTCTCCTGGTTTGACTGAAGCTACACATCATATACTCTTGTCTTTATTCTACTTAACTTAAAACCTCGTGATTCCAAGCTTGATCTCCATAACTCCAGCTTTGCATTAATCCCTTCCACCGTCTCATCTATCAAAACAATATCATCAGTGAAAAGCATACACCAAGGGACCTCATCTTGGATGTGCCTGGTTAAATCATCCATAATGAGTGCAAACAAATAAGGGCTTAGAGCTGATCCTTGGTGTAACCCAATTGTAATAGGGAATTCACTATTTTGGCCCTCTGTAGTTTTGACACTCGTCACCACGCCCTCATACATGTCTTTAATTATATCCACATAATTACTTGAGCTCCTTTTCCTCCCTAGGACATGCAAAATGAGCTCTCTAGGGACTCTATCATAAGCCTTTTCTAGGTCAATAAAGCTCATATGGACATTCCTTTTGTAAGCTCTAAATATTTCCATAAGCCTCCATAAAAGGTAAATAGCTTCTGTCGTGGATCTCCCTGGCATAAAACCAAATTGGTTCTCTGAAATATTAGTTTTCCTTCTTAGGTGGGCTTCAATGATTTTTTCCCAAAGTTTCATGGTATGACTCATTAGTTTTATGCCTCTATAGTTATTGCAGTTCTGGATATCACCTTTATTCTTATAAATCGGAACTACAATGCTTCTCCTCCACTCATCTGGCATTTTCTTTGTACTCAAGATCTTGTTAAACAGTTTGATTAGCCAAAATATCCCCTGTGCTCCTAAGCTCTTCCACACTTCAATAGGGTAGACGAGCTTATTGATCCGAATTCTCGTCCATGGAAGGTTAACTTGTTGGATGAGCTCTTCAGCCCCTCTGAAAAGGCAGCGATATTGAAGATTCACCTATCTATTTTCTCTACTGAGGATGCCTTAACTTGGGGTATGTGCCTCTGCAAATGGAAGCTTCTTAGTCAAGACTGCTTACCATTTGCTTAATAACATACAAAATCAAAAGCTAGCTGAGCGTTCCTCAATTTTGAGAATTAGTGCATGGGCCTTAACTCCCACCTCAGTTTGGAAAGAAATTTGGAAGTGGCCCACCCTCCCGAAAGTGAAGACTTTCTTATGGCAAGTTGGTTCAGAGGGGATGGCCTCGGGAGAATGCCTCCACCAGCGGCGTATTCTTTTGGATCCTCGATGCCTCCGATGCAATGGAGATATAGAATCAACTGAGCATATTTTATTCTTCTGCCCCTTCGCTCAAGCATCATGGTTTGGATCTGTAATAGCCCTCCGTATCTCCAAGCACGAAATTTAGAAGCTTGCTGACTTTTTGGATGAATGGAGTAACATTCAGCTCTCATCAAACAAAGATAAGAAGACCTTCTTGAGTCTCTGTAGTTTTATCCTTTGGACTCTTTGGAGGGATAGGAATGATCTAGTATTTGACCGCAAAACCTAGACTCCTCTAGAAGTTATCAACTCGGCCTAGTCCCAAGATCATCAGATCTCACCATCCTCACCTCCGGGGGTCTCAAGAATTTGGCCACCCCGTGCCATCCTTTCCTCAAGTTGAACTGTTACTGCATCACTATCCAAGGACAAATGTAAAGGAGGCTTGGGTATAACAATTCGGGACCACCGAGGTGACCCTATCTTTGTAAAATCAGTGGTGATTTTTCTTGATTGCAGCATGGTTGGCGAAGCCATAGCTAATCGAACAGGCCTTGTCGAGGCAATTGCTCTATGCATTGAAGATATTTCTGGTGGAGTCAGATTGCAAAGGAGTTGTCAAGCTCATCCAGAATCCTTCTAGTCCTCACCCTCTAGCCCTCCAACCTGTTATTGCAAACATCCTCTTGCTTGCTCCCTGTTTTAGAGCATGCTCTTTCTCTCGTATTTCTAGAGATGCTAATGTATTGGCGCACTCTAGCCAGGAAGGCCCTGTCCATTTCGTATACGACAGATTGACCATTATCCACTCCGTGGATGATTGAGATTTGTAACCCAACCCCAACGTGTTCTGCATGTTTTGCTCAATAGATTTGAATTTACCAAAAAATAAAAAATAAAAAGTAGAATCAATCGAACTGTTTTGATTGAAAACACAAAATAGAGAAGCTTCAAATTAGAGTTCCTTTTTTTTCTATTTCTCAGCAACTTTTTTGTCCTGGTTCATTCCCAGGAACAAAAAAATTGAACCGGTGTTAACAAATGGATTTCCATTCTTTTTTTGTGTTCCCATGAACAAAAAAACAGAGAAAGAGAAACAAAAGTGTTATCATGCTGGCCCTTATTGCTTGCTAGAATTACCAACTCTCCTCCAATAACCACACAAACTCTTCATAACTTTTAGGTTTTCCCAGATTTCACAAGGTCCTTCACCAAGTGGGTAAGGATTGCAGCTGATTTTGAGAAGACTCAAACCAAAAAGCTAGTTAGTTCCCTAAAGATATAGAGTGACTTTTGGGTTTTTGGGGAGAGAGAGAAAGTACCAATTCTTGGGTTGGGGTTCTACATGCAACTTGTTGATGAGAGCATGCAAGAGGCCGAACAACCGGAGACGATCTGCAGCTGGAGCCTCTCAGGACTAAGCAAATTTTCTTGGAATCCTCTTATATTTTCTTCAAACCTTAATTTTGATGATAGATAAACCTAATGCCACTTGTGTTAAAGAATATTTCAAGGGTTACTAGCTACAACTGCACTGCTACCATTACTTCTTCTATTGCTATTACTACCATTACAATAGTAGACCACCACCTCTTGGTAGGGGCAAGAATGTGTATACTTCTATTGCTATTACTACCATTACAATAGTAGACCACCACCTCTTGGTAGGGGCAAAAATGTGTTTCCTAATTAGTCTTCACATCCTATGCTTTTGTTTGTTTTCTTGTCTAGGAAGTAGTGGACTTCTGCAAGTCACATCTGTCTGTAAACAAGGAAGCCTTTTGTGATTCAAGGCTCTACCTTGTTATCAATGATGCCAGATTCATTAATTTCTTTCTCAATTTTCATTGTTTATTTATCTTTGTTGTTTTTTAGTAACAGAAATTCTTCTAGAGATTTTACTTACTGGAGAAAGCCATGGGGTCTGAAAAATCATTACCAGTCTTCCTTAACTTCTTTCGATCTGGGTTAAATATTTGAAGTGTTAGATTGTAAACATCAACATTCGTGAAGAGAGCAATAATGATATTTTAGATACATGAAAGATAAATTTTCTTTCACTATATTAAGTTCCACCATCTTTTCTGTTCTGTTCTGGTTGGGAGAGCAGCTTTTGTCTTTCCATTGTCATTTTTATCCATTTTGTCAACAGTTGATGTATGAATAAACATTGCAGGTTATTACAAGTTTGGGTTTTCAAAACAGGTCAGAGAAATCGTGGCTCTAATGCCATGTTAACAAAACAGTTTTGAGATTAATGCTTAAGTGAATCGATATGATTTCCTAAGCCCTTTATTTATATTAATAAAACAGAAATACATGGACATATATGCCCTTACATAGCCGGCATAATATAAACCAGGGAAAAGAGAGAAAAAAACATGAGGAAAGGTCCAGAATACCCCTATGGTATTCTGGCCTATATATTCTAACATCTCCCTTGCTTCCATTGTTTGCCTTTCTTACACTTTACCCTGATTGTGCCACAATGTTGTTAGGAATCACTCGGGATGGTTTGCTGATGAGAAGGAAGAAATTGGACTTGGGTAAGAAATCCCCTAGGAACTTAAGGATTGTTGAAAAAATTCTCTTGGGATATGAAATTGAAGAACTTAATTCGGTCTTAGATATTATTTAGATAAAGTAGTTTTCCAGTTTGTCTGCCAATTCTCTTGAATCTTGTTGTCTACCCTTAAAATATTTAATTCTGCAGGGAAGAATAATCAATAAGGCATCTCTGTTGAGGACAAGCTAATTACAGTGCTTCAAAAGCATGGTTCAATGGCTTTACCAGAAATTTAAAAGGTGAGTATTTCAGCACAGTTTCCCTTCAAGTGGCAAGTTAATTAGATAATCATTGCCCATAAATTTAAAATGCAAAGAACTACTCATCCCATTAATATTTGGTTCCATGGAGATACAGCTAACCTAAAGATGTTGCTTCTGTTTTATTTCAGGTTTTCACCATTGATGGAGAATTGTGAGGTTGGGGTCATATATTACACATACACATACATGAGATGCAGCACTGATGTAGTAGAGTATGAGTTCAATTAAAAACTGCGAGCTCGCTTGATAACCTTCTCAGAAACTGTTTTTTGGTGTTTTTCTGTTCTGAGAAATGGAAAAACACCCTAAAAACCGTTTGATAAAACTGTTTCGGTTTTAGTGATTTTAGAAACATAAATTGAAATTTATGGGTCATGGAACAGGTTTGACGGAACATGTCCGACATGTTTTTATGTTTCTTGGCACAAGTTGGACAAAATTGTGCCCGATAAAAATCGTGAGTGAAAAAAAGGTGCCCTCTCCAAAAGCTTCACAACCATCGTCTTCCCAACGAAACCCAGCAAAGTCATCTCCAAGGTCAATCGAACCTCCATTGATGCTACTTCTGCTTCCTCTGCTAGGCGATCAACGAGAAAGGAGAGAAGCAAGCTTCACTATGTGGAAAAACGAGGAAGAAGAGAGGAAGTCTTGAGGTCTTCTGCATCTCGCTTCACCTTTGTTCAAACGGTTTGCGCCTCTCGCTTCACCTTTTGCTCCAACGATAAGCGCCTCATCTCATCTTCTAGGCTCGACAAAGGACGTTGGTGAACCTGAAGAAATCTTATCGCCAGAGGTGAAGACAGACGCCATTGAAGCTGTGTGCAAAATGATTTCGGGAACAGGTAATGAAATAATCTGAGCTCTCTCTCTATGCCTCTTTGTGGGCGAATCCATCTAGGGTTCCTCATCTTCTTTCTCTCTCTCTCTCTCTCTCTCTCTCTCTCTCTGTGCCTAACTGATTTCAAAATCTGAGGTCCTCTTCCCGCTCCCTACCGATTTTTTCAAATTGAAAACCCTAGGGTAGCTTCTCTTTCCAGACCGATTTTGTAAACCCTAGGGTAGTTTCTCACCTACCATACCGATTTTTTTTTTCAATTTGTCCATCTCTGTTTTGCATTGCAGTGAAAAGGTGAGAAATTCTTTTGTTTTGCTTATACTGTTCAGCTCTTTGAAACCAATCGGTCACATACAGATTTGAAACCACAGATATTTTTCCTTTCCCTTTTTTGATGAGCCTTTAAATTAATAAATTTCTTTGATCTATGGTGCTTTACTTCCCCTATTAGTTCAGTTTTAGCTCCTGGTGTTGGTTAGGAAGATCGTTTCATCCCCTTTCCCCCAATGCAATGAAAAAATCCAATGGCTTCATAAGGTCTCCATTAGTAGACCCTATGAATACCCTGCCTCTGTAATACTTGCACGGTAGGTATTGTACTGTACTTTTGTTGTTATAGACAATCTACTCATGGACAGTTGCAGAAGGAGAGGAAGATTGTTATAGAGTATAGACAACCTACTCATGGGACCATGGACATTGTAGAAGGAGAGAGGGAAGAGAAGGGAATGTCAGAGTAATTGGTGACAGAAAGAGAATTGCAGTATATTGAGAGGTGAAGTTTGTAGTTGGAGTGAATGTGTATGAGAATTAAAAGACTTATAAAGACTGATATATGATGATGGGGAGAAAGAAAAAACCATTTTTCTTTTCTCTTTATTTTTATATTCTTGATTTCTTATTATTATAATATCTATGGAAACCAGTAGCTTGGGTTGGATTGAAGATATTAGATCTACTCTCTATTGTGATTTTGAAGGGATGCTTTGTTTCAATTTCCAATAACATTCAAGAATATATATGTCTTATAGCCCTTAGGTTCTCTAAATTTCTGATTTGAGTGCTCATAATGAGCTGAAAATAAAAAGAATGAGAATTGTAAGATAGAAGGGAAGAAGATGAAAGACCTTACTATGGGTCTAGTAATTTGAGATCTCTGTTTTTGGATTTTCTCTATGGGACTTTAAATGAACTAAAGTGTTATACATGTTGCTGAAATTTTGGATAATGTGTGGTTGGAACCGTATGTTGTGTGAATGGGTGGGAATGTGGGATCTTCTCAATAGGTTCTTTTGTAACATGGCCAAATTACACTAGAAAATTGCACTCCTTTGCAACCACTTTGACTGCATTAAAAGAGGGGCAAATAACTTCTGTTATTCGTAAGAAGTAGCATGTGGGTAGTCCTCAAAGCGGTGGTCACATAATGAATCACAACTCGAACTGGCTGAGCTATATGATTTGGTGCATGCCACCTTTATTTTTGAAAAATTTGAAGCTTAAGTGATTCTAAAGCAACCTTCAATCATATAATGGCATTGCTGTTTTATTTGCCTTTACCTTCTCCATTATGCCATCATCTTTGGTAGTTTCTTATTTAGTTAAGCTAGCATGGGAGACAAAACATGCCACTGCCATTCTCTCAGAGTGGTTTTTTCAGTTAAATCTATAAACTATATGTTTGATGGAGCTTGCTTTGACATGCATTCTCCTGTGGAGTCTGTTCCATGTGGAAGACTTGTAGATGGGAATTGAAGAGTTTTCAAATCAGCCAAAGCACAAATGCTAGAGCAGAATCATAATTTTGGTGTCTTTTTATTTTTTATTTTTATCATTTCTTGTGTCCTATTTATATAATCCTTTGAATAGATTTCTTTTATTAATTTATATTAGATAAGGATTAATTCTTTTTTTTTTTTGGTAACGGAGATAAGGATTAATAATTGGGTTGAGTTGAGTTTCTTTTCATTAACTTGTTTGGCAAATCAAAGTCCTAGTCTGATTTGGAGAATTCTTGGTTTAAGTTGGAGCCATGCCCTTCAATAGTAAATGCATATGTGAGACTTTCTGTTTCATACTATCCAAAGTCTTCTCTCAAAAAATCTGATCTTACGGACTATTCTTTTCACAACTTTCAGTGGTGCTGATGAGTTGCCTCTGATGCTAGAGATTGTTGCTGATCTGATTCTTAGGTCTGAGGGTATGTAAGACTCCTCTATTATTTCCCTTATCTTGTGGAATTTTCTTTGCTTTTATTCTGTTGTGCCTTTGTCAATTGCTTCTGGTTAGACTACTACTTGGATTCTATACTGGATTATGTGCTAGCTTTACTTTTCTATTGTGGGTTTATTTAGAGGCTTTGGTCTAGATTGAGTCTAGCTTTACTTGGATTCTGCTTTCTAATTTTATCAGGTGAAGTAATAGTTGCAATCTCACTTAGTTGATCCTATTTTAATTGTATTATTTTGATGTTATTAAAGGATTTCTTTACTTACAACAAATACTCAACTATTTCACATACAAAGCTGTAAGAACTGTTCTTAACCAGCTTTATGAGATGAACCCAACACAGTGCCGGTGGTTTTTTATAGGTTCACAACACTTTGAATCTTAATTGAAATTTAGAAACCCCATTGAGTATTCTCTTTGAAGCAGGTTTGTGTCAATGTTTTAGGGTTACTTGTAAGTTCCAAACTCTATTTGATGAGTCTTTAGCTCAAGTTGGTAGAGCACTTGAAACATAAGCAAGTTCCAAGGGATAGTGGTTCAAATCCACTAAGACCTTTTTTATTCAACCGTTCAAAGCATAGTATGTTAAGGTAATTTTATTATTGTTTAGAGATTATGTGCTATCCACTAAAAAAAGTAGGAAATGGTGTTAAATCTCGTTATTGATATTCATAAGTTTCCTCTTGATTAGCCATCTGTTCCAATTGCTTACAGATAGATTATCAAATGGCATCTAGCTCAAACCCTACTCCAACCAATTTTAATGTCGTTATCAATTTTTATTAGTTAAAGTACATTCTTAAAAAACAAATGCATTATTAAATTTTAGAAATATTGATTGTAATATCAAAAAGATGATTTTGATTTAAATTGTAGGACAATTATGTATTTATTGGTAATAGTATAAGAACATGTTTCTGGAAACAGATTTTATCAAACACCATTACTTTTCTGATTGTGTTCTGGAAACGTTTCTAGAACATGTTTATCAAACGTTTCAAAAGCTATTTTTCAAGACTGAAACGAAAAAAAACTGTTTTTGTTGTTTCTCAGCTTAGAAACAGCAAAAAAATGATCAAGCAGACCTGCATTTCCTGAGGAGCTATGCGACCAGGCAACGATCTCTTGTCCAATAAGAAATAAATATAATGACTACCCAATGTCATGCTATTTATGGGAAACAATTTGACCCATTTTTGTTTCCCACTAAATCACATGGGCGGACGTGTCAACTAGGAGACCTGGTCCAATTACCTGATCCGAGTGGATCCTCCAATGCTTCATCTATTATTGTGTTAAAATGAAAAAGATTACAATGAACACCAATGTCATGCTGTTTAGGAGAAACAATTTGACCTATATGGTTTTGTTTTTTCTCTACTTGTCACATGGCCGACATGTGGACTATGGAAACGAGTCCAATTGCTCGACCCAAGTGGATCCTGCAAAAATGCATATTCTATTATCATGGTAAAATGAAGAAAAACAAAAAAAATAATGAATACCTTGTCATCATATTGTTTAGAGGAAACAATTTGAACCGCCTGTTTTTTTTTTTTGTTTTCCGACTTGTCATATGGGTGGACGTGTCGATTAGGGGAATCGATCCAATTGCCCGCTGGAGTGGATCCTACAATGTCTCTTCTATTATCGTGGTAAAATGAAAAAATATCGACGACATTAAACCAAGCAAACAAGGTCAGGCAATTGGTAGTATAGCACAATTGTTGAAGACATTGATATCCATTGTAGACAAGACTACCACTCCACGCAATAAACACCAATGGCTGACATGTCGACTAGGGGAACCGATACAATTGCCCGACACGAGTGGATCCTACAACGCCTCTTTTATTTATCGTGGTAAAATGAAAAAAAGTAATATTGAACACGTGTGTCATACTGTAATAATGAATACTTGTGTCTCTTCTATTAGAGGGAAGACTTCAGGGCTAGATTGCTCATCCTCAACTCAGTCGAGAAGTCAATAGTTAACTCTATCGTAGATCTGCCAACAGTTGGTGGCATGTTGGATGAACTTGCAGAATTATATGCTAAGCAAAGCTGGTACGTTTATCAGCTTACCACTCTCATCCATGACACCAAATTGGTAGAAGAAACTCCAATTGAAGAGCATATCATAAAGATGCATAACCTCTTCAGTAAACTGGAGACACTAAACAACAAGCGATCACAGGTCAAAGGAAAAAAAACCAGATACATATAATTCTCTTATTCTTTACGAGTCTAACTTGGTTGTTGAGCCCTCTAATTCGTGGCTTGTGGACTGTGGGTCTACTGCACACATTTGCTATATGTCACAAGGGTTCAAGCTGACAAAAAGGCTGAACAGGAACGAGGTGCGTCTTAGGATGGACATTGGAGCTGAAGTCATGGCGACGATTGTAAAAATTATTATATTATAATTAAATTCTTTTGTTTTAGTTTTGAAAGACTGTTTCTATGTTCCCTCATCTAAAAGGAACACAATGCACTCCAGTTTTCACCCACCATTTGCCTGACAACGAAGTGAACTTTCCTGTTCTCTGCTGCGCAGGCCATTCTGAACCATCAAGTGGACTAACCGGATGGGGGTATTGCTTTTTGTTAGATGGCCAAAGTGTTTTAACATCTACAGGAATTTCGTGTTCATCCAACCCAAAGGAGGCTGAGTTGATAGGAATCTTGCAGGGATGGAAACACACTCTCAAGGAAGGGATCCATTTAAAAGAAATTTGGGTATCTAGTCTTAGCCTTAATAAAATTTTGCAACCAGGACAAAAACCTTGTGTACCATGGCCACTTCTCTCTCTTTTTGTTGAACTAGCAGAACTCACCTCAAACTTCACTTCTGTACCTATATATCTCCAGCATAACCAACGGATAGCAGCCTTAAGATCTCACATTCTAACATCAGTTAGGACCAATATTTCTCCCTCAAAACCTTTCTTGTATGATGTAAATATGTTTATGGTAATATAATCTTGACTTTTCTCAAAAAAAAAAAAAAAAAGGAACATAATTTCTGTTTCGAAATTAGTTTCGGATGGCTATGTTTTTCATTTTTAATCAAAACTTGCGATTCGTTTAAATAATAGATTAGTTGTTTTTGGACATATACAAAATGGTTTGTATTTTCTAGACTCTATTATGAAAACCAATGAAATTTCAAATATTGATTGAAACGCAAGCGTGCTCCAGTGAACTCAACATACTTGTGGCATCTCAAACTAGGTCATATTAATATGAATATGATTAACAGGTTGATTTCCTTAAAATGGAGGTTATGGAAACTTCTGGGTGCTATATTCGACAAATTCACAAGCAATTGGGAGCAAATTTATCATTTATTTGACATGTCTTTTCCATATGATCCTGATCTTAACAAGGTTGTAAAGATAGAGCCTCCAAACACCAAGTTTTGACCTTGAGAACAAGGTCTGATCTTAAGGGGGGGAGTTGTTACGTGCCTAGTGTATTGTGGAGAGTTATTCGGGTAGGATAATCATCTTGTATTTATTTGGGCTGTACGTGGGAGGTCATTTTATTAGGGAGTTATTTAATAGGAGGTTATTGAATTGTGGTCATAGTGAGAAGTTATTTGAAGTAGTGTTCTAACGTCTAACTACTAGTAATTCCTATTTATAGACGATAATAGAAATAAGATGGATAGTTAAAAAATCCTAATTTGTCTCTTGAGGTAACTTTAGAAGAAGTGACTACCTCCAAATTGTGTCAAGACGCCTTTGTTTCATTCGTAAATTATTTCTCCTTTTTAATTTTAGATTTTTTTTTTAGTATGTATAAAACCATCTAAGCTCGCTAAGTAGCATAGAGGGAAATTTACTAAAAACTGACAAATAAATTACAATAACATGAATCCAGAAGACTTTTGACTGACTCTGTCTCCATGGTGACTTTTTTATGAAATAGAATAAAAATTGATAAAAACGCGGAATTTCCATTCTTTTATTTCTTTTGGTGAAGGAATTTCCATTCAAACCTTCACGGAAGCTATGCTAGTTTATGTGACAAATAAAAGCATTGCGTGAGGTGGAAGAAACACGTCTCAATTCCTTTGAACAATCGGAGCTCTCTAGCTGAAAACTCTGAGATTATAAACCATGCGCTTTCTATGTAAATCTCTTATAAACTAAATTTCCTTAATCCCCCTTTCAACACAATTAGAGATTTGAACATGAAATCTCTGAGATTCTTGAGTTCAAATTGCAGAAAAGACGATGATTAAACCCTGACTGCGATATGCATGTAGTCTTTTCTTGTCTAAGGGTGCTTTAGCTATCAATTCCCATCGGCTCTCCAACAGGGTGCTTCGATATCTATTTCATCAGCAGCTCAAAATCCTTGTCAGTCCACTCCTTTTCCTCTTCCACCACAGACCCATTATTGTTACATGCAGGATTCTCACTATTTTTCTCAAATTTCTTCTCTGAGTTGTTAACAATCGCAACCACCGATGACGGTGACGAACAGTCGCAACCACCTGTAAGAATCAAAGGGTTTTGCGATTTGGGGAAGAAGCTCTCCGATTCCTTTTGTTAATTAACCAAAAAAAAAACAGGTTTTGGTTGTTTCCAAGGACAGGTTTACCAAGAAGGTCAAAAACGGTTTCTCAGCACAGGTTTCGGAAAAAACTGTTCTGGTATTTCTCAGCACAGTTTCAGAACAGAAACAGCCGTAAGGTTATCAAGCGGGTACGTAATTGCCGTACTCTTTTCACGAAAGAGCTTATACACCATCTAAGCTCGTTACACTGAAAGCTTTAAAGCAACGTGGACCTGAAGAGAACTTTCTTAGAATATCCCATTAATTATAGGGAAACGTTACCCCCAAAAAAATTTTAAAGAAAAAATGTTCTCTTAGGCACAGGATGCGCCCAAACACATGAGGGTGTGTGAAATTGTTAGACCCGCACCCGAGATCTTAATATTATAATGTTATCTTTGTGCCACATAGATGGAGCTGAAGTCTATGCCGGTGAGTTGTTTGCAATGGTCATTAAATCGACTCACAAAATCGTTAACCGATTCACAGGTTTGACTGTCGAGGACTGATTCCACAACCGAGAGTGGGGAAAGTTCATCGACGATGACTTCATGGATTACCCTCCTAGTAAAAGTACCAAGAGTGAGGAGTTTCGGATGGCGGCACCCGGTGTCGTGTCACATTGACACATCGTGTCTTAGCAATGTAAGTGTCGAAGTTAGGAAACTCTTTGGGATTTCGGAAGACACGCCGTGATGGATGCGGGAATCATATTTTGGGTATGCTTCTAACCCTAAACCTATCATATTCACTTTCCCTAGAAGTCTTTGAAGTACGGGCCCAAGCCCGGAGCTTGTTTGAGACTTAAAAGGCCTTACAGCAAGGCCAAATTCTCTCGCAGGAGAATCCGACCAAGGATCCACCCTTGCTGTATTTATTTCTTTATGGGGTTTGGTTGATGGGACCCACTTACCTCGTGATCTGTGCAAGTGTGGGAGGTCCCCATGCACTATGGATCCCCTCTACAACCTACCCTTATAGGTTAAACTATGTAGGTGGGCCCACAAGGCCCAACTTAAGTCAAAAATGGGTTTTAGGGTCTTAACATAGGAATAATAGATTTTGGGTTTTGGTGCTAAGCCAAACAGGCCCTAGGGCTTTCACTTACTATAAATAGATAAGGAAGGCCATTTATTGGCCATTACTTAGCAACCTAACTAAATCTTTGGAGAGGAGGAGAGAAAGAAGGAGAAGGAGGTGGAGGCTGTACTTGGAGGCCATCCATCGTGGAGTTCTTCATCCTTAAGGTAAGATCTTCATCTCCCTTTTTTCCCTCTCTTTGGTTTTGAGTTTTGGGAAATGACCTTGGGGTGGTTTGTGCTTTGAGTTTCTTTTGAAACTTGAAGGGGTGCTAGATATCTTGATGCTGGATCCATTAAAGGATCTTTGCATTTTCCCTTGCTTGGTTTATGAGCCATGTTTGGAGCTTAAACCTATATTCTCTCAAAATCTAGGGCTATACCTTATGGAGGATCCAATGCATGGAACCCTTCAAACCCTTGATGGGAATAGGTCCCTATGACCCTATTAAGCCCTAGACACCTTTCCTTAATCTCTGAGACTTTAAATATGCAGCAGGGAAGAAATCTGGGGTGAAAGCCTTTGAAATTCGGACCTAAACCTGGTCGGATTCTCGGTCGGATTATCGATAGAAGGATCCACCCGAGAATCCGATATGGTAAGTATGCTTCTTATTTTTCTGCTTTTGGTCGGATCTTCCATCGGATTCTCTCCAGAAGGATCTGCTCGAGAATCTGATATGGGCAGAGACCTACTTATTTTTCTGTCGTGGCTAGATTCTCACCTGGATTCTCTCCTAGAGATTCTAACCAAGAATCCACCCCTATTTTTCAACCTAATTCTAGGGGCAGCCTAGGAGAGACCTCTTGGGGCTTTCCCTTATTGTTCCTAATGTTTTTTCCCACCTCTGTAGGCTTCTATGAAACCACAAGGCGACGTATTTTAATGGCTTTCAATGATAAACCTTATAATCGAATCCCAAACTATTTGTGAGTGAGTTTGGGTTTGATTTAATTTGAGAATGTTTTGCACTCTATATATGCTTATATGCCATCTTCCATGCACTTATCATTTTTGCATAACAACAACTATGATTGCGGATATATTGTGATATGGAAGGTATGGATGTGGTGTTTATTGGAATGTTTGTAAGGGGATACAGTGTTGGGTATGCCGGCACCAGACCCTTATGATATGATATGATTTACCTGTCATGTGCCATGTTGAGTTGGTACCCGGGTACTAGATGGTATGGGACATTGATGCAACTAGAATACCTCTCAACACGATAGTTTCATATAGTACTGCGGTTAGGGTTATGTTCCCCTTGCTACAACCCTTACTAACAGGGGTTTAGGTGTTGGGTAACTAAGGCTCCTTGTGTGCTTGAGGAGGATGTGAGGCCAGGTCAGGGATGTCCATTGGTTATCGAGGTTTGCCTTCGGGTGGCAAGTGGCTTCTTTCGGCGTGAGTCCCATTGTAACAATTGAGGTAACATTTTGGTGATAAAATAAGTGATCCGCGATGTTGCCCGAGCTGTTGCAGTGTCAAGTACCTAGTGACCTAGACATGATTGCTAGGTGGTTAACTTGTTAATAATTCATGCATCATGGACTATGTGTTATTGTTTGGGTGTTCCCCATCCCCTCATTGGACTCCGTGGAGTTTACCCCTCTTTGCGCAACCTTTTTAGATGTGTTGCAGGTGATGTTGGTGGCGAGCCTTAAGGGCTCTTTCTGTTGGAAATGTTTTGCTAGGTGTTGTTGACTTGCACTCGGTGACTTCAGACTATGATGTTGAGTTGATGTTGATGATTGTGCCAATGGCGCACTTGGATCGAGGATCTTATCTTTTGTTTCTTTCAGTTTTCATCTTTTGCATTGTATGCACTTCTGTAATCTTATTTACTGTTGTTTTATCTTTTAGTTGATCTTTTGGGATAAAATGTAATATATATAGCTTTATCTATCACTTAGACTTTTGAATCCCTTTTACAATTGTAAATGCTTCCGCATTCTTGATTTCTACATTTGCTTAGGGTAAATGTGTTTCCTTTCCGTACTCTGATGTACAAGTGAGATTGTATTGAGTTGACTGTGATTCAAGCTACTGCATTGAGATCCTAGTAGTGGTTTAGGATGTTGGTAAGCATCCTAATCATATCAAAACCCTAGGGTAGGGGTTGGGGTGTGACAGAAATGACCGCTCTACATGCTCTCGGGCAGAAAACGTTGCCTCTTAATTAAAAGTATAAAAGTGGCACAACGACTAGAAGTATGAATGGGATAAATGATTATGGTAAAGATATTGTTGTCGGGCCCTCTAGAGCCTGCATGCATGCATGGTCCATGGGAGCGCGCATAAAATTTGTGCTGGGTGGGATTTCTGCCTTTTCATGGGGGCAATGCAGTACTTTCATGTGTTTTTATGTCGCTTAGTAGTCACGGGCCACATGACCAGGTAGCGTTCTTTTTCCCAATGATTAAAATGATTAACTCTAATGGATAAAATGATTTCAATAGATAAGTTTAAGAATAAGTCAAACAGAATAAAATTTGGTTAGGTTTGAGTAATGGATTTCAGAACTGATTCTGTCCTCGATTCGGCTCCAGATCTAGCATAAGAAACGAATTCGAGAACTGAAACTGAACTAGATTTGGATACTAGTATATTAAGTATATTAGTATATGATAATATTAATATATTATAGTTTATATTATTAATGTTACTATTAGATTTTACAATACTAGTATACTATACTATATTATATATGGGTCAATGTTCTCTGTGCCACAACACAGGTTGTGCCCAGACACATGGGGTTGGCATTTCCACCATTCAGGAAGAAGATAATCATTTTGCTCACCCCCCAAGTGTCTGGGTGCAAGAGAACATTTTCCCATTATATATGAATTGAGTAAAGGAATCTAAATCGAACCGTGTATGAACCGAATAGAATTGAATTTCAAAATGGAATAAGAAAAGAAACCGTGCATGTTCGATTTGAGAATAAAATTTCATAACCAATTTGGTTCTCGGTTCGATTCCAAACCACACTTCCACTCTTTAGAACCAAATCTAAAACTGAACCGAATACCCGATTTACGCTTTATGGTGAATTTTTTTTTGGGAAAATTACACTGCCACCCCCTGAGGTTTGTACTAAATACAGTGCAACTCCCTGTGTTTTCAAAATATACACCCTGACCCCCTGAGTTTAGGAAACTTGTTACACTCAGCCCAACTCTGTTAGAGCATTCCCGTTAGTTGCTGACGTGTTGGCCATTGATGCCTTAAAATGACAAATATACCCTTAATAGGGTGTGAACTTACCATTTTGCCCATAGAGCAGCCCAACTTCACGCCCCCTTCCTCTGCTACTCGAATCCGATGCGGGGATTTAGGGTTCTAACGATCTGCCTCAGGCCATCTTCAAGCTCATCACCGACGGCGACTCGCCAGAAATTGCAGTAATAAAAGGAAGGAACTCAGAAGAGAACTACTCAAAAAAGGTGTACCCAATTGAAGAGTTCTAAATGCTACCAGTACCAGAAGAGAACTCTTCAACCAGTGGATTGTTGGCTCTGCAAGTTTGGGGCAAGGATCGAAACCCCAAGCCCTATCAAATGCAAGTGAAACCATTGCTGGTCACCGGAACCTGCGTTCTCCGCCGAAGAATATGTAGAAGAATCGACTGGTAGAAGTTGGCAAAACTCACTCCGCCATTTCTGGTAGCTGTAACGAACTCCAAAAGCAAAACTCCCAAGTCCCAACTTGTAGTGATCTTTTCGGCTTCTTCTACAGAAAATTTAGAAGCAACCATAATTCTTATTTTGAAATCAAATGAATGATCTCTCCAACTCAGCTACAGAAACCTGAGGAGTAGGATGAAGGTTGCAACGGTGGTGGGGCGGTGGTTGAAGAAGACGAAGAAAGAGGAAGAGGAAGAAAAAGTGGTGGGTCCCATTTATTTATGTTAGAAAAACAAAAAATTAGAATAAGATTATTTTAATTGAAGGGCAAAATTGTCATTTAAATTTTATACTTGATACTGTCCAATTAAAAGGTGCTGGGTGTATATTTAAAAAACACAAGGGGTCGCACTGTATTTAGTACAAACTTCAGGGGGTGACGGTGTAATTTTTTTTTTTTTTTTTAAATAAATTTTGGGGAAAGTTTTCATACACGACTGTGTAAATCGTGTATGTGAGAGGGTCTCTCAAAAAGAGTTGGAAAAGTCATAAATCCCCACCCATTAATTAATGCCTTCAAACTCCCACCCTCTCAAATATACACAGTTTACACGATCGTGTATGTAAACTTTTCCCATAAATTTTTATGGAAGTAATTGAGACAATTTAAAAGATGAAGTGGCAAAAACGTGGAATTGCCATTCACACCTTCATGGAAAGTTGCTCGATGAATCTGCAGAATTTTCACACGACATGTGACAACTTAAATACCCTCCCTGTCCGTTGCCTCCATAAGCATAGATTTTGTCCGAACAAGCAATGAAGGACATGGGAGAGCAATGACAAATCATTTAAGATCTTAACCTTTCTATTCTATCTTTCTGATTTGCAAAATTCTGGTTTCACTTCCCCTTCAAGTAACATTGATGGTTATATCATCACTTCAGTATGAAAGAAAAAAGTGTTAGAACAATCATTGGGTTTTGTCAAATCCGAATCCATCCCTATACAAAGATCTAAAACACGATTGAATAAAAAGAACAGGAAAAATAAGGCGTACCTGGCATCCATGTATATTGGTGAAGAACAAATAAGAATACGCCCAAGAACAAAAAGATTCGTCGAGTAACTGTTGTGAATCCTCGAATAGTCTTGGATAACCGCAATGGGGATCTTCTACAGTCTCCTAGACTCTCCCACAACTCCCTTTCTTGTGGAGAAAAAAGAAAAGAGAACAGTGATTGCAGGGACCCCTCATCATTAATATTTATAATACTCCGCAAACCCTAACTCACTTTCACAATGGGCCAGGCCAGTGCGGTCCATCTCAATAAAATAGTAATAAGCCACATCAGCCCTTGTATTTCTTGATCCCCATCAATGATCGACCTGATAATTAATTAAGCCCACACGTCGCATTTGGAAAATACCTAACAATCTCCCACTTGGGCTAGATTAATTATAAGGTCATCATTATTAGATGTGGCCATGGAATCTCAATACAACTATAATGCTACTAAACCTTGATCCAATTAGCAAATATATCGATGTCGAGCAACAGTAGAAAATACACCTCAACATACGGCATATCACTTTCTGTCAGCTACAAACAAAGATTTACGTACTAATATGAACCGCCTTGAGATAATTTTGTACAAGGAATGTCGTACACGTCTGTGATCACATAAAATATCGTCATCATTCCTTGTGGATCCTCGAACGTATCATGAATATCGTACGACTCATAGATTACCTTTGAACATCGTCATATTCATCGATAATCGAATGACTTGGTTTATCATCAATCGAACACCCGTGGCTAGAAATAGTCAAACGACTTGGCTCGTCGCCAATCGAACATCCTTAAACCAAAATGGTCTTCAACACATCAAATAACATATACATGCATGTAAGTGCTATTCATCACATCAAGCAGAAGCGTCATAATCAAAATGAAACATATATCCTCTAAGTTCTCCCACTCAACAGGCATATCAATCAAAATAAGAAAGAACTCCCAATTCACAAACAAATCAATCGTGTAAAGAAGTACTCCCATTGATCAAGAGAATCGAACAAACCGAATCAGCCAAGTTTGAAAGTAAAGGTTCAAACCATAAATTCTGCATAAAGTAAACAAAATTATCAAACTACTCGAACTGATTACTTCTTTAGTTTTCAGTTAAGTCAACATTCTCAATTTTCCCACTCTCAATTTTCTTCTTTTCTTTCTTGTTCATAAATAGACATCAATTCCTTTAAGGACATAATCGTGGTTTGTTAAGTACATCAATTTCTTTAATATGTTCTTCGTGATTTTTATTCATTCATTCATTCCTCTTCATTATCCCTTGTTTTATTTCAGTGTTTAGCCTCATCATTCCTTACTATTGATATACTTTCAATTTATGCCACCGTAGTAGCTTCCGTCAAATGGCTCAAGGCCGGTTATACCCTATAGGTTTATAAATTGATTTTAACACAATCTTTCATCATTTAAATTCTTATTGATGGATTATTTCGTTCATGGTTCATTATGCATGTTGGTCAACCGTCAGTTACCATAATCATTCACTTATTATTTCATCTACTATAATAAGTTATTATTTGTCAGTAACATAATTTTCCATCAACATATAGAAACACAAATCATAATATCAAAGATTTTTATATCGTACAACATAATCAACAGGTTTTTTTGCCATCGCATATCCATTCATCATTCAAGCATTTATCAATATATTATCATAAAATCAGTGGTTTTATACATTTATCATCAACAATACACCAAATACATGTATGTATGCAATCAAGATGATAAATATCAATCAATAATACTTCTTCACAATATTACATTCTTGCCCTTTTGGGTCAAATGCACACATCTCTATCGACTACAAGTACTGCGAAATAGCAATAATTTTCAGAAATCTCCCTTTACCTTTGGGTGATAGAAAAACCCCTAGATTATGTACCTCAATTTCATAATAATGTATCGCACTGCAAATACCACGAGATGTCGATGACTTTTAGAAATTTTCCTCCGCCTTTGGGGGATAAGAAAACCCCTAGGCCACGCATCCCAAATTCTTTGAGTTTACTATCTTTCGATGGACACACTGCCTTTCGGTGAAAAGATCAGTAGTTTTCAGAAATCCCTGCACCTTTGGGCATCTGGAACCCTTAGATTACTATCCTTTCTAATCTATGTGCACATCACCTCGTCAATCTTTGGCAACACCGCCTTTGGGCTAACGTTACCTATTCTGCTGCCTTGACAGAACTATAAAAGGATTCAATGGGCCACTTTGGTGGATCACCATTTTATCCTCTCATAATTTTTCAACCTGATATGAAGCAATATATGTGGAAGTAAACACATTAAACATCCATAATGTGTTGTGACATGCACATTCATCGTCCAAGTGGCAGTATCCAAAATAGTCAAAATATGCTCAAAGTGGTATAATCATCCAAAACAGGTCCCTGGAAGTATTAAGTCTTGAAATTACGAACGAAACAAGACCAATCGGAGCCCAATTCGACGCTCCATTCGCCCCATTTGCCACTCGAAAGTGACACAATCGTCATTAATGGATCTCATAAGTTCATCAAAATTATTAAAATAGGATACCCAAAGATACATTTCTGAAACTCGGACACATCGGTCCAAATCGGAGCTCAATCGGATGCTCCATGCCCATTATACCATGCATTCAAGATTATTGAAAAACACAAAAACTGCCAAAACCATGATCTCTATTTACCCAAGATATGCCGAATTGCATATCAAAATGAAGAGCACAAAAAAACAGACACACCAGTAAAAACCGCACCTCAAAATTCATCCAAACGAATCCACACGGGCCATTTGAAGTTTTCTGATCATTTTCCCTTTTTTTTTTGTTTTAAGGTTGAATCGAACCGTTTTTCCAGTCCGTCTGAACCGGACCACTGGTCTACCCAAACAAGTCACTGGTTCAAAAAACGTGTAAAAAAATGGGTCAACATTCGGGTATCGAGTCGGGCCATTTGACTAGGTCTCGGGTCGTTGACCGGGTCAGGAATCTTTGAACGGGTCGGGTCAGCTCTGGCCGGGTCAAACGTGACCCGCAGGTATCCGCTGACGTACTGACGTCATCAGCCCTACGACGTCATAATCGCTATCATTTTTTTTTTTTTAATAAACATCGTCGGCGCATGGATCTCACTCGCTGCTTTGATCGGTGCGTGCCAGCATGTCCAGCCGTCGGTGGTGACGATCCACATATCGTCGCGATCGTCTCGACGAACTCTACGCATCCATATAAAATTTTTTAATTTTTTCTGGTGGAAAAATCCAATAGCGGCAAAAAACATACGATTTCGCTGTAAATCCAATAAAAAATCTGTTCTTCGTCGTTGAAAACTCGATTCATATTCTTAAACAGACAATCAATCGATTCTGGGTTTGTATGGATGGCTCTGATGCAACTTGTTAGATCAACATTGGGTTTTGCCAAACCCGAATCCATCCACATACAAAGATCTAGAACACGATTGAATAAAAAGAACAGGAAAAATAAGGCGTACCTGACACCCACGTATATTGGTGAAGAATAAATAAGAATACACTCAAGAACAAAAAGATCAGTCGAGTAACTGTTGCGAATCTTCAAATAATCTTGGATAACCGCAATGGGGATCTTCTACAGTCTCCTAGACTCTCTCACAGCTCCTTTTCTTGTGGAGAAAAGAGAAAAGAAAATAGTGATTGTAGGGACCCCTCATCATTAGTATTTATAATACTCCCCAAACCCTAATCCACTTCCACAATAGGTCAGGCCAGTCCGGTCCATCTCAATAAAATAGTAGCAAGCCACGTTAGTCCTTGTATTTTTTTATCCCCATCAATGATTGACCCGATAATTAATTAAGCCCACACGTCGCATTTGAAAAATACCTAACAAAAGGGGCAGTTTAGATTGGTTTTCCAATAAAATTCCTCCATAAGGGGCAACTTAGATTGGTTTTCCAATAAAATCCCTTCATCCATAACCAAAGATTTTGTTCCAACCAAAATTGAAGAAATGAAGAGCATTGAGCAATCCATAGGGTGTGTATTTTTCTTGAGGGAAACTTATATCCCTGTACTTAGCCCTAATTAAACATTCCTCCCCTTGATTTTCAGTTATTATGTCCGTAACCCATATAGTTTACAATAAATTACTATTACACCCAGCCGTTAACAGTCCATCTGTTAAATCGTGAAGTGGCTAAGTAACCCGGGTCAATAAGATGACTCTTTTACCCCATTAATTAAAAAGGGAGGGAGAGAGGTACCTTCCCCTTGAATTTTTTTCCTCTGTTGTTCGTTGCCCGAAGAGCATAGTGCTATCCACTCACATAGGGTGTGAAATGATGACTTAACCTCCTTCGGACAGTGTATTCGGACAGAGAAATTAAATTATCATTTCGCCCTATGTAAAGGGACAACAGATGCTATTCAGGCAACACACAGCAGAGGATAACGATTCTCCCCAACACACATACCCCCCAATACAGGTGCTGTTCGGGCAGCACATAGCAGAGGATAACGATTCTCCCCAACACACATACCCCCAACACAGATCCTCCATGATCCAGCTGCCCGAACACCTTATCCAAACAAGAGTAAGGCAGTCATTGCGCACGATTTGTGCGCCACTATAGCCGCTCGGGCAGCGCGACGATCCGGATGTCTCACCCTAAAAATAAAAATTCAAAAAAGGAGGCCATGGTGCAAGTCGTCTTCGGTCTTTTTCACTAAGAGTCCAGTCAATTATAGATAGACGACTTACAAGGTACACCTCTCTTTCCCTCTCTCGTTAGGAAACATGAAATTCTTATTTTATTAAAGAAAATCTAAAGTAGGACCGTAGAAGAAACGCCTCCAGACTAGTAGTCACGAGTCACGACTACTGCTTCGGGGGATGGAGGAAACCCTTTCCTATCCTCCGGTACCAATAATTGCTTCAATAGAAAAAGTTTATATATGGGAACCACACTTTTATTTTATTTGGGTGCAAGTGGACCACCCACCACCAACAATGTTTTTGTCCATTACTTTCTCTGCCACAAAAATAATGACATTTGATGTAACTTTTGACCGACTTAGGCTGAAAGTGCACGTCAGTCTGAGTAATCAATTGCGTAAAGTGGACGAAACACGGAATAGCCGTTGGCGAAGTTTCGTGGTAGCTGTGGAAAATTGAATGTTTGCTCTCCGCTCTTTGCTCATGGTATGAATGGATTTGTTAATTTCAAGATAGGTTTGTTGTGTTTTTTCTTGGGAGAAAAAATCAACCGTCAATGTAAACACATGACCATAAAAAAAACAAGTGAAACATTTAATCTCACTTTGAATTAGGGTGCTGTAAGAGAGAGCCGCGGCGGCACAGATGTCACTTCAATGTCAAACAGAGCAATAGCAGATGGAAAAGGATCCACATCCTTTACTTCCATCGGTGTACTTCCATCTTACTTTCACGATTTCTCAATGTGCCACGTGGTTTGACAGCCATCCAACGTCTAGAAATGAAACCATTCAAAATGCTTTCAAAACCAGATGAAACCTTTGAACCAAACCCTTAACCCCTAAACAACCTAATCCGACTGGCTCAAAGATGAAACGAACAGCAGGAGAAGAAGGGTCTACTGGGTGAATCTCGCAACCTCCAAGGGATGAACCGATGAACCCTAACTAGGTCGTCATATCGTCTCCGACGGAAGGGAGGAGCTTGAAAGATTACATTTTTTTTCTTCCTTTTTCTAATACAACGAAACTGGCGACTATGATGGGGTTCTGGGAAGCAACAAGTCTGAGCCAAGGTCTAAGAGAAGTTCTCATCGTTTGCCAATACCTTGACAACAATGGTGGAGGTTGAAGAACACCGTACGTAATCTTCAAATTGTTAATAAAAGAGAGATGAAGAGAACCCAAATAAAGTATGATGGAAACAACTGGGAAGAAACAAAACAAAAGCCTAAGAAATTTCAATAGAAAGTTGTGATCACAAAAGATGAAAAATTATCTGGATGAGGATGGAGAAAAAAACAGAGAACGAGAACAAAATTCAACACATCAAAAAGGTAAAAAGCAGAAAAAGGAAATAGCTTGGATGGTAACTCAAGGAAACAATAAAATGAGAAGAAAGAAAGAAAACCCAGATAAGAAAATTTGAGACGAATGGAAATGCAAGCAGAGAAGCACAGAAACAGGTCCAAATGAGGCGAAACCGTGAAAATCTCTCAAGCCCAACTACCCTGTTATGGCTGATGAACTAAACCCAGAATTCAAGAAACAAGAAAAAACTTGATGGAGATTTTATTTACAGTGTTCTGTATTTTTTTTCATCATCTGCTTTGATTTTTGATTTTGTTCTTTCTTTTATCCATTTTACCCTATATGAATAGGTCTAAGGCGGTTTGCGGTAGGCCGTTCTTCTTCTCCTGCTGCTGCTGCTCGTCTTATCTTTGATTTTGCAATTTTAATTCCTTTTACAATCCAACAACCCAAGTGCGAATTCACGTTTCGTTCGGTAAGAAATAAAGACTCTAGAGCTCTAATGGATTGAAGCCTGAGAATGGTTCAAGAATTAAACTCTTTCCAATGAGCCAGCAAGGTTATGCTGAGTTTTCCTTCTGTGTATTATCGTTGACCGTAGATGGAGCCATTTTCCATCTCAGTAGCCAGATGATGGAGCGATGGAGAGGTTCTAGAGGTTCTGCAACATCTTGTTTGAGGGCTTTTCATTCTAAATGAAATGGGGATGAGTGAAATGGAGATGGGTTTAGATTGAGTGAAAATGGTTCGGTTAGAAGTGGGTTTAGTTTGAGTGAAATCTGGTTCGATTAGTGGGTTTGGTTTAGGGGTTTAAACCGTTTTAAAGAGGGTCTCTTCAGAATTTAAAAAAATTTATATTTAATTCAATACAAGCCGTTGGATGGTAAAAAAGACAAGTGACGTGCTGAGAAGTCGTGGAAGTAGAATGGAAGTACACTGATGGAAGTAGAGGATGTGGATCCGATGGAAAAAGTATTATCTTTAAAAAAAAAAAACTTGTAGTCAATAATTATGCATGCTTTAACTCAAGTATAATTAGGGGTGTAAATGAATAGTTGAAATCCGTTTTCGTATTCGTGTCCATACATGTTTAGCACAATTCGAATCCATCTGAAAGCTAAACGGATGCGGATACGGATAGGCTATAGCTATCCGAAAAGCTATATTTACACGTAAATAGATAAAATATCCGATCTGAATCCATGTCCGAATCCGTTTAGCACTATCCAAATCCATCTGAAAGCTAATCGAATGCGGATGTGAATATAGCACTATCCGAGCCGAATCCGATCCGTTTACATCCCTGGGTATAGCTATCCTTTGGGAAACCAAAAGAGTTATCGAAGGAAAAGGGATGTGTAGTCTGTCCCTTGTCTTTTGGAGAGGAGAAGGCTCAAGATATTGTACGAGAATCTTTCTCTGGGATTCCATATTATGTACATATCATTTGGTTTACCAGAATGGTTCTTGTATGAGAACCTCAAGTATTCACTTCTTAAACATTTGGCGGTAAAATTTCCACCATTTTATGGGATCTTTATCCTCTCAATTACACTGCCCGTACTTGACGTCAAGTACATCTAATAGAGGAGGTAGAAATGACTATCCTACCCCCTGCCCGAACACACTGCTCGAGGTGGGGTCCACGTGGGGTCCACCTCCCTCTATTAGATGTACTTGACGTCAAGTACGAGCAGTGTGATTGAGAAGATAAATTTATCCAAACCGAATATCGAACCGAATTAAATTGGAAAAAAAAATATTATTGAGCATAAGGTTATTAATAGGTGAATTAATTATCCATTGGTTTCAATATTAGTGAGAACATTTTTGGTTGTAAAGGGAATTGTTACAAATCAATGAGCATGAGGTTATGAACAGGGAAATTGTCCTTCCATAAATCTCTTTGTTCACTATTGTAAGTACCTCGGTCCCTAGTGACGGGGTTTCCTCAGTCTTATGGGCGACAGACTATTGGCATGATATTGAGGGGGTATCATTTTGATACATTATCATGGGTTAGGGCCTAGGACCCAATGGGTGTAGCCCTATCCGTTATAAACGGAAATGAGCTACATGATTCCATATGGTTTGGTCAGAGATTCGAGTAAGGGGTCAGGTTACAAGCATGGAAAGGTGTTAGCCACCCATCTTGCCCGGTAAAAATTGATCTTTTTGTGATAGATGCTGAAAGGGCGAATATTCTCTCTTCATAACGTCTGACTATATAATGTACATCCTATTTACACTATATGCATTAAAACGAGAAAACACAAAAGAGTACATTGTAACGACAAAAATACAATGATTATACCTTCACATGAGTATTCCTCGGATCTTGGTGATCCCCTGGCTTAGGGGAAGACAGATGGATGAATCAACACCAATTCTTTGGGTAGAATGATGGCTCTCTAGATGTGTCTTTTGTTATCTGTAAGCGGACAGAATAACGACTATAAAAGGGAACTTTCGTTATCCGTATATAGACAGAATAACGACTTGACTGGAATGGGATCACTCTTCGCATAAGTGGGTAATCGATGGATATACCCACAACTCAGAACACCGCTCAAAACTCACTCACAAAGGCCTGAAAGAGGGCAAAAATCGAACTGGGAGGGTCTCCCTAGGCTTTAAATCCATGAAATGAGGGGAGGGGGACCCTCGTCTTTATAGGGGGCACCCCACTTTTCACGGCGCTGGATAAGTCAACCATAGTGTCATGGAGTGCCTCCACGGTGCCATGGAGGACTTGTCCACGATGCCATGGACGACGTCAGCAAGCTGATGTCACAGCCCCCAAGGCAGTATGGTTTTTTCCCATGGTGCCGGGGGAGGCTTCCACGGTGCCGTGGAGGACTGTCCATGGCGCCATGGTTAGTGTAGACCATTCTTCCTACTTTTTGGGCCTTAATGGGCTTCTTTGGTGCTTTGGGCATGTCTGGACTTGTGGGTCTTGTTTTCTTGGGCTTTTCAGGGGAAAATGGTGCGATGTTCCTCATCCATGTCTCGTTGTCATCATTGCCAGGGGTGGTGGCAAACTTTAAGTGTCTACAGTTTGCCCCTCTTTGGCCGAGGCCTGTGCCAACAGCCCAAGGGCAAAGACAAATGACTAATTGATTTTGTCATCAAGAACATGTATTGCTGACGCTTTGCTCAAGGGCGGCAAAGTTACGAAAAACTACACGATGAAGATCTTTCTATAAACCTCAAAAGAAAAGGAATCAAACAAGCGGTTAATTGTAAATAAATCTTTTGATGAACCACAAAGGAAAATTCATTCGATTAATCACGGTGAAATCTTCTGATAATCCTTGAAAAAAACATCAAATTTGTGGGCATCTGCCCAGAAGCGGGCGGTGACGGAAACCAGGGCCCTAAAATACTGACTCAGGCATTTTTGGGCACTCAAATTGGGGCAAAACCCTAAAATGTTGGCTCAAGCATTTTTAGGTATACAAATCGGGGCGAAACCCTAAAATACTGACTCGGGCATTTTTAGACACGTAAATCGGGGCGAAACCCTACGATGCTGGCTCAAGCATTTTTAGGCACGCAAATCGGGGCAAAACCCTAAAATGCCAGCTCAAGTATTTTTAGGTACACAAATCGGGGTGAAACCCTAAAATACCGGCTCAAGCATTTCTAGGTATGCAACTCAGGGCAAAACCCTAAAATGCCGGCTTAAGCATTTTTAGGTATGTAAATCGGGGCAGAACCCTAAAATGCCAGCTCAAGCATTTTTAGGTACGTAAATCGAGCCAAAACCCTAAAATATCGACTCATGCATTTTTAGGTACGCAAATCATGGCAAAACCCTAAAATGTCTGCTCAAGCATTTTTATGTACGCAAATTGGAGCGAAACCCTAAAATGCCAGCTCAAGCATTTTTAGGTACGTAAATCGAGACAAAACCCTAAAAAATTGATTCAGGCATTTTTAGGCATGCAAATCGAGGCAAAACCCTAAAATACCAGATCGAGCATTTCCAAGTACGTAAATCGGGGTGAAACCCTAAAATGCTAGCTCAAGCATTTCTAGGTATGCAAATCCCTAAAATGTTGGCTCAAGCATTTTTAGGCACATAAATCGGGGCAAAACCCTAAAATGCCTGCTCAAGCATTTTTAGGTACGCAACTGGGCGAAACCCTAAAATACCGGCTCAAGCATTTTTAGGTACGCAACTCGAGACAAAACCCTAAAATGCTAGCTCAAGCATTTTTAGGTACGCAAATCAGGGCAGAACCCTAAAATGGTGGCTCAAGCATTTTTAGGTGCGTAAATCGGGGCAAAACCCTAAAATACCGACTCAGGCATTTTTAGGCAGGCAAATTGGGGCGAACCCTAAAATGCTGGCTCAAGCATTTTTAGGTCTGCAAATCGGGGCGGAACCCTAAAATGCCGGTTCAAGCATTTTTAGGCACGTAAATCGTGGTAAAACCCTAAAATACTGACTCAGGCATTTTTAGGTACACAAATCGGGGCGAAACCCTAAAATGCTGGCTCAAGCATTTTCAGCATCCAAATCGGGGCAAAACCCTAAAATGCCGGCTCCAGTATTTTTAGGTACGCAAATCGGGGTAAAACCCTAAAATACCGGCTCAAGCATTTTAGGCACGCAAATTGGGGCAAAACCCTAAAATACCGACTCAGGCATTTTTAGGTACGTAAATCGAGGTGAAACCCTATAATGCCAGCTCAAGCATTTTTAGGTACGTAAATCAGGGTGAAACCCTAAAATGCCGGCTCAAGTATTTTAGGCACGTAAATTGGGGTAGAATCCTAAAATACCGGCTCAAGCATTTTTAGGTACGCAAATCGGGGCAAAACCCTAAAATACCGACTCATACATTTTTAGGCATGCAAATCAGGGCAAAACCCTAAAATGTCGGCTCAAGCATTTTTAGGTACGCAAATTGGGGCAGAACCCTAAAATGCCGGCTCAAGCATTTTTAGGTACGCAAATTAAGGTAAAACCCTAAAATGCCGGCTCAAGCATTTTAGGCACACAAATAGAGGCAAAACCCTAAAATACCGACTTAGGCATTTTTAGGTACGTAAATTGGGGTGAAACCCCAAAATACCGACTCAGGCATTTTTAGGCATTCAAATTGGGATGAAACCCTAAAATACTGACTCAGGCATTTTTAGGCACACAAATCGGGGTAAAACCCTAAAATGTCGACTCAGGCATCTTTGGGGTTATCATTTGCCTTTTCTTTGATTATTTATTTTTTTGTTCTCTCTTTATTTATCTAATCATTTCTTCCCTTTCTTATGTTTTTGCAGGGTAAGACCCTTCCGCTGCCGAAGAAGTATTGTGGCATAGAGAAGGTGCTTGCATGGTATAGACATCATTCTGTCAATGATGGCACGTGGAAAGCCACTCTTTTATCAATCCAAGAGAATAGTACATGGAAAGACACCCCAAGCTATGGACATGATGTACTTATATCCGATCTGGCTGATCTGTGGAACAACGCACTCCAGTCGTTTTGAGGGAAAGATATGGTTTCAGTGAGGGACGGGTCTCATTTGAAACGGTTACTGAGGAATGAGCCATTCACGAGTTTTGACAATGGTTGGATGACAAAATTACACGCAAGTGTAGAAGTGATCAAGAAATCACGGCGATCAGACTATTCATGAGTCCGGTAGTAATCGGATAAAATAATGATTTGGATGATAAATTGTTCATGGGTTTAGATAAAAAAGGATCAATTTGTACACGAGTATAGTGGGGATTGATCAATCTGCATGTGAGTTCAGTGGAGATCAAAAGATTCAGAGGATTGATCAGCACAATGGAGATCAAAAAATTCATGGTGTGATCGAACTATGCATAAGCATAGTGAGGATCAGAAAGTTCAATGATTAATTTGTACATGAGTACAAAGAGGATCAGATGACGGATCAATCTATACACGAGTACAACAGAGATTGAAGATTCATGGGATGATTGAACTACACATGAGTATAACGAGGATTAGAAATGTCAATGATTAACTTGTACACGAGTGCAAGGAAGATCAAATAATGGATCAATGTTGTACACGAGTACAATGAGAATAAAATGGTGGGTCAATCTGTACATGAGTACAATGAAGACCTAAAGATTCATGGGATGATCGAACTACACGCGAGTATAGTGAGGATCAGAAAGTTCAATGATTAACTTGTATACGAGTACAAGGAGGATCATATAATGGGTCAGTCTGCACACAAGTACAATAGAGACTGAAGATTCATGAGATGATCGAACTACATACGAAAGTAGTGAGGATCAAAAGAGTCAATGATTTGATTAAGATGTACACGAGTATAGTAGGGATCATAATTGCACGAGAGTGCAAGATTCATCAAAAGGTACGGTTGAATCATACATGAATCTAGTATGACCAAAAGATCAAATCAACAGTGATCCGAAAAACCAAATGCACATGAGTGCATAAGTGATTAAGGACTTCGTCAAATTGTACGAGGGTCCGATGGAACTAAATGATCAGAGACCAGACTGTATATGAGTTCTGCCATGATCGGATGAGTAGGTTGCACACGAGTACAACGGAAATAAGAATTCAGATGGTAAATGATCAAGGCATTGGTCAAGAAAATGCAATCCTATGTATGTGTAGCCATGATGAAAATGGAAAAGCAGTCCAACATGTATACCATTAGGTGTCAGGTAGTGCATGGACACTATGATGACGAAAATCAGATAGTACATGAGTGTTGTCATAATCAGAGTACTAGAATGCTTAAAGGAAAATGCAATCCTACGCACATGGATCCATAACGACAATGGAAAAGAAGTCTACCATTAAAACTCAGGTAGTTCGCGAGCATTATGATCCAACATGCAACAAAAAATAATCTTATACAAGTAATTTTTTTATATTATATATATATATATATATATTATTTTATCTTTTTTTTTTTGGCATGCAAAGGGAATCACAGTCCTAATGCAAATTATGTCATGCAAAAAGGAAAAGACAATCCTATGCAAGTAATCAATTCTATGCAAATGTTTATGACACAAATACAAGCAAGTGAAAAGTAATCACATACAACCATAGATACTTACCAAATATTCTTCATTTTTGGTTGCATAACACTTGTCCTTCACAAAAGCTTAGTGCATAATTATATGTTACAGCATCACCAAAAAAACCTTGGTAGAGAAATCTGGGATTCACTCAAACATTTAAAAAAAAAAAACTTTATTTGTAAAAGAAATTTATTTTGAAAACTTATGGTTATTCATATTCTGACTCAGTAATGCACAATTCCACATAGGCATATTATTCACATCCCCGTTACACACGTAGGCTCGACAAACATCGATTGGCCAACATCGAACGGGTGTTGGGTGTATTTTTGACAAAGCGAGTCAAAGAGTAAATTGAGGGAATGTGTATGAACAAGATGGGTAGATAGGTCACTCTTCCCTTCCTTCATGGAGAGTCATGGCATTTTATCCTAAACAATATCATCCTTCTCCGCTTATACGGTCATTTCGCCTTTAAGGCTGAGACTCTTCAAAGATTGGGAGTCGATCCTCATGGATAACATGCCCCTTTAATTTCACATGCTCTTGCCTGGTGGATTGCCCCAAGAAAATAAATCTTTTTCCTCATGCTCCTTTATCGACAAGTTGATTCTTCTGGTCATCTTACTGGTTGAGAGTGTGAGTACAATACTGCTGGCATTTAATCCCCTAATCATCTCTTCATAAGCCATAAGTCTTCGTGATCTTGGCAGACGTGTTTCTTTTTCTTTACACCATCGGATCGCATCAAAGAGAGAGGGATACCAGTAGGAAAGGGAAAAAGTAGAAATATGATAGATATGATGCAAGTGAGCAAAAATGAAAAGTTGTACATGGACGAATGAAAAACTATACATGTGGGAGGACCGAACTTGATTATTACTTCATCAAGTTGCCTACGTACCCTGAAGGATCAGGTCGAACGTAGTTCAGAACAAAGGTGTCTTAATGTCGAAGCCTTGATAATTAAGTTCCATCATAGCTGGGTGAGCTCGAAGTTGTGGATGAGAGTCTCATCATCATTTAGTCCGGGAGGGCTTTATTAGGTTGTAATGGGGCTTAAGACTGGTTTCCAAAGGATGGTAGAGGCTCAAATGTGCCCCTTAGGTCCAACCATGACTTGGCACTTCTGCTCCCAAAATTCTACTAAGAGTTTGGTAACTGAACTTGTTGGGGAACTTTTCTTTTCAGTAGTGTAATTGAGAAGTTTGGCAATCCCTCTCGTGTTTTAACTGAAGACTTTGGTAATTTCAACCTTGATAATTTTGACAATATTGTCTCCGAAGGAAAAGTGGCTATTTTTGCCCCATGGTCTAAGTGCTCCCAATTATTTGCAATGTCTTGAGCCAATGCATCCTCTCTTCTCTTTTTCCTTTTTCTTTTTTTTTTTTTTTTTTTTTTTTGAACCCTAATTTTTTTTTGCTTTCTCTCTTGTATCTTTTTACTTTCATCTTCTTTTTATTTTTCTCTCTTTTTTTGTGAACTCTTATTTCTTTTTGCTCTCATTTTTTTTGAACCCTTTTTTTTTTGAACTCTTGTTTCTTTTTGCTCTCTTTTTTTTTTTTGAACTCTCATTTTTTTTCTTTTTGAGATCGGCCCAATTCCAGTTGTGGAGACAGAGCAACTTTTTTTTTTTATTTTTTTAAATCCTTTGAAAACGCATTGCCCTTGTGACATCTTACTTCACCAAGGAGACTCCTTCCGGTTAGGCCCTAGTAGCTGAGGGGACATTTTGATGAGCAAGAGGATATATGGATAATGAGGATTAGGTGGGTCAAAGTGAGTTTTTTTCTTTTTTAAAGGAAAAGGCTAAGGCACAACTGGGGGACTAGTGGAATTTGCTGTCTCAGGGTTTATTTGAGATGACTAGCGGCCAAAGGGGGCCTCCCTTAATAGGCTTTATGAGATGAAATCTTCATCTAGGCTTCCGGTTCGTTTGATGGGGATCAGATGTATGGAAGCTCCAGATCTTTGACCATCAAGACTTTGACGTTGGAAAAATGGGTAATAGATTTTTTTTTTTTTAATTATCAGTCATGAGATCATCATAAATTGCTATTTGAATGAAAGCGAAAAGAAAGAGAACGAGTAGATGGACGAGAAAACATATTCATTGACGGTTAATGGAAAACACACGGTGGATGAGTTTACAGAAGGAAATTTGACTGAATGAAAAGATCTAAAGACTTAAGGGATGCGGATCCAATGATGTCTTCAGTGCGATCCGGTCTACACAAGAGTGAAGTACTATCACTGCTTTGTCACGGGACTGTGCAGTTTGTACCATAAAAAATGCGCTTCTAACCAGAGTTGGGTATTGGACCCATTTTAAGTCGGCCAACGAAACTGATACTCATAAAGTTAATGACCGTAGTTTAATGCCTTCGGGCGACAGTGATGTCCTCAATCAGTATCTGCCCCTATTCCATCAAAGGAATACGGAGAACTTTCTTCGACGATTCTACCACTTTGCTGGCTGGCAATGTAAAATAAGTATTTCCTTTTAAAACTGGTGGTAGCATCAAAAGGATTTTCCCATAAACTTGGAGGAGTCTGCTCCTTAGGGACTCCATTAATCTCACACAAATGATTTCTTATCTTTTGCCAATCATCCTTTCTGTATCCTCTGTTAAAGAAATCCACCAAACTGAATCTTGTACCAAAATGAAAAGTGTAGCGAGGTCGACGCATGATCAAATTAGTTTTCCCTTGCGACTCTTATCCCCAGTGAGGACTATGGAGGGTATAGAGGACATTCCATTTTGCACAACCAAATAATTGCTCGAGCCATTGAGTCTATGTCTGAAACCGAAGAAGGAACTTCATTGTGTTTGATGGAGGGGGAACGAATTCTGGATGCGATTCATCTTGGCTTATATAGGTCAACAATTCTAGAACACGAAAGCTGAATGCTACCACATATCTTTTGCAGAGGTACCAGAGGAAATAAAGGGCTTCAGTAGACAACTGGTAAATATCTCTTATCCCAAAGATATTAAAGAAAGGATAATCTGGATGGACAGGAAGTCCTCGGAGGTCGTCACTCCTGCGGTTGAAGAGGGTAATTTCATGAAACAATTTCAAGCAATCTTCACTCCTTGATTGTAAGACCTGGTGTATGATCTATTCATGTAGATGGAAAGGCAAAAGGTCAATCCGAGATTGTAATCCTGCCAAAACCTCTTCTTCCTTGATCTCTTCATTACCTTCAGGCCCATTCGGCTGGGTCCTATTGATCGTTGAAGGAAGAGAAGACTCATGGACATCTTGGGCGAACATCATTGATGGAGACTTTTGACTTGTCACTACCGCTTCTGAAGGAACCGACAAAGCTTGGATCAAGGAGGTGGATCAAACCCTTCTAAATCTTCTTTGAGGACGTTGATTGTTTGATCATTAGGATGTTGCTCCGCCCTCATCTTGAACCTTTCTGCTTCCAGCAGTTCTTAGATAGCATGCCCAAGTGCAATGCATTCATCAGTAGGATGTCCCTTCTGGGGGTGATATTCACAGTACTGATCCGAGTCATACCAAGATGGTGGAGGATCTCTGACCGATCACGGAGGAACCGTGCCCAAAAGTCCCAGTTTCTTCAATTCAGCATATACAAGAGAACTGGCCACACCCAAATCGGTGAATGCATGTTGTCTTGAGTTTACCATATGCACCTTTGAGTTTTGGCTCTGATATTACATTGTGTGGCTATACTGGTCATGTGCCTTTCTGAACAACTTGTCTTCAATGCGCTTCCCTATGACCATTAGCTCTTCAAAAGTCTTGAGGTGTTGGTAGTAAAGGCAATTGTGATATTCTCCGTTCAGATTCTCCAAGATTATCTCCACCTATTCTTCATTTGTCGGGCGAGTCCACATCTTTACGGCCTTCTCTCTAAACCTCATAATGAAATGGGAGAATCCCTCAGTCGGGCCTTGCCTTAGTGTCTCTAATTCTCTTCGTGTGATGTCCACTTCAGTGTTGTATGAATATTGCTTTGTGAAGGCTTTCACCATCATTGACCAAGTCTGTGTCTGGGCCTGATCCAACTGTGTCAACCATCGCAAAGTAGATCCAACAAGTGAGTAGAGTAAAGTTTGCCCCATTTGATTTTCTGTGAGGTCCCAAGATTTAGCCACTGTAGCAAAGATTTTGAGATGAGGTTTAGGATCACCTGAACCATCAAACTTATCCAATTTCCATTTGAAGTCTTCTGGTATCTTTCCTTCTGGAAAGAACACCAAGTCATCTTCAGGCTCCTCGCGAACCGTGTCCTTGATAGTAATTTCAAAATTTTCAACTTTCTCCCTCATCATACACTCTCTTTTAGTCTCGGGATACTCCTGAGGTGCATTGATTACGGCATCTTCTTCTTCCATCACAATCCTGGCGGGTACCCTAGACACTGTCGGGGCTACCCTGGGGGTCATTAGTTTAGCACACTTCGGCTCCCCAAGAGTAGGTGTTGTGCCTCCTTGGGACATGTCTTGTACTGTTTGCAAGATTTGCACCATAAGTTGCTTCATCTTTGCCATCTCAGCCTGTAATTGGTTCATTTGCCAACCCAACTGTACTTCGGGTGGATCACTGCCTAACGAATCCATGGTGATTCTATCTGGGAAAAGCTTGACCGAGCTCTGCCTCACGATGTTGAGTGGAGAAAGAGAAGTTTTGAAGACCTCTGGATTGGATCAGACCAATTCAGGTTAGCCTATTGTCATAATGGGCTCACGCGGGTAACAGAAAGTCTTTTGATGTGAATTGTGCTTTTCATAAGTCAAAGAGAATTATTTCAAGTCACAAGGAATTTACTTGAATATACAAATTTTTTTAATATCACCTATATACAAACAATATATACATGAAATATATACAAAGTTAGTTCATGTGGTGGTCTCAGATACCATCGCATGAGGAAGATCCAAAATGGTTCGGACAGAAATGTCCTAATGGTATATCTTATGATAATATAGAGTGCCTTTTATCGCGGGACAATTTGAACTCTATCATTGGACATGCCATGCCCTGCCCGACAGCGTACGGTTATGTCACGAGACTATCCAAGTTTTGTTTAGGCACACTATATTACAAAAGTATACCATTGGGAATCTTAGTCCAAAACTCAACACGAGGTTAGTTTTTGGCGTTCCCTAATCATATATGGTCTAATTTCCTATATGATGCATGCTATAGGTAGGCTGATAGGATAAAAAAAGGTCACCCTTGACAGAACCGATATACCTATCGCTCGTGGTCGCGAATTGCAGGTACGTGGTTCTTTTAATATACCTGGAAAGTAGGTCACACAATCTCAGAGTAACCGTGCTAGTGACTTTTTTGAGTGGCTAAAGCACCCCAAAACACACTAGTGATTACCCTCGCTGGTTATCCTAAACTCGTATAGTAAATATCAAGGGCTGTGGCTTCGCCGCGAATTACCCATGACTACTCATGGGGTCCAACGACTAACCACAGGGTAAATGTGTTCTCCTGCTGTGTGTGTGTGTGTGTGTATGAAAGTAGTACAGGAAGCGGCTATCATCCAATCTCAGAGTATTTAGTATGACGTACCTCACATCCCCGGGGGTAAAGGTACGACAGGGAGTACCCTCGTCGTTTGATTTCACTTTGAGCATTATGCAAGATGTAGTTAGTACAAAAAAAAGTTAACCACATAGGTTTTCACACAAAATTGGAGAGAATATTATTGCATTTATTGGTAGCATCTATTTTAGAAAGCTTGACCTCAAGTGAGTGTTCGCCCACTGACTCCCAGTGGAGTCACCACTGTAAGTACCTCGGTCCCCGGTGATGGGGTTTCCTCAGCCTTATGGGCGACAGACTATTGGTCTGATATTGTGGGGGTATCATTTTGATACATTATCATGGGGTAGTGGTCACACTTCATGAAAATATTAAAAGAAAATGAGGAGTCGCCACCTAGGGTTAGGGCCTAGAACCCAACGGGTGTAGCCCTATCTATTATGAACGAAAACGGGCTACATGATTCCATATGGTCTGGTCAGAGATTCGGGTAAGGGGTCAGGTTACAAGCATGAGATGATGTTAGACACCCATCTTGCCTAGCAAAAACCGGTCTTTCTGTTATAGATGCTGAAAGGGCGAATATTCTCTCTTCATAACGTATGACTATCTAATGTACATTCTATTTACACTATATACATTAAAATGGGAAAACACAGAAGACTACAATGTAACGACAAAAATACAATGATTATACCTTCACACGAGTATTCCTCGGAAATTGGTGATCCCCTGGCTTAGGGGAAGACGGATGGATGAATCAACACCGATTCTTTGGGCAGAATGACGGCTCTCTGGATGTGTCTTTTGTTATCTATTAGCAGACAAAATAACGACTATAAAAAGGAACTTTCGTTATCCGTATACAGACGAAATAACGACTTGATTGGAATGGGATCACTCTTCGCTTGAGTGGGTAATCGATGGATCTACCCACAACTCAGAACACCTCTCAAAATTCACTCACAAAGGCCTGAAAGAAGGCAAAAATCAGACTGGGAGGGTCTCCCTAGGCTTTAAATCCATGAAATGAGGGGAGGGGGACCCTCCTATTTATAGGGGGCACCCCACTTTTCACGGCACTGGATAAGTCAACCATGGTGTCATGGAGTGCCTCCACGGTACCGTGGAGGACTTGTCCATGATGCCATGGACGACGTTAGCAAGCTGATCTCACAGCCCCCCAAGGCGGTATGGTTTTTTACCATGGTGCCGGGGGAGGCTTCCATTGTGCCGTGGAGGACTGTCCATGGCGCCATGGTTAGTGTAGACCATTCTTCCTACTTTTTGGGCCTTAATGGGCTTCTTTGCTACTTTGGGCATGTCTGGACCTGTGGGTCTTGTTTTCTTGGGCTTTTTAGGGGGAAATGGTACGATGTTCTTCATCCGTGTCCCGTTGTCATCATTGCCAGGGGTGGTGGCAAAATTTCAGTGTCTACAACTATATAAAATTAGTTGGATAGTCAAATGAACGATTTGATAGTCGTGTTCATTTTGTGATTTCAATATTAGTTATTTTCTCATTGACTAATTTTCATCGATTTCATTATTAGTTATCTTACCCTTATAATTAATGATAAGAATTATAACATTGATTTCTTTACAAATTCTATTTAGCCATTGATTTCAATTAGGAGTGTAAGTTTGGCCCTGTAAACTCGAGCCCGCCCTGAGCCCTAACAGGGTCTGGGCTGGATTTTTCAACTGTAAGGGCGGGTTAGGGTTGAAATTTTCAGGCCTGGGGTCAAGGTTGGGTTGGGCTAGGGTTGAGGCCTCGGGCTAAGCCCAGCCTGGCCCAACCCTGTGTTAGGTTATGCTTTACAATTTTAGTTTAGTATCGAATTATCTATTGGTTTACCCCAAAAAAGGGCTAATTATCTATTGAACAACGTATTTAAAAATTTTACGATTGGGCTAAGTTTTCTAACCCAAAGAAAAGTCTAATAGTCAATTGAGTATGAAACAAACCAATACCCAGTCACATGAGACTAGTCAATTAGGGCCAACCCGGCCCAACATTGCCCGATCAGGGTTAATTAGGGCCGGGCTAGGCTGGGCTAAGCCCGGTAGGATTGGGCCTGGGCTGATATCTCAGCCCGACCTAGAGCCGGATTAGGCTTGGGTTGAGCTAAGAGGACTTAGGATTGGGCTAGGGTTTTAAAAAACCTTGCCCAACCGGGCCCTATTTCACCCCTAATTTTAATAGTAGTTATCTTTCCCTTACAATTTATTCCTCTTTGTTTGGATTACAACATGAATACATCAAATTAATTTTCCTATTCATGGTTGTCTACTTGTTGGACTTGGATTAAAGTGTTTTTATCGAATTTGTCCTCACTACAAGTTATGAATGTAAGATTTCATTATGGTTCAAACCCGAAAACAAATTTATCTAAACTGGAATTACTCCAAAATATTGAAAAATTGAAATAAACCAAAATCGCACCGGACTGAAACCAACCGAAAACCAAAGTTTCTTAACAGTTTTGTTTTGGTCTCTTTCCGAGATTGAAACCAATTCAACTCGACCGAAATCGGGTCGAACTGACCGTTTGACACCCCTACGACATGGCCCCTGCGTCCCACGCATGGAACCTTTCACCATAATAAATTAAAGGGAAATTTACATCTACCACCCCTATGTTTTCAAACAATTATGTCTACCACCCCTAGAATTTAAAAAATTACTATTAGTTTTATTTTGAAAAGATAATTTTGCCCTTTCTTATGTGTTATTAAGGAAATTTATGTTTACCACCCCTGATTTTTTTTTAAAAAATCACCAAGAAAAAGGTGTTTTTAAATATTTACCCCCATTTGTTTGAAACACCATCCTCTCAAAAGGGAAAGTCGTCGCCCACACATCCTTTGCAAAATCAAGCGTGGCACTTCCGTCGAAGCAGCAGGTGATCGCAAATTGGAAGGTCGTCAGCTCCCAAACCGCTCCAGTTAATAGGGTATGCAACGGTAACAAGGGTGGATGGGGTGAGTTTATTAATAACAAATAAGAAAGGGCAAAATTATCTTTTCAAAATAAAACTAACAGAGTTAGCACTTAGGGGTGAAACTTACCCCCACTATAACGACGTGAGTCGAGGCAGCCGAATTCCTGTTTGTTTGCAAGCCTTTCCTTGGGTTACTGACCATCCGCTAGGAGTTTAATGGACACGCTGAAGATCCGTAGGGAGCCAGCCCTTGCACATGAGCTCCTTTGTTACACCCGAGCATCCCACTGCAGTATCATTGGTTTTTATTGCCAAGGCCAAGGCGAAGGAGAGGTCACCCCGGGGAGTCCGGGGAGTCCGAGGAGTATGGGGACGAGCCCAAGCAGCAGTCTCCTTAAACGAATTGTACCCACTGCCAGTCGTGGCATCATGAGCACCTACAGCCCTGAGGACTTGGATGATGGTGCTCAATTCATCGATGGGCAGGGCCTTATTTTCCTGGCCTCCCTCGTCTGCAAGGACAACCTTTCTTTTCTCCCCCTTTCGCTTCTCCTGGCTAAGCAGTTTCTTCTTGACATTCTGTTCGGCGATCACTGGACGAAGTGATTGGCGTCCATACTCACTGAGAAAAGAAAAAGAAGCAAAAGATCAGAAACATCACTTCTAACAAAAAAAATTATCATTTTAAAGACTAAATGCTCACCATGGCTGAGCCTATATTAGACGAGGAAAGCCTTGCTCTCAAGATTTTTGCACCAAACAACTGAGTACTTCTCGGACTTAGCCATACATAGGGATATTACGTCAATCCCATTGAGGTGAGGTAGCTTGTTGCTGATTGATGGTCAGGTATCGACCACACTATGCAAAAGGGAAACATCTCCTCGGCCTTAACAAAGAAAAACTTGTTTTTCCATCCGTGGATAAAAGATAAAACCTTGTCCAACACCTTTACCCCCTTTCGTTAGAGAAAATAGTACTACACATCTGCCTTCAAGTGACGGTAGAGTACAACGCAGCTGATGAAAATATCAATTGTAGTTGACCTCTTAAGTCGACTAAAAAAGGCAACGAACACCGATAGAACCCTATATGAGTGGGGCTGGCACCATAATGTCAAAAGATAGTAGGATTGATCTCGTGAAAGGAAAGACAAAGACCCGCCATGAAAAAGTCCTTATAGAGGCACACATTGTCAATATTCCTAAAGCTAGCCCTCTCTGCTTCCTGAGGAAGTCTAATCTAAAAATAATCTGGTATTATTGTATACCACCCTAATATACTCGAACTCGGGGGCAATCAAGGTACTGACCTCTTCTAAAGCCCCAACCACTAAGGTGGGCTCAACTAAAGCTGAGGCCTCAACAATGTCTTCAAAATAGGTGTACTCAATGTCCCCTCCTCGGTTATGTGGCGACGTAAAGGTTTCCATGCCACTGTTTGTTGAGAAGAGGAAAGGGAAGAAGAAGAAGACAATCTCTTACTAGTCTCTTGGGTGAGGTTTAAAGAAGAATACAATGAGAAGAATGGAACTTACTGATGAAAGACGTTGATAAGACGAGAAAACTAGAGTTAAGGAACAATCGACCAAAATACGAAGATGACCAACCTACTAAAACACAACCGATCAAATGAGAGAGGCTTAGAGTTTTTGGAATGAAGCAGCCAAGTGAGAGCTCACCTCGTTTATAAAGAAGCTTAAGGACAAACCAAGCGAACCTTCAAATTCTTGAGGCGAAGAGCCGACATGTCCCTGAATCTATCAAGAGATTTCAATAATTGGCGGTTGCATTAATTAGACTCACCTCAAGATTTGAGCTTGGCTGCTCGGTCAATTATGCTCAAATGATGAATCATGAAAGTCGAGTAAACCTAACCGAGGTGGCACGGTACCAAATTTGCACAAACCTGACTGAGGTGGCATGGAATCAAAGTGGAGCAAACTTGACCGAGGTGGCACGACACCAAAATTGAGCAAACCTAACCGAGGTGCTACAATGTCCAAGTTGAGAAAACCTAACCGAGCAAAACCCAAAGCTTTGGCCGACTATAATGAGCCGAACAAAACCCAATCTTTGGCCAAACAAAATGAGCCGTGCAAAAGCTAGGTTGAGGCTGACCAAATATGGCCGACCAAACTTGGGATTTTGGTCAACCAAACTTGGGATGTCAGCCGACCAAACTTGGGATGCCGACTGACAAAAAGTGGCCGACCAAAACTTAGGTCTAAGCCAACCAAAAACTAGCCGCCCCCTCCCCCCCCCCCCAAAAAAAAAAAAAAAAATGTGGCATCTAATTTTACTCCCTCACACCCATTTTGTATCCTAGGGAGTAGGGGCATTTGATGTACAAAAAACACCCCTCAGTAAGTGTAAGTACCGTGGTCCTCCGGGCTCCGACGAGGGTTTCCTCAGCCTCTTCTTGACGACCGTATCTTATTGATACGGATAATAACGTCAATATGTAATGTTGATAAATGGGGATTGGGATCATGCATTAAAATATGCTAACATAATGTGAAGTCGCCACCTAGGGTTAGGGCCTAGGACCCATTAAGTGTAGCCCTATCCATTGTGAATGGAATCGGGCTACGTGACTCCATATGGTCTGACCAGAGATTCAGGTAAGGGGTAAGGTTACGAGTGTGGGAAGGTGTTAGGCACCCACCTCTCCAGGCCGAAGCCGGTCTCTCTGTCTTAAATGTTACATAAGGACGAATGTTCTCTCTCTTTTATTGCGGGGATGGGAGATATTATGAACTACATTTAGATATTATAAATTAAACTAGAACATAATAAACTACATTACATATACGAAAAATATAGACCAAAATGATGAAATATGAAAGGACTACATTGAATCAACAAGAATGCAGTAATTATACCTGTATGGTTGTATTCCCTTGGCTCAGGGGAGATAGACCAATGGGCTGACGCCAATTCTTTTCGGGCAGAGTAACGGCTCTTTCAGATGGTTTGAAGAGGAGCAAACAGACAAAAAAACATCTAGAATAAAGGGATTTGGATTGCTATCCGTACATTGACGGGATAACAATGCTTAGGAGCAGAAGTGCTCTATGCTCGAAGGGATAAACGAAGGATCTATCCACGACCAAGAAATTTCACTCACTCACACTCTCATAAGAGAAAAGGGAGAAAGGAAGGTGAAAAATGAGGAGAAGAAGGTGGAAATCACTTGGGGAGGGTCTCTCTACCCGGAATTCCTCTTCTTATGGGGGAGGGGGACCCTCCTATTTATAGGGAAGGGTCCCCTCTCTCTCCTGGCCCGATAAGTCCTCCACGACGCCGTGGGGGACTTTTCCATGGCGCCATGGGTGACGTCAGCAAGTTGATGTCACACCCCCTTATGGCACCGTGGAAATCCAGTACGCATCCCCACAGGGCTGTGGGAAGGAGCCCACAGTGCCGTGGGAAAGAGTCCACCGCGCTGTGGGGGCGGAACGCCAAAAATTGGCCATTTTTGTTTTCATAATGGTTCTTGGGTGTACGGGTCAGGTATCTTAGGTCCAGAACAAAAACGTTGTCCATTGTCCTTGTCCCGTTGTCATCATCGCCAAGGGTGGTGACAAAATCCAGTGTCTACAGTAAGCAATCGACACGTGGCAAAAGACTGGTCAACAGAGGAAGTTGGGCCAAAGCTAAATAGAACCACTATAAAACGGGTTTGTTGGCACCAGAGCCTTGACAAGACTCAAATTCCACACGAAGGACCAACTCTTCACTAGTAGAGTTATGGTAGGATTTGAACTCTACTCCATCCGTTGGAAGATATGACATGTTTCCCGAATCAAGGAAACGGGAGCTTCACTCCATTACACATGAGGGGATAACTAAATTTCAAACGGGGAAAGGACTCAGCCTCCTGTCAGGACTATACAACAGCCTCTCCTTTATATAGTAGAGGGGCCCAAGGTACGATTCATTCAACACTTTACTACTCTCTCTCCGTACTCCCTCTTCATACTTACTGCTGCCCAGGTCTGACTTAAGCATTGGAGAGTCTCCCCCTCGGAGTCTGCTTTGGGTCTCTCTTGTGCCTTTCAACTTTTGTAGGTCATCCACGTGACCTACTCAGATTCCGACAACAACATATGGTTAAAAACATTTAGTAAATTATGTTCCTGACAAAGAAGTTTTTTTTAAAAAAAAATTTGTTGTAGATATAAAAAGTTAACTCAAACATTTAAAATAGCGCTCAAAACAAAAAAAAAACAAACCAAGTCAAAAACTGAGTAGTGAATCATATAACAATCGAGCCAAATCGATTTAGTTCCATGATCTTAGGAATGATTTGCGGATCAAAGGAATCACCTAATCCGTCTCGATATTTATGGTCCACGATCCTGATTCATGTCCAATCTCGTATTGGTGGATTAGTACGGACAAAGAGTAAAATTGCAAAAAGATAAAAAGAACTCTATTCAAGAGTGTGGCCTACACCAACAGTCCCATGAATCTATCTCTCTCCTCCCCATATGAAAAGACATCTTTGTCCTCTTGTTTTGGGAGGAGAGAGATGGACACATGGGAGTTTTGGCATAGGCCACACTCCCGGACAAAAAAACTAGTACCTTTTTTTTAAATTAAAGATAGGGGTAAAACTAGGGGTGTCAATTCCAGTCTAGGCCTGGGAGGCACGATCGAGCCCACCCAATTAAAGCCCGGCCTAGCCCCATTATTAAATGTGTCAGTCTTAAGCTCGACACGCTTAATAATTGAGCATTCCCGGTGTGGGGTTGTAGCCCGCTGGTCGCCTGATCGGACCGACCGTTACGAGTCCGATCTAGCCCGCTTGGTTAAGGCTCGACCAATTATAAACCTTTAAGATTGTTTGGCTTTCCCATTGCATCATTAGTTTGATTTCCAAAGTTAGATTGCTCAATGTTAGAGATGAACTTAGTCAGAAGATGATTGAGTTGGTTAAAAAAGGTGTCGTTGGTTCTTTAGGTACGTGTTAAGGGTGTAAGCAGCCAGCTTTGGGTTGGAGAAATGATAAATTATGGACCAAATTGAACCTAACTGGCCTGCTTGGATTGATGTGCATATTATGGGAATTTGCAACTCGCATACCTATGTTGTGTGTGTGGGATTCATAAAATGCAGATTAACTTGATCAAAAGTTTACAATCATCTTATTGGGTTGATTTTATTTGATAGTTAGAATAGCAAATAATAATTTGAGGACGTGTATATTTTGATGTATTTGGCCGCATAAGCTTAAACATTTTATAATACTAATTCCTAAACCCATGAGTACTGTGAATTGCGAAATGAGAATTTATGGACAACCATTTTTTTATTTTTCCCTTCAACCTACTTTAGAGATCAATTTTAGGGTTGCACCGTTTAGAGCCTGTTTAAAGTCCGACTAGAGTTAAACAGGCTCACAACCCGATTAAGGCCCAATTTTAGTACCCGATTATAGCTCGAAACCGACCGAACCCGACCGATTGACACCCCTAGGTAAAACTGTCCGATCCAGACAGATACGAGGCTATACTTATCCAGATCAGATTGGTATTGGTTGAGGTCGATCCCATATCCGATTCCTAAAACCCTGTTCAGTTATGATTTGGAAAAATATGACTTTTTCGGCTTTTGTTCGATTTCAATTTTCACATGTTCTATCTTGAACCAAACCAAACCAAAACCAAAACAAATTGATAGCCTCATGAAAAAAAAAACCTCAACTAAGTGGCTATTTTTTAATGTCAATAAAAAGAAAAGAAAAAAAGATAAAATCATGTTTTTTTTATTTATTAACTTTTAAAAATTTTAATTTAGATGAAAGATGATACATTTATGTGTATTTCTATTCTTCAAATTCATTTTTATTTCTATTATTTTCTTTACATTTATGGTAAAGTTTTTTTTATTTTTTTTTATTTTGGTAAACCTTAGGGGTTGGGTAAAGTGACTAGTACTTAGCGCAGACAATTTGGGTTCTCGACGCTGTGGTTGTGAATTGCCACAAACGATCTAGATCTAACACGCGGTCCATCCATATTGTTTATTAAGGGTGTTTTTCCTAAACGCAACACTAAACTCAATGGTTTAATTTTTTTTTTTTTGGAGACAGGAGGGATATCCAACTTATAGGCCGACTAAATCCCCCCGGGCTTGTACAAACCCCGCACCACACACGAATCGGGAAAATCTGGGCCCTAATGAACCCTTGGCGAGTGACCCCAAGAAATTATGCAGTGGCGGAGTTTTGATCACAAGACCACCCCTTTAAGGCGGAACAGTTTAATCTTTACCAAAAAAAAACTCAACGGTTTAATCTGAGTTGTTTATTTTTTTATCTTTTAATCGTAGCCGTTGAATAAAAAAAGACATCAACTTGCTCCCCGTCGCAGCTATTCTTCTTCGTTGCAGGGGAGTGCTTCAGGTGACACGGAACCGCCGCTGGAGCTCTCTGTTCAAGCTTCCGCCGCTCCGATTGCAAGCTTCCCCTTGAAGTCCTATCGTTCAAACGAGACATATGGAAAGCAAGGAGAAAGGAAGAAGAGAGAAGAGATGGGGTATCGGTTACCTTCCCCAAAGCGCTGAGATTTACTGGATTTCTGACCATTATCATTTACCTGGTGCCTCTATTGTCTGCTATGGAGTTGGAACAAGAGAGATGGGGTGATGGTTCTTGGCGGACGCAGCAGGGATGATCGGGACACAGGCGTTTCCCGGTATCAGCTCTCGTGGCAACGCCGACGACAACAAAAGAAGAAGAGGAGCCATTGAAATCGTCGGAGATCTGAGAAGAAGGTTTTTTCAAACGGTAATGTGGAATGATGGTTCCTGCAACTTCTTTTTGAATGCTGCATCATTGAAACTAGCCTCTTGTACCAAGATTCCCAAGTGTATTCAATAAATTTTTTTAAAAAAATACAGGTTTTGAAAAAACTTTTCTTCTTATTTCCAATTCCAATTTCTGTTGCTCAGTCCATAGAATTCGTTCTATTTGATCTTCCAATTCCATCATCAAGACAATAGATGATTCCGATGGATAAATAGAAAACGTACAGAGTTCCTCGCTTGTGATACTAGGGTTTATTGCGTTTGTAAATACTCTGTTGATTTAACAGATTCAGTTTGTTTTCTGGAAAAAAGATCATTCTTGTTTCTGATTTAAACAAAAAGGGGGGGGGGGGCATATGGAGATCAAATCTTGGCATGGAATACCTCCATGATGGGCCTTCAAAGTATTGTGCCAAACCCGTGGTTTTAACCTAATGTAAGGCTAGGTTGCAAACAATCCTAACCCCAAAGATTATTCTCATCAAAACTGATCGGAATATGGCGAAGAATCTCCGGAACGATGTCGGATCTCTGGTTCTCGACCGCTCCGGAGGAAGAAATTTCAGGTTATGGCCTGCATTTCGCAGGAAAATCTTCTATACGATGCGGTTTGGGTTTGCAGAGAATAGGTTTACAGGGGAAGAGAGAGATATACAGGGGAGTGCTTCAAGCCTTCAAGGAGGGGCAGGAGTAGTTATTAATTGATTCTCTCTGGGTTTACAGAGAATTGGTTTACAGGGGAAAAGAGAGATTGACAGGAGATTGGTTCAAGATGGGTTTTTGGGGAGAGCCGGTTGCAAGTTGAAAAATCAACGATTAAGATCGACTGGTGCTCAACGGTTGAGATTCAACCATTGCGTTTAAGGTTGCGTTTATCAACCTTTATCGGTAGTACTGTGACTTTTTTTCCCTATAAATTAAACCAGGGTAGCATTTTTTGTTTTTATGACAACCAGGGGTAGCCTTATTTTGTTGTACCAAAGCAACAAATCTGCAAAGGGGCACCAATTGAAGCAGATACATGGAAAACAGTAAGAAATCCGGCAAGTTCAGTCGTTCAGATTTGCAAAACTCTGACTTCACTATACGACTACCTTCATCAGAAATACTGGTCGTTGCTTTCTCTTGGATTACTGCTTTTTCTATTTTTCAGCTTCCATTTGAGTACATAGATGGGAACAAAGTTCCAACCATTGTATTTGCAGGTCGCCCAACGATCTTCCATGCTTTTTTAATAGCAATTACTTTTGCCTTCACTGGGTCGATATGTGCAGTCTATCTTCGCAGGATTTTTCCTCAAATCGCCTGGTTTTGCAGATACTTGGGTTTTGCATCGATGACATTAGCTCTGCTTATGCTGATCTGGGTCATCGTTCCTACGGTTTGCTAGCTCATGGAACAAAATTTAGTTTCTGTCAATCTCTATTTCTATTACTACTTATAATTTGTAACAATATCCTGTTTTAATTATGTGAAGTGTTAGCAGTGTGCCGCAACTTATTTTCACTCCCTTAATCTCAACTCCTGCATCTCTCTCTCTCTCTGTGTCTGTCCCTGTGCATTTGTTCAAATTCCATGCTATAAATATAAAATCAACAAATATTAAGGTATAACCTTCCGAGAAAAAAATTTGTCTCAATACCAGCAAAGTTTTAAAATTTAGGGTTTTTTTTTTTTCAAATTTATTTGCTTCAGATTCTGTTGGAAATGAACACCTTGATGATGGGAGGAAGGCAAGAATTAACCTGCAAGGGTTGTTAGAAGGGATCAGAGTGTGTTCTTTCACTGAGTTAAGGAATGGCCGTTTCTTTCAGGTTGTGCTGAACAGAGGTTGCTTCAGGGCCTCAGGCTTTCAAGCGGGGTGTCTGGGACTGTCGGTTTACAATAACTACAAACCCCATAGACCCTCTCTCCCTCCTCTCATGGGCTGAAATGATCATTCCACCATGAGGACTGAAATGATCATTCCACCCAGCATGACCGGGAACCGGACCGGACAGGAACTGCATGATAAAAATTCTTAGATGGATAGGTTGCTTTTCACTACAGTGGTATCTTTCTTTCTAAACCAGTAGAATAATGGGAAAAATAACTCTCCCGGGTATGCTGTCTCTTTCGTCAAACATATGTCTCTTTTTTTTTTTTTTTTTAAAAAGAGAGAGATAGACACATGGGGAGTGTTGGTGTAGGCCACAGTTTTGGATAGAAAATTATTTCTCATAAATAATATGCTTCAAAATTTATTTTGAATTTTTTTATTTGGTAAAGAATGCTATTTGGTGCTGCAACGCGACATATACCTGTATCCAGGTACAGCCCCGTGCAAAATGACCGGTGTCTTCTTGTTCCTTTCCACCTTTCTAGGAGGTGCGCTGGTCATTTTGCATGTGTGCCAAGGTGTAGGTGCTGGTAGGTACACGCTGCGCTGCAACACTTGTTAGTGTGTTTTATTTTTTTCCGGTAGAAAGATCATTTTATTGAGATTAACGTGGTGTACTCATGGATGGGATAGAACACATGTCCACGGGGAGTCAGCAAAATTATTTATGAGGTGACAAAAAAATTATATTATCCCAAATCTACTTGATAATCACTAGTGAAAGACCATTTTTTCGGTGAAGGAATAAGATAATATCCTTGTGATCAGTTTCAACCAATAGAAATCAAATCCCTAAGAAAGTCTTCCCTAAGAAAAGCCTCATCTAAAAGTGCTGTTCTTAAAATCAAAGCTTCATCCACCGTAACAGATTGGAAATGCCCTGGTTTAGAAACAGCATGAAGACACCAGCATGTGGATATAGTTTAGAATTGTGGTTTAAAAGACATAAATTTCTAACGATTTTAAGATCTTCGAGCCAAAAGGTACGTGAACAATTCACAGCCATTCAGATGGAATCTATTCTGTGGGAATGTTTCATCTAAACAGTTGTGAATCGTTCACATATGCTCACGTGAACATTCACCCCCCTCAAAAGGCACTCCCCCTACTTCAGCAAGGCAACGAATCAGATGCTCAGTCATCCCATACTATATAAATTCCATCATGGGAATCCCGGAAGAGAAACATTTGCAGGTATAGGATTTTTAACTTGACAAACGAATTAATCCCTGTCGTAGGAGAGCAACAAAACTAGTGGATCAACCTGGTGAGATTGCAGTAGAGGCAGAAGTCGAACTCGAAGTTTATTGGGATGATGGATTCTGTTAAGATAAGAATTAATGAAGAGATGCAATTGCATTCTCAGTTGTACATTCCACTAATCCGTGTAATATAATTTATACATGTAAAGAAAGTAATTTGTTCTTAAAACTATTCCTATATACATGAAAATGAATCCTAAGAGATAAATATGGTATGGATGTACACTATTCCTAAAACTACTTTGATAAATATTGTGTTTTTATTAGGTTTTAGAAACTCTTGTTGTATATATAACCACACTATTTCTTTAATAATATATCTTTGGAATTCATTTCACAACATGGTATTAGTTTTCTACTTCCTGGCTCTAACGAGCGTCGATCCGTCTACGTTTCCTGTCTCGTGATTTGCGCCTTCTTTTCAGATTCATTTTCTTGTTTTTCTTATTTCTTGTGCGCTACTTCTTGTCTCGTGGTTTGCGCCACTTTATCATTTCTGGAATTCTTCTTCTGCTTTCTCTCATGGAGAACTCCTCGTCTTCACTTTTTGGCTCTGCACCAGAGGTTTCTCGTGCTTCTCCGGTTGTTGCGTTGAATGTCTCTCCGCATCTGCCATTAAAGCTTTCGTCCTCCAACTATATGCTTTGGAGGGCCCTGTTTCTTCCTCTTCTACGAGGATATGATCTACTTGGATTTATCAGCGGTAGCTTTCCCAGACCGGTGACTGATTTATCGTCGGTTGATTCGTCTGCTACTTCGTTTGCTCTGCTCTGGGATCGTCAGGATCAGCTTATTCTAAGCTAGATCATCTCCTCTCTTTCTGAGGCGACGATCTCGCAGGTGATTAGTTCTTCGACTGCACATCATGCCTGGGATACTCTGGCTCGGTTCTATGCCCTGTCGTCTCGTACAAGGATTCTTGATCTTAAAGAATGCTTGACTCGTATTCAGAAAGGCTCCGACACTATCACGGCTTACTTGCTCAGGGTTCGCTCTCTGTCTGATGCCCTAGCAGCGATCAATCAACTGGTTCAAGACGAGGATCTTGTTCTCACGACTCTTCGGGGTCTTGGTCCTGATTTTAAGGACTTCGCTACTTCAATCCGTCTCCGAGCAGAGCCGGTGTCATTTGTGGATCTTATGGATCTGCTTTCTAGCCATGAGAGCTATCTGCAATCAGTTACTGATGAGGTTACCACTGCTCTTGCTACTGCTAATATGGCGTCTTCTGGTTCTTATGGATCTTCTGGTTCTTATGGGTCCTCTGCGGCTGATTCCTCAAAGCCTGCACTCTACCAGCGCAATAAGCGCAATAAGCGCTATATCCAGTCTCGATTTCGTGGCAATCGTAGACAGAACTCGCTCAATTCTCTGCGGTACCAAGATCAGAATACTCAGCTGCGATCTGGTGCTCACTCTGGCTCCTCTAGCTCTCGGGACTTCTCTGTGAGTACATCTCTTGGTTCAAAGGATTCGTCTGAGAATCACGGTAAGTCATCTCCTCACTCCACTGCATCTCTGTGCCAAATTTGTGCTCATGAAGTTCATGTTGCCTCTCATTGCCCTCAACGTGTCAATCATGCTTTTTTGGGTAATTCTTTTTCATCTACTTTGAGTGGTACCTCTGTTGGCTGTTCTACTTGGCTTTTAGACTCAGGGTCTAACAATCCCCTCACTGCAGATCTGAGCAATCTTGCTCTTACCTATCCCTTCTGTGCTCCTGAACAGATCATTGTAGGAACTGGTCAAGGTGTGTCTATCTTTGGTTCTGGTTCTACTTTTCTTCATGCTCCTGGCCGTGATTTTGTTTTGGCTAATATTCTTTTAGTACCTGGCATTCATTGAAATCTCTTGTCTGTTCAACGGTTCTGTTCTGATAATGATACATTTTTCGAGTTTAATTCTGATTCTTTCTTTATCAAGGATCGGAGAACGACACAGGTACTATTCTAAGGCCGGAGTAGCAATGGCCTTTTGAGTTGTCTCTACTGGCCAATACTAGTGGTTCTAATGGTGTTGCTAACTCTGCCGTGTATGTTTCCATGGACCATTGACACTCTTGGTTGGGGCATCCTGCTCTCCCTATTATGAAGAATATTATTAGTACTTTTGCTTTGCCTGTTTCTAGAACTTTTTTCAGTTTTTGTAAGGCCTGTAATTGCTCTAAGAGCCATCGGCTCCCTCTACCTTCTTCTTCTTCTTCTGTTAGTACTATGCCCCTTGTTTTGATACACTGTGATGTTTGGGGCCCTGCCCCTGTGATTTCTCATGACAAGTTTTGGTATTATGTACTCTTTGTGGATGACTATAGTCGGTACAATAGGCTGTTTCCCATTGCACGAAAATCCGATGTGTTACCTATGTTTGTTAGGTTCAAATCTATGGTTGAAATTTTTTTTCTACTTTTATTAAGTGTATCCAAACCGATGGGGGAGGGGAGTTTCAAATGCTTGATTCTTTTTTGGGGACTCATGGCATTTCTTGACAGGTTTGTTGTCCTCGTACACAGGCCCAAAATGGCATTGTTGAGCGCAAGCATAGGCATGTTGTAGAGTCTGGCTTGGCCTTGTTATTTCATTCTCAATTGCCTTTTGTCTATTGGTCATATGCTTTTCTCACAGCTGTTTATTTGATCAATCACCTTCCTTCAATAGTCCTTGGTGGAACATGCCCTCTTCACAAACTGTTTGGGATTGCACCTGATTACAAATTTCTAAAGACTTTTGGCTGCCTGTGCTTTCCTTGGTTAAGACCCTATGCACACAACAAACTTGAGCCTAGGTCTGTTCTTTGTCTTTTCTTGGGATACTCCGTTAGTCACAACGACTACAAATGCCTTGATATTGTATCTAATAAACTTTACATCAGTCGGCATGTCACCTTCTATGAGAATTAGTTTCCTTTTTCGGTATTACTTTCATCTTGGTCTACTGTTGATCAGACCTTGGTTGATTCGTGGTGCTTCAATACACCACCTATTTTGTACCCATCCACCACTGTGCCTTCTGGTACTTCTGGGGTCACGACACCACACTTGCCCTCAAGTGGACCACCACCCATAGCGCTCCTACAACCGGTGATCACTCCTGCCGCAGGCCCATCAATAAGCCTGTGCGTGGCTACTGGTCCGGTCCCTACTAGACTCTCACTACCTGATATTGTGGGCCCCCATCGTGGTGTTACTAGTCCAACTGTCAGGAATGGATCGCATGTTGGTACTGGATCAACTATTGGTAATGGATGAAATGGTGTTACATGCTCCGATATTTCAGCAGGCCCAACTAATAGTGCTAGGACAACAGACGTTGGAGATCCAGTTTCCTCAGCGCTCATACCATCTGTGCCTGAAATGGTGTCCATGCATCCTATGGTAACACGTTCTGGAACGGGGTCTTTACGACCTCAATCCAGGCTGACACTCATGGCTGCTAAACAACCCATTGACTATAGTAAGGTTGAGCCTACCTACCCGAGCCAGGCCATCAAATCTCTGGAATGGCGCCATGCCATGGACGCTGAATTTACAGCTCTTATACAAAATGGGACATGGTCTTTAGTTCCCCCCTCACCCAAGCAGAATGTTGTTGGGTCTAAATGGGTTTTTCGCATCAAACGCAAATCTGATGGCACTCTTGAACGTTATAAAGCCCAGTTAGTGGCTAAGGGGTTTCATCAGTGCCCCAGCATTGATTATACAAATACGTTTAGTCCGGTTATCAAACCGGCCACCATTCGCCTTATTTTGGCTCTTGTGGTTACTCAGCACTGGACAATCCGTCAATTAGACATCAATAATGCCATCCTCCATGGTCGCCTGACTGAGGACGATTTTATGGTTCAACCCCCTGGGTTTATTGATCCGGCCCATTCGGACTATGTGTGTCATCTCCACAAGTCGTTATATGGCCTCAAGCAAGCACCACGTGCATGGTACACTCGCTTGAGTGATTTTTTGTTGTCTTATGGTTTTATGGCTTCCAAGACAGACACGTCATTGTTTTACTATCGCTGCAATGGTGTTGTTTTGTATTGTCTGGTCTATGTTGATGACCTCATTGTCACGGGTTCCAGCTCGGTTGCCATACGATCCCTGATTAGCGTGCTATCTGCCACGTTTATTCTAAAAGATCTCAATGCCTTGTACTATTTTTTGGGCTTGGAGGTATCTCACTCTTCTTCTAGGCTGTTCTTATCTCAATGAAATTATATTGTGGATCTTCTACAGAGTACTGGTATGCTGAATGCCAAACCCATAGCGACGCCAATTACGTCGGGGACACCCTTGTCTTTGACTGTCGGGGCCCGGTTGGTCAATGGTACGGAGTTTCATCGTGTGGAGGGGGCTTTCCAATACCTCATGACCCGGCCAGACATTAGTTTTGCCGTGAATCGCTTAGCCCAATTTATGCATTGCCCCACGAATATTCATTGGGCAGCTGCTAAATGACTATTGAGATATTTGAAGCATTCCTGCGAGGATGTTCTATATATTCGGCCTAGTTCTACTTTGACACTACAGGCTTATGCAGATGCAGATTGGGCAGGATGCCTTGATGACCGTAAGTCTACTTCTGGCTATGCTATCTATTTTGGATCCACCCTAGTCTCTTGGGGATCTAAGAAGCAAAAGATTGTTTCACGCTCCAATACGGAGGTGGAGTATTGGGCTGTGGCTTCTGCTGCTACAGAGTTGGTTTGGTTACGTTCCTTGCTTCAGGAGCTTGGGCTATTCTTACCTCAACAACCTGTGGTTTGGTGCGACAACGTTGGTGCCACTTTTCTCTCCACCAACCCCGTGTATCATACATTGAGATTGACTATCATTTTGTGCGCGATATGGTTGCCTCAGGACATCTTGCTATTCGCTATGTTTCTACTGTGGATCAGTATGCGGACATCCTTACCAAGGGTCTTTCCCGCATTTGGTTTACTTGGCTTCGTGGCAAGCTCACTGTTGGTTCACCCCCATTGAGCTTGAGGGGGGCTGTTATGGATGTAAGCTAGGAGTAGCCACATGTATTTCTATTAGGTTCTAGAAACTCTTATTGTATATATAACCATACTATTTCATTAATAATATATCTTTGGAATTCATTTCACAACAAAATATAAGAATAAAAAGAGATAATTACAAGGAGGATTACACGGTTGGAGATAAGGGTCATGAGTTGTCATGCTAAGACTCCCCTTCAAGTTGGAGCGTGAAGGTTCTGGACGCCCAACTTGGTTATTAGAAGACGATATTGGTCATGGCTAAGCGGTTTTGTGAACAAGTCTGCCAATTGTGTGGTGGTGGAGATCTTCTTGGGCTGAATAAGGCCTTGTTGGAACTTCTCACGAACGAGGTGGCAGTCAATTTCGATATGATTGGTGCGCTCATGGAAGACGGGGTTGGCCGCAATGTGAAGAGCTGCTTGATTGTCACAATATAATGGAATCGGCACCTTGGGTGGGAGACCAAGATCGCGGAGAAGAGAAGCCAACCAAGTAAGCTCACAAGTAGCTACAGCCATAGCTCGATATTCTGCCTCAACCGAAGAGCGAGAGATGGTGTGTTGCTTCTTGGTCTTCCAAGATATAAGACTGTCGCCCAAAAAAATGCAATACCCAATAGTCGATCGATGATTCATGGGGCAGCTGGCCCAATCAGAGTCGCAATAGGCACGTAACTCAAGGTTGGAATTACATGAGAAATGGAGACCTTGCCCAATAGTAGCCTTAAGGTAACGAAGAAGCTGGTGAGCGACATCAAGATGGGGCTGCCGAGGTTGATGCATGAACTGGCTCGAGATGTTAATGGCATGAGCAATGTCAGGGCGGGTGATTGTCAAATAAATCAAGCGATCGACTAATCGCCGATAAAAAGAGGGGTCAGAAAGGATGGTACCCCTTTCATTGTCAAGTTTCAAATTCTATTCCATAGGAGTATCCGTAGGGCGGGTACCAAGAAGGCCACAATCTTGCAAAATGTCAAGGGTATACTTGCTTTGATTGAGAGTAAGACCACTTACAGAATGAGCAACCTCAATGCCAAGAAAGTACTTGAGGGTGCCAAGATCTTTAATGTGAAAGTGATTATGTAACATAGCCTTGACCACATCAATCAATCGAATATCAGAACCCGTAATAACCAAATCATTGACATAGAGGATGATGAATACTGAAGCCGTGCCACGGTGTTGATGAAACAAGGAATGGTCGGATTCAGAATGGCGAAGTACAAAATTACATAGAGCGGTGGAGAATTTAGAGTACCATTGACGAGAGGCTTGTTTGAGCCCATACAGGGACTTATGGAGGCGACAAACCAAGTTCTCCCCCTTACGCCGATAACCTGGAGGTGGGTGCATGTAGACCTCTTCATTAGGGTCACCTTGAAGGAAAGCATTGTGGACATCCATTTGTTGGAGAGACCATCCACGAACAACAGCAATGGCCAAAAGGGCGCGTATAGTGACTAACTTGGCCACTGGCACAAATGTATGCACTTGGGTGTAGCCCTTGGCTACCAGGCGCACCTTGTAGTGTTCAATTGATCCATCGAAATTTCGTTTAATTTTATGAACCCATTTAGAGCAAATAGCCTTCTTGCTAGAGGGTAGGGGAACAATAGACCAAGTCTGATTTTGAGTCATGGCCTCAATTTTGGCCTTCATTGCATCACGCCATGCTTGGTGCCGCATAGCCTCAATAAAGGTAGATGGTTCTGTATCACTGGACAAGGAGGTGAGAAAAGCCAGATGTGGAGGCGTAAATCTAGAATAATTCAAAAAAAGTGGAAAGAGGGTAAGGTGTACCTGAACCAGTAGTTGACGAAGATTGTTGAGACGAGGTAAGTGAACATTCATAGTCCTCCAGATGGCGGGGAGGGTGAGAAGTGCGCTGGGATCGTCGAAGAGGGGGATCAACAGGTGTGGGAATAGGGTGTGGAAGAACAGGTGATCCAGGGATGGGGTGATGGTGTAGAGAAAAAGGAAAAATATGTTCATGGAAGGAAACATCACGTGACCCTTATCTCCAACCGTGTAATCCTCCTTGTAATTATCTCTTAGGATTCATTTCCATGTATATAGGAATAGTTTGGAATAGATTACTCTCTTTACATGTATATATTATACTACACGGAGTAGTGGAATGTACAACTGAGAATGCAATTGCATCTCTTCACTAATTCTTATCTTAACATGGTATCAGAGCAGGTAGGGGAGGAAACAATATGTATATCAAATAGGAGCTCTAACACGGCGGACTATCCAAAGGTTGATACGGGTGGATAAATAATTCAATACCTGCCCGCTCCCAGGGGGACTCGATACCGTGACCCCTGCCTGCTCTGATACCATATTGGAACCGCTTCCTCTAAAAGGCCGACCTTGTAGGAAAGGGAGGAAACAATATGTATATCAAACAGGATCTCTAACACGATGGACTATCCAAAGGGGGACACATGTGGATAAATAATTCAACACCTGCCCGCTCCCAGGGGGACTCGATACCATGATCCCACCCGATGACACACTATTGTCCATTTCGGGAGGTGGATCTCATTACTTTAAAACATGTCATGCCAAATAAGGGATGCCATAACATATATGCGTAATCCATGACACATCCTTGGATTATGTGAGATTTTCTATAGTTCTACAATCTTATACACCTTATTCTTGGGTGCGGGCAATAGCTAGAATAATGACACCATGTGAAAGATATGGGTGTCCCGTTGAGCCTTAGTCGAATTCAGAAGCTGGATCACATTCTCATGCGACAACGTGATTTCGTATCTCAAGGGCCAGCCACTTGGCATCTACTCCTTTCGTAACATATATATATATATATATATGTAACATGAGGCAGAGGGATATCTCATAAGAACTGGAAAATCAGTTTGCCCAATTTAAGGTCAGTTTTTTGGATGTTCAATGTTCTTTGAGAATATTAGACTACCATATCTGTACGAAGGGCCCAACAAGATCCATTCAAAACACTTACTAATTCTGAAATGATGGGAGTTGGAGTGATACAAAGATGGAGAATGCTCACAACAGAAAAGAATTTTCATTAACAACACAAAGAATCAACAGAGAAGAAAGATAGCTACTTTGCAAACCTCCAAAAGAACAGAGAAAAAACATACAATTTTATTCAACTCTTTCCTACTTCACCACAGACTCTTAACCAATCCTCCAACTCTAACCAACTTAGTTGTTGAGGATAACCTACTCTCACTAACTTAACTGCTCGATATGCAAACCAGTAACAAGTAGGAGATGGTGGCTAGTAAAACATGGAATCCAATCTGTTGCATATAGGTTGTCATTGTTGGCAACCAAGTGCAGATTAGTGATGAGGTGACAAATTTTGAGGTGATGCTGTAGTTCACAGGCTTTAGAGATGGTCATGTATGAATTCAAGCAATTTTGGCAATATTCATAGGTATTTTGGTCCATTTATTATGATCAAGGGCAATCTAGTAATTTGGCACAGTTGTTTGTAGAGTGCAAGTATTACTTGAGATGGAAGTGGTTCGATGGCAGTGTTTTGAAGCTTTCTTTTGTTGATTAGAGAAGAGAGAGAGAATGGAGGTGGCCCCCACCATCTATGGACCCCACTGTGTCTCATGGCATGGGTGAGGTGGCTGCCAAAATGGAGGGAATGCATAGTGCCCCGAATTTACATAGGTTGTTGCACAAAATGAAGTGAAAGAAAGGGGAAGAAAGAAAAGCAAGGAAGAGAAAGACGAAGGGAGAAAGGAAAAAAACACAGAAAAGAAAAGGAAGCAGAAGGAAAGCAAGAAAATGAAGAAAGAAAAAGAGAGAGAACCCTTGCCAAAAATACATTGAAACCATCCTACCATCTATTATGAGCATTGTTGAAGGTGCATTGAAGTGTTAAGGATGGTGGTTGAGCTCCATTAAAGCCAAAATGATGCATTGAGTGTGTTTGTTGAAGAAATACAAGAAAAAGAAGAAGAGGTGTTGAGTGGTCCCCTCATTGCAGTGTTTACTTAAAGCTCAAGTCTCTCCACCAATGACATAGTTGATACTTCTAGTGGGCTCCAGTTCATCTCAGTGAAGCTCACATCTTGTGGGAGGGTTGTAAGCATTCTTAGATCTCTTTAACTATTTATAGTTCATCACTGTTATTGTTGTATGCTAGAAATAGGTGGTTATTGTTGATAGACCTATTCTAACCTGTGATAACCTGTAGGGCATTGCTATAAGATCAAAACCCTGTTGATTATTGTACTATGTATTTAGTAGGTCCTAAATACTGGCAGTGGGTGCTATCTTGTACTGGTAATATTTGTTCTCCTAGATCTATGTTGGAAAAAATTGGATGTGGATGCTCCCAGCCGTAGGTGCAGCAAAGTTGAGTATTGAGCAAATATGAAGTCCTCAATGGCATTACTCTATAGATGTAGGCAACTTGCCGAACCATGTATACCTTGTGTTGTGCGTGTAGATTTTTACATTCATCTATATTTGTATTTGAAGTGTGTGGGCTGAAAGATGGGGGTACACTACTAGTAGAGCCTTTGAGTCTAGTAGGGGTGTGTACACAACTGTGTGATTATTATTCAAATTCTACCAATGGTTACCAGTATCAGTGAGAAGAAAAATTTAAAAGAAATCCAGTTACTGATTCACCCCCTCTCAATGACAACCAACAAATAACACAATCCATTTGTAAAAAGAGACTGTGAGTAAAATAGAGCAAATAGTTTTTCTCATAACAAAGAAGAAATAAGGGAACAAGAATAGTAAAGTTTTAGTTTTATGAGAAAACAGAAGACGAATCCAAAGACTCCTTTTTTAGTGTATTCTCATGAGAATGTTTTTGTTATATAAAGGGAAAAGGAATGCTAATAATTCGCGTAGCGCGGTGTGTACATGCGCCTAAGCACAGTCAAGTGCGAAATGATCGGTGCACCCCGAGTCCTTTCTTCCTTTTTAGGACTACGATCGATCATTCAGCATGCGACTGTTTCTAGGTGCAGGTACACGCCTATTGATATATATTATCCTTTCCATCCTATCCTGATTGAGTTGAAACTCAATCTCCTCTATCCAAGGCAACCCAATCACATGTAATATAGAAACCTTATCACATAAAATATAGAATCCAATTCAATCTCTTCTTGTATGGTAACCTAATCTCCTAGGGATCCCACGGTTGTATGACTATCAGTAATGTATATATTGTCTCATTGAGACTGTGTATTGATATATATTATCCTTTCCATCCTATCCTGATTGAGTTTCCTATTGAAACTCAATCTCCTCTATCCAAGGCAACCCAATCACATGTAATATAGAAACCTTATCACATAAAATATAGAATCCAATTCAATCTCTTCTTGTATGGTAACCTAATCCCCTAGGGTTCCCACGGTTGTATGACTATCTCTTGTATATATTGTCTCATTGAGACTACTAGAATTAATGAATGGAATTATACATTACTGATATGGTATCAGCCACCTAATGGCCACTGCCTCTCTCGTTCCTGGTGCTCTCTTGAACCCTAGGGTTTATTCCCCTCTCGTCTTCTACTTCTTGCAATGGTGGATCCCTCAACCGTGGTCCCTCTTCCCTCCGGTGCTCATCACTTTGTCTCCCTCAAGCTTACTGCTACCAACTTCCTCCTTTGGCGCAAGCAACTCACGGCCTATCTCAAAGGCCAGAAGCTATTTTCCTATGTTGATAGATCTTGCGCATGCCCTGCTCCTCCTGGCAGCAACAAGACTCAGCCATCGTCAGTCTCCTCCTCTCATCCTTATCTGAGAACATGCTCTCTTTGGTTCTTGATAAGGATACCAGCTGTGATATTTGGACTGCCCTTCAAGAGGCCTTCAGATCTGCTTACTCTACGCGTCTCATATCCTTGAGCATGACCCTGCAGAACCTTCAACAACTTCTTGATGAATCTGTTGCTTTGTACCTTCAATGTGCGAAGCTTTTAGCCGATGAATTGGCTGCTGTAGGGAAGCCCTTGTCTACTGTTGATTTTAATATTTATGTATTGCGTTCTCTTCACACTGACCTACAGGACATCGTCCCGTCGATCCTTGCCCAACGGATCCCTCCCACTTATACAGAATTGAATGGCCTATTGCTCAGCCATGAAAGCATGAAATCTTTTTAGAAATTGCGTGTTACTGAGGTTACAATAATGACAGCTGCCCCCACCGCCAACACTGCCCAATCCAATGCCATTAACTCTTCTGACATGGGCTCTTCCATTCGGGTTGTGGCAGTCGTGGCCGTGGGGGTCGTGGAGGCCGTGGTGGACGTGGCCGTGGAGGTCACCTATTTTGTACCCACTGCAAACTCACCAATCACTCCCTTGAGAGGTGCTTTTATCGTCATCTCCCCCCCAACCCGTACCCTCCTCAACCCTATGCTCACTATGCTGCCCACGCTGCCCCTTACCCCTCCTTTCCATATTACGTACCCTCCACCCTCTAATAACCCTAATCCCCCCCCTTCTACCCACCCCACTGCATCCTCCCTCCTCAGCCTTGACGTGGTACCCTGATACGGGTGCCACACCACGTCACCCCTGACATCCACTCCCTCTCCTCCTACGATAGCTACACTGGTCCAGATCAACTCCATGTCGGCAACGGTAAGGGCCTTCCCATACTGCATACTGGTCACACATCTTTACCTTCTCATTCTCCTTCCCGCTCTTTATCTTTACATAATATATTGCATGTCCCTTCCATTACGAAATCCTTATTATCTGTTCAGCAATTTTGCATTGATAATCATGTTTATTTTGAATTTCACCCCTCTCATTTTTTTGTGAAGGATCAGGTGTCCAAGGAAATACTTCTCTCTGGACCGAGTAAAGATGGGCAATATACACTGCGCTCTTCCCCATCACCATCTCCCCCTGCTGTTTCTATTGCTGAACGTACTTCCCTCGATGTTTGGCATCACCGCCTTGGTCACCCTCATGAGAGTCTCCTTCGCTTTATGGTTAAAGAAAATAACATGCCGAGTCAGTCCACACGTCTACAGCCTGTTTGTTCGCCATGCCAACTGGGCAAGGCCAATCGTCTTACTTTGCGTGAAACACATAGTCGTAGTCTTTTACCTTTAGATCTTATTCACAGTGAAGTATGGGGTCCTTCCCCCAATTTTTCCAAGGATGGTCATAAGTACTTTGTTCTGTTTATTGATGATAATACAAATTAAATTTGGCTCTTTCCATTAGCAAAAAAATTTGATGTGTTTCACACGTTTGTATCTTTTCAAGCCTTTGTTGAACGCCAATTTTCTCGCAAAATCAAGGCTGTTCAGACTGATTGGGGTGGCGAATATCACACTCTCCCTACTTTTTTCTCCAAGTGTGGGGTTTCTCATCGTTTGTCATGCCCTCACACCCATGAGCAACAAGGGTTTGTGGAACATCGTCATCGTCACATAGTTGAGACCGGCCTCACCCTTCTTGCTCATGCCAAGGTTCCCCTCTATTACTGGCATTTCGCCTTTGACACGACTGTCTATCTCATTAACCGTATGCTGTCTAGGGCATCCCATCGTGTTTCTCCTTATCAGCTTATTACCCACAAATGCCCTTACTACTCTTTCTTACGCATATTTGGTTGTTTGTGCTTTCCTCTTCTACGCCCCTATAACTCTCATAAATTGGATTTTCACTCTACGCCTTGTGTGTTCCTTGGCTACAATCCCTCTCACACAGGTTACCGCTGCTTTGATCTCTCTGCTCAACGCATGTATATAGCTCACCACGTTCGGTTCGATGAAACGATATTTCCTTTTCACTCCTCTTCTTTTGGTCTCCCTACCCCTTCACTCCCATCTCCTTTGGTTCCCTAGGGCTCTCTCCCCAATCGGGTTTCCTCTCCTGCACCTAATCCGGACCATCCCCCACCCATACCCACACCTCCCCCCTCCCCCGCACCCTCCACACCTCCCACGGTGCCACTCTCGCTGCCCCTTCCCTTGCTGCCCTCTCCTCCTTTCACAACCTCTGACTCCCCTGCCACCCCATCCCCCTCTCCTTTCCCCTTGGCCGCATACGCTCCTTGGTGGATCTCTATAACTCCACACAACCCATCCATCCCCTTCCCACCTCTCATGCATTGGCCACCACCACGGCTCCTTCCCCTATTGAGCCCACCTGCTTTTCTCAGGTTCGCAAATTCCTTGAGTGGCACACAGCGATGTCTGATGAGTTTAATGCTTTGATTACTAATGGGACATGGTCTTTGGTTCCTCGTTCTCCTAACATGAATTTGGTTGGTTGCAAGTGGGTTTACAGGATAAAACGTAAGGCTGATGGTACTCTTGAGCGCTACAAGGCTCGGTTGGTTGCAAAGGGCTTCCACCAATTAGAGGGCTTGGATTACACTGACACTTTCAGCCCTGTGGTCAAGCCCACCACCATCCGTTCTATTCTTGCTATTGCCATCTCGCAAGGTTGGGGGAATCGTCAATTAGATGTGCACAATGCCTTTCTCCATGGTGTTCTTTCTGAGGAGGTATAAATGGTTCAACCCTTGGTTTTGAGGACTCCACCAAACCCGATCATGTTTGCCGGTTGCATCGTTCCTTGTATGGTCTCAAGCAAGCCCCACGGGCTTGGTTTCATCGACTCACATGTTTCCTACTTAAGCTAGGCTTTCAGGCATCTCGCACAGACCCATCTCTATTTATTTTCTACAAGGATTCACTACTGATTTATGTTCTCATTTATGTTGATGACATCATTGTCACCAGTAACACCCCGAGTCAGACTACTACACTGATATCCAGATTAGCAGCTAAATTCTCAATTAAGGATCTTGGCTCTCTTAGCTTTTTCTTGGGCATTGAGGTTCTTCAGCATTCGAAGGGTGTTCTTCTCTGTCTCCTTGATCGTGTAGGTATGCGTGACTGCAAGCCTATCTCTACTCCTATGGCTACTTCCTCCCCATCAGATTCAAGGGGTGCTCTTATGGATGATCCGACTTGGCATCGGTCTATTGTTGGTGCTCTTCAATATGTGACCCTGACCCGGCCTGATGTGGCTTTCTCTGTTAATCGGGTCTGTCAGTTCATGCATGCCCCCACTGATTCTCACTGGGCTATGGTCAAACGAATTCTTCGCTATTTACGGGGCACCATGACTCATTTTCTATTGCTTCAACGCTCCTCTGCTTGTTCTCTCCAGGCGTTCTCTGACGCGGACTGGACATGCAGTGAGTCTGATCGTCGCTCCACAGGGGCCTATGCGATATTTTTATGTTCTAATTTGATTTCCTGGAACTCTCGCAAGCAGAAGACTGTTGCTCGTAGCTCCACTGAATTTGAGTACAAAGCCCTTGCTGATGCTTCTGCCGAGTTAATTTGGTTGGGAGCACTTTTTAAGGAGATTGGGTTCCTTCTCATGAGTCCCCTGGTGCTGTGGTGTGACAACATTGGTGCAACTTACTTGTCCGCCAATCCTGTCTTCCACGCCCGCACCAAGCACATTGAGATCGATTTTCACTTCGTCAGAAAACGGGTTGCCAATCGGCAGCTCTCGGTTCAGTTCATTTCCACAACTGATCAGATCGCAGATGTCCTCACAAAGTGTCTCTCCACCAATCAGTTTCGATTTCTTCGAGACAAGCTGAAGGTTCACGCTCCCGACCCTCTATCTTGAGGGGGTGTATTGATATATATTATCCTTTCCATCCTATCCTGATTGAGTTTCCTATTGAAACTCAATCTCCTCTATCCAAGGCAACCCAATCACATGTAATATAGAAACCTTATCACATAAAATATAGAATCCAATTCAATCTCTTCTTGTATGGTAACCTAATCTCCTTGGGTTCCCACGGTTGTATGACTATCAGTCATGTATATATTGTCTCATTGAGACGACTGAAATTAATGAATGGAATTATACATTACTGATAACGCCGCACTACGTCAACAGAGTTTTTACATGCATGAACGGCAGAGAATAAAGGATCCTCTAGGTCTTCGAAAAGTCCGAATATGATTTTTTTTTGATAAACTGAAAGTCCGAATATGATCTTTTGATGTTAAAACTCCCTATAGTGTACGAACTCCTTACAAAGCCAAATAGCCAATGATAGTGTAACAAATCTTATAAAAAAAAAAAAAAAATGATAGTGTGACAAAAGGTCAGAAACATATTAATTTTTAAATCAAAATTTTAACTGATCTTCCGAGATGACTAGCAACACATTGGAATGCGTGTCGATGTTCCAGATTTTGAGCTAAAAGTGTATTTTTTTTATCAAAAGTGTTTTAATTGTGTGAGACTAGGGGATGTCTTTTGTCAAAATTTTCAACTCCCCTAATGGTTGAAGGCCATATGGATGGAAACCCATAGAAACAGTTTAGAACAATTGAAAGCGATGGAAAGGCTTTATCTTTATTGATCTGTGAGACCATACACCTTAGATGATCAAAGGCATGGTTTGAGACTTTGAGATATCGGTTCACACCGATCCAGATAACCCAAAGACATGTTAGAATATTGTCGCGTAAATTGGGATTTTCCTTTTGACAACGCCACCGTGGAGGTATTGCGTCATATATATCAGTATTTTCCGTTTAGGACTTTCAATAATGATCTCCTTCCATATTAAACTTTCACAAGGATTGTACTTCCAAGTCAGCCACGCAAACCAACTTTATTACAGAAAAGCATATCCATCCTTGTCATCAACACCTTTTTTGCATGGCTTCATTAGAGACGAGACAGAGGTGCTCCTACTCTGGTATAACCGTTCCCGGAACATATGTTGAGGTGATCACCTCATAACACACTTTCGATATACTCGTTCCCTGATTTACGACTAGACATATTTGAGAATGCCTAGAAGAATATAGACAAACAAAACAGAACTAATTCATATACAAGTCATTCACAAGTAGGAGGAGATAGGTAGTGGCTAGTAAATCAAGGAATCCAATCCATGTGTAAAATGAGGTTCCTGATCTCTTCTCCCTCCCATGATAGAAAGAGATTGGGAGAAAACCAGAACAAAGAGGGTTTTTCTCATAACAGAGAAGAAATAAGAGAAACAGTAATTTTTTGTTTTTTGAAGACACAAGAAGAATCCAAGAACTCCCTTGAAGTGTGCGAGGAAGGATTAAAGGAGTATTACAACCACTCTCTCCCTGCTGCTGTCGAGTTGATCTACGACCACCCTGATTCATTACCTGCACTTTCAATCAATGACTTCTACCCATTGCCGCTGAGGCCGTCCTTCCTTTACGTCAATAGGGGGCTTCTACGGGATGCATGCATATCCTGTTTTTCATGAAACAACTCGAGGGCAGGGCGTTGATCTTGATATGAGAATGTATTTCTTAAGGGAACAAGAATAAAAATACATAAATCTTCCTGTGGAGCCAAAAAAAAAAAAAAAAAAAAAAAAGAATTAAAAAATCTTCTCCTATTACCCCATGTGTTGGTGGGTGACCAAAACAACAGGGACAGGAAAGTGAAAAAACCGATTGAGATTTTGTAGCTTTCCCAATTTTATATGCGTTTGGTTAATCGGGGTGGGGATACAATGGAGAGAGAGAGAGGGAGAGAGAGGGGTTCCATGGAATGCTCCAGATAATGAAAGGTACAAACGACAGAGATCGGTGGGGAGGAAGTTCTACAGGGTCCGTTCACTTTCTTTCTTAAGCTTCTTAATTTGTAAGCTCTGCAGAAATGGTGGTGAGGAAGGAGAGGCCACAGACAGTGGCCGAAGCGGTTAAACGAGGGTTGTGAACTTGGTGTGTGGAGTGCTGTGGTGAGGCTGATCACTGATGTGGTGGTGCGGTGAGGGTCAGGGTTACAGAGGTGATGGGGCGGATGGGTTTTAAGAGGTGGTGAGGCAAAATTGCGGCGGGGCTGGGAGTGGATGGTGATGCGATCGATTGACCCCACGATTGTAGCGGCTGGAGCGCATTGGGGATGTCGAGGTGCTGGATGCACTGTGATGGGCAGAGCTGCAGCTGCGATGTGAAGAACCGAGGCTGGAGTCGGAGATACAAGAGAATCTCAGCTTCTTAACATCTCAGAGGAGTAAGAAGAGCTCCTCGGATTGGGTTCGCTGGGAAGAAGAGGAGTCGTGGGTTTGAGAAAGAAGAAGAGGATGATGGCTTCTTCTTTTGTTTTAATGATGCCAAAGTGGGTTTGGTAAGCCCGATCGATTTGCAAAGCCCTCAAACCGGTTTTAACTCCTCTTTTTCAAACCTTTACAAAATAGCGGTTGGATTTTTAACTTTTGACGTCTCACTTGCAGGTAGTAGGTTGAAATTAAGATCGCTGCTACAATGGAGGCCGTAGAAGATCTGAATCCGTAAGTCAAACGATTTATCATCCTATGGCGTGGAAAAATTTGTACAATTTTTTCATTCCAACAATCCCACATCATCATTCGGATTTCCACGGCTCAAAGGAGATCTTTTAAGAAACTGGTCCATTTTCAACATGCGTGGACCCATCATCCGGATTTCCACTCCTTCTGCTCCAGTGAGTGAACATCCCCATGATAGTTTCCAAATAAAATTATCTTCCTTGGGCAATATTCTCTCTTTGGAATAAAAATCTATTTAGTCATGTGAACCTCCTTCGGACCAAATACTTTGAGCAATTTGCTCAATTGGAACAATCCCTAGATAATAATGACTCCTCTAATGACCTAAGCCTCATTGCTTCTAAACTTAAATGGATATTTGCTGCTGAGGAGGCCTTTTGGCTCCAAAAAATCCAGACATGCATACATCAATGATGGCGATAAAAACACCAGGTATTACCATTCCATCACACGATTCAATATCAAGAAGAGAAGTATATCATCTCTATTTTTTATGAGGAAGGTAATCGGATTGAGGACCCGAGAGGTATTGCCATGGTCTTCTCAAACCATCTTTCTAAAATATTCACTACGTCCAATCCCCTTGATATAGACTTCATAGAATGCTAATTTGATAGGGTAATTGATTGCCACACCTTTGATTCCCTTACCTCTATTCCTCCGATGGAAGAGATTATGAATGCCACTTTCTCTATTGAAGCTTGCAAAGCTCCTAAACCTGATGTTTTTCAAGCATGCTTTTATCACATTTTTTGGGATATCATTTGGTAGGATGTCAAGAAAATGGTTCACTCATTCTTCAAGAATGATTCATTACCTTCGGGTTGCTACCACATACTCATTTGCATGATACCCAAGAAAGATAAGGCCACATTGGCAACTAATTTCGGACCCATCAGTCTTTATAATTTGTCCTACAAGATTCTGGCCAAAATCATTGCTAATAGACTTAGAGGCCGGTCTCCTCCCCTCTTTTATCTCCCCTTTTCAAGCAACCTTCCTTCCTGGCAGATAAATTACCTATAACATATCTACTCAAGAAATTTTTCTATACCTCAATAGGAAGAAAGGTAAAATTGGGTTTATGGCTATCAAAATTGATATGGCCAAAGCCTATGAGAATAGAGTGGAATCTTATTGATAACATTTTCAAATTTATGGGTTTCAATTCTACTTGGATATCCCTCATCCACTCTCTCATTTCCTCCACTTTACTCTCTTTCAAAAATTATGGAAGTCCCTTTGGTTTTTTGAGACCAAGAACATGGGATCTTAAAGGGCATTTTAGAAAATACTGAAACCTAGGAGGGTATTTATGAACCAAAAGAGGAAGTGAATTATTCCATTTCCTTAGTTGCTAGCCTTGTACCAGGAACATTCCTGCTACAAGTGTATCATCTTTTTGCATATAACTCAGGTTTTATCTTCTGTTTTACTCATTTCCTTAGTGTAATCTTTTACTTTCCAACACTATGTCTTTTGGCTCATGTTTTAGAAGACACTTTATGTTAATACCTATCGTGACAACCCTTTTTTTGTTACGATTGTTTTCCAGTAACGTGGATTCAAGGTTCTTATTCTTCATCCATTATGATTTCTTTTTATTCAAAGTCCTTGGAGCAATCAAGGCACTGGAAAGATCTCATATGGTCTTTGATTAGAAGTCGGGATCAATTCTGTCATCTCTTGAGTCCTTACAACTCTGGCATGCCCGCGCATCACAATCTGTCGCGTTGGTGCCGAATTTCTGGGTAAAGAGACCCTTGCATCTCTTGGAAAAATTCAATCTCATTCTTCTTCTGTGGAGTTCTATTGTCTCAATCTTGATCTTTAGTTTTCTCATTCTCTTTTTCAATGTTGGTCCCAAACAAAACTTCGTTAATGGCAATTTCAATAGATAGGTTAAGCATCAAGACTCTTGATTTGGTTCTGAAGTGTGCGAAACGCAGAATTGCCATTCACACCTCCATGGTATCACATGATGTAGAAAAAAAAAACCCCCGTCAGAGCAAGCATTGAAGATCATGGAGTTAAGCTCCTACCCTTTCTATTCCATCTTTCGGAGAAGCAAAATATCGGAACCCAGTTCCAACTATCGTCTTTGCAGGCCGTGACCGATCTAGAACAAATGATATTACTTACCCTTTTGGTGGGCACAAAGCAGGACACCAAAGTGAAGAAAGTAATAACAGTCGAAATAGCTCCCAACGTCTCGCCAACATTTGCAATCCTTGGGTAGCTCTGTCATAGCAAAACCTCAATGAATGAAGCCCTAAAGGAAATTGCAAACCCAATAGTCATTAACTGCAGCAGAAGCTCATGATGCTTCATTGTAGCCTGGGATCGCAGATCCACAATTCCTGTAGCAGTTGGTAAAGCTAATCCCACCAGTTTCTTCCCTAGGATGAGGAAGACGAAGGACAAGATTAGTCGCAGTACTACAGAGTAAGAGTTTGGGTTTGAACTATATTCTCCCTATCGTTTAGAGTACGATGGGATTGTATATTTTTATTTGAAAATACTGTTACATATTACAAATGTAAGAGTTTACGATAAGTACAAACTTTTGATTGTCATTTTGGATGTGTATCAACCAACGAAGTAGGAGCAGCCTGGGCTTCTGAGGACTCATTCAATGTGGAATTTAAATTTGAATTTGAGTATGTCTTATCCTTATTCGTTACACTCCCCCACAAGCGAAACGGTCTCTTGTAGACTGTGAGCTTGTCCCTTAGAGTCCGAAATCGAGGACCTGGGAGACCCTTCGTAAGGGTATCTACGATTTGATCATGACTGGGCACAAACCAAATACTCAGTCGATTAGCTGCCACTTTCTCACGCACAAAGTGATAATCAATTTCATTGTGCTTTGTGTGGGCATGAAAGAGTGGATTTACTGCCAGGTATGTGGCACCGATGTTATCACAGTAGAGCATCGACGGTGGTGATTGAACTCCAAGATCACTAAGTAATTGGCGAAGCCATATCAGCTCTGTCGAAGCATTTGCAACAGCTTTGTATTCTGAATCTGTAGAAGATCTTGCTACGGTCTGTTGCTTCTTGGATCTCCATGAGATTAGGTTTGAACCTAGGTAGATGCAGTATCCACTGGTGGATCTTCTGTCATGTGGCCAACCGGCCCAGTCAGCGTCACTGTACGCACTTAATAGTATCGACTTTGATGGCCGAATTTGAATTCCAAGGTCTACAGTGTCCTTCAAATACAATAGTATCCTTTTGACGGCGGCCCAGTGTTCGATTGTAGGACTGTGCATGAATTGACACACCTTATTTACAGCGAACGAAATGTCAAGTCGTGTGAGAGTTAAGTACTGTAGTGCACGCACAATGCTCCTATAAAGGGTGACATTGTCAAATGCCGCACTTCTGCCTCGTGTTAGAGCTGTTGTGACAGTTGGTGTGGGCATCGGTTTTGCATCAACCATCTTGGTCTTCTGTAGAAGATCCAATGTGTATTTGGTTTGGGACAAGTGATGCACCTGTGGTGTACGAACCTCAACTCTAAGAAAGAAATTTAAGTCGCCAAGATCCTTAATGGCAAACTCTGTTCCAAGAGTGTTGATGAGGTCTTGTACCATCTTGGAGCTGGTTCCTGTGACTACAATATTGTCTACATAAACAAGGATGTAGATCATAGTATTGTTCTAGGTGCGAACATAGCTATGTCACTTGCCGAGGAGCAAAACCCTAGTGATATGAGAAATTTGCCAAGTCTTTGCGACCATGCATGTGGCGCTTGCTTCAGGCCATACAACGCACGTTGAAGATGGCAAACATAACTGGGATATGCTGGATCTACAAAGCCCTGAGGCTGTGTTATAAACACCTGCTCTTCCAAATCACCATTGAGAAAGGCATTCTGAACGTCTAACTGACATAGGACCCAGTCATTGGACACTGCAATAGACAAGATAGTTTTGATGGTGGCTGGTTTGACAACGACACTGAACGTATCAAAATAGTCAATGCCTTCTCTTTGATGAAAACCTTTGGCAACAAGTCGGGCTTTATACCAAGATATAGACCCATCAGAGTTTCACTTGATCAGATATACCCATTTGTTTCCTACTAAGTTCATGGAACGATTGAAAGGAACCAATTTCCAAGTACCATTTTTCAAGAGGGCATTGAATTCATCACTCATTGTTGCTCTCCATTTTGGACTTTTGCTAGTAATGGTATATGAAGTCGGTTCTGCTTCAATTTGGGTCATAGTAGATGTCAAGGCAGTAGCTAGCGGGTACTTTGTGACCATCATATTTAACTTCTCCACATGCTTTACAACTCCAGACCGTGATCGAGTGACCATGGGTTGGGTGATAGGTTGTTGGGGTGGTAGAATATGTGGTGCTGCAGTTGCTTGTTGCTCAGTCGAAGGTGATAGTGGGTGTGGTATAGTGGATGGTGATGGTAGATTTGGGATATTGGATGCAGATATAGGTAAGTGGGAAACTGGTTCTGTAATGGTTAAGTGGGAAATAGATTCTGTAATGGGTGGGCTAGGCACGATGGTGGGTAGTGTGGGGTTATTTTGGTTTATGTGTTGGTTAATAGATGGGTTGATGGAGAGGATGTTATCACTGGTCACGATAAGTGGTGTTGGAGTTGTTGAATTGGTTGGAGAAGATACATCAGAACTCTTGATGGCATAAGGGAATAGCTCTTCATCGAATTGTACATGCCTTGATATATCTGTACACTCAATCATTGGATCAAAATATTTGTATCCCTTGTGACTGCTGCTATAGCCAAGGAATACACATTGGTCGACCTATACTGCAACTTGTTCTTATTATATGGTCAAAGCCAAGGGTAGCAGGCGCAGCCAAAGGTTCTCAATAATTGATAATCAGGGTCCTTATTGAACAACACTTGGAATGGGCTTTGGTCTTGCAAAACTGGAGTTGGAAGCTGGTTTATCAAATACACAGCCGTTCCAAAGGCTGCTGGCCAGAAAGACATTGGAACTGAGGCTCTTGCCAGAAGTGTAAGCCCAGTCTCAACTATGTGTCGATGTTTTTTCTCCGCTCTTCTATTTTGTTCAGATGTGTGAGGGCATGAATATTGACGTGTAATGTCATTCCTCTTGAAGTAACCATCAAAGGCTTGGTACTCTTTGGCTCCATTTGACTGGAAAATCCTAATCTTACAATTAAAAATATTTTCAATGTGAGCACTAAATTGCATAAAGATATTAAAAGCCTCAGAACGGCGTACAAGTGGATATACCCAAGTAAATCTACTAAAGTCATCAAGAAAAGAAATGTAATACTGATATCCTTGAACAACAGGAGAGGGAGAAGGACCCCAAATATCGAAATGTACTAATTGAAAAGGAAAATGTGCTTTGGATTTATTGACTGCAAATGGGAGTTTGTGAGCCTTCCCCATTTGGCAGGAGACACAGACTGTTGGTGATGGAGTGGCCTTAAATGGTAGAGCAGACCGACGAAGGAGAGAATCTATGCACTTCAAAGAGGGGTGTCCAAGTCGATCATGCCAAACTGATTTGGAGACCCTTTCGCCAAGGTGAATAGTGGGCAGCGGCGATGTAGTGGCTGATGATGTTGAAGATGCCTGTGAGAGGCGATAAAGACCACCTTCAGTGGTTCCCTTGAGCAGGATATTCCCCGTGCATGGATCCTTCACATAGCAACATTGAGGATGAAATTCCAAAACTACATGATTATCGGCAGTGAACTTACTGACAGATAACAGATTTTTTGTAATTTTTGGCGCATGTAATACATTGTTAAGAGCTAAACTTTGAGAAGAAGAATTAATTTGAGAAGATCCAATGTGTTGGATATGCAAACCTACACCATTACCGACTCGTACTTGGTTTGAACCAGTGTAGGGTGAGCTTATAGCCATGTTGCTCATATCAGAAGTGATGTGGTGTGTAGCACCTGAGTCAGGGTACTATGCAGTGTCAAAGGAGGCAGGTGGGGCTGCCAAAAGTGCCTCAGGTTCAGCTGGACAATTTGCTTGATTGTTGTGTTGGTAATTCGGGTTGAACCTGTTGTAACAGGTTGCAGCTGAATGGTTTGTCCGATGACAGATCTGACAAGGCGTGGATGATATAGGCAGCAAAGGGGCATTCTACTGATTGGAATGGTACTGACCACGGCCTCGATTATAATAGTGGCCACGACCACGGCCATGGGTGCCATTGTTGGAGTAGCCATGGCCTCGGTTGGATGAAGTACCTGCAGATTTTGTTGTCACAAGGGCTTCAACCGATGGTAAATCCATATGAGATGTTCTTTGATCCTTAAGGATTTCCTGGGTAAGTAGAAGACCAGTAAAATTGTCAAGTGGTATTGGATCGATGCGAGTGGTCATTGATGTGGCAAAGGACTCATAATTTGGTCCAAGCCCATGAAGATTGCTTAAGATTATGTCTGAGTTAGGTACTGGATTAGCGGCAGCAGCAAGGTTGTCGGCCAAGCTTTTGACACGCTGAAGATATTCAGCCATGGAAGGAGTCCCTTTCTTCAACTGAAATAATTGGTATTTCAGTTGCATTATACGAGCTTGGGAATGAGACGCGTAGGTGCATTCAAGCGTGCTCCAGGATGCATGGGAAGAAGTGAGCCGAACGATCAGTGCTAGTGCACTCTTTGTGAGAGAGGAGATTATCCAGTTGAGAATAATTTGATCCTGTCGACGCGGGGTTTGGAGCTGAGTCGGAGACAAATGAGGAAACAGGAGAAGACGATAAAGTGTGAGGTGGGCAAGGTTTGCTGCCATCTACATGGCCATAGAGGTCGTGCGCATGAAGGAGGGGCATGAATTGAGACTTCCATAAGAGGTAATTGGTCCTGTGGAGTTTAACAGGAAGAAGGGAAACGATATTCGTTGGAGATATCATCGTTTGTTGAGTGGGGATAGCGGAAGGAATGGTGGTTGAATCATCAGAGTTTGTCATGGTGATCGATGACGTGAGTCATCGGCGGATGATACCAAGTTAGAGTTTGGGTTTGAACTGTATTCTCCCTATCGTTTAGAGTACGATGGGATTGTATATTTATATTTAAAAATACTGTTACAGATTACAAACGTATGAGTTTACGATAAGTACAAACTCTTGATTATCGTTTTGATGCGTATCATCCAACGAAGTAGGAGCAGCCTGGGCTTCAGAGGACTCCTTCAATGTGAAATTTAAATTTGAATTTGAGTCTATCTTATCCTTATCCGTTATATACAGAAAAAAGGAACTGGTGGATTCATGAGTGACTCCATCGAGAAGGGCCGAAGTAGTGGTAGGCGCCGAAAACTCAGATATTTGCTGCAAATAGCCGTCTCAGATTTATCAAGGACTGGAGTAGGGGTAGGTGTTCCAGATTTATCTAGGAAAGAAACATTAGAATTGCTGGACCCAAAACCAGAGAATTTCCTGGAAATAGCTATGCGAGAAATTTCCTCGAAGTAGCGCTGAGAAATCGTCAAGTAGTGATTTTGGCTGGTTCTTTCTTCTCTCAATGACTTTTGCTCGAAGTGGATGAAACACAGAATTGCCACACACCTTCTCTCGTGTGTGAAAACGACTGGATAAACATTTCAAGGATTTGATCTTCTAGGTACAAAGGGCGTTGGTGGGGTTCTGGTACGGTCCTTTCCTTGTGTCTCTTTATTTTTTGGTAGAACCTTTCCTTGTACCCCTTGGTAACAAACAAACGTGACTCATACAAAAGCCAAGGACACAGAAAGGGGAAAACTTGAAGAATTTTTATCTGCTTGTACTGACATGCTCCATTTTACTGCTGTACTAGCTTAGATGCTTGGCACGTGGACTGACTTAATCCAACGATCATAAAAAAGATAAGTAAAAGTTTGATTTATCTTTTTTTCACTTTTGCTTTTACCGTTTTTTCATTTTGCTTTTTCATTTTTTTTATTTTCCCATTTCCCTCTCATTTTCTCTCTCCTTTCACGAAGCCTTGCTTCGTTTCTCTCTGGTCTCCGACCACTTTGAAGCTCCGCCGGTGATGGACCACTGTGAAGAGCTAAAGTCTTTGCCATGAGCGCTCTGATCTCCGACCACTCTGAAGAATCTCCGTCGGTGATGGAGCTCCGCCGGTGATGGAGCACTGAGAAGAGCCAAAGTCTTCGTCGTGAGCGCGACAGTCTGAAGAATCTCTGGTCCAAGCTCTTCCCTTCCACGAAACCTTCCTTCGTTTTTCTCTCTGGTCATCAAGAGAAACCCCCCTTCGTTTCTCTCGCGACAGTCTGAAGAATCTCTGGTCCAATCTCTGGAAAAGTCTTCGCCGTGAGTGCGACCAGAGATCTGGTTTCTTGTACCCTGACTCGGTGAGTTATCGCAACTTGGAGAGAGTCAGAGCAAGTTTGGAAGGGGAAATAGGGCAAGTTGTCAGCTATAGTTGCTGGGCAGAAGGGGCTTAATGAGAAGGTGTTGCAGCAGCGTTTACCCCCAGCCCAAACTAATGGACCAATTTTATATCTTCTGTTTCACTCTATTTTCTTAATTTATTTTATGTTATACAAGGCATATAATGTAAGACTAATCTGTAACATAGTAATACGTAAAATACCTATTGTCAGTACAGAGACACAAACCAGAGAGGAAAACTTGTACAGTACGAACAGGAACAGTCACGAACATGATGAGTTGAGTCGTATCCGACAGATACTCTCCTTAAGGTTTTAGATGCCCCCACTTCTGCAACGGGGTTGACCTTGCACCTAATCCTCCAAGATGAAACAACTCCTAAACGTATAGGTTGCAGAACCTGACACGAGTACTGAAGGATATCAAACGGTTATATTAGCCCTCTACTACTAAAGAAAATACAGTAAAACTTGTATCTAGAACGGACTATTGCAGAGATAATTTGTTTCTATTGTATGTATAACGTAGGCAAGACTTTGTATATATATAGTAATGGAGTACCCTTTCATGAAGGGATACATCCAAACAAATACATGAGACGTACGTATTTTTCTTTCACATACAGGGAGTGGATGTACCTATTCGTGTACATATATGAATAGACACATACGGCTTAACCATTTAAATGAACCATGGGTGAACCAAACCGAGTTTTAAATGAAGAATCAAAACTCAAAAATGCAAAACTTCAACTTATTAAAAATAAGACTTTGCCCATACCCACACCCCGACCTCGACCACAGCCCGGCCCGGCCCGGCCCGGCCCAATTCGGCTCGGCGTGCACGATTCAAAAACACCCCAAGGATCCCCCACACACCAGAGAGTAGGGTGACTTCCTCTCCAAAGGGCTTGTACCTTAAGGAAACAATCATATATATATATACCCCTCAAGTAACTCTCCCACAACCGATGTGAGACTATTCTTGAGCTCAAAATTCTCTTACATACAAGAGAGCACAACAAATTCAAACAAAATAGTGAAAGGAAATAAAAAGGAGAGAATGAAACAAAACACAAATTTTGAAACTTTGACACACTTGAAAAAGTGTTTTTTGAAACAAGTATTTTGACTCAAAAAGTGCTTTTTATAAAATAATAATACAACATTTTAACATTGGTTGTGAAAGAATGTCTCTATTTGACTCAGTGGGATGATAAGTTTATTTTTCTCTTTCTTTGAGTAATGGCGATGACCTTGGGTTTGCTGTTGAATCACCACAGTAGCTTGCATTTCATGAGAGAACTCACAATGTTTTTTTTCCTTACTTGGTTTACTAATATAAATGTGATTGAAGTATGTGGAATTCTCTTCATCATACTTACTCTTCATCATACTAGACCACATATCACCATTGAACTCTAGTTTCTTTGATGCCCGTACTTTCTTTGCATATCACACTCTGACTAACATGGTCTTCCCAAGATAAAGTGGATGGTTCTTCTTTCTGGTACAATGTGCAATGATGTTGAACAGACTCTATATCTTAATCTTCCTGAAAGTAGATTTATGACAAGCATTCAAAATGGTCGAGTAATATTCTTTTTTTTCTTAAGATGTAACCATGCTTTCCAGCCATAATGCGCTACCCGCAGCTCAGCAAGTTTGCTAGGTCATATATTCTGGAATTAGAATGTAGTTGGGCCTTTATGTAATTGTCTTCAAGAGAGAAGTATCTAACTATTAGCCAACACTGGCCTTGAAATACACACTTAGGCAGCAGTTGGGTCTATCACCTTTCCCCCCACCCCCCCCCCCCCTCCTCTCAAAAAGTTGCAAAAGAACTTCTCCAAACTTCATATGGATCATAGCCGGATAGTCCTAAAAGCTCATCCAAGTGTAAGGAGCACCTTGCAAGGGGTTTTCTACCAGGAAATTATGATCAATAGATTGGGAAAACTCCGTATACGTCTAGAGATTTATCTTCTCTGGAAACTTCATACAGTTGTAGTCACCTTCAGCAAGTATTTTCTCTTACATGTATAATGTATTTATATACGCTGGAGTCGATGAAACTTGACATTCCCCACCTGTCTCAGATTCTGACATTAGTCCTTGTATTACTATGGCATTGATCGATTAGGTGTGGATCCTTTCCTCTGCATGGGTACCATGTAGAAGGCTAAACCCAAGTTTTGTTTTACTTGTATGGTATTTTAATCTTAAGTTTAGACAGAGAACTGGGAAGACTAAAAACTTGTGAGCTTTCTTAGGCCTACATATTTACTTGCTTAAAAATTTGGATCTGGTCAATTGATGAATTTCTTTGGTTCATAAATATGATCGAACTGGGGGGCATGCTGTTTCTATTATTACTTCACCAGTCCTCTCAAGGATTTTGTTTTAACTGGCTATTTATTAACTGAATAATCTTTAGAGTTACCCCAATTCTGAGTTCTTCATGACCTGTGTAACATGGCCAGCTGGGGTGCTTAAAAAACCATGAGTCCACTAGCATCTCTACAATTGTGTCACATACACCCATATCAACACTCTTAAAGACTAAATTTAGACACTTGAATGGATCAATTCCAGCCCTCCAACCAGCATTAGAACAGAATTAGCATGGGATCAAGGAAAAATGCACCAAAAAAATCAAGAAAACATATCAGTAACCACAACACATTAGACCCTTTGTACTTAGCCCTAAAAGTGCAATACAAATATCACATAAAGTGCAATACAATTATCACAACCAATAAGCCTATTACAATATTAATCTTAGTTTTTAGTGTTTCATCCGACTTCTCCATCCGCTTCAGTATATTCTTTGTCTTGCGGTTGTCTTCCTTGATATGTTGCAAGTGTGGACTTCTTTCATCTACCATCTGTCTTTTGGTTTTCATTGGGTACAGTCATTCCTCTGGGTCCTTGTATGGGGTCACACCAAGAGAAGAAATTACAGCCTCCTCCGGGATACTCTATGCAGCAATATTAGTAGAGCATGTTCGGGTTGTCTGCAGATTGTGAAATTCTTACCGCTGCTCTTCTATTACAAGCACATTTTATGTTCAAAAACTGCAAGTAACCTTGATTTTTATTGACACTAGATGTTGACATTGTGTATCTGCAAAATAAACAAAATAAACATTAAATTTTCTCTAATAATAAATGTTCACTAACAAAACAAATTGAAAGAGATCAATCCCCCACCCCCACCCCCACCTCTCCCACCCCCCCCCCCCAAAAAAAAAAAAAAATAAAAAAAAATAAAATCAGCAAACTTTCAATTCCAACACCTGCACAGACATGCCTTTTGATTTATAACTTAGCAATGTAGCAGTAGCATTTGTTGCAATGCGCAGTAGCAAGAAATGGATTTTTTATTGTAAACTTTCAGTCATATACTTCTATTACCTTAGAGACCTATCCTTTTTGATTACTCAAACTGTGAGCAGTAGCATTTGTTGCAATGAGTGGTTATGGACAATTGCCATGGACTGAATGAAATTAAAACATATTGATTGAGAAGATTCTAACAAGTTCAGGTGAACTCAACAGTTCAATATGGGAAAAAATTCCCTGGTTCTTCTTGTTCCATCAGTAGCATTTGTTGCAGTGAAGATTCTAACTTTAAAATGGGATTTTGTAAAGAACAATGGAATCAATCATGTGTGGTCAGTTTTCCATTTTAGAGACCTCAATTATAAGGGGTGTATGGAGAGATTGGATGTTGTGCCAAACAGATCGAAAACCAAAAATCAGCTTATGTGAATCCAAAATCCAATAGAAACAGCAAGAAAATTTGAACTATAAAATAAAACTAAGCTCCACCATGAGAGAACCCACCCTGAATGTGCTGAAGATTCTGTGAAAATTTATATCTCCAAGATTATTCTTCATAATAATTTGATTTCAAATGGGTCGATTGGAGTGAAGCTGAAAGAACCCTACCCATCAAGAACTCTACCCATCATTTTGCTTTCCCCTAATTATCTAAACTATTAAGAACCCTACCCATCAAGTGTCACTGTTAAAGGAATAAATCACCGAGTGAGTAACTTGGAATAAATCAGATCTATGGGGGTTGGACAAGCCATCGATCTTACAAACAAATAAAAGAAATAAAAAAGTGATGGTGTTGCAATAACTCATCGAGTTAGGGTACAAGAAACCAGATCTCTAGTCGCACTCACGGCGAAGACTTTACCAGAGATTGGACCAGAGATTCTTCAGACTGTCGCGAGAGAAACGAAGGAAGGTTTCTCTTAGTGACCAGAGAGAAACGAAGGAAGGTTTCGTGGAAGGGGAGAGCTTGGACCAGAGATTCTTCAGACTGCCGCGCTAACGGCGAAGACTTTAGCTCTTCTTCACAATGCTCCATCACCGGCGAGATTCTTCAGAGGGGAGTGGCCGGAGACCAGAGAGAAACAAAGGGAAACTTCTCGTGAAAGGGGAGAGAGAAGAGAGAGAAGGGTAAAAATAAAAAAGTGAAAATAAAAAATAAAAGAACTAAAAAATAAAAAGCAAAAGTGAAAAAAAGAAAAATCAAATTTTTACTTACCTATTTTATGATCGTTGGATTATGTTAGTACACGTGTCAAGCATCTAAACTGGTACAGTAGCAAAATGAAGCATGTCAGTACAGCAGCAGATAAAAATCCAAAGTTGAACTAGATGTAGGACTCTTGTGTGATGGCACCCAAAGGATAAATGTGAATATTTCTTTGTAGGGAGAGAATTGATTCGTAATGAATAAGGCAGGAGGCTATGGTTTTAGTACATAATATCGGATCGGATATCGATCACTTGTAAAATCGATACAAAATTATCCTTGAATCTCCTTAAAAAATGAGTTTTTTGACCATTTTATCCATTGTCCGTACCATGTCACAGATATGGTATCGACACAGTATTGAGATCAGTTGGCTACATTCAGGCGATACGATACCGATACTTAGAACCATGCAGGAGGCGGGAACGCTTTCTATCTGGATCATTCTTAATCTTACTAAACTTACTACCTAACATGTATAATGAAAACAATAAATCTAACTTAGCCTAGACATCTAAGTAAAAAACAATTAAACATGTAATAAAGCATAAATATCTAATTCAAACATAACAGTGATAAAGTTGTGTATATGTATATAAAATCGAATCAAAGCATAAGATTGTTCAGCTGCCTACATACCTTCACTAGGGATTAGGTTAAATGTAGTTCCGCATAGGAATAGTGGTATGTGAAGAGATAGGGGACATGAAACCATAGCTGAGTTTAAATCGTCGATCTTACGTGCTTTCCTCATCTAAGTTTGCTATCGGAAGCTTGAATATAGCATGGAGAGAAATTTACGGAAAATTATCTCCTAAGGTTCTTTGTCCGATACAGTTCTCTAGTGCCTCTAATAAAAGGGGGTGGACTCCACTGACAGTGTAGTCGGACAGGGGGTAAAGTAGTCATTTCTACCCCCTATGAGAGGAACAGTATCAGGCAGGCAGAGGATAAAGATCCAGAAATTTATTAGTAATTGAGAAACAAATCACAATAACAAAAGCCCAAAAGTGACTTTGACTGATTTTTTCCCCATGGGAGCCCAGAATGGTCAATTCACATCTTGATGGGAGCTGCGCCATGGTTTGAGATATCTATCGCTAGTTAGTTGCCGATCCTCATATCGATATCATATCGGTCACATGGTACAAGGGGTAAAATAGTTAAAAACCTTATTTTATTTAAAGAAAATCAGGGGCGATTGTACCTGACACGGCCGGCCCATCCATATTGACAAATAAAAGCATTGCGTGAAGTGGACGAAACGTGGAATTGCCGTTCGCCCCTTCGTGGAAAGTGTTTTTTTCGGTCAGACACCTTCGTGGAAAGTTGACTATGAATCTGATGCGTTTTCACGCAGGAACTTAAATACGTACCCATCGTTACCTGAAGAATTTTCTTTTCTTTCGAACAAGGATTGAAGGTCAAGGAGAAGAAAAATTTTCCTCCATCAAAAGTAGTTATAGTTACTTTATCTTGGATTACTGTGTTCTCTATGTTTCAGTTACCCTTCGAGTACATTGATGGGAACCCAGTTCCAACCATCGTCTTTGCAGGTCGGCCTTCGACCTTTCAAGCTTTCTTAGTGGCAATTACCTTTGCATTCACTGGGTCGATTTGTGCAATCTATCTCTGAAATATTTATCCGAAGATCACGAAGTTATGCAGATGCTTGGGTGGTGCATCGATGGCCACAGCTCTAGTTATACTGATTTGGGTCGTCTGTCTCTCATTTTTCTAATATTGGAGCTAACTCACTGGTGTCCTCGCTTGTTTTAATAATCTACTGAGTCCTGGACTCCTGGTTGTGACTTGTGACGATTTCTACTAATTTTTTTTTTTTTCTTTTACCGCCCTACTAAGAAATGTCTTTAGTTGATAGGAGGTTCTTTAGTAATAAGCAGTGCCTTTGTATCTGTAGTTGATACCAATTGAAGTTATTTGTACTTGGTTTCTCAATTTCAATTACTGTATAAAAGTTTTTTTTTTTTTTGGGTAGAATTACTGTTATCCCTATTGAGCCTTATCTCTCCCTCTTTTGATTAGGGGTGTCAAATTTGGACCAGAACCGGTAACCGGACCGAAATTGGCCCGCTAGGAACCAGAATCGACTCACCAAATAGCTTATTGGTCTGGCTTCGGGTCTATCGATAAGTTATTGGTCCGGTTCCAGATCTACCGATAAGGAACCGGTAGAACCGGAATAAATTCACATCCTAACCTTAATTCTTTAGACTCAAGGTCATGAGAGTAAAGGTCAAACCCTTTTATTCTTTTAGTTTTTCAATTTTGGCTGGTACCACTTGTCTCATATACTATTTTACTAAAGATTTGACTGTAAATTTTTAAGGTCCATTTAGTAATGCTAACTTAAGAACATACCTTAAAATAATCCTAACTTATGAGGGTGGTGGTGTTCCTACTTATTAATTGTTGGAATATATAATCCAGAATATCGTGGGGGTATTCTGGTTCTTTTGGGGTAGTTTATTTGTTATGTTATTAGGTATTTACTGCTGCTCTTATAGAGTCAATTAGTTAGGGGTATTACTATCTATGTTAGTCTCTTTGTAATGTTCCTCTCTATTATTAACAGAGGGGCTTGCCTATCAATGAATACAAGCTATTATTTTCTCTCTATTTCTCTCTTTCTAAACCACGATTCTGACAACATGGTATCAAAGCAGGTCTGATCTAGGTTAGAAAAAGAGGAAAAAACCCTACTCCTTCTCTTCAATCGACTTATCCCTTCTTCTCCCTTTCTTGGCTTCTCCTTCTTCTGGTTTTCTTCTTCTCATCCTTGTAAGGGAGCAGCACTAATGAGGTAAATAAAGTATTCAATGATTTAGTTGCTGCCCTCCTCCATTCTATCTATTTTTTTCATTAAAATTTTGCTAGAACCATCTCTGTGATTTGGAGTTTCCCTCTTCTTTGGATATGAGATCCCTATCACCATGGAAGGTTGATCTTCCATTATTGGAGCCTCCTATGCACCCTTTTCCAGTACCTTTCTACCCTCCATTGTCCTCTTTCCCTTTTTTTTTTTTTCTCCATGTTTCATTATTCATTCCAGCCTATAGTACCCTAATCGATCTCAACTTGTCAGGGTTTTTCTAAAACCCTGACTCCAACCGATTGAGTTTCCCTTTTCAGATGTAGCTGATTTTTTAGGGGTGATTCTCTACTACTATATTCCCTACTCAACTTGAATTTGGACCCTTTCTGATGGCTGGATTTGTTTCTACAACAAAACTTTCTTAACCTGCTAATTTGGGGCTAAAACCCTGACTCCAATCGAAATTAGGGTTACAGGTTTCAGCTTTTGCTGATTTTTAGAGGGTTGATTACTTCATCTATAAGGACCACTTAACCTCAATATTGGCCTCTTTCCAAGTGTTTGAAGACCCCTAACCCCAATCGATCCTCCTTTTTAGGGTTTTACAAAACCCTGACACATATCGATTTTAGGGTTGGGAATGCTTGCTGCTACTGGAGTTTTTTGGAGGTGTTTCTACTATCAAGAGGGACATTCTATTTCATCAATATACATGGCTTGGAGAAGTTCTATTTCGTGTGATAGCTGTTGCCCTTTTTTTCTGCAATTTTTTGGTGTTTCTCCCTCTTGAAGATCAAGTCTCAATTACAAAAAGAGGTTGGTTCTTTGTATTGGAGATCCATTCAAATAGTTGTGGATAGCATCTATTACAAACCAGCAACAATCTTTGACAAGTCATCATCTCTTTTATGAAGCCCCCTTTCCCTACAATCGATGTCATCTTTCAGGGTTTTTTGACTATAAGCGATCTAAGGGTTAGGGTAGTCCTCTCCTGCTGATTTTTTTAGGAGAGTTTTATCACTATCAAAGGAGTACTCAACCCAAGTTTCAGCATCATTCATGGAATTTTTTTGAAAAAAATTCAAGTTCACACTTATCGCTTGATTACTTCAATTATCAATTGGTTCCTATGTGGCTGCTTGCTTCAACTACCTATGGATCTGTTGAGTTATTTATTTTATAATTGCTGGTTCTATTGAGCTTTACTACATACCTTGCTGGTTGGCTTCTGTAAGCATGACTGGTTGACATGTTACTGCTACCTTTATGTGGACTACTGCTGCCCTATTATTGAGACTGAGTATCCTGCTATTGGAGATCGAATTTCTTTCATTGTTGAAGACTTTAATCTACTACCCTGGAGATCAGCTTATTTGGGATTACAACAGTGTGTTCCATGGTTATTGGTTATAACTACGAACCTATTCAGTTATGTGAAGCTTTTTTGGTTCATATCCGGCTTATTTTGGAGCTTGATCCTAGCATTATTCACTAATTCAGATCTGATCCAAGTTTTTTTGAAGTTTATTACATCAATTCTGCCCAGATATCTTCGTCAGTTCTATTTAGCATGTGGGAGTTTATAAATTGGAGTTTTTGCACACTTGTTCTTCCTTGTTTGAAGATTGATCAAACCTTGATGATTGGAGTTTTTCCTTACCTCAAATTAGATCTGTTTACTTATCAGATTTGAATATTGGAGTTAGGTGTTTCTCCCCTGCAGGAGTTTCCATCTAAAGTGTTTGTTTAATCGTTTGAAGATGGTTGACAATTTATATGTTGCATTGTTTTATATGTTGCATTGTTTTTCTCCGTGATTCATTATTCCATTGCCTTTTCTTTTCACTTCACCACCTCCCATACCATACCTTTGGCATATACCCATAACCACTTTGGAAGTTTATGGTATTCTCTATATTGTCATTTCTTCATTTTTTTCATTCCCTTAGCACCTTTTGGAAAATTCTGGAATATTATGCTTTTGCCCTATCACTTACATCATCTCTGTTATGTCCAAGTGTACTACTACACGTGAGGGGGAGATTATGTATAGTACACCTGCAGACATTGTAGAAGCAGAACTTGCAGGAACACTTGGTGCAATACGTAGAAGATCAAAGTTTCCACCATTGCCATTGGGTATCTCCTTTTTTTTGGGTTGAGTTTGCCTGTATGGGGGAGATTGAAGTATTAAAGTATTGAAGATGTTTGGTTATTGCTTGCCTATATGAGGTTATACAGTTGAGTAGATCATTTCTGCTGCCTGATTTATTTGTTTCCACTGCTTGCTACCCTAGTTGCTTATCTTCAAGATTATCAGTCAGAGATCCATCACTGGACAACTGTTGAAGATTGGTGAAAGTTTGCTGGTCAAGATTGCCCAAATTTTGGAGATCAATTGTTTCAAATTCTTGAAGGTTTATTTGGGAGCTGCATTCATATGTCAAGCTGGATTCTGCTGCAACTTAGTTTCTTCACATTTTGTTCAAGTTGGGCATTAGTATCTTGTATGCGCCAACTTGAGGGGGAGTGTTAGCATTATTATGGTGTTCTTTTTTTTCTTATTAGTTCAAGCTGGATTTTTCTTCTTCTCTTATTTGTATAATCTAGCTTGAGGGGGAGTGTTGGAATATGTAATCCAGAATACCGTGGGGGTATTCTGGTCCTTTTGGGGTAGTCTATTTGCTATGTTATTAGGTATTTACTACTTCTCATATAGAGTCAGTTAGTTAGGGGTATTACTGTCTATTTTAGTCCATTTGTAATGTTCCCCTCTATTATAAATAGAGGAGCTTGTCTATCAATGAATACAAACTATTATTTTCTCTCTATTTCTCTCTTTCTAACCCATGATTCTAACAACATTAATTAATACCGAACAAGAGGTAATGTAGACTAGTTATGTGATTTGAGAAAAAAAAATGAATCATATCTCAAGTAATTGAAATTAGTGTCTTATTATAATATTATTAAATATATGTAGCATGTATTAGGGAATTTTTTTAAAATTTTTTATTGGACTGCTTGGAACCGTTTAGGAACCGGAACTGGCCCACCCATTAATTAATGGTCCTAGATGTCATGTTTGGAACCGATTAGTTATTGGTCCGGTTCTGGTCCTGACCCCTTAGGACTATAACCATTAAGGAACCGGACCGATAGCTCAGAACTTGACCAATTGACACCCCTACTTTTGATAATAATAATAGGCCAAATGTTCTCTGTGCCGGGGCGCAGGCTGTGCCCAGACACATGGGGGTGGGTGAAATGACCACCCTACCCCCTGAATGGCAGACCCATGTGTCTAGGCGTAGGCTGCGCTGCAACACAGAGAACATCAGCCCATAATAATAATAATAATAAAATCATTGAAAAAAAAAATAAATAAGAACAATAGCTGTTTTCTGTCCGAGAGTGTGGCCCACGCTAGAATCGAGATCCTCTACTTCTGCCTGCCCAGTACTGTCGTGCGCCCTACAGATACAGCAGGGCGGTGAAAAGACTACCTTACCCTTGCCCGGGCGCCTTGCCCGAGCGGTGGTAAGGCGGTCTTTACCACCTTGCTGTGTGTAGGGCGCACGACACTACCGGGCATGCGAAAGTAGAGGATCCGGATTCCCTACGCCCACTACAACAAACTAGGTTTTTAGAGTCGGAAAAATGCTGTCCCAAAAATGTATTTTCCGTCGCTAAAACCATCTTGGGACGAAACAAATATCCGTCCTTATCCCGTCGCTATAAGAGGCGTCGCATATGCTAGCGACGGCAATAAATATCCATCTCTATAATACCTTATTAGCGACAGTAATCTTTCCGTCGCTAAATAAAACTCAATTGGAACAGATTGTTTCTGTCTCCAATATAATGATTTTAGACACGAAAATCCACTATCCCTAAAAATATTTTCTATTGGGACGATAAGTTTCTGTCGCGTAAAAGTTTTTAAAGATGAATACGTTCCGTCTCTACCCTTGTATGTGGGGACGGTTTTGCCATCTCAAAAAATAACAATTTAGGGACAATTATTATCCGTCGGTATTACTGTACTTTTTAGAGACGGAACATTTCTGTCTCTATATTACATTATGGGACAATTCCCTCCGTCACTAAGGTTATAGGTTGGGACAATAATATAATTTTAGGGACGGATATTTTCTGTCGTTAAAACTTAGAGACGGTTTTTCTCTGTCTCTAAAGATCCATGATTGGGACAATTATTTACTGTCTCTATGTTGATTACAGGTACAAAACCTATTTACCTTTTGGTAGGGACAAAAATATCCATCCCTAAAACACACTTTTATGTATATTGTACATTAATATTTATCTATTTAAGAAAAATAAATAGAAATAAAATTAAATAAAAATACACAAAATTAATATTAACATAAACTATTCTGAACAAAAGATGATTCTATCCAATTTTTATATTTACATCCCAAAAAGTGTAGCATTTTGTCCAACTATATAATGTTCTTCTCTACCCCATCCCATCCTACTAGCTTCTTTCATTCTACCAAAAAAACACTTGTTTCTTTTCTTCTACCAAAACAAACTGGGTTCTTCTTTCCTTTTACCAAAACAAACCGGCTTCTTTCCTTCTACAAAGACAAACTGACTTCTTTCCTTGACATTCAGTAACAATATGAACCTGAACAAGTTATATGGGATAAACATTAGTACAATATACTATAAATATTTGGGACTTAAGTAATAATAATTAAATACTCTTAAATAAATAAATAAAATGCACACACCTTAAGCTTTGGATCAACATGATCGCATGATTACTACAACTGTGATGGACCATCTCCATGATTTGAAGCCTAAAAAAATAAAATTCTATCAAGATTTTATTTATAAATTGATTGTATTAAAGATTTCATAAGATGTAGAGAATTAGTATGAAAACACAAACCTCTGTGGACTGCATGCTTGCTGAAGTGTTTCCTCTCACAAATTGCATTAACTCATTAAAATCGGACCGCATCGAAGAGATTTCTTCACCTTGTTTTGCTAGCCTCTCTTTCAAATCTCTCACCTCACTCCGCAACTCGGCATTTTCCTGCATAAAGGCAGCAATGTTTTTATTTGATGTCCCTTTTGGACGTATTACAACTCCAGCTAAGCGCTCTCGACCATGTATATCATCTCCCATTTCATCGCTGAAGATCTCCTCATGCACTGCCATATCCCTTTGTTCTTCCTCAGGTTTCTCCTTGAGTTTGTCTGACATCCGTTTCTGTAAATCATATTAAGTGAGTGAGACATAAATGAGAGACTCATTTGAGAGGTAACATAAGCAATTTTCTAGCTTGTATTTCAGAAAGCAACCATGAGAAATTTATCCCTAAGAAAATTTTTGTTAGCAATCAAGATTAAATCTCACATATGCAATCTCACAAGTTCAATACAATACATTAACTGGATCCGTCCATGATAAATTCCTCCTTCAAATTCAGTGTCACAAGGACCCCTAATGGCAAATTGCCATTCAAATATATTTTTCTGAACATATTACATCAAAATCAGCTGATTTTCGATAAAGAAGAGAAATAACTTCATTCATGAAATGGACTGCCACCACTAAAATTGCATGTAGACCAAGATATGAATGGAAAGTGCTGTGTTCTTGATCTCCCCATGCTTTTGTGGGAAACAAAATATAATTTCTTCAGTTGTCTCAAAGAAAAAATAGCATACAATTACCAATACATCTCAAGCATGCATACAAAATTCATTATGGATGCTACAAGACCTAGTTGAGGGTGACAACTGAAAATAAAAGGGAAAATTACTTGGACATCTCCTATACTATAGCCATTTTACTTAGACTCCCCAAAGTTTGAAACAATTACTTGAACACCCCGGTAAATAATAAGGTGTGAAACCATGAAGGGAGAGGAAGAAGGGAAAGAAAGGAAGAGAGAAAGAGAGAAAGAGAGAAAGCAAGGGAGATAGAGCAGTAATTCAGACATTAATAGACTCTATAGGGGGTTTAGAATCACCCATTATAGCAAAGCAAAGTAGGTTCAGCACCAAGCATAGATCAGAATATGGTCAAACCACAAGGCAGGCCAAGAACATAGTAGATAGATCCCATTCGCAGATTGTAAACAGACATGACCATATCTATGACCATAAACAACAACAATAACCAGCCAGAGGTAGCAGCAATATTGAAAATCAACTTAGAGTCAACACAAGCCATAACCAGAAGCTGCAGGGTAGAAGAACAAACCACACAAATCACAGATTGAAGCAGAAAATACCCAAATCACAAAGAAGTAAGGCTGTGAAATTGCATGGGGCAAGAGTTGTCTTATTGGCCTGAAACTTTGGTTGAGTATCTTTATGAGGAGAACGAATCTCCATTTTGCTCAGGTAAATCTAGAGGTTCCCTTATAAATGTGATAATCTAGGTCTGCTCTATGTTATGACTTTTGAAACCTATAGTAACAATATAGAAAGTTGTGTGTTTTGACAATACGAATATACCATAATGCTTCAAATAGAGTGGTGGCAGGGTAGGATTTGTGAAACCAACCCCATATAGTTGGGTTAAGGCTCGATGGATTCCATCATGCTACTCCCTATAACAACCTTGTGACCCAAGTGCACATGTGGAATAGACTCCATTCATTCATTTTTTTAAGCTTATTTTGAGGTCCATTCTACTAATTCAAGAAACATTCCATTCTACTAATTTAAGAAACAATTCATGTATGGACAGAGCTAGACACTCTTTTTTATGCTGCTGTGTGTCTTTTGCCTATAAGCTAGCTCAACATAGTTCTACTTGAATGTTACTTTTTATCTTAAATTTGTTATCAATTGTATCCCTTAATTTGCTGTACTAACTTACATTCCTAATACACATTGGAAACAGCAATCTTGTTTGGGATTACTTCTATACGACACCAGGTGTGACCTTTGGGACATACAATCTTGCCATAGTCTCACAGCTTCAGGAAATCTTTGATGCAGATTGGAACTCTCCTTTCACAGTTCCAGTTGAACCATTAGATGGAGCCAAGGTTTATTCAAGTCAACTAACCCTTGAGGAGTCCATCTAAGCTAGCAACGAGAGAATTTTTACAGCAAATGGCTGCAAATGTGTTTCCAGCCATATAGGTTTTAAGATAGGCATCGAATAGAGCATCATAAACTGACTGATTATATGTAATTTTGTTATCTCTACTATTATCTCATCTACTAATAAAATCAAAGCCTTAAAAAAGTTACTTTCAAGGTTAAGATTTTTCAAGTACGGGAGCCAAAAAAAGGCAATGTAGACCCATAAATGGAGGATTTATTATCTAAAAGCCCGTATCCAAAGTTCAAAGCAACTATATTAGGCAATATAGACCCATAAATGGAGGATTTATTATCTAAATGCTCGTATCCAAAGTTCAAAGCAACTATATTATCAAGCATCTATTTCAAATTCCACATGTTATTCCAAATTCCACAACCCATATCAAATTTCAAAATTCAAGCACCATATATCAAAGTATGTCAACTTCAATGACACATTCAAAGTAAACAAGATATTCAAATTAAGTAGGGCAAGGATATTTCTTAAACTTCTCTTTGTATCTCGATACAACCCGGTAGCCCTCTCTCTCTCTCTCAGAAATAAGGCTATATTTTGGGCTTCGGTGGGTTAAGAATTGGGAGTACACAACATAACAAATAAGAAATAGTTTGCATCCCCCTTTTTTACTGAATCAGCACATGTGTTTTTGTAGACTTGGTTATTACATTAAAAAAAATATATAATAGGGTGTTAAAGTAACCGATCTCATAATGTAAGGGGTACATGACCATATGTACCTTCAGATTGCCACTCAATCCCTGCCCCAACCCCTTCTCCCACTTTGCAAAACCTTCCTTGCTTCCTCCTCTACAAAACCATCCCTCCCCCCACCTTCACCCTTTAATTTTTCTTTGTGTTTATCCCCTGCCCTACCCTGTACCACAAAGAATTTCAGCCCAGCATGAAGATGCAAGTTCAAGTTTGAGGAGCAGCCACTTCATGCAAAAATGTTAAGGCTAGGACTGAGACAATTTCAAACCCCCCCCCTAAACAAAGACCCTACAAATATGAAATGAAAGCACTTGTGATCCTACAAATATGACAAATATGAACTTCGCACATCATAATTGAAATGCAGGTTGAATAATCATATCATTTTCTCCTGTGATGTGCTGTCTACAGGAGATCCATCCTTTCTAGTATGTGTTTCCATGAAAAGCTCCAACCGAGAGGGAGGCACACCATCTGGGTTCTCTTTACGCTGAACAAAAGGTATATATATTCAACATTAAAAATTTGATATTTGACTAAATATATTATATACTTGTGAATAACCCTCTTCTATATTACCTTCCTCTCTCGTATTTGTGCAAAACTCCTCTTTCCTGCAGTGTGGCCCATTTTAAGTTTGGACCTATTATCTTTATTACGCGTACACATGGCCTAACATATTTGAAACAAACACATACAAGTCTTAGCCATAGTTTGAGAAAATTATATATGCAAATCTTAACAAAATCTCGCATAATAAGAAAAACCCCAATTTAAAATTAAAAAAACATAATTTCATGGCATTAGTAGAGGTCATGCCTGAAAAGAATCGGCATCCCACAAGCGGAGGAGATCTAGCCACTACTCTAGTGGAACACGTTTATCACGATTCAGAACCCGTTCCTCATATGTGGTATATCGGTTATAGATCTTTGCCTTCAAGTCAAACTTAAAGTCTCTCCAACGATCATTCAACTTCTGTAATGCCCATGCCTTAGTATCATCGGTAAGATTAAATTTTTCCTGTAAACATTAAAAAAATAATATCAATTACTAAAACATTGAATCTGTTGGAAAAAGTAATACTGGTTGTTATTATTTGAGTGTCATGTTACTTTGATTTTCTTCCATGCATCATCTTTCTTCTCCATTGGAATCTTTCTCTAATCTGTATAATTGCACGGCAAATTCGATGAAGCACATGCTAGTGTCCCAATCCAAGTCATCAATTGGGATGTTTCATCGTTGCATGGCTGCCCGCGATCATTAACAAAAATGTCCACTCTTTGGCCAGGGGGCAATGAAGCAATTTTGAGGCCCCTTGCTGGTCCTCGCCTCTTTCTCATAATTGGTCCAGAATCTACATGCCAAAAATGTTCATTCAATTACCTTAGATGTCGTGAAATTGCATCATTTCTTCCAAAAAACATTATATAGATAGAGGAGGGATATATGGTTATGGTAAGACAATAAAATTATCAACAACTTCTAATTAAACGTTATACTAAACCAATAAAATACCAAAGTAGAAAAGTCAAGTAAAGCAAGCAAACATGCCAATAACGTTGGATGTTCCAAGTCTCTCCCCAACACATGGGTACCCCAAGATCCACTTATTCATTAACCAATAATTACTAATTGTCTTACCTGAATCCATTCCATCTGTATTAGCATCAGAGTAGGGTTCATCTTGGGCCAAGTGTGGATTAGAGGTTCTAGTTGGAGTTGGAGCTGGAGAAGACTGTCGACCATGTGATGGTTGTGATGGCTGATCAGTAGCCTCTGACTGGTTTTGCATCTCCTCTCTCGAGTGTACCCGACTTTGTTTGTGTTGTATCTTTCTCATTAGTGATACCTGTTTTTGGCAAGAATATTAATAAATTGAACTAAATAATACATAATAATATTAAGAAAAAATAATAAATAATTTATAACAAATAATTTCATGTTTACCCATTATGGTTATTCAATTTGAGGTCACTTCACTAATTAACTTTCCATTGCATTGATAACTTCGATCGGAGTGTCTATTATCATTCCTTCCATATCAGACCTGATCCAACTAACATCACCATCACTTTCCCCATTTAAACCTACCACATTTTGCCCAACTTACAATGTGCTCTGTGTTATCACCTGACCAGGAACATTAGTAGACTTCTAGACATAGCTATTAACTGTAACTGAAAAAGGCAAAAGTTAAAATTTTAAAGAGACATAATGCAGATAATACATATTAACACAGAATATACGATCACTTAAAAAATGATCATACGAAGATCAAGGTATTAAATTGATGGGGTCCACAGCCTAGAATGGGGTCCTGAAGATCACAAAGTCTGGGAACATACTTGGAACCAGAATCTAAATTGAAAATTCTGGCTTAAGGTAAAAGGGTTGGAAGCATAATGACGACATGGGTTCCATCTAAATTGGGATATAGGACTTGATTTTGAATTTAGATTGAATTTCTTCAGTGGTCCCACTGGAGCTTCCATGAAAATACAAAGTAAACAACTAGAAGAAGTGTAGCAAATCTGGGCAGCCTATAAATATGAAACAGAAAATGACTGCTCTGTTTTAGATATGAATATGGCCAGAGACATTCGACAGATTCAGGTGGGGAAACAAATAGCAGCAAGCTCTAAAGAGATATTTAACACAAAGAACATAATGGAGATGGTATGGAATTAAGCAAACCATATAAATGTGGGTCACTATACTACAGGTCATGACCCACATGACCCAATTTGCAGATATTCCAGTGTTATGTTATTTGTAAATCTAATAACATATAAATTTGGTTAACTAACATATGATGCTATCCCAATTTGCAGATATTCCAGTGGTTGGCCAGCATGCCAGTAGAATTGGAGGGGTATATCTATCCAGGATGCACCATCTTGATCATATTCATTGCAATACCCCAATTTATGTGGGAGAAGGTGATGAATTGCTTGATTTCAGAAGGCTGTTGTAGTGTGTTTCTACTCACCTTTCTCTTTCACAATAAAACTCAGTTATTCATAACTAAAAGAACTGAGGAAAAAGAAAACAGAGTGCAAGTCATAGTATAGTTGTAGGAAAACTCACCAAGAAGTTATTTTGTCATTTGCATGTCTATAGTAACTATATTTAATTGGGTGGTAAATCACCTAAGGCTTAAGAATTCAGAAATCCCATAGAAAACAAGAATTGCAGGAATTGAGGAACCAAAAAGTAATGAAAGAAAATCAATAATGCTTTCAAACAGGTCTGATGTGACTAAAATTCAAATTGAGTAGCCTGTTCAACAGGAGGAATGGTTCTGAGAACAAAATCTGAATATGAAGGTCAGATTGCAAGTTATGGTGGTTTGCTACTGAGGTTAGGAAACTAAAAATCTAGACCAGACACTGAAACAACCACAGTATTTTCAGTCATTAAAGCAGATTATTATGTATGGATATAAGAGTTGATTTAGCAGAGAATTAAGTCAAATGACAGAACCAGAATATTAAAAACAAATATAAAAAAAAATAGAGATTTTAACAATTTGACTAGAAGGACTCTTGGGTTCAACCAGAAATTTAAAAGTTTTCAAAACTGAAATCAAATCAGAACATACAGTTAATAACCAGAAAAAGAAATTTCAGGAAGAAGGTAGAACTTTAGTAAACAGAATAGTAACTAAATAAAGAAAACATAATTAAGAGAAGAAGAGGATAAGTGTCCAGGCATCCCACCTGAAACACTACCTTAGAATCACCACCAAGGCCTCCCTAGAATCGCCACAACAGAAATACTCTGAATCACCACAGAATTGGTACGCTGAAGTCAAAATTCCATTAGTCAAATCATTGGGAGCTGTTAAGCCTTAAAATATTTCTTTAAAATTTAAAAAGACAGTTCAGACACACTAAAAGTCCTCCATCAACCAACAGTCTTTGGAAAATTTTCTAACTTGGCTCAATTACCTTATAACAACCCTAACTTGATTAGGTTACTGCTTCCCTTGCACAGGCTAAGAGGAGAGTCCCTAACTGACCAAATAATGTAATAATAAAAGAAATAAAAACCCAACTAAAAAAAGAAATTTCTTCCTATCATGGACTTAAAAGGGCGGAATTCTAAACTGAATAAATAACTGACATAGACTTAAAAACAGATCTGGAATTTATAAGTGGTATTCTAGTCTATCCAAACAACTTAAACAGCAATAAAATAAAGGAAATAAACTGCTAAAAGCTAGTCCATGATTTGGAGAAGTTTGATTGATCCAGAACTTGAACCATGGGTCAGGTTTGGATCAAAACCGCATGCCATCTTTCTCTTATTTATATCACTGGAAATCTGCATCACCATTGCTCCCCTCAAACAGAGGGCGGCAAAGAGACTCTTTTCTCATGGCAGGCAGATTTTCCATGACCAAGGAAGGTTATATCATTGTAGTGGTCTATTATCTTGGGAATATTAACTAGGATGTTCTATTATTATTTTTTTTGGGGGGGAATCCAATAGGGATGGCATAATGACAGTTCGATTGCTGATGAAATAATTGGTTAACAAGTTGAGATTGGATAACGAATCAGAGGTAAGTTATTTCACTTTAAATTGCTTATGCACAAGCAAGACCGTTCTACACTCTTCACTAACACAAAAAAGTTTATCAAGTTATTCTCCAACATTAAAGCATCAAACCAGAGAGAGAGAGAGAGAGAGAGAAACTCACCAGCAACAGAGATAAGGGATTGGATCTGTGTTTAGAACCCAGATGATGATATCGCAGCTCTGTTTGTCCTCTTATCTATGCTTGCTTCCAACGATAATGATGCAAATCAGATGTTAGAAGAAGACCACATTGTTAACGTTCATGAGAGAGAGAGAGTTTGAAAGGGAGAGTGATTAAAGAGAGATAGGGGATTGCAAGAGGGAGAGTGAAAAGAGAAAGAGCTTGAGATTTCTGTGCTGAGTACAGAGAGCGAGAATCATTAGAGAGAGGTAGGGATTTCGAAAGAGAGAGTGAGGGAGAGCGATAGGAGACAGAGGGTGTTTCATGTGTTAGGGTTCTACACTTCTCACGCAGAAGTGTAGATGTGGAAGAGGAAGGGTTTTTCACAGAATAGCGGGAATGAAAAATAAAAACCATTCCCGCGCGCATAACACCAATTACCGCGTAATCCAAAAAAAATAAAATAATATAAAGGACAAGAGATCGCTACTTGGTTGCATGGTCCCTATACCAGCATCTGGGCTAATGGTAGAGTATACATGGGTATCTACCAAAAAGGGTAAGAGTGTCATTTTCACAGTGTCCTATGAGAGGGTGTACGGGGGCACCAAGCAGGGATCTTTTCCCTAATATAACTATGGGAAAAAAGATCTCTACTTGGGGGTGTTTCCTACGCCCTCTCACAGGAAACCATGAAATGACACCTTTGCCCCCTTGATGATACCCAGACGTGCTCCCCCATTGGCCCAACCGCTTTAGAGACCATGCGACCAAGTAGAGATCTATTACCCAATAAGTATTTGGGGGGGGCCCTAGGCCAACACTCCCATGAGTTTAAGGGTGTTAAACGGTCTGGATTCAGTTAAAAGGGTCCAAATCAGTTTAAATCATTTAATTAAACGGTCTCAATTTTGAAACCATAAGCAAACCATTTATTAAATGGTTTTAAGGTTCCGGTTTTAAATGGTTTGGTTTGGTTTCAGTAAATGGTATCTATTTGATTTTGGCACATTAATTTACGTTTATTTAAGGGTGTTAAAGTTAAACTGTCCGATTTGGTTTAAACCGTTTAGTTAAACGGCCTTAATTTTGAAACCATTTATTAAATTATTTCATGATTTTTATTTAAACGGGTCAATTCGGTTTCGGAAAACAGTTTCGGTTTGATTTTCTTACATGAGTCTATTTCTCTACTCCCCAAGTGAAAAGACACCTCTACCCCCTTGTTTTGAGGAGGAGAGAGATAGACACATGGGAGTGCTGGTAAGGGTGTCAACCAATACGGTTTCGAATATTCGGTTTGGTTCGATGCCTTGTGGGTGTGAACCGAAACCGAGTCGGTTCTAGGACTAACAACCAAATACGAAACACCTCAGTTCGGTTCGGTCTCGATTTTAATTCAGGTCTAATTCGGTTTTTATAATACATTATAATACGGTTCCATTTTTTATAGGCTGTTAGTTCATCCATTGTTGCTGCTTTGCTATGTTCTCAAGGAACTCTATTTGTATAAATAAATGCTCACAAAACCTTAAAGGAACACATCAAAATTATAATTCCAAAAGAAAAAACATCAATAAAATCATAGAGAATCACATCAAAATTAGCTGTTCCAAAAGAGATTATCATTTTGATTTTGGTGCATACCATTTTGGTTACTTTACTTACTTTATTAATAATCATTTACCCAAAAGATATTGACAGATATAGGGTTTAATTGGGAATAAATGGGTATTCAGTTCGATTTCGGTTCAAACTGACGAGTTTGGACATGAAACCAAAATCGAATTAAATTATCATACATCTGAACAGAACCAAAACGAATTAATTTGGTTCGGCTCGCTTTTGAGGTCGGTTTGGTTTTGACACCCTTAAATGCTGACATGTGAGTACATTTTTTATTATAAGGAAAAGTGTTACAAATCAATAAGGTTATGAATATGAAAATTGATTTGTATAATATGAACGTCAAATCAATTTTCCTATTCAAGTGAATTAAAATGTATTTATCGAATACTTTCTCACTATATGTAAGTTATGAATGTAAGATATCATTATGGTTCAAACCTGAAAATATATTAACCAAATATTGAAAAAACCGAAATTAACAGAAATTGCATCTTGACCGAAAACTTATGTCTCTTAACGGTTTGGTTTTGGTCTCACTCGTTCCGACACCGAAAGTCTTCCAGCCCAAATCGACCATTGACAACCCTATTCACGCGTATGGTATCAAAAAGTGGGGAAAAGGTTGGTGTGAATTTTTACACAATGTGGCTGAATAGGGGCCACTGATATCTACGTCAGAATGTCCATCATTTCCTACGACCAACCTTGATTCATCCTTGTTTGGCCTCCTCCGGTTTATGAACCCCTGTATGGTAAAAGCAACATGGTTAGTTGCACCGCTATCTAGCCACCAAGAACTGGATAGGGTTTCTGATAGATTGGATTCACAAACAAAAGCCAAAGAATCATTACCTGATGGCTGTTTAGGTTTGAGTAACAAAGCCTTGTATTTGTCGCAGTCCTTCTTCATGTGACCTTTCTTCTTGCAAAAGAAGTAGCGATCACTCTCTTTCTTCAAAGAGTCTTTCTTGGGTCCCAAATTGTTAGTCTGATCGAACTGTTTATTGACAGACTTATGAGTATGGTTTTTAGACTTTTTACTCTTACGGGCTTTGGAAGTAAACAGGGCAGTAGCCTTTTTCTCTTTCTTCAGTTTCTCTTCCTTAGACACAACCCTAGAAATTAGGTCATTAATACTCCAGACTCCATCTTGGGAAATGTAGTTGGTTTTTATGATGTCAAAATCAGAAGGTAGGGTATTAAGAACTTTATGAACAATCAAGGCATCAGGAAGAGCAATATTCAAGGCTTTGATTTTGGTTTGATAGTCAACCATCCAAACAATATAATCCCTAACACCCCCAGAACCATGATATTCCATATTAAATAGCCCTTGAAGAAGTCTCCCAATCTCAGTATTCGATGAAACTTGGTATCTCTTGGAGATTGCATCCAGCAACTCCCTGACAGTACATTTATCAGGCAGACTACTCTTAAGGTGTTCTGGTATTGTTCTCTTTATAGACAGTACAGCTAAGCGATTACTCTTTTCCCATGCAGAATGCACAGATTTTTCATCATCAGTACTATCATCTGTTAGGTGCATTGGTTTATCTATAACAAGGGACGTATGCATATTTGCCATCTCCATGGAAAATATAATGTCCTCTTTCCACTTCTTAAAATTTAACCCAGTAAGAATCTCAATAGTGACCATAGTATTGTTGACAGAAAAAGTGGCTGAAAATTTAAACAATGAACAGTATAATAATCAGCATGATGCAAGTATAGCTTGAAACCTTATAAGTTAATGAGAATTTTACACACATCGTTGTGAAAACACCTTTGGGCTGAATTCCCAACATGCAATTGTAAAAATCCCTACATACCAGTGGCCATGGGAATACAGCTCAACTTTCAAAATCCTCCACCTTTAGGTGTGCAGAATTCTAGCTAGGGTCAGCCTATTCACATGCATACTATATATGTACTCCTTCAAGTACCAATACATGATCACCACCTTTGGGTGTATGACCACACATCAGAGTTGAAGGACATCCCATAACTATATAAGACCTATGTTTCACAAATCCAACAAGGAAGGTCGCTTTGGCGGCTGCATCCTGTCGAAACCATGAAACCCTCTTTCGGGATTTTTCAAAAATACTTACATCCTTAAACAATGTGTTATTTTATAATTTATGACAAGGGGCTTTAAATGTCTTAAAATTAACACAAAAATAATAATAATTCTGTCCATCAAGATAGGTATTCCAGCAAGTCAGAAATTGGTTCGGTTCCCAATAGAACGAACTGATAAATTACATAAAAGGGCATGCATCAAAAGAATACTAAAAATATTTAAAATATGCATATTTGATCAAAACAGAGGGCACCACTGTGTAGAGCACAGAAAAATAGAGCCAACGCAAAAAATGAGACCCCAAACGGAGTCTCGTAGCCCCCAGAAAGCCCGGTCAAAGTTCAAGCCCAAATACGGTTTACTTTACTGGTCAAACAGGTTCGAAATGTCAAACCGAATCAATTTGCTCAACCCGGTTCAACCAGATCGGTTCAATTTCGGTCCAATCGGGTTTGGGTCAACCCTAATCGGGTCAAATTTTTGGGTCAGAAAATGATTTGACCCGACCCGATGGCGCACGTTAGCAAAAGCCCTAAAGCGATACACGGTGCACGATAGCAAAACCTGCCTCTCATTTTTTTTTATTTTATTTTAAAAACCTGAACGGCAAGTGAGATCACCCGCCGCTGCTGGCGGCGCTTGAGGGCGCGTCCGGAGGCGGCAGGCAGCGATCCACCCGCCAAAATTCCTAAAATTTTGTGCTCTACGCACCCATGTGGTCAGATTCTATTTTCGCCGGCTAAAAAAATCGGCAGTGTACCATGTCCGTACGGGTTTTTTGAAAAATTTTAAAAACCCTAAAATCCTTGATTCAAATCGAAATTTTTTTGATTCCCTTAGCATGTTCTATTATTTTGAATCCATATAGGTTTAAGAACGGATCTATGGAGGCTCTGATACCACATGTTAGAGTAAATCGATCCGAATAGGGATAAAATCCCAAAAGCCAGGATCTCCATAGGGCGTTCAAGAACACAACCAAATAAATAATAGAAACAGGGATAGAACTACTAACCTTGTTTCGCATCCATAGTGATGATGATCGCAGCGAAAAATAAAGAACAATATCTAGGTGCTTTCCCTCTATTCCCAAAGTAACTGGCCTGATGAGAATGCCAAAATGCGCAAGGACGATGAATACTGAATATCTCCCTTTCTGAATGCACTCCTCAAGAACAATTGAGAACTAATAATTGTGATGAGTAGAGGGGGGGGGGGGGACCTAGCTCTCTTTATATAGTAATTCCTAAAGGATCTCTCTCATCATAGTCCCAGTAGGAATCTATCTAGCCCACACTAAGCCAGTCCACATTAGACTTCTAATACAACTTAATGACCTCCCTAATTAGACCAAAACTCTAATTAGCCTGGTTTAAGATATTTAATATTAATCCATATAATATTATAATATTAATCCTAATGGAATTAAAATTCTAACATTTCTCTCTCGTCAGGTTCGATTCTTCTCCACTGCTAAATGCTTGCAAATAAGACAAAACAAAGGAGGTGGTTACAGATGTTTGCATTGGCTGAGAGTTCACACACAACCATGCTGAAGCATGTAAGCAGACAATGGATATGCTTCAAAGCATTATAATTTATCACTTCACTAGATTTCAGATACGAGTTATTAGTGATGTCCCCATGTGTATATAAGCCAATTTTTACATATACAGGAAACAAACCATGGCTGCCGGTTTTTAGTGGGCTCTCATATAAGCCATTTCTTACATACATCAATCCAATCACCCATGAAAATGCAAGGTCTGCAAAAGGGTTTCGGATCAGGAAAGGCAATCACCCGTGAAAATGCAAGGTTTGCAAAAAGGGTTTCGGATCAGGAAAGGCTTTGGGAGTTCACACACAGCCATGGTTGCCGGTCTTTTTTTTTTTTTGGTTGCAGGGACAGGGTTTGGGAGGTCACATGAGAGTTCACACGCAGCCATGGCTGCCCTTTTTTTCTTGGTTGCAAGAAGAAGAAGGGGGGTAAATCTCACTTCAGTACCCTTTTAGGGTAGTTTAGGCATTACAAAAAATTTAACCGATGACATCATCACTAAACTAACGAACTTGACCTACTTGAAACAAATAGTAAACTGCAAGGGGTGTTCAAGTAATTGTTTCAAACGTTGGGGAGACTAAGCAAAATGACCATAGTATAGGGGGTGTCCAAGCAATTTTCCCTTATTTTAATTATTGACGCTATGAATCATCGATGATGTTGTAATTATTTTATGGGAAGCAGTTTTCTGTACGGGAGTGTGGCCTACGCCGGCACTCCCAGAGGTGAAAAGACATCTCTGCTCCCTTGTTTTAAGGAAGAGAGAGATAGACACATTGGAGTGCCGGCGTAGGCCACACTCCCGATAAAGAACTTTTTCCCTTATTTTAATATATCTTTTTGAAGTATGAAAAAAAAAAAATACAAAATAAAACAAACAGCCTCAGAAGGTTTCCTATATAAACCGAGATGGGGACTTTTATGCTATCGACCAAAGTTCCAAGGCATTGAAGGAGATAAATGGAAAGCAGTGAGAAATCTTTGAAGCTCCAAACGCAGCCATTGCAAAATCCTGATTTCATCACTATACGACTGCCTTCATCAGAAGTATCGATTGTTGGTATCTCTTGGATGATTGCGTTTTCTATATATCAGCTTCCATTCGAGTACATAGACGGCAACCCAATTCCAACCATCTTCTTTGCAGGTCGACGACCGTCTATCTTCTTTCATGCTTTCTTAATAGCACTTACCTTCGCATTCACTGGGTCGATTTGAGCAGTTCATCTCCGCACAATTTGTCCGCAAATTTCGAGGTTTTGCAAATACTTTGGTGGAGCATCGATGGCCTTGGCTCTAGTTATACTGACCTGGATCATCATCATTCCGACCCTTTTCTAATGGAGTAAAATTATGAATCTCTCTATTTTATTTTATTTTTTTTATTAGTAGTTGTAATTTGTAACACAACATAAATTACAAATAAGGTATGGTGGTGACAGTCCAACTTATTCTCACATCCCTTAATCGCAACTCCTGCATCTCTCTCCAATTCTTAAAGATCAGTAGATGAATGAACTTATCTCATGCAAAAAAAAAAAAAAAAAATTTCTTATTTATTTATTTATTTATTGGTGGTGAATCAAATCTCGGTTGATTCACATGAGAAACTGGAATTTCAGAAAAAATAATGGTAATCTCGATAACAACTTATCAGTCAACGAGTTTCTAAGTGTGGTAGTGATACGCCTTCTAAAAACAGGGAACGAGAAATTAGATGATGCAAAGAGAAAAGAAGAGACGAAAGAGAAGAAGGAGCACAGGATGAGAGAAAAGAGAAGGTTTGGAGATTTAACTTTTTGCATATCCTCATAAACTTGAGTTACAGATATTTATAAACTACTACCCTATCCTTATATGACACCTATATCATCTCATTCCTGACATCCAACAGAATTCCTTAATTCCCATGACATTCCCATGACTTTTCTTATACAAATTCAACCAAATGGGTGGGGCGCTTTCTGATTTTGGCCGTACGTCGTGGAATACCACTCATTTGACGTGGGGTTACTCCAGCTTCCTCCACGCTTGCTATCACCTCTTCCATGTGATCTCCAGGTGTCGCTGTAGTCATAACATTACCTGGTACTGGGAAAAAACAACCTTGACCTCAAGGTTGAGGTTGGGGTACGTGTCCAGAAGAACCGAAAAATCCACCCACGAAGCATCCTCCAGGGGTAGCTCCTGCCATTGCACTAAGGCTTGTTTGATGGAGGAGCTGCCACGAGTAATGTGACGAACTTGTAATATTGCCACCGGGGTAGGAGTGGCGGTCGCCTCTGCCGAGAATGGAGGAAGAGCTTGGGATTGGGTTGCAGGGTCTCCCACACAGGGCTTGAGGACTGATACATGAAAAACAGGGTGTATCTTGGCAGACGAAGGAAGATCCAGCTTATAAGCCACCTTGCCTATGCGTTCCAGTATCTGGAAAGGATCAAAGAAACGGCGTGACAGTTTTTGACTGGCACGGAAAGCCACTGACTGCTAGCGGTAAGGACGTAAACGAACAAAGACCCACTCGCCCACAGAGAACTTGCGATCAGTCCGCTTCTTTTTTTTAGGAATTGGGAGCTTTATATATATTTTTTGTATAGAGGGGGGGAATCGAACCGGGGAGGGGATAAGGTATCAGCCAGAAGACTCAAACTTGAGACCTCCTAGTGAACATGGGCATGAAGCGCACCACGGCTCACCAATTGAGCTAGACATTTTCATTCTAGGCTGGGCACGAATCAAATTGGATTTAAGCCCACAAAGAGTGTGGTCTCTTGTCTGCAACTCCTGATCAACAGCTAAGTTTCTAAAGCTGTCTGGTATATAGCGGAGTAAGGTAGGTGGGGGACGACCATAGAGACCATGGAAAGGGGTGGTGCCCATCGCAGTGTGATGAACCGTGTTATACCAGAATTCCGCCCAAGAAAGATGCTTTACCCACTATTTTGGCTCGTCGACGAAGAAGCTGCGCAAGTACATTTTGAGGCAGCAATTGAGAACTTTCGTCTGGCCGTCGGTTTGAGGATGATATGATGTACTCATAGACAATGTCGTGCCCTGGAGCTTAAAAAGATCACGCCAAAAAGAGCTGATGAAGAGGGGATCCCGGTCGCTCACAATAGAACGGGGAAGGCCATGAAGTTTGATTATTTCAGCCGTGAAGACCTCGGCAACCCTGTGACTTGTAAATGAGGTGGTAGGGGGCAGAAGTGTGCATACTTTGTTAATCTATCAATTACCACCATAATGGCCGTCTTCCCTATCGATGGTGGTAACCCCGTAATGAAATCCATTGACACATCCTCCCATACCAGTTCAAGGATAGGCAACGGCTGGAGCAGGCCAACTGGGGAACAATTTGAGGATTTCATTTGTTGACAGGTTGCGCACTCGGACACAAAACGTTGGACGTCCTTCCTCATCCCTTTCCAATACAAGTTGTGTGCTACACGTTTGTAAGTGCACAGGTAACCAGTGTGTCCTCCTTGAGGTGAGGAATGATATTCAAATAAAAATTTCTCACAGAGATTGGAGTTAGAGGGAAGCACCAGTCGATGACGAAAATATAGCAGTTCATTTCGAAAGGTGTACTCTGGAAATAAAGCTGGGGTATCATCTAACCGTTCCCGTATTTGCTGAAGTTCAGGTGATGAAGCAACTGCCACTTGTAAATCTTGAAGAAAATCAAATGTCAGAACTGAGAATTCAAATAGAGAGGGTTCTCCTTCTGGCATGCGTGATAAGGCATCGGCTGCCCTGTTCTCATGGCCCGGCTTGTACACAATATCGAAGGCATAACCCAACAATTTGAAAAGCCACTGCTGCTGCTCAGGGGTCTGAATGACCTGGTTAGTGAGCTCTCTAAGACTTTTCTGGTCGATTTTGATAAGGAATTTTTTTCCCAATAAATATTGTCGCCAACGTGCCACCGCCTAGGTGATAGCAAACATCTCATGGACATAAACCGAGGAGGCTTGCATTTGGGGAGATAATTTCTTGCTGAAATAAGCCACTGGGTGCCTTTCTTGAGACAGCACCGCTCCTACTCCCACTCCGGAGGCGTCGGTTTCTATGGTAAAGGGCAGAGAGAAGTCCGGCAATGCCAATACTGGTGCCTGGGTCATGGCCATCTGAAGCTCAGAGAAGGCCTGTTGAGCTGACTCAGTCCACCGATAAGCCCCTTTCTTGAGCAACTCGGTTAGGGAGCAGCTCGGTTTGCATATCCTTGTATGAACTTCCGATAATACCCCGTAAAGCCCAGAAATCCACGGACATCTCGAATGTTGCTGGGTATGGGCCAAGAAATAATGGCATCAATTTTATTTGGATCCACAGCCAGCCCCTGGGCCGAGACTACATGGCCCAAATAATCGATGCTCTACTGCCCAAATGCACATTTGGATCTTTTAGAGTACAGTGAATGGGCCTGAAGTGTTTGCAACACTAATTGAAGGTGCTGCATATGGGCCTGCCAAGTCGGACTGTAGATTAGTAAGTCATCAAAAAATATTAAAACAAACTTCCTTAAAAATGGATGAAAAACAGAATTCATCATTGCTTGGAATGTGGATGGAGCATTGATAAGCCCAAAGGGCATCACCACAAACTCATAATGCCCCTCATGTGTACAGAATGCAGTCTTGTGAATATCTTCACATTGAACACGTATTTAGTGATACCCGGACCGCAAGTCCACCTTGGAAAAACAGCACGCCCCATGTAGCTCATCAAACAACTCATCTATGGTGGGTATGGGAAACTGGTCCTTAATAATGATGGCATTCAAGGCCCGATAGTCTACACAAAATCGCCATGTCCCATCCTTCTTTTTAACCAATAAGACCGGTGATGAAAAGGGACTAGTACTAGGGCGTATGACACTAGTGGAGAGCATCGCAGCCACCTGATTCTCAATTTCCCCCTTCTGGAAATGGGGGTATCTGTAGGGCCTCATATTCATGGGCTGGGCCCCTGGCACCAAGTGAATAGCATGGTCCTGTTCCTGCACTGGTGGTAATTCTTTAGGTTCTTCAAAGACTGTGGAATAAGCTTCCAAAAGTGCCTACAGTTCAGTTTGGTCACAAATGGGCAACGACAAGGTAGTTGGTTGAACCTCCAACCTGAACAATGCTGTATAAGCTTGGGTTTCCACCAAGCGACAAAGGGTGTGGTATTGCAATTGGGCTGGCACCTGGCGAGGCTCTCCTACCAGTCTGACCGTAGAGCCTTCAACCTGAAATTCTAGTGTTAATTGACCATAATCAAACACTATGGGGCCTAACTGAGCCAGCCACTGCACGTTTAAAATCAAATCTGCCCCAAAGAGGGGTAATACATATGCATCAACAGACACAGTAATTTTAGGGGAATCTGTTTGACTAGTCCCTCACAGACCAATCGACTCCCACTTCCTACCATAACAGTAATATTTGGGGCTGCTTCCACAATTAAACCAACATGCTGAGCTACTCTGCTCCGAATAAAGTTGTGGGTACTTCCCCCATCAACTAAAACTTGTATAGGATGCCCAGAAATATAACCAGTGAACCTGAGAGTCGTTGGAGAGATCTCACCGGTCATGGAGTGGTACGAGAGTTCAGTTGTTAACATCACTCCGTCTGGGGGCGGTAGGTAGCCCTTTTCAAGCGGCTTCACTCTGCTCCAAGGCTTTTGCTTGGCGGCAGGTAGCCCTTTTTTGATGGCTTTCACTCTACTCTAGGTAGCCCTTCTCCTAGGTAGCCATTTTCGTGACTCGAACCCTTGACTTGGTGCCCCTCGATACTCAAATGTTAGGTGATCTTGACTAATACGCCAAAAGCTCCGGTCGATAGAGCGAGTTAAATCAAGCCCTTTAACCTATCCCATATTAGGCTGGTCCAATCTAGTGCCCATACACTATAGTGGGCCCCATTAGGCACATAACACTAGCTCTATCTCGCGTGCTTCCTCGTCATCGTATTCCAATAGGAACAACTGTCGAGTTTTGCAACGATGGCCCGGCGTGAATCATTCCTCACAGTTATAGTAAAGGCCACGCTCTCGTCTCTGTTGCATCTCCATCGGGGTCAACCGTTTAATTGGTATTGTTGCAGGCGATTTCGTGGTTGGGTGGATCTGAGATATCGGAGTGGGTGATAGAATCACCGTAGATGGCGCTGCCGATTTTGCCGACGAGTAGGATTTGGGGTTAAGCTGATGCATCTCTGCTAATTTGGCCTCCTGGAGTCGAGCCAGACTGACCGTGTGCACCATGGATGTCGGTTTGAAAGCCATAACTTCATTTTTTATCTCTGGACGAAGCCCTGAGATAAAACAGCTCACGAGGAAGGCAGCAGGCAGGTCATCGATGCGGTTAGCCAGCGACTCAAACTTGGTCTGATAATCTGCTACTGTAGAGGTTTGCGTTAGTTTGGCCAGGGATGCTTGGGGATCATCGAACTCAGACAGTCCAAAGCGAATTTCTAATGCTCTGATAAAAGCTTTCCAGGTGGTGAACTCACCGTTACGGTACATCCACTGGAACCACTGTAGAGCGAAGCCATCCATGTGAAAGGATGAAACTAGCAAGCGCTGCTCAGTGGGTGTAGCATGGAAATCGAAAAACCTTTCCGCCTTAAAGATCCAGCCTACGGGATCGGCTCCGTCAAACCATGGGAACTCCAAACGAATTGTTCTGGTTTGTATCGGATTGGTGGTTGGTGGTGGAGTATTTGGTGGGGGTCCCAAAATTCCTAGCCGCGCATCGTCATTTCTGGGGCGTTGATCCGGGGTTGGTGGCACCACTCGCAACACCTGTTCGAGCCGGCCATCCATCGTGGTCACCTGCACCACCAAATCTGTAAGGGCTTACCGCTGAACGTTGATTGATTCGTGTAGCGCATCCAGCTGTTCGCCTTGCTCTATCGACGTTACTCCTAGTTGCCTGATCGACTCGTCGAGCTGTCTCAGGCGTGTTCCCTCAGCCATATCCGGCAGGTCGGACCAATGATACGCCTTCTAAAAACAGGGAACGAGAAATCAGACGAAGCAGAGAGAAAAGAAGAGACGAAAGAGAACAAGGAGCAGAGGAAGAGAGAAAAGAGAAGGTTTGGAGATTTAACTTTTTGCATATCCTCATAAACTTGAGTTACAGATATTTATAAACTACTACCATGATCATGAGTCCTACCCATACATCAAATTACTCCCCTATCCCTATATGACACCTATATCATTGCATTCCTGACATCCAACAGAATTCCTTAATTCCCATGACATTCCCATGACTTTCCTTATACAAATTCAACCAAATGGGTGGGGCGCTTTCTGATTCTGGTTGTACGTCATGGAATACCACTCATCTGACGTGGGGTTACTCCAGCTTCCTCTATGCTTGCTATCACAGTATCACCTCTTCCATGTGATCTCCAGGTGTCGCTGTACTCATAACAGGTAGCCTAGTGCACTTGGAAGCATCTGGTGTGTACGTGGAAGCCGCTTCTAAAAGAGGTATTGGGTAAAAGTCTCCTAGCTCACATCGTCTTCCCTCCTCTCTTGCTAATAAGCCGCATCCTGAGTTCCAGAAACCTGCTTTCGCTGACCCACCCAATAGTTTATTGGTTTGGTTCTGGATCTACCGATTAGTTAATAGTTCAATTCCAGATTTACCAATTAGGAACAGTTAGAATCGATGGGATCGTAACAAACTCAAGATCATGAGAGCTAAGATCAACCCCTTTATTTTTTTAGTCTTTCAATTTTCGCTAGTACCTCTTGCTTCATATACTATTTTACCAATGATTTGACCGTAAATTTAAATGTCCATTTGAGAATGATAACTTAAAAACATACCTTAAAATAGTCTTTATGAGGGTGGTGGTGTTTCCACTTATTAACTAATACAAAACAAGATGTAATATAAATTAGTTCTGTGAGTTGATTAAAAAATGAAGCATATCTCATGCGATTAAAATTAGTGTTTTATTATATTATAATTATATGTAGGATGTGTTAGGGAATTTTTATTTTTTATTTTTTAGGAATCGGAACCAGCCCACCCATTAGCTAATGGTCCTGAATCTCAAGTTTGGAACCGATTAGCGTATTGGTCTGGTTTTGTTCCAGGCCACTTAAGGTTGGAACCATTAAAGAACCGGACCAATAGCCCAAAACCGGACCAATTGACACCCTACCAACTTCTCAACTCGCGATGTTCTCTCTTTCACTCATCGTTTGAGGTATCGGAATCGTATCACCCATATCAGGCAATACGTACCAATTTTGCAAGTGACCGATCTTGATACTGTGTCGATACCGTATCGGTGACACCATACAAACAAGGGGTAAATTGGTAAAAAAAAAAAACCCATTTTTAAATGAGAATCAAGGGCATATTTGTCTAATACGATCGATCTGTGACAGTACCAATCTGATATTGTATCAGTTTCTGGGTTGATCGATTCATATTCATTCGAATATCATGTACTAAAACTATGCTCTTACCATCACACTCCGAACCCACCCCAGATAGAAGGGTCAAGTTGTTACAAAGCTATATTCACATTAAACATTTGGGAAAATTTCGAGTGACATGGATACCCTGCCAAGGTGAAATCCATTTATAGTATTAAATAAAGGACCATTTTCTTCCCTCTAGGGCTCGACTTTGGTGACCATCACCGCTCTGACTACGGCGACCATTACCAGCGGCAAGGCAAGGAGAAAGCGAACTAAAGAAGGGCGACAAAACGAGAAGATGACCGAACTTCCATTTCCACCCATGGCTGAAAGCGAACTGAAGAAGGGCGACAAAACGAGGCAAATACATCTTCCATTTCCGAAACCCCATCACCGACCCTCTCTCAAAACCCATCTCTGCTATAACCACCATCATCTCCACTAACCCCTATTTCTCCTTTCATCCCTATTCTTTTCTCTTTATTTTTTTATCATTTTCATTCTAAAAACCCTCATCCCACCATCACCGATTCTCCTCTCCATTTCTTTTCACTTCTAATCTAACCCACATCCTTGTCTAAACAAAACCCCAATCTGAATTCCAGCCATGACCACATCCATCCTCAACTAATTTATCATTTCTGATCCCATCATGTCTTTGATTTCCTTTTCCATTTTCCCTCCTAATAGCCATCGGATCCCTATTTCTTTTCTTTTATTCCCATTTTTCCAAACCCAACACAGAATCAGAATCCATTGGCTGCCATCATTTTTTTTCAAGCTCTCTGGAATCCATTGTCAGCTGTGGTGCAAAGAAATGTGGAGCAGAAAAAATAGAAGAAGATTAGGAAGAAGAAGAGGAAACCCGGGCGGAGAAGAAGGAGATGGGGAGGAAATTGTGCGGACATAGAAGGAGGGCTAGAGGGGGTGGCGATGGTGGTGGTGGTGGTGGCGGCGGAAGAAACAGCAGAAGGAGAAGAAGGAGAAGAAGAAGGGGAGAAAAAAGGAATAAAAAAAAAAGTATTGAATAAAAACAAGGGCAAAATTGTTTTTTTCTAAAAACTAACTTCTAACATCATTAATTCATCATTAAGGGTATTATAGGGATTTCACGATGGTAAGGGTAATTTTGCCATTTAAAAAGAATTAACAGACACTTAACTGCAGAGACTAACGGAGTGGACTAAATTTAAATAAATTCATAAGAATATGGGGTGTCTGTGACATTTTGACAAAGCATGGTAAGTTTCTGAGATATTGGATACTTTTAGGGGGTGTCTGTGAAATTTTCCCTTACATTTTTTATCTCCCCACAACCTGTGTTTACCATATTCTAGCCCATCAGGCCAAAAACTAATTATTCAGAAATATTTACAGTGTATCACATCCACCAAAAGAATAATATTTCATTGATCAGAGTGCTCGAAAAATTAGGATTTACAAAAGGTAATATCCACATTAATTACATTTTTTTATCTCTCCACAACCTTTGTTTACCATATTTTAACCCATCAGGCAAAAAACTAATTATTCAGAAATATTTATAGTGGATCACATCCACCAAAAGAATAGTATATAACATCAAAAGAGAAGTTCCTCCTCATCAAATTCTGTCATCCAGAGATACCCTAATCACATGCATAAGAGGGATCACACCCCTCAGGATCCAAACAAGGATGGTGATTGTGATCATCCTTAAATGCTTAGTCTTTTTTTTTTATTGAAAAATGTTGGAAAGTGTCCAAGTGGCACGACTCAGCCCTTCTAATTCCTTAAGTTTCTCTATGTATTTTCAACTTCGTGATATTGTACTTGTAGGATTGAAATCCCCATTATACACGAATACATAAGGATTTTGCTAATATAGAATATTCTAGAATCACAAAAGATCGGATTGCTGTTCTCCACATAAAAGATCAGATTTTGGGGAGGGTTGGCAATGCCAAATTCTTTTCCAAATCTCTTTCTGGGGCTTTTTGTGGGTGGGTGGGGGGGGGGGGGGGGCAGTTTGAAGTACTTGGGCGTGCCGAGGCGATCATGCGTTGCTGATTACAAAGGTAATGATACGTTGACTTTACAGTTTTTTTTTTGGTGAAACGCTGACTTTACAGTGAGTTGCAATTCTTGGATGCTTCCTAAATAATACAAGCACCAACTCTGTGTTATTCTACCCAAAAAAAGAAAAATGTTTCAAGAATGGCCCACTTAACACAATGTATGAGTTTCTTCAGTGACATTCATAATAACTGCATTAATCTATGTAGTAAACCTAAAGGAGACTAACGAATAACTGAGTAAGCAGACCATGTCAGAAAAAACGAATAAAATAAATGGATGTTCGTGTGTATAGAAAATTAAGTACTCAAAGGACAGAATTTTTGTGCACATGACATATTAAAAAATTGCAACCCACTTAAGCAACATCAACTCTAAAAGCGCCTCATGAAGCGTCTTACCTGGGTTCATTGGTGATTTAAAACATTGTAACTCAATTAACCATGATTTGTAACCCCAAGAAGGGTGTCTACTGGTCCAATGCGGTCGGGGTCGGCTATAATCGGGTCTTAAGGCTGTGGGTATGTTTAACTCTAAATGGGCTTAAATCAGGTTCTATACAGTGCAACTAGACAGTACTGAAGAGAAAATCCAAAAATAGAAGCAAGCTGTCTATTTTGACCCATTTCATCTTGGTCAAGTCAAGCTTGAATATAATGGGCTTATCTGGATAAGATACAATATATAGACTTTGGAGTAGTAGTAGTTCAGCTTTGCAGATTCAATGGGGCAAGTCATTGATTGATATATCAGATATGGGGGCCTATCAGGCTAAGTTACAACTTCTATTATGTGAATTGAAAATTCATTCTTTAATATCTTAATTTAAGACACAAGCACAACACCGAGCTGATCATTGTTTTCTCTGATTTAAATATCAATTATGATTATGAAACAAAACTTCTCTTACTCAAACAATTTTCATTTTACAGAATTTGATGAGAATAAAACAACATATAACAAGATCAAACACATTCACATAGGGGTGTCAATACCCAATCCGAATCGATGAAATTGACCCAAATCAGCCCGAACGAGCCCAGACCACACTGGACCGAACTCTTAATGGTTCGGGTTCGGTTTGTGGATCCAGAGAGGCAAACGGTTTGGTTTGGTTTGGGCTAGCCCGACGGTGCACCAGTAGCCCGAACCCAAATCGAACCGACCTAACCCGGTAAATAAGTAAATCAATAAATGCCTAATGCCCCATTGTCCTCTAAATGTGTTGTGATAGTTTCTCACTTGATCTCATATCCTTTGTTAGTGATTACCCAACCAATTGTATCCATAGGCCATAGGACATAGGATACAAAGATGCATTGTATTTGAAATATTTTATGTACTTAAAAGAAAAAGAGAAGAAAAATTAACACTAACCGGACCTTACTAGTTATATAAAACCGGTACCAAATCGAATCCAAACCGATATCAACCCGTTATCATAAATCGAAACCGACACAAAACCAAACCGCACTGAAACCGAAACCGCACCGAAACCGAACATTTCTTAATGGTTTGGTTTCGATTTCTATAAAAGTCACACCGAAACCGAAAAGCCCGAACCAAAACCGGCCCGAACCGGCCCATTGACACCCCTACATCCACACATGGGAGGCCGGAGAGGGGAGAGGGGAGAGGAGGGGAATTTTAAAGTTAAAGGGTTGGACTAGGTTAGGCCGTAATCGGACGGGTTAGATCGGACCTGGAATTGGTCAGTTCGGTTGGACGCCCGACGGGTTAGAACCCCATACCTGAACCGTCTTGTTACTAGTAAACGGGCCAGGCCTAGAATTGACACCCGATACATGGATTCAAATCTCCTTTGTACCAACCTTGGGGCCACACCCCCTCTCAGAAGCGGAAAGAGCATGTGGTTGCAAGCCAAAACAACATGCTTTCAATCAAAACAAAATTTAAATGACAAATTAGTATCGTCACAAAAAAGTCTTATTTTTTCAAATGTCACATACTATCCATTCATCCATTGTCAACAAATGATATTACCGTTTTGACTGTTAGACACACAGAACATGACATGGATTAAACACATTCGTGTGTCAATGTTATAGACATTAATTTGCACACTTATCTCATTCTTCAAACCATTATAAAAAAATTAAAAAAAAATCTCATCCTTCAACGTCCTCCCCCTCTTTTGAAATGAATCACCTGCCCCTCATATGTGATGTCCTGTCTCAGACTCCTATTGATACGGTTGGTTAGCTTATTACACATGAGCGATGTACCTATGAAAAAATATCACCTCAATTTGCCTGTCCGTCAATTTCCTTAATTCCCTCTAATAGAGGGAGGTGGATCCCACCCCGGGTAATGTGTTCGGGCAAGGGATAAGATGGTCATTTCTATCTCCCTTTTAGATGGAATTGAAGAAATTGAGACAGACAAATTGAGGGGATAAAGATCCGTGTACCTATCCTCTTTCTCCCCTTCCGTAAGAAAAAAACAAGAAAAAAGAAAATGATTACATTTAAAATTACCCTGTGCATTTGGAACTCAAAACTATTGCGCGTCGATTGGCTCGACTCCCCCGATCGATGCGTATTCGTCCGATGATCCGAAGAGTTGTATAAATACACAAATAAGGCAGATAATGGTGCAGATTACCAAAACCCACACCAGACTGGTGGGTACATAGGAGTATACCAAGGTGAAAAAAGTAATAACAGTCATAACAGCTCCCAACGTTTCCGCAGCATTCGCTATCCTTGGGTGGATCCGTCGCAGAACCCGAATGAATGAAGCCCCAAATGAAATTAGTAACCCAACAGTCAATAACTGCGGCAGAACCCACACCAGATTGGTGGGCACATAACAGGACACCAAACTGAGGAAAGTAATGATTGTCGAAACAGCTCCCAACAACGTTTCGCCATCATTCGCAATCCTTAGGTAGTTCGGAGGCAGCAGAACCCCAATGAATGAAGCCCCAAAGGACATTACAAACTCAATAGTCCATAACTGCACCAGAGCCCAGACCAGATTGGTGGGCACATAGCAGGAGACCAAAGAGAAGAACGTAATAACAGTTTTACTGAGAAACGTTACAAATTTCTTTCCAAAATTAGCGAGGAAGAACATGAAGAAGAAGGACAAGATTAGTAGAAGTTTTACAGAAAAAGGAATTTGAGGACTCATGAGTGCTGTCAAGAAAGATTGGAAAAGTGGACGAGTCATCACTAGTTTATGTAGCAATGCAGAAATTTCCTGGAAGTAGCAATGCAGAAATTTCCTCCTGGAAGTAACAATACAGAGAAATCGTCTAGAAATACGGTGGCTCCTTCCCTCAAAGACTTGCCCAAAAGAGAAGAAATTTGACAAATTAAAAAGCATTGCCTGAAGTGGATGAAACGCCGAATTGGCCCCACAAACTTTCTGTTTGTTTGTTCGAGGAAGCAGCCAGGATAAAAAATTTTAGGATTTGATCTTTTGTTAAAAGGTGGGAGAGAGAGAGGGGGGGGGGGGGGAGCTGGGTTTTCTCCTTCTATTCTATCAGGCAATCTCCTGTTAGAAGAGAAGGAAAAAGGTTCTCTATAATGAAACCAATAAATCTGACTTAGGACAGATTTGGTATAATTTGTATTTCAATTTCCAATTTATTTCATAAAATAGTCCGTCCCCCTCTACACTGCAGGTGTTATCTTAAAAGTCAAACCAAAAAGAGAAATGTCATATTTAACCTTAAATCATTCTTTTCTAACCTAATCCAATCCAACCCTAACTATGGTTTCAAACCCAACTCTCTCTCTCTTTCTCTCTCTCTCTTGTAACTCCCGGAGACGGCAGCGGTGGTGGTAGTGGTGCTTGGGCAACAACAACCTTGCCAACCTCAATCTTGCCGACCTCAACACATGCGACTTAACGAACTTATCCAATTTCTCTTCATCGTCTTTGAATCTGTTCATACCCAGAACTACGAAAAGAGCTTCTTTGCCTATCAGTTTCTTGCCTCTCCAAAGTGGCCCTCTTGGTCTACCATCATGGTAACTCCTGAAATCCAATATGGGTTTGCTCGAAATGACACCCAGAGTTGGAACAGACGTTTTCATGGGGTTATCTGACAATTCAATGGGAATTATCAGTTCCCGGATGAGCATCAAATTCAAAAATGGTATTTTTTATCCCGAAAAAGCTCTCAATGCCATGGAGCCTTGCAGATAAAGCTCAATTGAGGGTGTGGAGTGATTGGTTGAACCCTGTTTTTACCAATCAATGGTTACTCGTTAAACCCTAATGCATCAAAAGAGGATCAGTGAACAAACCCCATCCCACAACAACCCTAGCCCTTTCCCTTTAACATCGATTCCACTGAACTCCCAACCCCATCCCTATTTTGAATTCGATTTTTTTTAGAGCCACCGCTGAGTTTTACCCCGACTTGAGACAGGAGTCGTGGTCGCAGGAGGAGGATGGTAGTTCGCCAGTATCTTCCTAGGCCGTCGGCCCTCTCATTCGACCACCGCAAGAGGCAGCAGTGTGATGTTAAAACCCTAACTCCATTCTCAGTTTAGTGATTTGAGGAAGGAGAGGAAATATTCCCTCTCCGATTCCTTGTTTTAATTAAAAAAAAAAGTTTTTTAGCTCCAAGGGTAAAATAGAAACTATACACTAGTCAAGAGTAGTTTAGGATTTAAAAAAAATTTAACCCGCTAACTTCATAAGTTAACAACGTAAAACTAACGGTAAGGACTAATCTGTAATATAGGGCAACTAACGGTAAGGACTAATCTCTAATATAGGGCTCTAAAGCAGGGGGTCTTCTGAGTATTTTCAAATAAGAGGAAATGACTTGAGATTCGTTCCATTTTTAGGGGTGTTTCGTAATTTACCCAAATTGTTTTGGTTGCATCAATTCGAAATATTTCAAGAATAAGAAATCCATTTGATAGTTTAATTTCTTATAATAGATTCTCTATATTTCTTTGGGAGATGGCGGTAATGGTGGTGGTGGTGGTGGTGGTGGTGGTGGCCGAGGCAGAGGTAGAGGCAAAGGTGGAGGAAGTGGGGGTAGAGGCCAGGACGGTGTTGGTGGTGGCAGGGGCATGGTGGTGGGGAGACCATCAAGAGAAGAAAAAGGGTGGTGTTTTATTTTTTACATGAAATTGTTGTTTTGCCCATCAAATGAATCATGTGCTCATTAAGAAGCAGGAGTATAATCAATTTCAATTTCAAGATTGAAAAAGCTCCACGGTTATTTCAGAAATTTTATTGCATCCTATTTCTATTTTACTGAAATAAGGTGCAAAAATCAAATAAAACAATTTCTGAAGTAAAAATCAGCCATTGAAACCAAAATATAAATCATACAAAATAAGGCCTTAATCTAGTTATCTAGGCCAAAAAACAATTAATAAAATGTGATAAAGCATAAATATCTAATATAAATATAGCATTGATAAAATTGAATAGGGATGGATATAGTATGAAAAATAATAATAACTCAGCCTTGTCCCAACTAAATGGGATAGACTATATGGATCCTTGCAAAACAATGTAAGGAAAATTGAAGTCCACACAAAAGGGAAATGAAAGTAAGAAGAATGATGAATAAAACTGAAGAAATGAAAGAAGAGAAGAGAGAAATGGGAAATGAAAATAAGACAAAAGAGGTACAGCCCAGGAAGTCAAGAAAATCTCACCTAAATGGGGTCTAAAACATGGATCCTTGCCGTCCAATAGGCTCTATCCGAAGTCATACTTGGCTCAAGACCCAGACTATGCATTTCATTCTTCACAACCTCTCGTATGGTCATTTTAGGCGTGCCCCTAGCTCTTTTAGCTCCTTCAATCTGGATCAGATTACTCCTCCTTACTAGGGCGTCCCTAGGCCTCCTTTGGACATGTCCATACCACCTTAAATGATACTCTTAGGGCTTGTCACTAATCGATACAACTCCCAAATCAGCTCTAATACGTTCATTCTTTACTTTGTCCTTCCTAGTTTTGCCGCACATCCATCTTAACATCCTCATTTCTGCTACACATAGCTTCTTTGTATGACACTTCTTCACTACCCAACATTCTGCCCTATACATCATAGCCAGTCGGACAACAGTCTTATAGAACTTTCCTTTAAGCTTTAAAGGAATATGTCGATCACACAGTACTCAATGATCCGAATGACATAGAGAGTTTAGGATTACTTTGAGATTTACAAAAGCAAATCCTCCAATGGAATGCAACGCTTGTACCCATCAACGTCCGATGGAAGAAGCTCCTCTAATGGGGTGAAACCCTAATAGAGAAGAGACTATCACTTTTTCTTTCTATAATCCTCACTCAATTCTGAATTCTGAATTCATAAGAATGATTAGATTTTTTGTCAATCATATTTATAAGAGATCATCTTTTTATCCAACGATTGTGATGATCAGAGCAAGTGGTGTGATCCAAAAGGGTGATCTCACAACTTGTCCATATTCACACATAAGAATAATCCATGTAAGATGTAACCATTTAATCCTCAAGTGATAGAAACTTTCATTATGTTTTAATCCCTCCACTTAACATAACATAACAGATGTATGAGTATGGAAATGGGTACCACAAAAAACCTTTAATCCATAACATGACCAATATCATAGAATCTTAACTAGTGATTTGGAAATAAATATTTTTAAAGTAATTTAAAAGAAGTGTCTGAATTACACCTCTATAGGTGTAAGGAGAACTTGACACCTTTTAATTGTCCGTTGTCTTATTCAGACATTTTTTGAGATAGGGGAATGAAAGGGCTTTCAAAAACAACATAAAAGTGACATAACAAAATATCATTATGTCACCATCAAAAGGTGTCATTGTCATGCACAATATTTGAGTAGGCATATGAATTGATACTATTTATATTGGAAAAAATTGTGTGCCATACCAAAAGGGCAAAAAAGTTAAATTACAAATTATTTGACACCATGAGGGGCGTCAATAAGAAAATCCTGAGTTTAAAATATAATTATATATTTTTAATAAATCTTAGAACACTTTGCAAACAATTTTAAACCGATCACCAATATCAGAATTTTAATCTAATTAAAATCGAACAGCTTTCTCAAGATACATTGTTGAGCATCTTTTCCATCTATAACAGAATTCACCGACTCTTGTTTCTTTGGTGTTACATACAACTCTTTCGGTTCTATGTTTTTGTGATGGTGAAATCCAAATGAAAGATGGAAGAAAAGGTTCTCACTCGTTTTGGGTTTGCGGTATGACGACGTTTTCTCTATCAAGGGAAGAAAGAAAGGTACTGAGGCTTTTACGTATTTTGTCATCACAGGTTTTGAGGTGAGAGTATTATGATCTTGTGAATCCAAATTTGTTTGGTGAGTGCTTTGTAACCCAAGAAGGGTTTGTTCTTGATGTTTTTGTAGCCTCTGGCATTGTCTAAGGAGAAGATCTTGTAATCCCATTATTTATCGTAGTGAAGTTTTACCTGGACGAGGTCCCGTGATAACCTCATTATTTGTTTCAGCATATTAATACTTTACACATATTCTATTATCATTGTGTACCTCCATTTTTTCTTTTTAGTAGACATTGTGTATCTCCGTTAACTTGCACATAGGTGAGAAATGGTTATTTTTCCCAATATGTTCACACTTATATTCTACAATCACATTGGGAGAATATACAATGTGACAATTGTAAGAACAAAACTATCTCTAGCTTTGAACAGTTTAAAGCCATACCCAGGATAATCATCACACATAGATTATCAATGCCAATTAGTAGACTCACTTTGTAATGAATAGATTTGATGAACACATATAAATATATATCCAACAGCCTTCCATGGAAGAAGTTGAGATATGGGATTGAAAATGATGGATTTGTTTGGATGGACTATGAATCTATTGCGTTTTACTCGATGTGTAAAAGAAAATTTTTTGACAGTTTAGATGGGTTTTCCAATAAAATCCCTCCATCAACAACCAAATATTTTGTTCGAACAAAGATTGAAGATTGTTGCTGTAGAAAACTGTCTTCTGGTAAATACGAGCTACGTTGGTTGATGAACTTGCAGGACTCAAAGAACTTAACACCGTGAGAGGGCCAGAGTGGACTTTGGCAAGGGCTCTTCGATGCCTGAGTCTGCTTTCTCGCAACTAAGAGGAACAACAGATCAAGATCACAAGAGTCTTGAGTTATTGAGATTGTTGAACATACCTTACCCCTTGGGGGAGGCTCTTTCTATATTGAAGTGTGGTAGTTGGAGGAATACGTCTTCCCACCCAAAGTAGTAGTTTCCTTTTGGGAGACGGTTTAAGTTTGAAAAGTCCGGTTATAGAAAGCTTCTAATCCCAGTTGGCTTTGTGACAATTCCCTCCCTCACTAGGGAACTTGATTCTGACTATTATAGACCTCTTCAGGCACCGTGATGCGGACTTCTTTAGGCCCTCTTTGGTATCATTTGTATTTTTTATTTCAATCCCAAAAAACGTTTCTGATTGCGTTTGGTTTCTTTATGGAACCTATTTCTATTTAAAAAAGATTGAAAAACCATAACTGGGTCGAAAGTCGAAACCCGTTTATGATTTTCGTTGAAAACTGTTTTCCACTTGTATTTGCAGACGCTTTAATGAGCACATTGTCACAGCCCGCCTAATTATGGCCCAAGGCTAAGACTTGCAAGGCCCATTGACATGGACCTTGGGCCAAGGAAGAACCAAGGTCTAGAACTCTCCATACTTGGAAGAGGCTAGACTCATTCTAGAAGTATTGAAGAACCTCTAGAAGCTAGGAAAGATCTAGCAAGCTTCTAGAGCACTCTTGTAAATATCTAGGATTATTCTAGACTCTATTCTAGAGGGTTCTCCACCGTTGGATGGAGAACACATGTAAATATCATAGCCATTCATTGTAGGCTTGGTTGCCTATAAATAGAGGTGGCCTCATTTGGCCAAGGCATCAAGCAAGCAAACTATCAAGTCTTGTACTCAAAGCTTTCAAGCAATTCAAGTGTATTCTTTCAAAGTCCATCTAGTGTTCTCTAAGTTTTCTTCCCAAGTCCCTTGCTAGAGTTGGTGAAAGGCTGACTTAGTGCTAGAGTGAGTGCTAAGTGCCGGCGCGGTTGCTTAGTAAAGTCTAAGGCCGTGACAACATGCTCATAAACCTCAAAACTGAAGGGTAAAACAGTAACTTGATTTTATTTTTTAAAAATGCAACCAACTGCCCCGTCCTCCTTTTCTTCTTCTTCTTCACCGATCAAGTGGCCTGAAATACAAGGATCGGTGATAGTGAAGGGCAACAAGCAAGAAAACCCATCATAAAACTCCAAAGAATGAGGAATCAAAACAAAGACAGAAATAGAATCCAGACCCCAACAACGCCACTGTAAAATTTTAAAACAATAACCATCAGTCAGGAGCAGATTGCTAACCTGCAAATACATCCCTAGATCTAACCCCAACAAAACACCTCAACTGGCCCAACACCAGAATCTAGTAAGAATTACAGTAACTCCACATGGAAATGACAACCAGATATAGGAAACCCAGCAAGCTATTTTCATGTTGGCGCCGATTTAGGTCAAAAGGGCTGAAAACCCAGTTCAGAAAACCATCACGAACTAAACAAAACAAAACAACAGCTGGAACAGATTCTGTTGCGGTTTTGTGAAGGAATGGAGATGGAAGATGGGTGAAGGGAGAATCCTTTCACCCATTACTTAAACTATATATCATATATGGAATCCCTATTCCATTTCTTCTAAATATTATACAAATTATTTACACTGAGGTAGTTAACAAACGGTTTTCCATTCTAGACTCTTTTAATACTAATGGTTACCAAACGATTTTTATGTTTTGATCAAAAATAGGTTTTATTAATGGTTTTTGTTAAATAGGTAAAAATAAAAAATAAAGATGATACCAAAGAGAATCTGTTTCCTACCCTTAGTATGATTTTCATATTTGGTGCCCAATTTGTAGTAGGTTTTTATATTGGGAAAGATGAGCTGAAGGTAGGGGTGCAAGTTTGGCTCCGTCAGCCCGAACTCGTCCTGGCTTGCCCTAAGCCTGAACAGAGCCTGGGTTGAGATACCTAGCCCTGAGGTCGGGTCAGGACTAGAAATTTTTGGCCATGAGTTAGGGTCGGTCGGGCCAGGGTTGAGGCCTCGGGCTAAGCCCGGCCTGGCCCAACCCAACTCTGTTTTAAGTTATATTGTAAATATATACTGATATACTATATATATCATAAACTTTTAATGTCAATCATATTTTGTTATATTATATATTGTATGTGAAGAAAATAAGTGAGAATATATTTTATTATAGTCTTATTTTATGTAAAACTGATAATTGTCTCTCTGACCCAGCCCAACTCAGTGCAGTCCATGCATATCTCCCTTCCGTAACTCCGTGATTAGGGCCAATTAGGGTCAACCCGGCTTGACCCTGAGGGCGGGTCAAGATTGGATTTTCCAGGCCCTGAGTCAGGGTCAGGCCGGGCCTGGGCCCAACTAAGGGGACTAAGGGTTGGGCTGGGGTTGTAAAAAGCCCGACCCAACCCGACCCTATTGCAGCCCTAGCTGAAGGTATACCGGATTATGCTTCCAATTTCGCATATCCACGTGTCGTGTTATGAGTGGTGGAGGTATTTTACACATATCAAAGATCATGGAGAGCATGGAAAAATCCATAATCGATGTTTTTACCATCTAAGTTCGCTATACCTTAAGCTTGAAACTTGAAAGTAGCATGGAAGGAAATTTACTTTAAGGGAAAGGAGTTCGTGCACGGTAGATTCTATGCATCATTCATTCAACAGGGGGGTGTAGGGGCTTTATGGTCAATTTGAATGGGCATAAATGCCCATCTAACAATAATTAATGCAGACCGTACATGTGCTCGGCCGTGGATAAAAACTTTTGCCACGAAAGGAGTTCGTACACGGTAGATTCCATGCATTCAACAGGGGGTGTGGAGGCATTATGATTAATTTGAATGGGCATAAATGCCCATCTAACAATAACTAATGCAGACTGTGCATGTGCTCGGCCGTGCATAAAAAACACAAACAAAAAAATCACAGTAACAAGAATTTTTTTTTTGGTAAAGACAATAACAAGAATTTTTTTTTTGGTAGAAACAATAACAAGATTACAAGAGACCAAACAAGATTACAAGAGACCAAAAGTGATTTTCCTCTGATCGGTGATAGGTTAAGCACTAACACTTTTGACCGATATTGAAATGGGACAAAAATTGATAACCAAAAGTGAAGTGGGCTAAACACGGAATTACAAATCACACCTTCCTGGAAACTGTGCGGATGAATCTGCTCCGTTTCAGTCAAACAATGACAAATAAAAGCATTGCTTGAAGTGGAAGAAAAGCGGAATTGCCTACACGGCTACACCGAAAGCTTGATGGTAACACATAATAACAAGAACCCACATAGAGACTTTCCTTGCTTATTTAGCTTTATTTATACGGAAAATTACGTTTATCACGTATGGGGTTTCAAACAATTACATCTACCACGCAATTTCATGTATTTCATAAACCTCCCTTATATTTTGAAAGGTTCTTATAAACGTATCCTTACTATTAGATGAGAACAATTAAGTGATTGTTCCATCAAGAAATCGTCGGGTGATCCTTCGGGTGCCGCAACCTGTAAAAGAACGTCAGGGACATGGGAGAATCGGTTTGATTCCGGCCTAGGACTCTCCGATGTCTAAGTTAGATCTCTCTGAGCAACAGAAGAATTGTTAGAATTCAAGATGGGTTAATGAGGTGGAATACCTAGGTATTTATAGTTGTGTATGCGGTGGAGAGTCTAGGTAGTTAGTGATACTCTCCTTGGTAGTAGAGTCCATCACGTAGTAGATCACACCCTCTTGGGAGGTAGAGCCCGGATAGGGAAGGTGTTCCCTAGTAGATGGATATGTGCTTCCCTCGCATATTGGATAAGATCCTTGAGGGTCTTGCATAGATGAGGTTCATCTCCTTTGGGATAAGATCCCTTTGTCGATTTTGGGTGATGACCTTGGTCCTTGCGTGACCTACTGGGTCTCTTCCTCTTAGGTCTAGCAGATGGGTTTTGATGTAGCCGGGTATGGGTTGTCCTCCCTTCATGCCATGCCACGTGGCGGATCGGGATTGGTCCCGAGTATTTATGGTTTATCATGTGCCCCCACTCTCTTGAAATGAAATGCTCAAGGGAGTGGTTTCTTAGTGTGGCGAGGGGCTCATTGCAAATAAGTCTACATTGGGGAGCTCCATGCTAAGTCTTTCTGGGCCGTCCGATTAGTCTTGATCTTCATGGTGGGTGTCTTGTAGTTCTTTTAGTCAGTGTGGGAGGTGAAGGGTTCAAATCTTCCCCACTACACTTTTTTCTTTCTTTTTTGGTCTCTCCCATCCCTTTTTTTCCTGCTTTGGTCTCTCTCCCATTTTGTTTTTGGTCTCTCCCATCTTTTTTTCTTTTTTGGTCTATCTTCCATCTCCTTTGTCGTCTCTCTCATCTTTTTTTTTTTTTTCTCTTTTTTTGGTCTTGTCCATCTGGTCTTGGTCTTGCCTCGATTACTCGACCTCAATCACTCAGCCTGTGCACAGTCACGTTCACTCGTCTGCTCGCTCGTGGTTGCTCAACGCCTAGGGTCTCTCGTCGTCGGTCGCCCATGGTCTTGCGTCGCCAGTTGCCCACGGTCTCGCATCCCGTTGCCCACTGTCTCATTGCCATTGCAAAAAAAAAAAATTTTTTTTTTTTTGGCTAGCCCATGGTCCTTCGCCCTTCGACTACTTGCCCATGGTCCTTTTCCCTTCGCCCACGGCCTCATGGCCGTGGCCAAATTTTTTCTTTTTTTGGGTACTGAGTTAAATTGGTCTTTTACCACAAACATATCTTTACTCGAACCTTGACCTCGACCCATCGCAAACTTCGACCTTGGACCTCGACCTTCTTGGTACGTTTCCTTGCGTTGTTGCTATCGTTCATTGTGAGTACCTTTGCCATTTGGTCTTTAAGACACTTCCTTGGTTGTATGTTTGTGCATGTGGCAGTACACTGCTGGGATGTTTAGCCTGGGAGCCGAGGAGTGTTGCCCAAGTAAGTCCCCCTTCTCCACGACTATGTCCAGTGATTCTAATCCTAACACTTCTCATGAGGGTTGTGTCTTTGATGGGCCAATTTATGGCTTGTCCTCGTCCTCGTCTGCGTCGGGCGTGGACACTCTCCCTCCTTTGCCTTCTCCTAGGCCTATTTCTAGTGACGGGGAGGATGTCATTGATAGTCCTGGCCTAGATGGTAGTCCTCCTAGAGATGATGCTGGGGTGGCACCCCCGATCATGGACCCCGATAGTAGGATGGGACGGCTATCGAGCATCTTGATCGCATTGGACTTGGTGTCTTTTCATCGATTGTACCACATACCTTCTGAGATTGTCCTTTGCGCCCCTGGGGGAGACGATCATGCATTCTCCAACCAGGTAGATAAGGTCTGCCTTTATGCGGTTTCCTTCTCCTACGGCCTTCGCTTCCCTATCCTTCGATTCACCGAGTTGGTCTCCGACCATTGGCACCTTACCCCCAGGCAGATGTTGCCCAGCTCATGGAGGGTTATCCTGGGCTTATATGTATTTTTCATCTAGATGGAGCGTGCCGCTACTGTTCCTCTGTTCTCGCATTTCTACGTGTTGAGGAAGGGGGATGGCGAGTGGTACCACTTCTACCGCCGCACTCTCAAGGGGCCCTTCGCCAACTTCTACTTCTTCGAGGGCCTCACCAATGCGGTGAGACGTTGGAGGGATCGATTCTTCTTTTTGAATTTCTGTGGTTGGATCCTCGCTCCTTTGTACATTGCTTTTCGTTGTTTAGTGGCCAACAGGCCTTGGTGGCATATCGCCTCGTGGCCAGCAGGCCTTGGTGGCATTCCGCCTTGTGGTCGACAGGCCTTGGTGGCATTCCACCTCTTGGCCAACAGGCCTTGGTGGCATTCCACCTTGTGGCCGACAGGCTGTTTGCAAGAAATAATTACAGCAAGCATACAGATCAATCGTAGCTACGGGTCGAACTCAAGGAGATGTACGCCACTCTATTTTACTCATTTTAAAGCAATGCAAAGTGAACCAAATTAATTAAAGTGGTGGACTAAACTAATGATAATTAAATTAACGCGTCCTAACTCACAAGCATCTAGCAAAATTATGTATCTAACAAATTAAATTGGCGTCCTAACACACATCCATCTACCCTATCAATACTAACGTGGATTGGAAGGAATAAATCGCAGCCACACACCACAACTATATAAGAAAAAAAAATAAAAGAAGAATGAGACTAAGAGATTAGAGAGGTGAAACCCAAAGGTGCTTGAACCGGATTGAAATTGCTTCTCTACCACACTTGAAATGGTGCTACCAAATCTGAAATTAAAACAAAAATAATTAAATTAAGATCCTAACATAATGCATGATGATAATAGTGAATAAAAAATAAAAATCCTGAAAGCATGATTGAATTAGAGAGATGGAGAATGAGAATGAAAATAAAAATAAAAAATAGAGAATTAAAGTCCTACTAGAATGAAGGGAATAGAGGGGATGAAAGTAAGATTAAAATAAAAATAATGGAAGAGGTAGGAGATTAAGAAGAAGAAAATAAAAATAAAAATAAGAACTAATACTCCCTTCTACCAAAGTTGAAAGTGCATAAATTAATTAGGCTTTGCATGAATGTAATTGATAAAACTTAAACACTTGAATAATCCTTGCATGGTTTCCTCTTCCAAGTCTCTAATTCTTCTCACTAGAATTAGAAGCATAGACTAGAAAGCTTTAAAACTAATGTAGAATTAAATTATTACAATAAAATTGAAAACATAAAATTAAAGCATGAATCAAAAGCATTACAATCATGAAATTGAAATCATAAAATCAAACTAGAACTTAGAAAGTCAAAAACTAGAAGAAGAGAAGAAGAAATTTCACTAATCAATTGAACCAAACTTGCATTAAAATTGAACTAAAACTGAACTAGAACTAAGTAAAAACTAACTAAAAATTAACTAGTTACAACCCAAAGAGTAAGGGGTATTTATAGGGAGAAGGAGAGGAGAAGGGAGAAGAGAGAAGAGGCAGGAGAAATATTCCCTTCTCCTTCCTTTACATACCTTGATCCCCAAGAAAAAAGAGAAAAATAGAAAGAGGGAGAGATAAAAATCTTAGCTACATAAACATTCTATGTTTCAAAAAGTGACTTTCTAATTCTATTCTTGTGCTTCCTTTTCTTTGTAGGTGTCTTCTCCAAGCAATGAGATCAAGGCATCTTTGACTTTTCAACCTTCCATGGATGAAAAAATATTTTTCAAAAGAAATCTATCCATAGTACAATTCCAAAAGTGTCCTTAGAAAGTTGGAGGAGAGAGAGAGTAAAGGTAATGATTAGGATTCCACTCACAATAAATAAAATACCCATTCTGTCTTTCAAAAAACGTAGAGCATGGGATGCTTATATAGGCCTCACTGTTGCATTCCTTGCAAAAAATCACCCAAAATAGACCCAAATTTCGTTCAATTTGGAGTTCAAGATCCCAAGATATCTCAAATTGAAGTTGGACTGCTCCAGAGCTTTCCAAATGGAATCTTTCGGCTAACAGAAAAGATAACTTTTGATAATTGCAATATGGCCCCTCAAATCCAAACTTCTACTTTACTTTGTCCCCTACCAATTTTTTATAATTACAAATAAACCCCCACATGCCATTTTCGCGCGTTGTTACGAAAACGGCCATAACTTCTTCGTTTCAACTTGGAATCAAGTGCCGTTTGAACCGTTGCGAAGCTGACTCGACGGGCTATGTATCCATACTATTAACACCTCAAAATTATGTTAAGGGTCCCACTGTACTCACGTTCAAATTTGACTAATTGGCATGATTCTTTCAGTGCTCAATCCAAACTTGATTTTCTTGACTCCTGGGCACTTCCAGCTGTTGCCAAACACCACTAAACAGCTTAAAAACGGCTCCTTAGCATCATTTGGTCCATTTTTACATGAATTCGCTTAAAACCTGAAAACACAAACAAAAACCTCGAGTAGCTCCGTTCCAAGTATAAAAATGCATGTTTTATGGCCCTAAGATTTCACATATACATGTGCTCATCAGATTCCCCCACACTTGAACGTTACTTGTCCTCAAGTAAACAAAAAGAAAAAACTAATCTAAAATGCAGAAATACTAACTCACTATAGTAGGAATCACGGTTGCACTTAGCATGTGCAACAAGCCTTTAAACCCCTAGGTTATAGTGGACGAGTTTTGTCTTGTGGGTGTTTGCAGTGAATGTACACCCAAAATTCAATAAGTCAAAAAAAATGCTGCAAATTTTAATCATGGCATAAGTAAGATAGTGCACACAAGCTCTAAAAGTGTTCAACTAAAGATCAAGGAGCCAAAGATTCCCCCACACTTGAATTTGATCACCCCACATCAATTCAAGTAACAAGCATGCATCAAGATTAAGGGATCTCCTCATATTTTCTGAACACTACTCACCTTCAAGTAAACCACTCATAGCATCGATGGAACCAAAGACTTAGGCTTTGAGTATTTTTGACCATACTTTCTTTTCAGGCATTAAGGCAAAAGCTTTTCTTTCACAATAGCAAACTCTATTTCTACTCCACTACTATTCTCTGAATGACATGGTGGACCATACACCAGACACCCAAATACTTGGTAGCTTCGCTTTTTGCATATATCCATAAGACATTGAGACATTGATGCAAGAATTTTTTTTGTTTTTTGAGTTTCCTTCCAAGGAATTTTGAACAAGTCACCCTACTTCCTGAGGCAACAATGTCCTGTCTAGTCCCAAGGAATTCCACTTTCCTTTATTCTCTCTTTTTTTTTTTTTTTTTTTCCATTCACGTTCATGCCTTGTCTTGTCACAAACAAATTGGTCTCAACTACTAGCCAAAAGATTAAAGGGTCCATAAAACACATAGAGAAATCTAGCCATCAAACGAAATAGCACTCATATTTTTTAATTCAGTCCCTTTCACCGGATACATATCCATTACCGTCCTTGAAAATGGATTTTTTTATTATTTCGCATGCTAGGGCAACTAATTCCCTCTCTCTCTCGCTTCGCAATCAAAGAACATATGCACAAAACCAAAACTACCGCCACAATCAAAATTCACAAATTAAGTTCACTCACCCCCCCACACTTAAATAATGCAGTGTCCTCAATGCATGCAGAAAATAAAGAATAAAGATAAGGGCGGAGATGAGGGGGCTTACTAGATATCAACAAAGAGGATCATGAAGAGTCATGAGCTCTACAAAAAATACTAGGGGCAGCAACAAAAATCTCAATCCATGGCCGGTAAATGTAGAAAGAGCTTCAGAACCAAAAAATATTTGACCATGAATTTTAGAAAAATGAGAAATAACATGGAAGATAAGCACAAGTGAGAAAATACCTAACAGAAAAATCTGTCCACATGGGATAGTGGAAAGCAATGAAAAATAGTCCATGTAAACAAATCCTCCCATTCCCTCCTATGGTCAATGCAGAATGCATATCATTATCACAAAAACCAACCAAGAATGTATCGCAGTAAGCATCAAAAGGATCATAAATATCAGTAACCTCATTAAGATAATCATAAAAAATGGGAGGCTTACTCAAATCAATCCTAGCAATAAAACTATCCGCTCTTTGCATAACTTGGATTGCCAAATAAGGATCATGATAATATGCTTAAAGAGCATCATGACTAACATTGTTCTCCTCAATAAAATCAGCAAACCTAGGAGGTTTGGACAAATCAACATACGGGACAATCGAATCCTCAACATGACAATTATCTGGGTTTTTCAAAGAGAGAGAGAGAGAGAGAGAGAGAGAATTTTCCTGGGTTTCTATGCTATCATGAAAATCTAATTCTAACTCAGTAGAAACACTAAGCTCACTAAGATCAGAAATTTCAAGCAAAAGTTGGACTTCCCCTGGTGGCTCATCAAACTTCGCTTTACTAACATCTTCAGGAAGCTCAGTCTCAACAAATAAATCATCTTGAAATTCATTTTGTTGGGGGTGACTCTCATTAACTTTAAACTGGGGTGGTGGACTTTCAACATTATTAAACTGGGGATGGGGCGTGATGAGCACATTTATGTGTGAAATGTGACGGCATAAAGCATACATTTTGTCACATTGGACAGAGTTACTTCGGTGCTTTCTTGTGTTTTTCAGGTTTTAGGTGAATTCTTATACAAATGGAGCAAAAGATGCTAAGAATAGCCAGAAGCGCCCAGGAGTCGAGAAAATCAAGTTTGGGTTGAGCACTGAAAGAATCATGCCAATCAATCAAATTTGAATGTGCTTACAGTAGGCCCCTTAGCATAATTTTGAGGTATAGATGCGTAGCCCATCAAGTCAGCTTTGCAACGGCTCAAACGACACTTGATTCCGAGTTGAAACGAAGAAGTGACGGCCGTTTTCGTGGACAAGGGTTTATTTGTAATTATTGATAGTCGATCAAGGACAAAGTAAAACAGAAGTTTGGATTCTAGGGGCCTTAGCACAATTATCAAAAGTTATCTTTCTGTCAGCCGAAAGATTCTATTTGGAAGGCTCTGAGCAGTCCAACTTCAACTTGAGATATCTTGGGCTCCCGAACTCCAAATTGGATGAAATTTGGGTCTATTTTGGGTGATTTTTCGAAAGAAATACAACAGTGAGGCCCATATAAGCATCCCATGCTCCACGTTTTTTGAAGGACAGATTTGATATTTCATTAATTGTGAGTGGAATCCTAGTCATCACCCTTGTTCTCTCTCTCCTCCAACTTTTCAAGGGCACTTTTGGAATTCTACTTGGGATAGATTTATTTTGAAAGATATTCTCTCATCTATGAAAGGTTGAAAGGTCAAAGATGACTTGATCTCATTGCTTGGAGAAGACACCTACAAAGAAAAAGAAGCACAAGTTAGAATTAAAAATTTACTTTTCTAGAAATAGAAGGTTTATGTAGCTAGAAGTTTTTGTATTTTCTTCTTTCTATTTTTTTTCTTTTTCTTAGGATTCAAGGCATTATAAAAGAGGAAGGAGAAGAGAATATTCTCTTTTCTTAGGGAATATTTCTCCTACACTTCCCTCTTCTCTCTTCTCCTATCTTCCTCCTATAAATATCCCTACCCTCTCCTTTGTAATATTGCTCATTCACTTAGTGAAATTTTTTCTCTTCTTCTCTTTCTAATTTGCGATTTTTGGCTTTTCTAAGTTCTAGTTTACTTTTATGATTTTTAGTTAATGGTTGTAATAGTTTTAATTTATGCTTTAATTTCAATTTAAGTTTTCAATTGGGTTGTAATTTCTCAATTCTAGTTTAGGTTTTAAGCCTTCTAGTCTAAGTTCTTAAGTTGATGACAAGATTTAAAGATTTAGAAGAAGAGGCCATGATAAGTTTATGCAAGTATTCAATCCTTTCAATTACATTCATGTAAGCACATCCAGGTTTTACTATCTAAACTCTCAATCTCATTCTCCCTCTCCTCTATCTCTCCCTATCTTCTTCTTCTTCTTCTCCCTTTATCTCTTTTATTTTTTTTATTTTTTATATGATTGTGGTTTGTGGATGCATTTTTATTCCCTTATTTTTTTTTATGTGGTTAATATGTGTGGCTGCATTTTTATTCCTTTCAATTTGCTTTAGTTTGATAGGTTATATGCTCATGTGTTAGGACGCCAATTTAATCCTTTAATTTTGTTAGATGCTTATGAGTTAGGATGCATTAATTTTTGTTAGTTTAATTAGTTTAATTTAACACTTTAATTTGGTTCACTTTGCATTACTTTTAAGTTAGTTAAATAGAGTGGCGTATATCTCCTCGTGTTTGACCCGTAGTTACGATTGACCCGTACACTTGCGGTTTTATTTTAACTCAAACAAGTTTTTGGTGCCATTGCCGGAGAGATTATTGTCCATTTTATTTTTTTGATTTTTAAGTAGTTCGAAGTGTTTTAGTTTATTATTTTCTCTTCTTTTTCTTAAAAAAAAAAAAATCAGTTTTTGAAAACCTCTTCTTGTTTTTCTTCTGTTTCAAATAGTGTGCACCCAATCTAAAGTCCTTCATATGCTTCAACCCTCCATCTTTTGGTGTCCCTCATAGGATTAAGTTACCTATGACGCTACATCTTGACTTGGTTGGGTGGATTGGTATGTGACTTATCTTTGGAGATGACCACTCTTGATAACAGGAAAGCGACATAGTGAGAGCGTTAGAAACATAAACGTATAGCAGACCTCCACTCTACATTAGAATCCACATTGGAGTCACCTGTAGGTGGCTATAGAAGACTATACGGGTTCTCTTGCTGTCAGCCTATATGGCATCCTTACAGCTTTTGAACCATTGTTTCAATTTTTGAGGGATAGATGCAGTATCTCCCTTGGGCTCCCTCTTGTTTTTAGTATTTTTTTTAAGTATTTTATTTTTCTTTAATTTTTCTAAAGGAGACCTCATATTTGTTTACGTGGCTAAGGTGTGGATTCGTGATTCAAGTAATCGTCTTATTAGAAGACCACCTTCTCTACCACCTTTGACCCCACCTTTGACCATGGGTGACCAATAACCCAAGACTCTTAAGGATAGGTTCTACCCTACCAGGGCTGCATAGCCCTCATGCATCAGTCTGCCTGTTGTTACAAGGAATAATTATGAACTCAAGACCAACTTCATCAGCATGCTACCCCATTTCCATGGGATGGCTAATGAGGATGCATATCTCTTCCGTAGGAAATTTGAGGAGGTCTGTGTTCTAATTAAGGTCCAGAATTTTATTGATGATGCAGTTAGGCTTAGGTTTGTACCCTTTGCCCTAAAAGACCAGGCCAAGAAGTGGCTCTATGGACTGCCTACTAATTTCATTACCACATGGGATCAGTTTACCATTGTCTTCTTGAGAAAATTTTTCCCTCTTTACAAGACTAATAAACTCAAGAGTGACATACTCCAGTTCAAGCAGAAACCACATGAGTCCTTTTCTAAATTCATGGAAAGATTTAAGGACCTCCTCTTAGAATGCCCTCACCATGGTTTCAATTTGTGGCAGCTATACCAAATTATTTATGAGGGTATTGATTATCAGACCAAACAACTTGTAGAGTCCATGTGTTCAGCAGACTTTACTTCTTTTTCTGAGGAGAATGATGCATGGACATTCTTAACTAATTTGGCTGATAAGACTAGGGAGTGGAAATCTTCTCAAGAGGTTGAAAGAACCACTAAGGAGTATCTTATTGAGGGTATGACAGCAAAAGAGGCCAAACTTGACAGCCTCATAAAAAGGTTGGAGTCCATAGTTCTTAAAGAGCCTATACCGGTTAACCAAGTCAACCATGGGTCAATATGCAGTTGGTGCCATACCCCTGGACATCTTATGGAGGAATGCCCCAACACCTTTGTGGGTAATTCCAACACCGAGAATGTAAGTGTCCTTTACCAAAACAATCCATATAGCAATACTTACAATCCAGGATGGAGAAATCACCCAAATTTCTCCTGAAATCAAGGGAACCAAGCAGGCCCATCCAACTTTAATCATCAAGGTCAGCTTGGTGTCCAAAAGCCCAACTATGCACCACAAAGCCAAGAAATGTCTCCTAACCCCTTCCCCTCTCATCCTCATTTAGGACTTTCTATTAATTCTATTAGGCCACCTCTCCTTGCTCCTTATCAGCCACCCGTAGGGTTTATCAATACAGGAGAGGCAACAAGAATGAGTGAGATGGAAAACAAGATATCCCTTCTTATGACAGGTCAAAATAATATAGAGAGACAGCTCACCCAGCTTGTCATCATTGTACATAAGAGAGAATCAGGGAAGTTACCTAGCCAACTTGAGCCAAATCCTAAGCATCAGGTTCACACTCAGTAAGGTACCCAAGCTCCTCCACTCAATGTTGCATAATGCAAACAGCATCAAGGGCCTTCTAATCAGGTAAATGCAATATATGCTTTAAGGAGTGGTCGTGAGTATCAACAGGCTAGTATACCTCAGTCTTTACCATCTCATACTCCTGTTGACTCTCCCCCTTCTGATGGAGCCTTTGAAGTGCCTATTGTTTCTAGTTCGTCTGATGAACCTGAAAAGATTCCAGATGATTTGGTTGAGGAAACCAAAGATGATTCTATTGAGAAAGAGAATAGGACCACCCCTAAGAGAGTTTATACCCCACCTGCCCCTTTCCCAAATAGGTTGGTTAGCAAGAAGTCTCCTTCGGTGGAAAAAATTTTGAATGTTTTTAAACAGGTTCAGATGAATATTCCTTTACTGGATGCCATAGCTTAGGTCCCCGCTTATGCTAAAGTACTCAAAGACTTATGCACCCAAAAGCGGACCACCAATGTGCCCAAAAAGGCATTCTTGGTTGCTAACATTAGTTCTCTCATCTCACAGCCAGTAGCAGCCAAGCATAAGGATCCTGGAAGCCCCATCATCTCTTGCACTATAGGCACCACCACCATTGATTATGCCTTATTGGACCTTGGTGCAAGTGTGAACCTGTTACCTTACCATGTCTACCAACAATTGGGATTGGGAGAGCTGAAATCCACCAAAATCACTCTTCAGTTTGCAGATCGGTCGGTTAAAGTTCCTAAGGGAATGATTGAGGATGCCCTGTTGAAGGTTGGGGAATTTATTTTTCCTGTGGATTTTATTGTTTTAGATATCCAACCTACTACCAACTTTAAGGACCAAATCCCTATTATTCTGAGTAGACCTTTCCTTGCTACCAATAATGCTTTAATCAATTGCATGAATGGTCTTATGAAGCTCTCTTTTGGCAATACCTTTGTGGATTTTAATGTGTTCAGGTTGGACAGGCAGCCTGATATGGATGAAGAAGTACATGTGCTTCAGGAACTCCTAGATGATGAGACTTTTTTTTTTGATTTTGATTCGGGATTTCAGGGCTGTACAGAGGAATTGGAAGGTGTTGATGATACCACCTTATTTGAGGTCTGGAGCATCCAACCACCATTGGAGTCCCTTGAACCCCTATCCACCTCCATTCCACAACCCTTCATATTTGATTCCCCCATTATTGCCCCGTATGTTGATTGGTCCAAACCTCCTAGGTTTGATGATTTTATTGAGGAGGACAATGTTAGTCATGATGCTTTTGAAGCAAATTATCGGGATCCTTATTTGTCAACCCAAGTTATGCAAAGAGCGGATAGTTTTAATGCTAGGATTGATTTGAGTAAACCTCCCATTTTTTATGATTATCTTGATGAGGTTACTGATATTCATGATCCTTTTGATGTTTACTGCGATCCATTCTTAGTTGGTTTTTGCGATAATGACATGCATTTTATATTGACCATGGGAGGGAATGTGAGGATTTGTCTACATGGATTATTGTTCACTACCTTCATTTTCCACTGTCCTATGTGGGCAGATTTTCATGTTGTGCTTAACTTCCATCTTCTGTCTCACTTTACTAAAATTCATGGTCGAGTGTTTTTTTGTTCTAAAGCTCTTTCTACATTTATCGGCCATGGATTGAGGTTTCTATTACTTACCCTAGTACTTCTTGTAGAGGTCATGACTCTTCATGATCCTCTTTATTGATTATATCTGGTAAGCCCCCTCATCTCATCCCTTATCCTTATTCTTTCTTTTCTGCATGTATTGAGGACATTGCATGAATTAAGTGTGGGGGGGTTAATTGTTGAATTTTATGAATTTTGATTGTGGCGATAGTTTGGTTTTGTGCATACGTCTCTTTGATTGTAAAGCGAGAGAAAGAGGAAATTAGGTACCCTAGCATGCGAAATAATAAAAAAATCTCTTTTCAAGGACGGTAGTTGGTTTGTATCCGGTGAGAAGAATTGAGTTGGAAAATATGAGCGTTATTTTATTTGATGGTTAGATTTCTCTATGTATTTTATGGACCCCTTGATCTTTTGGTTTGTAGTTGAGACCAATTTATTTGTGGCAAGGCAAGGCATGAAAGTGAATGAAAAAAAAAAAAGAGAAACAGAAAGAAAAGTGGAATTCCTTGGGACTAGACAAGGCACTGTGCCTCATAAAGCAGGGTGACTTGATCGAAATTCCTTGGAAGGAAACTCAAAAAAAAAACTCTTGCATCAATGTCTCAATGTCTTATGGATATATGCAAAAAACGAAGCTACCAAGTATTTGGGTGTCTAGTGTATGCTCCACCATGTCATTCAGGGAACAGTAGTGGAGTAGAAATAGAGTTTCTAGTTGAGAAAGAAGAACAAAAGAAAGAAAAAAACTTTTGCCTTAATGCCTGAAAAGAAAATATGGTAAAAAATACTCAATGCCTAAGTCTTTGGTTCCATCGATGCTATGAGTGGTTTACTTGAAGGTAAGTAGTATTCAGAAGATAAGAGGAGATCCCTTAATCTTGATATATGTTAGTTGCTTGAATTGATGTGGGATGATAAAATTCAAGTGTGGGGGAATCTTTGATTCCTTAATCTTTAGTAGAGTATTTCTTTGAGATTGTGTGCACTATCTTACTAATGCCATGAGAAAAAATTTACATCATTCTTTTTGATTTATTGAATTTTGGGTGTATAATCACTGCAAACACCCACAAGACACAACTTGTCCACTAGGGGTAACCTAGGGGTTCAAAGGCTTATTGCACATGCTAAGCGCAACCGTGATTCCTACGAAAGTGAGTTAGGATTTTTTGCATTCTAGATTAGTTTTTCTTTTGCTTTGCTTGAGGACAAGTAACGTTCAAGTGTGGGGGAATCTAATGAGCACATTTATGTGTGAAATCTTAGGGCATAAAGCATATAATTTATCACATTGGACAGAGTTACTTTGGTGCTTTCTTGTGCCTTTTCAGGTTTTAGGTTAATTCTTGTGAAAATGGAGCAAAAGATGCTAAGAATAGCCGGAAGCGCCCATGAGTCAAGAAAATCAAGTTTGGATTGAGCACTGAAAGAATCACGCCAATCAATCAAATTTGAATGTGATTACAGTAGGCACCTTAGAATAATTTTGAGGTGTTAATAGTATAGATGCGTAGCCCGTCAAGTCAACTTCGCAACGGTTCAAACAGCACTTGATTCCGAGTTGAAACGAAGAAGTTAAGGCCGTTTTCGTGGATAGGGGTTTGTTTGTAATTATTGACAATCGGCCGGGGACAAAGTAAAGAGGAAGTTCGGATTCCAGGGGCCTTAGCAAAATTATCAGAAGTTATCTTTCTGTCAGCCGAAAGATTCCATTTGGAAGGCTCTGAGCAGTCCAACTTCAACTTGAGATATCTTGGGCTCCTAAACTCCAAATTAGACAAAATTTGGATCTATTTTGGGTGATTTTTCATAAGGAATACAACAGTGAGGCCCATATAAGCATCCCATGCTCCACATTTTTTTAAGGACAGATTTGACATATCATTAATTGTGAGTGGAATCCTAGTCATCACCCTTGCTCTCTCTCTCTCCTCCAACTTTTCAAGGACACTTTTGGAATTCTACTTGGGATAGATTTATTTTGAAAGATATTCTCTCATCTATGGAAGGTTGAAAGGTCAAAGATGCCTTGATCTTATTGCTTGGAGAAGACACCTGCAAAGAAAAGGAAGCACAAGTTAGAATTAGAAATTTACTTTTCTAGAAATAGAAGGTTTATGTAGCTAGGATTTTTTGTATTTTCTTCTTTATATATTTTTTTCTTTTTCTTAGGATTCAAGACATTATAAAAGAGGAAGGAAAAGAGAATATTTTCTTTTCTTAGGGAATATTTCTCCTACACTTCCCTCTTCTCTCTTTTCCTCTCTTCCCCCTTTAATTACCCCTACCCTCTCCTTTGTAATATTGCTCATTCACTTAGTGAAATTTCTTCTCTTCTACTCTTTCTAATTTATGATTTTTGGCTTTTCTAAGTTCTAGTTTATTTTTATGATTTTTAGTTAATGGTTGTAATAAGTTTGATTTATGCTTTAATTTCAATTTAAGTCTTCAATTGGGTTGTAATTTCTCAATTCTAGTTTAGGTTTTAAGCCTTCTAGTCTAAGTTCTTAAGTTGATGACAAGATTTGAAGATTTAGAAGAGGAGACCATGATAAGTCTAGGTGAGTATTCAAGCTTTTCAATTACATTCATGCAAGCACATCCAGGTTTTACTATCTAAACTCTCAATCTCATTCTCCCTCTTGTCTATCTCTCTCTATCTTCTTTTTCTTCTTCTCCCTCTATCTCTTTTATTTTTTTTATTTTTTATATGGTTGTGGTTTGTGGATGAACTTTTATTCCCTTATTTCTTTTTATGTGGTTAGTATGTGTGACTGCATTTTTATTCCTTTCAATTCGTTTTAGTTTGATAGGTTAGATGCTCATGTGTTAGGACGTTAATTTAATCCCTTAATTTTGTTAGATGCTTATGAGTTAGGATGCATTAATTTTTGTTAGTTTAATTAGTTTAATTTAACACTTTAATTTGATTCACTTTGTATTACTTTTAAGTTAGTTAAATAGAGTGGCATATATCTCCTCGTGTTCGACCCGTACCTACGATTGACCTGTACGCTTGTGATTTTATTTTAACTCAAACAGGGCGGTTCATTCTGAACTAGAATCTTATAACATGGATTAGGTTCAGGCTGACTAGGCAATTTATCCGTTTCCTCCTCCTACATCATGGTGATCAGTTGAGAGAGTTGTTTCTCCATTCTATTACTACTTTCTACGAAAAGGTCAACAGTCTTCTCAAGCTCACTTATTCTATTAGGGGGTTGTTAATACGGTGCAAGAAGAGGTGGAGGGTTGGGCATTGGAGGACCAAACTGACCATGATATTGGAAATTGGGTGGTTCAGCTTGGTTATTCCATTGATCCCATGAGAAATTGTGATGATCACTCCACCCCTGATTGTAAGTGCCAAAAGAATTGTACTGAAATAGAGGACTCACATTCTTATCACCATAGCTACCCCCATAAAGATTAGGACATCCTTCTATAACATGGATAGTCTGGGGATGTGACCAATCAAAATTTTTTGAAAGCCCATAGTTGGGTTGGGGAACGAAATTGTACTGGGGTGGTGCAAAGTGGTTCTCTAACTCACTACTTTTGGCCGCCCTAGCCTGTTTAAACCTTTCCCCCAAAGTCATGGCTGCCTTAGCCTGTTTCCACCTTTCCCCCAAAGTCATAGGTGGAGGTGCACCTCCCATTATTTCAGACATGCTTAAACTAACCACCTATCGAAAATTGAGGTCTCCCTAAAATTTTTTTTTTTTTTTTTGGAGTTTAAGAAAAAGGACTGGAAAAAAAAAATCACTAACAACAAAAGCACTCACTATGTCGTTTTCCTGTTATCAAAGTTGGTCACCTCCAAAGATAAGACACATGGCAATCCACCCAACCAAGTCAAGATACAGCGTCATAGGTGACTAAACCCTATGAGGGACAGATTGGCTGGGTTTGGGCATATGAAAAATTTTAGATTGGGCGCATAGTCTTTGAAACAGAAGAGAAACAAGATGAGGTTTGCAAAAATTTTTTTTTTTTTTGAAAAAGAAAAAAAACTAAAGCACTTCGAATTACTTAAAAATCAGAAACATAACAATAATCTCCCTGGCAACGGTGCCAAAAACTTGTTTGCAAGAAATAATAACTGCAAACGTACAGATCAATCGTAGCTACGGGTCAAATTCAAGAAGATGTACGCCACTCTATTTTACTCACTTTAAAGCAATGCAAAGTGAACCAAATTAATTAAAGTGGTGGACTAAACTAGTGATAATTAAATTAACGCGTCCTAACTCACAAGCATTTAGCGAAATTATGTATCTAACTAATTAAATTGGCGTCCTAACACACATCCATCTACCCTATCAATACTAACGTGGATTGGAAGAAATAAATCGCAGCCACACACCACAACCACATAAGAAAAAAAAATAAAAGAAGAATGAGACTAACAGATTAGAGAGGTGAAACCCAAAGGTGCTTGAATTGGACTGAAATTGTTTCTCTGCCACACTTGAAATGGCGCTACTAAATCTGAAATTAAAATAAAAATAATTAAATTAAGATCCTAACATAATGCATGATGATAATAGTGAATAAAAAATAAAAATCCTAAAAGCATGATTGAATTAGAGAGATGGAGAATGAGAATAAAAAAAAATATAAAAAATGGAGAATTAAAGTCCTACTATAATGGAGGGAATAGAGGGGACGAAAGTGAGATTAAAATAAAAATAATGGAAGAGGTAGCAGATTAAGAAGAAGAAAATAAAAATAAAAATAAGAACTAATACTCCCTTCTACCAAAGTTGAAAATGCATAAATTAATTAGGCTTTGCATGAATGTAATTGATGAAGCTTGAAAACTTGAATAATCCTTGCATGGCTTCCTCTTCCAAGTCTCTAATTCTTCTCACTAGAATTAGAAGCCTAGACTAGAAAGCTTTAAAACTAAAGTAGAATTAAATTGTTACAACCAAATTGAAGACATAAAATTAAAGCATGAATCAAAAGCATTACAACCATGGAATTGAAATCATAAAATCCAACTAGAACTTAGAAAGCTAAAAACTAGAAGAAAAGAAGAAGAAGTTTCACTAATCAATTGAACCAAACTTGCATTAAAATTGAAATAAAACTGAACTAGAACTAAGTAAAAATTCACTAAAAATTAACTAGTTACAACCCAAAGAGCAAGGGATATTTATAGGGGAAGGAGAGGAAAAGGGAGAAGAGAGATGAGGTAGGAGAAATATTCCCTTCTCCTTCCTTTACATAGCTTGATCCCCAAGAAAAAAAATATATATATAAAGAGGGAGAGATAAAAATCTTAGCTACATAAACCTTCTATTTTTCAAAAAGTGACTTTCTAATTCTATTCTTGTGCTTCCTTTTCTTTGTAGGTGTCTACTCTAAGCAATGAGATCAAGGTATCTTTGACTTTTCAATATTCCATGGATGAGAGAATATTTTTCAAAAGAAATCTATCCATAGTAAAATTCCAAAAGTGCCCTTGGAAAGTTGGAGGACAGAGAGAGTAAGGGTGATGACTAGGATTCTACTCACAATAAATAAAATATTCATTCTGTCCTTCAAAAAATGTGGAACATGGTATGCTTATATAGACCTCCCTATTGCATTTCTTGCGAAAAATAACCCAAAATAGACCCAAATTTCGTCCAATTTGGAGTTCGAGAGCCCAAGAAATCTCAAGTTGAAGTTGGACTGCTACAAAGCCTTCCAAATGGAATCTTTCGGCTAACAGAAAAGATAACTTTTGATAATTTTAATACAGCCCCTTGAATCCAAACTTCTGCTTTACTTTGTCCTTGGCCAATTTTCAATAATTATAAACAAACCCCTACATGCCATTTTCGCGCGTTGTTACGAAAACGGTCGTAACTTCTTCGTTTCAACTCGGAATCAAGTATCGTTTGAACCGTTGCGAAGCTGACTCGACGGGCTACGTATCCATACTATTAATACCTCAAAATTATGCTAAGGATCCCACTGTACTCACATTCAAATTTAACTAATTGGCTTGATTCTTTCAGTGCTCAATCCAAACTTGATTTTCTCGACTCCTGGGCGCTTCCGGCTACTACCAAACACCACTAAACAGCTTAAAAATGGCTCCTTAGCATCATTTGCTCCATTTTCACAAGAATTCACTTAAAACCTAAAAACACAAACAAAAACCTCGAGTAGCTCCGTTCCAAGTATAAAAATGCATGCTTTATTGCCCTAAGATTTCACACATAAATGTGTTCATCACAGGCCTTGGTGGCATTTTTCCTCGTGGCCAATGGCCTTGGTTGGCGTAGAGCCTTATGGCCAATGGCCTTGGTTGGCATAGAGCCTCGTGGTCGATGGCTTTGGTGCTTGTACGAACTCGATTGGTGATGGAGAAGTGCTCAGCAATGGGGAAGTGAAGCTAAGAGCTTTCATTTCTTATTAATCTTCAACTTGGAAAAACTTTGACAAAAAATCCTTCTTGAAAAAACTTCAAAATTCTTGAAACATGAACATAACTAAACTATTTGTAGCTGATCCTTCACTGGTAGAAATTTTTCAGATGTTCAGAGTTCCACGGTCGATCTATCCTCTTGCCCCCCCAGAGTTTTCAAGCGATATGTCCCTGGTCGTGTCTGCTTGGAAACTTTGTAGGGTCCTTCCCAATTTGCTGATAGCTTTCCTTAGAACTAGGTCTCCTTGGTGGAACCATCTCGAACCATCTCGATCTTTTTGAACTTCTCGAACTCTGCTATTAAACCTCGAGCTCGTGTCAAGTATGATGCCATGCGTTCATCCTTTGCCTCATACTCCCCATTTATTTGGTTTACCACGAGCTGGGAGTCACTTCGTATGACTAGGTGAGTGACCTAGATGGCCCTTACCACTCGTAGTTTGACAAGTAATGCCTCCTACTTTGCCTCATTGTTAGATGCTTGGAATGTAAATCAGAGTGCGTATTGGATCCAAAAACCTTCAGGGCTGGTGATCAAGAATCCAGCCCTGCTCCCTACTGCATTACTCGATCCATCCATGAACATCTCCTATGATCCCTGGTCATGCTCCTTACTCGATCTGTCCACGAACATCTCCCACGATCCCCAGTCATGCTCCTCACTCAATCCATCGATGAACAATTCCCATGATCCCCGATCATGCTCCTCACTTGACCCATCCACAAACTTCTCCATATTGTGCTCGATCTGTCCCTTGAATATCTTGTTGGCCATCCTCTAATAGGTTGCTCTTGCGTTCTTTAGCCTGAATGGCATGATGCGATAATCGTAGTTCTCCTGATTCATCTGGAAGGCAATGTAGGTCTCATCCTCCTCCTTTATGAGGATCTGGTTGTAACCAGAGTATGTGTCTGTGAAGCTCAGCATCTCATGGCCTGCGGTTGCGTCGATTAACAGGTTAATCCTTGGCAAGGGGTATTCATCTTTTGGGCATGCCTTGTTCAAATCAGTGTAATCGATGCACATCCTCCATTTTCCATTTGATTTTGGTACCATCACCACATTTGCGAGCCAGGTCGGGAACTTCTCCTCTCTGATGAACCCTGAATGACTCAACTTCTCAACTTCCTCCTTGATTGCTGCTTGTCGATCAAGGGCAAAGTTCCTCCTCTTTTGCTGTACTGGCTTCCTGGTTGGATCCACGTGCAGCCTGTGTTCGGCTATGTACTGAGATATGCCTAGAATGTCCGAGACTGACCATGCAAAGACATCTGAGTTCTCCTTGAGGAATCACCCAAGCTTATTTTTTTGCTCTTTGCCTAGCAGCGATCCAATCTGTACTACCTTGGTGGGGTCGTCCTCGCTAAGAGGATATGGGACGAGGTCCTCCATTGGCCTTCCCCTTTGTTCTGTTAGCTCGTCTCTTTGGTCATTGATGAGGTTCTCTACACATAATGCCATCCTCCGAGCGTTGCCATTGTTTTTTACGAACATCGCGTAGCACTCCCTGACTTTCTTCTGGTCTCCTCTGATCTCGCCCACTCCATTCTCTGTTGGAAACTTCACCTTCAGGTGGATTGGTGAGACCATTCCCTTGAGAGCAGTTAGGGATGGTTATCCTAGAATGCCATTGAAGGATACCATCGATCTCACTACCATGAAGTTAACCATGATCGTGGTTTGTCGAGGGTACTCTCCAACGATGACGGGCAATTTCATTTTTCCTCAGATGGAGACAGTGGTGCCTGAGAACCCATGGAGATGGGTTAGTTCAGGCTTGAGTTGGTCGTCGCTGAACCCAAACTGCCTGCAGGCTTCCAGTGAGAGAACATCCATAGATGCTCCGATGTCCACCAGCATCCTGTGCACAGCTCGATTAGCTATGTCCACCTGCATTACTAGGGCATCTTCATGTGGCAGGCTCAATCCTTCTAGGTCAAGGTCCGAGAAGGAGATGACCGTCTCGGTCTTGGCTACTTTGCTCAGAATCTCTGCTACTCCCACGAACCTAGCATGGGCTTTGGCCTTTCTTGTGGACTCCTGCCCTGGTCCTCCCAGTATGGTAATGATTGGGGCTCCTCTGGAGTTGCTTGATCCTGCTCCATCTTTCCTTTCCTCCGGGCGGTCCCTCTCTTGACCCTGATCTATTCTCCTTTCTTCACGTCGTGGCTCCTCTCTTTCCCAATCACGATCTCTTCCTCCTTGGCCCGAACGGCCCTCTCGTCCTCCTCTCACGAATCTGTTTAGGCTCCCCACCTTTACAAGTTGCTCTATCTCCCTCTTCAGTTGGATGCAGTCTTTCGTGTCATGTTCAGTGTCCTTGTGGAAGAAACAGTACTTGTTCGGATTCTGCTTCTTGGGTCCTACAAGCATGGGCCACAGCCAATTGAGCAAGCCACGGTCTTGGATCTGCATGAGGATATGTGACCTTGTGATGTTTAGGGGAGTGTAGTCGGGGCTTCCAACTCGATCAATCCTCTCTGGGTGACGCTCAGTCTTCTCGGGCTGGCGATCACCTTTCTCCTATCGACGCTCGGTCCTTGATCTTTTACCCTCTTTATGATCCTCTAGCGTTGATCTCTTATTGTCCTGAGGTTTAGGCTCGATCACCTTCTTCCGAGCTTGTAGTACCTCGGCCATGTTGGCAAACTCATTGTACTGCTCCAGAAGTTCTTTCATCGTCCTGGTCTCATGTCGTGCCAAGTCCTTGATCAAGTCCAGGTCTCTGATGCCCGCAGCCAAGGCTACATGTTGGGTCAGGTCGTCTAGGACTCGGACCTCCAGGGACTTCTTCGTGAACCTAGTAACATTCCCTGAGGGATTCCCCAGGGTTCTGTACCATGTTCAAAAAATTAACCGTGGTCTTCTTCTGCTTGACGCTGCTTTGGAAGAGGGTGACAAACTGGTTGCAAAGTTTCACGAACGAACTTATCGATCGAGGCCTAAGCCTTGAGAACCACAAAGTGGCTGCACCCTTGAGGAATGCTGGGAATGCTCAGCAGGAGACCACGTTGGATCCCCCATATAGAGTCATCATCCCGTTGAAGTAGTTGATGTGATCATTGGGATTTGTGGTACCGCTGTAGAGCTCGAAGGTAGGTAACCTAAATCTGGAGGGGAGAGATGCGCCTATGATTTCTTTCGAGAATGGATGTTAGCCCAGTATGGAATGTGTTTCGCCTTTCATCTGCTTCTTCAGCCCTTCCAACTTCTTATCCGATTCTCGGAGTCTTTTATCTAACTCCTCCTTGTTAGGAAAATGGTCCTACACTCTACTTCCTCCAAGTCATCCCTATGATGATGTTTTGATGATAACAAATAAGACTTGGACTAATGCTTATATTCTAAGTGTTTTAGAGTCAAAGCATAGCATCAAGTGAGGGGGAGCATATACAAGTGTTCAAAGACCACTTTCAAAGAAGATTGAAGCTTGGAAGTCAAAGACATATGTTTAGAAGCTTAAAGCATTGAAAAATTGAAGACTTTTGATTGAAGACTTTGTCTATTTACAAATTTGTAATCTCTATTATTTCTTGAGTTACATTCGATGTAATGCACACACACACGCATGCATCCATCTAGAATGACCCTAGGAGGTTATTCGAACTCCTGATCATGTGACCAATTGGGTATGAAATACCCAAAACAACCCTTGAGGAAATTAGACTAAAGTTACACTGTAATTGCCCAATCCGACATACCAGATTAATAGGTGTCTTAGAGAAACACCTCCAGTAACCCCTTTACCCATGCTGGATACTGATCCAGCATACCGGATCCTCTCTTGGGTATATTTTGCCCTGATTCAGTATACTGGATCCCAATCCAGCATACCGAATCAGTGCTTGACTAATTAAATATCACCATTATTCTCCTATCTCTTGAGGAAAGTAGGTAATCCGGCATACTGGATTCCCATCCAACATACTAGATCACTTATTGAATGTAGGATTCTTTTCTTAATTGGATTCCTAATTGGTTCTAAGCCTCTAGCCTATAAATACCCTCTTGATTAGTGTTCTAAACACTACAACAATCATCAATCAAGAGCTCTAAGCAATCAAGCACTCCTTTGTGAGATTATTCTTTCAAGATCAAGAAGATCGAAGAAAATTCAATCTCATCTTTGCTCCTTCATACACACTTACATCCAAGTTGCATACATTGAAAGGTAACATCTTTTCTAGTAAAGTTTAAGGTAACTCTAAACCATTTAGTAGTTCTTTTACTTTGTTTAAAGTTATTGTTGAGTCCTCTTGCTCGGAATCAAGAGTAGTTGAGTTCTCTTGCTCTTAATCAAGATTTGTACGAGTCTTCTTACTTTTACTAAAGATTCGATTTAGTGAATTCTCTCTAAGGTGAGAGGATTGGACGTAAGCACATTTTGGCCGAACCACTATAAATTATTTGTGTCTTTTTACATTGCTTGTCTTTACTCTTCTCTATCTTTATTATTTGATTTTATTTCCGCATAATTATTTTAATTTTAGAAACCTACACCTATTCACCCCCCCTCTAGGTGCATGCACATTTGGTATAAGAGCAGGAGCTCAAGACCGTGATTATCTTTAATCTAACTAAGAGTTAAAGACTATGGGAACTTCTGCTAACCGTAAGTTCGAAGGTGATAACATTACCCGACCTCCCTTCTTTGAAGGTGAAGGATTCTCTTATTGGAAGAATCGTTTCAAGAACTTCGTATGCGCCAATAACATTGATGCATAGGAAGTTATAGAGAACGGACCCAATACTATAGACAAGCCCAAAGAAGAATGGACCCCAGTCGAGAAAGCTAAGATGCAACTCAACTATGTTGCTCTAAGTTATCTTCAATGTGCATTGGGAGAAAAAAAGTATAATAGAACATGCATGTGTGACTCCGCTAAGGAGATGTTTGATAAGCTTATAGTGACCTATGAAGGTACTTCTGAAGTTAAGCAATCTAAGATTGACATGTTAGTGAATGAATATGAATTATTTAAAATGAAAAATGATGAAGATATATATGCCATGTTTACTCGATTTACTAACATCGTGAACAAGTTGAAAGGATTAGGTAAGGTTTACTCCAATGGTGAGAACATTTGAAAGATTCTGAGATCCCTCTCAAAGGAATGGAGACCCAAGACTACAGCCATAAGAGAATCAAAAGACATTGATAAGCTAAGTCTAGATGAGCTGTTGGGATCATTTCAAACACATGAGATGGAGCTAAAGCAAGACACCAAGGAGAACGAGCCTAAGGAACCTAAGAAGAAGGTTGTCGCATTCAAAACCTATGATATCAGCGACGATGATGAAGAACTTTCAGATGGTGAAATTGCCTATTTGTCAAAGAAATTCTCAATATTTTTGAAGAACAAAGGAAATCTTGTGTTATGAGTGTAGAAAACCTGGACATTTTAGAAGAGATTGTCCTAAAATGAAGAAGTATAAGAAAACCTACAAAGCCGAACACACCTTTGACTCAAGTGATGAAGATGAAGATAATGAAGAATCACAAGAAGAAGAGGAACAATCCAACCTCACTTTAATGGCTACTGAAGAAGAAGAAGAAACTCAAAATGAGGTAACTCCTATTTCTCCTTCTAAAGATAAAGATTATTTAGAATTGGAAGAAGCTTTTGAAGATTTATATCAAAGTAGTATAGAATTGGCTACTATTAAGAAAGATCTCCTAAAGGAGATAAACACCCTCAAAGACCAAAACACATCTCTAACTTCTCAAGTAGAGACTTTGGAAGAAGAAAAGGAGAAACTGTATAAAGCTTTAGAGTCATTCACAAATGGCAAAAAGACTCTTGATATTTTATTTGAAAATGCCTCCAAAGCACCCTTCAACAAGGAAGGAGTAGGTTATGATATGAACAAGAGTTCAAATCATACCAATGAGGTAAGTTCAAGTAAAGTAACAAGTAAGAAAGTGAAGAAGAAGTTTTGCAATTATTGTAAAAAGAAAGGACATTTGATTGAGGAATGTTATGTTAGAAAGAAAACTCCTCAGTTAAACAAATCAAATCCCAAAGGGAAGACCCTAAGCCCAAATATCCCTCAAACTGTTGTATGCAACAATTGTAACAAAAAGGGACACATTATTTGGGAATGTTATGATATGAAGCAACCTTTTCGACCTCCTAGAAGACCCTTCAATGGTCAAAATAGAAAAGATCCATCAAAGGTGCAAAGACCACCAAATAACCAAGGGTCATATAGAATGTCTCAAAACCAAAGACCTTGAAACCCTCAACCATACACAAACTGGTATGGGAATCAAAAGGCAAGTAATCACCAAATGATATGGAGACCAAGAGGAATGTATAATACTAACAATAATGGACCCAACACCCAGTGGGGACCAAAGTTTTATTAAGCATTATTGTTTTGTAGATACATCTAAGCAAAGATGAATGGTATATTGATAGCGATTGCTCAAAGCATATGACATCCAACCCAAAGCTTTTTTCAGAACTTAAAAAGCAAAAAAGGGGATGGGTATCTTTTGAAGACAATAGCAAAGGAAGAATCATTGATAACGGTTCAATAAAGTTTGGAGGTACGATAATCTCTAATATTAGTCTAGTTAAAAATTTAAAGTACAACTTGCTTAGTGTAAGTCAGCTTTGTAACAATGGCTATTTCGTTAACTTTAATGCCTCCAAGTGTGAGATTAAAGATTCTCATAATAACCTAATACTTGAGGATCAAGAAAGAATAATGTTTATATTTGTACCTTCAACATGAACTCTCATGATACTTGTCTCTTATCTAAGTTTGATGATGCAACCTTGTGGCATAGAAAGTTGGGACATATAAATCCTAAGATTTTAAAATCCCTTTATTCTAAGAATCTAGTGAAAAATCTACCTAAACTGAATTTTGATAAGCAACACACATGTGGAGCGTGTCAAAGAAGTAAGCTTACTAAAGCTTCTCATAAGGCTATTAATTCTGTTGCCACTTCTAGACCTTTACAATTACTTCATTTAGATTTATTTGGACCTATACGAACCACTAGCTTGGGAGGAAAGAAATACACTTTCGTTATTGTAGATGACTACTCCCATTTCACTTGGACCCTCTTTCTCAAGCATAAGAATGATGCATTCAAGGAATTTGTAGTTCTTTGTAAGAGAATACAAAATCAAAAGGGTTACATGATCACTTCCATAAAAAGTGACTATGGTGGTGAATTTGATAATATAGACGAATTTGGTAAGTTTTGTCAAAAGCAAGGTATAACACATAACTTCTCAGCCCCTAGAACACCATAATCAAATGGTGTGGTCGAAAAAAAGAATAGAACAATCCAAGAAACGGCTAGGACAATGCTCAATGAGTACTCATTGCCTAAATATTTTTGGGCTGAACCTATACACACGACTTGCTATGTGTTAAACCGAGTTTTGATAAGACCCATTTTATCAAAGACTCCCTATGAATTGTTTCATAATAAATTGCCTAAAGTAGACTATTTTAAAGTTTTTGGATGTGCTTATTTCATTCTTAATACTAAAGATAATCTAGGCAAGTTTGAAGAAAAGGCTGATGATGGTATATTCCTAGGCTACTCCACAAACAGTATAGCATATAGTGTTTAATAAGAGAACATTAGTTGTGGAAGAGTCTATGAATGTTAGGTTTGATGAATCTATGACAAAAGACAAGTATAAAGACCTAGAAGATGGTGATGAAGATGAAGTACTTGAAATTAGGAAGAGAGTTGAAAAAGTCACTTTAGATGAGCCTGATGTTCAAGAACATTAACTTTCTAAAGGAGTTATAATTGTTAAAGATCATCCCCTTGACCTTGTCATTGGAGACCTAAATAAAGGAATACAAACTAGGAGTAAAATCTAAAATGTTTGTTCTAATGTAGCCTTTATATCTACCATCGAACCCAAGAACATTAAAGAAGCTATTTTGGATAGTGATTGGATAGTCGTTATGCAAGAAGAACTTAACCAATTTATAAGGAATCAAGTTTGGGACTTAGTGCTAAAACCCTCTAACACTAAGATTATTGGGACTAGATGGGTATTTAGAAATAAACTTGATGAAGATGGTAATATCACTAGAAACAAAGCTAGACTAGTTGCTCAAGGATATAACCAACAGGAAGGAATTGATTTCGATGAATCATATGCACCTGTAGCTAGACTTGAGTCAATTAGAATGTTGCTTGCTTTTGTGTGCCATAAGAATTCCAGGTTATACCAAATGGACGTCAAAAGCGCTTTCTTGAATGGTTACATCAATGAAGAAGTCTACGTATCTCAACCGCCTGGCTTTGAAGACTCAAAATTTTTGGACCATGTATACAAATTGAAGAAGGCCCTATATGGCTTAAAACAGGCCCCAAGAGCATGGTACGACAGATTGAGTAAGTTTTTAGTCAATTTTGGTTTTTCAATGGGTAAAATAGATACCACTTTATTTGTCAAGCATGATATAAATGATGTGATAATAGTCCAGATTCATGTAGATGACATAATCTTTGGATCTACAAATGAATCCATTTGTTCTGACTTTGGCAAATGCATGAGTAATGAATTTGAGATGAGTCTCATGGGTGAACTAAATTTCTTTTTAGGACTGCAAATTAAATAAACTCCTAATGGGATATTCATCAGTCAAACAAAGTATCTTAAAGAATTATTAAAGAAGTTTGACATCAATGGATAAAAGTCATCTAGTACTCCAATGAGTACATCTGTAACTCTGTCCAAAGATGAAGATGGCATCCCTGTTGATCCAACTAAGTATAGAGGCATGATAGGTAGCTTACTCTACCTAACGGCTAGTAGACTTGACATTATGTTTAGTGTCTGTACTTGTGCTAGGTTCCAAGCCAAACCTATGCAATCTCATTTGAGTACTGTAAAGAGAATCTTTAAGTACTTAAAGGGAACTCCAAGCATTGGACTATGGTACCCTATAAACAATGACTTTGACCTTGTTAGCTTATCCGATGCCGATTTTGTCGGATGTCATGTTGATCGTAAGAGTACAAGCGGAACTTGTTACTTCTTGGGATCGTGTTTAGTGTCGTGGTTTAGTAAGAAGCAAAATTCAGTTGCTCTTTCTACCACTGAGGCTGAATACATTGCAGTCGGATGGTGTTGTGCACAAGAGCTTTGGATGAGGCAAACTCTCCAAGACTATGGAGTGAAGTTTGACACCTCCTCAATCCAATGTGATAACACAAGTGCAATCAATCTTAGCAAGAATCCAATTTTACACTCTTAAGCTAAGCATATTGATATTCGTCATCATTTTCTTTGTGTTACAACTCAAAGAGGTGAAATCCGACTTGACTATATTGAAGCCGAGAAGCAACTTGTAGACATCTTCACAAAACCTTTGAGTGAAGAACATTTCTGCTCTCTTAGAAGAGATCTTGGGTTGTGTGAGCCTTTTATCTAAGCTAAAACTGTTTTCTAAAAAGTTATTTTTTTCAAAATTGATGTGTTTCTACTGTTCCTGCTTGGAACGGTCTACCGGATTGCAAAATGGTATACCGGATCAGCTTCTTTGGCAGTTTTTTAACCTTTATTATCTGAAACGGTATACCAGATGTTTGAATTTCTGCCCATTTTATAACTGTTGGACCTCTTTTCAAGCCTATTTAAACCCCATTTCTTTGTCCTGTTCTGATTCACTATTCATCATATCATCTTCCCTCTATCTAAATTCATTCTATTACTTTAAAATCTCTTTCTCTTCTCAAAACCTCTCTCCACCATGAGTAGAAAAGGGAAGGACCCTATGCGGGAGAGACAACAACCCTCCAAAAGAGGAAGAGGAAGTGGATCAAGACAACCATATGCTAAAGGAGAAGATCATTTGTTTTGGTCTAGGGAATGCCGAGCAAATTGGCATCTCTACCAAGCAAGCAAGATTGAAGAAGGACGTGAAGTGGATGTGTTTTCTTTTAATAGCATTTGTCTCGAAGACTGCTTTAAGGACATCGGTTGGGAACCCATTCTCAACATGGATGACCCTTGATATCCAAACCTTGTCAAGTATTTCTACACCAACTTCTACTTCAGTGGCGCGGAACAAGACTTGAAACTTCATTCTTATGTGAAGGGAACTCACATAGACCTTTCTCTTGATGATCTTGCTCGCATCCTTCACATTCTAAATGATGGCCCCTACATCTTTTGGACTCCAAAGAATACCAATTTTGGTGATTTGATCAACCATGAAGAGATATATTCCTCCATCCTTAAACAGTTTGATCCAAATGCCAAAACTATTGTTGTTGGTCACCTTCATCTTATACCTCATGTCATCTCTTACATAGTCCAACACAACATTATTCCTAGGGGTGGTGATAGAAACAATTGTCTTGCGCCACAAGCTTATATCACTTATTGCATCTACACCAATAACTCTACCAATCTTCCTTACTTCATCATGCGATACATGGAATTTTGTACTCATCCTCATAGGAGCACTAACCTTCCTTATGGTAGGCTCCTCACTTGTGTTTTTTGGGAGTACAACTTAGATCTTGATCGTGAGGAAGTGGCCCCTGTTTCCTCCCAATACATCACTCGGAATAGTTTTCATACAATAGTTATTCCTCCTCCTTTCGATGTGTTCATCAAAGAAGATTTGGGAGACCAAGTGCCTCCTCCTCTTATTGCTCAAGAAGGGATACCGGCATCTCTACACGATTGGGTGTCTAGCATTGATGAATACATGGATGAAGCCAACACTCGTATCATGGAACTTGAACTTGGACAACAACAGATTCAAGATGATGTAGCATCTCTCTGTGATGATGTGAAGACTGGCTTTAACAACATGTATCTGCACCAAGACAAGCTTCTTCACTCTTTTCAAACTCTTGCTCTCAATCTTGGACATCTTTCTCTTGATACACCAGGAGCAACTCCACAAGGAGTTCCACCGCCGTTCACCGGTGCATCCAGTTCTATTTCACCTCTTCCACCCTTTGATCCTCCTGTTTGATATGTTTTGCCTTTCTTTTTGATAATGCCAAAGGGGGAGAAGTATATTATATTTTGTTTGAAAGCTGTAATGGATAATGATTATGGCCTTATAAATAAATTTGCTTGGGTTAAAGAATTATTATTATTCTTGTCTCTTATTCCTTACATACTTTATTGCTCTCCATTATTTTAATCTTTTGTGGATTATTTGTCATCATAAAAAAGGTGGAGATTGTTAGGAAAATGGTCCTACACTCTACTTCCTCTAAGTCATCGCTATGATGATGTTTTGATGATAACAAATAAGACTTGGACTAATGCTTATGTTCTAAGGGTTTTAGAGTCAAAGCATAGCATCAAGTGAGGGGGAGCATATACAAGTGTTCAAAGACCACTTTCAAAGAAGATTGAAGCTTGGAAGTCAAAGACATATGTTTAGAAGCTTAAAGCATTGAAGAATTGAAGACTTTTGATTGAAGACTTTGTCTATTTACAAATTTATAATCTCTATTATTTCTTGAGTCACATTTGATGTAATGCACACACACACGCATGCATCCATCTAGAATGACCCTAGGAGGTTATTCGAACGCCTGATCATGTGACCAATTGGGTTTGAAATACCCAAAACAACCCCTAAGAAAATTAGACTAAAGTTACACTGTAATTGCCCAATTCGACATACCGGATCCCAATCCGGCATACCGGATTAATGGGTGTCTCAGAGAAGCACCTCCAGTAACCCCTTTACCCATGCTGGATACTGATCCAGCATATCGGATCCTCTCTTGGGTGTATTTTATCCTGATCTGGCATACCGGATCCCAATCCAGCATATCGGATCAGTGTTTGACTAATTAAATATGACCTTTATTCTCCTATCTCTTTAGTAAAGTAGGTAATCCGGCATACCGGATTCCCATCCAGCATACCGGATCACTTATAGAATGTGGGATTCTTTTCTTAATTGGATTCCTAATTGGTTCTAAGCCTCTAGCCTATAAATATCCTCTTGATTAGTATTCTAAATACTACAACAATCATCAATCAAGAGCTCTAAGCAATCAAGCACTCCCTTGTGAGATTATTCTTTCAAGATCAAGAAGATCAAAGAAAATTCAATCTCATCTTTGCTCTTTCATACACACTTGCATCCAAGTTGCATACATTGAAAGATAGCATCTTTTCTACTAAAGTTTAAGGTAACTCTAAACCATTTAGTAGTTCTTTTACTTTGTTTAAAGTCGTTGTTGAGTCCTCTTGCTCGAAATCAAGAGTAGTGAGTCCTCTTGCTCGAAATCAAGATTGGTTGAGTCCTCTTGCTCAAAATCAAGAGTAGTTGAGTTCTCTTGCTTTTAATCAAGATTTGTACAAGTCCTCTTGCTCTTACTCAAGATTCGATTTAGTGAATTCTCTCTAAGGTGAGAGGAGTGGACGTAGGCACATTTTGGCCGAACCACTATAAATTGTTTGTGTCTTTTTACATTGCTTGTCTTTACTCTTCTCTATCTTTATTGTTTGATTTTATTTCTGTATAGTAATTTTAATTTTTGAACCTGCACCTATTCACCCCCCCTCTAGGTGAATTCATACTCCTCACATGACTGTCCGTCACGCTTGGTTGCACATTCACTGCGAACCCGCTCTCGACTCCTCTTTGATGTTTCCTCCCACCGCGAGTTTTAACGTGATGGTGAGTGGTCAAGACGTGAGCCTTGACGCAAACATGAGGGACTTTCTTCATGATAGGTCCGACTTTGCCTTGGTGTGCGACTTCCTCCTAGTCGCCCTTAGAACACTGACCTTCTGATCGAACCATCCTGATTGGGTTCCACCGACTAGTGTGTCATTGACACCCCACGTTCTAATTGGATCGGCAAATCCGTCATTCTCCTGGGATGATGCGAAGGATCTCCTCGCTGGTAAGTTAAACTAGCGCGCCTTGTGGGTCTCTCCGATCTTTCATCCCCAGGGGGTGACCTCCTAGGGTTTCGCTCTTATTGAGGGATGGGCTTTGTCTTTGGTGGTGGCAATGCCCTCCTGCTGTGGGACGTCGCCCGCTGCCTTAGATAATCTTGAAAGAGTTGTTTAAGTTAAAATAATACTGCAAGCGTACGGGTCGAACACGAGGAGATATACGCCACTCTATTTAACTAACTTAAAAGTAATGCAAAGTGAACTGAATTAAAGTGTTAAATTAAACTAATCAAACTAATGAAAATTAATGCATCCTAACTCATAAGCATCTAACAAAATTAAGGGATTAAGTTGGCGTCCTAACACATGAGCATCTAACCTATCAAACTAACGCAAATTGAAAGGAATAAAAATGCAGCCACACATAATAACCACATAAAAAGGAATAAGGGGATAAAAGTGCATCCACAAACCACAACCATATAAAAAAAATAAAAGAAATAGAGGGAGAAGAAGAAGAAGATAGAGAGAGACAGAGGAGAGGGAGAATGAGATTAAGGGTTTAGAAAATGAGATACCTTGATGTGCTTGAACCGGATTGAACTTACTTACATGAATACTTGAATAAACTTACCATGGCTTCCTCTTCTAAATCTCCAAGTCTTGTCATCAACATAGGAACTTAGACTAGGAAGCTTTAAACTAAAGCTATTACAACCATTAAACTAGACTTATGAAATCAAAACTAAGAACTTGAAGTCAAAACTAAGAACTTGAAATCAAAACTAAGAACTTGAAAGAACTAATCTTATGAAATCAAAACTAAAAACTAGAAAGCCAAAAATCACAATTTAGAAGGAAAAGAAGACAAGAAATTTCACTAATTAATGAGCAAACTTTACAAGAGAGGTAGGGGGTATTTATAGGGGAAAGGGGAGAAGAAGAGAGAAAAGGAAAGAGGGGGAGGAGCTCCACGATTTTGGGCTGCTCTCCCTCTAAAAATCATGGAGAGCAGAAAGAGTATGAGAAGGGAATCCAAAAATAGGAAAAGATTCTCTTCTCCTTCCTCCTTTACAATGCCTTGGCTCCTAAGAAAAAGAAAAAAAAATAGAAAGAAGAAAATACAAAAAATCCTAACTACATAAACCTTCTATTTCTAGAAAAGTAAACTTCCAATTCTAACAAGTGCTTCCTTTTCTTTGTAGATATCTTCTCCAAGCAATGAGATCAAAGCATCTTTGACTTTTCAACCTTCCATATGTGAGAAAATATCTTTCAAAATAAATCTATCCCAAGTAGAATTCCAAAAGTGTCCTTGAAAAGTTGGAGGAGAGAGAGAGAGAGTGATGACTAGGATTCCATTCAACCAAATAACAAAATCCCCAATGTGTCCTCTAAAAATCGTGGGCATTAAATGCAGCCCAATAAAAACTATGGACAGTAGTGGGCCTTCAAAACTATGGAATCTAGTGGTAGTGTGGGTCCCTCCATGTGGGTAGCAGTCCTTCTCTCATTCAAGAATGTAAAATTACCAAAACAGCCCTGTACTTGCATTAGATCTCCACCATTGCTTAGAAATATCTTCTATAATGTCAAAAATATCCTTGGGCAGTGGTAGAATGACTATGGCTTGCACTACAGCTCCTTTCTGACCCATTATCTTTTCTTGGGCTGAAAAGAATAATCAACTATATGGTGGGCTAGATGAGTGCGTACTTGTGTTCCGTCACATCCAACTTGCTCCAAATTTAGTCATCTTTACAGCCATGGAAAGAAATATGGCAACTTTACGTGTAACTTGGGACATGCAGCCCCCGATAGTCCAGAATAGCCCAAAATAGCCCAAAACCTGAAAAGCACAAGAAAGCACCAAAGTAACTCTGTCCAATGTGGTAAAATGTATGCTTTATGCCCTAAGATTTCACACATAAATGTACTCATCAAGAGTCTTTGGTCCTGGAGGATCTGTCACTGCAAGTCATTGATTTGACCTACAGTTGCTGGCGCGTTGGGGTCAGGTACTGCCTCCACGGCTACTTCGTCATTGAGACTGACTATGTCGCCGTGCTTATTCTTCGGGTTCTCTGTCTCTGGGAGTTCTTGATTATTGGCCCTCCGTCGAGAGCTCTCTGGCGGAGGTGACCCATTCCTCTCCCTCACAGCGTTGGTGGAGGGAGCGGCCTTCTTACCTCGTGGTGCCATTGAATGCTTGAGGAAGCGAGCTAGTAGATACGTTGGCTAGCGTCATTCCCATAGATGGCGCCAATCTATTGCATCAAGAAATCATCAGGTGGTCCTTCGGGTGCCGCAACCTACAAAAGGGCGTCAGGGACAAGGGAGAACCGGTGTGGTTCCGACCTAGGACTCTCCGATGCCTAAGTTAGATCTCTCTGAGTACCAGATGAATTGCTGAAGTTCGAGATGGGTTAATGAGGTGGAATTCCTGGGTATTGATAGCTGTGTATGGCGGTGGAGAGTCTAGGTACTTACTAATAGTCTCCTTGGTAGTAGAGTCCATCACATAGTAGATCACCTCCTCTTGGGAGGTAGAGTCCGGATAGGGAAGATGTTCCCTAGTAGATGGACATGTGCTTCCCTCGCATATTGGATAAGATCCTTAAGGGTCATGCGTAGATGAGGTTCATCTCCTTTGTGATAAGATCCCTTTGCCGACTTTGGGTGATGACCTTGGTCCTTGTGTGACGTACTAGGTCTCTTCCTCTTAGGTCTAGTAGATGGGTCTTGATGTAGCCGGGTCTGGGTTGTCCTCCCTTCATGCCATGCCACGTGGTGGATCGAGATTGGCCCCGAGTATTTATGGTTTATCAGTGATGATGTCATCACCCAAATAATAACTAAAAGCCTGTAATACCCTTAATGAAGGCACTTTTTCATATTTACCCTCATTCAATAAAATAGAAATTCCATATTTATCCTTTTTACATCCTCAAACCAAATCAACTTCTTCTTCCTCCTCCTCCTACCCCACCTGCCCCCTTCTTCCCTGACTATCTCACCTTGTCCTCCACCGCCATCCATTGTTCATTTCGTGCTCGAACATGTTGTGTCTATCGTCATTTTATTCCCAACCCATGTACTAATGGAGAAGCTTCCAATCCGTGTTTATGAGTTGGCTTGAAGTTTGATTTCTGCATTAATTGTGAGGGTGAGAGAACATTTGGACCAGGCAATTAATCAAACAGTTTTGGGCCTATGGCTTTGTTTCCACGGTATTTGTCAATTTCTATATTTATAGATGATTAGATTTTTTTTTATTTTTTTTTGGGCAAATGCAAAAATTTTATTAAAAGAAATCGGCAATAGAGAAACTCTGGCCGATAGGAAAATTTACAAGGACAGGAGGTGGGTTAGACCACCAAAAGCGAGACAGACCAAACCTAGAAGCCCCCATAGTAAGGTAATGAGCTCTTTTAACACAGTCTCGGGAAACATGCAAAAAAGACACAAAAGAAAAGGTAGTACAAAGAGCTAAAATATCATCAACTACTAACTGTGATGCCCAATCCAAAGTGGTCGGCGATCTCTGAAGCGCAAGGACAATTGGGAGGCAATCAGAACGAATCTGCAACTGAGGTAGCTGAAGGCTGCTGGCCAAAGTAACAGCATCACAGATGGCTAAAGCCTCTACCATAGAAGCAGAACATCCAAAAGATGGGCGACAGCGAGCTACCATAAAAACTCTTGAAGAATCAACCAGAATAACTCCACGGCCGCCTTTAGAAGAGCTGGCAGACCACGCACCGTCAGTAATAGCACAAGGACAATGCAAAGACATGCTCAGAGGAGGGCAGGGATCAACCAAAGGAACATTTGGCGGTAATTGGGGAGACTGCAGTCCAACCCAGCTTTCCTCCAAGAACAGATAAAAAACAGATATTAGAGTGAGAGGATTAGGTTGAACAAAAGAAAAAACAAATCTATTTTTGCTTTTCCAAATTTCCCAACAAAGGGATGTCCAATGTAAAGCAAAGTCATTCGAGTTTGGATAATGTTGCCCTATTATGTTTAAAAATGCAATCCAGTCTTTGAATGTTGAACCATTAAACAAATTAGTATCAATTCGAAGAGGAGACAGCCGCCAACAAGTGGAAGCAAACGGGCAAAGAACTAAGGCATGGACTATAGACTCCTCAACATCTTTACAAAAAGGGCACAAAGCATTTTGAGCCAGAGATCTCCTAAAGAGGAGCTCATTAACATCCAAAGCATTAGAACAAGCTCACCAAAGAAAAAGCTTTATCTTGGGTAAAAGCTTCAAGCCCCATAACCAATTCCAAAAAGGGTCTGCGGACGAGGAAGGCGAGCTAACGCGATTGCGGAATATCACATGATAAGCAGATTTGACTGAAAAGAACCCATTCTTAGAACAGGCCTAAATCCAACTATCTTCTATATCCTAGATAGGTAAAGGGATACACCTAATAGCCCTTCCTTCATCAGCCGAGAAGAGATTAGAAAGAATAGAGCAATTCCATTCCTTAAGGGGCTGATGAAGAAGGCTAGAAACCAAATTATATCTAGGATTCGAAAGACAGCTAGTAATATGCCCTCCAGGGAGAGAAGGGATCCATGAGTCCTCAAAAGTTCTAGTTGTACACCCATTACCAATACGCCTGCTTAAACCAAGAAGTAAAGAATCCCTTCCTTTAAGAATGCTACGCCAACCCCAAGAGCAATTTTGTCGACCCTTTGCTTCAAGAAAGGAAGAAGAAGGAAAATACTTTCCTTTTAGAACTCAGACCCAAAGTGCATCACTATGATGCAAGATACGCCACCCTTGGCGAGCTAGCAAGGCTAGGTTAAACGACCCCAAATCTCTAAATCCCAAACCACCCACCAACTTATGGGAACAAAGGACATCCCATTTTTTCCAAAAGACCCCCTTTCCATTCCTATCCTTCCACCAGAACCATCTGATAAGGCTATTAATATTATCATGGATAGAGGTAGGAAGAGAAAACGTGGACATAGCATAAGTTGGCATACTAGTGGCAACAGATTTAATGAGAACCCCTTTACTTGCCAAGGATAGGAGGGATTCCTTCCAGCCCAAGAGCTTGCCATGTATATGCTAGAAAAAAGCAGTTTTTTGGAACCCCCAAAGTCAGTAGGGAGTCCTAAATACTTCCCATGATTATGAACAATAGAAAAACCAGAAGTTTGAGATATGGCTTCTTTGATATGAGAAGGGATACCCGGGATAAAAAGAATGCTAGACTTTTGAATATTTACGGACTGGCCAGACACTAAGCAGTAATCGGTAAGTAAGGACAAGGGGGTCTCACTTTCATCTAAGCTAGGTTTTGAAAATAACATGCAATCATCTGCAAAGAGAAGATGACTAACTCGGGGCCCGACTCTACTAGTTTTTATACCTTGAATGCAATTATCTAATTCTGCCTTCAACAAACAAGAAGAGAAAGCCTCTTGACACAAGATAAAAAGGTACGGGCTTAGGGGACAACCTTGGCGAAGCCCACGCTGGGGGACAACTTTCCCAATAAAAGATCCATTTACTTTAACATGATAAGAGACGGTAGATACACACTGCATTATCCAGTTAATCCACTTTTCCTCAAAGCCAATTTTACCTAGTAAAAGTTCTAAAAAGGTCTACTCAACTTTGTCATAGGCTTTACAAAGGTCCAGTTTAATAGCCATAAACCCAGATTTACCTTTAGAATGCCTCATTTGGTGTAAGATTTCATGAGCAACATAAACATTATCAGAAATTGCTCTTGAAGGGATGAAAGCACTTTGGTATGGGCTAATTAGGGAATTTAGAATTGGTTTAAGCTGATTGACAAGGCACTTCGCAATGATTTTGTAGAAAACAGAACAAAGACTTATTGGTCTAAAGTGGGTAATGTTCTTAGGATGTTTCTGCTTTGGGATTAGGATAATTGCTGTGCGATTAAAATATTTTAACATGTGTCCAATTTTGAAAAACCATTGTACAGCAGCAATAACATCACCACCTACAGTATTCCAATGCGTTTGATAAAACTTCACAGGTAAACCATCAAGGCCAGGGGCTTTCAAAGCCCCCATTTGGAATACTGCGTTCTTAATTTCTCCTACAGTAAAGGGACGACAAAGTGCCATGTTTTGGGTGTTTGAGACACAAGGCGAGACACAATCTAAAAATCCATCAATACCAATTGGGCCTGATGTTGAGTAAGCATCGACAAAGTAATCCACAATATGCTCAGAGAGCTTGATATCATCACATATCCAAACTTCAGTAGAATCACGGAGCCTAGATATGTGATTATATTACCTTCTATAAGCAGTGGATGTATGAAAGAAGAAGGTATTCTTATCCCTGGCTTGTAGCCATTTAACCCTAGAACGTTGGGCCCAATAGTTCTCTTCCTGAACTAAAACCTCTTCTAGGCGCTTACAGCATTGCTTCTCTTCAGCTTGTAGATTGAAACGAGAGACAGAATTTTGTATCTTTGCAAGGTCAAAGTTTATTTTATCTATTTCAACCAAACTATTTTGAAACTGGACCTTACTCCAACGCCTGAGCTGAAACTGGCACTCTAACAATTTCTTGGATAAGAGGAAGGACGGGGACCCCTGAAAATTAGAGACCCAAGCATTTGAAATTACATTTGGAAGGTCTAAGTGACCTTCCCATTTAGTTTCATAGGAAAAGCATCTACCTTTTTTCTTTAAAAATAGCAGGTTAACCACCACAGGAATATCATCTGATCCTACCATAGCCTGGCGTTGAACCTCAATATAATTGAGAGTACAGAGGGCTTCCCCATTGTAAAAGACCTTGTCTATACTTGATAGAATCAGGTCAGGACCTGTTCGTTTATTAGACCAAGAAAAAGAACGGCCTGAGAAATGCAATTCAACCAGACTACAATCATTGATTGCATCCTGAAAATTTTGAATATGAGATGGGTTTTTTTATTTACCACCAACTTTTTTAGATGTTGATAAGACCTCATTGAAATCTCCAGCACAGATCCAAGGGCCACCAATAGTGCGCCCAAGTTGAGAGAGTTCTCTCCAAAAAGCAGCCCTAGCCTCAAACCGTGGCTCACCGTAGACAAAGGACATCCTAAAAGAAGCTGGCAAAAAAGCTGCGGTGGCATGTGTATCAACTATCCTACTTGAGGCAGATAAGATGGAAATGGAAATTGAATTAGTCCAAAAGAGAGCTAACCCTCCTGATTTACCAACTGGATTTAGAAAAAACGAGTGAGGGAATCCTAACCTTTTCTTTATTTTCTCCATATAAGCCTCAGGTTGTTTAGTTTCAAAGAGGAAAACTAAACACGGTCGCTTAGTAGAAACCAATCTACTAAGATATCAGACTGTCAAGAGGCGACCGATCCCTTGTCAGTTCCATACCAATAAGCTCATTTGGTATTGGGAGGTTGATCGAGGGCAGCCACCCAAACCCTTTCAGTTGGTGTTGATGAAGATGAGGCAGAGAAACGAAGCTGACGTCTATGGGTTGATCCTTTTGCTCTCTCAGGAGAGTGCCAAGTAAAAAGCACAGGAGGGCCCACTTCAGGCTCAAACTGAGGCGATATTTGAAGCCGTTTGAAGCTTTTTATCACCGGGCTAGGTATATAAGGAGCTTTCCTCTCACGGTGGGGGCCCTAGCCAGATGTTCCTGCTCAATTTCCTCAATTATTATTGATGAGGAAAGCACAGTATCCTTAGATAAATCTGGTGACGGGGTGACCAAAATGATCTTTTTAGCCTGCACAAGGGCTAGATCAGTAACATACTGGGTCCCAGAATCAGTCCCTAATAAGATTGGAGGCAATAACTCTTTATTGTGATTACTTAGAGGCTGCTCACTCAGGCCAAGTCTGCTGCCACTAATTGGATGGAGAGGAGAGTCCGACAGACTAACAGAAACACTGTTGGAAAAGCAGATCTTCTCCAAAGTAGTGCCAGTTTGGCCTTTGGAAGACAAAACTGGGGAACACGAAACTATAGCAGTATCCATGTGCGTTGGGGGTTTTGGACCCATAAGCGTAGGGCAATCCCCCGCCTGTTCTATGAGGCACAAAGGCTGGCTCCGAGCTTGGTAACCACTTTGAGGACATTGAGGGTTCTATTCAACAACCTCACTTGAGACAGCCAAATCCATTAAAGGATTACCCAATACTAGGTTGGAGAAGAAACTAGGTATTTGTTTTGATTAGTAGTATGTATAGAAGAAGTTGTTTGCTTATATAATTTGGTTTCCCTCTTTTTTCTGTTGGGTTCGAATTAGGAAGTTTTGGAACTGCAGGTGGTGTAGATCGGGGGAAAATAAATAATTTCTTGGGTAGAGAGTGTATGGTCAAGACTGTTAGCGTGAGCGGTGGTTCAATGTGAGCCGTGAGCTTGAGTTGTCAATTCTTGTGAATGCCATTTTGACTCGTTGTGTGTTTTATCATTCTTCTCTCATATTTCTCTGTCTCTACCACTCTGCTGCAAACCTGTAACTTGTAAAACCCTTCTCAAAAGCCCACCAAGCTCTCCTTCCAGCAACCCAACTCCGAATCCCATCCCAAACTTATTTTTCAATAGCTATTGCTACATCGACGAGTAGCCACAACCAAGTGCCCATGGATACCCATACGATGGTGGAGGTGACGGCTGTTGGTAAAACTCATGCGGTGGATACCCATTTCCCCTCCACCAACGGCGGATATTGATGACGATGGAGGATAGTAAACTGAGGTGCCTTTGCAATGGATACCCACAGCTAGATCCAGGTGGCCGGTATGCCGTACTCCAACCTGCAACCGTCGGGTAGGTTCAGATGGGTAGATGGAACCGAAAGTGAAGTTGCAGATGGAAAGAATGAGAGAGAGAGAGAGAGAGAGAGAGAGAGAGAGAGAGAGAGAGGATGGAGTAGCAGGGCATTACCTGACTTGCAGGATTGCATGCTACAGCAGTGGTCGGTCGTAGACTCCTCATCTCTCAAGAGAGCGAAAAACGGTGGGGGTAGAGGTAATGGTGGTGGTGGTGCTCGAAGGGGAGGAGGTGGTTACGGTGGTGAGAGTTGGTGGTGAGTAGAAACAAGGGAATAAGAAAAAGAAGAAAGAAAGAAGAAGAAGAAGACAAGGGCAAAATTTTCATTTCATTCTAAAATTAACAGAGTTATCACTCAAGGGTACAGAAGTAGTTTTTAAAATTCCAAGGGTGGTAGACATAAATTTCCCTTATTTATAACAACTCAACACAATAGGAAACCTAATGCGGAAAGGAAACTATCTAAAATAGCAACCAAAACAAACTAAACCTTATTCACAATAGGAACAAATCTCCTATGTTAAAGATAAAGACATTGTTGAGTCAAAGTCCATTAGGCACCACCCAGACAAAGGGATAACGAATGAAGCTAAACTTGGTAGGACTCTCAATAAAAGAGATTCTGATCTTGGCAGGACTCTCAATCAAAGGGATTTAGATAAGGTTCACAATCAAAGGGATTCTGATATTGGTAGGACTCACAATCAAAGGGATTCTGATAAGGATCACAACTGTAACAATCTAGTTTCCATAAGTGGTGAGATTGAGAGTCGATTGTTATCCTTAAATAAGAACTCCAATTCAAGGAGGTGACATAGTGAAAATCCTTGACCATGGACGTAGATTATTCAAACAACCGAACCACGTTAAACATTGGCCTCCATCTTCTCTCCTTCTCTCATCACCTCCTTACTTTCTCTATTATCCTATTGTAAGAAAAACCTTCGTGACATAGATTTTGTTCGAACAAGCATTGAAGGTCATGGAGGGCACTAAGAGATCATTTAAGCTAGATCCTACCCTTTCTAATCCATCTTTCGGATACACAAAATTTATTCCGTCTTCAGTATACCACTGCCTCTTACTGATTGTTGCATTATTGTTTAATCTTTGATTACTGGGTTCTTTATATTTTTCAAACTCCCCTTCCAATACATTGATGGCTTTATTATCTTTATTTCAGTATTAAACCCAGACCCGTGTTGAACACACAGTGCAGAAGGTAGTGTTTGTGTGTTGGTTGTAATTGTTGTCAACACAGTGCATGTGTGTTATTATTATCAACATAGTATATCTTGGTGCAGTACAAAGACAGAGGGTATGTATAGTGGCAATCCAGGGCAGTTATAGAGGTCAGGACAGTCCAGGCAGCATTCTGGTTGAGTTGGCAGTGCAGACAGTAACTAGATAGTGTCCTAGTATCCCTAGTAGTTCTTATAGTGTTCACAGTGGCAGTGACATCATTACAAGGGTTTAGCAGTGTATACAGAAGTCCCATATTGTTTGGAAGTCTAGGGGCATTTCTGCTATTTTCAGGCATGGACAACATTATAGCGGCATTTCTATAATTTTACAGAGTACTGATGGCCTAGACAGGTGACAGTCAGCATACAGGAGTGTTTTGTTGATTATTTCAGTCACAGAGATCTATGGAATGTTGACACAGTTGATAGAGGCATTTTGGTCATTTGATAGTGATTTGACATGTTGGCAGTGATGCTGGAGCATCCGGGCCTATGTGGTAGCATGGGACACTGCATTGGAGGTTTATATAGTGTCTGATAACCTTCGGCACCATTGAGTGAAGATATTATGCCTTGGGAATTGTGATTTTATAGGTTTACGTGAAGGCAGCCTATTTGAGGGCATTTTCAGAAGTCCATATGGAATTTCTGGAATGGAACTATCCAAATCCAATATTATGTGATCTGAAATGGAACTATCCGAATCCGATTATTTTTCGGACGGATTCGAATATTTTTCGAAAACCAAAATTCCGGATTTGGAAACCCTTAAACAGATTCAAACACAAATCAGACACTTACATCCCTAAATGTACCCAATTATCACCAACCCCTCAAAAAACTACACCAACATCTCGTGATATGCATGGAGGAACTGAAATTGTTCCAGAGACCATAAGCTTCTCTAGAAGCCCTTTTTGCAGATGACTACGCCAAGAATAAAGAGGACGAGAAAAGCAAACCCACTATCCAATTCAGTCAGAAATAACGTAGTCGTACATGGCTCCAATAGATGAGATTATTCAAGAGATTGAAGCATCTAGATATCAAATGTTGTAAATTATTCAATGTTGTTGCATGATTACTTCCATTTGGGATGATTTATGTGTCTCATCTGCTTCTAGATGGTAATTTTAGTTCTTTACATTTTTGTAGTTATGTTGAGTGTGCATTGCGTGATACTGCTACTGCAAACATGGTGATTCATTCTACATTATTGTCAATTCAGATCAAATGATAACATGTACGGGAAGGAGTCAAGTATTTAGTGAAAGAGTCCCATTATACCTTATGCAATAATTCTTAGAGTTTGGGGGTGCCCTGCAGAAGTAAAACTATATTATCCGAAACGCCCTATGGAGATCCTGGCTTTTAGGATTTTGTCCCTATTCGGATCAATTTAATCTAACATGTGGTATCAGAGCCTCCATAGATCCGTTCTTGAACCTATATAGATTCAAAATAATAGAACATAATAAGGGAATCGAAAATTTTTTCGATTCGAATCAAGGTTTTTAGGGTTTTTTCCAGTTTTCCAAAAAACCCGTACGGACACTGGTATTCTGCCAATTTTTTTAGCCGGCGAAAACAGAATCTGATCACATGGGGGCATAGAGCTCGCAAAATCAGAGTTTTCGGTGGGTGGATCACCGCCGGCGGCAGCCGCGGGTGATCTTCACTCCCCGGCAGAAGTTAAAAAAAAAAAAGAAAAAAAAAAGAAGGGAATCTGGGTTTTGCTATCGTGCGCCTGATGCTATCTATAGGCGATGCTAACGTGCGCCTCTCGGGTCGGGTCGACCCGGGTTCTGATCCGAAAACCCGGCCCTCTAACCCGGGTATTGACCCGTTTTTGGTTGACCCGAACCCGATTGGACCGGGTCTGGACCGGTTCACTCGAACCGGGGGTTAAACCAAATTGATTTGGTTTGACTTTTCGGACCGGTTTGACCTATACAGTCAACCGGATTTTGACTTGAACTTTGACCGGGCTTTTTGGGGCCTACGAGACTCCGTTTGGGGTCCCATTTTTTGTGTTAGCTCTGTTTTTCTGTGCTCTACACAGTGGTGCCCTTTGTTTTGATCAGATAGGAATATTTTAAATATTTTTGATATTCTTTTAATGCATGCCCTATTCTAGAATTTATCGATTCGTTCCATTGGGAACCGAACTAATTTTCTGACTTACTGGAATACCTACTTTGATGAACAATACTATTGGCATATTTGTGTTAATTTTGAGACAGTTAAGCCCCTTGTCATAAAGTATAAAATAACACAATTTGTTTAAGGATGTAAGTAATTTTGGAATATCCCAAGAGAGGGTCCCATGGGTTCGACAGGATGCAGCCGCCAAAGCGACCTTCCTTGTTGGATTTATGAAACACCGGTCTCATACAGTTGTGGGATGTCCTTCAACTCTAATGTGTGGTCATACACCCAAAGGTGGTGGTCATGTATTGGTACTTGAAGGGGTACATATACAGTATGCATATGAATAGGCTGACCCTAGAATTCTGCACACCCAAAGGTGGTGGATTTTGAAAGTTGAGCTGTATTCCCATGGCCACTGGTATGTAGGGATTTTTACAATTGCATGTTGGGAATTCAGCCCAAAGGTGTTTTCACAACGATGTGTGTAAAATTTTCATTAGCTTATAAGGTTTCAAGCTGTACTTGCATCATGCTGATTATTGTACTGTTCATTGTTTAAATTTTCAATACATTTTCTCAATAATAACATGGTCACTATTGAGATTCTTACTGGGTCAAATTTTAAGAAGTGGAAAGAGGACATTATGTTTGCCATGAAGATGGCAAATGTGCATACGTCCCTTGTTATAGATAAACCAATGGACCTAACAGCTGATAGTACTGAGGATGAAAAATTTGTGCATTCTGCATGGGAAAAGAGTAATCGCTTAGCTGTACTATCTATAAAGAGGTCGATACCGGAACACCTTAAGAGTGGTCTACCTGATAAATGTACTGCCAGAGTATTGCTGGATGCAATTTTCAAGAGATACCAAGTTTCATCGAATGCTAAGATTGGGAGACTTCTGCAAGGGCTATTTAATATGGAATACCATGGTTCTGGGGGTATTAGGGATTATATTGTTTGGATGATTGACTATCAAACCAAAATCAAAGCCTTGAATATTGTTCTTCCTGATGCCTTGATTGTTCATCAAGTTCTTAATACCCTACCTTCTGATTTTGACATCATCAAAACTAACTACCTTTCCCAGGACGATGTCTGGAGTATCGATGACCTTATTTCTAGGGTTGTATCCGAGGAAGAGAAACTACTTGTTATTTTCAAATCCCATGAGAGTAAAAAGTCTAAAAATCATACTCATAAGTCTGCCAATAAAGAGTGCGATCGGATTAACAATTTGGGACCTAAGCAAGACTCTTTCAAGAAAGAGAGTGATCGCTGCTTCTTTTGCAAGAAGAAGGGTCACATAAAGAAGGACTGCAACAAATACAAGACTTGGTTATCAAAACCCAGGCCATCAGGTAACGATTCTTTGGCTTTTGTTTGTGAGTCCAATCTATCATAAGCCTCATCCAGTACTTGGAGGCTAGACGGCGGGGCAACTAACTAAATTGCTTTTACCATATAGGGATTCATAAATCGAAAGAGGCCAAATCAGGATGAATCAAGACTTGTCATAGGGAATGATGGATATGATTGACGTAAAGTTCGTGGGAGATATCATTTTATTACTAGTTTCTAGTTTTAATTTGACTGTAGAGAATACTTTTTATGTATCATCCTTCAGGCGAAATTTAATTTCGATTTCAGTGTTGGACATTGGTAGTTACCATTTTGAAATAAAGAACAGTATGATAAATTTGTTTCTAATAAAGTTGGTTCCTGCATTACGTCCAATGGATTGTACAGACTGTGTTTATCTCCCAATGATATCTACGCTTTCCATAACATTGAAAACGTTGTTTTCAAAAGACCCTTACCTAAAGAACGGTCTTTCACATTGTGGCATAAGATGTTAGGTCATATTTCTAAGGCAAGAGTGGAAAGACTGATAAAGTCTGACATCCTACCTACTCTCGAAAGTGATCTAGAAACTTATGTAGACTGATGTAAGGAAAAAATGACCAAGATAAAGAAGAAAACTGTAGTCTATAGTTCTGACCTGTTGGAGGTCATTCAAATTGACATCAGTGGTCCCTGTTCAGCCACATTGTGTAGAAATTTTTTATTTCATCACTTTTAACAGGCGACTACTCCCGATATGGCTATCTGTTCTTAATTAAAGAAAAGTCTGAATTTCTTGACAAGTTCAAGATTTTTGGGACTAAAGTTGAGAAACAGTTGGGGAAAGTTATTAAAATTGTTAAATCCGATCGTGGGGATGAGTATTATGGCAGACATGACGATGCTGGATAGCTTAAGGGCCTATTTTCCAAATACTAAGAGGACTCTGCGATAGTTGGTCAATTTACTATGCCAGGAAGTCCTGAGAAAAATGGTGTCGCCGAAAGACATAACCGCACTGGTGAAGAGTATGATTAGTAAGACAAATTTTACCTAAGTTCTTATGGGAGAAGTTTTTTGAAAACTACTCATTGTATCCTTAACCATGTAGTTACTAAACCCAGAAATCATCTTAGAGTTTGGGGGTGCCCTGCAGAAGTAAAACTATATTATCCGAATTTGAACAAGTTGGATCCCAGGACTACTCATTACTATTTTGTTAGCTACCCAGATCATTCGAAGGGATATAAATTTTATAACCCCTGCGGAGACACTAGAATTATGGACTTATAGGCAGCGAAGTTTCTAGAATTTGATATGGCCAAAAGGAATGATTGTTCTCAGACTGTTTGAGATAGTGACATGGTTGGTACATTGGTACATGTTCTTCTACCTATTCAAACGGATGTGGGGCATACCACGCCATTAGTTACACCTGCTGGAGTTCAGGAGCCTGATATTGATAACGATCTTTGACATTCATGTAGCACCTGATGAGATTCCTCTCAATCAGATGCGATTGAGGATCCTATCATTGATGCAGCCTCAAATGAGATTTCTCGATTCAGGTGAGGCAAGCAGTGGTAGCACCATCACGAAAATCCATCAAGGGGAGAAATTCAGAAATACCATCTATCTATGAGGTCTATCTGAGAGAACATGACTACGACATTGGTTGTGTGGTTGATCCAGTTACTTATTCAGGCATTGTTTCTAGTTCTCAGTTAGATTTGTGGTTAAATGTAATGAGAGATGAAGTGGAATCAATGAAACATAATGATGTTTGTGAGCTTGTTGAATTAAACCTGAGGGTCTTGCGGTGGATGGTTCAGACCATCTTGCATGGACTCAAGAAGTCTATTTACGGTCTCAAACAAGCTTCCAGGCAGTGGTATTTGAAGTTTGACAGTGTCGTGACTTCATTCGATTTTGTGAAAAATAAAGCGGATCAATGTATATATCACAAGGTCAGTGGGAGCAAATTCTATTTTCTCATATTTTATATGGATGACATCCTTCTTGCTAGCGGTGACCTAGGGATGTTGCATAAATGAAAGCAACTATTATCTAGGGAATTTGACATGAAGGACCTTGGTGAGGTTTCTTTTGTCCTTGGCATTGAGATCCATAAGGATCGTTCTCGTCGTTTACTAAGTTTTTCTTAGAGGGCTTATGTTGATCGTATTCAGGAGAGGTTCAGTATGCTGGATTGCAAACCTGAGAATGTTCCTGTTCTCAAACTGAGCTCGACACAGTGCCTGAAAAATGAAGCTGAGAAGGATGACATAATGAGGTGCCTTATACTAGCGCACTAGGTAGTATCATGTATGCTCAGGTCTGTACCAGACCGGATATTACTTTTGTGATGGGTCTTCTTGGCAGATATCAGTCAGATCCTGGTCTTAGCCACTGGGTTGCTGCCAATAAAGTATTATGGTACTTGTAGGGGACAAAAGATTATATGTAACATAAAGACACATTCCTGAACTCAAGCTAGTGGGTCATACAGATTCCGACCTTGCTAGCTGTGAGAATGATAGGAGATCCACATCTGGTTAAGTTTTTCTAATAGCAGGAAGGGTAGTATTATGGAACAGTACAAAACAAACATTGGTAACCACATTGACTATACAGGTAAAGTTTGTAGTATGCCATGGGGTTGCTACTCAGGTTATTTGACTCAGGAATCTCATAAAGTAGTTGACCATTTTAGATTCTGTGGATAGACCCATCCAAACATATAGTAATAACAGCTCTGCTGTGTTGGTTATAAACAACAATAAAGGACTTAGAGGGTCTAAACACATGGAGGTCAAGTATTTGACCATAAAGGAGAGAGTAAAGGAATGTGACATTACAGTGGAGCATATTAGTACAGATGATATGGTTGCAGATCCCCTAACCAAAGGTCTTCGCCCTTGTGTTTTTTAGAGACATATCATGGGCATGGGCTTAGTTGCATCATGGGATGTGGTTGGTTAGTGGGAGTTTGTTTTATTTTGCTTCATTGTAATTTAAAGTTTCTTTTCATCTGTATTTTTACCTTATGGTAAACTTTGATTTATATATATATCAGGTGTCATTGCATGCAGTTTCTTTTAAACACATGAGTGTTTTATTTATTGACATGATGTATATATTTCTGATTTTAAAGTCTTAAGGAATGTGTTAACCTTAAGCAAGGCTGGGGCATTAAGTTGTTAGCCTAAAGGTATGTCTTGTAACACATAAAGTATAACTCGAGTTATTTCTGATGAGACATACAGATTCGTTAGAATCACAAAGTTTATTTCTCTAGTGAGCCTGTGCCACTTAAAGAAGAGAAATTTTGGACTGATAAACGAATAATACATAAGGAATCACTACGTGAGTATTATCTCATTGCCACACTACCACATTGTATCCATGTTAGTAGAGTTGAGGGCTCTCGTGACCATGGAAGGCTCTGTGTCGCTTGATCATAGATGCAGTTACCGCCATGATTCGGTGTCTAAAACTCTATGAGATAGGATTGACTTTCTAATATGACCTCTAGACCAATTTATTTTAAAAAATTATGCACATAAAGTTTTCTTAAAGAGTTGTTAGCCTGTGATTTGTTTTGGTCAAAACTGTTTTTAAATCCTTTTAAAAATAAGGAATTTAATGTAAGTCCAAGTGGGAGAATGTTAGAATTTTAGTTCTAATAAAATTCTATATGGACATAATTAAATCCCTAAACCAGGCTAATTAGGGTTTTGGTCTAATAAAGTGAGGTCATTAAGTTATATTAGAAGTCTAATGTGGACTGGCTTAGTGTGGGCCAGATAGATTCCTATTGGGACTGTGATGAGTCAGACCCTATAGGGATTACTATATAAGGAGAGCTAGGTCCCCCCTCTACCCATCACAACTTATTATTCTCAATTACTATTGAGGAGTGCATTCTTGAAAGAGAGGGAGATATTCAGTGTTCGTCGTCCCTGCGCATTCGGTATTCTCATCAGGCCAGTTACTTTGGGAATAGAGGGGAAGCACCTAGATCTTTGTTCTTTATTTTCCGCTGCAATCATCATCACTATGGATGCGAAACAAGGTCAGTGGTTCTATTCCTATTTTCTATTATTTATTTAATTGTGTTCTTGAACGCCCTATGGAGATCCTGGCTTTTAGGATTTTGTCCCTATTCGGATCAATTTAATCTAACAATAATTTCTCTCTACCATCTACCAAAAAATTTTGTTTATGGTAAACAAAGCTTTATACTGATAAGAACGAGTAGTACAAATGGACTTTGAAGTGCATGCTTCAAGAAGCCATGGCTTCAGCCAAATTTTTTTCCATTCCTTGGAATAAAGGCAAAATTACATGACTCAAAGATGGATGCAAATAAGAAATATCATGGATAATAAGGATTAATATAGTTGGAGGGTTGGACCGCTCACCGTGGATTGGTCTACAATCTACCAAAAGCTACACGTACATTTGTACCTGAAAGTTTGCTAGTATTTTTTTTTTCTCTAAAAAGTAATTTGTATTAGAATAACAAAAGAATTACAAATGGACAAGAATTGAACAAAAACAAAATGCTAGGACCTCTAAACCCCACCTACGACATTGCCACCAGTATGGGGAGAGCACATAATTATAAATTCATAACCAAAATCTCGGTCTACACTGAGCATCCACCAAGAGATTTTCTTGCACTGAAGGAGGGGAGACGGGAGAAACTACAGACAAAGAGTTTTTAGCTGCGTCCTTGGCCTAGTAGTCTGTAATCGGATTTTACTCATGGAAGCAATGAGAGAGCTTCAACCGAATGGAAGATGAATAGGGTTGAAGGTGAATCCAATCCTAATATACAAAGCAGGTGATAGATTTGTCATTCACAACCATTACCACTGCAATAGAGTCACATTCAACCCAAAGGTCCTGGATACCTATCTCCTTAGCTTCAACTATGCCTCTCAAGAAAGCTCTGAACTCTGTCTCATAGATAGAGCAAGTCCCAAAGAAAAATTTGAATGCAGCAATCAGTCCAGTTTTATGCCTACCCCTCTACCACGAGCAAACGCGCAAGAACATCAAGTTTGCAAGTTCAAAGGCCTTACTAGTATTGGAAGAGATGATCTTACCTTCCTGGAAGGCACTCTGCTTCTCAGATACTAATCTTGGAAGGAGAAGAAAGAGTCTCGAAGCCACTATCTTTGAAACAGCCTTACAGAAAAAATTCCCCATGCAAATGGGTCTAAATTTATCTAGAGATGAAGCCCCTCCCCTTTAGGAATTAATGTAATAAAGTTGTTATGTACCACATTTGGAAGAAGCCCTATAGAGAAAAAAGATTTGGTTGCCTTAAAAAATCATCATCCACTATAGCCCAAATATTTACTTAAAAAAGCCCCACAAAAACCATCCGTCTTGGAGCGCTAAGAGGATCCAAATCCCAAACATCCCTTTTGATCTCCTCATTAGTTGATTCCATTATGTATGCTATGGTTTGTATACATCCTGACATTTCACAGGTAGTCAGCATGGTGAGCAGGCACCTGTCATGTCCAGGTAAAACTCATTGGGAAGTAGTGAAATGAATACTTAGATATTTGAAAGGGATCTTTCGTGTTTGTTTGGAGTTGGGAGGAATGGTGACAATTTATCTGGTTATGTTGGTTCAGGTTATGTAGGTGATCTTGACAAAAGGATATCACTCACAAGTTATGTATTTACTATTGGAGGTTGTTCATATGATTGGAGGAACTTGAGATTAGGATGGCAGTCATCAATCTTTGTGAGGGTCTCGAAGAGGCTGAAATGTTTGAGATCTTGAAGGCCTTGTCAGCAACCAAAGACTGGGGAAAGAATATGATCATGTTATGATGGATGCTAAAGATGTAACTGACAATATTGTGATATGAATCAAGATGGATTAGAGGATTAATGGAGCTTTTCTTCTTTCAGGTGCATTATTAAAACAAAATATTTTCAAAAAAACAAGAAAGTACTATTAGAAGAAACTTTAAACAAGACTGTTCATGCAATCTTGCTTATTATAGGGAAGGGGCATGAGAGCAGGGAGGGTCTATGGGTTTGTTAATTTTGTAGTACAGATCTCAACATACATGAAGAACACCCCCCAAACCCTGTCTAATATGGGAGCCATTGTACATAGAGACACCTGCTTCGAAACCTGAAGCTATTCAGGTCTTGCTGAAACAGAGGACATACAGCCACTCGGAAACTCAATAAAAGAACACTCTTATTCAAGGAAAAAAAAAAAAGGGCTAACAGCTGGTCGCAATGGCAGAGCAAATTAAGAAGCGACGATGGAGTTCATCAGAATCGGTATGAATTGAGATCCGAATCAGCTGGAATTGGGGATTGATTCAGTCAATGCCAATTCCAATCTGAATCGGATGAAATGGGTCAGATTCGGCCCCAAACTGATCAGAATCACGCTAATCTGTTGGATGTACTGATCCATATCAGTATAACCAGAGCTGTGGTCATGGATGCACCACCCAAGCATCTGCAAAACCTCGTGATCTTCGGATAAATATTTCGGAGATAGATTGCACAAATCGACCCAGTGAATGCAAAGGTAATTGCCATTAGGAAAGCATGAAAGGTCGACGGCCGACCTGCAAAGAATATGGTTGGAACTGGGTTCCCATCAATGTATTCGATGGGTAACTGAAATATAGAGAACACAGTAGTTGAAGATGAAGCAACAATCAGTACTTCTAATGGAGGCAATCGTATACCCAAGTCAAAATTTTTCCTCTCCGTAAGATGGAATAGAAAGGGTAGGAGCTGAAATGATTCCGTAGTGATCTCCATGAAATTCAATACTAGCTTGTTCGAACAGAATCTTTAGTAATGGATGTTTTTGCGACGGTTATTCTTGTGACATTTAATATTTAAGTTAAGTGTCATTCCGCGTTTTGCGGACATCATTTTGTTTCATCCACGCCATGCCTGTCTCAGCTTCTTCCACGAAGGTTTGTGACAATTCCGCGTTTCATTTACTTCACGCCAATCTCTCAGCTACAGAGCTGCTTCCACGAAGGTGTGCTTGTAATTCCGCAATTCGTCCCACTTCACACTTATCTCAGCTGCTTCCACGAAGGTGTGTGGCAATTCTGCATTTCTTCTACTTCACGCCCATCTCTTAGCTACAGAGGTGCTTCCACAAAGGTGTTTGTAATTCCGCCATTCGTGCCACTTCACACTCATCTCATCTGCTTCCACGAAGGTGTGTGGCAATTCTGCATTTCTTCCATTTCACGCACATCTCAGCTGCTTCCACGAAGGTGTTTGTAATTCCGCAATTCGTGCCACTTCACGCTCATCTCAGCTGCTTCCACGAAGGTGTGTGTGGCAATTCTGTATTTCTTCCATTTCACACCCATCCCAGCTGCTTCCACGAAGGTGTGTGGCAATTCTGCATTTCTTCTACTTCACGCCTTTCTCTCAGCTATAGAGCTGCTTCCATGAAGGTGTTTGTAATTCCGCAATTTGTGCCACTTCACGCTCATCTCAATTGCTTCCACGAAGGTGTGTGTAAGGGATCCACATCCTCTACTTCCAAAGTTCGTACTTCCGTCCTACTTCCGTCACTTCTCATTGTGCCATCTGGCTTGATTAAGATCCAACGGATGATATTAAAAGAATTCAAAAATTTTTGAAAACCTCCTGAGATCTTAAAAGAATTCAAAAATTTTTGAAAATCTCCTGAGATCTTGTTTAAACCATCTTAAACCCCAAAAAGAAACCTACTTGATCGGTTCGGCTCATCAACCTTGTTGCGTCCTGCGAGTGCCGTCACCTGCAAGTGGACCAAGGGGTCAACAGAGAGAATCGGTGTGGTTCCGGCCTAGGGCTCTCCGATGCCAAAGTTAGATCTCCTGGCGCAAACAGATGAATAGTGATTATTCAGTATGAGTTTAGATGTCCCCTCATGGGGTTGTGTACCTTGCCTTTTATAGTAGCGCATGGCGGTGTGGAGAGTCCCAGTTTGATGGCGATTGTCCCGTTGAGTGGATAGAGGCCTTGGGTAACGGGGCTCTATCCTGATTGATCATCTCCCCGCGGGAGGGAGTGTCCTAGTAGTATCAAGATCCTTGGTGGATAGATACCCGCGTGTGGTGATAACGTCCTTGGTGCTTGAATCCGTCTGGGTGACGTGACTTCTAAGCGGCGGCCTAGAGTCCTGGTGGTGACATGAGTCTGTAGCGATACGATCGGGTCATAGGTGGGTAGCCCCCACCTCACGTGCCCACGATGCTGTGCCTGGGTGCAGGCTGCGCCTGGGTGAGGCCGCGCCTGGATGTGTGGCCGCGCCTAGGTGAGGCCACGCCCGAGTGGTGGCCGCGCGCCTGGGTGAGGCCACGCCTAGGTGAGGCCGCGCCTGGGTGAGGCCGCGCCCGAGTGGTGGCCGGGCCTGGGTGAGGCCGCGCCTAGGTGAGGCCGCACCCGGATGTGTGGCCGCGCCTAGGTGAGGCCGCGCCCGGGTGCTGGGACCCCGGTTCGTTCCCCTTGGTTATGGAGCGGGTCGTCGGTGACACGTGGCGGTCATTGATTGGCCCGGTGAATATTGGATGTATCATTTGCCCCCCACTCTCTTGGGATAGGATGTCCAAGAGAGTAGATGCCGTTACATAGTGAGGGGTCCGCTGCGAATAGACTTTCCTTGCGGGGTTTGCCTGTAAATCCACTAATGAGGTAGGAGAGGTTGGGGGTTCAAACCTTTCCTCCTACACTTTTTCTTCTTTTGTTTTTTGTAGGTATATGTTCCTTTCTTTCACTTTCTCTTCTTTCACTTCTCATTTCTCTTTCTTACTTTTTGTCTCCCATTTTGCTCTTCTTTAATTCCCCCCTTGTATTCCACTTTTTGTCTTTTTTCCTCTCTTTGGTGCCCACCATGTGCTTATTTTTTGGTCACCTCCACTAGTATCCACTTTGCTTGATTTTGGGTCCTTGTGTTTGGTTTGTGCTCACTTGGTGCCTTGGTTTGCTTGGAAGGCTTGAGTGGTGCTTGGCTTGAGTGCCTTGCCTATTGTGATCTCTGTCACTTGATCGTGCCCGTGGTGTGGCCGCGTCGTGGTCGTGTGCCTGTCTCCCCGTGCAGTTGCCTTTTCTCTGAGGTAAATTCGGTCCCTTTTCTTTCTTTTTCTTTTCTTCTTTTTTTTTTTTTTTTTTTTTTTTTTTTTTTTGTAGGGTGGCACCTCGGTGAGGCCGCGCCTGCGGGTGTGGCTGCGCCTGTGGGTGTGGCCGCGCCTTGTGGGTGTGGCCCGCGCCTAGCTGGCCGCACTTGGGTGGCCGCGCCTTGCGGGTGTGGCCGCGCTTGGGTGGCCGTGCCTTGCGGGTGTGGCAGCGCCTGGGGTGGCCGCGCCATGCCGATGAGGCCGCGGCGTGGGTGTGATGGACCCTCGCTCTTCCTCTCTTTTCTTCCTCTTGTATGTGATGAATCTGCTGTTTATATTTTGCAGGTGGCATTCCTTTCATTTTTTCTTACCAGCTTCGGGGAGATCGCTTTCTCAAGTAAGTAGTTCGTTCCTCTCTTGTCCTTCATGTCATTCCCGGGTGACCTTGGCCCTGCTTCTGTCGGGGTTGGATCTTCAGAGGAGCGTTCCACCGGATCGCCTTCTTCTGTGGGTACTCCCTCCTCTATACCCTCCCCTAGTGCTACTAATGGAGGTGTGGGACCTTTTAGTGTCTCTGATCCCAGTAGGGATCGTCGGCACTCGGGGGCAGCATCCTCAGCCGCCGGTCCTGCTGATAGGTTGGGCCCTGTTGCTAGCATCTTGTCACCTTCTGACTTGGTCTCCCTCCGTGAGGAGTTCCATATTCCCACCGAGGTCATGTTGCGTGCTCCTGGGCCTGGCGAGTATGCCTTCTCTCACCGTGCGGGTGAGATCTGTCTTTACAGTTCATTTTTTCTCCAGGGCCTTCGCCTTCCTATCCCTCGCTTTGTCGAGTTGGTGTTAGAGCATTGACACCTCACCCCTGGGCAGGTGTTGCCCAACTCTCGGAGGGTGATCTTGGATTTCTATGTCTTCTTTGCCCGCCTGGGGCGTGCCGCCACTGTTCCCCTGTTCTCCCACTTTTATCTGTTGAAGAAGGGGAACCATGGATGTTATCACTTTGCTCGCCGCGTGCTCAAGGGGCCCTATGCCTCTGTGGAGCTTCTCACGGGGATCACTAGCCATGTGAAGTATTGGAGGGATCGCTTCTTTTTTGCCACGGTCCCCCAATGCCCATTACGGACTGTTAGGGAAGTTATTGACCTCAAGAGGGTCAATCAGGGGCTTGAGCTGAGTGATTTTGAGGGTGACTCCCTCAAGCTGTGCCTGGGTCGCGATCCGTTCCACGTCCAGGAATTGGACTCGGAGGCCTTCCTGTCTCTCTGGAAGCTGAGTCCTGGTAAGAGCATTGTCTTTTGTACTTGATTGGCATGTTGGTATTTGAATGTATCTGTCATCTGATTGGTTGGGTGGTCTATGCAGTGGATACGCGTCTAGACTTCAGTTTGCTCCTTGGCAATCTGCGGAGGAAGGCCGCTTCTCAGGGTGGTCCATCTGCTGGAGTGACCGATGTTAGTGGTGCTTCTGCGCCTGTGGTTGTTGGAGCGAAGCAGAAGGGTGGACCAGGACATGCCCGTGTGACGAGCTCTGGTGTACGTGTCCTCCTTCCCCGTACTTCTCCTGATGATGATGGCGTTTCAGGCTCTGTGCCTCTGCCTCCCTCTGTCGCTCCTTCCGGATCTTCTGTATTGCCCCTTTCCAAGGGGAAAGGTGTGAGTTCCTGCGCGTATCGCCCTCGATCTTCCCACGCTGGGTGAGTCCCAGTGAGATCACCTTGGGCGTGCCGGAGGGCTCGACCTTGGCCGAAGCCAGCGTGTCGCGGGAGTGGGTGGATAGGGTCAGGCTCCCTACCACGAGGATGGCCTTGCAGAGGCTTAACGATGCTTGTCTGGCTCAGACCCTCTACCATGATATGGCTTCGGTGAGTTATCCCTTTTTTGTCTCGTCATGTTCATTGCTCCATTTATTTTTAGATTGTTTTATCGCCTGCCATGTTGATTGTAGGTCCATCACCGTATTGCTGAGGCGGTACTTCGATTGGAGGGTCACGCTTCTCGTGAGGTGCAGATACAGCGCACCCTGCGTGATGTGGAGAGGGAGCTCTAGGGACAGATCGATGCCCGTGAGAGGGCCAAGGTTGACGCGCAGAGGGTATCGGGGGAGCTCGCAGTGGCGTCCGGGAAACTCCTGGAGGTGTCTGAGGAGCTGCGTGTGACCTCTGCTGGTGCGGCCGAGAGCTCGGCTAGGGTTCTTGCCTTGGAGGAGGAGCTTCATTCATTGAGGGGAAGGCATGAGGCGGAGCTAGCATCTGCAGGTGAGCGAGTTGTGGCTGAGTTCCAGGCATCCTCTGCATTCTCGATGCTGTATCAGGCGCAGCTTCAGCCCGCCTATGAGGGAGGGGTCCGGGACTTAGCCGCTTGTGTCCTGGAGGTGACCCCCGATTATGACTTCTCTATTTTTAGGGTTCTCTGAGTTTACTGCGGCGCTTCCAGGTGTAGCTGTGGTGGAGAGCATTCCGGTGTCAGAGGTGGAGGCTGCCCTGCCTGAGGGGGGTGCTGCTACGCGTCCTCTTGAGGTGGATATGATGTCTCCTGCTGGGTCGGAGGTGACCCACCACTCTGTGATCCCTTGACCCTACGGCCGTACCGATCCTGTAGACGTCTCAACCTTTTTCCTTTTTTGAACTTGAGTTTGTAACTACTATGACTTTTCTATGTGATCGCTTTTGCTTCTCTTTGACTGCATTGTCTCCTGGTGATTATTTGCACGTTGATACTCCCTGACCCTTGATAGTCATGGGATTTTGGTAGTTGCGTCGTGCCTTGGTGATCCTCGGACCTTGGTGGGTTAACGCCTTAGGCGTAGAGCCTCAGTGTTGGCATGACGCCTTAGGCACACAGCCTCAGTGTTGGCAGGTCGCCTTAGGCATACAGCCTCAGTGTTGGCATGTCGCCTTAGGCCAGAAGCCTCTGTGTTGGCATATCGCCTTAGGCATGAAGCCTCAGTGTTGGCATGTCGCCTTAGGCATGAAGCCTTAATGTTGGCATGTTGCCTTAGGCATAAAGCCTCAGTGTTGGCATGTCGCCTTAGGCATGAAGCCTCAGTGTAGGGATGAAGCCTCAGTGTTGGCATGTCGCCTTAGGCATGAAGCCTCAATGTTGGCATGTTGCCTTAGGCATAAAGCCTCAGTGTTGGCATGTCGCCTTAGGCATGAAGCCTCAATGTTGGCATGTCGCCTTAGGCATAAAGCCTCAGTGTTGGCATGTTGCCTTAGGCATGAAGCCTCAGTGTTGGCATTTCGCCTTAGGCATGAAGCCTCAATGTTGGCATGTTGCCTTAGGCATAAAGCTTCAGTGTTGGCATGTCGCCTTAGGCATAAAGCCTCAGTGTTGGCATGTCGCCTTAGGCATGAAGCCTCAATGTTGGCATGTCGCCTTAGGCATAAAGCCTCAGTGTTGGCATGTTGCCTTAGGCATGAAGCCTCAGTGTTGGCATGTCGCCTTAGGCATGAAGCCTCAATGTTGGCATGTTGCCTTAGGCATAAAGCTTCAGTGTTGGCATGTCGCCTTAGGCATGAAGCCTTAATGTTGGCATGTTGCCTTAGGCATAAAGCCTCAGTGTTGGCATGTCACCTTAGGCATGAAGTCTCAATGTTGGCATGTTGCCTTAGGCATAAAGCCTCAATGTTGGCATGACGCCTTAATGTAGTGGCAGTGATTCGATTGAGTGGTAGAAGAAGATAAGTATTCCTGCAACATCTCTTTATTTTGAATGAAATTCAAATTGACCTTGAAACAGTGATGTCGTCTACTGCTACTCCTACTGCTACTGCTTTTGTTATCACTACCACTACTGCTATGCTTCTACTGGTAGTACTTCTTCAGATGTTCAGAGTTCCAGGTACGATCTACCTTCTTGCCCCCTGGAGTCTTCAAGCGGTAAGTCCCTGGGCATATTTGCTTGGAGACTATGTAGGGTCCTTCCCAGTTGGGTGACAGCTTCCCTGCCTTCTGTGGCTGTGATGCACTTGCCCTCCGTAGTACTAAATCTCCCTAGTGGAATAGCCTTTCCTTGACCCTGGCATTATAGTACCTGGCAGTACGTTGCTGGTAGGCGACGTTCCTTAGTAGTGCTCTCTCGCGGACCTCATCTATAAAGTCTAGGTTCGCCCGCAGTCCGTCGACATAGGTACGTTCATTGAAGTACAGAACCCTATGGGACATGGCGCAAAACTCTACTGGCGCCAATGCTTCAGTGCCATATGCTAGGCGGAATGGGCTCTCTCCTGTGGGCGTCTGTACTATAGTTCGGTAAGCCCACAGGACGCTTGGTAGCTCTTCTACCCACTTGCCTTTGGCTCCTTCTAGCCTTTTCTTGACTCCTTCCAGTAGCGTTCTGTTGGTGACCTCCACCTGACCATTGGCCTGTGGGTATGCTACCAACATAGGCTGATAGTCGATGTTGTAGCTGTGACAGAATGCTTGGAATTTGGGGTTGTTGAATTGTTTTCCATTGTCTAAGACGAGGATCCGTGGTACCCCGAACCTGTAGATGACGTCGTCGCGGATGAACTTCTCCATCTCTGTCTCTGTTATCTTGGCCAAGCGTTTAGCTTTGACCCACTTGGTGAAGTAGTCGATCGCGACGACCAGGTACTTTCTGTTTCCCGGTGCTGCGGTGAAGTTGCCTAAGATGTCTAGTCCCCACATGGTAAAAGGTTGAGGATTGATGTCAGCTTGGTGGCGGGTAGATGGGGTACTGGGGCGAACAACTGACATTGCTCGCACTTCTTGGCATATTGGATGGCCTCCTCTTGCATTCGTGGCCAGTATAGTCCCTGGCGGAGGATTTTGTAGGCTAGGGCTCGTCCCCCCATGTGGCTTCCACATATCCCCTCATGGACTTCGGCTAGGGCATACTCTGTCCCCTTGGGTCCTAGGCACCAAAGTAGTGGTGCTGTTGCCCCCCGCTTGTACAGTACCCCGTTTAGGACGGTGTACTTTGCATCTCTCATCCTGATCTTCCTTGCCTCGGCCTTGTCTTCTAGTAAGACATCGTTCTGGAGGTAGTTGAGTAGAGGGTCCATCCAGCTAGGTCCCTCCTCAATCTCGTTAACCTGCTTTTCCTTATACGTTGGCTCATGCAGGATCTCAACATAGACTGCGCTAGCCAAATTTCAGAGTTCCTCATTGGCTAGCCTAGATAGGGCGTCAGCGGCGGCGTTCTCATCCCTAAGAACTCGAACCATCTCAAACTTCACGAAACCCTCGATCAATGGTTGAGCACGTGATAGGTATGATGCCATCCTCTCATCTTTCGCCTCATACTCTCCATTCACCTGATTCACCACGAGTTGGGAGTCGCTCCGGGTGGATGGGTGTGTGACTTGGATGGCTTTGGCCACCCGGAGTCCAGCTAGTAATGACTCGTACTCTGCTTCATTATTGGATGCTTGGAAGGTGAATCGGAGAGCATATTGGATACGAAATCCCTCAGGGCTGGTTAATATGAGACCCGCGCCACTTCCTGCCGCATTGCTCGACCCATCCACGAACATGTCCCATGATCCGTGATCCTCCTCTTCGGGCTCCCCTATTTTTGACTCGGTCTCAGACAGGGTACACTCTGTAATGAAATCTGCAAGAGCCTGGCCTTTGATGGCTGTCCTTGCTTGGAACCTGATGTCATGCTCACTTAACTCCACCACCCATGCTATCAATCGCCCGGAGACGTTTGGCTTGTGCAGTATCTTCTTCAGGGGTAGGCTTGTGAGGACTATGATGGTATGGGCTTGGAAGTATGGTCGTAGCTTCCTGGCTGCCGTTACCAATGCATAGGCTACCTTCTCGATCCTAGTGTACTTGGTCTCTGCATCGATCAGGACATGGCTAACGTAATAGATGGGCCTCTGGACTTTATCTTCTTCCTTCAGCAGTACTGCGCTAACCGCGACAGGGGTGGCGGCCAGGTAGAGCTGCAACTCTTCGTTAGGCTCTGGTCGCCCAAGCAGTGGTGGGCTCTCTAAGTACTCCTTCAATTCTTCGAACGCCTTCTGGTACTCTTCCGTCCATGTGAAATCTTTAGGGCTTCGGAGGCTCTTCAATGTTTTGAAGAATTGTAAGCACTTATCACCTGATCGTGACACGAACCTGGAAAGGGCGGCGACCCTTCCATTCAACCTCTGCACTTCCCTGACCGTTCGAGGAGGTGCCATCTCTTGGATGGCCTTGATCTTGGATGGGTTGGCTTCTATTCCACGGACTGAGACCATGAACCCCAGGAATTTTCCTGACTTTACGCCAAAGGCGTACTTTGCAGGGTTTAGCTTCATTTGGTTCCTCCTCAGTACTGCGAATGCCTCCTCTAGGTCGGTCAGGTGTTGGTTAGCGTGGATGCTTTTCACGAGCATGTCATCCATATATACCTCCATGTTGCGCCCGATCTGCTCCTCGAACATCTTCTTGACCATCCTCTGATAGGTGGACCCTGCATTCTTTAACCCGAACGGCATGACATTGTAGCAGTATTTCTCTTTGTCCGTCCGGAATGCGGTGTAAGACTCATCATCCTCATACATGAGGATCTGGTTGTATCCGGAGTAGGCGTCCATAAAACTCAGCATCTCATGGCCGATGGTGGCGTCGATCAGTAGGTCGATCCTGGGCAGTGGGTACTCATCTTTTGGGCATGCCTTGTTCAGGTCGGTATAGTCGACACACATCCTCCACTTCCTACTTGGCTTTGGTACCATGACCACGTTGGCGAGCCAGGTTGGGAACTTCTCCTTTCTGATGAACCCTGATCGGCTTAACTTCTCGACCTCCTTGATTGCTGCTTGTCGATCGAGGGCGAAGTTACGCCGCTTTTGTTGAATGGGCTTCCTGGTTGGGTCGACATGTAGTCGGTGTTCTGCTATGGAACGTGGTATTCCCGACATGTCAGAGGTCGACCATGTGAAGACATCCATGTTCGCTTGGAGGAGGTGTCCAAGCCCTTCTTTCTGTTCCTTGTTTAGCAGCGAGCCAACCTGAAAGATCTTGGAGGGGTCGTCCTGGCTGAGGGGCCATGGGATGAGGTCTTCCACTAGCCTTCCCCTTCTCTCTGTCAGTTCATCTCTCTGGTCACTGACCATGCTCTCTAGGTAGAGTGCCATTCCACGGGTGTTGCCATTATTCTTTTTCATGAAGGTGGCATAGCACTCCCTTGCTTTCTTCTGATCTCCTCGGACTTCGCCTACCCCATTCTTGGTGGGGAACTTCATCTTCAGGTGAAGTGGCGATATGACTCCTCTAAGGGCTGTCAGTGATGGTCGCCCTAAGAGGCCGTTGAAGGACACCACGGACTTCACTACCATGAAATTCACCATGATGGTTACTTGTTGAGGGTGTACCCCGAAGGTGACGGATAGTTCTATGGTACCTCTGATGGAGGCGGTGGCACCTGAGAATCCATGGAGATAAGTGGGCTCTGGTTTGAGCTGGTCGTCCTCGAACCTGAACTGTCGATAGGCGTCCAAGGAGAGTACGTCAACAGACGCCCCTGTGTCTATCAGTACCCTGTGTACAGGTCGATTGGCTACCTCCACCTATACTACCAGGGCATCTTCATGCGGGAAGTTTAGTCCTTCCAGGTCTTCATCCGAGAAGGAGATCACCGCCTCGGTCTTGGCTATCTTGCTGGGCTTCTCTGCCACTCCCACGAACCTGGCATGAGCTTTAGCTTTTCTGGTGGACTCTTGCCCCGGTCCTCCAAGTATGGTGAGGATAGGAGGTCCCTTGGTGCCACTAGGTTCTGTTGCATCTCTCCGCTCTTCTGGGCAGTCTCTCTCTCAATCTGTTCTTCTTTCTTCTCGTCTCAGTTCCACTCTGTCTCCGTCACGACCTAGATCTCCTTGGCCTGGGCGGTTGTCACGTCTCCCCTTCACATACTTGTTTAAGCTTCCTGCTCTTACCAGTTGTTCTATCTCTCTCTTCAATTGGTAGCACTCCTCTGTGTCGTGCCCATTCTGTTTGTGGAAGAGGCAATATTTGTTAGGGTTCCGCTTCTCTGGTCCTGCTAGCATGGGTCATGGCCAATGGAGTAGGTCACGATCCTGGATCTGCATGAGTATCTGGGACCTGGTGGTGTTCAATGGTGTGAACTCGGGGGTGCTTGCCCTCTCACTTCTCTCTGGGCGGCGGTCTGTCCTCCTAGATGGGCGGTCGCTCTTCTCTTGTCGGCGCTCTGTCCTTGACCTCTTACCCTCTTTGCGGTCATCAGGTGCTGACCTCTTGTTGTCCTGTGACTTGGCCTCGATTATTTTCGTTCTAGCTTGTAGTACCTCGGCCATATTTACAAACTCGTTGCACCGCTCCAAGAGCTCTTTCGTAGTCCTGGTCTCATGACGTGCCAGGCCCTTGATCAAGTCCAGGTCCCTAATACCTCCTGCTAGGGTTGCATGCTGTGTCTGGTCATCCAAGTCTCGAACCTCTAGGGACTCCTTGGTGAACCTGGTAACGTATTCCCTGAGAGATTCCCCAGGGTTCTGTACCACGTTCAGTAGATTGACGGTGGTCTTCTTCTACTTGACGCTGCTTTGGAAGTGGGTGACGAACTGTTCGCATAGCTCTGTGAACGAGCATATAGATCTCAGTCGTAGCCTGGAGAACCATGATGTGGCTGCTCCCTTGAGGGATGCCGGGAATGCCCGACAGGAGACCACGTCCGACCCCCCATACAGCGTCATTATGCCATTAAAGTAGTTGATGTGGTCATTAGGGTCAGTGGTACCACTGTAGAGTTCAAAGGTGGGTAGTCGAAACCTGGAAGGTAGTGTGGCTGACATGATCTCTCCCGAGAATGGGTGTTGTCCAGGTATGGAATGCATCTTGCCTTTGGTCTGCTTCTTCAACCCTTCCAGCTTCTCATCCAGGTCGCGGAGTCTTTGATCGAGCTCCTCATCCCGTGTTTGTCCCCCACGCCTGGCCGAACGTTCGCTGTGACCCCGTTCACGCTCTCTCCTGGATGTCCCCTCCCACCTTGAGTGTTGGCGGGATGGTGAATGGTCACGCCGTGATGAACCCTGCCGTGAAGGTGAGGGGCTTTCTTCTCTGTAGGTCTGGCTTCGTCGTGGTATGTGACCTTCTTCCAGTCGTTCATCGAACACAGACCTCCGGACCGATCTCTGCGGGCTAGACACCCTCGCCCTGGGTGTTGGCGTCCTCCCACATTCTGACCATGGCGAGAGGTCTCTTGTTCTCCTGGGATGCTGGGAAGGCTCCCCCCGCTGCGGAGTGGGGGTTGCCTGTTGCGCAAGTCTCTCAGATCTCACGCCCCTGGGAGATGATCTCCTAGGGTTTGGTTCTTGTCGAGGTACGGACTCCACCCTTGCTGATGGTGAAGTCCTTCGACGGTGAGATGTCACACGCTATGTCAAGTATTCTTGAAAGAGTCGTTGTTCATCAAGGATCTGTCATTGCAGGTCGTTGATCTGACCCACAGTGGCTGGAGCATTGGGGTCAGGTATCACCTCCACCACCACATTGTCGGCCTCGTCATTGTTGGGCTCATCGATCACGAACTGGTCATTAAGGGGGATCTCTTCCTCCAGAGGGACATGGTCCTGGTCGTTGGCTCTGCGGCAAGAGCACTCTGGGGGTGGTGATCCATTCCTTGCTCCGTTGTTGGTGGTGGTAGTCTTCCTTCGTGCTATTGAATGAGTATGGAAGCGAGCTAGTAGCTGTAATGGCTAGCGTCGTTCCCACAGACGGCGCCAATCTGTTGCGTCAAGAAATCATCTAGCGGTCCTGCGAGTGCCGTCACCTGCAAGTGGACCAAGGGGTCAACAGAGAGAACCGATGTGGTTCCGGCCTAGGGCTCTCCGATGCCAAAGTTAGATCTCCTGGCGCAAATAGATGAATAGTGATTATTCAGTATGAGTTTAGATGTCCCCTCATGGGGTTGTGTACCTTGCCTTTTATAGTAGCGTATGGCGGTGTGGAGAGTCCCAATTTGATGACCTGCGAGCCTGAGGCCGTGCCTGGGGTGGCCGCGCCTGGGGGTGTGGCCGTGCCTATGGGTGTGAGGCCACGCTCGTGGGAGGCCACGCCCGTGGGTGCGATGGACCCTCATGCTTCTCCACTCTCCTTCTTGTCTGTGATGGATCTGCTATTTATACTTTGCAGGTGGTCTTGATTTCATTTTTCTTGCTAGCTTCCTGTCTTTGAGGGAGATCACTTTCTCAAGTAATAGTCTATCTTCTCTTGTCGTTCATGCCATCTCCTAATGACCCTGGCCCTACTTCGGTCGGGGTTGGATCTTCAGAGGAGCGATCCCCAGGATCGCCTTCTTCTGTGTGTACCCCATCCTCTGTTCCTTCCCCCAATGCTATTGATGGGGCTGTGGGACCTTCTAGTGTCTCTAGTCCTGGTAGGGATCGTAGGCCTTCTGGGGCGGCATCCTCAGTCGCCGGTCCTACTGATATGTTGGGTCATGTTGCTAGTATCTTGTCCCCTTCCAACTTGGTCTCCCTTCGTGAGGAGTTCCACATTCCTGCTGAGGTCATGTTACGTATTCCTGGACCTGGTGAGTATGCCTTCTCTCACCGTGCAAACGAGATCTATCTCTACTGTACCTTTTTCATCCAGGGCCTTCGCCTTCCTATCCCTCTCTCTGTCGAGTTGGTGCTAGAGCGTTGGCACCTCACCCCTGGGCAGGTGTTGTCCAATTCTTGGAGGGTGATCCTGGGTTTCTATGTATTTTTTGCCCGCATGGGGTGTGCCACCACTATTCCCCTGTTCTCCCACTTTTATCTACTAAAGAAGAGGAATCATGGATGTTATCACTTTGCTCGTCGGGTGCTCAAGGGGCACTATGCCTCTTTGGAGCTTCTCACAGGGATCACTAGCAACGTGAAGTATTGGAGGGATCGCTTCCTTTTTTCCATGGTCCTTTGATGCCCACTACAGACTGTTTGGGAAGTCATTGACCTCAAGAGGGTCAACCGGGGGCTTAAGCTGAGTGATTTTGAGGGTGACTCCCTCTGGCAGTGCCTGGGTCGCGATCTATTCCACGTCCTGAAGTTGGACTCGGAGGCCTTCCGGTCCCTTTGGAAGCTGAGTCCTGGTAAGAGCAATGTCTTTTGTACTTGATTAGCATGCTTGTATTTTAATATGTATGTCATCTGACTAGTTGGCGGTCTTGACTTGATGTTGTCATGCAGTGGATACGCGTCCGGATTTTAATTTGCTTCGTGGTAATCTGCGGAAGAAGGCTGCTTCTCAAAGTGGTTCATCTGCTAGAGTAATAGATGTTGGTGGTTCTTCCACCCCTGTGGCTGTTGGGGCGAAGCGGAAGGGTAGTCCAAGATATGCACATGTGATGAGCTCTGGTGTGCATGTCCTCCTTCCCCGTACTTCTCCTGATGATGATGGTGTTTCGGGCTCTATGCCTCTGCCTCCTATTATGGCCCCCTCTGGGTCTTCTGCATTGCCCCTCTCCAAGGGGAAAGGGGTGAGTTCCTCCGGTGGTACTGCCACTGATCTTCCCGCTATGGATGAGTCTCTGGTGATCACCTTGGGTGTGTCGTAGGGTTCGACCTTGGCTGGGTCCAGTGTGTCACAAGAATGGGTGGACAAGGGGAGGCTTCCTACCGCGAGAGTAGCCTTACAGAGGCTTAGTGACGCGTGTCTGGCCCAGACTCTCTACCATGATATGACTTCGGTGAGTTATTCCTTTTGGTTTCGTCACATTCGCTGCTCCTCTTATACTTAAAGTGTTTATCGCTTGTCATGTTGATTGTAGGTCCATCACTATTTTGCTAAGGCGGTGCTTCGACTGGAGGGTCACACTTCTCGCGAGGTGCAGATACAGTGCACCCTGCGTGATGTGGAGAGGGAGCTCCAGGGACTTATCGATGCCCGTGAGATGGCCAAGGCCCGCAAGCAGAGGGCGTCAGAAGAGCTCACAGTGGCGTCCGAGAATCTCCTGGAGGCGTCTGAGGAGCTTCGAGTGACCTCTGTCGGTGCAGTCGAGAGTTCGGCTAGGGTTCTTGCCTTGGAGGAGGAGCTTCATACGTTGAGGGGGAGTCATGAGGCGGAGCTGGCATCTGCAGGCGAGCAAGCTATGGCTGAGTTCCAGGCGTCCCTGGCGTTCTCGGCGTTGTATCAGGTGCAGCTTCAGCCTGCGTATGAGGGAGGGATCCAGGACTTAGCCGCTTGCATCTTAGAGGTGACCCCCGGTTATGACTTCTCCGTCCTAGGGTTTTTTGAGTTTACTGCGATGCTTCTTAGTGTTGCGGTGGTGGTGAGCGTCCTAGTGCCAGAGGTGGAGACTGCCCTACCTGAGGGGGGTGCTGCTGTGTGCCTTCTCGAGGTGGACCTAATATCTCCTGTCGAGTCGGAGGTGACCTACCCCTCTGTGGTCCCTTAACCCTATGGCCGTATCGAACTTATAGATGTCTTGAACCTTTTCTTTTTGAACTTGAGTTGTAACTATTATTACTTCTCTATGTGATCACTGTTGCTTTTCTTTGATTGCACTGTGTCTTAGTGGTTGATTGCGCATTAGTGCCCTATGAACCTTGATAGTCATGGAACTTTGGTAGTGGGGTTGGGCCTTAGTGGTCATCAGACCTTGGTGGCATTGCGCCTTGGTGGTCGTCGAACCTTGGTGGCCTTGCGCCTGGGTGGTCATCGGACCTTGGTGGCATTGCTCCTTGGTGGTCATCGGACCTTGGTGGCATTGCGCCTTGGTGGTCATCAAACCTTGGTGGCATTGCACCTTGATGGTCATTGGACCTTGGTGGCATTGCGCCTTGGTGGTCATCAAACCTTGGTGGCATTGCGCCTTGGTGGTCATTGGACGTTGGTGGTCATCGGACCTTGGTGGCATTGCGCCTTGGTGGTCATCGGACCTTGGTGGCGTTACGCCTTGGTGGTCATCAGACCTTGGTGGCGTTGCACCTTGGTGGTCATCGGACCTTAGTGGCATTGCGCCTTGGTGGTCATCGGACCTTGGTGTGGTAGAGGTGACCCGGTCGAGTAGGACAAGTAGACAAGTACATCCGAAATCAACTATTTACTTCAAATGAAAATCTTTCGAATTATCCTTGAAAATTGCAAACCTACTGCATATCATGGCTGACAGCCGACTCTGTTACTGCTACTGCTAATATCACTTTTACAGGTGGTGTTGCTTCAATGCTTCCATTGCTACTACTACCCTTACTGATAGTATTTCTTTAGGTGCTCTGAGTTCCAGGTGCGGTCTACCTTCTTGCCCCCTGGAGTCTTCAAGCGGTAGGTCCCTGGACGTATCTACTTGGGGACTATGTAAGGCCCTTCCCAGTTGGCTGACAGCTTCCCTGTCTTCTGTGGCTATGATGCACTTGCCCTCCTTAGGATTAGATCTCCCTGGGGGAATAGCCTTTCCTTAACCCTGGCGTTATAGTATCTGGCAGTACGTTGTTGGTAGGCGACGTTCCTTAGGAGTGCTCTTTCACGGACCTCATTTATAAAGTCTAGGTTCGTCCGTAGTCCGTCGATATAGGTACGTTCGTTGAAGTGCAAAACCCTATGAGACATGGCGCAGACCTCTATTGGCGCCAATGCTTTAAGGCCATATGCTAGGCGGAATGGGCTCTCTCTTCTGGGTGTCCGTACTGTAGTTCGGTACGCCCATAGAACGCTTGGTAGCTCTTCGACCCATTTCCCTTTAGCTTCCTCTAGCCTTTTCTTAACTCCTTCCAGCAATGTTCTGTTGGTGACCTCCACCTGACCATTGGCCTATGGGTATGCTACCGATACAAGTCAATAGTCGATGTTGTAGCTTTGACAGAATGCTTGGAACTTGGGGTTATTGAATTGTTTGTCGTTGTCTGAGACTAGGATCTGTGGCACCCCAAACTTGTAGATGACGTCGTCGCAGATGAACTTTTCCATCTCTAGCTCTCTTATCTTGGCCAAGGGTTTAGCTTTGACCCACTTGGTGAAGTAATCAATCGCGATGACCAGGTACTTCCTGTTTCCCGGTGCTGCGGTGAAGTTTCCTAAGATGTTCATCCCCCACATGGCAAAGGGTATGGGGTTAAGGATTGATGTCAGCTTGGTGGCGGGTAGATGGGGTACTGGGGCGAACAACTGACATTGCTCACACTTCTTGGCATATTGTATGGCCTCCTCTTGCATTCGTGGCCAGTACAGTCCCTGGTGGAGGATTTTGTAAGCTAGGGCTCATCCCCCCCCATATGCTTCCACATATCCCCTCATGGACTTCTGCTAGGGTGTACTATGCCTCCTTGGGTCCTAGGCACTGGAGTAGTGGTGTTGTTGCCCTCCGCTTGTACAGTACCCCATCTAAGATGGTGTACTTTGCAGTTCTCATCTTGATCTTCCTTTCCTCGGCTTGTCTTCTAGTAAGACGTCGTTCAGGAGGTAGTTGAGTATGGGGTCCATCCAGCTAGGTCCCTCTTCGATTTCATTAACATGCTTTTCCTTATATGTTGGTTCATGTAGGATCTCAACATAGACTGCACTAGAAAAATTTTAGAGTTCATCATTGGCTAGCCTGGATAGGGCATCGGCGACTGCGTTCTCATCCCTAGGAACTCGAACCATCTCGAACTTCATAAAACTCTCGATCAATGCTTGAGCACGTGCTAGATATGATGTCATCCTATCATCTTTCACCTCGTACTCTCCATTCACCTGGTTCACCACAAGCTGGGAGTTACTCCGGGTGGATAGGTGTGTGACTTGGATGGCCTTGGCCACCCAGAGTCCAGCTAGTAAGGCTTCGTATTCTGCTTCATTGTTGGATGCCTGGAAGGTGAATCGGAGAGCATATTGGATCTGGAATCCTTCAGGGCTAGTTAATATGAAGCCAGCGCCGCTTCCTGCTGCGTTACTCAACCCGTCCACGAACATGTCCCACGATCCGTGATCCTTCTTCTTGGGTTCCCCTATCTCTGGCTCGATCTCAGATATGGTATACTCTGTAATGAAATCTGTCAGGGCTTGACCTTTGATGGCTGTCCTTGGTTGGAACCTGATGTCATGCTCACTTAACTTCACTGCCCATGCTATCAATCATTCGGAGACGTCTGGCTTGTGGAGTACCTTCTTCAGAGGTAGGTCGGTGAGGACTGTGATGGTATGGGCTTGGAAGTATGGTCGTAGCTTCCTAGCCGCAATTACCAATGTATAGGCTACCGTCTCGATCCTGGTGTACCTGGTCTCTGCATCGATCAAAACATGACTGACATAGTAGATGGGCCTCTGGACTTTGTCCTCTTCCTTCAGCAGTACTGCGCTGATCGCGACAGGGGTGGCGGCCAGGTAGAGCTGTAATTCTTTGTTAGATTCTGGTCGCCCAAGCAGTGGTGGGCTCTCTAGGTACTCCTTCAATTCTTTGAACGCCTTCTAGCACTCTTCTGTCCATGTGAAGTCTTTAGGGCTTCAGAGGTTCTTCAATGTTTTGAAGAATGGTACGCACTTGTCACCTGCCCATGACACGAACCTTAAAAGGGCGACAATCCTTCCATTCAACCTCTGCACTTCCCTGACCGTTCGAGGAGGTGCCATCTCTTGGATGGCCTTGATCTTGGATGGGTTAGCTTCTATTTCACGTACTGAGACCAAGAACCCCAAGAATTTTCCTAACGCCGAAGGTGCACTTTGCAGGGTTTAGCTTCATCTGGTTCCTCCTCAGTACTATGAATGCTTCCTTTAGGTCAGTCAGGTGTTGGTTGGTGTGGATGCTTTTCACAAGCATGTCATCCACATATACCTCCATGTTGTGCCCGATTTATTCCTCGAGCATCTTGTTAACCATCCTCTAATAGGTGGCCCCAGCATTCTTCAATCCGAACGGCATGACATGGTAGCAGTAGTTCCCCTTGTCTGTCTGGAATGCGGTGTAGGACTCATCACCCTCATGCATGAGGATCTAATTGTACCCGAAGTAGGCATCCATGAAACTCAGCATCTCATGGCCAGCGGTGGCGTCGATCAGTAGGTCGATCCTGGGCAGTGGGTACTCATCTTTTGGGCATGCCTTGTTCAGGTCGGTGTAGTCGACACAGATCCTCCACTTCCCATTGGGCTTTGGTACCATGACCACGTTTGCGAGCCAGGTTGGGAACTTCTCCTTTCTGATGAACCCTGACTGGCTCAACTTCTCGACATCTTCCTTGATTGCTGCTTATCGGTCGAGGGTGAAGTTACATCGCTTCTGTTGGATGGGCTTCCTAGTTGGGTCGACATGTAGTCGGTGCTCTGCTATGGAACGTGGTATTCCAGGCATGTCAGAGGTCGACCATGCAAAGACATCCATGTTCGCTTGGAGGAGGTGTCCAAGTCCTTCTTTCTGTTCCTTGCTTAGTAGCGAGCCAACCTGTACAACCTTGGAGGGGTTGTCCCTGCTGAGGGGCTAACGGATGAGGTCTTCCACTGGTCTTTCCCTTCTCTCTATCAGTTCATCTCTCTGGTCACTGACCATGTTCTCTAGGTAGAGTGTCATCCCGTGGGTGTTACCATTATTCTTCTTCATGAAGGTGGCGTAGCACTCCCTTGCTTTCTTCTGATCTCCTCGGACTTTGCCTACCCCATTTTCGGTGGGGAACTTCATCTTCAGGTGGAGTGGTGATATGACTACTCTAAGGGCTATTAGAGATGGTCGCCCTAGGAGGCCGTTGAAGGACACCATGGTCTTGACAACCATGATAGTCACTTGTCAAGGGTGTACCCTGAAGGTGACGGGTAGTTCTATGGTACCTCTGATGGAGGCGGTGGCACTTGAGAATCCATGGAGGTAAGTGGGCTCTGGTTTGAGCTGATCGTCCCCGAACCTGAACTGTCGATAGGCGTCCAAGGAGAGTACGTCTACAGATGCCCCTCTGTCTATCAATACCCCGTGTACAGGTCGGTTGGCTACCTCCACCTATACTACCAGGGCATCCTCATATGGGAAGCTTAGTCCTTCCAGGTCTTCATCCGAGAAGGAGATCACCGTCTCGATCTTGGCTATCTTGTTTGGCTTCTCTGCCACTCCCACGAACCTGGCATAGGCTTTAGCCTTTCGGGTGGACTCTTGCCCCGATCCTCCAAGTTTGGTGAGGATGGGAGGTCCCTTGGTGCCACTAGGTTCTGTTGCATCTCTCCGCTCTTCTGGACGGTCTCTCTCTCAGCTTGTTCTGCTTTCTTCCCTTCTCAGTTCTACTCTATCTCTGTCACGACCTCTGTCTCCTTGGCCTGAGCGGTTGTCATGTCTCCCCTTCACATACTTGTTCAAGATTCCTGCTCTTAGAAGTTATTCTATCTCTTGCTTCAATTGATAGCACTCCTCTATGTCATGCCCATTCTCTTTGTGGAAGAGACAGTAGTTGTTAGGGTTTGGCTTCTCTGGTCCTGCTAGCATAGGTCGTGGCCAATGGAGTAGGTCACAGTCTTGGATCTGCATGAGCATCTGAGACCTGGTGGTGTTCAGTGGGGTGAACTCAGGGTTGCTTGCCCTCTCACTTCTCTTTGGGCGACGGTCAGTCCTCCCAGATGGGCGGTCGCTCTTCTCTTGTCGACGCTCTGTCCTCGACCTCTTACTTTCTTTGCTGTCATCAGGTGCTGACCTCTTGTTGTCCTACGGCTTGGCCTCGATTATCTTCGTTCTAGCTTTTAGTACCTCGACCATATTTGTAAACTCTTTGCACCTCTCTAGGAGCTCTTTTATAGTCCTGGTCTCATGACGTGCCAGGTCCTTGATCAGGTCTAGGTCCTTGATACCTCCTGCCAAGGCTGCATGCTGGGTCTGGTCATCCAAGTCTCGAACCTCCAGGGACTCCTTGGTGAACCTGCTAAAATACTCCCTGAGAGATTCCCCAGGGTTCTGTACCGCATTCAGTAGGTTGATGGTGGTCTTCTTCTGCTTGACACTGCTCTGGAAGTGGGTGATAAACCGTTCGCATAGCTCTGCGAATGAGCCTATAGATCTCGGTCGTAGCCTGGAGAACCATGATGTGGCTGCTCCCTTGAGGGATGCAAGGAATACCCAACAGGAGACCATGTCCGACCCACCATACAATGTCATCATGCCATTAAAGTAGTTGATGTGGTCATTGGGGTCCGTGGTACCATTGTAGAGTTCAAAGGTAGGCAGTCGAAACCTGGAAGGGAGCATGGCTGACATGATCTCTGTCGAGAATGGGTGCTGTCCAGGTATGGAATGTGTCTCGCCTTTGGTCTGCTTCTTCAACCATTCCAGCTTCTCATCTAGGTCGCGGAGTCTTCGATCAAGCTCCTCATCCCGTACCTATCCCTCAGGCCTGGCAGGACGTTCACTGCGACCTCTCTCACACTCTCTCCTGGAGTTCCCCTCCCGCCTTGAGTGTTGGCGGGATGGTGAATGGTCACGCCGCAATGACCCCTATCGCGAAGGTGAGGGGCTTCCCTCTCTGTAGGTCCGGCTTCGTCGTGGTATGTGACCTTCTTCAAGTCAATCGTCGAACACAGACATCCAGACCAATCTCTCGAGGCTAGGCACCCTCGCCCTGGGTGTTGGTGTCCTCCCACGCTCTAACCGTGGCGGGAGGTCTCTTATTCTCTTGGGACATTGGGAAGGCTCCCCCCGCTGCGGAGTGGGGGTTGCCCATCGTGCAAGTCTCTCTGATCCCACGCCCCTGGGAGATGATCTCCTAGGGTTTGGCTCTTGTCGAGGTACGGACTCTGCCCTTGCTGACGGTGACGTCCTTCGGTGGTGAGATGTCGCATGCTGTGTCAAGTAGTCTCGAAAGAGTTGTCGTTCTTTAAGGATTTATCGCTGCAGGTCGTTGATCTGACCTGCAGTTGCTGGTTCATTGGGGTCAGGTATCACCTCCACCACCACATCGTCTACCTCGTCATTGTTGGTCTCGTCGACCACAAACTGGTCATTAAGGGGGATCTCTTCCTCCAGAGGGACATGGTCATGGTCATTGACACTGCGGCAAGAGCACTCTAGGGGTGGTGATCCATTCCTCGCTACGTTGTTGGTGGAGGTAGTGGTCTTCCTTCATGCCATTGAATGAATATGGAAGCGAGCTAGTAGATGTAATGGCTAGCGTCGTTCCCACAGACGGCGCCAATCTGTTGTGTCAAGAAATCGTCGAGTGGTCCTACGAGTGCCATCACCTGCAAGTGATCCAAGGGATCAATAGAGAGAACCGGTGTGCTTCCGGCCTAGGGCTCTCGGATGCCAAAGTTAGATCTCCTGAGCAAATAGATGAATAGTGATATTCAATATGAGTTAAGATGTCCCCTGATAGGGTTGTGTACCTTACCTTTTATAGTAGTGTATGGCGGTGTGGAGAGTCTGAGTTTGATGGCGAGTGTGCCGTTGAGTGGATAGAGGTCCTGGATAGCAGGGCTCTATCCTGATTGGCCGTCTCCCCGCGGGAGGGAGTGTCCTGGTGGTATCAAGATCCTTGGCGGATAGATACTCGCGTGTGATGATAACATCATTGGTGCTTGAATCCATCTGGGTGACGTGACTTCTAAGCGGTGGCCCAGAGCCCTGGTGGTGGGATAAGTTTGCAGTGACAAGATTGGGTCATAGACGAGCGGCCTCGGTGTCCGTGGGTGTACATCATGTCTGAGTCCACGATGCCGCGCCTGGGTGTGAGGCCGCGCCTAGGTGAGGCCGTGCCTGGGTGCAGCCCACGCCTGGGTGTGAGACCACACCTGGGTGCAGCCCGCGCCTGGGTGTGAGACCACGGCTGGGTGAGAGGCCGTGCCTAGGTGAGGCCGCGCCTGGGTGTGAGACCACCCCTAGGTGAGGCCGCGCCCGGGTGGGACCCCAGATTGGTTCTCCTTGGTTCTAGAATGAGTCGCTTGGTTACACGTGACAACCGCTGACTGGTTCGATGAATCTTGGATGTATCAAGATGAATTCAGCTTTGGGAACATAAGAGCTGGTGATAGTGAGATGAACGGCGAAGGGAGAAAAGTGGGAGACAACAAGGCCAAAGTTATGCCTCCGGCTAGCGTGATTACGAGGCTTATTCTGATCATGGTGTGGAGAAAACTCATTCGGAATTCAAACACTTATTCTAACTTAATCGGCATGATCTAGGCTCTGGTTTCATGCAAGTCTGTTTTCTGGAAGAACATAATCAAGATTTAATTTTCTTAATTAATTTCCATTCCATTCCATTCAATCTTCCATGATTTATGACTCAGACTGTGTGAGCTTATTAATCTAATCTAATGGCAGAGTTGTGCTACTACTGCTTGTAGGTGGAAGTGGTTTAACTTCGTGGACTTCCATTCTTGATTTCTGATTCAAGAGCTCATCTTCCCCAAACCCTAAACGATTTGAGGAAGATGAGTTGCAGTTTTTTTTTTTTTTTTTTTTTTCTAGGTAAGGTCATCGTGGTCATTTTACCCTATCCAGGGGCAGAATGATCCATCGAAGTTCAAAAACTGGGATCCGTTATGTTATAACGTCTCTATCTAACGGTAGGGACTATAGTGGTACTTAGTTTGGAAAGCAGGGGTGCACGTGGAATTAGTGAAAATTCAGGGGGGCAACTGTAAGTTTGGCCATTTTCAGGGGGCATTTGGAAATAACCCAAAAATGAAAGCACCCACCTGCTTCTTCTCTCTCCCGTTTTTTACACCATTCTATTTTTTTTATTTTTCTTCAAATTTTTTATTTAATTAATTTTGTATTCAACATTTCATCCTCATCATTCTTCTTTGAACAGATCATGGTTCTAAGTATTGCCGTATTGGTATCTTATCGCCCATATCGGATGATATATACCGATTTTGCTAGTCACCAATACCGATACCATGCGATACTGTATCGGTAGCATGGTATGAACAAGGGGTAAAATAGTCAAAAAACTCATTTTTAAAGAGATTCAGGGGTAATTTTACCCGATACAGCCGATCCAAGCCGATACCGTATTGGTATCATATCGATTTTGCTGGTTACCGATACCCGTTCCGATATTGTGCACTAAAACCATGGAACAGATCGATTCTCTACAAAAATAGTAAAAAGTAAATTGAATAAAAAGAGGAAGAGAGAGAATAAGTGGGGTGTTTTGAAGAGAGCCGATCTATTCCATGGTTTTAGTGCACGGTATCGGAATGGGTATCGGTAACCTGCAAAAGCCATAAGATATCGATACAATATTGGCTTGGATCTGCTGTAGCAGCCAAAATTACCCTTGAATCTCCTTAAAAGTGAGTTTTCTGACCATTTTACCTCTTATCCGTACCGTGATACCGATACAGTATCGGTATCGATGACTAGCAAAACCGATACATATCACCCAATACGAACGATGTGATACCAATACTTAGAATCATGATCTGTTCGAAGAAGAACAATGAGGATGAAATGCTGAATACAAAATTAATTAAATAGAAGAATTGAAGGAAAAAAAACCGAATGGAATGAAAAACGAGAGAGAGGAAGTGGGTGGGTGCTTTCATTTTTACTATTTAATGACAAAAATAGTAAAAAGTAGAAGATGAATGATAGGTTAAATAGATTAGCAGATTACTAGGTGAAAAGAAGGGCAATCTGGGTATTTAAAAACATGAGGGTAGAAGGAGATGTAAAAGTTTAAAAGTAGGGTAGTATTAGAAAAGAAGTTTAAGTTAGGGTAGCTTTATTAATATAGATTAAGTGTAAGGCAGTGATAGTAATTGCCCCTAATAACCATAAAGATAAAATCCCTTAAGTCGATGCCACTAATAACTCTTAACCTTCTTAAGTTAACTTCAACCCTACTTGAGGAGCTTTTCTAGATTGAATTAACTTCGCACTTAATATATGGGACTCACAATCTTATCCATGTACTTAATCTGTGAATCCCAGGTGCCACTAAGAAAAGTTGGGGGGGGGGGGGAATCAGTGGATCTCAAAATTTCAATATTTCATAGAAATCATAGTAACAATATTTTCTCAATTGCAATTCAAAATTAGTTGAAGCAATCTCATAATTATTAATCACACATAAACACGTCCACCACACACCATAATGTGGCTGGGTCTACCAGTTTCCCACCACTTTGCACAGCAATCACTTTAAGTATATAATGAAAACAAAAGTAATGCAACAACACTAGATATACGTGGTTCAACCAAAGAGTCTCTACGTCCACAGAGGAATAACCGTAAAGGGTTTTGTATTTCCCCAATACTCCACCCAATGTTTTGATTACTACAATGATCCAGATGCCTGAACACCTGCTTCTGATTAAATCCTTCATAGTCTAGGGTAACAACCCCACACCAATCAAACTCCAACTTCATTGGAAATACAATATAAAATAGTAAAATCAAATTACAAACCCTTTCCCCAATACATGAACAGATCTGGGTTTTTTAACAAATATGCAACCCTAATTCAGAAACCAGGACTTGTAGTTTAAGAAATACCTCTACCCTATGCATTTCAGAGATCAATCTGCAGAGGAGGATCTCAAAGAATCGAATCATACATCCCAATGTTCTCCATTGCTTCACAAACAAGCCTTCAATGGTTTTTTCGTTCATATCTTGTTTTACCTATGTTTTCAGCTTCTGAAATTGCTTCTAATGCTTTTTTTTCTCGAAAAAATACACAGTTTTAAAAAAAATGGCGCTTGATGTTTACTCCGTATATGGTAGTTATGGTCTCCCAAAATGGATTGTATAAAAAGCCTGACCAAAGGGCATAACGAGCATTTTCCAAAAAGATCCGTGTGTATTCAGTCCATTGTACCCGCGAAGCATCGAATAAACTCTGTTATATACCAGAATGCAGTGTTGTTTTTTATTTGGTAATGACCAGAATGCAGTTACGCTCCAGTATAGCGCTAAACAAATTATAAAAGTCACGCATGGATCATGACGCAATGTCTCTCTCCGTTTCAATCAAACACCTCCATTTAGCATCTTTATCACAGATGCTCATCAACCACTCACAGGATTCTGGAAGTGTAACCAGATAATGGAGAACTACTGTTCACAGAATACCCTAAATTTTAAGCCAAAATTTTTTTGGTTAAGTATGGAAAACGTCTTCTCCAGATTCGCTCCGATTTTGACATCCTGTACAAAAATTTTCATAACATTTTCATTTCATATCGGATTCTAAACGAATCAGTTGCGTTTGAAAGAACACTCGACGAGCTTCAACTCCCATGTTTACCACTTCTTTCTATTCTGCTAGTGAGCCTTTCAAAAATAGCTTCAAAGACCACCCTTCACTAGAGACATGTGATGAAATTTTTCAATATTTTTTCGAAACATCACCTGAAGCTTCCACATGCCGCCAAAGCCTTTGTAAGGTTGAAATATGCAACCAAATACCATCACACATGCCCGAATACATCTTTAACACTACCAAAATACCAAATTGTCCTTGGCACTCAAATTGACTTGTTTGCATTGCCGACGTACTGTCTGACACCTCTAGTGCTGCCACATCATCAATATGACCAAAAATATTGCCAACAATGACAACAACACTCCATTTGACCAACATAATTCAATGGGTTTCTTAAATCCTAACTTTTGGGGTTATTAAAAATGCTCATTACGATAAAAAAATAGGGTGAAGGTTCTCTAAGCAAGCAGTATGAGGAAACACATTAATCAAATGCAATAAAGCAATATCATACATGGGAGGACACAATACCCATAGAACCCAATCACGGGCCAAAATACTTTATTCCAATATACCAAATTGGACACCCTTCACTACATCATTTCTTAGAGGTTAAGAAAGCACAAAATTGGAGTTCAGATTTGCTCCCCACATGGGGACGGGTGGGGACAGATCTGAACCCTCCATGGAGCATGGGTCCCACACCCCCATGGAAGGGTCAGATCTGTCCCCAACCGTTCCCATGTGGGTAGCTGATCTGGACTCCAAAATTGTGGGGTGCCATCAATTTACACTATTTTTATTAGGGTAAATGGTACATAGGATATCTAATGTTTTAATAAATTGTAAGTTAGATACCTGGCGTTTCATATATTGCGTTTGAGGTACCTAAACCAGATTAAAAGTAACCTAATTACTCAATTTTTTCCCCATCATTGTCCCTTCTCCTCCTCCTCCTTCCTCCACTGTAACCCCACTGGCCCCACAACCTGTTGCAACCCAACCCCACCCGATATCTTAAGGGGGTGCTTGACGGTCCAGCTCCTGCCACGGCTGAACAGGAGCCATATCGTAGAAACTGGGCACTTTACCTTTCACACCATTGAAGCCGGCTTCTTTGACTCAGGAAGATGCAGAAATTAATCGCAAAGAGGAGGGACAGAAGGACCCATTTGAGCTGCAACTTCCATGAAGATGTAGAGAAACTTTTTCCATTTAACCTATCATTCATCTTCTACAATGGTAGAAGGAGATGTAAAAGTTTAAAAGCAAGTTTTTTTAACAAGAGGGTAGCAATAGTAATCTGCTCCGTTCTAAAAATTCTTAAGGAGATGTTCTTTTATCTAGTCCTCTAGTCCAAGTGGCAACATCTTAAGGGGGTGCTTGACGGTCCAGCTCCCGCCACGGCTGAACACGAGCCATATCCCAGAAACTGGGCAGTTTACCTTTCACACCATTGAAGTCGGCTTCTTTGACTCAGGAAGATGCAGAAATTAATCGCAGAGAGGAGGGAGTGAAGGACCCATTTGAGCTGCAGCTTCCATGAAGTTGCAGAGAAACTTCTTCCATTTAACCTACCATTCATCTTCTACAATGGTAGAAGGAGATGTAATAGTTTGAAAGCAGGTTTTTTAACAAGAGGGTAGCGATAGTAATCTGCTCCGTTCTAAAAATTCTAAAGGAGATGTTCTTTTATCCAGTCCTCTAGTCCAGGTGGCAACATCTTAAGGGGATGCTTGACGGTCCAGCTCCCGCCACGGCTGAACAAGAGCCATATCCCAAAAACTGGGCACTTTACCTTTCACACCATTGAAGTCGGCTTCTTTGACTCAGGAAGATGCAGAAATTAATCGCAGAGAGGAGGGAGGGAAGGACCCATTTGAGCTGCAGCTTCCATGAAGATGCAGAGAAACTTTTTCCATTTAACCTACCATTCATCTTCTACAATGGTAGAAGGAGATGTAAAAGTTTAAAAGCAAGTTTTTTTAACAAGAGGGTAGCGATAGTAATCTGCTCCGTTCTAAAAATTCTTAAGGAGATGTTCTTTTATCTAGTCCTCTAGTCCAAGTGGCAACATCTTAAGGGGGTGCTTGACGGTCCAGCTCCCGCCACGGCTGAACACGAGCCATATCCCAGAAACTGGGCAGTTTACCTTTCACACCATTGAAGTCGGCTTCTTTGACTCAGGAAGATGCAGAAATTAATCGCAGAGAGGAGGGAGTGAAGGACCCATTTGAGCTGCAGCTTCCATGAAGATGCAGAGAAACTTCTTCCATTTAACCTACCATTCATCTTCTACAATGGTAGAAGGAGATGTAATAGTTTGAAAGCAGGTTCTTTTAACAAGAGGGTAGCGATGGTAATCTGCTCCGTTCTAAAAATTCTAAAGGAGATGTTCTTTTATCCAGTCCTCTAGTCCAGGTGGCAACATCTTAAGGGGATGCTTAACGGTCCAGCTCCTGCCACGGCTGAACAAGAGCCATATCCCAAAAACTGGGCACTTTACCTTTCACACCATTGAAGTCGGCTTCTTTGACTCAGGAAGATGCAGAAATTAATCGCAGAGAGGAGGGAGGGAAGGACCCATTTGAGCTGCAGCTTCTATGAAAATGCAGAGAAACTTCTTCCATTTAACCTACCATTCATCTTCTACAATGGTAGAAGGAGATGTAAAAGTTTAAATGCAGGTTTTTTTAACAAGAGGGTAGCGATAGTAATCTGCTCCGTTCTAAAACATCTAAAGGAGATGTTCTTTTATCCAGTCCTCTAGTCCAGGTGGCAACATCTTAGGGGGTGCTTGATGGTCCAGCTCCCGCCATGGGTGAACAGGAGCCATATCCCAGAATCTGGGCACTTTACCTTTTACACCATTGAAGTCGGCTTCTTTGACTTAGGAAGATGCAAAAATTAATCGCAGAGAGGAGGGAGGGAAGGACCCATTTGAGCTGCAGCTTCCATGAAGATGCAGAGAAACTGCTTCCATTTAACCTACCATTCATCTTTTACCATTTGAGCTGTAACTTCCATGAAGATGCAGAGAAACTTCTTCCATTTAACCTACCATTCATCTTCTACAATGGTAGAAGGAGATGTAATAGTTTAAAAGCAGGTTTTTTTAATAAGAGGGTAGCGATAGAAAGAGAGGAGAGTAGGGAGGCAGAGAGAATAAAATAGAAAAAAAACGCAGAGAGAAAAGGGGGTATGAACGAAAGGAGAAGAAAAGGGACATAGAATGAAAAAAGAAACGGAAAAGAGAGGAGAGTTAGCAGAAAAATAGAGAGCAAAAGGAAAAGAGAGAGAGAGAGAGAGAGAGAGACAGAGAGAGAAAAACCGATATGGGAGAAACAGAGAACTGCAGAGGGAAGGAGTAAAAGAAAAACAGAAAAAAGGCACTAAGACAGTGAAGTCGAGATTTCTCTGAGCCGAAGAAGACGCCCAGCCAGTGTGATTCTTCTTCTTCTTCACATTTTTATTTTTATTTTCTTCTCTTTTGCTTAAACTCCAGCCATGGTTATCAGCCTTCAGTGGCCAATGTCATCGAAACCCCAACAGAACCCATCGGATCATCTCCATTCTCCTTCCATTTTCCCAACCCCTTTCACTCATAACTGACTGCCCCTTCTATAAATTCACTACTGAGCTCTATTCCCTTTGATAGCTTAGCTGTGACTAATCCTTCCTTGCTCTTTTCTACGTTATTATGGATTCACAGGAGATGCATTTCAATGTTGATTCACTCACTGGTCCATTGTCATCGAATTCAGTGCCGTCGTCAAAATTATATGTGGTTGGACAATTTCTTTTGGAGCTGAGCAGATCCATATGGAAAATTTTCTCAACAGTAATCTGCTTCGTTCTAAAAATTCTAAAGGAGATGTTCTTTTATCCAGTTCAGAAGTTGTTTGTGATTCTCAGGAATCAGAAGCGAAGAAGAGGTAGTCGTGCATTCGAGAATTTGGATTTGGGAAAAACACTGGTGGGTTTAGCTTTACAGGGTGTGATAGGGCTTGTGAGTGTAAATATATCACAGGCTCCAATGAACCATCATCATGAACATGTGTTTTGGTTTTTGATTATTGGGTTTGGAATTTCATTTGCTGCTTCATTCATGGCGATTGTACTTCGACAGAGTTACCCAACAATTGCGAATGCTGGAGAGACGTTTGGTGCGATTTCGATTGTGATTACCTTCTTCACCTTCATGTCTTGCTATGTACCATCCAATCTGGTCTGGGTTATGGGACTCTGTTGTATTCTTTGCCTTTTTCCGTTCGTACTTCTATTTAAATCATCCGATGAATACGCATCAGACGTTGGAGGATCGTCAGTTAATATGGGTTTGCCTCGAGTTTCAATTGTATAAATCAGGTGACTCAGAAAAGATTTTCAAGGAGGAGTGGTTCCAGTTAGTCAAATGGCTGCTTTTTTGCCATTTTCTTCTTCTACAGAAAAGCCCAGCAGTCCAGTCCAGCATCTTTTTAAGGAGACCGTACTTGTCTTTTGTACAGCATAATAATATTTTTCCATGACTTGTTTTTTCTTTTGAGGGGACGTTTTCATATACGACCGCAAGCAAAATTTTTTTCTAAATTATATAATATAAATATATTTACGGAATAGTTTCTGGTAAAAGTCAGACAGAAATAAATGTAGACAGATACTATTTTGTCTTTGCTAATTATGAAAAAGGAATTCCCACTTAACCGGTCGATTTTGACTGGTTGAATGACTTGACTGGGTGTTAATTTTGAAAAGATTGGCTGTTTTTATTTAGTTTTCACTCGAGTAAGTGATCACAGTACGTACGTGTCAAATAAGTTTGCACGACGTTCTTTTCTGGTGACCATTGATTTCACCTAGTCCAATCTGAGTCGTTGAACGTCTTCCCCCAGTTCAATCGAAAAATCGACGACAGTAGGTCATTATTTGAAATCCTATCAACGGCTATGTAGCTGAATCCCGCGGAACTCTCTTCCCTTTCGGAATCTTAGGGAGAGTGGGAGAGTGGACGTCTCTTTCTACGATCGGCGATTGCCTTGCAGAAATCTCATGTCAATCCCTCTCTCTTCTCTGGTCTACCCTGCGGTGAAATGGTTTATCACGCGAGTCCTAAAACCCTAATGAGGAGCGATCTTCTCTCGTCTTCAGCCATCTCTCTTGTTTTCTTCTCCAAGGAACCAAAGACGAAGACAATCTCTGCAACTCCAAGGAAGTGAAGACAAGCTCTGCAACGGTCAGGTTCTTCATGACACTCTCTCTCTCTTTGTTTCTCTGCAACTCCAAGGAAGCGCAGACAGTCTCTGCAACTTCAAGCGAAGACAGTCTCTCGTTCTATCTCTCTATCGTTCTCGTTTTCTTTGTCTCTCTCTCTCTCTCTCTCTCTCTCTGTCTGTGTCTCTCTGTCTTTCCCTTTATCGTTCTCGTTCCATTGTAGTTAGGGTGTTTTTAAAAAAAATTGGAGTTATTGATTGCTAACCAATTTTTTTCTCCATTTCAGGTTCTAGGAAGTTCATTTGAAAATCTCCATTGGAAGGAACATCTTGGATTAACGCAGGCATGGCATATTTCTTCTCTCTCTCCCTTATCTATCGTTGCATTATAGTGAGGGGTTTTTCATGGTTTGTACTGATTGCATTCCATATTTTGGCTTTCTTCTGTGATTAGCCTGAATCTCACGGTTGTTCGACATTTGTTAATGTTCATTAGTCCTTTATCATGATATATTTATTACTTCTATTTTTTATTTTTTTTTTCTGTATTTGGGATTGGTAGCCTGGGAGAGTGATTAATTTGGTTATCAGAGAGGTCTACTGATGCCAAAGATTCTGGCATTGGAAAGTTTGGTAAGTGGCCTTTGAGGTTACAACCAGCAAGATGCACATCTGTGAGGGGCTTATTTCTAATCCAGTCAGGAACATTTGCTGAATGGAGTTTGTTGTAGGGTAAGTCTATTGACAGTAGAGATAGGATGCAATTTGGAAGGATTCATGGTGAGGGATCTGAAAACCCATTTCTTGACAGGTTAAGTTGCCAAAGTTTCTGTAGCCTTGAAACTGAAACTAGGATTTGACCAGTGAGCTGATTATCACTCAGAGAAAGGGTGGTAAAAGAAAGGTCCATGTGATCTGGGATTCTACCTGTGAGCTGGTTATGGCTCAGAGAAACGTCCATGAGATTGGGCAAGTTACAAAGGGAACTGGGTATCTGGTCTGAGAGCTTGTTATTTGAAAGGTCAATAGAGGTTAGATTATGAAACTGTCCAAAAAAATCTGGAATCAGCCTAGGGAGAGTGTCTTCAGCAAGGGCAGTTGACCTAGACTTGGAGGAATGGATCCTTCAAAGCTGTTATCTTCAAGGACAAGTTGGGTGAGGTGGGTTAATTTTGAGAAGCTCTCTGGAATAGGACCTCCAATCTGTTTCATCCCACTTATCACCAGTGTCTCCAAGAACTGGAGATTACCCAGAGAAGGGTACAAGGTGCCCTTCATGTACATACCACTCTCTCTGTCAGCAGGTCTCTGCAACTCCAAACCAATCACCCTCCCTGTAGGGTTACACTGAATGCCCTCCCAATCTCCTCCACAACAATCTTTACCAATCCATGAAGAGAGAATCTCTGTTGTGTCCTTCAAAATCTTGCCTTTGAATCCAAGTAGTACAGCTCTGTCTGTCTCTGAACAAATTGGGGTTTAATTAACTGTTTGAGTCAGGGTTTCTGGGAATAAAACAGAGAATTGAAAAAGAAGGCAAACTTGAAAACCCATTTCAGATCAGCATTTTGGGAAGTGGATTTTGATCTACTTTGACAAATTTCTTGAAAAATATTTGAGATTTCTAACCTGCTAATGGGTTCTCACTGGTGAGAACTCTACTGGAAGATGAAAAGCTGAAAAAGGGAATTTCTGTGTTTGTTTCTTCGCTTAGGGTGGAAGGTATGATGATGGAAACCAAGTGGGGAAGAGGTCCAGAATTATATTATGGTCTGAACCAGATGCAGGGTTCCTTCTGCCTTCCATAATATAAATCTTTTGAATAGTCTCAAGGCTGGCTTTTCTCTAAAAAGGCATAATTGCCCTTTCAGAATATCTATTTTTATTAGTCTTTAGTTGAAAATTCTCCAATTTTCTTTGACATTTTTTTTGCTTTGTAACTGTGAAAGAAAGTTTATAATAGAGATTTTGGCTGAAAGGGTTGTTATTTAGTGATCATTTTCATTTTTATAAAGCACCTTGGATCAATGGGTCCTTCTGGAATATCTATTTCTTGAAGTCTTTCAATGGGAATTCTTCTAAGGTCTTTGTAGCTATACCAAGTACCAACAGAGTCACAACTTATAATAAAAAACATGTAGAGACCCTTTTTGTAATATTAAATTTCTTGAAGGCCTTATATGAAAAGTATCTATCCTTAAGTTTGCTTATATAGTGAGTGGTAACAGAGGACCCAACATTTATATCAGCTTGTCTGTATTTTGTTTTAAGTTTTGAAGTTATAGTCAAAGTAGGAGTGGGAACTAGAAACTATGATGGACATGTGGTGAATTGGAAGAGCAGGGAAGGGTCAAACAAGTACCACAAATACCAAAGAGAAGAAAATAGAGAGAGAGAGAGAGAGAGAGAGAGAGGAAGAAGATCAAAGAGTTTATAATTAGTGCAATCTACAACTAGCATTAGAAATTAAGGCTCCAATACAAGAGCCACGACGGGCAACAACTCAACTTCAATTCAATAAAGCAAGTAACAATTTAATTATATAGTTTGTCCCACATCCTAAATGCTTTGAAATATAGAACTCCTCTGATTTTATTAAACCCAAAAGTTGATTTCCTATTTGAGCAAAACAGCAACCTTATAAACCTTAGATATTCTAAATTACTAAGCACCAAAAGTTCTATGAAGAAAGAATCAAAATGCCCTGTGGATGCTCTTCTTCATTTAAGAGTTTATGATCCTCCTATAGAATTGGTTGCAGCCTAGCTATTCTACATTACGGTGAGTCCTTTCAGTTAAAGAAATAGGAACTCTAAAGTAGAAATTGAACTAAAACTCCCAACAGGATTTGAAGTTCTAGAAGTAAAAATCTTGATGCAGTATGACACCCCCTTAGTAAATTGGCCATAACAATTCCCAAAGAATAGAATATGTATACCACTATACTGGCCAGATTTGAGCTGTTTATCTTATTTCTATCGTGGTAAATTAAGTTTTATCATTGAGTTATTTGAAAAAAATACTATTTGTATAACAAGTATTAAAATTGCCCTCTCAACCAATTCTTTGGGCTCACTTGCTCCATTTTCACAAGAATTCACCTAAAACCTGAAAACACAAACAAAAACCTTGAGTAGTTCCGTTCCAAGTATAAAAATGCATGTTTTATGGCCCTAAGATTTCACACATAAATATGCTCATCAGACCTCTAACGAAGGTTTGGACTCACCTCCCCAATCGTAGGACCTCCATGGTTCCATGAATGAAGGGCTGGAGGTGAGGATCTTCACAGATTTCAAATGAATGGCGATGGACGCACGATCGAATTCACTGTCGTGTCTCCACCCGTTAGTCCGTCCAGTATTGCCTAGCCATTTAACTTGGGCTAAGCCACGAGCGGACCCACTTGGTAAATCCGCCCGTAGTCCAGTTCACTCTCGGGAAAATCTCAGGGTTTGGACTGATGCACGAGCGGATCCATGTTCCACATCCGCCCGTGAATCCGTTCCATATATTTTTTGGGTTTGGCCTAGACGGATTCACGACCGGACTCACCTGGCTGCCTCTGTTCTTGCATCTGCCCTTGCTGTCTTGACCCAAACTTCAAATAATTTGTCGGGACCCTTAATGGGACCCCCCTATATACTTCTAACATTGTTCTCACTCATCCTCAGACTTCGAAATCTGTATGAGGGTACACGCACCAAAGCAAACCTTACCAAACACACCGCATGACAAGCAAGGCAAACTGTGAGTGGGCTTTGGGTGATGTTTGGGCTTTATATATATATATATAATTATATGGATTACATGATGGTTTATATGCTTGCATTCATTCTTGCCATGTTGCATCTTTGCATATAAAACCATGTTGGATACGAATTGATGGAATGTGGATATGTTTACTTTACTTCATACTATTGGGTTACGGTGTCGGGTATGCCGGTGCCGAAACCCCAAGATTTCTATTATATTCATTGTTTGCCATCCTGGTTTGTATGCGCTGTGCCGTGCTGGTACCCGGGTACTAGATGGAATGGAACGTTGATGCACCCGGAATACCTCTCGGGACGATAGGACTTGCATGTAGTATAACTGTGGCTAGAATTTAAGCTCCCTTATGCTACGACCCTTGCCAACAGGGGTTTATGTGTTGGATAGTCTGAGCACCTGTTGTCTGTGGAGGTGGGAGAGGCTAGGTCAGGGGTAGTGATGGCTATCGGGGTCTGCCACTGGGTGATCTATGGCTTCTACCAGCGTAGGCTCCCTTGTGATAATTGAGGTTTCACTGTGGTCATAGGTTAAGTGACCCTCAGTGTCTCTCGAGTTATCATAGTAGCATATACCATGACTTAGACTGTTTGTTAGGTGAAAAATATATCTAACATTTTATGCATCATGGACTATGTGTGATTGTGTGTTTGTGCACTCCCCTTTCCCCTCACTGGCTCAGTGGAGCTAACCCCCTGTGTATAAAAATTTTAGATTTTGATGCAGGTGATGATTACTTGGCCGACTTAGAGGTTCGATTGACAGAGAATGATAGTATCGGTGCAGAGGAGCCTAAGTTTGTGTTAGATGAACACGGTGATGGTTGCCCCTGTGATGACGGTGCTTACAGACACTGATGTTGTTTGGGGATTGTCCCCTCCTTTTGATTCTTTTGGGGCTTTGTGCCAGTTATAAACACTTTTTGTACTAACTTATTATTATTCTGAGTAGTTATGTAATGGTCAGTTAATGGTCAACACTAAACTATTACTATATTACTTAGTCAGGTGAACAGACTATAACTGCTTATGTAAATATTGCTTTTGCATACGCTAACTCTGACAATGATTGGAATATTTATTTTCTTTTTCTCAAATGTAATTATTTGGGTGGGTCCTTGGTTGTTGACTATGGCTTGAGACACTGTGTCGTTGATCCTAGTTGGAATTGGGGTTTACGCATGTCATCCTAATCACCCTCTTGACTGTGCTTATAGCCTAAGCTTGGGTTAGGGGCGTGACAGCATGGTATCAGAGTGTGATGCTTTGCATTAAACATGGTTCACCAAGAACTCTTGATTTACTCTACACAATAGGGTCTAAATTAAAAGCTTCCAACTTACATAATTGGAATGTGTGCAAAACATAGGGAGAAGACTAGCTAGGGAGGAATCCGGGAACCATAGCAAATAATAGGGACAACATCTGATTTAAAGAGTTAATATATATATATATATATGTAAGTTCCAAATACATCCAGTTGTTTGTTACTCAACCTCCTGAGGAGGTGAGCAAACCATACACAAACCCAACAAGAAAATTTCCCAAAATTTCAGCCAGAAGAACCATAATTACATATTCAAAAAAAAAAAAAAAAGAGAAAAGAAAAGAGCCAAAATAAAATATTGTTCACAAACATCCAACCAAACCATAAAAAGAAATTGTAACTGAGATGGTTAAAATATAATTCCAGAAGCCTTGGAGTCTAGTCCCCCATCTCATCATCACTACCCTCCTCCTCTTCATCATTGCCTTCATAATACAGGTAGGTGTTGATGTCATGAATGTCGTTCTCTACCCTTTCGAAGAGATGGTTGTGAGAGGCAAGCTGTCCATGGATACCCGCAAAACCCTGTAGCATGTCTGAATTGAGCTTGGCCATGTTGGTGTTCAGCTGACCCAGGGCATTAAGAATAGCATTCATATCTGAGGTTCCAGAATTGGAAGCTCCAGCGGCATACTGCACTGGAACTCCTCCCTCATCATCACCATCATCTCCTTCTGTACCCACCTCCTCGCCACCCTCTAGGACCACTGGCTCCCCATCACTGTATGTGTTGCCTCTGATCTGCATGCGGGCCAGGGAATTTCTCCCAAAAGGTTCCTTGTAGCTTTCATAGGGTGGCTCATCCCCCAGGTTAACCTGGAAATGCTCGAAGATGCGGGTAAGAAGCCTTCCATAGGGTAGGGTCTTCTCTATTCTAGACTTGAACAACACTTATTCCATGTGTTTGACTATGACAAAGGGCAGGCTTACTTGGACACCCTGATGTAAACAGTACCCCAGAGTAGCAGACATGAGGGAAGGCTCATTGTTGTGCCCCTTGACAGGCAGCCGATTTGTCTTATCTATCATAGTCAAAATCCACTGAGAATTGCCAAAAGTGGTCATGTTCATCCAGTATTCATATCTGTCATTGGTCATGGTGTTGTACAGCTGCTTGTACTCTGCCTTGGACATGCAAGTCAAGGGATCCCTCCCAGGTGGATGGAATACCTAGGCCCCAATAGAACTCATTCCTAGGATAACACCTAACTCTACCTTATTGAATGATATTTTGACTCCCTTCACAAAAGAATTTATTCGAAGTCTCCCTGCATCCTCTTAAATCACTGTCATATTGGAGTAGAAGTACCCAATCAATCTGAGGTAATAGTACCTAGGCAAGGTTAACATGTTGGACCACCCCAAGTGCTCAAATCTCGGTCCACCATGAAGGCGACTAACTCCTCTGCAATGACATCTCTTCCCACTTCAATCTTTCTGTAGTGAAGCTTCCGAGTGTATAGGTCCTCCGCCTCCGCTGACACAAAGAAGTTAGCATCAAAGCAGGATAGGGCCGGAGTTGGTGCTGTTGCTACTGCAGGAGCCTTGGTTCCCCTTGTCTTGGGAGCCATCTTTTCACCTTAAATAATCTACACACTCCAAATAAAAACAAAGGAGACAATGTGAGTGTTTAATCACTCCAATGTTAACAAAACATAGGAAACTAAGGCTAAAACACAATAAGTAATTTATTCACATCCACTAAGACGTTAAGGGGAGTTAAAAGAAAGGTAATATATATACTCAAGGCATAACACAAATTCCCTCTTAATATACCAAGAATCCAAATTTTCTTCAAATTTCCATAGGGACATTGACAATGGTGCCAACCAAGAAATAGTACATCAAAAATTTACATCAAACCCATGTAAGGTGGGGAGAATGAGAGATGCATTCCATGCCATAAGATATATTAGCCAAACCAGTGGGGGTTTTCGGTTTTGGCAAGGGTTTAACCAACCCTAGCCCTAATCGATGGGTGTATACATGGTCGAACATGTTCACATATGAATTGGAGCATAAAGAAATAAGAAAAATAAGGTTTTAACACTATTCAAGCAATCAAACACAAAGCCATAAAAATGGGAAGGGAAAACCTAGTTAAAAACCCTAGAAGAAGATAAAAAATCAACCCAAGGAAACCAAAATGGGAAAGCATCTCATACCTTGAAGTGGGGAGTTGAGATTTGAGGTTGAAGAGGTTCAAATCCACAATCTCAAGGCCAGAAATCTCGAGCGGACGAAGTAAAAGCTTCTCTTGCTCTATGTCTCCGCCTCCCATAACCAACCCAAAATGAAACTAAAAGGCGCAATTTGTATTCTTATCAAAAAATTTCAAGTGGACGCACAACCGGACTCACTATCGTGATTTCGCTCGTGGAACCGCTGAGTATAAAAAACCTAACTTTTCGTTTGTTGAACTGTGCGGACGAACGAACGAAACCACGATTTGAGGGTCCGCCCGTAGTTTCGTTTGGCTCGGTCTTTTGGGCCAAAGTGAACACCCTGAGAATGAACGAACGAATGGACTCACGTTCCCCATCCGTCCGTTAGTCCAGTCTAATTTTGCGACGGAGTCACGAATGGACTCAGAAGATTAGATCCGTCTGTCAGTCCGCCTGTGTTCCAAAGGGCTATTGGCCTATATTTTTGGCTCAGCCTCACTCTTAGGACCCTAGTTTCTCCTGTGTGTTGGTACACACACCTTGTGTGCAAATTGTGCTTGCTTCCCTTAAGGTCCCTTATCTTGCATTTATTTCCCTTGTCCTTGTGCTAACATGTGAGGCATCTTATTTATATCAGGTGCTAAAACATGGTCAATACTCGCAACCGAAATTGTTCCCCTCCTAGGGATGACGCCAGTGACATTTTCGAGGAAGGTTTGCCTACACCGCCTCAGGTGAACACTAATGCGAATGTTGTCACACTCTTAGGGAACATTTTACGCGATATGCAAAGGGAACACCGGGAATTCCAAGATGAGCAGCGCCCTTTTATGCAAAATGTGACTGCCCAGCTTCAGAATGTTGTGGGAAGGACCGAGAGTGCCACCTCCGGTGCACGAGGTCCCTAATCCCACAGCTAACACCACTCCTATCATTCTTCCTCCTGGGCTAGCTGCAAATGAAGTTCCTGTAGTGCAAGTGGTCCAAACTCCACCTCCTCCTACTCCGGCTACCCTACCAGTAAAAAATGTGGTACCGGAATGGGCTGATGCTTCCAAACTTTCTGAGAAGTTCCAAAAGCACCGTCCACCTACTTTTTACAGGTTGATCCATGACTCTATGTTCCCGGCTACTTGGATACAGGATCTTGAAAGGATCTTTGAGGTGCTACCGTGTAGTGACCTTGAGAAGATTCGGTGTGCCACTTTTCAACTTCGAGGTGACGCTAATGCGTGGTAGCGTTCCTCGAAGGAACATTTTTGGGCCAAGTACCCAAATGCAACTTGGGCTTAATTTAAAGAAGCCTTTCTCGAGAATTACTTCCCAAGGAATTTTTTAGAGAAGAAGGAGATTGAGTTCATGACCCTTAGCCAGGGATCCAAGTAGGTCCTTGAATATCAACAGATCTTTGAGGAGTATTTCTACTTTGCTCTGACCCACTTGAAGATTGAGGACATGAAGGCAAGAAGATTTGAAAGAGGGCTTAGGGCCAGCTTAAGTACTTCTGTGGTACTACACAAGTACCCCACCTATGCAGAAGTGGTTGAAGCCGCCAAGTTGATAGAAGATTAGCAGAGGGAGAATTATAGGGCCATACAAGCGGGCAAGAGGCCAATGCCATCTCATGACTCTAGGGGACCTAACAAGTTCCAGAGGAGAGGGGCTTACACCAATGTAGCTCCAATTCAGTCCCCTAGACCCGATGTGGCCCAGGTGCCTAAAGCTACATCTGCTCCTTATTATGGGACCCAGACTCTTATTTGTTACAATTGCAAAGAGTCTGGCCACATGGTTAAGGATTGTCCACAACCACGACAACTGGGTTCATGGCCCGCTATGACTTCTAAGGCACCCCAAGTAAAGATTGCTATTCGCCCACTTATTTCTCCTCCGGCAAGCAAGACTTAGGGGTGAGTTTATTCAATTACTCATGAAGAAGCCCAGTCTGACCCTGGTGTTATCACAGGTATTGTACTCAACCACCTTAGTAAAATTCTTTATGTTAAGTTTATCATGTTTGGCTATTCGGTGTTTGTCAGGCATGATTTCTGTGTGCTCCTTACTTACCTATGTGTTATTTGACTTGGGAGTGTCGCACTCCTTTATATCACCTTCCTTTGCTGAGAAATTACCAATTGAACCGGTCAGTATGGAACAAAAGTTGATAGTTAGTACACCGACTGGAAGCAAAGTCGAGCTTGACCAAGCCTTCAACTCTTGCCCTGTTCGGGTGATTGACCATGGGCTTGAGGCCAGTTTGATTATCCTAGATATGAGAGATTTTGATATCATTCTGGGAATGGATTGGTTGTCCACTCATGGAGCTAGCATGATCTGCGCAGAGAGGAAGATACTCTTCAAGACAGGGGAAGACAATGAGTTTGTGTTCAAGGGCAACAAAAGTAAAAATCCTAAAAAGACAATCATTTTGGCACTCCAAGTACAGAAGCTCTTAGCTCAAGGTTGCCAGTGTTACTTAGCCTCCGTGTTGGATACTGAAGCCCAGGTTACACCTATGGAAGAGATAAGTGTAGTGAGAGATTTTCCTGATGTCTTCCCGGAATACCTCACACGATTACCATACAGACTGGCCCCATCGGAATTGAAAGAACTTCAAGAGTAGCTTAATGATCTACTGAAGAAGGGCTTTATCAGGCCAAGTGTTTCCTCGTGGGGTGCACCTGTCTTGTTTGTAAAGAAGAAAGATGGTAGTATGCGTATATGCATTGACTACCGTGAACTCAACAAGCTTACAATCAAGAATCGGTACTCGTTGCCTAGGATCGATGATTTATTTGATCAATTGCAAGGCGCGAGGGTATTCTCTAAGATTGACCTCTGCTCGGGGTATCATTAGCTAAAGATCAGAGGTAGTGACATTAGCAAGACCGCGTTCAGATTACGCTATGGACACTACGAGTTTTTGGTTATGTACTTTGGGCTGACCAATGCCTTGGTAAATTTTATCGAGCTAATGAACAGGGTGTTTCACGATGTATTGGATAAGTACATTATCATGTTTATTGACAACATCCTAGTCTACTCCAAGAGCGAAGAAGAGCACGTTGACCACCTTCGCTTTGTGCTGCAGCGCTTGAGAGAGAAGCAATTGTATGCTAAATTCAGCAAGTGCAATTTTTGGTTACAGCAAGTGGCTTTTCTAGGTCATTTGGTTTCTGCGAAGGGTATTGAAGTTGACCCCGGCAAGGTACAGTCCGTAGTTGACTGGGAGACACCCAAGAATGTGGCAGACATTCGCAGTTTCCTCGGTCTAGCTGGCTATTATAGGAGATTTATCAAGAATTTTTCAAAGATTTCCACTCCTATGACTCGACTGACCCAAAAGGGCGTGAAGTTCGAGTAGTCAAACGACTGCGAGAAGAACTTTCAGGAATTGAAGCAACAGCTGATATCGGCTCCGGTACTCACCATTCCAAATGATACCAGAGGGATGGTAGTTTATTGTGATGCTTCCAAGCTGGGCCACGGCTGTGTTTTGATGCAGAATGAAAAAGTGGTAGCTTATGCCTCCCATCAATTGAAGGATTATGAGAGGAATTACCCAACTCATGACTTAGAGTTGGCAGTGGTGGTCTTTGCCCTGAAGATCTGGAGGCACTAGCTTTATGGAGAGAAGAGTGAGATTTACAGTGACTATAAAAGCCTTAAATATTTCTTTACTCAGAAAGAACTCAATATGAGACAGAGGCGTTGGTTGGAACTCATGAAGGACTATGATTGCACCATCCATTATCATCCCGGTAAGACAAACGTTGTGGTGGACGCTCTTAGTCAAAAGTCCCAGACTTTGTCCATCGCATCCTTGGTTATCAGTAAAGAACTTGTTGAAGAAGCTAGGAGGATGGATTTAGAACTATTGGTAGAGGGTGTTACTCTATCCCTAGCAGCCTTATCTGTGTAATCAACCGTAGTGGAAAGGATTCAATCAGCTCAGGCTTCAGATGAACGCTTTCAGGAAATTATTGAAGCTATCCAAGGTGACACACAACGAGATATAGATTTCACATTGACAGATGGCGGCATCCTCATTTTTGGAGAGCGGCTATGTGTTCCTAAAGACAATCAGCTGAGAAAGGAAGTGTTGTCAGAAGCACATGATTCTCCCTACTCAATTCACCTAGGTAATACAAAAATGTACAAGAACCTGAAAGGACACTACTGGTGGAGTGGGATGAAAAGGGATGTAGCTGAATTTATGGCCAGGTGTCTCACTTGCCAACAAGTGAAGGCAGATAGACAATAGCCCCATGGCCTGTTACAATCATTGCCTATGCCAGAATGGAAGGGGGAACACGTCACCATGGACTTCGTCACTGGACTACCTCGTACACCCAGAGGTGTCGATGCTCTATGGTTATTATGGATAGATTGACGAAGACATCTCATTTCATCCCAATCAAGGTCACATATTCTATAGATAAGTTGGCCCGCTTGTACATTGATAACGTGGTTCGCCTGCATAGAGTTCCAATTAGCATTATGTTTGCATAAAATAATAACCGCAAGCATACAAATTAATCGTAGCTACGGGTCAAACTCAAGGAGATACACGCTACCCTATTTTACTCACTTTAATGTAATGCAAAGTGAACCAAATTAAAGTGTTAAATTAAACTAATTAAACTAACAAAAATTAACGCGTCCTAACTCACAAGCATCTAACGAATTAAATTGGCATGAATTAAATTAGCGTCCTAACACATTTCCATCTAACCTATCAAACTCACGCGAATTGGAAGGGATAAATTGCAGCCACACACCACAATCACATAAAAAAAAATAAAAGAAGAAGGAGAATGAGATAAAAGAAGAGAGAATGAGATAGAAGAGAGGGAGAATGAAATTAAGAGTTTAGAGAGTAAAAACCTAGATGTGCTTGACACAGACTGAAATTGCTTGCACGAATGTAATTGAAGAGCTTAAATACTTGAACAAACCTTGCATGGCTTCCTCTTCTAAATCTCCAAGTCTTGTCATCAACTTAGGAACTTAGACTAGAAAGCTTGAAACTAAACTAGAATTATTACAACCACATTGAAGACATAAAATTAAAGCATGAATCAAAAGCATTACAACCATGGAATTGAAAGCATGAAATCAAACTAGAACTTAGAAATCAAAAAACTAGAAGAAGAAAAGAGGAAATTTCACTAATAAATTGAACTAAAAACTGAATTAAAACTAAACTAAAACTAACTTAAAAACTGAACTAAAACTAACTAGTTACAACCCAAAGGGCAAGGGGTATTTATAGGGGGAAGGAGAGAAGGGAGAAAAGGGAAGAGGGAGAGAGGCCTCCACGATTTTGGGGGCTCTTTCCTTCTAAAAATCGTGGAGGGGAGAGAGAGAGAGGGAGAAGAGAATTCAAAAATAGGGAATATTCCCTTCTCCTTCCTCCTTTACAATGCTTAACTCCCAAGAAAAAAAGAAGAAATAGAAAGAGGGAGAGAAGAGAATCCGAGCTACATAAACCTTCTATTTTTACAAAAGTAATTTTCTAGTTCTAATTTGTGCTTCATTTTCTTTGTAGATATCTTCTCCAAGCAATGAGATCAAGGCATCTTTGACTTTTCAACCTTCTATGGATGTGTAGACGCTGATATTTTGTCACCCCCTAATTGGCGATGATGACAACGGGACATGGACGATGGATGACGTACTCTCCCTCTTTTTAGACCCAAAGATACTTGACCCATAAGACCAAGAACCATGCTGAGCACAAAATGGCCCATTTTAGGCTCAAAAAAAGGAAAAATGGCACTGTGCTCCCACGACACCGTGGGAATGTGTACCGGATTTCCACGGCGTCATGAGGGGGTGTGACATCAACCTGCTGACGTCACCCACGGCGTTGTGGAAAAGTCCCCCACGGCGCCGTGGACATCTCCATGACGCCGTGGAGGACTTATCCGGCCAGGAGAGAGAAGGGGTCCCTCCCTATAAATAGGAGGGTCCCCTCCCACATTTTCCAAAGAATTTTGGGTGGAGAGACCCTCCCCAAGTGATTCCTAGCCTCTTTTCTTCCCTTTTCACCCTCATTTCTCCTCCTTTTCTCATGGGAGTGTGAGTGCTTGAAGTTTTCTTGTGGCGGACAGATCCTTCGATTGTCCCTCTGAGTATAGAGCGCTTTCGCTCCTTGGCATTGGTATCCCGTCTGTGCACGGATAACCATCAAAACTCCTTTGTTACAGATGTTATTCTGTCTGTTTACTCCTCTCCAAATCACTTGAAAGAGCCGTTACTCTGCCGAGAAAGAAGCAGTGTCAGTCCATTCGTCCATCTCCCCTGAGCCAGGGGAATACAACCATACAGGTATAATTACTGCATTTTTGTTGATTCAATGTAGTCCTTTCATATTTCATCATTTTAGTCCATATTTTGCACATATGTAATGTAGTTTATTATGCTTTAGTTCAATTCATAGCATCTGAATGTAGTTCATAATATTTCTCATCCCCGTAATAAAAGAGAGAGAACATCCGTCCTTATGTAGCATCTAACACAGAGAGACCGGCTGTGGCCGGACGAGGTGGGTGCCTAACACCTTCCCACACTCGTAACCTGACCCCTTACCCGAACCTTTGGTCGGACCATATGGAGTCACGTAGCCCGATTCCGCTCACCACGGGTAGGGCTACACTTAATGGGTCCTAGGCCCTAATCCTAGGTGGCGACTTCTCATCATATTAGCATATTTTAATGCATGATCCCAATCCCCTATTTATCAATATTATACATTGACAATATTATCCATATCCATATACGCACACACTCACATCTCCCAAAACCCCATGTCGCCATATACCATAAGGGCCTGGAGGAAACCCTCGTCCCAAGGGACCACGGTACTTACAGGATGAAAGAATATTTTTCAAAAGAAATCTATCCCAGTAAAATTCCAAAAGTGCCCTTGAAAAGTTGGAGGAGAGAGAATAAGGGTGATGACTAGGATTCCACTCAAAACAATTAATGCAATACCCATCATGCCCTCTAAAAATCGTGGATAACATGTGGGCCTCCAAAAACCATGGAAGGTATAGGCAGTGTGGGTACCCCCATGTGGGTAGCAATCCTTCTCTTTCTTCAAGAATGAAAAATTACCGAAACAATCCTATACTTGCAATAGATCTCCACCATTGTTTAGAAGTACCTTCTTTAATGTAAAAAATGTCCTTGGGCAGTGGCAAAATGACTATGGGCTTGCACTACAGCTCCTTTTTGACCCATTATCCTTTCCTAGCCTAAAAAGAATAATCGATTGCATGGTGGCCTAAACGAATGCATACTTGCGTTCTATCACATCCATCTTGCTCCGAATTTAGTCCTCTTTAGAGCCATGGAAAGAAAAATGGCAACTTTACGTGTAACTTGGGACATGCAGCTCCCGATAGTCCAGAATAGTCCAAAATAGCCCAAAACCTGAAAAGCACAAGAAAGCACCAAAGTAACTCTATCCAATGTGATAAAATGTATGCTTTATGCCCTAAGATTTCACACATAAATGTGCTCATTAGATTCCCCCACACTTTAACGTTACTTGTCCTCAAGTAAAGCAAAAGAAAAACTAACCTAGAATGCAGAAAATCCTAACTCACTTTCGTAGGAATCAGGTTGCACTTAGCATGTGCAACAAGCCTTTAAACCCCTAGGTTACCCCTAGTGGACGAGTTTTGTCTCGTGGGTGTTTGCAGTGAATATACACCCAAAATTCAATTGTAAATGAATGCTGTAAATTTTAATTATGGCATAAGTAAGACAGTGCACATAATCCCAAAAAGTGCTCAACTAAAGATCAAGGAGCCAAAGGTTCCCCCACACTTGAATTTTATCACCCCACATCAATTCAAGTAACAAACATGCATCAAGATTAAGGGATCTCCTCATATCTTCTGAACACTACTCACGTTCAAGTAAACCACTCATAATATCAATGGAACCAAAGACTTAGGCTTTGAGTATTTTTTACCATACTTTTTTTTCAGGCATTAAGGCAAAAGCTTTTCTTTCACAATAGTAAACTCTATTTCTACTCCACTACTGTTCTCTAAATGACATGGTGGAGCATACACCAGACACCCAAATACTTGGTAGCTTCACTTTTTGCATATATCTATAAAGACTTTGAGACATTGATGCAAGAGTTTTTTTTTTTGAGTTTCCTTCCAAAGAATTTCGAACAAGTCACCCTGCTTTCTGAGGCAACAGTGCCCTGTTTAGTCCCAAGGAATTCCACTTCCCTTTCTGTTTATATTTTTCATTTTTTTTTTCTTTTCATACACTTTCATGCCTTGTCTTGCCACAAACAAATTGGTCTCAACTACTAGCCAAAAGATCAAAGGGTCCATAAAACACATAGAGTAATCTAGCCATCTAATGAAATAATGCTCATATTTTCCAATTCAATCCCTCTCATCGGATGTATACCAGCTACCATCCTTGAAAAGGGATTTTTTGTATTATTTCGCATGCTAGGGCACCTAATTCCCTCTTTCTCTCGCTTTACAATCAAAGAAACGTATGCACAACACCAAACTACCGCCACAATCAAAATTTACCAAATAAACAAGCTCACACACCCCCCACACTTAAGTCATGTAATGTCCTCAGTGCATGCAGAAAATAAAGAAGAAGGACAAGGGAGGAGATGAAGCACTACAAGAAAAAGGGTTTTTTGTGGCATTTTTAGACGGGCCTTAGCGACGTTTACTGGTAAACGCAGTCATATAGGAACATTCGATGGTGTTTATTAACAAACGTCGGTATATAAAGTATAATAAGTAGAAATCGTGGCGTTTATATGTAATTGCCGCTACAAGCACATCTGTGGGGGCGTTTGGTTTGAATTGCCGGGGTATGTAACAATACAACGACGTTTATTTGTAATCGCCACAGTAGCATACATTTTTAGGGGCATTTGTTTTGAACTGCCGGGGTATATAAAAATACAATAACGTTTATTTGAAAACGTTGTAGTATCATACATCGTTGGGGGCGTTTGTCTTAGATTGCCGGGTATGTAACATCGTTTGGGGCGTTTACTTGTAAACGCCGTAGTATCATACTATATTCATTTTAGGGCGTTTAGGAAAAAATGCCGTTATATGGGGAGTTTCACGGAAAAACTCCAAGCTCTTTTCATTTCCCACCTCTTGCCGCGCGCTAACAATATCCTCTCTAAACTCTCAAATCACAATCCCTCACGTTTCTCTCTCAATCTATCACGATCCCTCAAATCCCTCTCAATCTCTCACCGTTCCTCTTCCCTATCTAATCTTCACATTCTCTCTGAGATTTCTCCCAAATCTCTTTCAATCTCTCTCCCGCTACAACCGTTGTGGACCATTGGGGGCTAAAATAATTGATTGAGGAATAAGGGGAGGATTCTAGGGTTGGTGTTGCTCTGGCCACCACTGCTAGGAGCTCCAGCCTACTGTAGTTGACATTGGTGTTTCTCTTGTCCTCCCTGCTCGAGGAACATCTCCTACTCTGAGGTACTTAGTACGTTCTTACTCTTGTTATTCCTCTTTTCTCTCCTATTTCCTCTGCTCTTTCTATTTGCAGTTTAAGCCAGAATCTTGTGACATTCAGGCTCATAAAGGTGATAGAATCAAAGTACACTATAGGGTAAGTGATCGTATGCTTCAACTGAATGTTGAAATCTATGGGGCGTTGCGATAGGAATGGGAATCACATGACTTATTCAGCCTGTACATGACCCATATGATAGAACCTGAAATTAGACTCCCAACATCTATTTAGAAACCTGCAAGACTGCCTGGATTAAAGATCAAAACAGCATTCTAGAGCCTTTGCTTTTTTCACTTTATTGCAGTGTAAAATCTCACCTCAATTTTTCATTACTTTAATTGTTATTAGCTTTTTATCCCTATAGACAGACATTAGATATAGTTTGAGTCTGCTGAATATTTTCCCTGAAGAGATCCGTTACTTTTGCCCTCAGCTTTAGATGATTAAATTAAGAAGATTGAATTTGGCGTAAGTCATTCCAAGGTTATAATTTTATATTGAAGTTTTTATACTTTGAATCTAATTTTCCCTTTTGGTTGCCATGATTTGCTGACTCAGTACACTGAGCCTTCATTGTAGAATGTTTAATTCATTAAAAAAATCTATTGGGAAAAAAAAATTGAAGAATGTCTTTCACATTACATGGTTTAGGGTGTTAATTTCATGGTTGCTGGAGGCCTCTATCTTTGTAGATCTCCCCTAGAGGTTAGCTAACCAACACCTCTTGCATTGTAATTTGGTAGGGAAAAGATACCATTAAAAGATTGGAGAATGTCTCGTTATATGAAGCTGATAAAAGTAAAGAATGCTCTAGTTTGGTGATCCTAACCAACTGCCTGAATTCTCATTATTGATCACTTGAAGTGGGACCAGGGTATGGATGCACATAGGGTGGGCTTGGGTGTAGCATTTGTTAAATTTCAAATACTGTCCTGATGGCTATCTTATGTGTTCAGATGTAAATTACTTATGGACTGGCCAACTAACACTCCTGGATCAAGATAGGAATTGGGGCAGACACAAGGGCTTTTCTAATGTCATAACTTTTGGCTTCTATCAGAAATTTGAAATTTGATAAGAATTCCGATTCTTCGGGGGCTGATGGGAACAAAATCTAGAAAGTAAGGCTTCTGGTGGGATAGGATGGAAACTGAAGAAAGAGGAGAAATAAGAGAGATATGAAATAGAAAAAGATGACGGTTGACCCCCACCCCCCCCCAAAAAAAAAAAAAGAAGTAGAAAGAATAGGAAGAAAAAGGTGGAAAGATTAAACCATTCGGAGTAAGGTGTCTTGCAACAACTTTCTTTGTTTTTAATGCTGGGAAAATGTATTGGTATACCAGTACAACGGAGGCTCCAAGATTTATTTGATAGGGTTTATAAATAGTTTATTTTGTGTTTTCCTTTAGGGAGAAAGAACACTACCTGGGTTATTTTATTATATTGTTGTTCTGAATTTAATGGTTGCAGTGTTGCACTATTGTATTGTTTCTTCCTGAGGTATCAGTTTTATTGTGCTTTGGTGAGTCTTTCATGTTGGGATTTATTGACAATAGTAAGGCATTGACCGGCTCTGCCACAACTTCTCTCTCTAAGGAGATACCCAGCGGCGGATTTCATGGGTTCTACATACTCTAACGAAACCAGTGCAGTTCTATTTAGATAAAAGACAGCACTAAACTTTGTTTTTGGGTAACGCACTTAACTAACGTTGGCTATTAAAGTGTACTTAATAGCCACATACTGACCCACTTGGATGGGTGGTCCATTGTTTGGGCTTTTTTCCTTTTTACGCCAAGCTGTCTAATGTAGTCAATGATTGGAAAATCATTCGCTTCAGAATTCAGTCTAGACATTGAGAGTGATTGGAGTAGTTAGACCTGATAATGGTGTAAACCCAAACAATCTCTTCTGTTCAGCCCTAGCATATTCTTAATCTTCTTAGTTCTCTGCTGTTCTCACTCTCATCCCAGGTTCAAGATAAACAATGTTTCTTATCCATCTTTTCTATTACATGTTATTTCATTTGGTTAACCTGGAATCAATGTTGTTTTTCACAATCTCCCTCCCTTCCTAACCCCACTTCTCTTATGAGGAATGTAAATCGGTGGATTTCTGATTTGAAACTTTATCCCTCTCATCTTAGTTTTATGATTCTAAGCTTCTTGTCCCATCCCCCTCAATTTTGGATTACTTAGAATTAACACAACCTGACTCTCTGATCCTCATCAGTGAGTCAGGTAGTTTTGCGACTGATACAAGAGAGGCTGGCTGGGCTGTTGTAGTAATTTATAGAAAGAACTTCATCTGAAAAAATTGTGTGTCCAATAGAACAACACATTTTGGGTTCTCTTTCAAGGCTTCTATGAGGATTACAGATAATTGGGTGTCCTTGTTATCTCTTCCCTTGTTCAAGTGGACAAGGTGATCAGTAGACCCATAAATTGACTCAGCAGTTGCAAGTGCCAGTCTTCTCTTTCCTATACAATCCATCCCTCGAATTAGAAACCAATTCCCATTCTTCTTGGACAATTTGGAGGAACCTATTAAAGCTTCTGCAATGGAAGGGATTATCGCAGATTGCCAAGGGATATTCTCATGCAATACCTTACAGAGATCTCTTTTTGGGTCCATCTTTCCTTCCTTTTTTGTACCTTGGATGCCATGGAATCTAAGAAAAGAGGATTGCCAAGAGCAAGAGTGGTCTTCACTTCCTGGCTTTCTATGCTTTTCAGAAAATCCAAGCTCAATTCTGACTGCCGGTGTTCCCATGCCTCTTCATTAGTGAAACCAAATTCAATTGTTCGTGACTGGTGACTTCTCAATTGAGATGCAATGCTTGTGATATGGTTGGTCTCCGATTCAGACTCGGTGAAAGAAATCGAAGTCGATTCAGGGAAAATGCTGGTTTGATTGTACTGAGATGAGGAAGGCCACCAAGGGTAAGATTTTGAATAGGTATAGCTCTTGGCACTTGAGTTTTGGTTGTTGAATAAGGAAGAGCCTTTCTGGTGGAGGATCTGATTAGGCCTTGGATGGTGTGGGCTGTGGCATAACCTGTTCCATCTTTTCTTCAATTCAACCAAATCATCCTGAAAAAAATAAAATATTAATAAAGGAGACACGTTGTAAGAACAGAGGAAGAGAACTTAATTGAAAGTTGTTTAAAACATCATCATCAACATCTCTTTACCTTGTGATGGGTGTCAGCTTTATATGGCTGCAACCAGTAAGGCAAGTTGGTTGGACCCTTGACCATGTCTTTGGAATTGCAAGAGCTAAGAAGAGAGGAAGATGGGTTTTGCTGGCCTGATGTGAATATGGCTGCCTCTTTTTCAAAATTGGAGATACAATCAGCACAACAGGTGAGACTGTCTGGTTCTTCCTTAGGAGTGAAAGGTTTTGTTTCTGGCACTAGAGATGTGTTTGGAGAGAGAGATACCTTTGAGTCAAGGGCACTACAAGAATGAAAAAAAAAGAAAAGATTAAATCTAATGCAAAAAAGGAATTTAAAAAAAAAAAAAAAGAAGAATCTCTAAATTTTTATTTTTCTATTTATTGTGGGTACTATATTTTATTCACATTTGGTGATTATCAAAAGAAAATTTCTTCTAGATCTATTCTAAAGAAGGGAAAGTGCAAACTGAAATGGTAAATAAACTTGTGGTTTAGCTGAAAATAAACAATTAGATCAATAAGTAAATGAACAAATAGAATGTATAAATAAAAAGATAAAATAAAGAAACCAGATCGAAGTTAATAAGTGGACCCTCTTTGAGAAGGTAAAATTAGAAGATATTTGGAAAAAATTAAAAAAAATTAAAAAATCAAAACAATGAATATTAGAAAGACAAATCCAAGCAAAAATTCAAGGATTTCATTATAAATCTAAAACTTGATGCATTTGAGTGAAGCAATTAATGGTTGGCTTACTTGGAAGTATGGAGGCTCAAACCCAATCCACCAGAAGGAACAGAGACAGCTTGAAGATTCCATTGAGTCTCAAGAGAGGGTTGCTTCATCTGGCACCTCATGAAAGTTTGATAATTTACAATGGCCATTAACCATACCTTACTGTTTAACCAGCTATAGTCTGAGAGCAACCTTCCTATTTCTGCAACTAGATGATCAGTAGCATTAAAACTACATACTTCTGCTGAGAATCCTCCCTCTTTCTCACCAACACCACCTTCAACTACCCATTTGAGATCTCCAGCATAGATGATTGCTCCCCCACCTCCTGTTACAAGAGAACCCACCTTCCTTCTCAAGTCTGCAACCTTCATCTCCATATCCTCTCTCTTCATGAACCTCAAAGAGACAGAGGATAACTGAAATTTAATAAAGTGGGCCGATCTTAATTCGTCAGGTACCTCGCCTCCTTCCACTTTCCCCATGAGCTCTGCAACCAGTCCTTTAGTAGTTGAAACAAAGTCCCCAACAATCACTGTATTCCTTCTTTTCTTCCTCATCAGAACCTCCAAAACCAACCTGAAATCCTCCTTTTCAGTGGCTGAATCAGTGAAGATGGAACTTAAAGGCTTCTTTGGAGTAGAAAAGAGAAGTGGGTTTTGCTCAGAATAGTAGTTCAACAAATGGGTCTACCAGAAACTGCTGTGGTTGCTAATCTCTCTATGAGTTTCAATAGAAGGAGAACAACTAGAAGAGAGAATCCCACCAGAGCTGCTATAGCACTGAAAAACAGAAGAAGCTGAAACGTCCTCTAGGTTGTTCTTCACAGATGTACTGGAGAATCCAGCTTCTCTCATTACCCTACTAACACTAGGGTCATCTAAAATGGATATAATGAGCTGCTCTAGTGCTACCTTAATGGCAAGGAGAGGTTGTTATTGCTGCTGTTCTATGCAACCTCTCCTCTGGTGTGCTTGAGCTCTCTTCAGTGCTGCAATGAGAGCATTTTAGAGAGAAGGTTGGCCATGAAGGAAAGGACCAGGTGTTGTTGGAAGTCTATTAAGAGCCACATTGAAGCAAAGTTCAAGAGCTCTGCATTGCAGTGGGTGAGAAGTTGAATGTGGATGAGACTTGAGACAAGCCCTCCTTAAGAGACAGCATCTTGGACTCAATAAGGTGGTAGCCTCATTACAGCTTGACACCAGCACCCCTAGCCCCTTAATTCTCCCCTCTTGGCCTAAGAAGATCAAGATTGGGATTGGAAGTTGGAACTAAATATCACTTGTATGTATCTTTGCGATTTCTATTCATCTTGGGTTTTAAAACATAGAGTACAGAGAAACAATTCTGTATTAAATCAATTATATACAGAGAAACACCAAAAGACAAATATAGAATCCAGCCTCTGGTTCAAACTTTGAAAATTTTCGGGTGCACAACCTTAAATATTCCTCAGTTCACTATTTCTTCCCCTATGCTATGTTGCTACTATATTTTACATATAGTTATTTCTCCTTGGATGTCATTTGTCCATCTGTAGTTCCATAAAACCATCCAAAACAAACAGATAAAAAATGGAACAGAAATCCAAAAATCCCAAACAAACAACAAACAAAAAAAAAGAACTCATTTAAGATTTCAGTCTATTTACAGAGAATTAGAAGGGAAAAAAAAAGACTAACCTCACAAAACAAGGACGCCTTTTCTTGTAGTGACAACCTTAAATATTCATAGACAAAGACATTGTTTTACTTTGTTTTCCCCTCAATAAGCAAACCTTAACAAGTGAAAGGAGACTATCTCAATTCTCCTGGCTGTTTGTTATGAAAGTTGAGTACCATGGGTTTTGGGTATATATGGAAAAGATTTTACAAAGTAGTCTAGAAAGACAAAAAATAGAGAAAAGGAGGGAAAAGGGTAATGTGGAGTTGGTAGCTTTGTCAATCCCTCTTTCTCTCTCTCTCTCTCTCTCTCTCTCTCTCTCTCTCTCTCTCTCTCTCTCTCTCTCTCTCGATTCTTGAATATTTTTTGTTCAGTAGACAATATCCATAAGTTCTATTCGTGCTTTTGTGAAAATGTGTGTTCATGACTCTCCCTCTTTGGTGCTTTTCTAATATTTGTTTTGAGTGTGATGAAAGAGTGCAATTTGTTTCCTCATCCGCCATGAGAAAGTTTCATTTTATGAATAGATCAGCGAGGTCTTTAAAATGGCTTAGGTGGTGGAGTAATGATTGGACACCATCCATGTAGTTTCTTGGGGATGAAAACATGATGTCCTATGCTCGAACATCTATGGTAATTTCAATTTGACTTCATACTTTTCTCTTGGCCTACTAACTTATTATTTTTATAATGAAAATGGAGATGTTGATGAGGTAATGGATAGTCTTTTCTTCTTCTGTAAATTGGTCTAGATGTTTTCAAATGAGTAGCTTTCCGTGTAGCAAACTTCACTTGATGGCATAGAGTTGTTCATGATTCTTTCTCAATAATTACTCCTCCTGTCATTCTAATTCCCATTTTGTATACTGCACTCCCCATTGCTATTGGCTCCCCAATGCAACTCTAGAGTACATGGAAATTTGTTTGATTCATACATGCTCTTTTTTTTTTTTTTTCTTTTAATGTTCTAGAAACTCCGGAAACAAGCAGAGATAGGTGTTGTGGTGTGGTGTGGAACTTTGCATGGCAGTTCAGTCATGAAGAAGTTGTTTCATCGAACAAATTTTATAAAAAACACGACTTCCTTCTCCACATTATTTATTTTTAATTGTTGCTTTGTATTTATTTTCTTCACTTTCGAATAAATGTGTCTATATGTTTCCCTTGTTAGGTCAATGTACATTGCTGTAGAGTTATATGAGACGAGAGAGAGGAAGGTCAGAGAAGAAGAATAGAAAAACAATGAGCATTTTCAGCCAAGTGAGTAGTAGTTTTCTAGGTTCTTTGACTTTATTATCTTTTTCTAACTCAAGTAGGGAACCTACTCCATTTGGTTTAGGATTTCCTTTGTTCTCTTTTCAAACTTGGGTATTTTTGGAACTCTATTTTCAACCTTAAAGATATAGCTGTTAGCATTATTTTTTTCATGGTAGTTTAAGCATGTTCATTGGTTGAAATTGGATATAGATGATGTACTAAAAATCTGGTCATGCTTCGTAGCTGAAAGTTAGCGAAAGTGTGTCTGCAGTAGTTCTTTTTTAGTTTGTTCTTTTGGGGATATCATCAGAAGATATGATTGAACTATACAATGACATAGAGATGGTGTATCAATCATTGTAAATTCTTCTTCATTGTTCTCTATGATACTTTATGCCGATATGAGCTGATAAAATTGGTACATGGTTATATTGCTACAGGTACTGCCTATTGCGAGTTTGATTTCAAACCATACACTTTGTCGACATGATCAAGCTAATAAAGATTGGTACATGGTTATATTGCTGCAGGTAACGTCCATTTGAATACTAATGTCAATGAGTGATTGCTAAATTTTGTGTGTTTACTGGAGTTGCTTGGCGATTTAAAGCACTCCTTATCTAAGGTGTTCATTGATTGAAGACATAGAGCAAAGTACATACATTGTTTATTTTATTTTTTAATTTTAATAATTAGTCATAGGTTGTAAGTGTCCTTTGGGGTAAGGTAGACTAAATGTAATTAAGTTTCAAACGGTCATTTGTACAGGTAAACTTAAACTATTTTGGATCTTGTCATTATTTCATTGTTTTTAGGGATGAATGTTCTCTTCTTTTTTTTTTGTCGAAGTCTTATGTCTCTTCACATTAATAGGTTAAAGGATAAGATAACTGAACAGGTTAAAAGATTTGCACCACAAAAATAACAGGTTGAAGGATTAGGTAAATAATTATATATTTTTTTAAATACTATATGTAGCGGCGTTTCTTACTAAATGCCGCTATATGTACCTTTTACCGACGTTTAAGAAATGCCGCTCTAGGATATGTTACCGGCGTTTATGTAAACATGCTGCAAATAAATCATATTATACCAACGCTTACCAATCTATAGCGACATTTCAGAAAACGCCGTTATAAAGTATATATAGCGACATTTGTTAACAAACGCCGGCGAAAGTATACATACACGGGCATATGGCATAAACACCGTGATACATTTTCGGCGGTATATTTGACGACATATGTACAAACACCGCTGAATCATATAGCGGCATTTTTTTTTAAGCTACGACGACATTTAAAAAATACCGCAAAAGACGTCTTTTCTTGTAGTGAAGGGGCTTACCAGATATAATAAAAAAGAGGATCATGAAGAGTCATGAGCTCTACAACAAGTACTTGGGGCATCAAAAAAAATCTCAATCCATGGCCGGCAAATGTAGAAAGGGCTTCAGAATCAGAAAACACTCGACCATGAATTTTAGTAAAGCGAGAAATAATATAGAAGTTAAGCACAACTGAGAAATATCCAATAGAAAAATCTGTCCTCATGGGACAGTGGAAAATGAAGGCATTAAAACTCATGCCATAAATCCTCCCCTTCTCTCCCGTTTGCAATGTAGAACACATGTCATATTTAAAAAAACCAACCAAAAACGGATCGCAGTAAGCATCAAAAGGATCATAAATATCAGTAACCTAATCAAGATAATCATAAAAAATGGGAGGTTTACTCAAATCAATCCTAGCAATAAAACTATCCGCTCCTTGCAGAACTTGGTTTGCCAAATAAAGATCACGATAATTTGCTTCAAAAGTATCATGACTAACATTATCCTCAATAAAATCATCAAACCTAGGAGGTTTGGACAAATCAACATGTGAGACAATGGAATCCTCAAAATGACAATTATCTGGGTTTTCCAAAGAGAGAGGGGGAGATCGAATTTCCAGGGTTTCTATACTAATATAAAAATCTGATTCTAAATCAGTGGAAACACTAGGCTCACTAAGATCAGAAATTTCAAGCAAAAGTTGGACGTCCCTAGGTAGCTCATCAAACTCCGCTTCACTAACATATTCAGGAGGCTCAATCTCAACAAATAAATCATCTTGAAAATCATTGTGTTGGGAGTGACTCTCATTAACCTCAAACTGGGGTGGTGGACTTTAAACATCATTAAACTGGGGATGGGGTGGTTCATCCTGAATAGGAATCTAGTAACATAGACTAGGTTCAGGCTGACTAGGTAATGTACCCATTTCCTCCTCCTGTAATATGGTGATCAGTTGAGAGAGTTGCTTCTCCATTCTATTACTACTTTCTACGAAAAGGGCAACGTTCCTGTCAAGCTCACTCATTCTTGTTGAATGCATTGGAGGGTTAGGCATTGGAGGACCAAACTGACCATGACATTGGAAATTGGGTGGTCCAGCTTGGTTATTCCATTGATCCCACGAGAAATTGGGATGATCACTCCACCCCTAATTGTAAGTGCCAAAAGAATTGTATTGAAATAGAGGACTCATATTCTCATCACAAAAGCTACCCCCATAAAGATTAGGGCATCCTTCCACAACAGGGATAGTCTGGGGATGTGACCAATCAAAATTTCCCGAAAGCCCATGGTTGGGTTGGGGAGCAAAATTGTACTAGGGGGTGCAAAATTGTTCTCTATCTCACTACTTTTGGCTTCCCTAGCCTGTTTAAACCTTTCCCCCAAAGTCATGGTTGCCTTAGCATAGTTCCATCTTTCCCCCAAAGTCATAGGTGGAAGTGTATCTCCCATTATTCTAAACTAACCACCCATCCCAAATTGAGGTATCCCTTAGAAAAATTAAAGAAAAATAAAAGACTAGAAAAAATTCACTAAAAGCATGAGGGAATAAATAGACAGTTGGTGCATTGCCCTAAAAAAGCGAAACAATGGTTCCAAAGCTGTAAGGTTGCCATATAGGTTGACAACAAGGGAACCCGTATAGTCTTCAGGAGCCACCTACGGGCGACTCCAATTGGATTCTAATGTAGAGTGGAGGACTACTATACGTTTCTGTTTTCGAGGCACTCACTATGTCGTTTTTCTATTATCAAAGTTGGTCACCTGCAAAGATAAGTCATATGCCATTCCACCCAATCAAGTCAAGATGCAGCATCATAGGTAACTTAATCCTATGAGGGACACCAAAAGAGGTTGGGTTTGAGCATAAGAAGGACTTTAGATTGGGCGCACAGTCTTTGAAACAGAAGAGAAACAAGATGAGGTTTTCAAATACTGGTTTTTTTTTTCTAGAAGAAAAGATAAAATAAAATAAAGCACTTTGAATTACTTAAAAATCAAAAAAATAAAGTGGACAATAATCTCCCTAGCAACGGCGCCAAAAACTTGTTTGCACAAAATAATAACCGCAAGCGTACGGATCAATCAAAGCTACAGGTCGAACTCAAGGAGATATACGCCACCCTATTTTACTCAATTTAAAGTAATGCAAAGTCAACCAAATTAAAGTGTTAAATTAAACTAATTAAACTAACAAAAATTAACGCGTCCTAACTCACAAGCATCTAACGAATTAAATTGACATGAATTAAATTGGCGTCCTAACACATATCCATCAAACCTATCAAACTAACGCGGATTGGAAGAGATAAATTGCAGCCACACACCACAACCACATAAAAAAAAAAATAAAAGAAGAAGAAGGAGAATGAGATAGAAGTAGAGGGAATGACATAGAAGAAAGGGAGAATGAGAATAAGAGTTTAGAGAGTAAAAACCTGGATGTGCTTAACACGGACTGAAATTGCTTGCATGAATGTAATTGAAGAGCTTGAATACTTGAACAAACGTTGCATGACTTCCTCTTCTAAATCTCCAAGTCTTGTCATCAACTTAGGAACTTAGACTAGAAAGCTTGAAACTAAACTAAAATTATTACAACCACATTGAAGACATAAAATTAAAGCATAAATCAAAAGCATTACAACCATGGAATTGAAAGCATGAAATCAAACTAGAACTTAGAAAGCCAAAAACTAGAAGAAGAAAAGAGGAAATTTCACTAATAAATTGAACTAAAAACTGAATTAAAACTAAACTAAAACTAACTTAAAAAATGAACTAGAACTAACTAGTTACAACCCAAAAGGCAAGGGGTATTTATAGGGGGGAGGAGAGAAGAAGGGAGAAAAGGGAAGAGGGAGAGAGGCCTCTACGATTTTGGGGGCTCTCTCCTAAAAATCATGGAGGGGAGAGAGAGAGGGAGAAGAGAATCCAAAAATAGGGAATATTTCATTCTCCTTCCTCCTTTACAATGCTTGACTCCCAAGAAAAAAGAAAAAATAGAAAGAGGGAGAGAAGAGAATCCAAGCTACATAAACCTTCTATTTTTGCAAAAGTAATTTTTTTGTTCTAACTTGTGCTTTATAGATATCTTCTCCAAGCAATGAGATCAAGGCATCTTTGACTTTTCAACCTTCCATGGATGAAAGAATATTTTTTTCAAAAGAAATCTATCCCAGTAAAATTCCAAAAGTGCCCTTGAAAAGTTGGAGGAGAGAGAGAATAAGGGTGATGACTAGGATTCCACTCAAAATAATTAATGCAATACCCATCATGCCCTCTAAAAATCGTGGAGCATTGGTGCTCCCTCTAAAAATCGTGGATAACATGTGGAACTGCAAAAATCATGGAGAGTGTAGGCAGTGTGGGTCCCCCTATGTGGGTAGCAGTCCTTCTCTCTCTTCAAGAATGAAAAATTACCGAAACAATCCTATACTTGCAGCAGATCTCCACCATTGCTTAGAAGTACCTTCTTTAATGTCAAAAATGTCCTTGGGCAGTGGCAAAATGACTATGGGCTTGCACTACAACTCCTTTCTGACCCATTATCCTTTCCTGACCTAAAAAGAATAATCGATTGCATGGTGGCCTAAACAAATGCGTATTTGCGTTCCGTCCCATCCATCTTGCTCCAAATTTAGTCCTCTTTACAGCTATGGAAAGAAAAATGACAACTTTACGTGTAACTTGGGACATGCAGCTCCCAATAGTCCAGAATAGCCCAAAATAACCCAAAACCTGAAAAGCACAAGAAAGCACCAAAGGAACTCTGTCCAATGTGATAAAATGTATGCTTTATGCCCTAAGATTTCACACATAAATGTGCTCATCACATTATCTCGGATCGGGATCCCAGGTTCACATCCAAATTTTGGGCCAAATTCCAGAGAGCTATGGGTACCCTATTGAGTTTTAGCACTGCCTTCCATCCACAGACCGACGAGCAGTCGGAGAGGACAATACAGATGTTGAAAGACATGCTTCGAGCCTGTGCCATTGATATACAGGGCAATTTGGATGAGCATATCTCGCTTATCAAATTTGCCTACAACAACAGTTACCAAGCTACTATAGTGATGGCTCCATTTGAAGATCAGTATGAGAAGAAGTGTCGTACTCCATTGTACTGGGATGAAGTAGGTGAGCGGTGTATCCCTAGGCCGGAATTGATCCAGGCAACCTGTGAAAAGGTGGACTTGATCCGCGAGCAAATTAAGGCTGCCCAGTCTAGGCAGAAGGGCTATGCAGACCAAAGGCGGAAGGATCTAGAATTCCTCATTGGTGACAAGGTATTCCTCATTGGGCCCTGTGAGGTTCTTGCAAAGATCGGACCGTTGGCTTACCGGTTAGCGCTTCCCCCATCTTTGGATGGCATGCATGATGTCTTTCATGTATCTATGTTGCAAAAGTACGTGGATGATCCTAGTCATGTTCTATCTCAAGAACCACCAGAGCTGGCAGCGGATATGCGGTATAAAGAGCAGCCTGAGAAGATCATGGACAGTAAGGTGGTGAATCTCCATAATAGGCCAATTCATTATGTGGAGTTAAAGTGGTGCAACCACCCGGAAGAGGAAGTGTCCTGGGAAGCCGAGGTAGAAATGCGAGCAAAGTACCCTTCCCTTGGATTCTTACAAGGTAAGATAAATTTCAGCAATGAAATTTTTGTAAGGTGGGGAGGATGTTACATCCGCACCCGGATTTGCTATTAATTATAATTTCTCTCTCCAATGACGTGTAGATTCTGTTGTCGTGTATGCTGGTGAGTTATTTTTACTTGTGGTCAAACCTAGCCACAAGATAGTTGACCAATTCACGAGCCTGCCTGTGGAGGAGAGGTTCCTTAACTAGCAGTGGGGAAGATTATCGATGGGGACTTCATCGATCATCCTCCTAGCATGAGTCCCCAGAGTGAAGAGTACTGGAAGGCATTCCCTGTGTCCCCACACCTAGACACCTCATTCGACGATGAGCTTAGCATCATGATCGAAAAACTCTTCAGGATCATGAAGGATACGTCATGATGGTCGAGGGGTAAGATACTGCCTTCATGAATGTTAGTGTACCTTCCCCTTGTTGGCCTTGAAGTGTGGGCCAAAGCCCGACCAATATCCTTGAAGTTCTGCCCTTTAAAGCAGCAATGGACGCACGAACGGACTCATCAAGACTGCTACCATCCATCAATCCGACCATGCTGTTTAATGGCTTTTGGGTGTTTTCCTTGTGTGGGACCCACAGCCTATGCCCCGGACACCCTATCTAGGCACCTAAACAAGGTTGGCCCCACCCTTTGGTCTCCTTGGCTTGTGGGTGTGCCATAAAGGTGGACCCATTTGCCTAATGGGCCTTTAAATGAGTTTTGGCTCACAAGGCTCAAGCCAAACAGGCCCTAAGTAGGGATTGGTCTTATGAACAAGACTTAGCCTTTAAGTCTCATTACTCCTTCTACTAACCCAAAACGTTGGGAGATGTGGAGCATTGAAGGCTTGGAGAAGAAGAGCTTGGAGGGGTTGTGGAGGTGGAGAATCATCCATAAATCCATCCTTGAGGTAATGTCCTCATCTTCCTCCCTCTCCTCTCCATTTTCGGGTTTGGAGATCCCCTTGGGATCGATTCCAAGCTTGGGGTTTCTCTTGGAAACCCAATAATCTTTAATGAATGCTCCCTTTCAAACTTACCTCCTCTTCCCTTAATGCCTTCATGGATTTGATAACTTTTATGTTGTTCAAAGCATTGGAGACCTAGTTAGGTTTGGGAAAACCTTGGAGATGGATTCAAATCCCTTGAATCCCCTAATTTCCTTAATGGACTATGTGTCTTGGACCTCTAACGAAGGTTTGGATTCACCTCCCCAACCCTAGGACCTCCATGGTTCCATGAATGAAGGGTTGGAGGTGAGGATCTTCACAGATTTCAAATGAATGGCAACGGACGCACGATCGGATTCACTGTCATGTCACCGCTCGTTAGTCCGTCCAGTATAACCTAGCCATTTAACCTGGGCAGAGCCACGAGCGGACCCACTTGGTAAATCTTCCTGTAGCCAAGTTCACTCTCGGGAAAATCTCAGGGTTTGGATGGATGCACGAGCAGATCCATGTTCCACATCCGCCCGTGAGTCCGTTCCATATATTTTCTGGGTTTGGCCCGGACGGATCCACGATCGAACTCATCTGGCTGCCTCCGTTCCTACATCCGTCCTTGCTGTTTTGACCCACACTTCAAATAATTTGTTGGGACCCACCTATACACTTCTAACATTGTTCTCATACATCCTCAGACTTTAAAATCTCTACGGGGGTACGTGCGCCAAAGCAAACTTTACCGAACACACCGCACGATAAGCAAGCAAACTGTGAGTGGGCTTTGGGTGATGTTTGGGCTTATATATATAGATTACATGATGGTTTATATGCTTGCATTCATTCTCGCCCATGTTGCATCTTTGCATATAAAACCATGTTGGATATGAATTGATGGAATGTGGATATGTTTACTTTACTTCATACTATTGGGTTACGGTGCCTGGTATACCAGTGCCGAAACCCTTGGATTTCTATTATATTAATTGTTTGCCATCCTGGTCTGTATGCGTCGTGCCGTGCTGGTACTCGAGTACTAGATGGAATGGGACGTTGATGTACCCGGAATACCTCTCGGGACGATAGGACTTGCATGTAGTATAACTGTGGCTAGGATTTATGCTCCCTTATGCTACGACCCTTGCCAACAGGGGTTTATGTATTGGATAGTCTGAGCACCTGTTGCCTGTGGAGGTGGGAGAGGCCAGGTCAGGGGTAGTGATGACTATCAGGGTCTGCCACTGGATGGTCTATGGCTTCTACCGGCATAGGCTCCATTGTGATAATTGAGGTTTCACTGAGGCGATAGGTTAAGTGACCCTCAGTGTGTCCCGAGTTATCACAGTAGCATATACCATGACTTAGACTGTTTATTAGGTGGAAAATATATCTAACATTCCATGCATCATGGACTATGTGTGATTGTGTGTTTGTGCACTCCCCTTTCTCCTCACTAGCTCAGTGGAGCTAACGCTTTGTGTACACAACTTTTAGATTTTGAAGCAGGTGATGGTTACTTGGCCGGCTTAGAGGTTCAGTCAGAAGAGTATGATAGTATCGACGCAGAGTAGCCTAAGTTTGTGTCAGATGAACACGACGATGGTTGCCCCTGTGATGACTGTGCTTACGGGCACTGATGTTGTTTGGGGATTGTCCCCTCTTTTTTATTCTTTTGGGGCTTTATGCTCGTTATCAACACTTTTGTAATAACTTATTATTATTCTAAGTAGTTATGTAATGGTCAGTTGATGGTTAGCACTAAACTATTACTATATCACTTAGTCAGCTGAACATACTGTAACTGTTTATGTAAATATTGCTTCCGCACATGCTAACTCTGATAATGATTGGAATATTTATTTTCTTTTTTTCAAATGTAATTATTTGGGTGGGTCCTTGGTTGTTGACTATGGCTTGGGACACTGTGTCGTTGATCCTGGTAGGAATTGGGGTGATGCGTGTCATTCTAATCACCCTCTTGACTGTGCTTATGGCCTAAGCTTGGGATAGGGGCGTGACAGCTGATCTTGTCAAGTGTGTTTGTGTGTCTTTTTCAGATCAGTCGCCCTTCTTATATAAGATATGTCCTCCCTCCTATCAGTTCGTGTAGTTCCTCTCCACCAAATCCCCCTTTCTCGACCCATATTTCCAAGCCCCATTTAGAAATCTCCACGCGTCCCACCAGGCCTACACCACCTCTAATTGCTAAGGCCATGGTGGGGTCCACCTCTGCCTCATACTTTCACGCTCCTTGAGCGACGCTAATCTCGTTGAGCCTACACCCCTGACACATGGCATAGTCCCTGGAAGATGGGGTGCAACCACGTCTCACACAACCCATCCTTCTACGGCTCTTAGCCTGGCCGTCCAACCCTGGTCTTGTAGCCCGGCTTAATCTGGACCGACGGTTTTTGGTAGCAAACAATGCCCCTCATAACCTCCTTGAGCAGCCCCACGTGGTTCGAGCTCACCAGGAGGTTGTGCTAGATGAGAAAACCGAAACGGTAGCGACATCTAGCTGATTTTTTGTGCCAAAATCCCTCTGCCTCTTCATCTTCTCAGGTAGTCAGTCTAGCAACTTTTGAATTTAAAAAATTCCCGCTGCCTCATAAATGGTGGCTCAAGTCTCACCTCCTCCTACTTAAAACCCTTTCTCTTTAACAAAGCTTTAAAAGCCCCTTTTCTCTCTTCTTCTTTCGATTCCATCCAATCATCTCTCAAAGAACCCTCCTGCTCATGTCACCGTGGTCAAGAGACCTGCAGAACCCTCAGTGGCCCAAAAGGTGGAGACGGTGCTCGCGTAGAAACGCCCACTCCTGTCTACTTCAATCCAGGTTGAGGTACAGATTCCTTCCCCCGAGCCTCCATACTTCAAGCTTGGCCCTGCTTTCTCTTCTCGCCCTGTTGGCCTCTCCAATTTCCCTAAGTATGAGGCGGAAGAGCTCTTCTTCCAATCGCAGGCCCCCTTGAACTCAAGGACAAGGCCTTTGGGCATCTATGGCCCCATTACCTCCCTGATTGGAAGACTTGGGTGGACCATGTAGTTTACGATTGTTCTAAACTCCTGACCACCCTCGACATCCTACAAGCCGTTCAGCTCTCAGCCACTTCCATTCCTCTTGATCGTCCCTTGCTCTAGGCTACCTTTCAATTCTGGTCACGGTCCTCAAACACCTTCCACTTTCGCTTTGGTATGGCAGCCCCAACTCTTCTGGATGTAGGAGGCCTAACTGGCCTTAAAGCTGAAGGGGAAGAATTCAACGGCTCAGCACCTGGCCTGACCAATACCCAAGGGGTTGAGATGGATCACGGCCTTGAACTCACAAAGTCTGCGAGTTACAACTTCTATCTGTAGACCTACCGCGAAACCCGTGGTTCAGTCTCAGCCCAAGAAGTCACGACATTTTTCCTCTTTTGGATCTACCATTACCTAGCCTGTGTTCATTCAAACAAGATCTCCAAGACTTACCTGCATCTAGCCAATGCTCTAGTCCAAGGCCGTTCCCTTAACCTAGCCTCCTATGCCCTGGCCGCCCTCTTTTTTTGGGGTGCCATGATATTATTGAGTCCAACTACGCATACGGTGGTGGCCTGTTCTGGCTCCTCTAGATGTGGCTTTGTGCCTATTTCATGGACTTGTACGCCATGCCCTCGGCTCTCCCGGTTTAGACCGTGGCCGGCTATTTGTTCGCTTCCTCCCCTCACCATGACGTGAAGACCCTAGAAGAGTATTACAACTTCTTTTTCTCTTTCAAGCCCGATCCAGAGGGTGATTTCTTTACCCATTTCATTCACTGGAAGCTATTCCCTCATGTCTCTCGCTGGCCATCGATCATCCCACGTCCGCCCCCGCCTTATGGGGCAAGTTCCTAGTCTGCCGGGATCTCCATATCCTGGAGCCATCTGGGAACAATACCTGTGGCCTTGAGATGTACAACCCCCATTGATGTGCACACCAGTTCGGCTTCTATCAAGCTATTCCCTACCCCAACTATTACTCCATCTCTAATTGCGAGCTGGAGCGGTTGGTGTATTCAGACGTGACCGAGATAGTTCGAGCCTCGGCCATGAATGCTCTGGTCCTTTCCCAGTCCAAACTCCAGTTCTTCATCCATCAGCCCATGGCATCTGAGGAATTTTTGTCCTGGTGGGGCACATAATCAAACAGCCAAAGTCAACTCAACTCCATTTCGCAATGATCTCGCGAGTAGGGATTCCTGCATGTAAAACACGCCAAAAAATAATTTAAATTTAGGATGTATTGGCAATTTCCAAAAAAATGTCCACCATTTGCTAGACTTTGAATTGAAAAGAGTGGGAGAGGTATTAAGTATCAAGAATCACGAGGCCCGACGCGTAGAGAATCAGTCGTCCTTGGCAAGAGTATACCGCCAACAATCATCACAACTGATAGAGGAATGTTAGTAATTTTTGGGAGAAACCAATAGGGAATAGAAGAAGTAAGCAGAGCAGTATTCCATTGAGAATTAGAGCAGAAATAACTTACCTTTTCATTCCTCTGAGTTGGATTCAAAGAGGAAGGTAAAGAACGCAATTGGCTATTGGGGATCCACGGGTCGTCCCAAAAAAAGGAATTGTTTCCATTACCTATTATGCAGAAGGAGATTCTCTTCAAAGAAGGAATCATACTGGCAATGTTAATTATTCCATGTCCATTATCCTTGCTTAGACATGACTTTGGGATTGAAGATCGATTTGGTAGGAAAATATTTTGCTATGAGAACACAGGCCCAAAGGGTATTGGGTTGTAAAATTAATCGCTAGGCAAGTTTGAGGATTAAGGCAGAGTTAGTGACCGACACCTTGCGAGTGCCCAACCCATCGAACTTGATAGGAAGACAGATCTTGTCCCAAGCAATCAAAGATGGCTTCTCGGTTGAGGTTGAACTCCCTGTCCAAAATCTTATGCATATCGAGTTGAGTGTTTCGCAAGTCTTAATTGGGAAGGAGAAGCACGACATAAGGTAGGTTGGAATTGAAGTAAGAGCCGATTGAATCATGACCCAATGACCTGCATAAGATAAAAAAAAAATTAGATTTCCAACAAGCAAGTTTATTATTAACTCAAGAAACTAAGTTGGTCAAGTCCTTTGTTTTGGATTTGGAATGAAAAAGATTGACCCTTAGATAAGTGGCTTGTTTGGATATTTCCTTAATTCCGATGACTAAGCAAAATGAATGTCTCTCAGCAGGGGTAACATTTTTGCTGAACCAAAGGCCACTCCTTCCATAGTTAATTTCTTGTCTAGAAAGGTCAGAAAAAAGATCGAATACAGCTTTGATTGTGCGGAGATCTTCGACTGTGACCTTGCAAAAAATAAAAGTGTCATCCGCGAAAAGAAGATGAGATATTTCAGGAGCATTTCTAGCAATCTTAATCCTATGGTATAGATTAAGGTCCCTATAGGTGTCCAGGAGTCTGGATAGCACTTCCATAGCAGAAATAAAAAGGTAAAGGCTTAAGGGACATCCTTGTCGAATTCCCCTGGAGGCTTTAAAGAAGTCAAAAGGGCTGCCTACCAATTTTATAGAAAAAGAAGTGTCGGTAATGAAAGCATTGAGAAGACGCCCCCAATCATCGCCAAATCCTAGAAAATCAACGATAGCCTTAACAAAGAACCATTCTAATCTATCATAAGCCTTACACATGTCCAACTTTATAGTAACAAAACCACCCTTATCTTTTTTGTGATTGAGATAATTGAAGATTTCCTGGGCAATAATAATGTTGTCAGAAATTTGTCGCCCAGATAAAAAAGCTGCTTGAAATGGAGAGATAAAAATAGGAAGATGAACCTTGAGACGATTGGCAATGACTTTGGCCAAAATTTTATAAGAGACATTACACTGACTTATTGGTCTAAAATTAGAACCTTTACAAGCAGAGTCCAATTTAAGAATTACACAAATTAATATGTGATTAACCCCAGAAGGAAGAGCAATCGAGCGAAAGAAATTATGCACAAAAGAAAGAATATCACTAGCTAAAAGATCCCAAAATTTTTGGAAAGAACAAACTTGAAAACCATCCATACCTAGCGCTTTCCATGGCCCCATCGAGGAGACCACCTTTCTTACCTCTTCCAAAGATGGTAAATCACAAAGGGAAACCTTGGCACTAGAAGAGAGGATTGGAAGAAAAAGATATTCCACAAAGGAAGGATCCAATGGAGAAGTTGTAGTGAAGATTTGTTTCAAATGTGAAGCAAAAGCTTGAGCCATGCTCTTTGGATCCTCCAATTTAGTACCATCTTCAGAGATCAAAAAATCAATCCTTCTTGTGCATAGGTTGGTTTTCGAAGACGTGTGGTAAAACATGGTGTTCCTGTTCCCATCCTTAATGTAAACATGGCAGGATTTTTGTAGCCAGAAAGCTTCTTCCGCATCATAAATCCATTGTAGTTGCTTAGAAATCCTATTCAGTTCTGAAACAATTGGAACATCTTTGTATTCCATAGTCAAAAAACCCTCCATGAGATTTTGTTTTATTACATCAATATGACCAAACACAGAATGGTTCCAGTCCTAATTATATAAATTAGTTAGGTTTCAGTAGGATCTGATTTCAATTCTTTTCAAGTTCCAGAGATATTTATTGTTTTTTTATTTTTCTCTGTCAGTAGGCATAATAGGAATATAGGATACGACAGATTTTGATGGAATTGACTAGAAAGGGTACTGAAATTGTTTCACCTTAAGTAATATCGGAATCGAGATTTGGAATGACGTCAAGTGAGTGAATACCCCGCCGAACCATCTATATTATTTTCTATAGAGTAAATTTCATGTACATCCCCGTAAGTATTCAATATGTCACGAACATCCCATATTTTAAAAAAATATCACAAACAATCTTTATTTTATGTTTTTATTACAACTTAGTCCATTCCATTAGGTCAGTGCACTTAAGTTGCTGTGAATTTTTTTATAATGGTCAAATTACCCTTATAAAAGGATGAAGTCACCATAATATCCTTAAGGGTAAAATCCCAAATTTACCCAAAAACAATCACCACATCGTTTCGCTCATGGGATGCAAGAGCAGTGGAGGCCGTGGGGAAGGGGAGTTGAGTTGCAGAGGAACTCAACTCAAGGACAGAGGCAAGGGAGGGGAGAGCAGGATAAGGGTGGAGAATGGAATGAGAATGGGAGGCGAGGTCGAGAGGGGGGTGGGGAGTGATCCTATCAAATTAGAGAATTAAAAGCACAGACATCTGGACCAAAACCTTTTCTGCTCATTCCCCGAAGAACAGTGTAAGCTTCTTTCACTCTCCCTGCCTTGCACAGGAATGAAACCATCAAATTGTAACTTTCCAAATCTGAGAAGTAATCCTTGGAAGAAAGAACCTGAAAAACCTCCAACATCTCATCAATCTTGCCTCTTTTACTTAGATTTCTACTCAAATTGCTCAAAGTAAGAAGAGTTGGTAACCTTCCTTGCCCAAGCATGTACTTAAAGAACATGATTGCAAACTCAGGATCAATGGAAGAGACTGATCCTATCAAAGCATTGAGAGAACATCCTCCTCAATTGGAAAATTTCCACTGACAATAACTTCACCCAATTCTTTTATTTCCTGTACCCGTCTTTCTGAAATCAAAGCAAAGATAAATTCTCTATAATTTTTGGCCCTAGCTGCCACCCCTAGCTCTCTCTTCTTCTTCTTCTTCAAGACCACCTCGGTTTCCTCTGATTCCCTATGGAACGAAAAGCTTCAGCCACAATCCTGTATATATGCCATAAAATCGGGTTTACATAATCTGCTCCGGAGCTCCTCCAATACCTTGAAAGCCTCTGATATCCTAGACAGACACCCTGCAAAGTCCATCAGGCATCAACTATCAAAAGCGCTATTAGGACTGTAAACAGATCGGATTCGGCTTGGATAGTACTATATCCGCATCCGCATCCGCATCCGATTAGCTATCGGACGGATTCGGATAGTACTAAACGGATACGGATTGGATATTTTATCCGTTTACATGTAAATATAGATTTTCGGATAGCTATTATAGCCTATCTGTATCCTCATCCGTTTAGCTTTTGGATGGATTCGGATAATACTAAACGGACACGGACACAAATACGAAAATGGATTTCAGCTATTCATTTACACCCCTGAGCGCTTTAATCGACCCGTTCATCTCCCAATTGCCATGTTTAATGTCGTCTAACAAACCCAATCACTGCACAGATCTGTTTTCAGCCGAAAACCCATGTTCATAGACCCGCATATGTGCAACCTAGGAGATTAAACAAGCGCAAAATAATCTCGATGGATTAAGTCTTGGGTCCGTCCATGATTTTAAAAGTCAAAATCAAACCAACAGAATCATCCGCATATGTAACCTAGGAGATTAAACAAGCACAAAGTGACCTACCCCCCTCCCCTCCCCCCTTGGGTCCATCCATGATTTTAAAAGTCAAAATCAAACCAACAGAATCATCCGCATATGTAACCTAGGAGATTAAACAAGCACAAAGTGACCTACCCCCTCCCTCCCCCTTGGGTCCATCCATGATTTTAAAAGTCAAAATCAAACCAACAGAATCATCCGCATATGTAACCTAGGAGATTAAACACCCCCTACCCCCCCCCCATTTTCTTTTCTAGGAAATCAAACTAATTTCTTGTTTCACTTTCTGCAGATGGATGATGATGCGTAGCTGCAATTAATGGTCATCGGAGAAGAAATCGCTGCACTTGATTGTCGACAGAGCTGGAGCTGGCGCAGGTGATGGTCGCCCACAATGGTTGAGTTCTCCTACGGTAAGAACCAACGGGCAGAATAGAGAAGATGATGGAATCTTGATAATTTTTATTCAAATTACTAAGAGGGTAAAATGGACATTTTAACTTTGGGTGGTAGCCCTGCTTAACGTCAGGGGGAAGGTTGATAGTTTGACCAAGTATGGGATGTCCGTAACATATTGAATAATTACGGGCCAGGACGTTTCCTATTATGAACAACAATGTGTGTTCCTGAGGGTTTTAATGTTTTAAAGCATGATTGGATATTACTTGCATGTTTTGCAACATAACTTGAACTCTTTGGAAGGAATGCATAAAATTCTAGTACTTATTTAAAGGCATGGTCTAGACTAAGTTTTTTTTATGGATTATGGAATGTAGTTGGATTGCAACCCTTTCAACAGGGGTTATGTGTTGGGATGGAATTGTGGAGCACACAAGTGAGGCAAGAGCGTGACATTAGGACATGGTCCGGTTTCGGGAGCGAAGAGATTTCCACTTACTTTTGCATTGTGGTTGAGTATGTGGATTGGGGGGTGAGGCAAGAGCGTGACGTTAAGGAGCATGGTTTCCCCTCCATAGGAACCCGTCACTAGATCCGAGAGCCAAGAGCCTGAGTCTCATCCCAATGATGTTGTATTATGATTTACTAAGTGATATTGATCTTTAGCAGTGCCACATCTTGGACCTTACTATAATTTTATATGGAAACTTGGTTTTATGGACATTTGGACTCATGGCATGTTTTGGATGAAACTCATTTTATTTTTCAGATATTTGTGATATGCACAGTTTGGAACATTACTATTGTCTTGGAAAAACATGTGTTTTCATCTATATGTTATGATTATGTTTCCTTTCATTCACTAAGCTTTCCTAAGCGTACCTATTTATTATTTTCAGAATCAGAGATTTAGGAGCCTTGTTATTGTGATGAGTGCTCTGAGTAGTTGCAAAAGAAGATTCTCAGATGAGAGATGCAAACATTATTAATGAACTTTATTTCCTTTTTATTTGAAACAGTTGTAATGGATTTGGAGTTTGCTTTAATTTTGACTTAAAATTTATTTGAGATATGATATAATAGAGATTACATTACTTTACCTTTAAATGTGGTGTCACTAGCACCTTAGACTTTGAGTAATTCGATTTAATATGGAGAAGATGGTTATTGAGGTTATTTGGTGATTATTAACTACCGATCTAGTTTGCGGTTCATTCTTCTAAAACCAAGTAGTCTTATGGACTTATTTAATGACCCTTACCCCTAGGCCAGGTTGGGGGTGTTACACCCAAGGTTTAAAGTATTGGTATCGAATATCGTATCGAAAAGGTGATTTTAAGAGGCATATCGTATCATACCGCATCGGGGATACATATCGTACGCTACAAATATGCATGAAAATGATTAAGATAGACAAGGAAATACACTTTTGGATTTCAAAAAACATTATAAATAAGAATGCATAAACACTAAAATGGAGAACAACATATAATGAGACAAGAGACTTTCATCAATTTGAGTATAAATCCTTGCAAATGATCAAGTTTGATGTATCAACAAACTTAGTTTTACCTAAATCTATCTATTTCTTGCAAAAGAAAAAAAAAGAAAAAGGATTAAAACCCATGATTTTAAAACAAAGATCCAGTTTTTCTGAAACCTACATTTTTCTGTGAAATCTCTTTTTTCTATGAAATCTCCATCAATCTTTAATCTCAAAAACAAAATCATAGTTTGATAGTCACATGGACCTTTAATGTCCGTATCAACGTGTATCGGTTGGTATCAACCGTATCGGTATGTATTGAGTTGTATTGGTCTGTATTGAGCCATATTGGCTGATACGTATTGATTCTCTCATGGAACCTTTAATGTACATATCGTAAGTATCGATACGTATCAATATGTATCGTATCGTATCGGTCTATATCGACCGATACAATACGATACCAATCGAGACATACTATTTTCTAAAAAAAAGATATGTATTAGTATGTATCTAGCTGTATCGATCAGTATTGAGCCGTAGCGGCCGAAACGTATCGATACTCTCACTGAACCTTTAAATTACATATCGTAAGTATCGGCCAATACAATATGATACCAATTGAGACATACTATTTTCTAAAAGACAGATACGTATCGGTTTGTATATATCATTCGACACTTACACCTAGTGACTTATGGGAGCATGGTTCATAATCTTGGTATCAGGATCGGATCAGTGTCTCAGATCAGATCAGCTGGATCATATCAGGATTGCCCAACTTGGGCCAAATATGACAATTTTGCCCTTGGTTTTTTGTTTAAAAAAAAAAATCCAATATATTTACCTTTTTACCCTTATCCGTACATGTGGATTGGATCAGTCTCGGCTGATACCACTCCGATCCAACCAAAATCGGCCGTTCCGATCCGAGATCACAAACCATGTACGGGAGAGATTGGACATGGGTCCTAAACCACATGTCGCCTGCCCATTGGTAGGTGATATTTATTTGTATAAGGTGTAAATCGTCTCATAGAGAATTCTGTGTGCCCCAAGTCTTCTATTTATGGGATGGGCAGGGGAGTAGAGGTGGAATGCCTCGATTCCTCAACATGGTGGTGGACTGTGCAGACTGCATGAAAGGCTCGAATTCTGAGGGGTTTGTATCGCTTCGATTTTGCTTGTGTTCCTGGCCATTACCGGAGAAGACCATCGAGAAAGGCTGCTGATCAAAGGCTAAAGAGAACCTGCAGCAAGAGAAAACCTCAAATAAAAAAGATAGAAACAAAGGGGGGAGGGGAGGGGGGACTCACAAGATCACAACAAAGAGGAAAATAATGAAACCTACGATAACACCATCATCGGAAGAGAGGCAAGAGCCGATACTGAGTTAGCTTATAGAAGCAAAGCGAAGCTTCGGGGAGAAGAAAATGGAGGAAATGAGTAGATGGCAAAGGAGAAAACCCCAAGCAAGTTTCACCAAAATCAATAAAACGAGGCCGAAAAAGTAAGACAAAGGACCCTAGGGTCAGGCGCAAGGAATTTTTATCACCTGCGGTTCTCTTGTCCAGTACGGTTTCGTAATGCCTCTAATAAAAGGGGGTGGATTCCACCCGGACAGTTTGTTTGGTCAGGGGGTGAAATGGTCATTTCAACCACCTCTATGAGAGGAACCACACAACCGTACCAATCAGTGAACCTCAGGGGATAAAGGTCCGTAAAGACGTCTGTGGTCAACTCACTAAAGTGCCCCAATCTTTGGTTCCAAGCCAAGTAAACGTCAATCCTTCAACTTATGGATAGAAAAGTGGGAATGGCGTATTTCAAATTGTACAATAAAAAGAGTCGGTTTTAAATGATGGAGAGAATGTAGGGCCAAACTTATTGCTATTGAACTCCCTAAAAATGTGCAATGCGATAGTTCAGGATGGAGATGTCAACATTCTTGACAGTTTGGACATCCAACGATGCTGAGCTTAAGGAAAAAATAAAAAAACTGAAATTAAATCAGGCAGGGAGCTTTAGGATTTTTCGGTGTTTGTTTTTTAGTAGAAACAATTGTTGGTAATTATTCTTACGTCGAAACAAGAGAGTCTTGGGAAAAAAGAAAAAACCATAGCCTTGGAAAAGTGTGAGGGAAAAGACTTAGGAGAGAAATTTCCTAATAATCGATAAGAATTCTGTGACAGAAGAAAGATCACCGAAAGACTTTGAATGAGAGAATTTTGGCGGCAATTGATAAGAGGTAAGAGAAGGGTTTCTTGGACGATCGAGTACTACTAATTCTGGCGAGAATTTCGCCAGAGGAAACTTCTTTACGAATCTTACAATAAGTGGTTTAGGAAAAAAATAATGTGTGGGGACCATATGGACATAATGTATGTGCACTCTTTCCACTAATCCAGAAGTGACTCTCGACCGGCTTTTGCCATTACTGAGTTTTCATTATAAAAGGAAGAAAATCCAGTAATCTATCAGATAAAAAGCATTTCCGTGGAGTGGACGAAACGCTACCACTAAGTAAAGAAAGTGGACCAACGTGGAATTGCAGCGCTGCAAATCTTTACCTCGTTTGACGGGGACTTAGGTTGGCGGGAGAATTGAGTTTGGTTCATCTATATGTACGCGTGTGTATGTGTACTTACATATGAGAGGCAACTAACTAACTATCTGTTCCAATTTTTATATTTACAAAGGGAAGAGAGGTATTTATGAAAATAAAATAAACATATGATTGGCTCTAGATGTATGTGCAGATATTTCATGTTCGAAAAAATTAAGATCGAAAAATATTGATGTGACCTTTCATGTTCTCACCCTAATCATGGTTGTTTAACTTGGAATTGTAAACTCACGGAACAGCATTAACAAAGAACTTGAAACCCAATCCCACAACATTTCCACCCCCAAGCTACCCGTTAGACAAACGGGCCAATCCATAGATTTAATGAATCTTTTTTTTCTAAGTCTAAGATTTGTTTTTTCTTTTCGATGACATGGGATGGACATGGTAGAAAATGTGAAATGTTGTTTTCACATATGCAACATTCAAACTTGTTTTTCGGTCAAGGTGCACTAGAACATTTCATTGAAGTTTCATTATTTGATGATGCATCCTTGTATTTCATGGTCTTAATTAAGGAAAAAAAAAAAGGGTGTACCTAGTGCTCGAGGCTCTAGCCATTGTAGGGTTTGGGGAGGGTTAAAATATATGCAGTCTTACCCTTGCTTTCAACAGATGGGCTATTTTCAGACAAGAACCCGTGACCACTTGGTCACAATGGAGCAACATTACCGTTGCACCAAGGCCTGCCTTCTTTTTATGATCTTAAAAATCGATTGCAAATAGGAGGAGACGCTTGACCTTTATCCATATCGAGGGTCCCCGATTTCAATTCTCACTCGATCCTGTATCAGGGAATCGGTATCATGGTTTTAGTGCATGGTATTAGATCGGGTATTGGTCGCCAACAAAACTAATATGGTATTGACATGGATCATCCATATTGGACAAATTTACCCTAGATTTTCCTTGAAAAATAGATTTTTGACTATTTTAACCCTTGTCCATATCTTTTCACCACCACGATATCAGAATCAATGACTAGCGAAACCGGTACAAACAATTCGATATCAATACCTCAAACCATGATTTGTACTGATCTAGACCGATACTGGGTGATATTGATTTGGATAGGATCAGTATTGGTCAAGATGGGATTGCTAAAACCTTGGTCAGTTCAACTGAATCCTCTTCAATAACATTTAACTACCCCTACCAAATTCGATTTCATATCCTCCATGTCCCCATGAGTTTGGTTCCTCTGTATGTACCAATAGGTGAACGTACATGTGAGAGTCAATCACATTTTAATTTTGTTTCCATAAAATCCCCTCCTCCCATTGTAAATGGCAAAAATAGGACAGGTGGTTGGCTCTCACATGTACATTCACCTGTTTGTATGTGCACATGATGCATTCTCTGTCCCCACACCCTGGAGGTGGCCTTCACACCCGTGGATTGTGTGAAATCAGTGTGTAAACGTCATTGGAGAGAAACTATGAGCGGTCTCAAGACCCTTTTACAATGAAAGAAAGAAATGACTGGATAAATAACAACAGCGTGTGAAGTAATATATCTTCTATATATATATATATATATATACATATACTACACAAATGCAATGGACCAAAGGCAAACCCAAAGTCAAAGCAAAGCCATTGCAGGAGAAAAGTGAGAATATGTTGAAGCTTCAACCGCAACCATTACAAACTTCTGGAGTGATTGTTGCTATCTCTTGGATTACTGGGTTTTTTATTTTTCAGCTTCCATTTGAATATATAGATGGGAATCCAATACCAACAATATTCATTCCAGGTCGACCGTCAATCTTTCATGCTTTCTTAATACTACTTACCTTTGCATTCTCCGGATCGATTTGTGCAGTCTATCTCGGCAAAATTTATCCGCAGATCGCGAGGTTTTGCAGATACTTGGGTGTTTCATCGATGGCTTTAGCTCTGTTTATAGTGATCTGGGTCATCATCGTTCCCACGCTTTTCTAATTAAGATAAATTATGAATCTGTCAATTTTTATGTTTACAAGTAGTTGTAACAGAATTTCAAACGTTATGAAATATGAATAAAGGCTTGGTGGTTGCAGTCCTGTTGCAATATTTCAAAAATAATGAATAAAGGCTTGAATTGGTGGTTGCAGTCCTCTCTCTCTCTCTCTCTCTCTCTCTCTCTCTCATGCCATGCAAAAAAGCTTATCTATTTTTATTTTGGGGAAAATTATGCATACGTTATGCATATGCCCTCTGTATTTTGCCTAAAATAGGAATAAACCCGAAGTTTCGAAAAACTGGCTTGAACATCCCCTTGATTTCAAAAAAAAAAAAAAAACACAAAATTAATGGTTCATTAGGAATTTACTGTTAAGGGATGATGTGGGATATATATAACTGGGCTTGAAATGATTCTTATACCCTTTCTTAATACTTCTAACAAACAAATGACTGTCTCTTCTTCTAACCATGATGAAGATAAGGATCATTGGTAATTTTTTTTTGGGTCAAGAAAGCTGAGCTTCATTCAACGAAAAGGGATTACACTCCCACCATCTACCACATGAGAGGTAGCTAGGCAGGGATCAGAATTGGGCCAAACAGTCCTCTCCGTAACAGATTGTGCCCTCCGGGCAAGGGTGTCTGCAACAACATTTGCAGCCCTTGAAATATAATGGAACTGACAGTCCTCAAAGTCTGGGACTAGATGAAGAATGTCTTCTAGAACTGGTCTAACCGCAAGACGAGATGCCGTAATTGTGAATTCACCTAGAGGGGGGTGAATAGGTAAATGTAGTGGAAAATAAAAACTTTTGCAGAAATAAAACTGTTATCAAAATAAAACAAATAGATTGCAAAGATAACACCAAGATTTATAGCGGTTCAGCCAAAACTTGCTTACGTCCACTCTTCTCACCTTAGAGAGAATTTCACTAAAAAACAATCTTGAGAATGAGCAAGAGAACTCGTACAAATCTTGATTTGAGAGCAAGAAGACTCACACAATTAACTAATCTTGATTTCGAGCAAGAGGACTCAAACTACTCTTGATTCCGAGTAAGAGGACTCAACTAAATAATATAGTAAACAAAATTACTAGGAAAAGGGTTACCTCAACCTTAGTATGTGTGTAAACTACCTTCCACCCTTGGAGCTCGAAGCTAGATGAGGTAGAGGAACTTGAGTGTGTAAGCTTGTGATGATTGGATGCTTGAATGCTCATTTGAGGCTATTGCAATTAGAGCTTTGATGAAGTCTCTTAATGATGGTGATTAGTAGTAGTGATTAGAGTTTTAAACAAGTGCCTATTTATAGGCTAGGTAGCTCTAATAAATTTAGAAACTGTCTTAAGATCGGATTGAATTAGACAGTTATAATTCGGTATACCGATTCCTAATCCGGTATGCCGGTTCACCAAATTTCCTAAAAAGATCTGTGATATAACGGTCAAATTTCCAACAGTCATATCTGATCCGGTATACTGGATCATGATTCGGTATGCCGGTTCAGGGTAAAACACAGCACAGCTTGATCCGGTATGCTAGATCACAATCCAGCGTGCTCTGGCAAGCTATTGTAGGCAATTTTCTGAGATCACAGCTGATCCGGTATGCTATTTAAGGACCCGGTATGCCGGCTTAGCTAGTTTCTGCTGAAATGAGCTAAGTCCTTTGATGGAATACCTTAGGGGTTTTCAAATGAATTTGGTCATATGAATTGGGGTTATTTTAACCTCCGAAAGTCATTCTATATGAATGCATGCGTGTGTGCGTACATTACATTAATTTTGACTTTAAAATGTTTACAGCTTAAGTACAACTTGCCTTCTTTAAGTCTTGAACTTCTTGAGTGTCTTCAAAGTAAGTTCTTCTAACTTGTCTTGGACTTTATCTTCAAAAACTTGTTCTTCATTATCCATGATTCTTTGATGTCTTGAAAGATAGAACAAAATTGCTAAGTTGCTTTGAGCATTAATCACTTGAATTGAATGCTCCCCCTTACTTGGTGCTATGCTCTTATCTAAACATCTTAAACAAGAATTAGTACAATACAATATGGTTTTATTTGTTATGATCAAAACCTCTATATCATCATGACAAACGACTTGGAGTTTATGTATGAGGTCTTATCCTCAACAATCTCCCCCTTTTTGATTATGACAATTAATCCAAAAATAATAATGAAGCAACTTTAATTAGAAATTCAAAGAAATTGCACACATCATTTATAAACTTGAAATAAGCATAAATTTCAAATAAACATTCCAATACAATCATTTTATTCCATTTCCATTTCCATATATTTCTCCCCCTTTGTCATTATCAAAAAGTGGGTAGAAACAGCAGGAAAAACAATTTTACAGCAGATTCACTTACTCAAAAGGGTTACACATACCCAAGTCTCTTCTAAGTGTGTAGAATTTTTCTTCACTTAAGGGTTTTATGAAGATGTCTGCTAGTTGCTTCTCGGTCTCAATAAAGTCAAGTCAAATTTCACCTCTTTGAGTTGTATCACGTAAGAAGTGATGACAAATATCAATGTGCTTTGCTCTTGAGTGTAAAATCGGGTTCTTGCTTAGGTTTATAGCACTTGTGTTATCACACCGGATAGAGGAAGTGTCAAAGTTAATTCCATAGTCTTGGAGAGTTTGACTCATCCATAACACTTGTGCACAACACCGTCCGGTTGCGATGTATTCGGCCTCGGTGGTAGACAAAGCAACAGAATTTTGCTTCTTACTAAACCACGAAACCAAACATGATTCTAGGAAGTGACAAGTTTCACTTGTACTTTTCCGATCAACATGACACTTAGCAAAGTCGGAGTCAGAGAAGCTAATTAGGTCAAAGTCATTGTCCATAGGGTACCAGAGGCCAATACTTGTAGTTCCTTTTAAGTACTTAAAGATTCTCTTTACAGTACTCAAATGGGTTGTGTTGGTTATATATAGTCTTCATATAAATTTGAAAAACTATCTGTTACAAGTAGATAACTTTAGTCGGTTGTAGATTAGTTATAACAGCCGGATAATATTTTGAACTAGTCAAACAAAGATTTAAAATTTGAAATACAAACAATCCCATAACCGTTTCCTTAACGGCCACCCTCAAGTGGAAGATGGTCTTCGACTAATCTTCAACTTGCTTCTGATGTAGTCGAAACGTTGTTTGGATAACGATTTGGTGAAGATGTCCGCGATCTGATCGCGAGTGGTGATAAACTTCACTACCAATTTCCCTTGTGCAACCAACTGTCGAATGAAGTGGAAGTCGACTTCGATATGTTTGGTGTGAGCATGGAACAAAGGATTTTGAGTAAGATAGGTCGCCCCTAAATTGTCACACCATAATACAGGTGGATAGGTGAGATTCACACTGATGAGCACATTGATGTGTGAAATCTTAGGGTCATAAGCATGCATTTTACGGAGCTACTCGGGTATTTTTCTATGTTTTTTAGGTGTTAGGTCTTTTTGGTCATTTTATGCTATCGGGAGCTGAATCTCCAAATTTACTCGTAAAGTTGCCCAATGTTTTTACATGACTGTATTCAGAACTAAAATTTAGACTAGATGGACGTGACGGAATTCAAGTACGCATTCGTTTAGGCCATCATGCGAGCAATTATCGTTTTCGGACCGTAAAAGAATAATGGATAAAAAATGAGCTGAAATGCAAGCCCGGGCCAGTCTGCATTTTTGGAAAGTTATATGTGGCACCAAAGAAGACAATTATGATCAAGGGGTGAGATTTCTCCATGCCATATCCAGCCCATTCCAGCCCAGTGTTTGACATGCTATGGACCTAGTGACAACATGTGATACATGAATTTCACTCCTACACTTTCTCTCTCATCCGGTTCAATTAATTAGTGCAATGGCTCAATTAATGGTTCAATTGTTGAATTGGTTCAATTTATTCGAGTGGATTCAAGTGAACCAAACCAAGATTTGGTTCTCACAAGTGATTCAATTATCAAGGCTATATGGAGTAGCCAAGTTGGAACTAAGGAGGACTCATCAAAATCGTGGATTCTTGTGAGGCCAGAATAAAGAGAAAAAAAAAAAGGAAGAGAGAAAATCTCTCCTCCTCACCAAAACGTGGACAGCAGCCCCTCCCCCCTTGTGCGTGAATGAAAAAAGAAGAAATAGAAGAGAAGAAAAAATTAAAGAAAGATTAGAAGAGAGAATCAAGGAAAAGAAAGAGGGAAGAAAGAAAGAAAACGTGGACAGCAGCCCCACCTCTCCTCCTATTTTCTCTCTCTCTCACAATTCCATCTCTCACGGATTCTCTCTCTCTCTCACAATTCCCTCTCTACGCTCTCTCCCATCGACTTTCCATTTCACTTTTTCTCTTTTGTATTTTTTTATTTTGTTTTGTCCTATCCCATCTCATTCCACGGTTCCCATCTCTCCTCTATCTCCCCACCATATTCTCTCTCTCCCATATTTCCTAAAACCCCTCCTCTCTCTCTCCTAAAATCATACATGCTGCCCACATCCATCTCCGATCTCTCCACGGCTCTCACATCTCTCCTTAAAATCTCTCTCACCTAATTTATCTCCTCTCTCCTCAAAAGCTCTCCACGATCCAATCCCTCTCTCTCTCTCTCTCTCTCTCAATTCTCTACATATCTCTCTCCTACCCTCGATCTAATCCTAGCCCTCCATCCCACCTACTTTGTGTAAACCCTAAATCTCTTGCACACCTATATATACCCTTGTATAAAAACGTGGAAGCATGCTTAGCTTTTCAATTTTTAATTTTTTTAGTCTCTCTCTCACTCTCCCATGAATTCTCTTAGGCTATTTTTTTTCCCTATCCCCTTGTTCATGTGTTGAACTCATCTTTTGATCTTTTAATTTTTGTTCTTCATTGTAATAGTTTTCAAGTTTAATGAAAGTTTTATTTCATCTTCTTTACTTGTTCTTCTTAGGTTAGTTTTAATGGTGATGTAATTAACTAGGATAGCCTATATGGATTTGTAATTAATTAATTAATTAGCATCTTCATCACTCAAACTTCTCCAACTTGCAAGATCGTGTGGGGAGTGCGACCTCTCCCCCAAGTTAATTGTTTTCTTCTCTTCTTTTTATTTTTATTTCATTTTAGTATTTTAAATTGTTTCTCATTCTCAACTTTGATTGGGTTTTATCCTAGGCAAATTAGGTCCTTAGTTTTTAGGTTCATTCTATTTATAATTCAATATTTTCCGTATCTAGATGGATGTTTAGGACGTCAATTTCCGTAGATGCATGTGTTAGGACCGTAGTTTAGCTTAATCTATCACTTGTTACACTTTCGCCTTACGTGAGAAAGGAAAAATAGAGTGCCTACATCTCCCTGTGTTCGACCCGTACGCTTACGGCATTTTTTTAACTCAAACACACACCAAGCTCATTTAAGAGAGATATGAGCCATACGATTTTGACAGTAGCATTAGCTATAGCTCGATATTTTGATTCAGTGGAGGAGTGTGCAATTGTGGATTGCTTTCTGGCGGACCATGAAATCAGATTATCACCTAGGAATATTGTGAACCCACCTGTTGACTTCCTGTCATCCGAACAACCTGCCAATCTGTATCACTGTAGGCCACTAGGCGTTGGGGCTTTGTATTTGAGATTAGCAAGTCATGGTTTATAACGTCTCTTTGAGGTATCTCAGAATTCTTTTGACAGCCTGCCAATGCTCATCAGTTGGCAATTTTAAAAATTGACATACATTGTTAACCGAGTAGGATAACTCAGGCCTTGTCAATGTAACATACTGTAGAGCTCCCACTGTACTTCGATAAAGCGTTGGATCAAATAGAGGAGTGCCAATAGAAATAGAGAGCTTAGTTGATAGTGCCATGGGAGTGTGAGCTGGTTTAACCCCATCCATATTTGTTTTCTTCAGCAGATCAACAATATATTTTTGCTGAGAAAGTAATAGCCCTTGGGGATGCCGTAGGACCTCTATACCCAGAAAATAATGGAGTTCACCTAAATCTCGAATTGCAAACTCCTTGTGTGCATCAATTGTTTTCTGAAGGAGTATAGAGTCAGAACCGGTGATGTCAATGTCATCTACACAAAACCAGAATATAAATCTTGTGTATCCCCTGCTGTAGAATAAACAAGCTTGTATCGGTTTTAGAGCCTTCAAAACCTAATGAGACCAGGTAATTGCTTAGGCACTGAAACCAAGCTCTTGGAGCTTGTTTTAAGCCATACAAGGACTTGTGTAGCTTGCAGATACAATTTGGCTTTTCCAGATCTGTGAATCCTTGAGGTTGGCTCATATAAACATCTTCGCTCAATGTGCCATTTAGGAAGGCATTGATTACATCAAGTTGTCGCAATTTCCAGTTGTTTGTAGTAGCCAAGGATAGCATTGTCCTCACAGTTGTGGGCTTCACACCAGGACTGAATGTTTTGATGTAACCAATTCCTTCCTGTTGATTGTACCCTGTTGCTACTAGGCGGGCCTTGTATCGCTCAATTGAGCCATCAGCTTTCCTTTTGATTCAAAACACCCATTTTCTGCCCACCACATTTTTGAACTGGGTTGGAGGAACTAAGCTCCATGTTCCATTTGTTAAAAGTGCATTGAACTTCAGTAACATTGCATCTCTCCAATGACCATATTTATTTGCTTCTGTAACTGAAGTAGGTTCCTTCTCCGAGTGTGACTCAATCAAATGAGCCGAAGGTAATGGGTACCTTGTTGAAGGTCTTGGATTGGTTCGGAGCTGCATTGGGTGAGTGCGTTGTAGTGCCTCATTTTGAGTGAAAATTATAGATGGCGGAGGATGAGGAGATGGAATAACACCAATGGGTAAAACCGGTGATGGTGGTGAAGAATTTCCTTGAGCATGGGTACCTGCATCACTAATTACAAGATCTGACACATCAATGTTTGTTAATGGGGTTGGGAGAATATTAGCATTGGAATGAGAAATGGGATTGGGTTGACTAGTAGTGATTAATGGTGGTGGGGACTATGCTTGTGTTGTACCTGTGACAGTGCCAATGGATCCAAGAGCGCTTGATGATGATGTATCAGATAAAGTCACAGTCAGCCATGGTGATGATGGTGAGACACATGTATGAGATGGTAGTAATGGGTTACCAAAGGAAAAAAGATCCTCAATGAAATTGGCATGGCGGGCGATATAAATGCGACCTATGGAAATATCTAGGCAACGATATCCAAGCTGTAGAGGACTGTATCCCAAGAAAACACAAGTTGTAGACTTAAGTGCAAACTTGTGTGAGTTATATGGGCGTAGGAGAGGAAAGACAATGCAGCCAAAAACTTTGAGGAATGTATAATCTGGTTTGGTGTTATATAATCTTTGGAAAGGGGATAGGTTATGGAGAACCACTATTGGGAGCCTATTTATCAAAAACATTGTGGTTTTGAATGCATAGGTCCAGTAGTTTAAAGGCATTGATGCATGAGCCAGTAATGACAAACCCGTATCAACAATATGTCTGAGTTTTCTTTCGGCTGCACCGTTTTGCTCATGAGTATAAGGACAAGAAACTCCATGAATAATCCCACATTTTTTGAAGATATTGATTCAACTTTCTATATTCCCCACCCCAATCGGACTGAAAGGCTTTTATAGAACGAGAAAATTGCTTTTCTACCATGGTTTTGAATTGCTCAAAAATGGAAGAAAGCATAGAACGATTTGTAAGTGGGTAGAACCAGGTAAACTTTGAAAAATCATCAATAAATATTAAGAAATAGTGATTGTCAGTAGTTGAAGTGGTAGGTGTTGGCCCCCATACATCACTAAATATTAAATCAAGTGGATTTTCACTTATTGTGCCAGTACTTGGTAAAGATGTCTTGTGAGACTTTCCAAGAAAACATGAACGGTGTTTATTTAAGGAGGATGATGAACACGGCAATGAATGAGTATGTAGCAAATTACGGACTATCCGAGATTGGGGATGACCTAGCCGAGCATGCCATGCGTCTATAATAGCCTGTCGCTTAGTTGGACATTATTAGCGGATGGAGTTGATGATGATTGAAGGCCCTCTAGTCGATACAAAACCATCCTTAAGATGCCCTTGGAGTAGAGGCAGCTTGGTCACCTGATCCTTCACAATAAAATGAAATTGATGAAATTCAAAGAAGCAGTGATTATCTTTGATGAAGTGATGAACAGATAGTAAATTTTTGGTGATTTTTGGGACATGTAATATATTGGAAAATTGAAATAGATTATTGGAGGGAGATAATAGTTTTGAAGAACTAATGTTGCTAATATTCAATCCAACACCATTACCTACACGTAGAACATCATTACCATTGTAGACATTAGAGATTTGCAAGTTTGATAGATCTGGTGTCACGTGGTCTGTAGTAGTAGTGTCTAGAAACTAATCGGCCATTGGATTTGGTGGTGTAGGCAATAGTCCAGCCATGTTTTGCAGTTGGTGATGGAGTAGCAGCAGCATTATTGGATGAATTTGCATAACGGAAAATTAGCGGTTTGCCGTGTGACCCTTTTTTGTGCAAATTTGGCGTCATTCCCTTCGGCGAGTGCCTTGATTGCGCCAACGATTAAAGTTGTTGGCTGTAGGTGTTGGTTGAGGCAGTGGATTATTTGGAAATGTGGATGGAGTAGAAGGTGTGGCAGTGGATTTGGGTGGTAGTTGTGTGAGATGGGCCTCAATTGGCACTTGAAAACTCTTCAGACGGAGTTCATGATTAAGAAGGAGACGATGGAATTCATAAAAGTTCAGAGGTTCTGTCTTTGTAGACAGGGCAGATACAGTATCACTGAAATCCTCTCCAAGGTTGGGAAATGCTATGGCATTGAGTTTTGCATTTCCAAGCGGCTTATTGGCTGCTGCGAATTGGTCTGAGATGATCTTGACTCCACGCAAATAGGTAGCCGCAGATTTGTCTCATATTGATGTGTTTTGCAACTATCTATGCAATTGTAAGACACTAATGTGAGACAGTTTCAAACGAAGTTTGAAGAGCTTGCCAGACTTCTAATGCGATGGAGAGACCAACAACGTATGGAAGGATTTCTGGAGAGAGGCTGGAGATTATCCTCTAGCCGGTCTCATAACAACCTCAATGTGTCCTGGCCGAGGGCCTAGACACCCGAAGTGTTGTAGGCATGGTTTCAAGCAAGCATTAGGACAAACTTATTACGAGCTGATCTTTGCGGACCCATTCAGAGTAAGCTAGGTTGGGGAGTGGAATAGTAGAGCCTGCTGGAATGGTTGTTTCAGTGAGGCACTGTAGGGTGTCGTCAATATAGCCAACGAGTTCTTGGCTGCGCAAGAGAGGAGAAAGTTGTGTTTTTCGTAAGAGGAAATTGTCGGAGTTGAGTTTCAAAGTAAGATGATGATGAAATGAAGGTGCAAGAGCTGAAGAAGAAGTCATCGTTGAAGGGGTTGAAGCAGAAATAGAAGAGGACGATGAACTGCTGGACATTTGAATCTCGTGGATCAGAGCCGAACGACTGATACCATGTTAAGAATAGAGAAGATGGAATTCTGTGGAATCTCGCATACCCTTCAATGGGTTGCGGTGGTTCTATATAGTCTTCATTTAAATTTGAAAAACTATCTGTTACAAGTAGATAACTTCAATCAATTGTAGATTAGCTACAACAGCTGGATAATATTTTGAACTAGTCAAACAAAGATTTAAAATTTGAAATACAAACAAACCCATAACCGTTTCCTTAACAGGGGTGTCAATCGGTCGGTTTGGTCCAAGTTTGGGTTGGCTTTTTCAATTTCGGTGTGGTTTTTAGGGAAATCGAAACCGAACCAACAAGGAATTTTCGATTTCGGCTCGGTTTCGATTTCGATGCATTTGGTTTCATGTCGGTTTCGGTTTATGATAACAAGTTGATAGCGGTTTGGATTTGGTTCGGTACCGGATTTTTTTAAAACGGGGTGGGTTCGGTTTGTGCCTATTTTCTTCTCTTTCTCTTTTCAACTACATAAAATATTTCATTAGCCCCACATTTAAAAAAAGGAGATCAATGGAAGAAGCATTGTTACAAATCAATTTCCCTATTTTCATAGCCTCATACTCATTGATTTGTAACAATTCCCCTTACAACCATAAATTTGCTCTGTAATATTGAAAACAATTCAATTATTCATAACATTATACTCATTGATTTTTTTATCGGTTTCATTCGGTTCGATTTTTGGTTTGTTATCGGTCGGCCTGGTGCAGTCTGATTTTCAACCGGTTCCATCATACCCCAGTCCAATATTGGATTGGTTCGGTTCAGTCCAGGTTTTTTTGATCAATTTTAACGGTTCGTGCTAGGTTTTGACGCCCTTAGGTGTAGGTGTGTTGTAGCTTCATGTAAAAGTTTAGATCCTTATGCCTATTTGTTTAGGGGGTTTAGTAGGAATATTCTTACTACAAGGCTGAACAGTCAAGAAAATGGAATAATTCACTTCCCCTTTGGGTTCATAAATACCCTCTTAGGTTTTTGTATTTTCTAAAATACCCTTTAAGACCCCATTTCCTTGGCTGCTAGCCTTATAGCAGGAATGAGTGTAAGTGGGATTTTGGGGGGATGGGACCCACATGGCCACATGGTAATGGGGTATGGGACAGGAATAGGAAAGTTCACTTTACCTGTTTACCATGACTTTTCCATTCCAATATACGTTTGGTTGCTCACTTGCTCTATGTGCGGAGAATGTTCCAGGGAGTGCGTTGGAGATAGGTCAGTTGAGAGAGAGAGAGAGAGAGAGAGAGCATGGAAGATCAATGGGGGAGAAGGTAGAACTGTAGGGCTGTAAACGGATCGGGTTCGGCTCGGAGAGTGTTATATCCGCATCCGCATCCGATTAGCTATCGGATGGATTCGGATAGTGCTAAACAGATACGGACACGGATACAAATCGGATATTTTATCCATTTACATGTAAATATAGCTTTTTGGTTAGGTATAGCCTATCCGTATCCGCATCCGTTTAGCTTTCAGACGGATTCGGATAGTGCTAAACGGATACGGACACGGATACGAAAACGGACTTCGGCTATTCATTTACACCCCTAGGTAGAAGGGGCAGGGGCGAAGAAGCCAGTGGAGTCCACTTTGGAGCAGAGAACACACCAGCAGCTAGTCTATATCTCATTAATTGCTCACAAAAAAGAATTTATAGTATTTTTCCATGTTGCGAACAGTTAAAACAAAATAAGATTCCATAATAGAGTACTAATCACAAATTTTCCTAAAGTATCAAACCATGACCTAAAATCAGGAAGATTTTCGAAGATAATCACTCATTTCTTGGTATGAATATATGGAAGACGACAGTTGAGGGAATGTGTTGCAGCGATTGGAAATATCTTCAAAAATATCACCAATATCATGGGATGAAGATGACACAGTTAGATTGTTTAACCTACTGCAGTTTTTCTCTCTAAGCTGTTCAAAGAGGTTCTTGAAAAACAACAAATCCGCCATAAAATAGTGGTTTTTCATATCGTTTCTAGAGCTGATGGAACGCGTTAAATCAAACCCTTTGACCTATCCTATACTAGACTGGAACAATCTAACACCCATACACTATATGGAGCTCCATTAAACACATAACACAGGAAAAAAAAATCCTCTCCAATTCCCCAAAAGTGCAGTGGGGTGTAGTTTCGGGGTGGAGATGTCGACCCTGGCAGGCGTGACATCCAATGGTATTGGGTTCTAGAAGAAAGAAAAAAAAAACTAAGGCAGTGCAACTTGGACTGTTGGATGTCGCGCCTGCCAAGTGTCGACCTCTCCACCCTGAACTGCACTACACCATGGGGAATTTGATAACACACATCTGTTTTCCATCAGAACCCATCATCATCGTTCATTAATTCTGTTTCTTCCGCTTCATAATCATCAGAAAAATAATCCTCTCCAATTCCCTAAAACTATGTAGTGCGGCAATTCAAGGTGGAGATGTTGACACGTTGCAGCTCAGGCATCCAATGGTGCCGAGCTCAAGAAAAAAAACGGAACTCAATGAGCTCAGCCCGTTGGATGTCCGAGCCGCCACGTGTCAGCATCTCCACCTCGAATTGTTGCACTACACAGTTTAGGGAATTGGGGAGGATTAAAATCCTAATCAACACCTACAATAGGGGTACCAACCGGTCGGGCTCGGTCGGGCCTAGCCGGGCCTCACGGAGCTTAAAGCTTGCACTGTGACCGCCCATTCAAGTATTCGGGCCAGGCCTGGTTGGGTTAGGTTGGGTTTCGGGCTATAATTAGATGATGTAATCGATCCTTAACTGGGCCTTAAACGGTGCAAAAATGGGCTATGGGCCTGTTTAAATATAAACAGGCTTTAAACGGTGTAGCCCATTAAAATTGAATATTTTTATGTTACAAAGAGGTGTACCATTTTGCCACCTCTTTTCTGTCTTTTCCCATTAAAATTGAATATTCTAACCGTTCGATGATGGCCAAGTCATTAGAAATAGGCTGAAATAGTGCAACTTGTGTTGACCGATGTCCCATGATATAAATTTAAGCTACCAAATATCATAAAAATATACCCAATACATTAGGCCCAGCCCAACAGAAAGCTAATGTCATAAACAGATTTAGGCAAATAAATCAAACAGGGCCCAAGCCCATAGAAAAGTTTACAACTGAAAGGGTTGGACTAGGTTGAGCGCCCGACAGACTAGGACCCTACATCGGGACCGCCCGGTTAGTAAACGTGTTGGGCTCAAGCCCGACACGTTTAGCAAACGGTCTAGCCAGGCCGAGCTTTAGTCGGGCGGGCTTGGTCGATTCTATTGGACTGGGCCTGGAATTGACACCCCTAACCTACAACATCAAAGGAGTCATCTTTACTATATGTATTCTTCAAGTTGATATCTGCATTCTTTTACTCACTAAGAAAAGATACCAATGGAGATTTGAATGTCGCAGAGATTAAAGTGTGGAAGCTTGTTAGTTGTTAAAGAGAGTCTTGCGTCTCTTGGAGAAAGTCCAACTCTTCTTTTTTGTTTTGTCATCTCAATCATCATCTACCATCTCTCCATTCTCCTCGTTTATGGTGATCTCAGATGAGAAACGATGTGGTGTGCGAATGAAGCAAGCAAAATAACAAATCCGACTTAGGGTTTCAAGAACGATGAGAATTGGTTTTTTTTTAACACATGTGCTAGGTACACCGTAGTCTGTATTCCCTCTTCTTTCGCTCACAATTCTCGAGTCTCCATTGGAAACATGCAACTACTAAATACCCTTCTCTGTGTACACTGTGTTGCACTTTTAAATATGGGAGAAGGGTCTCTTATTGGTGAAGCCTGATTTGATCTAGAAAGTGCGGTTGAAATCTTCGGAGGGTCATTTCGGTCTTGAAACAACCTCGGAATGTCAAAAAATGGAGGGATTGAGTTGTGTTGGATTCGTCGAGATCTTCAAAATGAGTACTTTTGAGCCATATGTTATATTTTGGTCCGGTCTTGTATTTTTTGGTAATTTTTGGATCAGGGGCACTTTTGTACTTTCTGGGGTTAGGACTTCCCTATATATAATGTTCTTATCTCTTTGAGATAGGGTTACAAGGATTTGTAACATTTCTAAAGAATAATAGTGAAACCTGTTCTACTGCTCGACCATGGATGTAGCTTCCATCTTGGGGGTGAACCACGTAAATCTCTATATTGTGCGTTGTGTGCTCTCTCTCTATTTTCGTTTTTCTTCTGCAAATTGTCATTCTGGACGTTGTTTTCTTAACAGAGTCAATATGCTAGTGTTATACTATAAGCTTGCACCTTATGTGTCTTTCTATCTCTCTCCCCTCCCCTCCCCTCCTTGAAATGATTCCCTTACACCTCTAAGAGAAGAAGAGAGAGATAAACATTTAATGTTCTTATCTCTTTGAGATAGGGTTACGAGGATTTGTAACATTTCTAAAGAATAATAGTGAAACCTGTTCTACTGCTCGACCATGGATGTAGCTTCCATCTTGGGGGTGAACCACATAAATCTCTATATTGTGCGTTGTGTGCTCTCTCTATTTTCGTTTTTCTTCTACAAATTGTCATTCTGGACGTTGTTTTCTTAACAGAGTCAATATGCTAGTGTTATACTATAAGCTTGCACCTTATGTGTCTTTCTATCTCTCTCCCCTCCCCTCCCCTCCCCTCCCCTCCCCTCCTTGAAATGATTCCCTTACACCTCTAAGAGAAGAAGAGAGAGATAAACATTTAAGGTCCTAACTTACAATATACCACTAAGCATACCCAGCATTTTTCCTATATGTTTTTCCTGACAAGAGACAAACACTTATTGCAAGTTGAGGGTAAGTATTTCATCAAAACAACAAAGTTGAGGGTAAATATACCATTATAAATAATTCATAAAACCCCATTTGCTAGAAAGGTTTTTGTGCTCTTTTTCAGTTTTCCCTCCTACCTTTATCCTATCCTTCACTGGGAGGAAGGGCAGAAAAATAAAGAACGGAGCATCAAAGTCTCCTTTTCTGTTGCTGGTTTCTCCAATCTACAGTGAAAACTCTCGATTTTTGTTCTCAAAGACTAGTCGAGAAGATGCATTTTATCATGGCTAAACTGATTTTTTTTTTTTAATTTTTAATTTTTTTATTTCTCAGTGCATTTGGGGTAAGTGCAAGAGGGCTCTCCGGTCTCCACTCGCACTCGGCTACCAGATTCAGCCCAGGTCACTCACTCTCTCTGGATTATTAATTTTGAAGTCGTAGGAATCAGGGCTTTGTGTTCACTGTTATTTGGTTGGTGGAGAAATGTAATCCAACCCAAACCTCACTGTGTTTTCTGAAAGAGATATTGATTTATGAATTGATGGTGAGATGCATAAGTTTTCTAATCTAGTATTTGGAGTACAAGATGGGTCTTTTGGCCCTAGAGTTGTTATTTAGTGGGCATTGACTCCTTGAATACCAATTGCTTTATAAATTGTGAACGACATAATTTTGCTGACATGTCTGTGTGTATTGATGAATAACTCCATTGAAAATAAGGTCAAGATTTTTCCATCATAATGGTACTGATTTTATTATAGAATGGATTGACATTCTTATATTGTCTCAGTTTCATATCCTACTTGTATGATATGAGTTTCAGGAATCTCCATGGTTGCCACAGTTATTTTACTGTTTTTTACTAGGTTCATCTTCTCAATCCCCTCTTTTTTTGGGGCAGTGTTTGGTATGCATTCTCTGTCGATTTTGCATTCTCTAACGATACAAGCAACTATTTTTATCATCCAAGAATGTGAAATCGACATAGAATGCATACAAAGGCTGCCTCGGTTTCACTCTGACGGGCCACACACATCGAACCGTTTGTACTTTTCTAGTTGCAGCTCGAGACTCATTTTATTCCCATTCTCTATAATCCTGGGTAAAAAGAATGAACATGAAAAAGGGTTTTGAGCGTTTCACCCTGCCCATCTCAATTCTGCAATCTGTCTTAAGTGAAGGTAAAAATTTAAGAGAAAAGTACTGTTTTCATTATCACCATTAAGGATTACTTGTTGCAAAATCAAAATCTTTATTCTTACAATGTCTCTGCACAGGAGGTTTTTTTTTTTTGTTTTTGTTCTGTTTCCATCTTCCCAGTTCTTTGTCCATTGTAGAAGTGTTTTTTTCCCTCCTTGTTTCATAGGCCGAACTATGAGGTGGGTGCAGGAGCTCTGATAATTTTATTTGTGTTTATATTTTCTTATTTTTATGGGCTTTTTGTGCTTGGGTTATTGTTAGAAGAAAGGTGAGAAAACAGAAGAGGAAGAAGAAGAAAAATAAACAATAAACATTTCTTTTTATCAGTCTCACACATTTCTCAGTTATTAACTTATTTTTTTTGACAGAGCATATTCAATGGTTGGACTATTAAAACATAAAGGTGAAAAGGGAGCCGAGATGTGTTCTTTGGTTTTCCTCTGTTTTGAGTATTCGTTTTTTGTCCACCTCAATTATCTTGACCATGCATTCCTTACAAGAAATGGTTTTTTTTTTTGGTATCATGATAGGGATATTGGTTTTACTGTTGCTTTGTAAGAAAATCCTCAGACTTTGAATAATTGGGATACTTTAAGAACTGGTATGTTTTGTTATGAAAGCTTTACCATCCATTTAAATCCTTTTACAATTACTTTAAGCCTTCCTTATTGATCTAGATATAGTTTTTCAACTTGAACAACTTGCATTTTAGGTATGCCTATTCAGAAGTGCCAAAGAGAAAAGAAATTAGTAATATCATTATATACATTTATATGAATTTCTTGATCTTAACTTCCTTATTTTTTTAAGCTGTCTTTATCTCTCTTAATAAAAATTCTCATTGTATTGGCCGCAATGAGATTATTATCATTTCCCCCCTTTTTATGTCATAGTTTCACATCTTTTTTTTCCTTTTTTATTAGTTTAACCATAAGTAGCTTTTATTTTAGTACTGAGTTCCTTTTTGTGTTATGATAAAAAATGATGTTGTTCTACATTGCAAGTGGTTAAAGCAAGTGAAGTCTCTTGCATTGCTTTTGCAGGTAGTTTAAGATAATATGAAAAACTAATCTAATTTACTAGAGATGGCTAAAAGTTTGCTGCCTGGTCCCCTATGCCGATGAGGTGTACTTTTGGGTGCATAGAACTATGATGGAAGTATTAAATAATTGGGGCTAACATCAGCTCAGGTTTGAAGACCAAAGTCACAAAAATGCAGTTTTTTGAAAATTTTTTGAGAAACCTTTGAAAGGGAAGGACTGAATTGTACTCAACACAAGCAACTATCCCTTGTAGAAGTTTCTGTCAATTTCATCTAGGTCAACTACTAATTTTCATCTTGTTTTAGTCTATTTGCTGATGAAATATTGAAATTGATTAGAATTTAGGTAGATTTGGATTTTTTTTTGCAGATTGCTGCACAGGTAGCGGACACTGTAAAAAGAGAGAATGGATAGGGAGGAACCTTTAACGGTCATTTGCACAGTTGTAGCTATAGATCCCACCAGCTTCTGCTATAGAGTATGCTCTGTTTGTGATAAGACACTCCCCGATAAGGGCCCTTCTCTGTGCCAATTCTGCAATATGAAGGGCTTCATCGCAGGCTCCTCTGATTTCGAACGCCTCTATCGTGTTCTTGTTGAGTATCTCAATTTCTAGAACTTCTTTTGGCCTCTCTGTTCCATTTTTAGATATTAAAATCTAATGAAGAAACCTTCTGTTTTGTTTCATCAATCATCGGCAATGAACAATTGGGCACCTATTTAGCAGCTGTCCGTCGCAACGGAGAACAAGGTTTTTGTTGTGATATGCTTTGATAGGGCAGCTCGAGTTCTGTTTGGTTGCTCTGCTGATGAATTCTTCGAGTTCAGCAAGCTAAACCCTCTTTCAGGTTGGTTTTATACTTGTTGGAACATGGACATAGTGAATATAATATTTTCAATTTTTAAATACTGAAATCAGAGAGTCTAGAAACAGCCTCTCTGCGAAAGCAGGGGTAAGGCTGCGTACATTATAACTCTCCCTAGACCCCGCAGCGACAGGAGTCTCTTGCACTGGGTACGTCCTTTATTATCCTAACTGTGGGTTTGTTGGTATGTTTAGCTGTGGCAGCAGGCAAGGTACTAGAGGGAGAGATGTTCCAGATGACACTATCCAAACCAAAGAATGGCAATGCCCAGTATCTCCGAGTTGTGTCTGTCTTTCCTCTGCGCTCAGACTTTTCCCCAGCAATCAACACCTTGAAGAAACTATATGGTGTTGGTGGGAGTTCCTCCTGAATCTAGAGTCTAGCTTTTAGCGATACCTCCGTAAACCATGTCTTGAAAGTTGGAACCATACTTGTTAGAAAAGATAACTGGTGAAGAAATGTCAGCCACTTGACTTCCTAGTTCTACTAGTTGCCCTTGTGTTGTGTCCATCTCTTCAGCATCTTCAGGGCAGCACTAGGCTATGTTGGGACCATGTGACCAGCATCACAGGGCTGTTAATTACAGCAGATTCTTCTTAATCAGTGAAGAAAAACAGTTGATACAAATAACCTATTAAGGGTTGCCCTAAAATACATAAGAGAGAGAGAGAGAGAGAGAGAGAGATGCTTACATTGATATTACCCTGCATGTAATTTTCCATTGGTACTGGAATCTGTGAAACACTATGTAGACAGTTTTAAACCTAGGATGACCCCTGCAGCTGAAGCAACATATGATTCCTGAACCAAGTTATGGAATCATATGTTATTCAGGGCTTAACACTTGAAACATGACTCCATGACTTTATGCTTCCGATTAAAGTTGGTTCTGGTTAGGTTATGTACCTTGGAAGGGGTTAGGCACTTAGTCCACTGAGCTCACTTGATTTTTCAATTTGCTTCATGTTACTCATTCTTTAATAATTTATGAACCAACTGTCTTAGTTGTTTCCGTATTGTGCAAAACATTAGTGAGATTAATATGGATTCCTTAAATCATAAATTAAGACATAAAACCTTTTTTCAAACCACCCAATCAACATTAGTGTGCATGGTCTGAGGGTGATAAAATGAGATGTCTATAGAATTTTAAAGCATTAATCAATTGTCTTTAAATTTCTTTAAAATGATCGCGTTGTGATCTAAGTCCAAAAAAAGCGCAATTTTAAGGGAAAAGTATCTCCTCTAGTTCCTTGCCCAGCCTAATTCCCCCAATGACTGTAATAAGGGGGGTAGACCCAACTCGAGCAGTGTGTTCGGGCAAGGATAGGTGGTCATTGCCACCCCCCCCTCTTATTATTATAGGCACTAGGGAACTGGGCTGGATAGGGAACTGGAGGGGACAAAGATCCCAATTTTAAACCTTGAAAATGGAAACTTGGAAAGGGATGGATCAAGTCCTGATTAGTTGGTGCCTAATTTAGCTTCTCTTTGATCAGATACGGACCTTTTTACCCATTGGTTCATATTCTTAAAAGGATCTCATTCTTCTTCTCCCTCCCTCTACTGCCAAAGAGTTTGTCTTCTAGTCATTAAACTGTTTACTTTGTACTAGGGGTGTCAAAACCTAGGCCAAACTAATAAAATCGATCGAAAAATCCAGATTGAGCTGAATCGATTATAATTGAACTGGTTTTAGACTGTGGTATGATGGGATTGACCGAAAATCAGATCGCACCAAACCGAATGAAATCAATAAAAAAATCATTGAGTATGATGAGGTTATGAATAAGTGAATTGATTATCCATTGATTTCAATAAGAGATAGAAGATTTCAGGTTGTAAGGGAAATTGTTACAAATCAATGAGTAATGAGTAGGAGGTTATGAATAGGAAAATTGATTTGTAACAATACTTCCATTGATTTCCTTGTTTACTAGACAAAATTAGTTAAACATTTAAATGAATGATTTGATAGTAGAATTCATTTTATCATTTCAATATTAGTAATCTTTTTACTTATTAGTTATCCATTTATTTTAATGCTAGTTATCTTCATCTTACAATGATAAACGCTTATTTGATTTGTAACAATGAAATTTAATATTAGTTATCTTTCACAATTTATTCCCCTTTGTTCTGATTACAACATGAATACATCAAATTAATTTTCCTATTCTTTGTTTACTTGTGCGACTTGGGGAAGATGATTTAAATTGTTTTTACCGAATTTTTCCTCACGACATATTATAAATGTAAGATTTAATTGCACTTCAAGTCCGAAAACAAAAAAATCTAAATCGACATTAAACAGATATCAAAAAACTGAAATAAATCAAAATTGTATCGAATCAAAACCGAAACCAACCGAAATCCGAAGTTCCTTATTGATTTGGTTTTGGTTTCACTTATTCCTAGACCGACACCGATTCAACCTGACAAAAATCAGGCCACACCGACTGTTTGACAACCCTACTCTAATCTCACAAAGCAGGGTTTTAAGAATCGGGAATGGGATCGGTCAGTCGGCCGATTCGAATCCGACTCTGTACCTGAAAAGGCCGCTGTTCAATTTCCTCCTCTCATCTATATTCTATAGTCCTCTAAAACAAAGGTTCCTAAATGGAGGGTTTTATATAATACACAAAGAAATGGACGATGAAGATTCAAATATCCATCCATGTAATAATATAGACGGTTCAGATTTAACATTGCCTAATTGTCCGAAATACGAATTTGCCATTGCACCTTCTAGATTTCAGACCGCCGCCGTCTTAGGTCGGTATTCTGGTTGTCTTGGGGCGGAAGATTAAAGAGCTCTAAACCTTTTAAACATAAAAACCATTACGAGATAAAGTTTTTGAGACAAAACCCAGATTTTTTTTTTCTCTGTTTATCTTCTCATTAAAGAAGAATCGTATTTTTTCTTTTCAATCTGAAGGCGTCTGTGATCATGTAAGATTTCTCCCTCTCACGATTTCTGAGCTCGATTTTCATTCTTTAGGGTTCCATAACTATTCGGGAGTTGTTGGTGGAGATCATTTTATGTTACTTCAAGTCGAATAGGGTTCACTAGATAAACCATTTGGTTTTCTTGCTAACAGTGTTTCTGATTTTTGTTTTTTGCGTTGCAGATACTCAGTGTTGATAGTTTGAAGCTTTACTTTTGCGGAACGATTGACTAGCTTTGATGGTAAGGCCATTCCTGTTCTTGGGTCTCTCTCTGTTTGTTGGCTGGTTCTTTTGCCTCTTAGTTTCCTATTTACACGAGTAGTCTATTGTGGGAATTTCTTATTTCCAGAAAATTCAACTTCTGGTATTTTGTAAGAACTGTTAGATTTTATCTGAAATTAATGAATGCAATCAAATTGTAAACCCACCCCCCCCCCCCCTAAAAAAAAAAATTTAAGAACTGTGGTGTTGTTACTTCAATTGTAGATGCTAGGATAATTGAACTTAACGCTCTTTAGTTCATATTTCTTTTTAGATTAAGGTGCCTTAAAATTTTAAAGATTTGAAGAGGACTTAGAACTTCATGTTGGTTTTATTCAATTTCAACACGGACACTCACTGATTTGGGGCAGAACAACGTCTAACAAGTGATATTATGGTGGAAATTCAGTCCAAGACCACATTCTTCTACAAAAGTACTGCTTAACCTAATACATAGTTGAATATCAAGGTGTGATTCAATAGAAATTGGTACATAGTTGAATGTCAAGGTGTGATTCAATAGAAATTGGTGAAGTGGGGAAACCCGCGTTCAATGTTAGTAACATAAGATTTGAGAAATAGATTCTGTGATGTTAAAGATGATGGAAATCTAGAACGATGAGTATGATGGTGTTTTTGGGGAGGTCTAATGAACTCCTCCTTGTGGAAAGATCAAAAGTGCTTGTGCATTAATTTAAGACTCTGAGCTATGTCCTGTGGTGGATTGATCTTACAGAAATGTGTAGTAGTATTTTAAAAATTGCAGGAAGTTCTTAGACTACAATTGTGCATGACTTGGGGAAAAGTGTTTTGTGTGGCCCCTTTTAAGAAGGGTTTCCAAAAGGGTCCACTATTTTGAGCCATGTGAACAGTGCTGTTGCAGTTTCATCTGTTAGATAGAGAGGATGTGATTTGGGTTAGTCATATGTCAAATTTCATACTTAAATTCAATCAAACTCCTATTTATGCCCATGCACGTCTTTGTAATCCAACCGCTACTATGCACTCTCCCAAAGTCCTGAAATTTCAAAGTTAAATTTTGCCATTTGGCGAAATTTATTTGGCTGAAACTTGACATGTGAACAGGGGACTTAGGGGTCTACCTATCCACAAATTTGGGTCCCAACTCCTGCCTGATTTTTATTGTGGAAGATTTTTAGGACTATTTAGAGGAAATGTTTCCTAAATGGACCGTGTAGGAAAATTACCCCAAATAACATATACCATGCCTATTCGAAGTACAAAGTTGACATGTCCATGTAAAATGGCTTCTGACCAGTAATAAGAGTGTAGTCTCAATGACCATTTATGTTCAAGTCTGCCAAACTTTGTTGGTAGAACAGTTCTTTGGATAGAAGACTGTTTTTGATTTTGTGGCAGCGTCAAGCAATTTGGCTTCTCATCTTCTTCCTAATTGTTTTTGTGTCCAGACGACTCCAATTGTAGCTGGTGTTTCAGTAGCAGCTGCTGCTTTGGGAGGCAGATACTTGATCCAGGCATGGCAAGCATTCAAAGCCCGTCCTGTTGTACCCCGGGTGAGAAGATTCTATGAGGGTGGATTTGAGCAGATGATGACTAGACGAGAAGCTGCATTAATACTTGGCATCAGGTAGTATTCTGTTTTCACGGAACTCCTCTTGAACTATTTCTTTCGTAGGAGCACTTGAATCAGGAACAAAGAATAGGAAAAAGCTGAAGGGACACAAATCAATCACCCCCCCCCCCCCCTTTGAATGCTTTCATATTTGATAGTTAGAATCACTGAAGTAAGGATTCTGAAGGAATATGGTCATAATGCTATGTGTCTACTGTGGATTGGGAACTTGAAAATGTTCTAGGGTAAGATCCCAGTTGAACAGTGGACAACATAGGTAGCTTATTGCACGTTCTTTTAGAATCAATACAAATTCTCATTGCTTATGGAAAATCAATTTATCCTGGTTTCAGAGAACATGCTGCCATGGAGAAGATCAAGGAGGCTCATAGGAGAGTGATGATGGCCAACCATCCAGACAGTGGTGGGAACAAGTATCTTGCTCAAAAAATAAACGAAGCCAAGGATGTCATGATGGGGCGAACAAAGGGTAGTGATTCTGCATTGTAGAATAATGTGGTGGAGGCTGATTATGTAATCTGATTTTGTTCTATTATTGCACAAAATTTTTGTAACAGGTGACTGCTGTAATAAACTATTTTTTAAGGGATGTCTTTCATCTCTATATGAGTGAAGAAAAAGAATTGTTTCCGAAACTGTGTTTCTTTCTGAGTTCTAATATTCTTGTAGATTGGTTTACAGGAGGCTGGATTTGGAAACAGAATTTCTTCATTCCAAGCCGTGAGGTTTGGCTTTTTAGTTTATGTAGATCTTTAGATAAATCTTTGAGAGTATGGACCCCTAAATGATGGTTGACAAATCGTATATGATCACTTTTGGATCCTGCAAAATTTTGAGTTTGCGTCGTTGCTCTAATCTCATGCTTAAATTAACTGTTTGGAGTATAGCAACCTTGACAAACCTTTTTATTAACAAGTTTTGTCTGTGTCTACCTATTATGGTTCTCTTTCAATGTGTAGTTTTTTTTTTTGGATAGGTAGACCTCAAGGAGATTTGAACTCGTGACCTTGGGGTTCTCTCAATGTGTAGTTGATTGTGTATGTGTAAGGTTTATGTCAAGACTTGGTTCAGGTAATTGGATTTGAAATAGGTTTGCAAAATTATGAGACTGATACATTCGAAGCTGTCAAGGCCTTGCCTAGGCATCAAGGTACTGCAAGAGGGGCAGTGCTTACCTAGGTATCAGTCACCTAGTTTTACAAAATGGCAGTGTCCTTGGATATCTCTAGATGAAAAGAAGGTTTGGCCATTGTGGACCTTAATTCCTTTTCAACAATCTATCTAGTCCACATGGGTGTAACTCTGCCATTGTTCCATGCTTTGTTTTTAAAAATTGTGGACTAAACCAGTGGTTGAACTAAAAAATTTCGGCATTCAAAAGACATACAGAACCTTCAGAGTCTTGATTGTAGTAGCTTGATCCAAGTCAATCCCTGCATCATGGCTTGCCATTGCTTCCATGAATTAGATATTTTGTTTGAAAAGTATTCACTTGTCTTCCTGCCTTGATCAATTTGGGTAGAGAATCACATAAAAATCCTTCCCCGGTTGATTAGTTGGGATAAGGTTATGATTGTTGTTGTTGTGTTGTTGTAATCACATAAAAATCCTTCCAGCTCCTCCTCCTCAATTTGTTTTGGAAGGCCCATCTGTAATAATCACAAGAAATGTTGGGTTTAACGTTGTTTATCTAGACCGGTTGATGGGTTTGATTCAATGGTCCAATTTGGGTTCATTAGAGTTTTCTAATGCAGTGGGTGTTGGTGGAAAATCCAACACCTACACACAAGGGCACAACGCACGTGGTAGAGCCGTAGAGGTAACGCGGGTGTGCCAGAGCCTTTGACGCAGATCCAAACGGAAATGGAAACGGCCTGTCCCAACTTTCGACCAGGACGAAACGGCCTGTGCTAAATGACTAAACGGTCTGTTCTAAGATGAAACAGCCTGCTCAATCAAGACGAAATGGCCTGTTCTAACTGGAGAAATGGCATGTTCTAAGAGGCCAGAAACGGCCTGTTCTAACTTCTAACCAGGACGAGAATGGGATCCTTCCATGCCTGAGTAGCTCTAAGGTCTTTTGGGTGAAGGCAAATCACGATGGACAAAGTAAGGAAGAAGATTGAAGATCAAATTGCTTACTTGCAGTCAATATCTGATTGGAGTCATTACAACTTGCGAAATCCGACATTGATGAGATTTACAACCTAACGTTTACAATACATCTACTTTAACGGCCGGTTCTAAGATGAAACGGTCTGTTTACAGTAGAACTACTCTACGACCAAATCGCATAATCTCACAGAAATGGATTTGATGAAGCTTCACGACTCTGCCAGCCATGGATTGATGGAACTTGCAACTTGATGTTAATGGTCGCCTTCTGAAACACAGTCCAAAAGACAAGATTGCTGGAGTTGTTTTCCAAGCATCTCCCAAAATCGATCTTGATGAAGCTTCCACAACTCTGCCAGCCACGGACTGATGAAGTTCGCAACTCGATGATGATGGTTGTCTTCTGAAACACGGGCCAAAAGACATGATTGCTGGAGTTACTCTCCAAGCAAGGCCTACATGAATGTCCCTTGAAACACAAGCCAATGAGGCATTGGTGGCTAGAACCCAACTCCAGCAAAAATTACAAAGAAGGATGAAAGATTACATCCTGAAAGATAAAAAGAAAAGGATAAAATAAAGATAAAGTGCAGGGTGTTTTGTTGATTGTGGTGTTTGTCTTTTTTGCTTGGCTTTTGTCTTTTATAGATAGATCCCATAAAGGCTCCCATTTGGTAGTTGCCATAACCGCCGCACTCATGTATCTACAATCCCCTTGTTCCAGTGCCACGTGTCCCTGATTTTGCAGACAACCCCTTCGTGAAGTAATTCCCACTATTGCATCTCCTACTTTTCAGATTGCTACCTAGTGGGATGGGCCCCTTTCCAATAACCAACTACTATGCACTTTTATCTCAGCCTCCCTTCTCACGTTTCAGCCACGAGGTCATGTTCCTTGGCCCACCCTTGGTTGAAAGTGGGAACCAACAGTGCGTGTTTCTTGGCCTACCCTTGGCTGAAAGTGGGAACTATCAATGCCCTTCACAATCCCATTTGAACGAGGCCACACGAGTTCGAGTGGGATTGTGGACATGCCTTTATAGCCTTATGTTCGGTCACAATGGAGATGAGCGGTCACAATGGAGATGAGGGTGAACTAGCCTTGAGGTGGTCCCACTCGAAGTCCCACTTGAATAATCATTTTCGGTCTCAAACTCTCCAAGGAGATGAGAATGAACCAGTCTCGAGGCGGTCTCACTTGAAGTCCCTCTAATAAATGCATTCACTTTATAATCCTCAAGGGCCTTTTCAAGAAACAAACCAGCCTTGTACGTCACAGAGTCCACCATGAATGGTAACGCAAGTGATTCAGGGCTGGGTTCCTTCAACAGATTATCCACACATTCCCCTTCTTCAAGAAAATTTAAATAACTTGCCCTCGCTTGAATGAGATATACTACCCTGGCATAAGGTATAGCAACCGTTGCCAACCAGGGGCAGCAACCACACTCAGGCGCAACTCACGCTTGCAATGGCTCGCTTGCTTCTCTCTCCCAACGTTTTTCTTCGATTTCTTCTCCATGGTATCTGCGGCTGCTACCCTCTGATTCTATAAAAAATGACTTTTCAACCATGTTCCAGATGGGTGATCTCCTCCATGATTCTTTCCTGCAGTCCCTGAAATGGCGGTCTTTGAGTCCCTCTCATGATCATCGTTTCACAAGAAAATAACTGTTTCATGTAGAAAACGTCGAAATCTACAGATCCATGGAATGAGATTTTGTCATAGATGACTGGAGTGTGATATGGCATGCCACATAGAGCACACTTAAAAGACGTTGTGAGGAGCCATGCCTCTTCTCTTAAGAGAGAAAATAAAGATATATTTATCACTCCACGTATGCCCATAAAAAAAAACGGCTAATAGGTTCCTATGAAAGAGGGAGAGATTTTAGGGGTGAGGGAGTTAAGGAAAAATGGGAGTTGTGGGTGGCATGTGGAGGGAATTAGAGGGAGGTAATTTAAGGAGAGAGATGGGAGAGAGAAACGTAGGAAAGTTGGTGGTTTAAGAAAAAATGTAGATAATAGTGGGGGTTAAGGAGTAAGTGGGTAAGACTTGGGATGCAATTATGGTGGTTTTTACCAAACATTTGAAGCGTGCAAGCACACATTTCATGCATGGGATATTGAAATAACCACTTTCCCACTTAAACTGCCCAACCAATGGCAAATTGAATATTGATTTGTTGTTACGGCAGTAAAAATGGAGAAAACGGCCTTTGCACGGCTCCGAGGTCGGTGTCGTTATAGCCGTAGGCACAATGAATCCATGTTCCATCATGGAAAATAAATCTAATTGTACGACATGTGTCACACACAGTCTCCTTAAACGACTCTATTTACCTTTGCTCTTGACCGATTGAAAGTGTTTAGGCTGGCAAAACAAGACTTAACCTAAGGTAGGGTTCAGTTCATTGTTATCTTGATCGGTCAGCTTGACCGAAATAATAATCCATGATCGGTCTCTCTATTTTTTTATTTTTTTTATTTTTTACAGGCAGTTCTTGCAGTTGAAAGTGGCTATGCAGCAAATTTCTGCTGCCCTTGCCCCTTGCTTGGTGTCGAGTAATGGCCGAAGAATAAACTATTGGTCATTCAAAACACCAACAACAAGACTAGTAAATAAACCATGCCCCTGGTTGGTCAATATTGACCAATATCCGGTAAGTTACGGCTTCTCAATGCTCGTTTAGGGACTTGCCCCTTGTTGAACACCTGCGATGCACGATTTGTAAAATTTGCCCCTTGTTGAGCATCTATATTGTCGGCATGTTTTCTTCTTTCTCGAACCATCACAATTTCGCTTTCTGGTGTCCCATCGGGCGTGCCCCAAATGTGTTGGTGGAAAATCCAACACCTACACATAGGGGCGCAACGCACGTAGTGGAGGTAACGCGGGCGTGCCAGAGCCTTTGACGCAGGCCCAAATGAAACTGGAAACGGCCTGTCCCAACTTTTGACCAGGACGAAACGGCCTGTTCTAAGATGAAATGGCCTGCTCGGCCAGGACGAAATGACCTGTTCTAACTTCCAGCCAGGCCAAAACGGCCTGTTCTAACTGGCGAAACGGCATGTTCTAAGAGGCCAGAAATGGCCTGTTCTGACTTCTAACTAGGACGAGAAGGGGATCCTTCCATGCCTGAGTAGCTCTAAGGTCTTTTGGGTGAAGGTAAATCACGATGGACAAAGTAAGGAAGAAGATTGAAGATCAAATTGCTTACTTGCAATCAATATCCGATTGGAGTCATTACAACTTGCGAAATCCGACATTGATGAGATTTACAACCTGACGCTTACAGTACATCTACTTTAACGGTCTGTTCTAAGATGAAACGGTCTGTTTACAGCAGAACTACTCTACGATCAAATTGCATAATCTCACAGTAATGGATTTGATGAAGCTTCACGACTCTACCAGCCATGGATTGATGGAGTTTGCAACTTGATGTTAATGGTCGCCTTCTGAAACATAGGCCAAAAGACAAGATTGCTGGAGTTGTTCTCCAAGCATCTCCCAAAAACGGTCTTGATGAAGCTTCCACAACTCTGCCAGCCGCGGACTGATGAAGTTCGCAACTCGATGATGATGGTTGTCTTCTGAAACACGGGCCAAAAGATATGGTTGCTGGAGTTACTCTCCAAGCAAGGCCTACATGAATGCCCCTTGAAACACAAGCCAATGAGGCATTGATGGTTGGAACCCAACTCCAGCAAAAATTACAAAGAATGATGAAAGATTACATCCTGAAAAATAAAAAGGAAAGGATAAAATAAAGATAAAGTGCAGGGTGTATTGTTGATTGTGGTGTCTGTCTTTTTTGCTTTGCTTTTGTCTTTTATAAATGGATGCCATAAAGGCTCCCATTTGATAGTTGCCATAACCGCCACACCCATGTATCTACAATCCACTTGTTCTAGTGCCATGTGTCTCTGATTTTGCACATAACCCCTTCGTGAAGTAATTCTCACTATTGCATCTCCTACTTTTCAGATTGCTTCCTAGTGGAGTGGGCCCCTTTCCAATAACCAACTACTATGCACTTTTATCTCAGCCTCCCTTCTCACGTTTCAGCCAGGTGGCCATGTTCCTTGGCCCACCCTTGGTTGAAAGTGGGAACCAACAGTGCATGTTTCTTGGCCTACCCTTGGCTGAAAGTGGGAACCAACAGTGGGTGAGAAGTCTTCAAGTGGGTGAAGTCTTTAAGGAATTGGAGTTTTCCAAAATAGTTGAAGAGTGTAGAATCTTTTAAGTAGTGGATTCTTCAAGAAGGTGTGATATCAAGGTTGAGAGAGAGAGAGACAGAGGTGTGTACAAGGGACTTGAGTTTGGGTACTAAATTGCAAAGATTGTACTGTATATCTTCTCTTGTTTTTAATGGAAGATTGAGTCACTTTGTAGATGTAAGCGGTATTGTTGAACCATATAAATATCTTCTCTTTTGTGTGTGCTTGTTTTTCTGGTTTTGCATATACGATTTTGTAAGTCGTACACGAAAATCACCTAATATTGTAGCTGATGTACCTTGGTTTCAAGACGATGAATTATATGATGATCCATCATACTCTAGACTTGCAATGGCAATTGGCAATTGGCATTTGGCAATTTGTTCCCTTTTTGTGTAATCCTCCGTTTGGAAGAGGTCCAAAAGGTTCCACTGTTACTGAATATAATTTACCAATATTTAGGGCCTGACAGGTTCTTGAAGGAATCTAAGGTTGTGTTTGGTATGCATTCTTGGAATACTCACTTCTGAATGCATTCTAAATCTAGAAATTATTTCGAGGATGTATACCAAACACAGCCTAACTCTATTTCTGAGGCACTAAAGACTAAATTTCCTTTGTCCTTGAAAAGATATTTTGATAAATTAATAAATTTAAGAAATTTATTAATAGATAAATAAACACGGGTAGATCATATTCCTATAAGTAGGGTATGGGGGAAGCGAGATATGCATGTGTATCACCGGGCAGGTCCAAGGTGCCCACTGGATAACCTTTAGTCGCAAAGCAATGGGCAGCAACCGTCGCCTTCGAAGTAGCAGTTTTAGTCTTCCAGGCTTTCCAGGTTTAGAGCAGTTGCTTCTCTTTCTTGCTTTTAATATCTTTTCGTGTCTTGTCTTAAGCTGTCAACAAGAGGCGCCATCAGTAGAGTGAGAATGTAATCCCAACCAACTTCTATCTCTGATATGGTTCATGAAATATGACAGCCAAAAACTGTGATTTAAAATTGGGAAGAGAACACTACCCGGGAATGTAGCCTCTGCACCAGCGTGGGGGCAATGAGAGTGCACATGGAGGCTGAATGGTTATTTTACGTGCTCCTGTGTCTTAGTGCATGAACCACACCACTAGTTAACGTTCTTTTACTCTTTAAAATTTATGGCTTCTGAAGTAATACAAATGACATCTTTGGAAATAATGGAGATGATCACAGTTTGAAGGTAAACTAATGGGCAGGGGAGCAAATGATAACGCACGCGAAAGGATCTCGTGTGGGGGGGGGGATTTCCACCTTTCATAAGGGGCGGGACGATCATTTTGCCCCCACTTTACTTGGTGTGAGCAGTACACTCCCCCATGGAGAACTTTTCACCATAATAGATATAGGTGATGAGTAAAAGAATACTAAATATTCAAGCCTTCAAGGCATAGAATTTCTCAATTGACACAGGATGTTCTTTAGATTGAATACCTACATTATATCTGATAAAACGATTTTGGTGTATCCAGAAAAATACCAATCCAACCCAACTCATGAATAAAATAACAGATTTTCTCTAGTCACTTGAAATTACTAGTGAGACAACTGGTGTGGTATAAACGGGACTCCTACAACTCCACCCTCTATCTTGTTTCACAAGTACTTTCAAGCGATTTGTGGGGAATCAGCAATGGATTCGGTTTCTATGGATTCTGATTTAAGCCAGAAATGACGTGAAACAGACCAAAGTTGCTCCCATTGCGACCGCTGTGAGCCAAAAACAGTCCTACGATAAAACGGGGGTAAGGCTGCATACATTATGCTCCTCCAAGTCTCGTAGCGGTGGGAACCTCATGCACTGGGAGCCAAACTTCAAATGATGATATTTCCCTCATCCGACCTCCATTTGAGACGATTCAACTTGCAAAATTTTCGTCTTTGGAGAGCTCTACGCACAGGAAAGGAGAAAAGAGGTGTGCCATTTTTTTTTAAAATCAGGGGATTCCCTCACTAGTTATCCTTGCCCAACATTACCCCTAGCATGACTTTATAAATGTTAATTTGTTGTCCAGAAACCTAAGAAAATGAGTTTAGTACATTGGTTAAATTTTCAACATTTTTTTGCAGAGCAGAGATTAGGAGACTACAAGAAGGGCTTTACAGAGCAGTGCAAATGGGAAGCAATGGCATAGACATATGGTCAAATTCTCAGGAGTCAGTGACTTGGTTGACCTAGAAGGAAGATCATTGTTGGCCATGGGAACTTTCTATCTCTTTATGATTTATGCAATTTGTTAAAACAATTTCTCTCTGTAAATATTATTTAACAGGATAGGTTTTATATGGCAGACAAATTAGCAAAACATGCAAGGATAATATGCAGTGAGCAACTCTGTCTGAGTACTCCTTGAACTTACCATTCCAAGTTCATAAAAGATATAACAGTTTAACTTTCATCTAAAAGAACATTTTTTGCACCAAGTCCTAGTAAATAGAAATCAATAGTCCAAGGTATATGATAGAAAGACCTAGAATATCTTCATACATCCAAGGTAACTACAGAAGTGAAAAGCCACACAAAAAAGGAAAGCAAACAATTAGAAATATCATGCAGTGCGATTAGGGTGTACAATCTTATATATGTAATTACTTTTCACTAATCTATGAAAATAGGCAGTGTTTTTATCATCATAGGAACCATTAATCTTTTAATTTTTTATTTCGAAATGACTCTTCGCATTTTAGTAGATTAAGAGAATGGATTCCCCACAAGTAGGGTGTGGAAATCATCCCCTCCCCGACTACATCTGTCTTGTCACTGAAAAGCTAATAAACCATCAAAAGACTACAAAACCTGAACTCTATTAACCCTTCAAAATTTAGAATCCCACTAATGAATACATAAGCTACATTTGTACAAGTTGATGCAGATTCAAAATGTGAACTCACTGGGACATGAATCATCTTATGCCTGCTTCAAGCCACACGAACTTGGAGGATGAGATGTACATGCCTCTTGAAGATGGATCTCAACTCTTCATTTGCTTCCACACCTATTCTCCTATATTTAACATGAGCATACACATTCACATTAAAAAGGGAAAATGAAAATATTGTCAAGAAAAAAATCATGTGAATTTAATTATAGGTAACAAGGGCAGGGAAAGGGTTCAAAAATCCTAAAAGCAACCTCAGTGATCAAGATCATCCAAGTGATTACAGATAAGAGATCTCCCAGCTCAAAAATAAAAAAAGAGACCAATAGATTATTGTACCAAAAGACAGTAGACCTCAAGAGTAAAAGAATCCTGGGCTCAGAATATAATTACCCTATTTTGGATCCATTCTTCCCCACCAGAATCTTGCGCTGGCTTTGTTTATGAGTGATAAAATGCTGCTCAATCCTAAGAGAACCGTCCCTCAGCTCCTTCCAATCCATCAAGCGATGATCCATAGTATAGGGAATTTCCTGGAACAGGAGAGTATGTCATCTACAAGGGAAAAAAGCAACCACGAAACTTACAGATGTAAGAATAGCAGCAGTACCTGATGAATATGGTGTAACATCTTTTCCCGGACAACTTCTAATGATATGTTCTTCATTACATCTTCACTCAAGATGATGGGATCTTCATCCCAGGGTCTTTTAACTGCCTAAGAGAAATAAAACATTTAATCGCCACAGTTAGGAGCATTTAATGTAACATGGTAAAGAAGAAAAAATGCATATGTTACTTCGGAACTACTTAAGACTGTAAAATTAAGTAAATGAAAACCATTTTACTGAAATGCAAAAGAAATAGCATGTTTAGCAATCTAGAGTATCAACTAATCATTAAAGAAAGTAATAAGATGAAACAAAGAAGAAACCGTATAGTCAAACGAAAAACCTGATTAGAAAGGGGAGGGGGTAATCACTTGAGTAATCATATTTGAATAAGAATAAAAATTGTCTAAATACTACAAACTAGCAATAATTAAGATAAAAAGATGATAACATGCCTGATCCATCAAATATTGAGTGAGATCTTTTACTCCTGAACCTTTGAGACCCGATATCATGAAATATCTACAAAATAAATGATAGAACAATGCATAAAAAAACTTACACAACTAGAATAATATAAAAAAGCAAAAGAAAATACCTTTCATATCCAGGAAGATCACTAAATTCGTTAGCAACTTTCAACAAGTCTTTCTTCACTTCAACCAGATCAACCTTATTCATGCATAACACTCGCTTTTGCTTTGGGTGTGCCTGTGCTCCCAAATGTTTAATCAACCCTAAGACCCTTTTGTCAGGTCTACATCAAAGCAAAAGTTAAATAGTTCAAGGTATAGTGCTGCCACACATACTACAAGCTATATATATAATGCAACTGAAGCTTCAGAAAATAGAGAGCATATAGGATCAAGAAGAACATGAACAGGTAATATATAGGACATTTTGCACAGATAACCAACCCAATTGCTCAACCATTATATAGACAAACTACTTGAATGTATCACAGCAACTCTGTATATGCACAACAGCACAAGAAACCTTAAGAGTCATAAATAGTACTTTAGGTTAGAGTACTAATAAGATTTATGTTTTAACATGCATTATATTAGAGGGGAATCAAAGAAACCTTAAAGTCATAAATATGTCAGATTTGTAGAAAAGTTAATGGAGACCAGTCACAAGTGATAACCAGTCCACAAGAGGATTGCAAACTTCAGGTCCAACAACAGTAAATTCTCTGATCGGTTTTCAGATTTGCAGGAAATTTCAAAACAATAAAATAAAATACAAGAAATCGAAGAAGGGAAGAAGATGATAGGATAGTCTCTTTCAGACTCGGGTCTCTCATCCATGGCCTCTCACCAATGGCATCTCACCATACATCACAGACCAAAGTTCAAAGCTGTGTTTTGTCCTCAATCTCATTAATTAAAATTTGTGTATAAGGTGTAGACCCTTAGACTCAAAAACAGACTCACACTAAAACGGAAAGGCCAAACCCAATCCTTAAGTAACAAGGTAACATAAACTGACTAGGAAACTAAAATAATGAAAGAAACTCTCAAAACATGACTCTAACTAAATTAATAAAGTAAATCACGTTTTCCTACTTTCTACCCATATTTTAGGCCCATTACAAAGAAACCCATCAAAGGCCCAATAGATACATAACCCAACCCAAAGCTTATTTCCAATAAAATAAGCCCTTTAGATGACTTATTTGCATCAAAAGTACTCAACTTGATGTTCTGAAGCTGGGATTTGCTAATCTGCTTATGTGGTAGGATAGAGTTAAGGACCCAAACACGCCTGATCCGAAAATCTATCCACTTATATTTAAGAGGTCTTTACATAATCCTAACGAAGGAAGAAATTTTTTTTTTTTCAGAAACTCGCATGTTCGTGAAATTTCCTAATGAGTGGGTGGTGGAAGGACTATGTGCTGGCTAACTTATTCTCATGTTTTCAATTGTAACCTAGACCTTGCATTAAATTAACCTAAACCGTCCATTGAATTTCCACTTAGTCACCGGTTCCCGGTTGTTACGGTAACCAAAAACAAAAAGGAAAAGAGTAAAGAGGGAATGAAGAGAGAGAGAGTGCTAGCTTTGATCATTAGGCTTAAGCACTGATTTTCTGTGATGGCTCAAGGATGGAAGAGATGACCCCTATTTATAGCTGCAAAGAGGGTAGGTGAAGGCTGGAATTAATTTTGGCGAATTTGATAAGAAATGAATAGTTAGATGGTGCCTAAAAGCAAAACTAAAACATAAATTTAATGGCTTTACACAAGAAAGATTAAGATCTGAAACAAAACTTTAATGGTTTTATAAATGAAAGTTTGAGATTTCATGTGGGAATTTTCTAAACTAAAGAATCACAATATTTTTCGGTGGATCACAATAAAATTTAAGCTTGAAGGGGAAGTGAATCTTGACACATCTTGGCAGGGGGGAATTTAGAATACTCCTTTCATATGCAAATATGCCAACTGCCTTTTTTTTCCAGTTCTCAAAAAACACACTCTATGAAATTTATGATCTTGAGATGTAAAACTGTCTTTTGGGATAATATATCCATAAAAAGTTGGACAATTGTAGAACAATTGTTGAAGCCAACAAAGAAGCCTGGAAGATTTCAAATTCTTTAAAAATATTTCCTATTTTAGAAAAGATACATCCGTTTTTAACCAGTTCCATTATTAAAAGAGTTTAAAACACGTGAAAGCTCCTTGATTAAAGGAAAGAATTGAAATTTGAACCAAACTATCATTTCCCATTAAGATACGATGCTGACCTGGGAGGGTGGGTATAATTGCAAAATAAACTTGCTCCTTTCTTAAACAAGCCTGCTTCACTTATCACTTCCACAGCCGTAGCAGACCACGATGGTCCTTATTGTAGTGACATGGTTTGGGCTTAGAAATGGTTCAATGCATGAATGCATGCAGCAAAGCAGAGAATGGGCTCACATGAGGAAGAACTGAAGACATTCAGCAAACTGAGATTTCTCTCAACCATTGAGCCATTGGCAGATCACATGGGGTTCTATCAATCTTTGTTCAAACATTCAAGAAACTCTTCTAACAGATCTGAATTTGCACTCCAAGCTTCACTTAGTATTTGCACTTCCCCTTCAAGATTTTGTTCTTCTAAGAGATGCTTTCAGCAAAGAAGGGCTACGTATTGTACTCTGTAACCAGATGCTCCTCTCACACACACACAACTAGGGCTGCAACAGGATCAGGTTGGGCCGGGCTTTTTAAAACCCCAGGCCCAACCCAGAGTCCCATTAGCTGGCCCGGACCTGACTCAAGCCCTGAAAAATTCAACACTGAACTGCCCTCAAGGTTGGGCTGGGCTGATCCTGATTGTCCCTGATTGGGGAGGGGGAAAGGAGATGCAGGGGGGATGGCCTGGAAGAAAGAATAGGAAGAGGCAGACAGGGTTGGGCTAGGCCGGGCTGAGCCCAGCCCGGCCCTGACTCAGGGACAGAAATTCCTAGCCCTGACCCGCCCTCAGGGCCAAGGTATCTCAGCCCAGGCCCTGTTCGGGCTCAGGGAGGGCTAGGGCCGACAGGCCAAACTTGCACCCCTACTGACACAAGTGCAGGTTCTTAGCACCCTTTGTCTAACACTCTTTAACCCTAAACAAGCAACGGGGCTACTACAACATAAGAGAGAGGAGGAACATTTGGCAAACCACACATGTTGCTATCACTATTCACTACCACTTCAATGGCAGTTTTCGTTGGTTTTCAAGAGGCTTTTGAAATGTGGAATTCCCAAGATGGAAGGAAGAATCTGGGAGTTTTCACAGGTTCTCTGGGACAACTCCAGAGAGATCATTGTATGATGCATTGAAGCTCTGGCGAATGCTGGATAAGTTTTCTACAAAAGAACATATGAAACTAGTGATATATGTAGAAAAGTTAGGTAACTAAGACTAGCCTTGCAAGATGTCAGAGAACCAGAGAAGTCCCGCAAGGTCAAGCACTTTATACACAAATTGGTTAGGAAACAGATCTCAATGTGGTGAAAAAATCCAGATCCCAACGACAGTGTTCCACAGGAAGGGGGGAGGAAAGAACTTAATAACACACCACTGAGCAAATTGTTTTGAAGATGAAGTTCTTGCAAAGTCAGCCTGCATGTCTGATCCTTCAGCATCAAACAAGATGGGATTGGTTCCCCATTAATGATTTTCAACATCAAATTAGATCGGTTCCTGCCCCTTTGGAAACGATTGTTAGAGCTAAAAAAAGTTTGAAGAGAATCGAGACTTCTGAGACAACAAAAGGGTTAAAGAGTCGAATTTACACAACTGCAGATACTTGGAAATAGGCGAACAAGGAGTCTGAATTTTGGGAGTGATCCTATGTGAAAATTACAAGAGATGACCTTGTCTAAAAAGAATTCGAGTATTGTGACCAAGGGCAAATAAAAGAGGTTATAACTGTCAGAACCAAGTTGGTTACAAACAGATTACCATTATTCCAAAAATAGGGAAATAATGCATTGCAACAAAATACAGACACATCCATATTCATTTTGGAACAAGGCAAGCTCCAAGGACAATGGTTAGGAAAGTTTTTTTTTCCGAAAGTTTCGCCTTTATTTGGTCGAAGTAACCTTATAAAAAAAGATTTTATAAGGTTAGGAAAGTATTTTTTGAAAAGATTTTTTTTTTCAAGGAAAAAAAAAAGATTCTAAAAAAATTCTGAAAGATTCCAGGCTATTCTATAGGCTTCCAAGATTATTTTTAAAGTTTTTCAGCATTTTAAGGATTTTTTTTTTGGGTGACAACAAAGTTCTCTCTCTCAAAAGCATAGAAAATATTGCACAAAAATTTTTATTTTTGACAAATGGAAAAGAAATCAAAACGTTAGCATATGAAAGAATATTCTAGATTCCCTCCACCTAAAATCTCTCAAAATTCCTTTACTTCTCCCCCAAGCAAAAAGTCCTACAAAAATTCACCAAAATTTGTGATTCTTCACTTTAGGAAAATTTCACATAAAATACCAAGCTTTCGTTTACAAGTAAAACCTAAGCCTTCGTTTTGTATATCAGCAACATCTAGCCATCTATTCTTACCATATACACCAACTCAAATCAAAACTATTCACCCTATCCCCTCCACAGTCCACACCTATAAATAGGGTAACCTCCACCCAAGGTGTCAAGAATTGGTATTGATCAGCATATCGGAAGGGTGGTTTTAAGAGACATATTGAAGAGACACTAAGATACGCATGGATACACTTAAGATAAGCAGTATACACCATAAATAAGCAATAATTAGGTCCGACCATAGGCTGTTAGGTGGTTGGACCCAATATCCGCCACACGGCAGATCAGTAGGGGGTTGGAGGCATAAACTTTGTTTACAAGTATATCCGCCACATGGCAGATCAGTAGGGAGCTAGAAGCATAAATTTTTCTTACAAGTATGCTCCAGGATACCCTAATTACTTGTCAGTTTTGAATTCAATTGGGAGTTAACCATATGGCAGTATAAAGCTTTGAAGATTTACAAAACAAATGTATGGTTAAAACACAAAAGAAAGATATACATGGGAATAAATGTAGAGTTTTTCTGTGAAAATTGATCTACAACCAATCTAGACCATGCCCTTCCAATTCAACTGTTGGATTTGCCAAATCATCCTTCCATGTAGCACATTAGGTGGTCAGTGCATGGAAACTTCTTGGGTTGGACAGACCACAAAAACCTTTACTGAACTATAAAAGAAAAGGGGGCATAACATGGGGTTAGCAACCCAGCCTAGGCTGTATCGACCAAGACGGTTCGACATAAGTTTTCTTTCTTTTTTTGGGGTTTGTTAAATGCCCCTCTCAAAATGCCCATTTGTCCAAATGCACCCCTACAACTTTACAATTTACACGTGCCCCCCCTACTTTCAAAACATTGTAACACTTTAGTCCAATCCGCTAGTCTGGGACGTTAGACGTTAGTTTCAGGGAATCTAATGACCAAAATGCCCTTGTGACAAAAACCCAACAAAATTAAAGAGTAAAGTGACCAAATTGCCCTCATCTTTCCCAAATCGTTTAGGGTTTGAAACTGAAACCCTAAACCTAAACGATTCCAGAGAAAAATAGAAACTCTATGATCTCCATGCCAATGGAGCTTTAAAATCTAGGGCTTCCTAAGCTGTGAAGAATTCAAAGTTGTTGCTTCCGTTGTCTTGAAATTTGAAATCCTTTTTGCTCGTTTACTTAGAGTGCTAGTTTAACTCTTAAATATCTGGGGGAACGTCCTTGTTTGATTGGGAGAGCTTGTGCTTCTATGCTTTTTTTCCCTATAAGTTATCTCTAGATTCCTACACTTTTCTTCTCATTTCTCTTTGGACGTTTCATTTCAGTTCAGAATTTTGCCTTTCTCCTTTGGTCCAAAGAAGAAAAAGAAGCATTTGATCTTTAATTTTATTTTCGCTACTACTGTTGAAGTTCAAATCTACGATCTTCTACCATTCATTCTTGAAGCTAAGTCTCCTCTTGGAACTTTGAATCTGGAAACATTAGCTTTCGTGTCTTTCCTCTGAGTGGAGAAGACATACCTCGTAGGATTTCAGAATCTTCAGTTGCAAAGCTTTGAATTTTGCGGCTTCTGACTCAATGGCTCAAAAAGGAATCTGTCTTTTTGGGAGTTCTTAAAAGCCATTACTGACTAGCTTCTGTTATATTAACAATTCAACCAACCCTTGCTTCCCACAGGGCACCCTCTTTAATTTATGTTTCAAAACTTCCCTTTCTAATCTGATTAATTTAGTCATTAAACAATACAGCCCAGCTTCCAAATCTATTTAAACCCCCTAACTCTACTCTTTTCAGACAAACCAGCACCAACACCCACCTCCCCCAAACGATTTTTCTATTTTTCTCTGAATCATTTAGGTTTAGGGTTTCAGTTTCAAACCCTAAACAATTTGGGGAAGATGAGGACAATTTGGTCACTTTACTCTTTAATTTTGGTGGGTTTTTATCATAAAGGCATTTTGGCCATTAGATTCCCCAAAACTAACGTCTAACATCCCAAACTAACGGACTGGACAAAAGTGTTACAATGGTTTAAAAGTAGGGGGCACGTGTAAATTGTAAAGTTGTAGGGGTTCATTTGGACAAATGAACATTTTGAGGGGGGCATTTGACAAAAACCCTTTTTTTTTTTACATATTGCAGTGTATCGTTGGTAGCCTATAGACAACGATGTGTGTCGCTACTTATACCGTGCCTCCACCAACATGTCATCACAAAAAATCAATCCTCAAGCCCAATGATCAAAGTTGACAACCTCTATGGTTATCTAAGAGCTGGAGATCTGTCTAGAGAGAGAGAGAGAAAGAAGAGAATTCAACTGCGATCACTACCGTTAATTTGCCAAGCAATCAAGAAGATCTGAGAAGCAAGAGTCCACCATTCCAAATAATCCAATATCAAAAAATATTCAAGGACCTCCTAATTAAATTATATCTCTACAAGATTTATATCATATCACTTCACGATTTATAAGTCAGCATTTTGGTCATAATTCTCAAATGACATCAATGTCAGCAAGGTTATGTAAGTGACTCAAAACCTCTCTGATGCTACCAAACTCGAGTCAAATGGCAAATTTCAATAGACCTGAATTTTTTGACTCATGTAATATTCTTAAACCAGCTAAGAACTTAAATAATAAGTGATTCCAGAAAGACACAACAATGAAAATACAACTATTAATAACAGGTACCACAAATTCATGGACCTTTTCTCAGGTTTATTGGTTGGGACAATGGGATTTGTTCCGAATTGTTTCATTAGGAGCACTTGGCAGATTTAGTGTGCAGAATGTTGCCTGGGAGAAGCAATATTAGGCCCTACTACTCAAATTAATTTCAAAACCAACTCCATCGTAAGTTAAAAGGGATAACTGGTATCCATTCTCCATAGTGATCCTCACCCATAAGGGTATTTGATTTTCTGGAAGTAATCGCCTTTGGCACAGATTTGATTTTCTGGAGTGACACTTTGATTATCTTTGCTCTTCCAGGGTGGTTTTATTTTTATTATTTTTAATTAATGACTTAGAAAGAAGTCAAAACTCCAACAAAATGGTCAGCAATACAAGAATGAAATATACACAATTTAGGAGAGATTCCTGAGAGATTTTTTCTCCCTTCAACTTATGAATCACTACCAACCCCATTTTCTCCTGAATTTTTTGTGAGCTAAAGAACAAGCAAAGGAGGTTTAGATTTAACAAGAGATGCCAAAATGAAAAACATAGAGAACGTATATGAAAGGTCAAGAAAAATTACTTACTTGGAAAGATGCCTATGGACATCAAAAATAACTATTAGCACATCGTACAGAGTAACCGAGCTCCAAGCACTTTCTACACGAACTTTCACATCAGTTTTACAAGGGTAACCACGACTGTTCAACATTAGTCCTGGAGTATCAAAGAAGCACTGTTCACAAGCAATCAGTACTGTGTAGAAGTAGAATAAAATGCTGTAACGAAAGTAAAAAACCAAAAGTTGGTTAACATTTGATGATCTATTTGCAACAAAGGCAGAATCAATAAATTAAACACATCAAATATCTTTTGCTCATTACAAATTCATTAAATATAATTAGAAGCAAATGTATTTAATTTTTGCAACAGGCAACAGGCAGCAGGAACAGAAAATCTAATAAGATGGCCAGTTGAGGGACCAACAGATCTGGCTAATCCACCCACCTATATGGGGGATGGTAGGTGCACCATAGGAACACTTAACGAGTTAATGTTGAATGGGTCAAAGCATCATGAATCACAGGTAGCCCCTAGAAATACCAATACTTCATAGTTTCATTTTATAACGACTAATCATGGGCATCCGAAAAATTATGCACCAACTGATGACGTGGCAACAAATATGCTAGGGGAAGAGGTGTAAAAATCCTCTCCAGCACGCATCGGACGGCTGGGCGCTGGCCTTTGGGTGCGTGCCAGCCTGCCCAGCTGTCTGATGGGCGCTGGACGCACTGGCGTGCTAGAGAGGATCCAGACTCAGGGGAAGAGTGCAAATTGAAGGTAAAATTACCTTCAGATTGGATTGGATCAACCCAACTATTAGTCGAGTAACGGTGTAGTTGCAGATATGCTAGGGAGAAAGATTACACTCAAAGTTTCTATTATTTCAAACTAGTTGATCTGATCCAGCACAACAACGAGCTGGGAGATTATGCGGCCACAAATATGTTGGGAAAGATACTGTAAAATAGAAGGCAAAATGTTTTTTCCCAGTTGGGTACGTCCAGCCCTGAGTTGAAAATGAGGTGGAAGTTAGTTAGCACCTAGTATTGAATGGAAATATCTTAATATTTTTCAAATGAAATAGAAATTTTGACTGGGGGTGGTAAAGGTGAGTCAGGACTCAGATCAAGCCCAAACACTAGTCAAGTGTAGGGCTGAGATAGAGGTTCAAAACTCCAAATTTTGGCAGTGATGTGATGATTGGATAGGCTGGTATAAAGGCAGTTCAGAAATAAAAACTTGGATTTTCAGAACTTAGGAACTACCAATCTGCTGAACATATCAGGACCAAGTTTAGGTCACTGACTGTCTGATCAATACAAATATGCCTCTGAATATCTTTGAAACCAAATGGTCAGATTTAGAGAGAGAGATGATTCTTAGCTGCAGCAATATAACACAATTACAGGGTAACTGCAAGGGTTTAAAATTACAGGAACTGATAGAAAAAGCAAAACAGAAAATAAGATATGACCTTAGTTTCCCACTCAAGCCTAGGTTAGAATCCCACAAACCAACCTAGCCTCCCACTAGGGTTTCTGCGTCCCACAGACCTGCCTCTCACACTAAACAGCCTAAAGCCATTCTTTACTCAGACTTCAAATCGTGGGCTTGTTGAGAGCCCCTTATCTTTATTAATAGCTGTCAAAAATCTCCCTCTTGCATGGGGAGGAAATCTCTTACCAAAATACAATGTAGAATAGAAACTAGTCTAGATTGCCATCTAATTCTAATAACTGAAATCTAATGCCTAGTAACTGAAATAGAAACTAATAACAAAGAATCCTTTGGCATTCCTCCCATACAAGACTGAACTTAAGAAACTCTCAATGGGACAAAAATACAACATTAACTGGCTTTTATAACTGCACTCAATAGGCCTTTAAAATCTGGAAATCATTGGGAACTTTTAATGCTTGTCTTCATAGCTGGCTGCTGAACAATACTGGTCCTTCTTGTCTTCTTCACACTTCGATCTACATCAACTTTACCCCACTTAAAAGAAACTAGACCTCGAGTTTTATTAAGTTTAGGGATACGCATTGTGTAATGGATGTCTTGTTTAAGCCCATAGCAGAATTCTGAGAGTTCCTTGAAGTTAGGAATGAAATCTTGAAGGAGTCCATTATGACAAACTCTATGTGCTCAACCTCAAAATCAGACGTGTACTTAACTACCGTATCCACAGAGTCTTCTTCAGTTGTGTGACTCGACCTCCACCACTTCAAACTCCATTGCATTGTCGAGTTCCTTGAAGTTAGGAATGAAGTCTTGAAGGAGTCCATAATTCAAATATTCTGGTGGGATGACAAACTCTATGTGTTCAACCTCAAAATCAGACGTGTACTTGACTAACGTGTCCATAGAGTCTTCTTAAGTTGCATCTTCGACCTCCACTTCAAACTCCATTGCAATGTTGACCTCCTTGGGTTCTTCTTCTTTGTTGTTCACCATCACCTCAGCTGTTGGGGCCAAACATTAGACATTTACGCCCAAAGTGTCCATATCATCTTTGTTTCCAGCATCTCCAATGTCACCACCATTGATCTTTCCATTGATTACTGCATTTTCAACCGTGTCTTCTTGGGGATCACAAACTTGCATCTCAGGATTGGCTTCAATGATGGCAATGACGAAATTGCTTTTGTGACGTTGCAGACAGAACTTAGCATATGCCCGTGACCGTTACAATGGTAGCACTTGATCTCTCCATCATTAGACATAGGTGCTTTACCCTTATCCACGGCTCTAGGTGTAGCTCAGTTTGTGAAATCAACAGGTATGGGGGCTGGAAAATATTGTCTACTGTCTCCAGATTGCGGGTGGAACCGCTGGGTGGTCAAGTCTTCAGCCGAAAGAGCCTTTCTCAAAGCAATCATGTAAGCATGTAATAGTGGCCAATTCCATCTTATCTCTGGTTTTAGGTCGTAGCCGCAATCTGAAACGAGAAATCAACTGGTCGTCTTCCTTGTCTAGTCTTGAACGAGCAATAAGGTTATCAAATTGATCCATACATTCCTCAACTAAAAGAAACCATTGCCGAAGGGTATTGAGCTGATCATGAAGTCTTCGCCAAAAAGTTTGTGGCATGTACTTCTTTAACTCCTCCATCTCCTCCCACGTAGTGGGTTCTTGCCAATGATGAATTAAATATCCTCAAAGTAACATCACCATTCCTTTGCTGTCCCCACAAAGTTGGAGCGTGCCAACTTCAATTTCTGAACCTCCGATAGGTCGTACCAGTCAAAGTAATCACCAAGTGCACACATCCGATCATGAAACTGCTGTGGTTCATGTTGACCGTTGAACTCCTTTAGCTCCAGCTTCACCTTATAGGTATCATCAAACTGTCTAGGTGTGACATCATGATCAAAGTGTGCTGGAGCACGTTTTTCTTCATAGGTGGCTGGTGTACATATGATCCCTTGAGCAAGTCGAGGAAAAGTTTTAGGAGCATTATGAGTTTTGAAATGCTTCTGTCCCACAGTTTGTGAAGCTAATGAGACTCCATATGTTGCTCCATGGTGGTCATTCTTTCTGTCAATTGCCGAAACATCTCAACAATCTGAAGATTAAGGTCAAGGGGCTGATTTGGGGTGTTGGAACTCCCCTTAGCCATGGCTCTGATACCAAAATGGTGTAGGGCTAAGATTGAGGTTCAAATCTCCAAAATTTGGCAGTGATGCAATGGTTGGATAGGCTTGGGTAAAGGCAGTTCAGAAATAGAAACTTGGATTTTCAGAAATTAGGAACTACCAATCTGCTGAACAGATCAGGACCAAGTTTTGTTTGATGACTGTGTCTGATCAATAGATACATGCCTCTGAATATCTTTGAAATCCAATGGTCAGATTTAGAAATATGGCTGATTCTTAGTTGCAGCAACATAACACAAATACAGGGGAACTGCAAGGTTTGAAATCGCAGAAACTGATAAAAAAAAACAGAAAATAAGATATGGCCTGAGTTTCCCACTCAAGCCTAGGTTAGAATCCCACTAGGGTTTCTGCATCCTACAGCCTTATAATAGTTTGCCGAGGATTCAACTGAAGCATCAGAGCCCTACAGAATGGAGTCTGAAAGGTCCACTTTGCCAACGCTGGAATCTCTCTATCTTCCCATAATTTAGATAATCTTTCCAAGTTCATGCATATTAGTTAACCTAGGTAAGCAACTAGGATTAAAATATTCATTACAGTTAGATTAATTAGGTACATAATACATAAAAACAACCAGTATTCAACAAGAGTTTGGGGGAACACCTTCCCCAAGCGTAACCTGACCCTTACCCAGAGATCTAGAGCAGACCACAGCCGTCCATTGCAGTTAACATAGCGTCCCTCCTGCAAAAGAGGGACATCATTTGTGGATCCTAGACCCTGGTCTAGGTGGTGACTCCCCTAACATCACATCTTCCCCCCATCCCATTTGGGTGTGCTCGGATCTCCCTGATCTCTTGTACCTTCAAGGTGGGTTTCAATAACCCTCTCCCATAACTTCTTCATATGACTCATTAGTTTATGCCTATATAGTTACTGAGGCTATGAATATCTCCATTATTTTTGTAAATAGGAACCACAATACTTCTCCAATCATCTAGAATTTTCTTCGAGCTCATAATCTTATTAAACAGCTTGATTAGCCAAGATAAACCACATGTACGACATGTGGTGTCTTGTTGAGCAATGCAGTCTTCGGGGGCACTATTTCTTGAAATGACTCCATTTAGTATGTTCAAATTATTATAAAGATCTTCATACTTCCTCACCCTTACTTTGCCCACAATTTTCTTATCCTCATCCTCTGTCTCGTAAGTCTTTTAGTGTTAAAACTAGCTTAGTCTTAATGGCTGCTTGAACCTCATCATCCCACCACCAAGTCTTCCTAGTGGGATGACGTTTTCCTTTTGATTCCTCTAGGACCTCTTTGACCACTTTCTTGATACAAGATGTCACCTCATTCCATATCGTATCAGTGTCTCCCTCCAAGTCCTAATTTCCTTGTTTGATCACTTTATCAGTAAATGAATTCAAGGAATCGCCTCTTCAGCTCCAAAACCTTAACTTAGAGCAAATAGGCTCCACTATCTTACGTTTTTCTGTACTGAGGCACATATCCAGGACCACCAATCTATAGTGTCTGGTTAGGCTCTCCCCAAGTATAGTCTCACAGTCCTTACAAAACGGTCTGCCGGACATTCTTGTTAGGAAGAAATCTATTTGGCTAATATGTTGACCACTTTTGTAGGTAACTATATGCTCCTCTCTCTTTAAAAAAAATGTTCACAATAGATAAATCATAAGCCACAATAAAATCTAAAACTGAGATCTCCTTCTTCTCTCCATAACCATAACCTCCATGTACACTTGCCTCTACGATCTCTCCCCACATGATGATGCAGGGCCATCGGCAGCCCCTGCCAAGCCCAGCCCAGGCCAAGTCAACCACCCCACGAGGTACCAGCTTAGGCTCAGGCCCAGGCCTCCTTGGCCCCCTGATTGAGCCTGCAGCCCAGGAGACCCAGACCAAGCCCAGGCTTTGCACGGTCTGGCCAGGCCTAGCCTGCGTGCAGCTTTTGTAATGGCAAATGTGTGGCCCAGTTTTTATTTAGTCTCTTATTTTTATGTCTTTTCATATATCTAGGTAGTTAAGTGTCTTTTAATCTTCCTAGTTTCTAGTTAAGTGTCTTTTCGTATTCCTAGGTAGAGTTAATGGGATTGTTTTAAGTTCGTAGGTGCCTTTTAAATTTCCTAGTTAGAAGTTTGAAAGTTGTAGTTAGTTTATTTAATGTTTTATTGGGTTTATTTTCTAGGTGTGGAGAAGCTCAAAAGTCCTTTTGTACTCTCAATGTATCTAGAGGCTTTGGCCTCCACATTTTCTCTATAAATGCAAAACCTAGGGAGGGTTCTCATAACCTCCAGAATTTTGAATTTGCTCTCTTTTGTGAGACTTTGCTGTGGATCTCAGCGTTTACATCTAAGGTGGATCTCCTTGGTGGTGGCCTAGGTGGGACTCCTACGGCTAGTAGACTGGTGGGACTCCAATTCTACATCTATCTATCCATCTTCATCATCACCACCACCAACCTTCATCATTCCTGTCCTTATTCATCATCACCAGATTCGATCCTGGCAGCAGCCCGACTTTGCTGTGGATCTCCTTGGTGGCAGCCTAGGTGGGACTCCTACGGCTGGTAGACTGGTGGGACTCCAGTTCTACATCTATCTATCCATCTCCATCATCATCATCACCACCACCAACCTTCATCATTCCTGCCCTTATTCATCATCACCAGATTCGATCCTGGCAGCAGCCCTTTTTTGTCTGCACCACATGACCATTCAATTAATGTCTAGTAACTGAAATAGAAACTAATTACATAGAATCCTTTGGCAATCCTCCCATGCAAGACTTAACTTAAGAGACTCTTAATGGGACAGCACTGAGCCATTAAATGGGCCTAAAATAAAACATTAACGCATTAAAACTGGACCTGATAGGCCTTTAAAAACTGGAACTTGATGGGGGCCTTTTAATACTGGTCTTCATTTCATAGCTGGCCGCTGAACAATGTTGGTCTTTCTTGTCATCTTCACAGTTCGATCTACATCAATATCGAAATTTGTATAGAAATTTTACCGAAATTTCACCAAAATATTTTTGTTTTGACAGAGGGTGAAATGGGGCAAAATCCAAAATTTTGAACCTTTCCCTATGTGTATCAGTGAAGTCCTTCACCAGGTGATATAAGTCAAACAGGGGCATTTTTTTATCTATGCTATAATTTGAGCAGGTTGCTTTTTGTGATACTTTGATACATTAAAACAAATTATACTTGCAATTAGAAAAAAATAGATGAAAAAAACATAAAGAATCAGAATGATGTGTGCAAATGATTCTCCAATTTTGTGAACCCAACAGGTGGGTCCTGGGTCCAGAATAGGATCTAGGAAACCACATAAATAGGGATGACACTTAAAACTAGGATCTGAACTAAAACTTTTTAAGGAAAAAGTTTTTTCTTTTTTTTAAAAAAGACAGAATTCATAAATTAATGAAATTTGAGGAAAAACCAGTTTTCTAACAACATAACAAACAGAAACCACACTCTGTAGTCAATAGTAAATAATTTCAAGAAACAAGAATAGTTGACGGTGAACCAGAGGGGTAAAATATGAGCTTTAACTCTCCAAATCCTAATCAAACTGGACTGTAAATTAACCAATAGAGTCCGATAGGCTTAGAGAGCTGATCCAAACCAAGAAACTGAAAAACTAATAGAATTCTGGAAGGTACAATGAGTCAGTTGCAAAAAATTCAGAAATCAGAGCAAGATACTAAGAGGGAGGATTAAACAATGATAAACCAGCACCCAATCAATTGAATTAAGAGAATCCAGTGACAGAAACTTAGGAACCAGATTAGAGTTCAGTCAGATTACCAGCTAAGCAACTATGAGAAAAAATAAGTCTCAGAAATATAGCTTGAAAACAGGGAAGCCGCCTGTAGCAGGAAAGAAAGAACAGTAGCGAGAATAAAGGATGAGGAGAAGGATGGGTCACACCTGAGAAAAAGAACTAAAATCTGAATTGATCAGGGAGAGAGAGAGAAGACAACTGTTGACCAGCAAACATGCACAGTAGTAAAAAACACAATTTTTTTTTTCTATTATTCCACTGTGTCGATTGGGCAAGCTTAGGCAGAAAAAATTATTAATAACTCAATTGAACTGGAGACCAAACTTAGGCCTGGGCTTCCAAACTAGGTCTTGTCTGTCCAGAGAGGCTTGTGCAACTGCATCACCAACACAGTTTTCAACCATGCACACACCTTAGTAACCAACGAAGGGCATGTCAACCACATTCATTTTCTTTCTTCCATACCAAGAAAAGCAAAGTGATGCATGATAAAGATGAGGACATACAATCTGTGTGTTTCCTTTCGTCATCACTCCTAAGACTTCATGGATAGTTGTATTTGTCTTCCGAGAAACAGCAGCGACTTTCGTTCCAACCTAAATTTATGAACAATGTAGACATCAGCATAAAAGGAAACCATTAATGAACATTGAGAGCTTTTTCTCCATAATGGAAAGTAACTCATTATCAATGAATAAACAACACTATTTAGCTTTAAAAGTTAGAAAATCATTTCCATATTTCTTTTCTTTTCATAAGGTAGAGATTTTACAATGAGAGAAACAACTCAGAACAGAGATGAGCAGATCACTAACAGAAATACAATTACTAGGAGCCACAGTTTTTGCCTACATAGGTTTACCACCTATGGTTCAACACCTTGATTTACAACATTGATGATTGATGTTCTACTTTAACAATCTAATAGCCTCAATAAAAAAGCAGAAATAGAAGCTGCATGGGCAACAGAAGAAGAATAAACCAAAATTGTTGCTTCAGTCAATTACTAGAAGACATAAATGCAGAATCAAACTTATTTTCACATGATAGTGGACAACTGGAAATTCCATAGCACCTTCAAAACTTGTGTGAGGCAGCTATATTACTTGCTTTAGGGATCTTCCAGCAGCAAATGACCAAAAATATTAAAAAGAATATGGCGCTGTGGAAAGATACTCTGAAAAAGGTCTACGCTATTTTTTCAACTTTAACCCGTGGTCCCACTTCCCAGCTCCATAGGCGTTTGTAGATTGTCCAGTATCGGCTGCGTTGAGATTGTCTAGTTCCAGCTTTGGCTTCTGTAGAGGCTGTTCCAGTTCTTGCCTCGCCTCTACAGTTGCCGTTTTAGGCTTTTAGCCTTGTAGGTCCTTACAGCTTATTTTCAGCAGTTAATGTGAAACTTCCCAACAAAAATAGTGAAAAGCACAAATTTGGAGGGGTTTTCAAACCAGAGAGGCAAGTTCTGTTGAGTTCTATCGAGTCCAGTGAGATATGTCGAGTTTTGGGTCAAAATATGGTCGACCGAAATGAATCGAGTTTGAAATATGGACTGAAACCTCAGCAACATAGCGAGATTTCGGTCGAGATCTTGTGTGTTTTATGTATCGCAAGGCATCTCGACTGGGTGGGCCACATAACAGAGACGAAAGCAAGATTTCACTGAGATCTCGGATAGATCTTGTACCATGAGGTCCAGATGCTTGCCAACCGAGCTCATTACACTGGGTAACTTCACGCCGCTACCTACGACGCACAAATTGTCACTAAACTTTCTCAAAATGATCAAATTGCCCCCAGATCGCAGGGTTTCAGCAAAACTGGCATAACTTTCTTGTTTTAACTCCATTTTGCAAGCCGCGAGTTGTGCGCTCATAGAAACGAGAGGAACGTCCTTGTGCAGAGAAAAACAATAAAATGCTCACAGAGACCACAATTTTCACAGAGAATGCTTCAATGATGATTTTCTTGATCTGCATACACATGGAGCATGCAACATACTGATTTGCATCTGGAGACGTTGTGTGGGAGTACCCAGGCAGAGATATTCTAGAGTTGTAAACATAGTTATCAAGGCGTCGCCTAGGCGAGCGCCTTATCGCCATGGCGGTGACGCCTTGCTTTTTGCCCCTCTAAAACGCCATGGCCGTCTTCCCGCCTTGATAACTATGGTTGTAAAATCCTATTTTCTATGGTGAAGGGTTTTGATGATTGGTTAGCTGTTTTGAAGATCGTAGCATAGTTCGATCGACTCCTATGCATTGGGGGAGATGGTCATCAGTGGGATTACACTGATTGAGGTAATCAACATCCTACAAGTTCCTATTTTTATTTCTAGGGTTTTTTTTACTGTTGAGAAAACCTAGAATGCCTATGTAATGGGGGGGGGGGGGAACTTGAATCTACTATTTTGCATTGAATATTGTAACCTAGCAAGTGGGGACTTGCCTAGGGTTTTGGGATTGGAGTCCTTGCCCTTGTGTTGTCAAGGGTTGAAGCAGGACGGTGTTCCTGAGTCGTTGATGCGGCTGAAATACATCAAATGGGATTGTTGTCCATGCACTTGTGTAGGCAAGTGTTGAAGTAGGATAGGGTGTTCCTAAGCTGTACCTTGCAGTTAAAAATCACTATTGAGTGTTGATTGATACAGTGCCATCGGTGTTGGGAATATCAAGGGTGTGTTGCAACATATGTTGGGAATATTTTTGGAGAAATTTTTAGACACTGATTCACCCCCTCTCTCAGTGTCAACCTGGGAATATCAACAATCACTAAGAGAATATATTCAGCAGCATCCAATCTCCAACTGGGACCCACACAAGATCGGATCTCCCTCATCAAACACACACAGTAATAGAGCTGGTTGACAACCAGTTCAGCTGTTAAGACAAAACAAGAACCAAGGAACCATGAGCTGCTGGGCTTCTTCCTCCTATGGTAGCCTATACTGCATCATGTGCTGGTTGTGGATGCACTTGTTTTGGTTCCCAGATTGTTGCTGGAGATTCAAATCCTTCAGCTAGTTGTTTGTGTTCTTCAAAACAGGTCAGGTTTCTTAGATTTCTGCCACTTGCAGTTATAAGTTTTCAAGTAAAATTTTACCTACTCTGTTCTAGCATGAGTTTGTTTGAGGAAGGATCTTCAGATCTCTCTAATTCTAGCTTCATTCAATCTGAGATTTTGAAGGTAGTTTTACCACCTGAAGGCGACACCAACTTGGTAGTTTGGGTCTCAAAAGCTGACTGAGCAGAGAGGATCAAATCGAAGCTCAGTTCTGGTTCTTGGGTTACTGCCACGTTTAAAGTAAATTAAATACTAGAAAGTATAAGTTAGGTGCGTCGTTTAGTAAGAGGTCTTGCTCCCTCTTTCCTGCGCCACTTGACTTTAGGTGGAACCTTTTAAAATTCCTTTTCTTCTTTACCCTTGCTTGTTTGGCATACATAAATGAAACATGTGGCATGCATTATGAACTACATTTTACATTTAATTACAAATTTTCCTACAAATATAAGAAAGATAAAATGCAGAAGATATCTCGGGATGTAGTGGTAAATGCCATTTGATAATAGAGTCCCCAAGTTCCATTATTTTTCCAGATCAGATTTTCTAACACATCAAATTTCAACTCCAACTCCTATGTCCACACCCTACAAACCCAGATCCAACATAATGGATTTAAAAGACCTAATTCTCAGATTTTCAATGCCTTATAAGACCCTTTGTTTGAAATTATAGTCACACACTGAGCCTGAATAAAGCAGCCACATACCTTCCATCTGTCCATCACCAAGCCCTACAGCACCAACCCAAGAAGCACTGTGGCTGAACAGGTATTGGATCCCCAGCTCTAGGACTGGCAAGAGGTCAGGTTTGGTACGAGGCATCCAACTTACCTCTATCAACTACACAGGAATCTATTAATTATATAACCTAACCAGGCCAGGAAACATACCAAGCCCAACTCTAACACAATAAGTCATTAGGGGGCAGCTCCCAGGTTTACCCCACCCCATTGCCATTCTGATGCAGCTGCAGAAAAGAAGAGTAGGAGGAGTTAAGCCCTGTTTTCCAATTGCTAAGTAGGAGCTAGTCTCAGTCCATGTCACAGGGTAAGTTTATTCCTTTGATTAGACCTGTTTTTCTATGTTAAGTCCTAATTAGTGTCCTAATAGGCTACTTGCTATAGCTGGTGGCAGGTCTATTTCTCATTTTTTAGACTAGTTTTAGGAAATCCTAATCAGTATTTGATTGAGGCCAAGGTCCTTTTCTTAGTCTACAAATAAATTGCAAGGCTACTAAGCCAACCCCACATTTTATGCAATAGAATCCCAATCCCCCCCCCCCACTTCTTTTCTGTGAGTGCTGCGAGGGTTTGCAGTGTGGCTTGGGCAGATTCTCAGCATAGTTATCAAGGCATCGCCATGGTGTCCAGGCTCCTTGGTCTCCTTGGACACCTTGGGCGCCATGGCTGGCGCCTTGCCACCATGGCGGTGTCGCCTTGAATTTTGCCCCTCTAAAACGCCATGGTCGCTTTCCTACCTTGAGAACTATGATTCTCAGATTCGTTGTGGATTCCAGGCATCTGAACTTGCAAATGGATTCCTGTTCCTCTCTCCAATAGAATCCCAGTACCCCCACCCCCTCTCATTTCTGTGAGTGCTGTGAGGGTTTGCAGTATGGCTTGGGCAGATTCTCAGGTTCCTTGTGGATTCCTATTCCTTTCTCCCCTTCTACAATCTTCTATTTTCTATTTATTTTCCAACATCTCAGGTTAGTCTTCTGCCTATTTCCTACCCTACAGCACCTCTGTTTTCATTCTTATCCAGTTAACTTCTATAAATCATATCTTCTTATTTATTCATCTGTTTACTCAGAAACTTCATATCTAAGATTTATTTGAAGCGCTCTCTTGTTTAGTCAGTTCCATATTCTTCCCTGTTGTTTGGAGATCAGATTTGCTGTTACACTCTTTCTTACTTGTACGCTAGACTTATTTATTCTAGATGCAGTATCAAAGAAGAAGAGAAGGATGAGCTGATCTGGTCCTACTATGGAGTTTCTTTGTCTTTAAGAATCTAATACAGTCCTGGTCTTGGCGTAGTAATTAGGAGTCACTTTTGATTTGTTTATTCAGTACTGCAGGCTGGAATTAGGTCAGTATTATTCTAGCTTGAATTTCGAAAGTTATATTAACGTCCTAGATGGAATAGGAGTCTCCATTAGCCAGTCGATAGCTTAGTTTTTGTTTTCAGTCATAGACTTTAAGTTTTGGGTTTGATTTTTGTCAGTCCATATTGGAGTCTGAAACTATCCACTCAATTCTATAAATAGATTTAAAGGCATAAACCCCCCACCCCCCAATAAGTTTATGAATTATATTTCAGTTTTCTTCTACACATTGTTAAATCAGTACTTGCTCTGAGTAGATTCTCAGGTTCAACTTGGTAGATGCCAAGGGGATTACAGGTGAATTCCGGACCTGTTATATCTCTTCAATTTTTCAACTTAATTTATCCCAACAATAAACCAGTTTATTCTAGCATCTAAACAACTGTGGCACCCCTGTTCTATCAAGTTTTCCTGCTGTGATAATTTCCAGAATACTGCTTATTGTTGTCTCAGATTTGGTATTCAACTTACTGAGTAATTGTTTTCTGGATACCTGATATCTTATACTGCGTTTGAACTGTTGGAATACTAGTACAGGATCTACAGCCTTGTTTTCCTAGTAGTACTAGGATTAGCCTACAGACCATAATAGATCTCTCTCTGCTGAGATCTTCTGCAGTCAGAGTATTCATTAACTGTTATGAATGATGTATTACAAAGAAAAGAAAATTGGCAATTCCAGACTAACTATTCAATTCCCTCCAATACTAAATAGTGAAATTACCCCCAAAAGAAATACACAAAATAGTGAAAAAAGAACAAAGCAAGCAACAAACCATGAAATTTGTGAGAGCTGATTTCCCAGCATTAGGAGCTCCAATAATACCAACAGATAATGACTTCTGATCTTCCTCCTTCACAACCATGTCCTCTTCTTCAACATCATCAGGCTTCTCCAATGCCGCGTGAAGCAAAGCTTTTGCAAGTAAGGTAGCACGCCGCCCTTCTTCATCTTCAACCACTACTTGAGAACTTTGCTTTTGGGTTTCAATCCCAAAGATTTTCTGATCAGCTCTCATCCGATATGCCTCATTCCATATAGGCTGGCTTGGAAGTTTGGGATCAGAATCAAAACCGATAGTAGGCAATGTATAATCACTACTGTCAAAGGCTGGAGTGTCATCACTGTCTTCACCGGTATTGATGGGGTCGTCTTGTTGAGGTGAAGATGCGTAGAATCGAAAGACATGGATAGAGCTGAGATGATTTTTGTGGGTTAACGTAGAAAGGGTTGAAAGTCCCCTCAGAGCTCTCAAAGCTTTCATTTCAGGTTCTGAAAAAAAAATTGACAGATACGCTTATTACACTACAAAGTATTGAAGAGAGAGAGAGTGATCGAAGGCATTGGATGGATAGATTTCAATCTTGGTGAAGAAACCCTAACACTCGTCCTTCCGCATTTTTCCTGTCAAGTCTTAACACGGTCGGCTATGGGGTTTAACGGCTCTCTCTCTCCCTCCTCCTAATTCTTTATTTCATCCGCCTCCGTTTCTCTTATATTTGAAAAATCTGACATGCCCTATCCTTCGCACGTTTAACCTGAAACACTGAAACCGAAATTGATGGATTATAATCTTGTTAAAGGCCTGATTTGGGATGATTTCTATTTCGGAACTGGAGTGAAACAAAAATCAAATGAAATAGAAATTCTGACATAGTGTTGGAGCTATTTCAATTTTGAAATTGAAATTGATTTCACTCTTGATTTTTAATGAGCATAATGATCACGTAAAGGTTGCTCCATTATGACCAAGTGATCATGGATTTGAGTATGGAACAATTTCTTTGTAAAAGCAGGGGTAAGGCTATGTACATTACAATCCTCTTCACATCTTACAATGGCAAGAGCCTTGTGCACTAGATACTCCTTTTTTTCATTAATTTGATTAACACAATAGTGATTTCATGTTAAAAATAAGACATCACACTTCTATTCTTAATGGTCTAATCACCCCATGACCCCATCACTATGCCACATCAAATGGATTTTTTATTTTAAAATATTTTAGATGGCTGCATCCTTCCTCAACAAAAATATATTTTTGACTATTTCAAGAAATCAATCTCCAATTGAAATAGAAATCATACCAATCTGCCCCTTATCTTCCCTCCTAAAAATTTCACTTTCCCTAATTACTTTCTTCTCTCACTAGTCACTTGCTACTTCTACAGTTCTACCAATCGCTTTTCCAAATTACCCTTGGAACATTTCTTATACGAAAATTTATAGACAAAAAAACTTTTTTTTTTTTGGGGTAGAAATAGGGAGTTAAAAAAAAAAAGGGGGTTAAAAGTAGAGCGGAAGACTTCTTATTCTCTGGATATTGTTGTGACTCGTGAGCAGATTAGAGATGCAGAAAGCAATTGGTCTTTGCAGGCGTTCATTAGGTCTTATCAGAAGCTTCTGCACTTCTGCCCCTACTTCAAATGCAGCCACAGTAGTACTATCAAAGACACCAAAGCGTAGGAAGAAGAAGAACTTCTTTGAAGTTGCTCAATTTCTTCCTAACTGGGGAGTTGGATATCAAATGGCGAAGAGTCACTGGGTTGAAGTCTCATACCAGATCACGAAGATCAACCTCTACAAGGTTTCTTGTTTCTCTGTTTTTATCCTCTGATGCTCACCTCCATAAACCCCCCTTCCTCCCGGAAGAAACCACCATTTTCATTTATTTTCATAAATTTATCGTTTTTAGGTTTGCATTGTATGGTCTGTTGCAGGATGGACGACATGGTAAGGCATGGGGGATTGTCTACAAAAATGGTGAGTCTTTCTTTCTGTTCGATGATTTTAAATTTCTACAACTGGCATTTCTTATTTTTCTTTGATTCTTGCGGCTTTTGTTTTCGATAGATATAATTGCAGCCTATTGTATTTCTAAAAAGTATTACAGAAGATACGTTTTAAGATTGTTGATCTAATATTTCTTGACAGATTGGTGCAGCCAGTTGCCAGTGGTGGATATGGTCAAGGAAACCAACATTTATTAATAACTAATCTGTACTGTTTGAGGTCTGTAATGTAGCTGGGAACAATCCCTCAAAGATGATCCTAAAACAATGGTTGGATCTGGATCTGCAGAAGAATCCTACTTAGGGTAGGACTCTGGATTAGGGTTTCCTGATCAAGGGATCAATCTCAGATTCTAGGAAAACCAAAGATGTATTGAAAGGATGATCAATCAAAACCAAAAGCAAGCATTAACAGTTAACTATCAAGGTAGAACAAGAAACCGAAACTAGGACTGAAATAGAAACCAGTTCTGAGAATTCCAGTAATTCGAGTAGCAATAGGACTATCAAAACATGATCAAAATCTGATTTTGAAACCGTAGGATGATGTAGAATGAGCTCCGATGTCCAAATCTGAAGTTTGATTTAAGAACTGAGATGTAAACAATGAGAAATAGAAATTTTTAGCTACTAGAACATGAAGAATAACTAAATAGAAAACCTGAATCAGTGACAGATAGACTAGAAGAATGGAGGAATAGATGAACAATATGAAACAAGCATCCCACCTGGAACTGGGCTAACATCCCATCAACCAACCTTAGTATCTCACAAGGGTTGTTGCCTCCCACAACAGAGTATTCTGAATCCCATAGAACATAGAGGCAGCAAAAGCCAATTTTATTCAATAGCAAAATCATAAAGTGCTCTATGGATCTTGCATCAATATGTAGAAACTAAAAGTGTACTCAAAATAGGAAAGGAATATGTACTTGAATAGGGAGGAAAGAAATATAATTGTCTCTTATAACTAAACTCTATCTTAGCTGGTTAGAATAGGTGTCCCACATGATAAATATCAATCCAAAGTAGGAATAGGAGTTCTATTCAGCAAGACTCTATCCTATCCTTAACAACCAGGGAAATAACATCTACTTAATGAAATAAAACACACAAAAAAGTTGTAAAGTAAATCCCATATGCCTACCTCCTACCCATATTTTAGGTGCATTAAAGTTGCCTATTACAATCAAAACCCATTGAACCAAAGGCCCAACACATATAAAACCCCAACTCAAGGCTTATTCCCACTAAAATAAACCCATATCTGTAATTTATCTGCATTAGGGGCTTTTACAATGAATTTCATATTCAACAAATTATTGTCGGAAGCCTGATTGCAACTTTCGAGAAGATTCAAACTATTTACCAGATTAATTTTGTATTTGTGTTTATTTGGCAGAAGGTGAAAAGGTTTTTTACACCACCCACTTAGGGAGGCCTTCTTTATGTCGCACCATGCATATGGCAATTTTAATCATCGGGTAGCTATTGAATGGTCTACACTGGCCACTTGTAAAATTTCAGTGCAAAATTCAATCATATAATCTCCCACGTGTTGGTATTATCCCTCTTCTTTTCAGCTGCCACTTTCTTTTCAACTATTTCTCAAAGGTTGGAATCTCTAATGGATCTTGATAGCTTTATTTCACCATGTGACCTACTCTGTTAAGGCTGAAAATTGATGTGGACAGGGGACCTTGGGGCCTTACCTGCCTTTCCACAAATTTGGACCCCTCATGATTGATAAATGTGGCAGATATTGGGAAATATAGGAACCATTTCCCTATTCAAATGCAAATAAATATGTAGATACTTTAAAGCACACCTATGTTTCAACTATTAATTAGGACATTTGGGCTGGATGATTGTACTGCTGATGGCAGGCAAAAGCAGTCCGATGTGTGTCAGATTCTTATGATGACCCTTATGTAAACCACACACTTAATCCTTTGCTCTATTGGACCCATAGGCTCCATCTTGAATTTTTTCTTGTTACATCAATGATTTTCATTGGAGAAAATGTTCTATATAGTTGTCTAGCGCTTTGCCATTCAACTAGATTATCCATGTGTCTGCACATATGTTTGTTTGTGGTGCATGGAATAAAGTTAATTCCAAACCCCGCTGATGCAGGAAAATTGCTGTAGTGGGCTATTTTATTGGAAATAAGATTTGGGTTGGGACGTTGGGTTACTCATGTATTGGATCTTTGGTCCAATGGATGTCACTTTAATGGGCCTCAAATATGGGTAGAAGCTAGGATTACAAGATTTACCTTTTTAGTTAGTTAAGTTGGAGTTGTAGCTGGTATATGTATTGTTTTTAACTCTTTTATACAATAGGTGATTTCTTCAACCATTCCTCTCTTGCCTTCCCTCTCCTTTTAGTTTTCCTGTTTCAGGTTAGTTTTCTAACTCAACCAACTCTGCACACTCCTGTTTTACCTTCTTCTTTCAGCCTCTTTAAATCATCATAAATCCTTCATTACTTTTTAATTTATTCTGAAATTTCATGATTACGGCTTTGTTATCATTCTTTCTTGAATGTATTGTTAATTGGGTTAAATATGCATGCACCCCCTAAGTAGTCCAATAATTCCACATGCCCCCCTGAGATTCTGACAATTCCACATGCACCCCCTGCTTTTCAAATTAATCCTATTTATGTTCATGCAGTTAATATCAGGCGTTAAATGCTAACGGATCTGACATTGAAGAATGTAATGTACAATTATACCCTTGCTAGGGCATAATTACCACAATGCCCTTATGAGTAGATATACCCATTATCTTCCATTTTTGCACAAAGGAAGAACGAGGAAAGACCAAAATGCCCTCATCTTCTCCAAATCATCATCATCTTCTTCCCCAAATCTTCTCCAAATCATCTTCTCCCGTTACCACAGCACCCTTCCCCTCTCCATCGACTCCCACTGCAACAACACCCCCACCCCTTTTGTTTTCCCTGCTGTTACAGTGAGGAAAAAAAAAACGAAAGAGAATTTCATTTTTTTCTTCCGAGATCGAAGTGAACCCTGATGCTCTAGCCCTGGCCGAGGGAGAGCAACACCTACAAAATTCACAAATCCGCTGCTTCTGTGATTGTGAAGAACTCCCAGTTATTCACAAATCCGCTGCTTCTGGGAAATGCACGAACCGCTGTTAATGCGAGATGGGGTTAATCCTTTATATTCATTTTTGCCCTTTACTGAAATGAGCTCGATTTCAGGTGATCACAAACCATGGCTCGATCCGAAGTTGCCCTTACTTTATCCCAATGCAATGGCTTCAACCTGGGCTTGATCGATCCATCTGTATCGCCTCCCCCATTAGGCCGCTCCGAAGAACTGCCACCATTCTGATTAGCCTCTGCAACTGATGACGGTTTCTCAGATGTGGTTATGTTTGGGCTAGAAATCTGAGGTTCGGTTCTGGGAAATGCATGAACCGGCGTTACTTGGATATTTGTTTCCGAAGGTTTTATTTTGGTTGACATTGCTGGCAGCGGCCTCGACGATTTGCCAATAGCCGAAACCATTCCTCACCATCTCTTTCCCTTCTTCTTCCCATCTCCACCGATTGCAACAAAGGATCGAAACCTTATTTCTTTTTCTTTTTATAAAAGCTAATCTGTAATTGCAGGGAAGTTGCAACTTGAAATTTCAGCAGAGAAAACCCTAAACCTCATGGGAAAGAGAAAGGAATTGAAGAGGTGAAATTTTCCAAACCTCACGGCTTTGTGTGGTGATGATCACACGGGAAAGAGGATGGTGTGGGATGGGGCTGCAGGCGGTGATGGTGTTAATGGTGGGTGGCGGTGGTGGTTGTGGTGGTGGCTGCTGCAATGGTGGGTAGTGGTGGTGGTATTGGGTATCTACATTTGTAAAAGGAAGATGAATAGGGGAAGATGAGGGTAGGGAAAAAATGTCTTTTCAAATTGGGGGGTGTTTAGAAGAAAGGGTAGTTTGGCCAATAAACAAAAATTTTAACGTCTAACACGTGATAGTACGGCATGGACTAAAACATGGATTAAGTGAAAAGCAGGGGGTACCCGTGGAATTGTCAGAATCTCAGGGAGGCATGTGGAATTTTTGGACGACTTAGGGGGTGCATGTGTATTTAATCCTTGTTAATTTCCTGTTTGATGATCATCTATAAATCATCTTTCTTACCTGCTCTGTTTTCCATAATCTATATACCGGACCTATCACACCCCTTAGCTCTTAATGATTTTCTTAGTAAGTTTGGTGGTCAATAGGGCCCATATTATAGGCTACTCGACCTTAGTTTCATGCTGATCTAAGCAGTCCTTGTGAAGATAATAGTTTCCTCTCATATCAGTCTAGTTAGGTTCTATCGAACTATATTTCAAAAACCGATTCTATTTCGATTTATTATTCTCAGTTTCTACCCCTATCTTTTATAAAATTTCACGTGAGTCTCCTGTTGCGCTTGAAATTTGCACCCTTGAGCAGGTTCTATCCCTTGAGATTCACTAGTTGAGTTTTAATGATACCAATCTGCAATACCTGGTCATGGCAAAGTTTCCTGATATAATCAGAACAAGCCAACTCTATAGTTTGCCATAGTTGACTTCCACTAATAATTATTATGTTGACATAGAAAATCTATGATCAAACCCTGAAGTGTTGACCTTGAATTTGTCACAAAAAGCAGCATCTAACTAAAACTGAAGTAGAGAGAAGAGGTAACAGGCAGTTTCTGAGGGCATTTATCCTCCTGACCTTTTCTTTTTGAGATTGTTTCTGTTTTTTTACACGTTGTGTTTGATGTACAGCTCCTTGTGCCCTTCTAATATTTCCATAAGCCCATATATTGTGATCCTTACTGTTTATTCTCCTCATCATGTGACTCATGTCAACTTTTTGATGTATCAGTTGTTATAGAGTATTTTTTTTTCCATAAAGAATTCTTTGTGGTATCATTTCTTTGGATTTACTAATGGTGCATCAAATATTCATGAATGGATAATTTTATGCCTAATTCTCCCCCTTTTTTTTTTTTTGGGGGGGGGGGGGGGGAAGGGGTCAATTGCCTAATTGTTGAGATCGACAAGTTTACCAGAATGCTCATGTTAAGGAAACTTGTATTCTCAAGGATTCTAGAGTGCCATCGACACCTATACTGTAATACAGCACAGATTGCCGAAGCATAAAATGTTATGGGCATATGGTATGCTTTTTGTTCTTTTGGGTTTGAAACTATGAATTGAGCAGAACAAAAATGTTTGCCAAGATTGTGAGCTTGATGTATTCTTCTGTTTTATTTGGCCAAAGTTTTTCTAGATGGGCTTGTAAAGATTCTCCAGTCAGGCACCTATTTCTGCCATGTGGAAGTGTGATTCAATTACGTCTGTAGGACATCTAGAGAATGCCCCTGATTGAGCAGGTGTCGAATTCCAAACTCAAATTCTGTCATAAAACCGTCTTTCCTTCCATTTGCAACCATCCATTTATCAGGATGAACCATTGTACGTACAGCCCTGGATTTTTCAATGCTTTGTTTTGTCTCTTGTCTAACTCCAATTGGGGTGAAACTTGGTATGGTGGGCAGGGGATCGTGGGGGTCTATATGCCCTGTAAATTTCAGCCACATTCAACATGACACATGGCAGATCTAAGTGCCTGTCTAGAGAACCTTTCTAAATGTGCCAATCTTGAAGTTTTACCCCTTTTCTTACCGAGTTTTCAAGTAATTGATCTGACATATCAGCTGATCATGGCAAGACACCATCCCATTTGATATTATGCTGACAGCACATAGCATTGCCCAGAGCTTGGATAGGATTGGGCCAAAATGGGCAATCTAATTTGGATTGGCAAACCTTATTCCTTCTCAATATTGATTTTGAAATCCTTAATGACAATAATGCTTCTGCATCATCTTTGTAAGAGGAGTTACTTGTTCAGATCCAAGGGCCAGTAACTTATATTCTATCATGAGGGGCCTTCTTGGTTTCCTTGTAAAAATACTCAAATCATGAGAGGCCTACTTAACTTTTTATACTATTAATTGAATTTATTCATTATATTTATTTATCTTCCAATTACATTAAGTTGATGCTTTAAAGCATCTCATGCAGGTTTGCCAGCTGCAGATGCTCCCAAAAAAATAAGTGGGGTTCATAAGCGCTGTTGGAGGTACGTTCCAGATTCAAAGAAAGCAACAGAGAACCTACTCAAACAAGAAGCTCAGGCAGCTTGATGTCTCAGATTTGAAGCTTCCAGGTTTTGTCTATTCTTTAATGTATTCATCTTGAATTAGAGGGATCTATGCCATTGTTGCAGAGATCTGTCACGTCTGATGATGAAATTTTTTACACAAAGCCCAACCCATTTATTCTTGGATCCTCAAGTTTCAACACTGTCCTGTGAATTGCAGTTCTTATGATGATTCATTACCGCCACATTGGCTACGCTGGGTGGGTGTGTCACCCATCTCACTGCAAATATCAAACCATAATGGGCATGTTATGTGAGAGAAAGTTGTAATTACAACTGATCTCTAGTACCATGCTATATTGTTATGTTCAAAATTTTGAACCATACTTTGCCTTGTGTAACCTTCTCATATGGGCTGAAAGTTGTAAACAAGATAGGGGTGTTGGGTTTTCTATCCAGATTTTCAGTCGTTTGGGCTGGAACAACCAAATCTGGAAGACAACCAGTTCTTGGAATTCAATGCGAAGTTTGAATCTGAGGTGATCTAATGGTAGCATGGATCTTCTCTTTCTAAGTATTCTGCTGCTATGGATGCTACATCATTGTACCTGCCAGACACAAAATCGAAACTCAACTTTCTGGATATTTCTTCTACCCTATTGTATAATCCAATCATGATTAATAAACATTGGGTCATAAACATTTCATTTCATTTTGGACTTAAGGCGCCCCCCCCCCCCCCCCCTCTCTCCAATGAAATAAAAATCCTATCTATTTTGATGCCCTTATGCACTCTCATTGGCCCTATGCTGATTTAAGTACACCACGTGATCAAACAATAATTTGTTGGTCATATGAAATTATATATATTGAAAGGGAGAGAGCTCCTTGAAAGACAGCATGGCCTTTGCACAATCAGTGAACAGAAACATCAACAAGAATGGGATTTCTGCCTTTCATGGAGACAAGGTGATCATTCTGCGCCCCTCTGTGATTAGGTGCAGCGATGTAACCAGTAAACAATCAAGGGCCGCTCATTTACTCGAATAGGACCCACTGATTACCATTAGAGTCCTCTCATTGGTCGTCCAGATCTACACCCATAGAGGTTAGAGCCTGCTCAAGCATATCCGTCCAAAATCAAATCCAGCCATAAAAGCTGCATCCATGTACCTCTTAGCCGACACCCTTGACTCTCTACCCACAGGCTGGCCACATCCACTAAATCGAGAGCCATCGCCAGTTTCCACTCGCCAGTCGCCGCCTCCAGTATCAAACTTTTTTAAATGGATAAGTCTTCCTTTCAAGCTTCTCACACAGCCACTGTGCCTACCACTATCTCTTTCCTTGAAACCTTATAAATAGATTTCCGTCACTCAACCCACTTATCAGTCTCTCACAAACCTTCTCCCCTCACTTGAAAAACAAAACGCAAAATGATGACATTCTTCTATTCTCTCCCTTCCCTTCTTCTCCTTCTTCTCTCCCTCTTTTCACACCATTGCTTACTTGTAATCTCTGCATCATGCCACGTGGACGATGAAGCTGGCTTATTGGGTTTCAAATCTGGCATTACCGAAGATCCATCGGGCATGCTCACCTCCTGGAAGTCCGGTACCGATTGCTGCACTTGGTCCGGGATTAATTGCCGAGTAAACAACCGAGTCACTACAGTCTCACTTTACGGGCAAACCAACAACCCGAAAAGTTACCTGTCGGGTACAATCTCTTCATCACTATCAAAGGTTCAAAACTTGGACGGAATTTACTTCCAAAACCTCCACAATATCACTGGAGGTTTCCCAAAGGTAATCTTCGATCTCCCCAAGCTGCAATTTGTCTACATCGAGAACAGCAAGCTTTCGGGTCCTTTACCCGCTAACATCGGCCGGCTCACTCAACTTGGTGCTCTGAGTTTTTCCGGAAATCGGTTTTCGGGTCGGATCCCAAGCTCAATTTCTCAACTCACCCAGTTGGGTCAGCTCAAACTTGCCGGAAACCTTCTCTACGGCGAAATTCCTGTCGGGATTCGGCAACTCAAGGACCTGACATATCTGAGTCTCGAACAGAATATGCTTTCAGGAAAAATCCCTGATTTTTTCTCCTCTTTGACCAATCTCCGAATCCTGAGTCTCTCAAACAACAAATTTTCCGGTGAGATTCCAGCGACAATTTCATATCTAGCACCAAATCTTCGTTACCTTGAGTTGGGTCACAACAGACTTACAGGCAAAATTCCAAACTATCTTTCCAATTTCAAACAATTAGACACAGTTGATCTTTCTTCAAACAGTTTCTCAGGTGTTGTGCCCAATAGTTTCAAGAATCTCACCAAGATCTTCAATCTCGACCTCTCTCGCAATCAACTTGTTGATCCTTTCCCTGAATTGAACGTGAAAGGGATCGAATCACTGGATCTCTCTTACAACAAGTTCAAATTAGGTGAAATTCCGAAATGGGTTACTTCATCGACCATCATTTACTCGCTCAAGCTTGCTGGGTGTGGGATTAAGATGAAATTAGACGATTGGAAGCCGGCACAGACCTATTTCTACGACTACATCGATCTGTCAGACAATGAAATCACAGGTAGCCCAGTGGGATTGTTGAACAGCACTGAATACTTAGTGGGATTTTGGGGTTCTGGGAAACAATTAAAGTTCAAGTTGGAGAGTTTGAAAATGCCCAAAACGCTGAAATACTTGAATTTGTCTAAGAATCTGATGTTTGGGAAAGTTCCGGCGAGCATTACACAGCTGGAAAATTTGGATGTGAGTTATAACCATTTGTGTGGGAAGATTCCGGCGAATAAGTTTCCGGCCTCGTCATTTGTCGGCAATGACTGTTTATGTGGCTCTCCCCTTTCTCCATGCAAAGTTTAGAAGATGATAGAACCATAGAATGTGTTTTTTTTTTGTGTTTTTTTGTAAACAGAATATGTGTTGCATACTCAGTTGGACCTTGGTAGCTTATGAATAAAATGTTTGAAACAAGCTGAATTGCAAATCGCAAATTTCATGTGTGGGGTAGTAACTAGTTTGCCTTATATCTTTGTGTCGGTTCATTGGGGTTATTAGATTTGTCTCATGTTGAATTTTCGAGGTTTCTGTCTGTTCTCTAATATTCGTTGACTTCGTTTAGTTGTAAGGAGAATTAAAGGAAAGGGAAGAAAAAATTTTCAAATAAAAAAAGAAACTTTTGTAATCATTACCCCATGTGACACCATGTAATCAGTAACCTGTTCAAGTGTGTCTAATTGTTTGAAATTGGAAAGATAGTTTGGAATTTTGCCTGTAACCTGTCGGCTCAAGTCCGCTCTGCCTCACCCTGAGCCTGAACAGGTCCTAGGCTGGATTTTTCAACCCTGAAGCCTGAAGGCGAGTTAGGGTTGGAATTTTTAGGCCGAGGGTTAGGGTCGGGCTGGGCCAAGGTTGAGGCCTTAAGCTGAGCCCGACCTGGCCCTATATTGAATTATGTTTTACAATTTAGTGTTTATATGTTATAGTTTTTGTTTAGTACTTAATTATTGGGAAGTAGTTTTCCGTCCGGGAATGTGGCCTACGCCAGCACTCCCATGTGTCTATCTCTCTCCTCCTCAAAACAAGGGGGAGAGGTGTCTTTTCATATGGGGAGGAGAGAGATAGACTCATGGGAGTGCTGGTGTAGGCCACACTCCCGGACAGAGAACTTTCTCCCTTAATTATTTATTGGTTTGACCAAAAAAGAACTAATTATTGAACGAAAGTATTAAAATGTTAAGATTGGATTAAGTTTTTTAGCCAAAAAAAAGAGTCTAATAGTCAATTGAATATGAAACAAACCAATGCCCAATCATGCATAGGAGGATGCAAATGGGAAAAAAAAAGGGTCAGTTAGGATCGCAAAAATCAGGGTCAATCAGGACCGGGCTAGGCTAGGCTGAGCCCAACAGGGTTGGACCTGGGCTGAGATATCTCAACCCGACCTAGGGCCGGCTTGGGCTTGGGCTGAGCTAAGAGGTCATAGGGTTGGGTAGGGGTGTTAAAAAAATCTGGCCCAACCCGGCCCTGTTCACCCCTAATTGAAACAGAGAGCATAATTTGTGAATGTATTTGTATTCATCTTAAATCAGTGGGAGATTTTTTTTTTTTTTTTTGCTAAAAAAATAGTGGGATTCAAGTTTCATAATGTAGGTATCGAAGTTGGGATCGGTCAAGGCTGATACCGATCCAGAGCAGTCAAAATCGGTTTTGGATCAGTAAAAAATGATAAAAATCTGTGTTTAACTAGATCAGTAAACATTTTTTGTGTATAGCGCCTCTTCCTCTGCCCAACCCATTTATTTTTGGGGTCCTCAAAGGGTCATGATTGTCCCGAGAGTTGCACTTCTTGTCATGAGTCATTACTGTCCCATCGGCCAAGTTAGGCAGGTCACATGTGGACTTTTATCCTTTCAGGTGTAGTGCACTTTAAAGTGCATCGGACGATGCACTACACTTGTGCATTGGTTTTGTATCCTCCCAAGTGCAGTGGCCACTGTCTGATGCACTTTAAAGGTGCACTGGACAATGCACCACACTTGAAAGGATAAAGATCCGGTCACATGCTCATCTCGTATGTCCAAATATCAACCCAAAATGAGCGAAAATGGTAATTATAAAAATTACCTCTGATCTCTACTACTACAATTCGTAGGCTGCGGCATGTTTAATTTTGAACAATATTTTGCTGAGTCTGAATTCTCTCGATATATAACTAGAGTGATGGAGGGAACTCGATTGTACAACGGAATAATTGATTAGGATATCTCTTGCATTCGAAATCATTGTATAAAAATCATTAATCAAACGGAAAGGGAAATGAGTTACTTCAGAATTGTAAGTGCAGTTTCTCCTCCTGATAATAACTCTTCCTCATCCGAAAAATGCAAGGAATCGATCTCTTCAACTCTTGAACGGATCGAAAACGTCAAAAATTGCACATGCTTATTTTCTCATTTACCCAAATTTCTCAACAACAACAACAAAGTATGGAAAACATAGTTTTAACCAACCAAAAAAAAAATTAGAAAGGGATGAGAGAAAGATGAAAAATAAATAGAGAAGTGAAGAATGAAAGATGAAACATAGTAAGAGAAAAGAAGCACAGCCCAAGTTCTTAAAAACACAACAATGAGAGGAGAGAAATCAATTGGAAGGATCTCTCTTCTTAAACCCTTGCTAATGCCTTACTCCCTCTCCCTTCGTTATTTCTAAATCCCACTAAAGTCAATGTCCAAATTGTGTTTGATTGGAATTCCTAATCCCATCATGTCATGTCCGTGTCCATCTCTTTTGATAGTTTTCTATTCCTAATTTGCTATAATAAGGAGGGAAGCAGTAGAATAGAAAAAAGAATATTTATCTAACATAATTATCACCTAATAATTTTTTAATCTAATTATCTACTAGATAATTAAATTTTATTTTCTAAAAGTATAGATATTCACAATTAATTTTATTAATCACAAATCAACCCTTCCACAAAACAATATCACATAGTGAATTGCGGGACATGCAATTTAATTACTGCCAAATCCCATTTCATTGTACATGTCTGTACCATTACTTTGTGATCATGATCAGACTCCCAAAAAAAAAAAAAAATGAATACATTTTTTCAAAAACTACTATCGATAAATTTATATGAGAAAATATTTTTATAAACAAGTTAGAAAACATAGCACTGGATCCAAATTTCCGTCTATTCATACATAGACACACACACTTTCTCTACTTGATATTCCAATGGCAGTGGATTCCATGTTGAGCATCTCTTTTGTTCACGATACGACATCATGAATTTAGTACACCAATGTGTTGTCCAATGGGCATCAACCATTAGTGTGTCAAAGGGCAAACCAAATTCTACAAAGTAAGAATCTCGTTCCTCAACCAGTACTAGCAGTAACACATGCGAGATTATTACATGATTCAGTTCAATTCACATATCATATGTGTACCCACGTATGTGCCCTGAAATCACCATTCCTAGAAGCACATAATGTGAAGACTTTCTGAATAGGATGTCCAACCCTATCTCTAGTCGAGAACATTTTAGGTAAAAACGTTAGGACAATCATAGCCCGTTAAATAAATATGGGCAAGAGATCTCTACTTGGTCACATGGTCTCTACACAAGCGTCTGGGCCAATGGGTGAGCACTGGGGGTATCTACCTAGGGGGCAGATGCGTCATCTCATGGTGCCCTGTGAGAGGCGTAGGAAACACCACCAAGTAGAGATCTTTTTTCTAATAATTGCCTGAAGGAGCCACCCACGTACCCTTGTTGCCTAGTGATCATCGGGAGCTCTTCTAATCCGAGTCATCTGATTCATCAAATATCACCTGTTGGATGGTTCCAGATAAGAATATGAATCAATCCTTTGTTGTGTCAAGATGATTAAGAGGGGGGGGGATCTTTTTAGCCCTTAAAAGAAAGAAAATCTAAAATAATTTGGATTTGGATCCTCTGCAGCCTAGGCTTGAACGACCATCTTCCTGCGCTCAACCCACAAGCCGCCATGTGGATTTTATAGCAATCTAATGGTTGGTAGACGACATTTTTTATCCTGTTCCAACACCCTTCTCTCTCTCTCTCTCTTTCTTTTGTCACCTGCAACTTTCTTCCTCCCCAGCCACTTGCAACTTTCTCTCTCTCTTTTGATGACGACTCGGGCTGCTCTCAATTCATCATCTTCCGTGATGGTGAGCATGAGGAAGTGTTGGAGAGAAAGGCATGGTAGGGGACAATGAAAATGTTGGAGACTATACCTTGATTTTCCCAAAAGGTTAGGTTACACGAATTCATCATGCAAGTTGCTGGTTTGGTTGGATCTGCGATCTGGATCATCTTGGATTGGATCGACTAACCTAATTAGCAAGTGAGTTAATCTGTAGGAATTAGGATCAGAGATCACTGGTTCTACCGATCTAATTCTTATTTCTATTCCTTAAACCCCCTGTTTGAATTTTAAATGATTTTAAAATTAAAGATTTAAAATATTATTTTATTTTATAAAAGGTGTGTTAGACAGTTGAGTTCTTTCCGAATAGACACCTAAATAGCCAATGAATGTACTAATTAGAATACTTGTTGGATTGGCTAACAAACAAGTCTTGTGAGAATAGACATGATTTGTGACATCTTTTGAATACATCTTTTAGTAGTGTCTCTTTCTCTCTTATATAAAGAGAGGAGGTTTTGCTCATTGATCTAACATTGTTTTAAAGCAATCTTAAATATTGTTTTCTTTTCAATAATAGTTTGTCTCTGTCAATGAGCAGTTAATGAGTATAATCTTTAGACACTGCCCAATTAGTAATCACACTTGGAGTGTTGTCAATTGTGATTGGATTGTTTTATCTTGAAAGTGAGAACGTAAGGTCAATCCAATCTGATCATATTTAGGGCGTTCAACTATCTTAAGGACAATACCTTAGTACGACTAAACTAAAGTACGTGTTTGCTGATTCAAGTGATACAAGAGGAGGTATATTGATCCTGTCAATTCCCACTTCAACTTCTAAAAGGATATTTCGATGACATACAATGTGCCATACAAACATATAAGTCTAATACTTTTGGCCATCCTATTATATTTACAACGACTACCCCTATCATCCTATCATAAACAAGAAATTATAGGTCCGAAGAGTGAATCATCTCTCTCCATTGAAACGTGCAAGTATGAAATTATGAAAAAGAACGTTGCACTTTCAGAAACAAGAATGCACAAAATTATCGTCCCACTCCCACCCCCCAATAAAATAAAAATCCTATCTATTTTGATTCCCTTGTGCACTCTCATTGGCCCTCGCTCTAGTTTAATACCACACGATCAAACAACAATTTCTTGCCCATATGAAATTATATATATTGAAAGGGAGAGAGAGTTCCTTGAAAGACAGCGTGGCCCCTGTATACTCAGAGTGAACGGAAACATCAATAAGAATGGGATTTCTATCTTTCATGGAGATGGAGGCGATCATTTTGTGCCGCTGCGGCATATACTGTAATCAATCAAGGGCCGCTCATTTACTTGAATAGGACCCACTGATTACCATTGGAGTCCTCTCATTGGTTGCCCACGTCTAGATGTATAGAGATTCGAGCATGCTCAAGCAGATCCATCCAAAATCAAATCCAGCCATAAAAGCCGTGTGTCCATGCACCTCTTAGCCGACACCCTTGACTCAACCCACATCCACTCGCCACGTATATCGAGACGCCATCGACAGTGGCCACCTCCATGTCCAACTTTTTTAAATGGATAAGTCAAAGGTCAGATTTATCAAAAAAGATAAGTCAAAGGTCAACCTGCTCACACAGCCACTGGCCCACTATGCCTACCACTATCTCTTTCCTTAAAACCTTATAAATAGATTTGTCACTCAACCCACTGATGAGTCTCTCACCAACCTTCTCCCCTCACTTGCAAAACAAAGCCCAAAGTAATGGCATTATTCCACTCTCTCCCTTTCCTTCTTCTTTTTCTTCTTCTCTCCCTCTTTTCACACCATTGCTTACTTGTAATCTCTGCATCATGCCACGTGGACGATGAAGCTGGCTTATTGGGTTTCAAATCTGGCATTATCGAAGATCCATCGGGCATGCTCACCTCCTGGAAGTCCGGTACCGATTGCTGCACATGGTCCGGTGTAGAGTGCCGAGAAAACAACCGAGTCACTACAATCTCACTTTATGGGCAAACCGACAACCCGAAAAGTTACCTGTCGGGTACAATCTCTTCATCACTATCAAAGGTTCAAAACTTGGATGGAATTTACTTCCAAAACCTCCAAAATATCACTGGAGGTTTCCCAAAGGTAATCTTCGATCTCCCCAAGCTGAAGTACGTCTACATCGAGAACAGCAAGCTTTCGGGTCCTCTACCCGGTAACATCGGCCGGCTCTCTCAACTTGGTGCTCTGAGTTTTTCCGGGAATCGGTTTTCGGGTCGGATCCCAAGCTCAATTTCTCAACTCACCGAGGTGACTCAGCTCAAACTGGCCAGAAACCTTCTCTACGGCGAGATTCCTGTCGGAATTCGGCAACTCAAGAACATTACATATCTGAGTCTCGAACAGAATATGTTTTCAGGAAAAATCCCTGATTTTTTCTCGTCTTTCGCCGATCTCCGAATCCTGAATCTCTCAAGCAACAAATTTTCCGGTGAGATTCCAGCGACAATTTCATATCTAGCACCAAAGCTTCGCTACCTTGAGTTGGGTCACAACAGACTTACAGGCAAAATTCCAAACTTTCTTTCCAATTTCAAACAATTAGACACACTTGATCTTTCTTCGAACAGTTTCTCAGGTGTTGTGCCCAAGAGTTTCAAGAATCTCACTAAGATCTTCAATCTCGATCTCTCTCATAATCAACTTGTTGACCCTTTTCCTGAATTGAACGTGAAAGGGATCGAATCACTCGATCTCTCTTACAACAAGTTCAATTTAGGTGAAATTCCGAAATGGGTTACTTCATCGACCATCATTTACTCGCTCAAGCTTGCTGGGTGTGGGATTAAGATCAAATTAGACGATTGGAAGCCGGCAGAAACCTATTTCTACGACTACATTGATCTGTCAGACAATGAAATCACAGGTAGCCCAGTGAGTTTGCTGAACAGCACAGATTACTTAGTTGGATTTTGGGCTTCTGGGAATCAATTAAAATTCAAAATGGAGAATTTGAAAATGCCCAAAACGCTGAAATACTTGAATTTGTCTCGGAATCTGATGTTTGGGAAAGTTCCGGCGAGCATTTCACAGTTGAAAAAGTTGGATGTGAGTTATAACCATTTGTGTGGTAAGATTCCGGCGAATAAGTTTCCGGCATCGTCATTTGTCGGCAATGACTGTTTATGTGGCTCTCCCCTTTCTCCATGCAAAGTTTAGAAGATGATAAAACCATAGATTATGTGTTATCCGTTCTGTTTTGTTTATTTGTCTCTCCTCTCCCTCCATTCATACTCAGTTGGACCTTGGTAGCTTATTAATGAAGTGTGAAACAATCTGAATTGCAAATAGCAAATTCAATGTGTGGAACAGTAACTAGTTTACCTTATATCTTTGTATCGATCCGTTGGGGTTATTGGATTTGTCTCATACTGAATTTTCGAGGTTTTTGTCTATTCTTTAATCCTCCTTAAAACAGAGCATACTTTGTGAATGTATTTGTATTAATCTTAAAACAATGGAATTTTTTTTTTTTTTTTTTGCTAAAAAAATTCTGTGGGATTCAAGGTATGGCCAAAACCGATCGGCATGATCAAAATCGTTTTTGGATCGATTAAAAATGATCAAAATTCGGGAATCACTAGCTCTGTCAAAATATTATAAAATACTAAAAATCGATAGGGATCAATCAAATATTCAAAAAATGGGTCAACATCACCAAAAATTCGATCATAATATCTAAAACAAATATCGAATCGGATCGACCAATCCATTTGAGTTGACCGATCCACAATACAATCCAGGAATACCTTGTTAGGTCGATCTAACGTCAAGATCGGCCTCGACCATTATCGATTTGATCCAACCAATATCAGCCCACTTGGATCTAGACCAATTAATTTAGAAATCTTTGTTTGATGAACACATAATTCCAACATAGAATACTAAATGCATAAGGAGAATGTAAAACCTTGATCAAGATCGAGGACCACTGACTTTTGGACTGAGATATATAGTCAAAGGGATAGGTTTTTTCTACACTCTCCATTTTTGGAGTTTAAAAATCTACCACATGTGACATGTTGATTGGATGGCAAAATTTGTGGTCAAATTATCCATCACCTTGACTCATGTAGTGACTTTCAGCCCAAAAGCATTGCACCATGTGCCACAATACATGGGACGTCAATCTTGATCAAGAGTAAAGCTTTCTTCATTTTTTTTGGTTATGGATGGCATATAAGCCACTAGGGATTGACCCCCCAACTCAAGGAAGGACGGCCAGGGGTGAGGGAAGGGAGGGGGGAATAACATCAAGATCCAACAGGGACGGGGCAGGGGAGAGTTGAACAAGCAACCTCTTTTTGGACTAACAGAATTTTTTTTCTGTCCTGTTCCTTGTCCGGTACAGTGGTTCAGTTCCAATCAAAGGGAGGCAGAAATGACATTTTAATCTCCCTTTGACAGTGTGTTCGGGCAGGGGGTTAGATCATCATTTCTGTCTTCCTATGAGTGGAACTGGACCATTTTACCGGGCAGGGAATAGGAGAGGATAATGATCCCTTAGGCCAGTGCTCTATTACACTAGAAAACTTCGTAAACTCGACACAGATATTGTTCTCATCTTTTAGGAGTGCTTCTGATGTTGTGTCTTGCCTCCCCTATCTCCTCTAGCTACTTCGTTTGATCACCATCTTCTTTCCTCTTATCCTCTTATGTCTACGCCCCCAAACACCTCATTGTTCTCATCTTTTAGGAGTGCCTCTAATATTGTTTTGTAGTAAGAATTGGTAAGGAAGTCAGAGATATCACACCTCATGTGAGATCGATCCTAGTGATTGAATCTAGACACTACTTTGGAATCTTTTGAGTGGAAACTAGACCTCTAGTTGAAGATCCTTGGATCAGAATCTGATATAATGATAGACTCCAAAAGAATACAATTACGGAAATTAACAGAACCAACAGAAATAATCCCATCCATATTGAAAATAAATGCATGATATATGTGATATAATAAGAAACTTAATTACCCGAAGGAGACACCCAAGTACCCTTGTTGCTTAGTGATGCTCTGGAGGAATTCTTCTATGACTTTTCAATTATCACCTGTTGGATGGTTCCAGTTAAGAATATGAATATATCATTTGTTGTGTCAACATAATTAAGATAAAAAAAAAAGAAAAAAAGAAAAATAGAGAAGTTTCTCTTTAATTTACCCCATAAAAGAAAGAAAACCCAAAATAATTTAGGACATGCATGGATTTTATCTTTAGTAAAGTTAATTTGATGAGGAACAAGTAATAATAATAATAATAAAAAATTAAAATTTCTTGTTTAGAGATGTACATAATATATAGTAGAGAAGAAAAGTAAGAGACGATCAAAGATAATTTAAGGCCAAATGTTCTCTGTGCCGGGGCGCAGGCTGCACCCAGACACATGGGGGTTTGTGAAATGACTACCCTGTCCCCCTGAATGGCAGGCTCATGTGTCTGGGCGCAGGCTGCACTGCGGCAAAGAGAACATCAACCCATAATTTAATTACCGCACCTTGACTCTTTGTTGTAGGTGCAACTTGTCATTTTGGTCATCCCACTCCAACGCATTGAACCATTGTTCTTGTACCATAATTTCCCTCAGTTCTGTCGCGATTGTTCGTGGAGTCGCAGGGAGCCTTTTTAATTTGGGGCATTGCTGGGTAACCAAGCATCGTGAATGCTCGAATAGTAATCAATTTTAGATCCAACATCGGATCATTTACTAATCAATCGGTCCATTTTGGGCTTTAACCGATCGGTACCAATCGAGCTTATTGGTGCAGGCCAAGTTTTGGTACCCCTAAATTAGGTTATATGAGAAGTGCCTCTTTTTTTTTTTTGTTAAAAGGGAGCTTATATATTATACCTTACAATAACAGAATTACATTCGCAGGTATTTCTTCCCCACAGCATCACTCTGCACTAGATGTGAGAGAGCAGCTGGGAGGGAATCTACACAAAGAGAAACCTCCTAAGAGGATTGCAAAAAATTCGCTAAGAAATCTGCACAACAGTTAACTTGTACATGGTGGGCAAAAACAAGCCATCTCACATCCCATGCTATTTGAAACGACCCAACAACCATTTGAATGGCAACCATCGAGTCTGACCTTACTTGAACATGGGAAAGGCTGAGAACCCGAGACTTGGTAAGACCACATCTGATGGCCAATAGCTCCATGCGTATAACACTTGTATCAATACACCCACCTGCAACTGCAAACAATGGTCTCCCCAAGTGGTCACGACCAATGGCACCATACCCACTTCGTCACTAACGTACCGAGCCATCCATTTGGGAAGCGCCTCTTGATGTGGTGGTGGCTGCCAAATGCCAATCATAGTGGAGCCCCCCCCCCCCCCCCCAAATCGGATGCTTGACATCAAGGTTTTTTTTTAAATATACTTGACATCAAGTTATTCACTCATTGACCCCCCTTGGCCACCCTCTTGGGATGCCATCCTAGTGGCCTATGGGCCTTGTAAGGAATGATCAAAAAAGAATAAAAAAAAAATTTAACTATTTCTAGAACTATTTAAACCTCGGAAAAAAGGCGTACTCAGTATTTTTTTTACACCAAGTCGAATGAACATAAGAAAGTTTGAGTGAATAAGAATTTTATTGCACTCAGGAATGCTTGGATAAAACTTGCATGCTCGGTTGCTTGATGGATGCTTTTGCCAAAGCCACACCTATTTATAGGCAACCAATTCTACAAAGAATCCCTAGAATCATTACAAATGTCCCCCATCCAATGGTTAGAAACATTCTAGCCAAGGACCCTAGAACATTCCCACCTCTTTAGTGGATAATTCTAAAAACCTCTTATTGTGTTTGGTATTTGCAAGCATGGTTCGTAATTTTGGATCGGATCGGCCGATATAGTCTGGATCGGATCGGTATCGGTCGAGGCCGATCCCAAGATTAGACCGATACAACAAGGTTTGACTGGATTGATCGATCTGCTCCGATCCAACTGAATATTTTTTTATTTTTCAAAAATTTTAACTTTTTGTTTTAGTTTTTTATATTATCTTGACCAATATCGACTGATACTAACCGATACCAACCGATATTGATCGATCTGATTCAGATAATATCGGCCAATCTAATCCCAAGATCACAACACCGACCAACTCTGCCGATACATGACCTGATCCATAAAAAACGATTTTGGGGGGTTTTTTGACCGATTCTAACCGATTCTGACCGATTTGTACAGATCCAATCCCAATCCGAAAAAGGTTTCAGCCATGACCGATCCCGAGTCCGATACCTAGATTTTGAACCTTGTTTGCAAGTAATCTCTAAAGCTTTCTAGCTTCCAAAGGTTTCTCAAGTCTCTCAAATTCCCACATAATGGTCAAAAGCTCTAGATAATGAACCCATGCTTAGCCCAATAGCCTAAGTTCATGGACTTTGTGGTTGGCCCATGTCACACAACCCACAACCAGAACCAGTTAGTTTTACCTGTTAGGCCCACACACCTCTTCACATTTTTTTTTCTTCCTGGTTTGGTAAGACCGTAACACCCCTTCACTCTCCTTCTTGGAGGGAAAGTCGTTCAAAATTTTCACATGTGGCCGAATTTATTTCGACGTTTTTACACGTTTTGACTGAACTCTGAAGTTTGTCAGATTTGATTATCTTCTGCAGCGACTTCTCTGTATTTTTTATTCTTCTTCTCCTCTTATAATCTTTCGCTTATTTGCTTTGAATAGTCTCTTCCTGAAAGTCAATTGTGCTTCTAGGTTTGTAGGAATTCGATTTTTCCCCTATCTACAAAGAAAAGGAAGAAGATGACACAGTCGAGCAGTAATAGCAGTAGCGGAAGCGGCATAGATTTCCATATACCTGTTGAGATCTTATCTGTGATTCCAACAGATCCATACGACCAGCTCGATTTAGCGAGGAAGATCACATCCATGGCGATTGCGTCTCGGGTGTCGAAGCTGGAGATGGAATCTGGTTGGTTGAGGCAGAAGATTGTGGAGAAGGATCGGTTGATTGTCGAACTTGAAGAGAAGATTTTAAGGCTGGAGGAGGCGTTTCGGGAGACTGATGAGCACTTGAGGATTGTCTTGGAGGGGAATGTAAGGGTTTTGTTTTGTTGAAATTTGGTAACTGGTTTTAATGAAATGAGAATTTGAATCCATGTTTAAACTTATTTAATTTATATATTTTTTTTGGGTGTGATGGTCATTGTTTGTGACGAAGAGAGGAATTGAATTGATGAGGATTGATTGTTTGGTAATTGTTTATAGGCTAAGCTGTCGAAGGAGCGAGATTCTCTAGCTTTGACCGCGAGGAAACTGAACCGGGATTTGTCTAAGGTTGGATTTTTATTTTAGATTTTTTGGAACCTGAGATCTTGATTTGGGGATACTTCTCAATTCTTCCTTCTCAATAGCTCATATATATCCAACTTAACTCAACCAAGCCTTTTCCCAGAAAATGGGTGTCAGCTACATGTGTTCTGTTCCGCCATTTAACTCTATTTAAGGTCATGTCAGTTCATAAGCAATATAGGTCATTCTCACTACTTCTATTCAGGTCAATATAGCTCATATATTGAAGAATATGAATTTCTACTTACGATCATCACAAATTGAATTATAATCAAATTTCTTTGGGTTGGTTGCCTATGTTCGTTATTGGGGATTACACTATTCGAACAATTACAAATTCCACTCAAATAAAAATAGCTACGGGGAAACTCCTTGATTAAACAATGATTACCAATTACTAAGGTTCGGTTTTGATCTAAAGGGGCTCATATCCTTTGATTTGAGTATTTTTACAGTCTTTTATGTAAACATGCACCATAAACCTGTTGGAGTTGGGAAACAACCTTCTCTTTCCGATGTGAGCAACGCATGAATACGGTATGTGCAAGATCAACAAAAACTAACAAAAAAGAAACAATCACACAAGAGACGGGATTTACGTGGTTCAGCAATACCGCCTACATCCATGGAGTGATTCAATCTTCCACTAAGAACAAGAGAAGAAAAATAGTACAACCCTTGCGATTTGATACCCAAACCCAAGACCCTTGTACACCCTTTCTCTCTTCCCTTTCTCACTTAGCCACTCACTCACTCACCTCTTCTTTCTCCCTTTATCCCTTGGTGTCTCTACACCCCTTTCTTCTTGCTTTCTTCTTCTTCTTTTGGCACTTTCTCTCTCCTTAGAGAAAACCCATTAATTCTCTCTCCTCTATCTTGTTGGAGAAGATTTGAATTCCTCTCTCCTTAGAGAAAGCCCACTCACACTTCTTCCAAAGAGACTCTTTAAAGACTCCACCATGCTTAATGTCTTCAACTACCAAACCGTTTTCACTTACTTGGAAGTTCCAACATTGTGAAAACTCTACTCCTCCACTTGAAGGCTCTTTACCTCCCATTCAAATGGACAACCCAAACTTGACCATTGAATCAACCCATCAACCTGTCTAGATAAAAGCCACCAAACCCAACAAAATCATGGTGTTGAGCTTCTTCCATGTTCCTCAATTCTTTGGTCTAGCCTACAAGGCTACAACTATCTAAAGTCTGTGCCCATTCATGGATGTAGAAAGTTAAGGATATTTGAGTAGTTCAAACCGATTAATTCCGAGTGCAGGGCATATAAAACATATAAGAGTGAATAGAGTACCATAAATGTCATCCTATCTTCAATGTCAAGGTTGAAACTTTGAGAAAGAATAATTGTGCGTATTGATTACTCAACTTTTTAACTCCCTAACAAGCTATAATTGCTACATTAATGGAAACTCACATCTCCTTGTTAATGATTCAGATGAAGTTTACATTAGGTTCTGTATTTATTTATTCAATTGGAGTTCACTTGGAGAATGTGGAAAAAAAAATCCAGGAAAGAAATGTAACAGTCTCTAATCATGGAGATGTTTTACCTCTATGAGACTTGCTAATTTTTTAGGCTCTCTAACTTAAAACTTAAAAGTACATGTTTCCATGCAGCATGGGCTTGGTGATACTCCTATTGTATAGTTAGTGCCTGGTGGGTCATGAACTATTGATGATTACGATGAGAGCAGTTTGAAAGGCAGCTGATGAAGAAGGAGAAACATTAGTATGAGAATGCCACTTGGCATAAATTGATAAGAGTTTTTTTTTAATAATTATTTTTAATTTAATTTAATTTTATTGAGTTGGAGATTCAATATCGATGTAAAACATTAGTGATTGACTAACAAGCAAGGTATGATGGTTGGAGGGAGAATGATGGAGCAGTAGCCTATTAGAAGAAGATGATTGAACCTAGAGATTGGTGGGACTTCAAATTTTTTGGCAGAATTACATATTATACCTGCCTTTTAAGCAACCTGTAGAGGGCGGGCCTTGGTGCAATGGTAAGGTTGCTTCATTGTGACCAAGTGGTCACGGGTTCGAGTCTGGAAACAGCCTCTCTGTGAAAGCAGGGTTAAGGCTGTAGACATTATGACCCTCCCCAGACCCTGCAGTGGCGGGAGCTTTGTGCACTGGGAACACCCTTTTAAGCAACCTTTAATTGGATAGTTAGGGGGTAAAAATATTGGTTACAGCAACAAAATTCACCAATGTTCACAACAATTATCCATACCCTTTGATCATAATACATATGATGCCTATTGACAGCAAAAATATCGAAGCATGCTGCTGCAAGTTAGAGGAATCAAGCTTAGCAAGTTTCCAGCCCCACCAAAATTTCCAATGTGTCCTGCAAGCTATGGAGGCAGAGACCTTTCAAGGTTCTGGCTGAACTGGCTGGTCTTTTGATGGGTTGGATTCATTTCTTCTTAGATTTCTTGGTTGAAGTCCTAGAGTATCTTGGACTGATTTGAACGAACTGCTGTTTTTTCATTATTTCTTTCTGTTAATAAGGACAATATGATAATTCATTATTAGTTTCTAAATTAGGCATATTTTGTTTTATAACAGGGATTAATTATTTATTTGATTATTAATGTATGTTAATGTCTTTTCTTTCTTTGGATTAGTCACGGCTGATCATTTATAACAATTACAATTTAAAAGCAAAGAAAAGATATTTTAAGTTCTTATTTTTCTTTAGAACACAGAGTAAATCCTTCTTGTTTTGGCAGTTGGAGACGTTCAAGCGGCAATTGATGCGATCACTTAGTGAGGATAATTCATCTGTAAGATTACTGAATAAGTCTGTCAGTTCTAAATATGTGCACGTGTGATTGTGCGTGGGGTTAAACGCAATTTTGTATGCTTGTCTGTTAATCTCTGTGTGATTTGATTTGTTTATAAGTCATATTATGCTTACGAATACTAAATCAAAAGTTGAGTTCTCTTTTTTTTTTGTTTTAGCAGCAAGCTGAAACTGTTGATATAGGAACATGCGATCAGTTAGTTGCTAAACCTTATTCCTTGAAGGGTATATTTACATCATGAAGCTTTTATCTGCTGCAATTTTTAGCAACAGTTTTCATTATATTTGTGGGTCTGCATACATAGTTTTCTTGATGCCATCTTCTGGCTCAGATGATGGAACAAATGGGTCCACGACACCACATGTTGTTAGTGGCTCTACAGAAGCGGAGAACCTGAATAACGACGGTATGCTGATAGACTTAATGTTAGTTGATTAATGCTGTTGATGTGATCGTGCATACTCATGATGTCTCTCAAGCTGACTACTGGTTTGCAGCCATCAGATATGCCAGGAATAAATATTCTTTGACTCCATACATCACCCCACGCCTAACTCCTACCAGAACACCAACAGTGATCTCCTCAGGTTGCTCTCCGAAAGGGTACTCTGCTACTGGATCTCCAACGATGACATCCGGTATCACATCACCCACAAAATCCCACCTTGAAAGACGATCTACATTTTCATCATGGTACCCATCAAGCCAGCAATCCTCCGCAGCAAGCTCTCCCCCTAGTGGACGCCCATTGCCAGGTTTCTTACAACTTTAATTTTATAATGCTTGTTACCATGTATTGTTGCTATCATCATTGCATTTTAAAAGCTGCTATAGGTACAAGGGCAACTTTCTGCATTTGTAGGATAGGGAAAACATAACATTTGATTGTCATGAACAATGCTGATGCAAAGTTCTTTGGTTCCTTGATATGGATGCTCATCTATATTCCCAGTGCTTAATGTACATTCGCCCACTGGAGTGGTCATGGCCAAACTACATGGTGCTGATGCTTGTAATGATCTGGACTTCTGACCATTTGATTTCCTTGGAATGGTTAACACTGAACAGAATATGGGTGGCATTTCAAGAAGCACTTGGTAGCCCTATATAATTGAGTTATCTATGTGGTCTGTTTTGAGGACATAGCTCATCCCAAATGTGTCCCATTAATTGGATGCTCTCCATTAATACGTACAAACCAAATGATGTGAATGGCAGTGTTGCTAATGTATTATGCCATGCTGTTCTTCCTTTACTGTGTATGGTCCATAGTTGTCACGTCGTCACAGCGATCCAAGTCGGTGGAGGGGTGTCATGTCGATATATCGACATGTCGCCCACCATGGCGTTGCCATGGCGATCATATCGACCATGTTTTATTTTCTATTTTCTCTATTTTTAATGTCATTTAGTATTCTATAATATATACCCTATAACATCAAAAATTAAATGAAAGTGTACTACTAATCTACTATGGTTTAATTCATGAAAGTGTAATATCCATTAGTGTATATGAAATCATGGATTATCAAATAATTGATAGCAATAGTCTTGCTGATAATAAAGTTGAAAAATCATGAGTTGAGATATGATTCATATGAAAGTAACTACAAAAGTAACAAAACAAAAAAAGAATTACAAGAATGTAATTTATATTGAGTGAATAAAGCTACTAAACAACCCATCTAAATAAATAAAAAAAATTGCTGATGTGAATGTGTGATTGTGTATTAGTCAATAGTGTATTAGTGTTTTTTGTTTGATGTTTTTTAAAATTTTTTTTATGTTAAGGAAAAAACATTAAAATAAAAAATGGTTTAAAAAAATTAAGTTTTATAATTTGAAACAACCATGTCGCCTGATATGGCCATATGTCGTGGTATGGCGTCCATGGTGGCGCCATGGCGACGACATGGAGGCCATATCGGTCGATATTCTTACATCGTCCATATCGGTGGTCGATATGCCCACTTCTCCAGCGATATGATGCCATGGCGTCGATATGGCGACGCCATGACAACTATGGTATGGTCTATGTGTGAATCACAGTTATTTGGACCTGCATCTAATTACTTATTGTTTATTTCATTTGTAAAACTTTAGCACGAACTCCTCGAATTGATGGCAAAGAGTTCTTCAGGCTAGCCAGGTCAGTATTCATATATCTAGTTCTCTGATTAATAACATAAAATGGAAATGATATTTGCGTTTCTAAAGATTGTTTTTGGGTACTGGAATCCATCCAGGACTCGTCTCTCATATGAACAATTCAAAGCATTTCTAGCCAACATTAAGGAGCTTAATGCTCATAAACAATCACGAGAGGTATTCTGCCTTTTGACTCTTCCATTAACAAGTCCCTTTTTCTTCTTCTGTCTTTGTTTTTTCTCAGTTGCGTATTTTGCTTTTGGGTATTGACTGAACAAAGCAATGGTTACTTTTTCCATTCAGGAAACCTTAGAGAAGGCAGAAGAGATATTTGGAACAGATAACAAAGATCTTTACTTATCTTTTCAAGGGTTGATTAACCGCAGCACACATCAGAGCTAATGTACTTTCTCATGGATCATGATATTAGGTTTTCTTATCCCTTTTCTCTCTTCCCCTTGGAATTTATCTTTTGGATATTTTAAGCTTTTAATCCTGTGAAATACAGTTTGTAATGGTTGGGTGTTGATCTCCATGTCTTGAAATCCTGTGGGAATGTTAGAGTTGAGATGTAATAGGTAGGCTTCAAATAGAAGTGGCGATCCTTGACAGTTGACCCGACACCTACCGCTTGCCCTAACTTTGTCATCTAATACATTGGCTGATCTCCAGCATGAGAAGTCAGATCAGGTATTAAACTGGTTGGAATCAGCGAGGGCTGCGGATCTGGTGGACTATTGTGCTCCATTGGCTTTAGCCCAAACCAGTCTAGCTTCCCTGGTTACTTGCCTAAACCTCCATAACCTACCCAAACCTTCTTGATAGTCCAATTCAGATGTTTGTATTATGGTTGACATTGTTTATTTTGTATAAAGGTTGACGGAAAATTATAGCTGAAGCTTTTTTCTTTCTTCCCCTCTTCTTTCCCTCTCCCCCACCCCTAACAATTGCACATGCAGTGTCTGTTACCTTGATAATGCACTCAACCCCTTAGCTTTCAGTTTCCCTGAAAGTTCAAACAGAAGAAATTTACCTAAATGCTCTTAGTTGTAGTCTAATCTTGTGGATTCTTTAGTCATGAAACATAGAATTAGAAATCATTGAATTCTGTTGATGTTTCGCATGTGCATGAGAACTGTTATATATGGTAGGTCTAAGCCTTAGTATTGATTTTTATCATGTGATCTAGAAGGTGGGAAGTTTTTAAATGATGGGAGATCATTTGACATGTGATCTGTTAAATGACTTGTCAAATGATTGGATGGTTGATAATCATCCAATTGGATATAGCATAAATTCTTTCTTTGGAAGAGGAGAAAGTAGGGGGAAAAAAGCCATTCTAGGCCAGAATGGTGGTTAAAAACAGGTGTTTGTAGAGGTCATATGACAACTGCTATGGCTGGTTATTTGGTGTTCAAATTTTATTGACATGTTGCTAATGTTGTGATCTATACATTTTTTAAGCCTCAGCTTAAGTTTTGTTTTGCCTTCTCATGCTACAAAACTAGTCATTGAAAAGTCAATTTTGGGAAGTTTATAGGACTTAAACACTAAGGGGAAAATCCAATAAAATGTGCAAAAAATACTTGAATTTAAATCCCATTAGTGGGGGAGGCAACAAAGGGCCAGCCTTGATGCAACGGTAAGGTTGCTCTATTGTGACTAAGTGTTCACAGGTTCAAGTCTGAAAACAATTTCCTTGAGCCTCATGCACTAGGTATGTCTTTTACTGGGGAGGCAACACATGTTAATGTGCTAAAGAGGTCAATACATTATGAGGCGTATTATAGATAGTGGTATAAAACATTTCACATGGCCAACCAAAGGATAATACTTTCCAATCAGTTTGTTGAATGGGACTGTCAAATTGACACCATATAGGTATTTAGAATTTGATATCTTTTTTTGATTGCCTTTTATCTCATTCCCAAAAGTATTTTTAAGGCATAGGAAATAAAGGGTTTTTAAAATAATTTGAAAGTGACTTATCATTTTGTTATTATTAAAAAGAATATTCTTATTGATACTCTTTCCGGTGTCAAATAACATATTCTTTTCGAGTACTTTGTGTTGATAAGAAAATCTCATAAACAGACCCTAAGATCCTTTATTGTTACTCCTTGCACTCCATCTATTCATCCTTGAGTACTGTGCAACAAGGCAGGTCACAGTAATTTTTATGTAATATTATGGATAGTGCTTTCTTGGTTGACTCACGTGAGGAAGCTGTCCTATGCATCTATATTTTATTGTGTAGTATATTGAATCGGACCCAAACTTTGTGGACAAGTAGAACTCAAGGTCTGCAGTATTTTAAATTGTAACCCAAATAGACATGGCCATGCGGTAGAATGAAGCTCTGAAATTCTACTAAAAGGTTAAAGTTTTGGAAAAAAAGAAGTGGAACATTTATGTTTTAAAACAAGAAGATTCAAGTACATGGGGGGTATATGATTTGGTTTTCATGTGAAACTTGGCACATGGTTGGACTTGCCAAAATACCCTTTCACATGCATGGTACACCTAAGGGAAGGGAAGTGAGAATTTTTAAAACTTAAAAAGAATCTTTTGTAACTATTACTCTAAACATAATTGTATAATTATTTTAATTTCTTATCATAGTTGTAAGACTTTTGATTTGGATGATAATCTCCCTTATCGTTTTATATGATGGGTGATGTGTTGTATTTATATTATTAAATCAAAACTGTAATTCAAATTTATAGACAAATTACAAGGGTTAGTGTTTTAGTCAAGAACAAACTCTTGCTAACTTGTAGGAGTGAAACCATCCATGTAAGTCGGAATAGTTGCACCGTGTGGAGACTTGTTCAATGGATAATTTGAATTTTCAAATTTTGAATTATCCATTACACGCTCCCTCAAGAGAGCAGTCGATTGCACACTGTGAGCTTGTCCCGTAGATTACGGTACTGCGGTCGTGGTAGTCCTTTGGTAAAGATATCAACAATCTGATCATGACTTGAGACGAACCGGATACACACTTGATATTTTTTTTTTGGAGCAAATACACAATTGATTGTCTGCTACTTGTTCACACAAAATGAAATCGGTTTCAATGTTTTTTGTGTACGCATGAAATAATGGATTTGTAGTCAGATAAGTGGCCGACGTCAATGTTATCACAATAAAGCATCGGTGGTGGGGATCTGGTGCTGAGATCAAGGAGTAATTGACGTACCACAGTAACGTAGCCGAAGCCTTGGCTAGCCCCTGGTATTCAGACTCTTTAGATGATCTTGCCACAATATGTTGTTTCTTAGAGCTTCTGGAGACTAAGTTTTTCTTACCAAGATAGATACAATATCCGCTAGTTGATCTTCTATCATGTGGACAACCAATCCAATATGCATATGTGTAAACATTGAATTGTGTCGAATTTGAAGCACAAATTTGAACATCATGATCTAGAGTACCTTTTAGATATCGTAGAATTTGCTTGATTACCGCCCAATGATCTGTTGTGGGATTATGCATGAATTGGCAAACTTTTTTTTTTTTTTATAATAGAGATTGCAATGTCAGGCCTGTTGAGTGTCAAATGTCGGAGTGCACCAACAATACTTCTATAGAGAGTGATATCTTCAAATGCTGACCTAGTACCATGTGTAAGAGATGACATGGAGCTTGGTGTAGGTATTGGCTTTGTTGTTTCCATATTAGCCTTGTGTAGAACATCCATGTAAGTCAGAACAGCTACACCGTGTGTAGCCTTGTTCAACGGATAATTTGAATTTTCAAATTTTGAATTATCTGTTACAATAGTATATCCAAGTTTTGCTGTCAAAGTATGGAAAAAACTTGGTATTATGATAAAAGTTCACCCTGCAAGCATGAACATAAAGGTTTAGGGCGCACATGGAAGTATGGGCAAATGGAAGTAGAGGATTCGAGCTCCTAAGAGTAGTCATTTCATTCAAACAATGTTAGTGGTTAGGGTTGTTTCCTCTCAACCACAAAGAGTCGGTTTCGTTACAATTATTTATTAATGGAAAAATTAGTGCGAATATTAAAAAATACAGAGAGGTATTTGCTATTATAGTATGTAATTTAATACATACTATAATAAATTCTCATCTTTTATAGAAAATGACAATGAATATCAAAAAAGAAAAAGGCTGGGTACACCGCTTGTGTACCGTAAGTTAGTTCCCACTGTGTCTATATCTCTTTTCATTCGAAGTGTGCCTATCCCTCCCCCATTTGAAAAACTAGCGAATCCTTAAATGGAAAGTCAATTGGTACCATGGTTTTGAGAAAGAAGATTCTATAATTAATGTCCTCACAAGAAAACATGGAAAGCTCTTAAAAGTGGTCAGTTTTCCACTGACAATTCCGTCGTTTGAAAGTTACACACAGGACTAATCTCAAGGAGTTGGCTAATTTGGATTCTCTACTGCCAAGCTGTCTGGTAGGACCGTGCTGCCCAGACACGGTGTTGCGCACAATGTCCGCCTTACCCCTGCCCAAACGCCTTACCCAAGTGGGGGTAAGGTAGTCATTGCACGCAGCACTGTATCTGGGCAGCAAGGTCCTGTCGGGCAGCTCAGCAGTAGAGGATCTGGATCCGGAGTTAGCTCCCTTATATAAATACCTAGGCCAAGCTTCACATTTTGATATGAAAAATAAGAATAGGAAGCAACCAGTGAAGCTATGGAGGTAACCTTTGCCTTCTAATCTTTTGATATTTCTCCTTATCTTTTTTTTGTTTTCCTGCTTTATTTTTTGGTGTGTTCTTTAATTCCATAAAAGATTATATATGATGGCTGTATGATCTTCTTGCTTTCTATGTCTGTGCTATGTTTCCATGTATTAGAAAAAGAGATCGCATAACCATTTGATTTTTCAAATGTTTTCAATTGAGACTCTTTGTTTCTAGACAGCCACAATATAGCAAATATAGTGTTGCCTCTTGGTGATTTTTCTTCCTTGAAAATCGTGGATCAAGGTATCAGTATCGTATTGACCAATATGTATCGATAAAGGTGTTTCCTTCTAAAAAAATATCTTTCATATCTCGTCGGTGAGATGTACACGTTATCAGCGAAATGATAATTGGAACTACATCACTTAATTAGGAATTTACTTTGGCTTTTAATGCCCTACCGACTTATGACATCAAATGTCCCATAGAAAATGCACGAGGCATACCATGGCCAAAAAAATACCAATTCTCAAACCTCCATACTAATCATTTAAAAACCTAAATGCTGGCCCCAGTTTTCTTGGGTAACAATGGATGTTTGGGGTTCCAAGGGCTTATCATGTGCAATAAGTTGATGCTTTTGATTTGATGAAGAGGTATTTATGTCTACTCGATTTGAAGCCCTTGTGTGACTATGTTAAGAGGTGTTTGGCTTCTACAAAATATTTTTTCGTATATCGCCGGTGAGATATACATCTTACCGACAAAATGCTAATAATTTAGACTACCTCACTTAATTTGGAATTTATTTTGACTTTTAATGCCTACCGAATTGTGACATTAAATGTAACATATAAAATGTACGAGGCACATATATCATGGTTGAATAAATACCAAGTCTTAAACCTCCATACTAATCATATAAAAACCAAATTGCTGGCCCCAATTTTTTCCAGTGGCATTGGATGTTTGGGTGCTCCAAGGGCTGACCAGTGTGCAATAAGCTGATGTTTTTGATTTGGTGAAGATGTATTCATGTCTACTTGAATTGAAGTCTTTGTGTGACAGTGTGTTCAGACATATTTCTTTCTAAAAAATAATATCTTCCGTATCTCGCCGGTGAGTTGTACATCTTACCGGCGATATGCTAATAATTTGAACTACTTCACTTAATTTGGAATTTACTTTGACTTTTAATGTCCTACCGACTTATAACATATTCCCCACCCAGACCTTTGGATAGACAACCCTTCTGGGCTAATCTACATTCCTGGTTATCCTCCTTAGATATGCGCTTCGTCCTCATTGGGGACTTCAACGAGTTATTGGAGCCCAAGGACAAATTTGGTGGGAAAGATGTTTCTATGAATCGTGTGTCCTCTGAGACACTCTCCCACCTGCTCATTTCTCTTGAGCTGGAGGAACTCTGCCCCTCTGGCTCTTGGTTTACCTGGACCAATAAGCAAAAACCTCCAAATACTATCCTTGAACACCTTGATAGGTGTATAGGATCTCATGACTGGTTAGCTTTTTGGCCCAACGCTTCACTAAGCACCCTCCCTTCAACAGAATCTGATCATAAGCCCTTACTCCTTAATACACCACCGATACTTAGGTCATATAGGAAACTCTTCCATTATCAAGCTACATGGTCCAAGCATCCCGACTTCCTCCACTTTTTCAACTCCAAGTGGGACACGTCCATGTACGATAACCTCCCCACAAAACTCTCCGGGATGTCTGTTTTCCTGAAACAGTGGAATAAGCATACTTTCAATTGTATCCCAGCCCTAAAACAATCTCTTTTCGATTCAATTCAGTCTTTTGAATCTCTCCCACCCACGACTGAGACTATCTCACTCTTAGCCAAGGAGGAAGCCAAACTCCAAACTCTTCTTGAGGCCGAAGAGATCTTCTGGATGCAAAAATCAAGGATTTCCTATGTTGTTGATGGAGATCGTAACACTAAATACTACCATTCCACTGCCAAAGGAAATATTAGATCAAACAACTCTGTTTCTTTTGGTGGATGATGATGAGAAAATCACAGATCCCCCTTGGATGGCAAAAAAATTCACTGATTATTTTCAACTGATTTACTCCTCCACCAACCCTCTTGACCCAGACTTTGTATCCAGTTTATTCTCAACCTGCATCTCTGGTACTCAGGCCCGATTTCCTTACCTCTATACCTCCGGAGGGAGGAAAAACGCACTGCTGTCTTTAGCATTGGTGCCTTCAAAGCTCCTGGAATCGATTTGACTACCCAGCTTTTTTCTATCAATTTCACTGAGAATACGGTTAAAGAAGACGTATAAATTGGTTCGTGATTTCTTTGAGACCCAATATCTCCCTCCTGGATCAATCACACACTCATACATTCATCCCAAAAAAATCAATGCTGTGCTATGGATGATTTCAGGTCGATCAGTCTTTGTAATGTCTCATATAAGATCATTGCCAAAATCCTTGTTCTCCGCCTCAAACCACTCCTTGACTCTTTCATTTCCCTCATCAATCTGCCTTTGTAAAAGGCAGCCAGATCGTGATAACATTATTATTGCACATGAAATATTCCATTACCTTAAGAAAAAAAGAAGGCAAAAAGAGGTTACATTGCTCTAAAAATTAGACATGTCGAAAGCCTACAATAGAATTGAGTGGGGTCTCATTAGAACAATCTTTGAATTCTTGGGTTTCCCCTTGCTTTGGTGTGATCTTCTTTGCAAACTCTTTGCATGCACCTTCTCTGTTAAAATCTAGGGTAGTTGTTTTAACAACTTTGAACCTTCTAGGGGGTTACGACATGGATGCCCTCTTAGCCCCTATCTGTTCATTACTGCCATGGAATGCTTTTCTAGGCTGATTCAAACCTAAAGAGAGCTTAATATGTTTACAGGTATAAAGATTGCCAGAAGTGCCCCCGAAATTACACATCTCTTTTTTGCTGATGATATTTTGCTATCATGCCGATCCACCCCTGTGGATATCTCAACCCTTCAGTCCATTATCACCTTGTTTGAAGACGTCTTTGGACAACAAATTAACTTGGCAAAGTGTAGTGTCTTCTTCAGCAATAATATTCCTTTATCTCAGCGGCGCGCTATCAGGAATCAATTGGGAATCAAGGAAATGGAACCTTGTGCAAAATACCTGGGCACACCAATTCTCCCCCCAACTTCAAAAACATCTTGCCTCAACCACATTGTCACGGGTCCGTACTAAACTGTCTTGCTGGCGTAGTCATCTCCTCTCACAGGCGGGAAGTACTACCCTCATAAATTCAGTTCTAAATTCCATCCCATCCTTTTTAATGTCCTGCTTCCCATTCCCTTCCTCCACTTGCAGCCAGTTAGACTCTATCCGTGCAAACTTTTGGAAAGAAAAAATGAAGGACAAAAGGATATATCTTTAATCTCTTGGGCTTCAATCTGTTGCTCAAAAAGATTTGGAGGATTGGGACTCAGAATGTCGAAAGTACAAAATAAGGCCCTTTTGATGAAATTGGGATGGAAACTCATGACTGAGTCCGAACCCCTATGGATTCAAATCTTGAAAAAGCAAAGTATTTCCCAAACTTTATCCTCATTGATAACCATAAACTGAGAAAAAAGAATGCTTCGTGGGTATGGAAAGGAATCTGCTCAATCATAGATGAACTTAGGAACTTCTGCTGCTGGAAGATCGGTGATGGAAAGAAATCCTTGATATGGGGATCACAATGGATTTCCACCTTACCTAATCATTTCATTCCCAACTCTGTCACACCCACCCCTCTTATAACAAAGTTGAAGATCTCATAATTGACCAAGCCTCGAATAAACCATTGATCTGTACACTCTTCCCAACAGCAATAGCACAAGCCATCTTCAGAATCCCCTTACCAAGCCACCCACACCCCGATTTCCCGATTACTACTCATAAGAAATCTGGAGAATTCTCCACAAAAACGGCAGCAAACTTCCTCACCCAACAGGGATGCGAAGCTTCAGGACTTTGAAAAGCAATTTGGGATCTCAAGACACATCCAAAATTTAAACTTCTGGCATGGCAAGTACTTCGGCAGGGGATTCCAACCAAACATAGAATCAATCAATTCTTCCAAACTGATTCTCTTTGCCCTCTTTGCAACCAGAAAGAAGAAACAGACTGGCACTTATTTCTCTCTTGTGAATTTTCAAAAAGAATATGGGTTGCAGGATCTCTAGGTCTACGAATAGCACATCTACAGTCTCCGGATATCAAGCATCTACTTGGTTCCTTCCTTGAGAATAAGACACTGTCCAAGCAACAGAAAAGTACTATTCTTAATGTGGTTTGCATCATAGGATACTTCTTATGGCAGGCCAGGAACCATGAGAACTTTCTGGGGATCAAAGTTGACCCAATAACCATAGTAAAAGATATTTGAAGATGGGAAAGGGACCTGAATATTTTCAGCAGTCTCAGGGACGACACAGCTGCACTCGAACATGTCGACAAACCACCATCATTAGAATATTATACTAGCTTCCATCAGCTGATTAGTGTATTACCATCATGGATGGCAGCTTTGATCAACTCACATCCATTGGGGGATGGGCAGCAATTCTCTTTTTTAATCATAAACTTATTTATGCAACTATGGACTTTGGATGCACAGGTACAGCAGAGGAAGAAGAAGCCCGAGGAATCCAACAGGGAATCAAAAGTGCACTTTCATTGGGAAGGAGCATAGAAATATGGATAGATTCAATGAATTTAGCTCAGTGGGTAGTGAACCAGTCGGACAACCCTTGGCCATGGCAACTGTTTACCTTCTTATTTGATATCAAATCTGTAAAGTAAGTTTGATGACATTAGTATCCTTAAAAAACCTAGACATGCTGTTTATATTGCTCACCAACTAGCCCAATCAGCACGAAGTCACTGTTACTAGGGTGATGTAAGTGATGATATTTCAGTATTTCTCTAATATAATTTATATTTTTCATCAAAAAAAAAAAAAAAAATAGGAGAGAGGGGGAGCCACAGAACCGTGTAGAGTCTATGGTAATTATGCGTATGATGCTGTTTGACACTGAATTAAAATCCTCTCCAATTCCCTAAAAGTGCAGAGCAGTTTCGGGCCTGAGATCTCGACTCTTGGCAGGTGCGACATCCCACGGTCCATGCTCAGTTGATCCAAAATTTTCTTTTCTTCTTGAGCTCGGCACCGTTGGAATTCATGCCTGCCAGGTGTTGAGCTCTCAGCCCCAAACTACACCCCACTGCACTTTTAGGGAATTGGACAAGATTTTTTTCCTTTGACACTTGCGGCATTTTATTTTTTTTTAGCGCTTGGTAAAGTATTTTATTTAAACATGAGGAATTTTCTTTGTCGAGTATGTGCATCGGATTTGAGTTTGGAGAAGAATTGGTATAGTGGTAAATCCCAATTGATTCTAAATGCCTATGATGCAACAATGTTGTGGAGACCCCATTTCACATCTTCTTAACTTGTCATTTTGAACAAGGGGTATGGTTTGGTTGTTTGCTATCATATAGGGTGAGTATGTCGAGTGACTCATCAATTTAGTCTTGGATTAAGGGATGAAAGCACTTTGAGAGCTTTGATAAGAAGCGAGGTTGTGAAAGTGCAAGCTAATGTGCGTTTATAGTATGGAGTCTATGGAGAGCACGTAATGCCTTGATCTTTGGGTGCAAGAGCTGGACTCCAATTGATGTTATTGAAGTTGCTCAAAGTGCTTAGGTGGAGTTTCTTCAAGCTCAGGCCCCCCTTAGCTAGTCTTATTAACGTTGCTACAAGTCATCAAATTTCTTCAACTGGTGTTCAGGTTTGGATGCCTCTTTACCCTCAATTTTGAAAACTTAATACTAATGCATCATAGAGTAGTGACCAGAGGCAAGGGGGTTTAGGCATAGCGATCAAAGACTACCTGGGGCGACCTTGTTTTGCAAAATCTGAGCCAACGATTTTTATTGTGTTCTTCTGAGTGAGGCAATGGCAGTTAGAAGTGGTCTATTAGAGGCGATCTTGGATTGTGTGGAGCAGCTTCTAGTGGAGATTGATTGTTAAGAGCTTGCATCATACTGTTGTCGTAGAAAACTGACCAAGTTAACTTGGACAAGCTACTAACTTGGATGAGCTATTCTACAAGAACAAAGGGCATAAGAGAGAATCAAGCAAACTCGAGGGGGACTCTCCGATGCTTAAGTCAGTTCTTCAAGCAACAACATGAATTAGTAGAGCAATTTGCGCAAGAGAGTGAAAGATTGATCGATCCCTTACCTTACCCGGTGCTTACCCTTGTATTTATAGGATGGATTTGAGAGGCAATCCACGAGTTAGTGTTGGGAGACCAATATTGGCAGATATCCTAGGAAAGGAAGTTGAATCCTTGTGGGATCGTTGAGAGTCCTAAAGGGAAAATCCTAGTAAAGGGAAAGCTCGATATGGTGTGACACTGACGAGGCAAAAGAAAAGTCCCTATATATATAACAGGGCAACTTAGTGTATATTGCAATTTGTGAGTTATCATGGCCATATGTTGCTTCCCTATTGGTAGGTAATATTTATGTGTATCATATACATCAGTGGAACCTATTTAAATATTCCTTTATATGTGTAGCCTGTCATTGGGAATATATTGCACTTAGCGTATTACTTTGTTTCTTGTAAATTCCAGTATGTTTCTAGGGAGATCAACATGTTAGTTGGTTCCCTAGCTAGGAAGGCACTCTCTCTGTCATGTATGACAGTATGGCCTAATTCCACTTCGAGGTTGATGGAGTTTTATACCATGTCAATTACGAGCTTGACATGATATTCTCAATAAATTGGCTTTTTATCACCCTGAAAAATAAAAAAAGGAAGAAGAAGGTGAGAAGAGATGTGTAATTTCTTTTCTATCTTTGGCTTTTTTCAATGTGTGAAAATGAAGAAAAGACAAAAAAAAAGGGAAGGGGATTGCTGCCCAAGCTGTGCAGCACGTGAGGGTCAATGAGAGCATGGGCAGGGCATCCAACAAGGGTGGAATTTTATTGGGACGGTCATTTCATCTTTCCTGCATCTAGGCGCAAGCGCCATACAACCAAACTTCCCCCACCCCTCCCAAAAAATAAAAACTAGGGTTTCTATTATGAATAAAAAAATCTTAGGTTTTTTGGGTACACTCTCTTTTATGTTCCTCATATTGAATTGCTTCAAGATAACACTCTCTCTGCCAAAGAAAGAAATGAAGGTTCTGTGACTTTTCTTATATTTGTCATGACATGTTCTGAGATGAGAGTATGATATTCTTGTGAATCACCTTGTTTGGTGGGTGAGTTATTCTGTTATTCAAAAAGGATTATTATTACTAATATTTAATAGCCTCAAGTACTGGCAATAGATAATCTTGTAATCTCATTATTTATCATAATAGAAGTCTTTTACTTGAATGAGGATCTGTGTTTTTCCTTTTCATCTTGATAAGGGGTATCAATGTTAAAATTAATGTTTTTGTTTTTTGCGATTAGTTTGATTTGTTTTCTTGTGTTATTATTTTGTTTATATTTGATTGTTGTATATCTTCATTAATTTGCACATAGGTGGAAAATGATTTATTTATTTGCCAATAGAGAGAGAGAGAGAGAGGATTTCTTATACTCGTGAAATTAGGAAAATCTAGCGGCACAGAGAATGGTATGTTCCACATGGGACACATATAGTCAACATAAAAGAGAGAATACTAAAATAAAAGATTAAATACACATGCACCCCCAAAATCATCCAAATATTCTGCACGTTGACAATTCTACACGCATTCCTTGAAAATTCCACAGGCACTCCTTACTTTTCAAATTAATCTTATTTAAATTCACATCATTATATCAGGTGCTAATTATACCCTCGTTAGGGCATATTTACCAAAGTACCCTTACAAGTAGATATACCCATTCTCTTTCATTTTTGCACAAAGGAAGAAGGAGGAAAGACCAAAATGCCCTCATCTTCCCCAAATCTACATTTCCCCATCTTCCTGGAAAACCCTACAACCATCCTTCCCGTCGGTAACAAAAACACAACACCATTTCCGTGCCTCTGCAACATCAACAAAAGGCGTTGGGGGAAAAAATGTCTTTTGCACCTTCGGTTCCATGCCTTCACTCTCCATTTATCTCTTGTCCCCACAAGTTCTCTGGTTCTTCCTGCAACAAATCCGACTTACATCAAATGTCACTCACTTCGTATCCATGTATAAGAATTAAGAGCTGTGGATCTCGATCAGAACACGGTACTCTCCATTCTCTCTCCCTACTTTCGTCTTCTGCTTCTTTAACTAAAAAGGGTTTTAAGTTCAAAGTCTAATTCTGTGACCATCCTACCTCTTCCTCTTTTCCTTCATTCTTGTATACCTTGCTTGCAGGCAAAGCGGGAGAACACGCAGCCTTGCTTCCCCTGTAGTGGAACCGGTGCCTGTAAGTTCTATAAAGGCTTAAAACTGATAATTTCAAATTTTCAATTTCTTTAGTAAGACAATGTTCTTGCGCTTCTTCTCCTTTTTATTCGAAGGGGTAAATGGTGATTGCAGAAAACGTCTTCTACCAATCACGGAATGGCCCCCCTAACCATTTCTTATCGGTAAGGGAGCGAGACAATACCGAGGGAAAAGGATTAGAGGGCAGGGAGAGGGGCACGAGAAGAGGAGGGTTAGGCATTTGAGAGATGGAGTAAAAAGATCCCTTTCTTTCTCAAAGCCCTACGGCAAGGAGGGTACCCTGTGAGAGAAGAGTTGCAGGATTTGGGAAGCTTAGGGATCGCACGGGGAAGAGGATGGTGTGGGATGGGGCTGCACGGCGATGATGGTGTTAATAGTGGTAGTGCTAATGGTATTGGGTATATACATTTGTAAAAGAAGAATATGATTGGGGGAATATGAGGGTTGGGCAAAAAGGTCTTTTCAAATTACAGGTAGAATAAAGGGTAGTTTGATCAATAAATTTTTTTTTTAACGTCTATCACCTGATATTAACGATATGGTCTTAAATGAATTAATTTGAAAAATGAAGGGTGCCCATGGAATTTTCAAAGGGTGCATGTGAAATTATCAGAATTTTAGAGGGCATGCGGAATATTGGGACGATTTTAGGAGGCATATGTATTTAACCCTAAATAAAACCAAGTACTACACGACCTTAGTAACTGTGATGTAACCATTCATATCAGTTCACAACCAGTTTTCCAGAAATTTTTTCTTTTTTTTTTTAATTCGCACCGAGACTCAATGAATTCAAAATGAAATTCAACATTAACTCACATGCTAATTGCTAAATCATTGAAAGGTCATGCAGAAAAACCCAATCGTGCTCGGCAATTCAACTTAGAAAGTTAACAAGTGTGATGAAAAGGATTTGTAGAATAGGCCGTTAATTAGGTTTTTCTTTTAGAGATACTTATTATATTTGGGTCCTGATGATGTTCACCATGGTTAGTGAATATTGGCAGGTTCACAAATGGCCACCAGGCAAGCAATAGGTGGTTCATGTTTTAAAAGGCTTTTCACCTATTTCATTGATCAAATTTCAATAAAACGAGCATTATTATATATGGGGATGATTGGTGAGAATCCACAACAACAACAACTCAGTCTTATCCCAATTACATGGAGTCGGCTACATGGATCCTTCCTCTTCCTTAAAAAAAATCCTCGTAAAGGGAAATGAAAGTAAGAGAAATGAGATACGGAAAGTAAGTAATGGATAATGGAAAATGAGTACGAGGAAAGAGGATATCTCAGGAAATCAGGAAAATCTCACCTAGATAGCGTTGATAACGTGGATCCTTGCCCCCCAATAGGCTCTATCTGAGGTCATACTTGGCACAAGACCCATATTAAGCATGTCATTCTTCACAACCTCACCTATAGTCATTTTAGGCCTGCCCCTAGTTCTTTTAGTTCATTCAATCAGTATCAGATCCCTTTTCCTTATTAGGGGGCATCCCCAGGCTTCCGTTTTATATGGCCAAACCACCTCAGACAACATTCTCGAAGCTTGTTGCTGATTGGGTTAACTCCAACATAAGCTCTAATACCTTCGTTCCTCACTTTATTATTCCTAGTTTTGCCGTACATTCATCTTAACATCCTCATCTCTGCAACACAACTTCGCTTATATGACACTTCTGACCGCCCAACATTCGCCCCCCATATATCATAGCAGGCCGGACAATAGTCCTATAGAACTTTCCTTTAAGCTTTAAATGAATGCGTCGGTCATATAGTACTCCGGTTGCACCTCTCCACTTCATCGATCCTACTTTAATTCTTTGTGAAACATCATCATCTATGTCACCTTCTTTGTGTATAATAGATCCCAGATATCTGAAATAGTCACGTAGTGGTATCCCTCTCTCTTCAATTTCACCATTTTATCATCCATCATAGTGTGACTAAAGTTATACATCATATACTCCATCTTTGATCTACTAATCTTAAAGCCTCTTGTTTCCAAAGTCGATCTCCACAATTTTAACTTAGCGTTAATCCCTGCTTTAGTCTCATTCGCCAAAGTGATATCATCGGCAAAGAGTATACACCACGGTACCTCGTCTTGGATGTTTTTGATTAATTCATCCATGATGAGGGATACAATGTGTATAATAACATGTGTACATATTAGGGCTGCAACAGGGTCGGATTGGGTCGGGCTTTTTAAAACCCTAGCCCAACCCTGAGTCCCCTTAGCTGGGCCCAGGCCTGCCCTGACCCTAACCCTGACCCTGACAGGTCAAGCCCAGCCCAAGCCCGCCCTGATTGGCACTGATTGGGTTGGGCTTGGCCTATTGGCCCTTGCCCTGACCCTGACCCTAGCATAAAAATGGTTTAACTTACCAACATGTGAAATGTTACATGTAATAAACCTGTATTGACATCCTCCATTAGTCAAACCCACAGTTCATGCCCCTTACTCGGCTTCTACTGCAATAAACAAATTAATATAGATGAATGTTTATATAGCAACACAATAAAGGGACGGATCACATTAATCTGGTTATTTTATTATGTTTTTTTTTTTCCTTGGTACAATGGTTAGGCACTTAGGCTCCATTTTAAATAATTATATTCCTTGATCACATGTATCATAACTTCTATTTTTTGATAAATAAAGAATTTTCTTCACGGAGTACAACCCAGAAATGATGCTTCAGTGAACCATAGAGCACATTCTAGATTACTAACACAATAAACAAATAAGGTACAAAAATTGTATATACCAGTTATACATTATTTTACTCCCCAACCCTGAAGAGCAGCTAGTTCTGATAACTGAAGTTGATTCCTCAAAAGTCCTTACTTAGAGGTAATTTTTTCTTGTGTCCCCCTCAGACCACCAATACCTCTCAGCCTTTTATTTGTTTAATGAATTTACACATTAATCCTTTCCAACCCTGATTATATAATATATATATTGTACTTGAGGTCAAATTTATGAACTATTTTATTTAAAAAAAAAAATCAAAATAATGGAATAAGAATAAGAACACTAGTTGGTGACTTGGTCTCATGTTATGTTTTGATAAATAACAGACCCTTGTTAGTTGTTAGTTGTTAGTTGTTCGTTGTTACATTAATAGTTTTCCTATTAATATAATATTATATTATCATTGTATATAATCAAGGTCAAAATTAGGGTCAAGATCAGGGCCAAGATGAGGGTCAAAATTAGGGTTAAAATCAGGATAAAAAATCAGGGTCGGGCTGAGCCTAAGGTCTCAACCCTGACCCGGCCCGACCTAGACTTAGGGCCAGGAATTTCTGGCCCTAACCCGCCCTCAGGGCCAAAAATCTTTAGCCTAGGCCCTGTTCGGGCTCAGGGCGGGTTCCGACTGACAGGGCCAAACTTGCAGCCCTAGTACATATGAATACAACATGTGTACAAGGACTAAATGAGGATCCAAGAGGGTAAAGGGTGTGCAAGGGAGCTTGGAATCAATCGTAAAGGTTGTATTATTTTTCTCTAGTTCTTAGTTAAGATTGTATCTAGCTCACTCTATAAACATAGGCGATATTGCCAAACCATGTCAATCTCTTGTCGTTTGTGCATGTGCTTCGTTTTATTTCTTACTTCTAGTTACTACATATACATTTTTGTGTGTCAAACATAATTCTGTGGCCTTATACAATTTTGTCTGTCGCTCACGATTGTGCATGTTGTTTCATCCTACCATCCCAATTGATCAATGGGGAGGTGAATGATGAATATGCATTGTATTATCCTGACCTAGACCAATATTGAAACTTACTGGATTATTTTCTGATGTTCTCAAGCTTAATTTGGTTAGAGATGGGCAGAAAAAAATGCAGGATTTTTTTTTGAGTAATCAAATTTATTTAAAGAGAAAACAGAAAAGTTCATACAAGAACAAACCTAGTCTTAGAAGGCTCTCTTTGGTATGATTTCAATTTCAATTTCAGATTGATTTCATGAAAGAAGTAGGATAGGCTTCATGCATTTTCTTGAATGGTTACTTACTATCTGCTCATTTTAAATATAATTTAACAGGTTAGCTCAAGGCAGAGACATGCATAGTCTAGGTCTTGTGCCGAGTATGACCTCAGATAGAGCCTATTGGAGGGCAATGATCCACGTCGACACCATGTAGCTAAGATTTTTCTGATTTCCTGGGCTATCCTCTTTCCTCTTACTTTCATTTTTCATTTTTCATTTCTCACTTTTCTTATCTCATTTCTTTCATGTTTATTCTTCATTCCTCTTACTTTCCTTTCCTTTTGTGAAGACCTCAGTTTTCCCTATTTTGTTTTGAAAGGATCCATGTAACCGACCCCATTTAGTTAGGATAAGGCTGAGTTGTTGTTGTTGTAGCTTAAGGCAGAGGCAAGAGCTGTTCGACTGGGACTTTGTTGGGCACGTGGTGTGGGAGAGAAGTGTATAGAAGTATCGGCAGTTGCAGAGTCAGTGATCCAATTTCTCAGTGGAGGGGACAGTAAGCTACGGCCATGGGAGTTATTCCAGTTTTTATTTGATATCATTACTCTATCTGGACATTTTACTGATGTACATTCTGTTAAACAGCCCAAGGACAACATTGTTTTGGCACATTCTCTAATTACTAGAGCATGTACACACAAGCACTATTGTTCACTCTCTTACTCTAATGTGGTAACCTTTTTAAGTTAATGGCAGTTTCTATTTTCACTGGAAAAAGAAAAACAGAAAACTGTGCTTTGTTTTTTATCTTTTCTTGGAGATTGTTTAATTCAGAAACTTCAAGGGCAAGTGTTATTTGGCCCCTTTGGGAAGCTAGTAGTGACAGGATATTCAACAGCCATTCTGCGGCTCTGCCTCAGTCCATGGTGTTAAATACGATGCTTAGGCGACAGCCGCCTAGATCCCAAGAAATCAATGGGTAACTTTGTTATTTGTATTAGGTTGGGTATATTTTGTGCATTCTATTTCGTTAGTTAGCTGTTTCTCTGCCTATTAGCCCCTGTACACCCCCCTCCCCCCTTTATCTCCTTTCTATTAATTAAGATAAGTTTCTAGCAAAAGAATCAACTTATTTTATTTTCTACTGATCCAGTCATCTCATCCAGAGAAGCAAGTTCATATCAAATAAAATTAAATGCGAAGTTAAATTATCAACTTAAAGAATCCCCTCTGATGTTTCTTCCACCAGAAAACTAAATCAAGTGAAGGAATTGGGGGGGAGGGGGGGAATGTGATGCAGTTCACCAACTTGACAGGAACCTATGCAGCAAGAACTAATACAATTCAATCTCCAATACATTACCTTGTGATAGTGCCATGATATCAAAATGCATCCAAGCAAGATGCGCTACTTATTGACAATATGGAGCCATGTTATAAACCACCATAAAGGGAAACACGAGGCCATAGAAGAACAGCCTCCTCAAGGAAACACTTGTGATGCGGTTCTATTCTTGAAACCAATCATCTTGTTAATTGCACTCACATATGCAAGGACACTAGAGACAATAATATCCACTCCTTCACTAGTTTCACTGGCAAGACAGGAAAAAGGAAGTTGAGATTGTAAAGAAGAAAATATTCACAAGTGAAATTTCATGAGCTGGCTTACCTGAAAGTAGTAGGAGAGTTTACTCCATCAGTTGCTTGAGTAGATATTTGCCTTTTCTGCTCTTGTATTACAACTCTCGTGGAGGCTACTGCATCAATACCTGTTGTTACTGGCTTTATGGAGTATTCACAAATCGTTACTGGCAGCTGGAAACAAGTGAAAAAGAAAAGGAAGAAAAAAATTATTTAGCTGTTCAGTAAAAGTAAAATAATCAAGTATAAGGGGCGTATCCAGTGCACGAGGCTCCCGCCACTGCGGGGTCTGGGGAGGGTTATAATGTACGCAGCCTTACCCCTGCTTTTGCAGAAATGCTGTTTCCAGACCTTAGTTAGTAAAGTCGCGTATCATACGCGTATTATACGCGTTCCCGTATTTTTAAACGTATAATACTCCCGTCCCCGTATTTTCCCGTATTTTTATAAAAAAACGCGTTTTTTAAGCAAGCACGTATTATACTCGAATAATACACGTATTATACGTTTTTTTTTATAAAAAAAAAATTATCCAAAAGATTAGAATTTAGGGAAACGATTTCACTTTCCCTTTCGTCCCTTTCGATTTGCGTTGAACATCCAACCGTAGCAGGCAAAAGTAGCCGCCCTCCATCTCCAATCATCCTCGCCATCTCCGTTCAACAAAGCGGCACTTAAGTCTTGTACTCTCCTCTTGTTTCTCTGGTCTTTCAACTTGCTCATGTCATTTTCAGACAATCTACATTCATTTCTTGTAGATTATTGATATTTTGGTATGTTAAATGATAATCTTAGAGATGTTATATAGCATATTATATTATTGTGTTTATTTTAGTTAATAAAATCATGATATTATTTTGTTTATTAGGTGGTGAATGCATGTTATATAATGAATATATGTCCGTTTTTTTTAAAGTATTATTGCCGTCTATGCCGTATTATATCCGTATTAAACGCGTACCGTATTATTACCGTATGCATTTTATGAAGCCGGATTTTTGAAAAGTATTATTACCGTCTAATCCGTTTAACTGCCGTACGTATCCGTTCCCGTTCAATTGCCGTTCCCGAACTTACTAAGTTCCAGACTCGAATCCATGACCACTTGGTCACAAAACAACATTACTCAAAAACCACCCAGCACAAGTAGATCCAATGGTTTATTATTCAATGTCAAAACAGATTAAGAAGGAGAAATTACCAAGGTTTCCAATATGAAAGACAGATTGAACAGAGGAAGATATGGAAATTTTCTTGTAAAAATATTTAATAAAGGGTGTACCCAGTGCACGAGGCTCCTGCCACTGTGGGGTCTGGGGAGGGCCATAATGTACGCAGGCTTACCCCCACTTCGCGGAGAGGCTATTTCCAGAGACTCGAACCCGTGTCCACTTGGTCACAATGGAGCAACTTTACCGTTGCACCAAGGTCCACCCTCAATTGTTAAAATATTTAAATATTCCCAAAAATATAAACAATAAACAAACAACTCAGCCTTATCCCAAATAAATGGGGTCGGCTCCATGGACCTTGCCCTCCAGTAAGCTCTATTCGAGGTCATACATGATACAGGGCCTAAACTACGGATGTCTTTCCTCATCACTTCTCCTAGGCTAATTTTTAAATATTTAAAAAGATTTGTTTTTTTAAAATATTCCCAAAAATATACACCACAATAATGTACGTCACCATGTAAAACACTTATGCATGCTCAGATTTTTAGATACAAAGTGAACAAACAGACATAGACCAAAAGGAAAGCATCAGAGAAGCTAAGGGAGTAATTCACTCAGAAAACCAGTAGAGTCTCTCCTATGTGCTTCACTTCTTAGTGGAGACAAGAATATTAATGACCAACTGTTTGCGGGTTAATCTAGCAGAAAGATTTGGAGCCTTATCGTGAGCACTTTGGGAACAAAATGCTCATCCCCAGCAATTACACTCTAGATACCTGTTTTCCTATTAACATGGTGAAGCCTAAAGAGCACATTGTGGAAGGTTAAATATTCCCAGGTTTATGGAAAATCTGGACACACGGGAAACTCATACAGCTGATGTGATTTCAGGTTTCAGTTTGCATATGACCATCTGTTTTGTAATAATATGACCTGTCCTCAATCAAGGGCAAATGTAGAAAGGTAGCTAGAAGACAGATAATCATAGGTTTACTATAACAGCCTGGAGCTACTTCCTTCAAGGAATGGCAATTGGAACCTGTATCAGAAATGGTAAGGGAACCACGTTGCTGAATTGGTAGCTAGAATTGTTTAGGATCAGCCATCACCACTGACATTATAGTACAAACAGATGGAGCTGGAAGACAGATAATCATGGGTTTACTATAACAGCCTGGAGCTACTTCCTTCAAGGAATGGCAATTGGAACCTGTATCAGAAATGATAAGGGAACCACGTTGCTGAATTGGTAGCTAGAATTGTTTAAGATCAGCCATTACCACCATTAACATTACAGTACAAACCAACAGGCCTCAGATTGTGGAACTAGACAACTTTAAGTTATAATATGGCTTCAAGCAGCAGTCTGAATCTGTCAAGGTTTAGAGTAAGCAGATTAACATGATGGACAACTCTTATCTGATATAAATAAATGACGAAATAGAGTGCAGTGTTAGAGAATAATGGCTTGTGTCCTAATGTCCACAGCCCACTTTATTTATAATCAAAGAGTTGGGTTTTAGGTTAGAGATGTAAGTAAGAGAAGGAGGAGAAGTTGAAGGAGAAAGAGGTGAGGAAGAGAAGAAGAAGAGAACGAAGAGAGATATTTCGGTTGTGAATGACTTGTGTTGGAGAGTGTTCTCCACACAGCTATATTACTTCATTAATAATGATAAATAAATTACATCCACCTCCCTAGGGAGGTAAAAGGTAAAAAAGGAAATAATGAAGAAAATACATAATAGGACTGCTAGAACTTAACCAGTTCCTAAAATATCCTTAGACCAAAATATCTAATAACTCTAACACTCCCCCTCAAGCTGGAGAATAAATATCATGCATTCCCAGCTTGCATAAAAGGGTACCAAACTGAAGGGAGGTAAGCCCTTTGGTGAAGATATCGGCCAGTTGATCACCAGTCTTAAAAAAGGGAGTACAAATACAGTCAGAGTCTATCTTCTCCTTGATGAAGTGTTGATCCACTTAAATATGCTTGGTCCTGTCATGTTGCACTGGATTGTGAGCAATATTGATGGCTGCCTTGTTGTCACAGTAGAGTCTCATAGCGCCTTCAGTATCAAAACGCAGTTCATGAACCAGTCGTTTCAACTTTCAACCATATGAGTTCACACACTCTATGAGCCATGACTCTAAATTCTGCCTCTGCACTGGATCTAGCTACAACATGTTTTTGGCTTCTCCATGTAACCAAATTACCTCCCACAAAGGTACAATAGCCAGAGATAGATCTCTTGTCTGTGATGGATCCAGCTCAATCGGCATCAGTAAAACCTTCTACTCTCAAGTGATCATGCTTGGTATACAACAGTCCTTTCCCTGGAGAAGACTTCAAATATCTGAGAATACGATATACAACATCCAAGTGACTACTCTTGAGGGCATGCATAAATTGACTCACCACTCCCACTGCATAGGAAATATCTGGGCATGTCATGGAAAGATAAATAAGCTTCCCCATTAACCGCTGGTACTTTCCCTCATCAACAAGGGAGGGACCATAATCTTCTCCTAGCTTGTGGTTTTGCTCAATAGGGGAACTTGCTGGTTTGCAACCTAACATTCCTGTCTCCATCAACAAATCAAGGACAAACTTCCTTTGACATATGTTGATTCCACTCTTGGACCTTGATACTTCAATCCCTAAGAAGTACCTCAAGGGGCCCAAATATTTGATTTCAAATTGTTGAGCCACGTAGGCATTCAGTTTATCTATCTCAGCTGCATCATCTTCAGTGACAACAATATCATCCACATAGACAATAAGAGCAGTAATGGTACCATTGCCCCGCTTTGTAAAGAGAGTGTGGTCTGGAGAATACCCATTCTTCAGAATAGCTTGTCGGAAGCGCTCAAACCATGCCTTTGGTGATTGTTTGAGATCATATAGTGCCTTCTTGAGAAGACACACTTTCCCAAGGTATTTTGAAACCTGGTGGAATTTGCATGTACACTTCCTCATCCAAGTCACCACGAAGGAAGGCATTCTTGACATCTAACTGGTATAATGGCCAATCTTTATTGGCAGCCAATGATAGGACTCTTATCGAGTTATCCTTAGCCACAGGAGCAAATGTCTCCTGATAGTCAATTCCATAGACTTGACTGTACCCCTTGGCCACCAACCTTGCTTTGTATCTCTCAACAGTACCATCAGCTTTATATTTGATTGTGTAGACCCATTTGCATCCAACTGGAACACGTCCCCTAGGAAGATCCACCAATTGCCAAGTACCATTCTTCTCAAGAGCCATCATCTCCTTAGACATAGCTTGTCTCCACTTTGGATTAGAAATAGCATCAGTAACATTCTTGGGAATAGAAGCAGTAGAGAGAGCAGTAATAAAGGCAAGATCTGTAGGAGAAAGAGCATCATAGGAAACAAACTAGGCTATAGGATAAATACAAGCCCTTTTCCTTTTTCTAACAGTAATAGGAAGGTCTAAGTCATATGGAGGGGAAGGGATGTCACCTGATTGAGGAGAATGAGTCTCAGGATGTGGATCTGGATCCAAAGAGGACTCTTTGTAGGTCTTCTTTCCTGTATTATGCAAGCCTTTACCTCTTTTGTATTTAATGTGGTAAAACTTCTCCTTATCAGAACCACTTTCAACAACTAATTCTGTATTCACATCCACATCCACAGTCCTGGGCTTTCCAATGTCAAGCATAAAGGGACAGATAGGTAGGAAATCAGCAGCCTATTCACTCCCACAATTCTCCCCCTGAAGAAAATGCTGAGAAGGGGCAAAAAAAGGAACAGACTCAAGGAAGGTGACATCTTTGGAGATAAGGCACCTGTGAGAAGAAGGGTGATGGCACTTGTAACCTTTGGAAGGAGAAAAGTACCCAAGAAAGAGACACTTGAGAGCTTTGGGATCAAGCTTGGTGCGATGGGGTTTGTTAACATGCACATAATAAACACAGCCAAAGACTTTGGGTGGAACAGAGAAAGTAGAAACCTGTGGAGATAAGATTTCTATGGGCGATTTGGAACCAAGGAGTTTGGTAGACATGCGATTGATGAGAAAAGAAGCAGTGAGAAGAGCTGCAGACCAGGAACATGCATGCCGAAGAGAAGACTCCGAGTGACCTCCAATAAATGGCGATTTTTCTTCTCAGCTACCCCATTTTGTTGGGGTGCGTCAACACACGCTAGCTGATGGATAATGCCATTGTCAGTAAAAAAGGATTGGAGGCCACTGAACATGTACTCCCCCCCTTTGTCAGAACGAACAATTTTGATTCGAGTATCAAACTGAGTAAGAATCATCTGATAAAAATTTTTAAATGCATCACAGACATCACTTTTATGCTTCATAAGAATAGTCCAAGTAGCACGAGAAAAATCATCAACAAAGGAAACAAAGTAATGATAGAAAAATAAAGAGGTAGTAGGGGAAGGTCCCCAAACATCAGTATGCTCAATATGGAAAGGAGCGGACAGTTCTATTACCATGATATGGATAAGAGGAACGACAATGTTTGGAAAATATACATGGTTCACATTGAAAAACATGAGAAGAGGCAATAGAAGAAAATAAGTGAGGCAATTGTTTCCTCATTACAACAATAGATGGATGGGCAAGATGACGATGCCATAACATAACAGACTCCACAAAACTACTATCATTACGTCCACACACATAGGACTGAACTATGGGCAAACAAGGTTCAAGAAGATAAAGGCCTTGCTCCTCACGTCCACTACCAATAATCCTCTTCGTCACCAAATCCTGAGAGAGAGAGAGAGAGAGAGAGAGAGAGCAAACATTGCAACGAAGTGTTTTAAAACTTAGTATTGGATTCTTCAGATTGTCTGTACTGCTATCAAACGAGAAAAATGCACTATCCATTATGCTACATAAGTGGGTCAATCCACGTGGTTTAATAGGTTTCTCTTCCTGCATTGATCGTTATGCATTGTTAATGTATTTGAGATTCAGAATTTATCTGTTGCCTCTTTCTTTACATTTATTTACACTGAATGCCTCTTCATTGAACTTGAAATTTTAGTTCAGACATTGCTTCTAGTCACTTTGGTTTAGTCCTCACAATGGAAAGAGAGAAGTTAAAGTGATTTATATGTACAGTGCTTCTCTCTCAGGTTGAGACTCCTGACTGAACTCTCTCTGAAATAAAATAGAAAGTAAACTCCCTGGAACATATCAAGGACCCCCATGACTTAAAACAAAAAGTTACTATAAATAGTAAAACTGGAACTACAGTAAATAATAATTTTTTAGCTTACTGTGCACAGTTAAACTGGATATACTGAAGAGTAAATCAAAGCTTCCAAAAATATGTAGATATATATATATATTAGAATTGTAAAGTAATAAAAAAAACCGTATATAGCTCCTAACATTAACAATATTAACTGTAACAAAAATACAAGCATTTCATGTTGTGACAAATGAAAGCATCCCAAAAGTAAACTAAAAAACAAATAAAACCCACTGCTGGTCTTGTTCTGCCTCACTTCTTTGGGGAAACATTATCTATATTTTTCAAGAATTTAGTCTTGATAATTCTCCAGTAAGATTGGGAAGAAAAAGTTGTTTCAAAAAATTTCAGAACGTCTGTCTAAGGGAAAGCAAAAGCCATCCTCCAAAATATTTCTCAATAAAAAGGTGGGACATACCTAGGAAAGGGAAGTTGAAGTCTTCCCTTGCGCAACCAAAAAGTGTCGCAAAGGAAACCTTTCCCTCTCCTTCCCCTCCCATACATCTTCTCAGGAAAGCAAACAACACAGCATAAGGGTACAGTAGAACATACATATTTTTATGTCCAAAGTTCCCAGATTCACAAAGCAGAGTTTCTCAAGGCCAGTGTTTAATAAGGAGGTCGGATACATAATATGTGATAGGTACTTCACTTAGCACTGAATTGCATCACATTCTTTGAACTTTAATGGAAAAGATCCAGAGAAAATAAAACAGAATCATTCTATTCAAACCTTGACAATGTGACCAATGGCTTTGTAAGATGCATCAAGAACACTTCATCCAACTGAACTTGCTACATGCTCTACTCCGTCAAAATCAACAAGTTTAACAGTTGCAGTGGAAACACCAAAAGTTCCACATGTAACCTGAATCATTGAACCAACAAGAGATGAACAAACTATGTTCTAACAAATGCTAGCTTAAAAATTAACTGGTAGAGAAAAAATAAATTAGAGGTTATGAATTACTTGTATATCACCAAGCGACCAACAAACTTGTGGCTGGATGATTTTATCTGACACTAATGCTACTATGTCGTCATCAGATAGATGCTGCAATACCAAAAGTTATAGTAAGCGGTATAAGCATCTAATTGTCTATGATGTCAGCCCAAGGCAGCTTGAAATTGGTTTACCACAACTTTATTTATATAAAAAAGAAAAGAAAAAAGAAAACACAGCTCAAAATTATCATATATATCATGCAAGGAAATGATAAATATTGTTTCCTCTTGTAGCTGAAATACCAAGGGTATAATTGGGACAGCTTCTGAGAGGTTTTGGAATAATCACTGCCTCCTGCCGTGTAAGCCACCTATAAGCCTACAAGCCCATAACCCCCCCCCCCCAAAAAAGCTTCATGGCTTTTACTCCTTTTAGTGCTGGGGTCAGTGATTAATCCGAACCGACATCACCTGCCTTTTTTTTTTTTTTCCTCCAAAAGCAGAAGCCTGAGAAGCTATCCCAAACATACACCAAGTCTATGTCATGTTGTCATGATATCAAGCCTCATGCTCATAGAAGTACCCCCAGTATAAATAATGAGCAAAGGAAATTACATAGACATTATCAAATGTCTTATGGACCAAATTAGGAATAGAGATATAATTGTATCTCAATGTATGCATTACCTAATCCAAATGGAATTTAATCGTAAATTTAGTCCTTTTTATAGTGAAAATCAATATTTCTAAGAAAAGAATAAGGGATAGTGTACAATAGAATAGGACCAAGGTTGTGAGCACCACATTGAAACAAAGAGAAACCAAACAATAAAGAGAAAAAGAACTAAAATAAAAAAAAAATCTAAAAGAGACTAGTTGCCCCCAAATGTGAATAACAAACTTAGTTGATATTCTTATAAATTAATCATGAATATAAGTACCAAAGATTTCAATTGTAATATGGGTTCAAGGGTATAATTGTCCATAGGGTTTATTTTGTGTTGCCCTAGGGGCTTTATTGTCTTTGTACCCATATCTTATTGTTAAATAAATATTGGCTGTGTCTCATAGACACAAGTCACAGTTCCCAAAGTCATCATGGTATCAGAGCAGAATCGACCTAGGGATTCTAAACCCTAATCGGTTCTCTCTCCTCTCTTCTCTCTCTTTCTCGATCTCCTCGTAGCATCGCCGCCACCACCACATCACCATCGCGTAGCACCGCCGCCTTCTACCGCCTCTCTCCCTTCTAGCGCCACCGATAGGGCAGCGGTACCACCTCCACCACCTCCGCCACCCTCGGCGGTGATTTCCTAATCCACTGAGGGCCTTTTTTGTCCCTCTTTTTGTTCTCACATTTCTTCCTAATGTTTTGAATGATTGTTTTCACCATTCCTTGTGGATTTTTTTGGTGTTGGTTGAAGGTTTAGTTCTCCTCCAACAACCTGTGTGATTTTTTTTTTTTTTTTTTGGAACAATGGAAAACAATTCAGATCTTTCTATTGCTACATCTGGAACTGATGGGCAAGTTCATGGTTCTCATGACGGCTTTCCCACCTTTCCTATTTGCTTCGTTCATTTAGACGGAAGCAATTATTTGATGTGCTCGCGATCCTGTTATCTTGCCATCGACTCCCGCGGGTATTTGGGTTGCCTCACTAGTACGAAGGTGAAACCCACCACTGAAGGTGCTGACCAAGAGAAGTGGGGTTCTGCCAGCTCCCTTGTTATGTCATACCTTCTCAGTAGTATGCAACCCCAACTTACTCGGGAATATCTCTTGTTGGACACTGCAGCAAAAACTTGGAAAGCTGCTCAGGAAACCTATTCGCAGGTTGGAACGATGCCTAGGTCTATGAACTGCAAGAAACTTCATGAGACCAAGCAGAAGGAACTCAGGCCGTCCCAATATTAATTTGAGTTGCATAGTTTGTCGTAGGAATGGGAATTTTATGATACGTTCCAGGCCTCTACACCTACCGATGTTATCAAGTTTCAGAAACAGGTAGATAAATTTGTTTGGTGTATGATTTTCTGCCAATGAAGCATGTCAAGTAGGGCAATCCAAAGAATTGAATGGAAAGAGGACAAATTAAATGGGTCAAGTTCCAAATTTCAGGCCTTAGCTTAATTGGATGGCCCACCATGAATTGCACAATAGCTATAAATTTTTCAATGGCCTGGAATCATACAACAACAACGACAACAACAACAACACAACCTTATCCCAACTTAACGGGGTTGGCTACATTGATCCTAGTAGAGACAAAATTAAAATAGAAGTAAAGGCCAAGGGGAGGGGCACACAACATTGACACAAACTCTAGGGCATCGATCCTTCCTAGCTACGTACTGCTTCTTAACTACCCAATATTCAGGACTCGAAATTGGAGTTTATTACAATAACAACATCACAACATCAAAGTCCAACTAAATGAGGTCGGCTACATGGATCTTTGCTCTCCACTGAGCTCTATTTGAAGTCATGCCAGGAATAAGGCCTAAGCTAAGCATGTCTTTCTTCACCACTTCTGCTATGGTAACCTTAGGCCTGCCCTGGCTCCTTTGATTCCCTCAATCTGAATCAAGTCACTCCTCCGGACTGGGGCATCCGAAGGCCTCTGTTGAACATGGCCATGCCACCCCAAACGACTTTCTCTAAGTTTATCATGGATCTGGATCAGAGCTACTCCCAACCCAGCTCTAACATGGTCATTCCATACTTTATCCTGCCTAGTTTTCCCACACATCCATCTCAGCATCCTCATCTCTGCAACACCAAGATTGAGTGTAAACCCCTTTTGCCCACCTTTTTTCCCCAAAAGAATAGGTAAGAATTGTATTATGTAGAAGAATAATAAAAACTCTGTACACATGATTTATTTGGACCACTTGATTTTGACTCATGGCAGGATTCGTATGGGCCCACAATCGACACGGGAGCAGGTAAGAGTGCACGCACCTACCAGTAAAATATGAGCCCAACCGACCTACCATGTGACACAAAATCATCCTCGAGTTGCCTGCAAAGGCAACTCAGCAGAGCTGCATCCACCTTCACTTATCCTTAAATCGAATGGGATGCAACTCCTTGGAAGGGTCATGCCAAAACCAAGGTCACAGCCAGTGCTTTATTTCTCACGCCCAGGTATTTAAACCAGGCTCCCACCCCTCGCCATAAGTAAAACCTCAATTAATTATGTGAAATTCTTTTTAATTCTTCTTCTCCTCGCCATAAGAATTTCCTTCAAACATTAACTCCCGCAATCACCAACTAAATAACGGATGCAAAGTAGATTAGAAGAGTTAGAACTATGGTATTTACTAGGGTAATCCTTCCATCAGCAATGTATTCTTCTCTTAGAACGCAAGTCTATCTTCTATTTCTTTCCACAAGGTACTCTGAAGTGCATGGGGATCAGGCTTTAACCACCAATCAGGAGGCCTACTTAGTTTAATGGTAATTTTCCATGGCACCACACCCCCCAACCCAAAATTCTAGAACACAATGTTCATCAGTTCCTAACATAGACAGAATTCTAACAGCGTAAAATACTAAAGAATAAATCAGAAAACTGGAAGAAATCACAGGCTGAAAGCAGCTGCTTATTGTATTACGTTTAGATTAGAGATAGAGATTAGTTCTGTTACAAGTTTTTGAAAGAAGAAAACCAACTGAAATTAAACCTAGACTATCCCTATAGCAGAAACTAATCAGGGGTAAGACATACTTTTAGCAGGAGAAAGTAAAATGACCCAAAATAAAGTTGGATAGAGAAAAATTCGGAAACAGATCATCTGTAACATGCATCCTAGACTAACTAGGACTTCTGCTTTCCAATAAAAATTCTACAGACTCATTAAGGACCTGAGAGGAACACCTTCTATCAACTCTGAGAAAAGAGAGAAATCAGATATGCAATACAATAGGTGGTATAACCCCTGTTTCTGGTTAGCTACTGCTTGATTGTTACTTGTGATACAATCTGTTGAGTCTAGATGACTTCTGCTGTTCCATTCAGTCCCTATAAGCTTCTGCTTGACCTCAACATTAGTTTTCAATGTCTACTGAATTTCAAAGTTCACACATTATAGGCCATTCCAAAGTACAAGTATTTTCTATATTGATGACAAAAGGAGGATCAAAGGTATCTTGAATAGTTGTCAGGATAAGCTTATCTTAATGGTCCACCTAGTTCTTCTGTGGCATGTCAGATAGGGCCCAAACTTTGTGGACAGGTAAACCCCTAGGTCCCCTGCCTACATGTCATGTTTCAGCCCAAACAAAGAAGTTCAAGTGACTATAAATCTTTGAAAATTAGGGACTACGAGAGGGTGCATGACAACACATGAAAATTACCTGATTAAGCAAGATGTTTTCCAGACTTGCATAAATAGGCAGCCCATATGTATACCCCCATTTGTGAACTTATAGAATTATGCACTGATGAGCACATTTATGTGTGAAATCTTAGGGTCATAAGCATGCATTTTACTCACATTTTACAGAGCTACTCGGGTATTTTTCTGTGTTTTTTAGGTTTTAGGTCTTTTTGGTCATTTATGCTCTCGGGAGCTGAATCTCAAAATTTACACGTAAAGTTGCCCAATGTTTTTGCATGGCAGTGTTCAGAGCTAAAATTTATGCTAGATGGACATGACGGAATTCAAGTACGCATTCGTTTAGGCCATCATGCGAACAATTATCGTTTTCGGGCCGTAAAAGAATAATGGGCCAAAAATGAGCCGAAATGCAAGCTCGGGCCAGTCTAAATTTTTGGAGAGTTATATTTGGCATCAAGGAAGACAATTATGATCAAGGGTTGAGATCCTCTCAAGCATTTACCCTCTTTTTGTATTTTTCACTATTGGAGGAGAGAGAAAAGCCACATGAGACCTACACCTGTTCACATGTGACCAAGGGTAGGATGAGAATAATTCTCACTGAAGCAACCAAAGACAAAGGAGGAATTTCATATTCAAATTAGAAGTTTGACTAGAAAGTGGGCTGCAAGCAAGGATCGGCTAAGATGGGATTTGCGTAAGAAAAAAAGGAGAAATAGTAGGAGAGATAGGAGAGGAGAAAAGAAAAAATAAAAAAACAAAAAAAAAAGATACTCTCTCCCACTCACGTTTCTCTTCCCTCCTTCCTAACTTCTTCTTCTCTCTCTCTCCCCTATTTTATCTCCCTTTCCACGCTCTCTCCCATCCACTTTCCATTTTCACTTTTCCATTTCTTTTATTTTATTATTTTGTTTTTCCTTATCCCATCTCATTCCACGGTTCCCATATTTCCTCTAACTCCCCACCATAGTTTCTCTCTCCCATATTTCTTAAAACCCCTTCTCTCTCTCTCTCTCTCTCTCTCCTAAAATCTCTCCTCTCACACAAGGCTTCAATATTTTTTTTTGAAGGATATTATGGGATTTAATTATTCCTTGAGTGGAATCCTAGTCATCACTCTCTCTCTCCTCCAAATTTTCAAGGGTACTTTAGGGATTTTACTATGGATAGATTTCTTTTGGAGAAGATTCCCTTATCCTTGGAAGGTTGAAAAGTCAAACATTGAAGATGCCTTGATCACTTTACTTGGAGAAGGCTCCTGCAAGGAAAAGGAAGCACAAGAATAAAATTAAAAAGTCCACTTTTTAGAAAATAACAGGTTTAGGGAGCCAAGCTTTGTATCTCTCCTACCTTCTATATTTTTTTATTTTTTTTGGATTCAAATCTTTTTGTAAGGAAGGAGAGGGGAATCTTTTTTCTTTGGGATCCTCTCTCTCTCTCTCCCCTCCACGGTTTTAGAAGGAGAGAGCCTCCCAAAACTGTGGAGGCCTCTCTCCCTCTTCTCCTCTCTCCTTCCCTATAAATACCCATAGACTTTGGGCTGTAAAAGTGTTCATTCTAGTTCAGTTTTAGTTCAATTTCAATGCAATTTTAGTTCAGTCTTTTATGAGTTTTCTTCTTCTTTTGTTTCTAATTTGTGACTTCTCTAGTTCTAGTTTGATTTTATGAGCTTAGTTCAATGGTTATAATGAGTTTATGCAAGTTTTAATTTCAATTATTGTCTTCAATATAGTTGTAATCTCTTAATTCTAGTTTAGTTTTAAAGCTTTCTAGTCTAAGTTCCTAAGTTTGTGAAAAGACTTGGAGATTTGAAAGAGGATGCCATGCAAGGTTTATTCAAGTTTTTCAAGCTTCATCAACTACATTCATGCAAAGCCTAATCAATTCATGCACTTTCAACTTTGGTAGAAGGAGTATTAGTTCTTATTTTTATTTTTTATTTTCTTCTTATTCTTAATCTCTTACTTCTTCCATTATTTTTATTTTAATCTCACTCTCATCCCCTCTATTCCCTCCATTCTAGTAGGACTTTAATTCTTCACTTTTTATTCTCATTGTCTACCTCTCTAATTCTTCCATGGATATGGAATTCTATTTTTTATTTATTATCATCATCATGCATTAGGTTAAGATTTTAATTTAATTATTTTTGTTTATTTTTCAGATTTGGTAGCACCATTTCAAGTGTGGTAGAAGCAAGCAATTTTAGTCCGGTTCAAGCACCTTCGGGGTTTATTTCTTTAATCTCTTAGCTTTATTTTTCCTTTGTTTTTTTTGTGTGGTTGTGATGTGTGGCTGTGGTTATTTATTCCTTCAATCCGTGTTAGTTTTGATAGGTTAGATGCTTATGTGTTAGGACGCCAATTCAATTCGTTAGATGCGTAATTTTGTTAGATGGATGTGTGTTAGGATTCGATTCAGTAGATACTTGTGAGTTAGGATACGTTAGTTTAATCATCGTTAATTTAATCCAACATTTTAATTAATTTGGTTAACTTTGCATTGCTTTTAAGTGAGTAAGATAGAGTGGCGTACATCTCTTTGTGTTCGACCCGTAGCTACGACTGATCCATACGCTTGCGATTATTATTTCTTGCAAACATGCACTTTGGATTGTGTAATTACCAAACTATAAGACAACCCACATTTACAATATAGGTTCTTAATTTTTCTAGGAATGGGATTTATCTGCTTTCGTGCTAGTTCTCTGAGGACCCACATTGACGGTCTAGCTTCTCCATTTCATTCATAAAATGGGGAACAAAAAGTCATTTGAATATGAAGACCATTGGTCTGGCCTTGTATTGCATAGTTTGGTGATTTGGTTCTCCAAAATGCATGTAAGTCCCATTTAATAAAATGGAGGACCTGCGCTATTATATCAGGTTCTCATTTAAGTCACTTTGCATATTTTGGTAATTACACACTCCAAATTGCATAGTTTCGTAAGTTATTAAAATAAATCAGTGCATGGGCATACATGGGAGGCTATTTGATTGAATTTAAGAATGAAACTTGACATGTGGCTAATCCAGACATTGACCTTTTGTATCCAACAGCTGGAATTGCCACATCATCCAGTCACCTGGCAGAACTATGTGGACCGACAAGATAAGCTTATCTTGATAGTTGTGAAAAGGAACTTTAAGAGACAGTGGGAATCTCCCCCGACAGGGACAGGAACAGCCTTTGGGCTTTCCGGATAATAACACACGCATTAAGGTCTACATCTCAAACTTTATCTCTTGTTACGTGAATGAAAAGATACTTATCACATACCTTCAAACCCTTCGTCAGGCCCACTTGTTCTCCCTTTAAGCCCAGCTTTGGGAGGGTCTCCATCAATAATATGAGGAGAAATGTAGACAGGTCCTTATCTAAGACCTTTAGAGCTTGAGAAATATCCTTGTAAAAGATTAATTAACTATTATCCAACAACATATAGGAGATATGGGTGGAAGTCCAACATGAATATAACTAAGATGAGGATGTTGAGATAGATAGATGGCAAGATTAGGAAGGATAGTATCACAAATGAGTAAATGATAGGGAGCTTAGGAGTCATGCCAAATAGGATTACAAAATGAAGTTATTTGAGATGGTTCAAACATGTTCAACAAAGACAAATGAATGCACCTCTTGAAAGAAGTCATATGCTACAAGTCTAAGGTGTTAACAAGAGTACAGGACCAAGGGAGAAGGGAGCTGATGATGATGAAGATGTGAAGTGATTGGGAAAAACATTACTCATGAGTTAACCGCAAATATGACCTCAAATAGAGTGGAGTAGCAGACTAGTCGTAGCTGACTCCAAGTAATTGAGATGAGGCTTTGGTGCAGGAACATTTTTATAGTAATATTATGAATTTCTGTGTTCAGTAATTCCATAGTAAGCGGATATTTAGTATTTATTTTATGTTAAATCCCAATTTTACTAGTTTCAGTGAGTCTCAGTTTTGAGTAATAATGGGAGTTCTGTTTCAAAAGTTCAGTTAGGATGAATTACAAGATTCTATATTACCAATTAAAAGTCCAACTAGGAGTCTTATAGAATTTCGTTTAGTATGACTGATAATTTAAACTAAACAGTGTAGTTATGGCCTATAATTAAGTAAATAAACAAATATATATATATATATATATATATATATATATATATATAGATAGATAGATAGATAGATATATGCAATTCAGACTTTTAGTTTAGTTTATGGCATGGTTTTGCTCAATGTTAGGAGCATCACACTCTTTCAATAGTTTTTGATGGCCAAAACCTGCCCTGTTAATTGTGAATAGTCCCTTCATTTTCTTCTTCCTCTTTCGTCCTTATTTTCTACAATATATTACTACACATAGGCTTGCTTTTACTAAATTTTATACAAGGTTGCTATCAAAAGTATTATCTCTTGACTGTGTAATCGTGTCAATTGTCCTTCCTAAACCCTCGACAGAGAACATCCAACACTCTAGTTGATGCAGATTCATCACCAAAATAAGCTTGTTTTATTAGGAATAAGTCTATGGTTGGGTTATATACATGTTGGGCCTTTGATCCCATGGGTTTTCAATGAAATAGGTCATTTTTATGGACCTAAAGTATGGGTAATAGGGTTGCATACGGGATTAAATGTTTTAGTTCCATGTTAGTTTTTTTTTTGAATGAATAAATATCAATACCAAAATCCCAAAAAGGGAGGAGGGAGGGAGGGATGGGGGGGGGGAAACAACCTCAAGCCTTAAGAAGGCGGGCCATGAGACCGAAGAATAGAATCATCTAAACCCCAGGATACAACAATAAGCCTGTTCCTTGGGGTATCAAGGAGCGATCTACAAGGGAGAGGATGGAGTTTGGAGCTAACATAAAAAAAGATGACTTTCCAAATCATGTCTATAGAACGAGAATTGGAGGTCCGTCTCTGAAGGTTCCGCTCCATCCAAATGTGAGAAATAGCAGCCCCAAACACTAGCTTACCAGCAGTATCACAGATTGTGCCACCCGAGAAAGCTTTCATCATCCAAAGATATTCCCTAGCAAAGGGAAGAGGCCTTCTGCTTCAAGGCCAAATAAAGACAAAGACTTTTTTTCCAAATACTGAGGGCTAGGGGCCAAGTAAAAAAGAGGCGATCAACATCCTCAATACCATTCCAACAAAGGACACAGGATGGGGGGGGGGATAGGTATATGGCGATGGAGAACAAATGATTGGGTGAGGAGACAGCGGTTGAGGGATCTCCAAACATTAAAACTGTGATGGGGGATGTGGCCTTTAAACCAAACAATATTGTGCCAAGGAACAATGGGAGCATGGGGCCAAATAAAGTCTCAGGCGATCTAGAAGTAGAAACTCTATTAGGGGAGGGGAGCCAAAAGACCTTATCCGAGAGAGAGGGGTTAGGGGGGGGGGGGGGAAAGAGAAACCCAAACCTAAGTGAGACAGGGGAGGAAGGGGGAGGGGGGGGGGGGACCAGGAACCTAGGGAAATGATTGAGGAGAGCGGGGCTGATTTGGGAATACCAGAGGAATAGACCGAATGGGCACCTAAGAAGTTGTAGAGGACTCCTAAGGGGTGCCAGTGATCAAGCTAGAGAAAAATGGAAGACCTAATAGCAATCACAGAGGAGGTGGCTGAGAGAGCTAAGGGCCGGAGGAGGAGGATTTTAGTCATTTTACGCCACACCCACGAAGGATCAGGAGGGATGGGGACAATCCAAATGGAGTCATTTTTGAGGAGGTAGGAGTATACCCAATTGAACAAGATAGAATCATGCTTGGAAGAGATTTTCCAGATCAATTTGAGGATGCCAACAATATTAAAGTCCCGGATCCTACGAATGCCAAGACTTCCTTCAGATTTAAGGAGGCATATAGAGGCCCAACTAATCGGGTGGAGGAATTTAGAAGATTCCTTGCCTTTCTAGAGGAAGGAGCAGAAGAGAGATTCCATGGCTTTGATGGTAGACTTAGGAAGCCCCTAGATGCCACACCAGTAGGACTGAACGGATCAGCTCAATCCTACCTACGAAGGAGAGCAATTTACTTTTCCAAAGCTGGAGCCTTTTACGGATAAGGTCCAAGATAGGGGTGCAGTGGTGACTGGTTAACCTGGCTAGAATCAAAGGGAGACCAAGGTATTTCAGGGGCAGAGAGCCAAGTGTAAATCCTGTAAGGCAAAGCAAGGTATTTTTATCCACATCAGAGACACCAGAGAGGAAAATGAGGGATTTTTCAGAAGATTAATACAAAGACCAGAGAGATTCTCAAAGGGCTGCAGGGAGGACATGATGAAAGAGATAGAGGAGGGGGAGGCCTTGTAAAAGATCATAAGATCATCAGTAAAGGCAAGATGAGTAAGGTTAAGGCCTTTGCATTTGGGGATGGGGGAGATGAGAAGCTGATCAGTTTTAGCTTGAATGCTCCAAGAGAGGAGCTCAAGGGAAAGGGAGAAGAGAGAGGGAGAGAGAGAGGACAGCCCTAATAGATTCCAACTTTGGAAGGGAAGAAACTAGCAGGGGAGCCATTGATAATGGCAGAGAAGAAGGGGGAGGAGATGCAATAATGGATCCAGTGGACAAACACAGGGGGAAAGACATCTGGGTCAGGACATCACATATGAAATCCCAACGCAGGGAGTCAAAAGACTTGTGGATGTTGATTTTCATGAGGGCAGCAACGGAGTGAGATTTACGATCAAAGCCCCTAACAATTTCCGAGCAAAGGAGGATATTGTCAGCGATGCTTCTACCAAAACTCAAGGCCGATTGGTTGGGGCTGACAAGGGAGGGAACGGTAAGCTGAAGCCTATTAGACAGGATTTTGGCGATGAATTTATAGAGAAGGTTGCAGAGGGAGATAGGCCCGAAATCGGATGAAGCTCCCTCTTTCTTAGGGATAAGGCAAAGAAAGGTTTAGTTAATCTTAGGGAGCTGGCTAGGATTGAAAAAGAAGTTACGAATAGTTTTGATAAGGTCATCTTTGATGATGTCCCGGCTGGCCGAGAAGAAGCCCATACTGAACCCATCAGGACCTGGAGCTCGGTTGGATTTATGAGAAAGGACGGTTTTGAGGATTTCATCATCGGAGGGAATCAAAGAGAGAGGAAGGGACAGATTTATTGATGAGGCCTGGGGGAAGGGGGGAGAGGGAAGAGGGGGAGGGGCAGAAGAGGAAGGAGAAAAAGGAAATGACTTCCTTCTTGATATCCTAGGCTCCTGTTAAAGAGGAGACATCACGACCAAGGAACATGAGGATGGAATTGTAGTTAGAACGGGCTTTTAGGGATCGGTGGAAGTAAGCCGTATTATAGTCTCCAAGCTCGAGCCACTTAATGCGGGATTTTTGGCGAAGAAAGCTATCTTCTTGGGAGGAGAGAGAGGAGAGTTCCTTAGAGAGGCACTTTTCCTCTTCAGCCAATAAGGGGTTAAGCATGTCATCTTGGAGCTGGGATTGGACAAGTGAGAGACTAGTTCGGCAAGTGGCCACTCGAGAAGAGATATTGCTGAAACTGGACAAGTTCCATGACTTAAGAGCTTCCTTGGAGTTTCGAAGCATTTTGGCAAATGCAAGGAGAGGTAGGGAGAAGCAATGGACTTGTTTATTCCAAGCTTCACTGATGGTGGGATGACCACATGTCGAAGAATTTGAAAGGTTTGGGCCCGAAGGAGATGAAGGGAAGGATGAGGAGGTGGCAGGGGCTATGGTCAGATATACCGAGGAGGAAATTGATGTGAGAATTGGGATTGAGAGAGAGCTAGGCTTCATTGATGAGTACAGGTCAATTTTGCAGGAAACTCGATCCAAACCAACCCTTCGATTGTGCCAGGTAAGGGGAGAGCCAGTCATCTAAGGTCATTAATGCCCAGATATTCAAGACAATCATTGAAGGCATTAACAGATAGGACATCTAGAGGGCAACCTCCAACTTTCTCATGACCAAATCTAACCACATTGAAATCACCTCCCACAACCCAAGGAAGGGATCCAATACTGGGCTTAAGAAGGGACAGATCAGCCCAAAGAGGGAAGCGGTCGGTGGCTCGATTAAACACAAAAATGATCGAGAGAAAGGGGGAAGGGGAATTGGGAAGAGACAGTTGGAGGTGAAGGATTTGGTGGGAAGAGAAAGAGATAGAGATGTTTATTTTGGACGGGTCCCATAAAATCTAGATACAACCAAGAGGGGAGTAGTCATAGTTGGAAAGAAAGGACCAAGAGGGAGCAATATTAGAGACAATGCGGGGGCATTATCAAGAAGAACACGAGTTTCGAGAAGAGCACAGAAGGAAGAGTAGGTGGATTTAATAAGAGCCCTAATATCTGCATGCTTGGCCAGGGAATTAAGGCCCCAAACATTCCAGATAAATCCAGAAGACATGAAAACTTAGAGAGGGGGCAACAACCTCTGAGGGGAAGGCTCTTATATCGCTTACGAGCATAGGCGATCAACGGTCGACTAGAGGGGGCCAAGGGGAGGGGGGAGAAGATATGTGGATCTAGGGGGAGAGACTCACCGGGCAGGGAATCAATAAGGGGGAGGGATCTCATCGGATAAGGGTAAAGGCAATCCAAACCGAAAAAGGGAAGGGATGGGGGACCGGTTTAGAAGGATGGGGGTTGGGTTGGGTTCAGGTTCAAAGAGGGGTTAGGGGTGGAGTCGGAGTCAACATTAAATGGTCGAAGGTTAAGGTGGGGTTGAGAAAGGGGTTGGGTTGGGCTAGGGAAGATAGAAAGGTGTATCCACGTGGGGTAAAAGGAACTGGGGTAGGTAGTGCCAGGGTTAGTGGAACCAGGGTTAAGGGGGTCAGGGTTAAAGTGATTTGGGTTAAGGGAGTGGTTGGATTTCAAAGAAAGGTGTGACTGAGAGGGGGTGGGGAGAAGAGGGAGTAAGGGATGGCAAGAGGATGTCGTCTTAGGTAACAGGAGGATAGGCGGAGATGGTAAAGCACAAGTGACGGGGGTGGGGGTCAGATGAAGGTGCTAGTTACCAAAGCAGGGGTTACCTTCACAGGAGAGACTTCGGTGATTGGTGCGAGGCACAAATCACGATTCCAGAGGAGCCAGCAGTTCAAGGTTGTAGGAGATGATGCATGAGCTTGGAGGGCTAATGTATGGAGTGCAAAGGAGTGAATCTTTAGGTCTAGAGGTTGAAACCAGCGAGCAGGATGGAAGATGCGGCGATCGAGGCAACTGACAGTGGTTAAGACGATTGATGGAGCATAGGTAAGGGTTACGAGAGAGGAGCTTGCAGTCCAAGTGTAGTATGGAGGACTAAAGGATCAAGCAGACGAGGGTACAAAGCAGCAACAATGGCAGTAGTAGCAACTTTAAGGTTCGAGCTCGTCTCGGGAGTAGAGATCTTCATTGGGAAGGAATGTTGAGATCTTCCGAGAGGAGAACCAGAAGCAGTTTGATCTCTGGCATGGCAAGGACGTCAACGAGACATTCTTCGACCACGGCTCGGTTCCTTGAAGGAATTAGGGGAAGGAAGATGAGCCTAGTAGAGAGCAGTGCCAGGTAGCTGAGGAAAGACGATGGCGCTTGGGTCTAAGGAGCTAACAACAGTAGCAAGATGAGTAGGGGCCTCTGAAGTCGAAGTATGCGGCTCAGGCAGAGCATCAATAGGGACATCGAAAACTTCAGGACATGGTAGGGAGGCTTGAAGAGCCTTACTGGAGCAGGAGTTGGAGTGGTGTCAAAAAATTTTACAGTGGATGCAGTGAGGGGGAAGCGAATCATAACGGATGGATTGTTCAAAGGAGAACCCATCATCTTCAACAATAGAGATGATCGAGGGTGGAGGGGAGTCGGCAGAGATGTCAATACAGAATCTTATGAAGGTGAAACGATCCACCTTTTTGGTGTGGACGTCAGAATAAAGAGGGAAACCAATGACTGAACCAATGATATTGAGGTATTCTGAACTCCAGTAATGGAGAGGCAGACTTGGGAGAGTGACCCACAAAGGGATGGAGCTAAAGTCGACCTTGTGCAGTTGCAGATAAGGATCGCAAAGGCAGAGAAAGATTGGTTTGTTACCAACCAGCCAAGGAGCACCTTCAGGGGCACGAGCTTTAGCATCCTCACAAAAGAACTTGAAGATAAATACTCCATTGTCGAGCAGGTAAGTTTCCAGTGAGCCTTGAGCTTTCCATTGTTTGGTCATAGAGGATTTGACAATATTAAAAGAAGGTCTGGGGCCAAGGAAATGGCTAACCAGACAAGATTTCCATTTTGCAATTATGGGGAGAGTAGTTCCTGAGGACAGAGGGCAACCTATGAGGAACCAATAGTAGAGGGTTTAACAAAGTGCAGGGAGAGGCCAGAGCAAGAAGTAGAAGAGGAAGAAGAGAAGAGAGAGGTCCAAGGTTTCGGGGTAGACGAAGGATGGGTAACCAGGGGTGGTAATGGAGGTGGAGAAGGATGGGTAGCATGGGGTGGTGTGGGTGATGGTGAAGGGGAGTGGGGGGGGGGGAGAGAGAGGAGAGCTCATTGGTTAAACATCGTATATGGTGAAAGTTTTGCTCATTCTTGTGTTGTGTTGTTTCTAATGCTGCATAGAATTCTTATTGTCTTGTCTTTGATTTTTTTCTTCTACCTTTTACTCGACAGATGGAGTATTAGTTCTTTCCATACTTAGTTTTATTTTGGTGTTTTTGTTCTTAAATTGAACCGGTTCAACCAATGGTTCAATTTAAGTAATTTTAGTAGTTTTTCTTTTAAGTGTTTAGTTGGGCGGATTAGGACTTTTTTTTTTTTTTTTTTTTTTTTTTTTTTTTTTTTTTTTTTTTTGGGGGGGGGGGGGGGTGGGTTGCAGTTTGTTTGAAAGTCTGGGGTTTGAGTCTATTTCGGTTTCCTAGTCAGTTTAGCTTACCTAGTAGGTTAAGGATTGGGTTGGGCCTTTCCTTTTTAGTGTAGGAGTCTATTTTTGAGTCTTTTATATAAGGTAGTAAGGGGGCATTTTTTGGATACGAATTTTGATTTTAATCAAAAGCTTTTCCTTGCTCTTCTTCTCCTTTGAAGATTTGTCTTGTGTTTGATCAAGGCTAGTGGGATCGGTGCTTGATCCGATTGACACCTTGCGGTGGAAAGAGTTAGATTTTAGGGTTAAGAAAGCAAGTAACAGAGGAGGAAGAAGAAGAGAAGTAGAAAGAATGAGACAAGAGAGAAGGGGGAAGAGTATTTTCGGTTGAATGTGTTAAGTGTTAGAGAGATCTCTCCACACCTATATTACTTCACTAATAGAGATAAAAATATTACATACACCTCCCTAGGGAGGTAAAAGATAAAAAAAGGTAAAAAAGAGAAAATACATAATAGGGCAACTAGACTAAAGGCTAGTTCCCAAACTACCCTTATCATATAACTTCTAACAACTCTAACACTCCCCCTCAAGCTGGAGAATAAATGTCATGCATTCCCACTTGCATAGAGAGTATCAAATTGAATAGAGGTAAGAGCCTCGGTGAAGATATCCGCGCTTGATCACCGTTTTCACAAAGGAGTACAAATGCTGCCACAATCTATCTTTTACTTGATAAAGTGTCGATCCACTTCAATGTGTTTGGTCCTGTCATGTTGCACTGGATTGTGGGCAATACTGATGGCAACTTTATTATCATAGTAGAGTCTCATAGAGTCTTCAGTGTCTATTCTCAGTTCCTGAACAAGTATTTTCAACCATATGAGTTCACACACTCCATGAGCCATAGCTCTAAACTCTGCCTCTGCACTGCATCTGGCTACAACATGCTGTTTTTTGCTTCTCCAGGTAACCAAATTACCTCCCACAAAGGTACAATAGCTGGAGGTAGATCTCCTGTTTGTAATGGATCCAGCCCAATCAGTATCAGTGAAACCTTCCACTCTTAAGTGATTCTGCCTTGCATACAACAGTCCTTTCCCTGGAGAAGACTTCAAATATCTGAGAATGCGATAAACAACATCCAAGTGGCCACTCTTGGGGGCATGCATGAATTGGCTCACCTCCCTCAATGCATAGGAGATATCTGGGCGTGTCATAGAAAGATAGATAAGCTTCCCCACTAGCGTTTGGTATTTTCACGCATCAACAAGAGAATGACCATAATCTTCTCCTAGTTTGTGATTCTTCTCAATAGGAGAATTTGTTGGTTTGCAGCCTAACATCCCTGTCTCTGTCAAAAAATTAAGAACAAACTTCCGTTGACATATGTTGATTCCTCTCTTGGTCCTTGATACTTCAATTCCTAAGAAGTACTTCAAGGGACCCAGATCTTTGATTTCAAACTGTTGAGCCAAGTAGTTTTTCAGTTTATCTATCTCAGTTGTATCATCTCCAGTGACCATAATATCATCAGCATAGACAATGAGGGCTGTGATGGTACCATTTCCCTACTTAGTAAAGAGAGTGTGGTCAGCTTGGCTCTGAGAATATCCATTCTTCAAAATAGCCTGCCCGAAGCACTCAAACCACACCTTTGGTGACTGTTTAAGGCCATATAGTGCTTTCTTGAGGAGGCACACTTTCCCTTTAGCTGAAGGCATTTTGAAGCCTGGTGGAGTTTACATGTACACTTCTTCTTCCAAATCGCCATGAAGAAAGGCATTTTTCACATCCAACGGATATAATGGCCAATCATTATTGGCAGCCAATGATAAAAGAACTCTTATAGAGTTGTGCTTAGTCACATGAGCAAATGTCTCCTGATAGTCAATTCCATAGACTTGACTGTACCCCTTGGCCACCAACCTTACTTTGTATCTCTCAACAGTACCATCAGATTTATATTTGATTGTGTAGACCCATCTGCATCCAACAAGGACACGTCCCCTGGGAAGATCCACCAATTGCCAAGTACAATTATTCTCTTGTGCCATCATCTCCTCAGACATAGCTTGTCTCCACTTTGGGTCAGATATAGCATCAGTAACATTCTTGGGAATAGAAGCAATAGAGAGGGCAACAATAAAGGCAAGACCTGAGGAGAAAGAGCATCATAGGAAACAAACTGGGCTATAGGATTAGTATAAGCTCTTTTCCCTTTTCTAACAGCAACAGAAAGGTCTAAATCAGATGGAGTAGAAGGGATATCACCTAATGGAGGAGAATGAATCTCAGGATGTGGATCCAAAGAGGATTCTTGGTAGGTCTTCTTACTCTTCAAGCTTTCACCTCCTTTGTACCCTATGTGGTAATCCTTCTCCTTACCCTTCTCATTACCAGAACCACTTTCAACAACCAATTCTGTATTCACACCTGATTGATCATCAATATCAACCACATCCACAGTTCTGTGTTTTCCAATGTCAAGCATAAAAGGATAGATAGGTAGAGGAGAAGGAAGGAAATCAGCAACCTGTTCACTTCCACAATTCTCCCCCTGAAGAGGATGCTGAGAAGGTGCAAAGAAAGGGACAGATTCAAGGAAGGTGACATATTTGGTGATAAGACATTGGCGAGAAGAAGGGTGATAGCACTTGTAACCTTTGGTAGTAGAAGAGTACCCAAGAAAGAGACACTTGAGAGCTTTGGGATCAAGTTTAGTGCGAGCAGATTTGTTAACATGCACATAACAAACACAGCCAAAGACTTTAGGAGGAAGAGAGAAAGTAGAAACCTTGGGAGATAAGATGCTCAAGGGAGATTTGAAATCAAGAAGTTTGGTAGGCATGCGATTGATGAGAAAGGAAGTAGTGAGAAGAGATGCAGGCCAGAAGGTCTTGGGAACATGCATGCCAAACAATAGACTACGAGTAACCTCTAATAAATGGTAATTTTTCTTCTCAGTAACCCATTTTGTTGGGGTGTGTCAACATACGCGAGTTGATGGATAATGCCATTATTAGTAAAGAAGGTTTGGAGGCCACCAAACATGTATTTCCCCCCCCCCCCTTTATCAGACCGAACAATTTTGATTCGAGTATCAAACTAAGTAAGAATCATCTGATAAAAGTTCTGAAATGCATCACAAAAATCACTTTTATATTTCATAAGACCAGTCCAAGTAGCGCGAGAAAAATCATCCACAAATGACACAAAGTAACGATAGCCAAATAAAGAGGTAGTAGGGGAAGGTCCCCAAACATCAGTATGCACAATATGGAAAGGAGAGGTAGTTCTATTACCATGATATGGATATGTAGAATGACAGTGTTTGGCAAACATACATGGTTCACATTGAAAAACATGAGAATAAGCAATAGAAGAAAATAAGTGAGGTAACTGCTTCCTCATTACAACAAAAGATGGATGGCCAAGACGACAATGCCATAACATAACAATTTCCACAGAACTACAATCATTACGTCCACACACATAGGATTGAGCTGTGGGCAAAAAAGGTTAAAAAAGGTAAAGGCCTTGCTCCTCACATCTACTACCAATAATCCTCTTCGTTACCAAATCCTGAAAAAGACAGTGAAAAGGAAAAAAGGTGACACAACAGTTCAGAGATTTAGTTAAATGACTTACAGATAAAAGATTAAGTGTAAGGTTAGGGACATGAAGAACTGAAGTAAAAGAAATGGATGATGTAACAGGGATACTGCCCTTACCAGAGATGGAGGAAAGGGAGCCATCAACTACCCTAACCTTATCCTTACCAGAACAAATGGTATAGGAATCATAATAATCGGACGTACCAGTCATGTGGTCAGTGGCACCGGAGTCAATGACCTAAGACTGGACTGCAGTAGAAGCTGAGGTGGAGACCTGCAAAGCTGAGGATGAAGAGGAGTTAGCCACTGTGGGTATAGGAGATATGCTCAGCTGTGACATGACCCTGCAAAACACTGCATCGGCCAAAGTAGAGTCATCCTGTGTAGCATCTACCTCAGTCATAACAGAGTGTGCTCCTCGAGCACCCCCTCTACGGCCACCACGAGCACCACCCCGTGTACCAGGACGGCCATGAAGAGTCCAACACCTATCCTTGGTATGTCAAAATCTCCAACAATAATCACATTTAAACTTGTCTCTGCCACTTGTCTCTACTGCTCTGTCTTCTCCATGGTTGGCCCTTGGCCTCTACCACCACCACGGGTGCCACGAAAAGAGGAAGAATTGAGAGCTGACCTCTCAAGAGATGATGCTAGAGTTGGTTCTATAGCAACACGCCGAGTCTCCTCACTCTATAAGTAGCTACAAACCTCATCAAGAGATGGAAGAGGAGACCGGCCTAAAATCTGGAGCCTGATTGGCTCAAAATCAGGGTTCAAGCCACCAAGTAAAGTGAAGACATGCTCTTTTTCAAGGGTGCGATACACCTTTGCTTCATCCTCTGGGTTGGTCAATTGAAGATCCCTGTAGTGGTCATACTGCTCTAAAAGACTAATATAAGCAGTCTAGTACTCAGAAATGGTCCTGTTGCCCTGCCTCATTGAATTAATTTTTTGGTGGAGCTGATAGACCTTGGCAGAGTCACCCACTCTGTCAAATGTCTGGGAGATACTGTCCTAAATTGCCTTGGCAATTTCTTTTCGCATAAACCTTCTCTCAATCTCGGGCTTTATGGATAAGAGTAGCCATGTTATAACTATAGAATTTTCGGTCTCCCATTTCTCATAAGCAGGAGAGCCAGCCTCTAGGGCTTTAATAACACTAGTAATATATCCAAGTTTCCCTTTACTCTTAAGGGATGGCTTCACAGAATGTGACCAGTCCAAGAAATTGGTGTTATCAAGCTTCACAATGGAGATCCGTGGGTAAGCATTCTCATAAACAAACTGAGGGGCTGTTGGAGTAGGCTGTGAATCAGCTGAACCAAGCCCAGAAGTCTCGGAATCAACCATCTTGTAGGGAAAATGGTACTTGACCATAAACTAGGATACCAATCCAAGTAGGGAGTACACACTCAACCCAAAAAAGGAACCAAATACAAGAACAGAACAGAAACAACCTTGATAACACTTCACTCTAATACTCTCCAAAGAGTAACATCAACATTAAATAAGTTCAAAGGCTTCACAAAAGCTATGCACAAGCATTACTCAACAAAGGAGGCAGCATATTGCAGTCCAAATACAAGAAAAACAGAAATCAAGCATTATCGGCTTTACCTGGGCAGAAAATAGGGTTCCACGAAAAAGAGTTGTGCTCAGATTGAGCCTTTAGCAGCAAGAAGAGATACATGGACCTTAACCTACACCCTTGGGCGATTCTAGTGACCCATTTCAAACCTCAAACCCATGCCAAGAGAGAGAGATACAAGGAATGCAATGTGGAGCTGGGGGTAACTCTAGCGGTGGCTAGAAGAACTTAAAATCATCAAGAGAGCTTCATCCAAGCTCAAACAGCAGTAGCAAACACTGGAATAGGTTATATTGAATCCATCTCATAGTCCTTTCAACAGATTTTTTACATAGGAAGCTTCTCCTTGAAATCCTTTATGCCCTAGGATTTCAAAGAGAAGAAAAAAAATAGGGATAAGAAGCTGGATTCGACTCTCAAACCTAAATCTCTGATACCAAGTTAGATTTTAAGGTTAAGAAAGAAGGTAAGAGAGGAGGAAGAAGAAGAGAAGGAGAAAGAATGAGATAAGAGAGAAGAGGGAAGAGTATTTTCGGTTGAATGTGTTGTGTGTTAGAGAGATCTCTCCACACCTATATTACTTCACTAATAGAGATAAGAATATTACATACACCTCCCTAGGGAGGTAAAAGATAAGAAAAGGTAAAAAAGAGAAAATACACAATAGGGCAACTAGACTAAAGGCTAGTTCCCAAACTACCCTTATCACATAACTTCTAACAACTCTAATAGAAAGCCCAGGTGGTTCGTTTTGGTTAGATTGTTTTCTCCATTACTGTTCTACATTCAAGCTATCTGATCTCAAGGTTTATTCATCATCAACAAGTTCAAATCCCCAAACCCTTGGAACTGCAGAAAGATGGAAGGAAATGCTCTTTTCAAAGATGAGAAACTTGAGGAGTACTTATGATTTATTACCCCATCCCTAACCTAATATATTTGGGTTCCCATTGTTCTCTTGGTTTCCTCATATGATTTATTTCCCATTGTTCTCTTGGTTTCCTCATGCGATTTCTCGCCCCATTGTTCTCCTGTTTTTACCCTAAACTGATTCACCTTTTGATAAAAGATCCTGGTTTGGCCCCTAGTTTGATTATTCAAACCTAGGACTACATTACTAGTATTTCCTTGCTACTAATAATGCAAAAAAATAAGAAGGATCGATGAACTGGTTGAGAACCGGCAAGTTATAAGCATGGTACTAAATCTCGTTTCGTTTCGGTGTTTCGGTCTGACCGAAATTTCCGAGATACCGAAATTTCGACGAAATTTTGTCAAAATATGCTATTTTTCTGTGGGTGTAAAATGCCAAAATGACCGAGATTTCTGAAATTTTCGAAACGAGATTACCGAAATTACCGAGATTTCCGAAACGAGATGACTGAAATTTCCGAAATATTCAAAATATTGCACGTGACACTTTTAGTGATTTTTTCAATATCTCGCGATATATCGTGAGTCCACAATATTTCGTCGATATCTCACGAGATATCGTCGAAATATGGTATTTTTCCATTTCGGATTGGTATCGTATCTTGGACAGCTCGAGATATACGAAATTTGGCGAAATATCGCCGAAATTTCGTGAGATTTTGAACTATGGTTATAAGTCACTAGATGAGAACTTTTTAGTTTGATGATGAAGATGGAGATGGATGATGGCGGTTGATGATGATGATAATTGATGGAGGTAGATAGTTTTGGCTGCTAGAGTCCACTAGAGCCCCACCAAGGAGATCCACCTTGGATATGATTGCTGAATCCACAGACCACAGTCCACTTGAGTCCACAAGCTAAATCTCACAAGAGAGTTCTATCTTCAAAATCTGGTGTTCCAGAGAACAGCCCATGGTTTCATTATATAGAGGGGAGGCATTAAAAGCCCTTGGGATACATCAACTTACATTAAATAGACTTTTGGATTTTCAACACCTAGAAACTAAAACCAAGACATAGGGAACTACAACCAAGAAAGTGACTTCGAAAAACTAAAAGACTCTTAATGACTAATAACTAATACCCAGAGCATGAACAACCTCATAACTCCACCTAGGAAACTGAAAAGACACATAGTAAGAGTAAATACTAGCCTAGGAAAATGAAAAGGCAGAACCACTGGGTTTAATTCACCCAGGCCAGCATAGGTGTCAACCTATGGGCTGGGCGTTCTAGGCCTGGTCCTGCAGGCCCTGCGGGCACAAATCTGGCCTTGGGCTGGGCCTGGTAGACTAGGCCTGGCGGGCTGGCTGACTGCCCCGTATCAAAAAACTTCTATGTTATTTCACGATCAAAAGTCAAGTGAAGTAAACAATTTGAACCTCAACAGAGAACATCCAACACTCTATTTTTTCCTTACAATTCATGATTGAAATTTAAGATAAGTAAACAATTTGAACTAGACCTCTATCACATCCCATAAAAAGCATTGTCTCAAATCACACAAAATAGTTAGTCTAGAGAAAAAAAACTAAGATTTATTGAAGCATAGTTGTCAAGGCATTGCCAAGGCCCTAGGTGTCCTGGCTCCTTGGTCGCCTTGTTGGTGTCGCCTAGACGCTGTGACAACTATGTATTGAAGAACATGAAAAAATAATTTCTTACCTTTTTCTTGTCAGCCACTACTTTGAAACGCTGAAAGACATCATTAAGTTCCTCCTCATCTAATTCATAACCACGCTGAAAAGGAAATGAAAATAAACTGTGAATGAATCTAAAAGCAAATTTTGACTCAGAATCTCACCAGTGGTAAAAGGGGGGAAAAAGAGAATGATTAAATACCTTAGAAAGGTGTGATCTCAAAGCATGGCGTCCACTGTATTAGGGAGAAAAGAATAAGATGTTATGTCACAACTCACAAGTGTTTGAAGAGAAAAAAAGATCCTTCAGAAAATTCAGAGAATAATATGGTTCACTGATGAATTAAAAAATTTATACCTATTTCACCAAATCAGTACTGCTATACGATTGTGGTACAACCTCTTTTGGGAAGTCACAGTTTCAAAGTTCAAACTAATGATAAAGGTAGATTTCCCAATTATGCTACTTTCAAGGGATAGGTGTCTACTTCCCCACTCATTCGCACCACTTGCTATTCAGTTTGAGGTTATAAAAAACACATTGTTCAGCAAAATATATAGATAGTAACTGCATGTATTTCATGAGATCACTGACTGCAGAAACATATTAAGAATGTGACATACCAATGCTTTGTAAACCAATCATTTAAAAGGATATTAACCCAAAAAAAGCAAAAAAAAAATTAGTGAAAAAGTAATTCAGACAAGTGTGCATGTATGTGGTCTAAGAGTAGAGGTAGGATTGATGAATCAGCTGATAATGAGTTCAATTTAAAGGAGGCAGTAAACGCAGTCAAGGTAAGTGACAAGATTGGTCTAATTATTTCTGAAGGAGAATCATATGCAGAGTCTGCATTTACAAAGTTCACAACAAGTGATAGGTCTCAGAAAGATTCTCAAGCAACAGCCAACAAGACAGGTGTCAAGTGTTAGAGAAGTGCACAACCAGTCAGCAAGGGGTCTTATAGAGTGTACAAGAAAGAGGTCTAGTGGGGTACATAAGGCTGTTGAGGACAGTAAAGGTTAGTTCTAATCCCCACATGAACTTCATTCCATGGATTGACCATTATCACAGGATTCCCTGCACTGAGACTACGTGAGAAATCGTAATAGGGAATATGCTCTGGATTTTTTATATTCTTAGGAAAAGAAGACAGAATACTAATTTGTTAATATCAGGTCAGACTTGGGGATCAAGTAAGGTTTGTCTTTCTGGGTGGGATCAAAGTTTCTTTGAGCTTGATGATTCAGTGGTTAGAGCCTTCTCTAATTTGGTGATTTTGAAGCATAGGAAGCTAGGGAAGGACTTCATGGCTTCAAATGTGAATAGGCCAAAGGATGAAGAAGGGGAAGATATGTGGCACAAGTTGGTGGATAGAATATATTGATGGTGTAAATAAAATCAGATTTAATGGAGAAGATGGAGAGGAAGAAGATGGAGAAGAAGAGAGGAGGATGTAATCCTTTTGGGGAGAACCACCGATTAGATTGAACTCCCCCTTTTCATTAATCTATATAAAAATAGGGTACACAAGAGACAAGATGGGATAAAATCCCCAAAATAACCCCACTAAACCCATCTCGGTATTAGCGCTAGGCACTAATACCGAGATGCCAAATCTCGATATTAGCGCTAGGCGCTAATACTGAGATGCCAAATCTCAATTTCTAACACTCCCCCTCAAGCTGGAGCATAGATGTTAATCATGCCCAGCTTGTTACAAATATAATCAATTCTCACATATTTCAAAGACTCAGTAAAAATATCAGCAAGTTGCTCTCCTATACAAACATGTTATGGGGCAATAAAACCTTCTTGTAGTTTCTCTCGAACAAAATGACAGTCAACCTCTATATGCTTCGTCCTCTCATGAAACATGATTGGAAGCTATATGGATAGCAGCTTGATTATCACACCACAGCTGTATAGGTAACGCCTTCGTAAATTTCAACTCAGTCAACAACTGCTTCATCCACATCAGCTCGCAAGTAACCTGTGCCATAGCCTGATACTCTGCCTCTGCACTAGATCTTGCTACTACTGACTGTTTCTTACTCTTCCAAGACACCAAATTTCCCCCCCACAAAGACACAATACCCAGTAGTAGACCTTCTATCCATAGGGGAACCAGCCCAATCAGCATCACAAAACCCCTCAACATGTCCATGACCATGATCAGTGTAGAGTAGACGACAACCTGGAGCTTTCTTGAGGTATCTCAGAATCCGAATCATAGCATCCCAATGTGACGTCCTAGGAGAGGATAGAAACTAACTTACTACACTAACCGGAAAGGCAATATCGGGTCGAGTCACAGTGAGATAATTTAATTTTTCAACAAGTCTTCTATATTTTTCTGGATCATCAAGAGCATCCCCACTATACTTGTTTCGGCAAGCAGGTCAAGAACATATTTCCTCTGGGAGAGAGAAATACCTTTGCTAGACTGAGCTACCTCAACTCCAAGAAAGTACTTCACTTACCAAGATCCTTGGTCTGAAATTTACACTGCAAATGTATCTTCAGTTGGTTAATGCCTTCAACATATTCGCCAGTGATGACTATATCATCTACATATACCACTAAAAATATCTTGCCAGCCTTGCTATGCCGGTAGAATACCGAATGATCACCGCCACACCGAGTCATCCCAAATTCTAAAATAACATCCGAAAATCTCACAAACCAGGCCCTGGGAGATTGTTTCAAACCATACAACGACTTCTTAAGTTTGCATACTAAACCAGACTCCCCCTGAGCAACAAACCCAGGAGGTTGCTCCATATAAACTTCCTCATGGAGATCACCATGAAGAAAAACATTCTTCACGTTCAACTGAAAAAGAGGCCAATAATGGGACACGGCAAGAGATATCAAAAGACAAACAGAGGCAAGCTTTGCAACAGGTGAAAATATATCAAGATAATCAATCTCATAAACCTGTGTATAACCCTTGGCAACCAAGCGGGCCTTCAAACGAGCCAAAGAGCCATCAGGGTTCACCTTAACCACAAATACCCACCGACAACCAACAATCTTCTTGCCAGCAGGTAACGGTACCAAGTCCCAAGTGTGATTGTCAGCCAATGCAGCCAATTCCTCTTCCATAGCTGTCCTCCAGCCAAAGCGGGATAATGCCTCTAAAACAGACTTAGGGGTAAGATAAGACTCAACTGTAGAGAGACAAGCAGAAAAGTTGACAGATAAGCCTGTATAAGAAACAAAATGAGACAAAGGATGTTGGGTACAACTACAAACACCCTTACGAAGAGCAATGGGAACATCAAGATCAGAAGAAGGAATACTTAACTGAGGAGTAGGATCCGCAGGCGAAGTTGAAGTTGGAGGATCAGTTGAGACCGGGGGTGCTATATCATCACGAGGACGCCGGACAGGAGGATGGGCTGGACGAACAGGAGGAGGTGGAGGCGGAGGTGGCAGAGACGGAGCAGTAGTTGGTTGAACCTGGGAAACAGTATGTTGCACCACATATAAAGGAAGATCCTCATCCAACTCCGAGGAAACAAAAGATGTATCATCATAAGCAGTGGACTCAAAAAAGTTAACATCAGCAGAGACAAAGTATTTGCAAAGAACTAGTGAATAACACCGATAACCTTTTTTTTTTTTTTTTTTTTGTGAGAGGGACATAGGATCCTCATCAAGAGGTGTTGGTAAAATAAGTCTGTCCTCTGTTGATGGGTCAAATGAAGAAAATCAAAACTGGTCCTTCTTGCTTTGAATCAATGTTGTTGCAGTCATTAATTTCCTGGGTTTAATCAGAAATGGTGGACAAAATTTCAGACTTTGGGACAAGAGCATGCAGGTTAATGCAAAAGCTTCATTTGCTGAAAGAAAATTGAAGGAGTGGAAAAGAAATTGGTGAGAAAAAAAAAGTGGAAACCAAATTGAAAGCATTAGACGAGAGTAATTCTGTGGATTCGTATGGGAGGGAGGACTTACAACAAGAGTTGATTAGATTGTTCAATCAGCAGAGATTTCAGGGAGACAGATTTCAAGTGCAATGTGAATTGAGCTACACAAGTGCAGAAGATATTTTCATAATATGGCAATCAATAAGAAGATAGAATTATATCAACATAGATAAAGGAGGGAGGGTGGTGGATAAGTCGCCGAACATGGAGGAGGCTTTGGTCAGCTTCTATAAACAGTTGTACACATCAGGTGAGGATGTCATACCTTCACTTGATACTCAGGGGCTCAATAGATTATGAGAAGAAAATGCAATATGGATAGAAGCCTAGAACGATAATTTAATGAAAGTTTGGGCAGCAGTGAATGTCATTAAAGGGGAAAAAGCACTAGGGCCAGAAAGGTTTAATTTTGTGATACAAAGCATGTAGGGAGGTGATGAAAGGGATCTTATGTTAGGAAAATGTCCACATAGGAATCCCACTCTCCTAAGTTGATTACAACTAGGTTTTGATGCTAACAAACATTTGAGGGTATTTAACAATCATACTCCAAGTGTTAGTGTTTTGTTGTATTCTTATCTGAAGAATCAAGGAGTACAACCTCTTCAGTGAAGAAAGAATGCAACTTAAGTAACCCAAGAGTTGAAGTGATTTGAACTCAAAAGAAGGACTTAAATCTATGACAAGAAGCAGCTCAAGAATTAAAGACATGAAGAAGACAAGAAGAAGCTCAAGAATTGGAGTCATGAAGATGTTCGTGTGCACTTAGTCTAGGATAGCACACAATCTTGCATAATGCAATTGCATTCATTTTATAACTTAGAGAGACCTTAAGTGATAGCCAACACCCTTTTAAATGCCCCAAACATAATGGAAATAGGTTGGTGAAGAGATCCCCAAAGTCAGACTGTTAAAAACAGAGCAAATTGTCTGACGGTCGACAATGAAAACAGACAATGTGCATCCATCAGAAACAGTGAGATGACAGTCGCTACCATCAGACTGTGATGGTCGATCAGATCTTGTCGGTCGACCAGACATCGACCGTCAGAACTAGCTGTTCCCCAAAGGCTATTTTCCACCCCCAACAGCTATATTTGTTGGTCGACCGTCAAAGAAAAAATGTGACTGTTTTATGACTGTTGGAGCCTCTTTTTCCTCAACCTTTTTGTCTATAAATAGGCCACTAAAAGACAAAGATTGTACAACTTAATGAGCAATTATTACTAGTCAATTGAGAATGTACAACTTAATGAGCAATTATTACTAGTCAATTGAGAACATTAATTGTGAGCTTTCAAGTCCTTTTCAACCAGTTTTTGACTTTGAGTTGAAGGTCATCAAGTCAAGATCTCACAAGTCAACTCAAGCTTTCAAAGCCCTCATCATTGCTCCAAGATATCTCATCAAAAGGAGCAATAAATCAGCCCTCATACTGTGCATTTATTCATTCCATTCCATATCGCACAAGAAGTACTTGTTACACTCCAAATAGTTACTATACACCCTTAACCTCTTTAATTGTAATTATTTTGTTCTTGGAGTTGATCTTGAGTTTGTAGGACTCTTGATCAAACTAAGGTTGTATTAGCCTAGACTGCACTTAGGTAATGCATGGATCCTCTTATCCTTAAAAGAGCTTTGTAAAGGATTCTCTTGTCCTGAAAAATGAGTTTGTAAAGGTGTAGTTCACCCACCTACTGTATTAAAAAGGAACAACTAGTGGAATTCTCTCTAGTGTTGAGAGGCATACGTGGACGTAGACTCTTAGAGTCGAACAACTATAAAATCCTTTGTCTCTTGTGGGTGATTGTTTATTTATTTTAATTGTGCAATTAATTTTAAAAAGAGACCAAATTCACTAGATACAACCTATTCACCCCCTCTAGGTTATTTTACAATTGGTCTCAGAGCAGGAGCTCAAACTTGAGACTAATTATAGTCAAAGATCAATGGGATCAAATTCAACCAAGTGGAAGGCTTGAATGTTTCTAGGCCACCATTGTTTAATGGTGAGAACTTTGCATATTGGAAAGCAAGATTTATAAATTTCACTTGTGCACACAACTTAGACGTATGATATGTTATTGAACATAGACCATATGTCTATTATAAAGACATAGAAGATAAGACCATGCCCAAAGACACCTCTGAACTAACTCCCACTGAAAAGCATAAAGCTAAACTAAACTTCAAGGCAATCACATTCCTACAATATGCCTTATGAAGGAACCTCAATAGGATTCAATAGGATCTCCATGTGTGAAACAGCCAAAGAGATTTGGGACACACTAGTGATGACCTATGAAGGAACCTCTCAAGTAAAGCATCTAAAATAGATTAATTTGTCCATGGATATGAATTGTTTAAGATGTTAGAAAATGAGAGTATATCTGATATGTTTACAAGATTTACTAACATTACCAACAAGTTGAAAGGACTAGGTAAAGTCTACATCAAATATGAGAACGCCAGGAAAATCTTGAGGTCACTACCATCAAAGTGGAGACACAAGGTTACGGGCTTACAGCTATCAATGAAGCAAAGAACCTGGAGAATGTAAGCATGGGCGAATTGTTGGGCTCTCTTCTAATACATGAGGTAGAACTAAATGAAGACGCCAAAGTCATAGAGGTAAAGGAGCCAAAAAGAAAATCAATAATCCTCAAGACCTCAAACGACACAAAGGAAGAAAGTGAAGATGATTTTGATCTAGAGAAGGAAATGCCCCTCATTATAAGAAAGTTCCAAAAATTCTTGAAGAGAAGAGGAGGAAGGAAGCCCAACAAAAGTCAACCATCCAAACAACCCAAAGGTAAGAACTTTACTAAAGACAAGGATTTATCTTCTAACAAAAAGGATGTCGTATGCTATGAATGTACGAAGCCAAGATACTTCAAAACTGAATGTCCCAAGCTTAAAGGAAAGAAGAAGGCCTACACTGTTGAAAGTACTTGGTATTCAAGTGATGAAGAGGACAAGGAGTACTCCAAAGAAGAAATCATCAACTTGGCCCTAATGGCAGATCAAGAAGAAAACGTTGAGATAAGTTCTAATTATGATAGTTCAACTTCTAAAATAGATGACTTGGATGATATAAACCTTGACGATGTGGATGAAAATTACATCGAAAAAGGTTTTGAAGCTCTAATATGATGCAAGTTATCGTCTAGAGGCCTCTAAGGTAGCTCTAGAAAAAGAGGTCATTACCCTAAATGACAAAATCAAGGATATTTGACTTCTTATGTAGAAAAATTGGAAAAAGAAAATGAGAAATTAACCTTCACCAAAGGTTAAAAGACGTTGGACACCTTGTTGAAAACCCACATAAAGACCCTCAAACTAAGGAGAGACTTGGATATGATGGTAGAGCACCATCCCAAGCCAAAAGAAAGGATAAGATGGCCGATACTAGAGAAAAATAAAAAACAAAGACCAAGCCTCAACTTCATACTTAAAGTGCAGAAACTGCAATAGAACCGGTCATACATCATGCATACCTTCTCTCTATGATGATGGAAGAAAAACCCATGGCAACCAAGGACAAGCCCCTAAAAGGACACATCATGCATACTATTACACATCTCAAAAAATGCCTAACAAGCCTCAAAGAGAGTATGCTCCTTAAAGACCTCAAAGGCAATATACCCCACACCCAAATCATATAGATCTTATGAACCCCATAGATCATATGGACCTACAAAATTTTCTAGATCACAAAAGCCATCTAGACTTCAAAGGTCATAAAGAGCACAATCGTCTTTTGACATTTGTGATCCAAGATATCAAAGATCCAATAGACCTCAAAAATCATACACACAACAAAGACCAATAAACCACACACACACACAAAACAAAATCAAAGTTACTCTACCAAGAGGGTTTGGATACCCAAAGAAATTTTTTTATCCTAACCTTGATAGACCCATGAGGTTATGGGGACCAATGTATCATTAATCTTGTTTTGTAGGTATGCTGGAAGACCAAGAGCCCATGGAATGGTATATTGACAGTGAATGCTCCAAGCATATGCCAGCCAACCCCAAGCATTTCTCCAAACTAAGGAAGTACAATGGAGGATGGATAACCTTTGGAGATAACAGCAAAGGGAAAATAGTTGGAATTGTCAAAATAGCCATTGGAGGTACAACTATCTCTAATGTATGTTCAGTTGATACAGTAGCCTATAATCTGTTGAGTGTTAATCAGTTATGTAGTGTTGGATATAAAGTGAATTTTGATGTTTTTCATTGTATGGTTAAAGATGCAAATGATAATGTAGTTTTAAAAGGTACTTGAAGAGATAACATTTACACATGTACTTTTTATGAAGGTAGTATTAGTAACATAGTTGTCATGGCGTCGCCATGGCGTCCTGGCACTGGAGAGGGTTGCATGGCGACCTACGCCATGGCGTCCCTCTTTGATTTCTTCTTCCTGTCTCTCTTTCCCTCTTCGATTTCTTCTTCCTGTCTTCGATTTCTTCTTCCCTCTTCGATTTCTTCTTTCCCTCTTCAATTTCTTTCGATTTCTTCTTCCTGTCTTCTTTCCCTCTTCGATTTCTTCTTCAATTTCTTCTTCCTGTCTTCTTTCCCTCTTCGATTTCTTTCGATTTCTTCTTCGATTTCTGAATTTTCTTCTTAAAACTTGAGAAACAATAGAGAAAAAATAGAACATGGCTTGAGTATACATCTATTAACACATTAAAAATAGAGAAAATAAAAAATAAAACATGGTTGACATGCTCGCCATGGCAATGCCATGGCGGGCAACATGTCAATATATCGACGTGACACCCCTCCACCGACTTGGATCGCCGTGACGCCATGACAACTATGATTAGTAATGCTTGCATAATGTCTAATGAGGAATCTAATGTTTGGCATAGAAAACTAAAACACATTAATGTAAAGTTAATTCAATCCATTGCATCTAAAAACCTTGTTAGAATCCTACCTAAATTAAAGTTTGACAAAAAATCACTTTTGTGATGCTTGTCAAAAAGGTAAACAAAACAAGGTTTCCCACAAATCTAAAAACATAGTGTCTACAAGTAGACCACTTGAATTACTACACTTGGACTTTGTTTGGTCCTATCACCACTGCTTAAGTGGGAAGTAGTACACATTTGTGATTGTGGATGATTATTCACAATACATATGGACACTATTCTAAAGTATAAAAATTACACCTTTGATGAATTTGTATATCTTTGTAAGAAGATACAAAATCAAAAAGGGTACTTGATAACTACCATAAGAAGTGTCCATGGAGGTGAGTTTAACAACTCAATCAATTTAGACAATACTGTAATGAACAAGGTATAAAACATAACTTTTTTGCTCCTAGGAAAACCTCAATCCAATAGGGTTGTTGAAAGGAAGAACAGATCTATACAAGAGACCGCTAGGACCATGGTAATGAATAGTCTCTACCTAAATACTTTTGGGTTGAAGCGGTTAACCCAACTTATTATGTCTTAAACCGTGTCTTGATTAGAAAAATTCTATCAAAGACACCATATGAACGCTACCATCATGGTTTAAAGTATCGGTTAATATGATATAATGTGTATCGATACGTATTGGTATCGATACGATACTTACCGATACATATCTTTTTTTTTAGAAAATGGTGTCGGTTGCTATCGTACTGTATAGACTAATACATTCCAATACGATATGGACCGATGCATACGTTAAAGGGTTTTGTGAGAGTATTGATATATATCGGTATGTGTTGGAATCATAGTACTATATCTCGCGATATATCGGTATCTCGGGCCTACCGAGATATCCGAAATATCCGAGATATCGCGAAATATGCCCGAAATATTGCATTTTTTCTGCAATATTTCGGGGGTCCATCTCGGGGGGTATTTGGCCATATTTAGGCCTGAAACTTCATGGACAGCCTTATTTAAGCTTAATAAACACATTTAAACCATAAAATTGTAAAAATGTGAATTCAAATTGGTGTTTTGGGCTTGCACCCTTGATTGACATACGGTCGCCGACCCTAATGTATAAATAGTTAAATACACATAGATTAATGAAATCACAACTTAAGTTACAAATTACAAGTGCTAAACTGCTAATAGTAGTTACTGTGCCTCCCTGGATCAATCCCACTCATGCCTCGCTGGAGTCGACGTCCATTGCTCTCTGTTTGAAGGACATATGTGGACCACGGTATAGAATCGGAGAAGAAACGAGTGTAGTCATCCACAAGTGTCACGTAAATGGAATCATCAACATACTGTAGGTAACCTATCCTAGGATATAAACTAGGGTTACCAATCGATCCAGTCCGTGAAGAAGATGATCCACTGTGATATGATGTTGGCGCCGGCGCAAGAAGAGGCGATGGCATTGGCTGCATGTATGGCTGGTGAGGTTGGTAGCTAGGTCCGCTAGGGTATGCAAAGATGTTATCTACAAAAGATGATCCAGTATGTCCCTGGGACTGGGACTGGTAGTCATAGTCCCCTACCCCACTAAACTGCCCATATGATGATGATCCATATCCATATCCACCGTAAGGTTGTGATGCACCATAATCCGATGCCAATGGAGTGGCATGTGCGTCAAAAAGATGGGGCACGCCAATGTCCAGTCGGTCCTCCCTCCCTATCACCCATACTCAAACCACCAACAGAGCTAGATAGGTTATCAATGTCCATGTGATCAGGTTGCAACTGTGTTTGTCGACCCCTACGCTTCCTGTTGTATGTATGTAGGAGGCCTCTCGAGGGTGGGGATGCGGGGGCACGTGCTCCGTGGTCCGTATCTTGTGTGTCATGATCAAACCGTGTCTCCAGGTGAATCGGAGCGGCTCTACAGTGCCGTATCCTGGGCCTCCTGGCCTACCACATAACGCCTCGCATGCCGTCATATTCTTCACCAAAGATCACCACCACCAAGATCACCACCACCAACATCACCACCACCAAGCATCACCATCACCACCACCAAAGATCACCATCATCACCATCATCATCATTTGAGGACTTAGATCGAGTCTTCATCATCGCAACATTGCCACCAATGGGCTGGAATGGTATGGGTGAGGCTTCCTCGCATGTATCCGACCCTCGTCGCCCATATACTCGTCCACATCGCACCAATCTCGTGGCTATCATGGGTCCGGCCTACCTCCTCCTCATCCAACACTGGCTCACCTCTATCCCTCACCCAATCCACAATACGATCCTCATCGTCTGAGTCAACTTGAAAGATGTCAGCTAGATCAATAGTGCCCCTCTGTCCCTCATGTCCCATGCGTATGTGTTGCGATTTCACCTCGAGTTGTAGTGCACATACACCATGTCGGATAAGCGTTGAGACCCCGATCTGTTGCGCCTCTTGGGTGGATGAGTCGCAAAGGTACTCAGTTCCTCTCACGACGGATCGAGAACATGTTTGGGCGAGGACTTTAATTGCTATTCTTCTTAAGTTTTCAGCCGATTCCCAATACAACATCCACCATTCAGCTGCATTACAAGTTTACAACAAAAAAGACGTGTCAAATGTTGTTTCAACTTTCAACTTTCAAATTTCAATACATATGTAATTTAAAACTTAAAAGAATTACCAGCATCACCGCGTGCTCTGCCTTGTATCGCAGCCTCAGTTCCAAAACTTCCCAATGCATCCCTAAATACCTTGATCTACACCCATGTGGAAAATTAGTAAGTACTTCTTCACTACTTATTTGAAAGCATCAATAAGTTGAGTTTCCAAATGAACTCACTTCATTGTTGCAAATTGCTTGTAGTGCGCCATCCGGCTCCAACTTCTTCACTACTTGTTTCAAATCAATAAGTTGAGTTTCCAACCCAAGCCTATTGTTATATTGATACTTAGGGTTAAGTAGTATGCTGAAATATGACATATAGAATAGAGGTATTGTCAATGCATAGGTAATTAGTAAATAATAATACTATGAATTAGTAAACATAAAACAAATTTACTCACCACCTTATGCGGTGGATGCATAAGTTGATTCTCCCATGAGCATTTATGATATCTAAGAAGTGTTTGCTACTGCGAGGACCCACACTATAGACACTATCTTTCATCAAGTCTATTGCAGCATATAGGACTGGCATGGTTGGGCCCTTCAGAGCGGAGTCAGCAACATGTAGAACTTTAACTACTGGCTCTAAAACTTTCACCACTTTGCTTAGTTTGGTCCAGAAGTCCTCAGATGACATCGTTGTTTGTGCTTCCCTCCCATTTGCAATCTTGGAACCCTTCCATTCAAACCACTCCTCAGAAGCAAACATGCTTCTCAGCCCGGCCTTCTTTGTCTCAATGCTTTTGAGGGCAATGTAGTTGGTGGCAAATCTTGTGATGCCAGGCCTAACCAAGTCACCCCCACATTTTTCCCTCAATAGATTGAGTGCATAGGAGTGGTTGTATACAAAGTTGGTGACTTGTCTTGCACTTTCAACCACAGTCTTCACCAACTTTAACTTTCCCATATCTTTTAGCATTAAGTCAATGCAATGGGCTGCACAAGGAGTCCAGAAGAGCCGGTACTTACTATTGTTCATCATCTTCTCACCGGCCAGCTTGAAGTTACTTCCATTGTCCGTTACAATCTGGACAACATTCTCAATACCCACATCTTTTTCCACTACTTCCTTTAACAATCTGTAAATATATTTTGCATCCTTTATCTCTTTGGATGCATCCACAGATTTGAGGAACACTGTCCTCCCATCACAATAAACCATGAAATTGATGATGGACTCTCTTGTAGGCCCAGTCCATCCATCTGCCATTATAGTCACCCCATATGTCTCCCACATATTCCTCATCTCACTAATGTACTCATCAATCTCACTCTTTTGTTGAGGTAGATAAACATTCATTACCTCATATGGGGTGGGGCCCTTGAATCCTGGGCCAACCTCTGCAATGGTATCTATCATGGTATCATAATGGGGGCCTTGTGCAGTGTTTGCTGGGATGGTATGGTATAGCATCCACTTAGCTATTGATTCTTTAACCAATCCCTTCATCCCCTTCCATGCTCCTTTGATTCTGGGTTGACTGTTTCCTTTCTTCTTATGCAATTTAGGATCAGATGTTGATGGTGGTACTGGTACTGGTAGAGGTGTTGGGGTTGCCCTCACACTTTGTGATCTTTTAAAAGGATTCAAAGTTCTAGGACCTCCAGAACTGGCAGCTCCTCCACTACCCCCTACTCTGTCTCTGCTGATCATCTTGAAAACTTCCTCTACTCCTTGAAACAGTCTGCCTAAAATCCCTAGCCTCCTCTGTTGTTTGTATGTCATCATCATCATCATCATCATCATTGTATCGTCTTCCTCCTCCCATCGAACTCCTCACTGTATCCTCAAGTTGTTCTCTTATCCTTTGCTTGTCGAGCCTTCCTCTTCTTTCTTCCCCTCAAACTATCACCAATCTCCATGGCTACTTGAGGGACCATATGACAACCTACAACATCTTTAGATCCTCTAGTCGGATGTTGTTTAAGTCTCTGGACCCACCTCCCATAAATTGCATGTGACAATAATTACATATAGATTTTCTCTTATCCCCATCAAGGGAGTACCATGTAACCATGCAATGTCACCCTATCTTTGGCTGGCTGGTCTCTCTTGTTCCCTCTGTTCTCTTTGTTCCCTCTGCCGCCTTTGTTGACTACTTTCCCCCCCTTTTGCTTGCCCTCGCACGTTGTCTATCACGATCCGCCATAATGATACTTGTTTATCGAATGTAAGTAACACAAATAATTAAAAAACTTAATGTAGATGCACTTCAATTGACACTTTTAGATTACTAATACACTTGTATAGTTATTTAATATTTTTCCCCTAACCCTTATATTTTTCACATAATTAAAACCAATTTTTTATATATAATGTTAATATAAGTATTGACCTAACACAACAAAACCAAAAATTAGTAAACATAATATACATGTAATGCATCTCAAAACATATAGAAATAACTTTCATATTTTTTCTTTATTTTTTAAACTTAAAACTCATATTTTTCCTTATTTATTTCTGTTTTTTTAATTTTTTATATATTTTTCTTAATTTTCGAAAATTAAAAGAATTAATTAAGAGTAGAAAAATAAATCCGACACTGTGAAGCCGTAGATCGGCCATTGGTGTCCAACATATATTTAATTCATTACCATCTAAGTCATATTACCCCTAATTATTTCCTATTTTAGTTGTAGGAAAATGAATTTTTAAAACCAGAAAAAAATAAAAAAATACATATGGGAAAAAATTTCGACACCGTGAGGTGTAGATCGGCCTCCGGTGTCTAACATATATTAATATCATCAACATCCAACAACATTTGTACAAAGTTTTTTAAAAAAAAATAGTTTTAGAGAAATATAATTTACCTTAAATAATGAAAATAGGCTTGGATGATGAGCTTAGATGACCCTCCGACGTCTTCCCGGCGACAAGGAGCTTCAACAATGCTTGGATGAGGCTTGGAAGGGAGGAAGAAAAGCAAAAAATGAGGAAGAAGAGAGAAAATTTGATTTTCAGCAGCTCTCGGTCGAAATATCGACCAAGAGCTGCGAAATATGGAATTTATAAGGCCCTTAATGTGACACTATTTGTCACTTTTACAATATCTCGCGATATATCGTGATATCTCGCGATATATCGTGAGTTCCACGATATATCGTCGAAATATCACGATATATCGACGAGATATTGTACTTTTATATTTCGGTAGTGTTTCGTATCTCGGTCAAGTCGAGATTCACGAAATATGGCGATATATCGCCGATATTTCGCGAGATTTTATACCATGATCACAACTTCCCCCTACTGCGTAAGGATAACTTCACAGAACGGGACCAATCCAAGTAGTTGGTAATGTCCAATTTCACAACAGATAGCTGGGTGTTGGGATTGTCAAAATAAGCGATAGTGGGGAGACCACTAGCCGAAATTGGTCCACTGACCTCAGAATCAGTCCCAGACATAGTAGACGTGTACCAAAAAAATACTCAACAAAACAGATTGCTGTCTTGCACAACTGGGGAGTAACCTCTACCCACACACAAGCAAGAAAAACCAACAAACAAAGAGAACGATACACTGTCCAAGCAGTTCCAGCAGCAAAAGAAAGGTAAATCCTTAAGGAGGACTTAAATCAAACACCTTGGGTGCATCTCAACATCATTCCAGCAGTCATCCATCACATAATCATAAAAAAAAACTTCCAAAAAAGCTTCAACTAACAACCTTCAAATGCAACAAGATGTAAACAATGCAAACCTTCCATTATAGCACTCATAACCATGGTATAAAATCTCGCGAAATATCGGCGATATATCGCCATATTTCGTGAATCTCGACTTGACCGAGATACGAAACACTACCGAAATATAAAAGTACAATATCTCGTCGATATATCGTGATATTTCGACGATATATCGTGGAACTCACGATATATCGCGAGATATCACGATATATCGCGAGATATTGTAAAAGTGACAAATAGTGTCACATTAAGGGCCTTATAAATTCCATATTTCGCAGCTCTTGGTCGATATTTCGACCGAGAGCTGCTGAAAATCAAATTTTCTCTCTTCTTCCTCATTTTTTGCTTTTCTTCCTCCCTTCCAAGCCTCATCCAAGCATTGTTGAAGCTCCTTGTCGCCGGGAAGACGTCGGAGGGTCATCTAAGCTCATCATCCAAGCCTATTTTCATTATTTAAGGTAAATTATATTTCTCTAAAACTATTTTTTTTTAAAAAACTTTGTACAAATGTTGTTGGATGTTGATGATATTAATATATGTTAGACACCGGAGGCCGATCTACAGCCTCACGGTGTCGAAATTTTTTTCCCATATGTATTTTTTTTATTTTTTTTCTGGTTTTAAAAATTCATTTTCCTACAACTAAAATAGGAAATAATTAGGGGTAATATGACTTAGATGGTAATGAATTAAATATATGTTGGACACCAATGGCCGATCTACGGCTTCACGATTTCGGATTTATTTTTCTACTCTTAATTAATTCTTTTAATTTTCGAAAATTAAGAAAAATATATAAAAAATTAAAAAAACAGAAATAAATAAGGAAAAATATGAGTTTTAAGTTTAAAAAATAAAGAAAAAATATGAAAGTTATTTCTATATGTTTTGAGATGCATTACATGTATATTATGTTTACTAATTTTTGGTTTTGTTGTGTTAGGTCAATACTTATATTAACATTATATATAAAAAATTGGTTTTAATTATGTGAAAAATATAAGGGTTAGGGGAAAAATATTAAATAACTATACAAGTGTATTAGTAATCTAAAAGTGTCAATTGAAGTGCATCTACATTAAGTTTTTTAATTATTTGTGTTACTTACATTGCAGTAAACAAGTATCATTATGGCGGATCGTGATAGACAACGTGCGAGGGGCAAGCAAAAGGTGGGGGAAAGTAGTCAACAAAGGCGGCAGAGGGAACAAAGAGAACAGAGGGAACAAGAGAGACCAGCCAGCCAGCATAGGGGTGACATTGCATGGTTACATGGTACTCCCATTGATGGGGATAAGAGAAAATCTATATGTAATTATTGTCACATGCAATTTATGGGAGGTGGGTCCAGTAGACTTAAACAACATCTGACTAGAGGATCTAAAGATGTTGTAGGTTGTCATATGGTCCCTACTGAAGTAGCCATGGAGATTGGTGATAGTTTGAGGGGAAGAAAGAAGAGGAAGGCTGACAAGCAAAGGATAAGAGAACAACTTGAGGATACAGTGAGGAGTTCGATGGGAGGAGGAAGACGATACAATGATGATGATGATGATGATGATGACATACAAACAACAGAGGAGGCTAGGGATTTTAGGCGTTGTTTCAAGGAGTAGAGGAAGTTTTCAAGATGATCGTGAGACGAGTAGGGGGTAGTGGAGGAGCTGCCGGTTCTGGAGGTCCTAGAACTTTGAATCCTTTTAAAAGATCACAAAGTGTGAGGGCAACCCCAACACCTCTACCAGTACCAGTACCACCATCAACATCGATCCTAAATTGCATAAGAAGAAAGGAAGCGATCGACCCGAATCAAAGGAGCATGGAAGGGGATGAAGGGATTGGTTAAAGAATCGATAGCTAAGTGGATGCTATACCATACCATCCGCAAGACATCGCCAAGGCCCCCATTATGATACCATGATAGATACCATTGCGGAGGTTGGCCCGGATTGAGGGCCCCACCCCATATGAGGTAATGAATGTTTATCTACCTCAACAAAAGAGTGAGATTGATGAGTACATTAGTGAGATGAGGAATATGTGGGAGACATATGGGGTGACTATAATGGCAGATGGATGGACTGGGCCTCTGAGAGTCCATCATCAATTTCATGGTTTATTGTGATGGGAGGGCAGGTGTTCCTCAAATCTGTGGATGCATCCAAAGAGATAAAGGATGCAAAATATATTTCTGATTGTTAAAGGAAGTAGTGGAAAAAGATGTGGGTATTGAGAATGTTGTCCAGTTGTAACAGACAATGGAAGTAACTTAAGTGGCGGTGAGAAGATGATGAACAATAGTAAGTACCGGCTCTTCGGACTCCTTGTGCAGCCCATTGCATTGACTTAATGCTAAAAGATATGGGAAAGTTAAAGTTGGTGAAGACTGTGGTTGAAAGTGCAAGACAAGTCACCAACTTTGTATACAACCACTCCTATGCACTCAATCTATTGAGGGAAAAATGTGGGGGTGACTTGGTTAGGCCTGGCATCACAAGATTTGCCACCAACTACATTGCCCTCAAAAGCATTGAGACAAAGAAGGCCGGGCTGAGAAGCATGTTTGCTTCTGAGGAGTGGTTTGAATGGAAGGGTTCCAAGACTGCAAATGGGAGGGAAGCACAAACAACGATGTCATCTGAGGACTTCTGGACCAAACTAAGCAAAGTGGTGAAAGTTTTAGAGCCGATGTTAAAGTTCTACATGTTCTGACTCCGCTCACGAAGGGCCCAACCATGCCAGTCCTATATCTTGCAATAGACTTGATGAAAGATAGTGTACATAGTGTGGGTCCTCGCGATGTGAAACACTTCTTAGATATCATAAATGCTCTCTGGGAGAATCAACTTATGCATCCACTGCATAAGGCTGGTGAGTAAATTTGTTTTATGTTTACTAATTCATAGTATTATTATTTACTAATTACCTATGCATTTGACAATACCTCTATTCTATATGTCATATTTCAAGCATACTACTTGAACCCTAAGTATCAATATAACAATAGGCTTGGGTTGGAAACTCAACTTATTGATGTTTGTGAAACAAGTAGTGAAGAAGTTGGAGCCGATGGTGCGCTCTGAAGCAATTTGCAACAATGAAGTGAGTTCATTTGGAAACTCAACTTATTGATGCTTTCAAATAAGTAGTGAAGAAGTACTTACTAATTTTCCACGTAGGTGTAGATCAAGGTATTTAGGGATGCATTGGGAAGTTTTGGAACGAGGCTGCGATACAAGGCAGAGCACGCGGTGATCTTTGGTAATTCTTTTAAGTTTTAAATTACATATGTATTGAAATTTGAAAGTTGAAAGTTGAAACAACATTTGACACGTCTTTTTGTTGTAAACTTGTAATGCAATGAATGGTGGATGTTGTATTGGGAATCGGCTGAAAACTTAAGAAGAATAGCAATTAAAGTCCTTGCCCAAACATGTTCTCGCATCCGGGTTGTGAGAGGAACTGGAGTACCTTTGCACTCATCCACTCCAAGAGGCGCAACAGATTGGGGTCTCAACGTTTATCCGACATGGTGTATGTGCGCTACAACTTGAGGCTGAAAGCGCAACACATACGCATGGGACATGAGGGACGAGAGGGCACTATTGATCTAGTGACATCTTTCAAGTTGACTCGGACGATGAGGATCGTATTGTGGATTGGGTGAGGATAGAGGTGAGCCGGTGTTGGATGAGGAGGGAGGTAGGCCGGACCCGCATGATAGCTTCGAGATTGGTGCGATGTGGACGAGTATATGGTGACGAGGTCGGATACATGCGAGGAAGCCTCACCCATACCATTCCAGCCCACTGGTGGCATATTCTTGCGTGATGAAGACTGATCTAAGTCCTCGAATGATGATGATGGTGATGATGGTGATCTTGGTGGTGGTGATGGTGATCTTTGGTGGTGGTGATGTTGGTGGTGGTGATCTTTGGTGGTGGTGATGCTGGTGAAGAATATGACGGCATGCGAGAGCGTTATGTGGTAGGCCAGGAGGCCCAGGATACGGCACCTGTAGAGCCACTCCGATTCACTGGAGACACAGTTTGATCATGACACACAAGATACGGACCACGGAGCACGTGCCCCCGCATCCCCACCCTCGAGAGGCCTCCTACATACATACAACAGAAGCGTAGGGGTCGACAAACACACGATTCGAACCTGATCACATGGACATTGATAACCTATCTAGCTCTGTTGGTGGTTTGAGTATGGGTGATAGGGAGGGAGGACCGACCGGACATTGGCGTGCCCCATCTTTTGCACGCACATGGCCACTCCATTGGCATCGGATTATGGTGCATCACAACCTTACGGTGGATATGGATATGGATCATCATCATATGGGCGATTTAGTGGGGTAGGGGACTATGACTACATCCCAGATCCGGGACATACTGGATCATCTTTTGTAGATAACATCTTTGCATACCCTAGCGGACCTAGCTACCAACCTCACCAGCCATACATGCAGCCAATGCCATCGCCTCTTGCGCGGCGCCAACATCATATCACGATGGATCATCTTCTTCACGAGATCGATCGATTGGTAACCCTAGTTTATATCCTAGGATAGGTTACCTACAGTATGTTGATGATTCCATTTACGTGACACTTGTGGATGACTACACTCGTTTCTTCTCCGATTCTATACCGTGGTCCACATATGTCCTTGAAACAGAGAGCAATGGACGTCGACTCGGCGAGGCATGAGTGGGATTGATCCAGGGAGGCACAAGAACTACTATTAGCGATTTAGCACTTGTAATTTGTAACTTAAGTTGTGATTTCATTAATCTATGTGTATTTAACTATTTATACATTAGGGTCGGCGACCGTATGTCAATCAAGGGTGCAAGCCCAAAACACCAATTTGAATTCACATTTTTACAATTTTATGGTTTAAATGTGTTTATTAAGCTTAAATAAGGCTGTCCATGAAGTTTCAGGCCTAAATATGGCCAAATACCCCCCGAGATGGACCCCCGAAATATTGCAGAAAAAATGCAATATTTCGGGCATATTTCGCGATATCTCGGATATTTCGGATATCTCGGTAGGCCCGAGATACCGATATATCGCGAGATATAGTACTATGGTTGTGATACATTACTAGGTCTATCAAGGCTCTTGCTACAACCATTGTTCGAGAACTCGTTTCGTTTCGGCATTTTGGGCTGACCGAAATATTGTATTTTTCTGGTATGTTTCGGTAGGTCATTTCGATGGGTTTTAGGCCAAGTTAAGGCCTGAAACTTCATGGAAACTCTATTTTAGGCTATATAAACACATTTAAATGTTCAAATTGTAAAAATAGTCACCCAAAATGGTGTTTTCGACACTGTGAAGTTGTAGATCGGCTTCCGGTGTCTAACATATATTTATTTCATCACAGACAAACATATTGATCATGCATTTCCCTAAAAAAAACTAATTTTGAGAATATGGTTTTACCTGGAATAGTGGAAAGGCTTCACAGATGTGCTAAGAAGTTTGAATCTTGTGTTCTCCAAGTGGTTCCGGCGTAGATGCAGCAAGGATTCAAATGGGAAGTGGAAGAATGGAGAAGAAATGAGCAAAAATCAAGCACAAACCAAAAAACCAGAGCTGTTTTGAAGTCTCGTTTCGGCCGAGACTGACGAAATGTGGTCTTTTATATAAAGGGGTTTGACAAAAAACTCGAGATATCACGAAATTTCGAGAATTTCGCTCGAGATGTTGTATTTTTTTTTATTCGAAGTAGCATTTCGTTTCGAGCAGCTCGAAAATCCAAAATTTCCGAAATCTCAATCGAGATTTCGCGAGATTTTGAACTATGGCTACAACTGATGCAGGCTATGTCAAGTGGGAGACTGAGAACTCCACTGTTATGACTTGGCTGATATTCTCCATGAAACCTAAGATAGGTAGGAGGTTTATGAGTAACGAGACCGCGAAAGATATCTAGGACAATGCCTCCAAGATTTATGATAGAGTTGGTGATGCAACTAAAGTGTATCAAATCCTTCAAAAAATCATCCATATGAAACAGGGTGATAGGAGCATATCTGGTTACTACAACACTGTTATCAGCTTGTGGAAGGAGTATGATCACTATAACAATATCCACCTGTCCAATTCTGAGGATGAGGCAATGGTCTACAGGAACCGTGAAAAGGAAAGGGTCCTTATTTTGTTGGGTGGTCTAAAGTCTCTTAACCTAGAATATGAGCCTCTTCGCTTGCAAATCCTAGGGAGATCTCCCTTTCCATCTCTGGATGACGTGTGCAGCTACTTGCAAAGTGAGGAAACCGGGAGAACAACTATGGATATTACACCATCAACAGAGAGATCTGCTCTTGTTTCTAATTCCCACAGAGACTAGAAAATGTAGATGAAAACTCCTTATAACATTCCAAGCCATGTTTTGATGATAACAAATAAAGTCTCTCTTTGACTAACATTTGTTTAAAGTATTTAGATGAGAGCATAGCACCAAGTGAGGGGGAGCATACACAAGAACAAACACAAGAGCGTATACAAGAATAATTGCTCAAAATGATTCCAAAGTCATGGAAGTCAAAAGTCAATACTTGAAGACCAAAAAGCCTATTGAAGATTGAAGACTTTTTGAAGACTTTGTAATTTTTTGTAATCTTAAGTCACAAATTGATGTAATGCACACATGCACGCATACATCCATTTAGAATGTCCTTAGGAGGTAATTTGACCCCTTAGACATGTGATTTTTTGGGTTTGAAACCCCCAAACCAAACCCTTATTGAAACTGGACTTATTTCCACTAAAATTGCCCAAACCGGCATACCGGTTCCCAATCCGGCATACCGGATCAATGGGAGTCTCAGGAAAATAGTCACAGTAGCCTTCCGGTGTACGCAGGATAACCATCCGGCATACCGGATCCATTTTGGCTTAGTTTTGCACTGATCTGGCATACCGAATGAGTATCCAGCATACTGGATCTTTAAATCTCTGTTTATTTTTTAACCATTATTCCTCTATTTTATAAGGAAGTTAGGTGATCCGGCATACCGGATTGACATCCAACATACTGGATTATTTATGGCTTTTGGAATTCGATCCTAATCTAGATTCCTAATTAAATTGAGCCATCTAGCTTATAAATACCCACTTGTTTAAGGCTCTAAACACCACTACTAATCACAATCAAGAGCCTCCAAGAACAAGTTACTCTCAAGTGAAAATTTAAGCATCTATCCAAGGCATTCAATCTCACTTAGCTCCCTTTATTCATATTTGCATTAAAGCTTCATTGTTTGAAAGGTAGCACATCTTTACTAAGGTTTGAGGTAATTCTAAACTTCTCAGTATCACTTTTACTTTATATAAGTAGGTTGAGTTCTCTTGCTCGGAATCAAGAGTAGGTTGAGTCCTCTTGCTCATTAACTCAAGATTAGTTGTTGTTGAGTCCTCTTGCTCGTTTCTCAAAAGTTGTACGAGTCCTCTTGCTCTTACTCAAGATTTGACATAGTGAAATTCTCTCTAAGGTAAGAGGAGTGGACGTAGGCAAGTGTTGGCCAAACCACTATAAATCTCTTGTGTCACTCTCTTATTTATTGATTGTTTATTGGTCGTCTTTACATTGATAATTTGTTTATTTCTGCATAATCTTTTAATTTTCCATCCTTCACCTATTCACCCCCCCCCCTCTAGGTGAATTCATAGAAAAGTGGGGGAAGAGGCCAAGGGCCAACTCGTGGAAATCACCGTAAGAGGTTTAAATGTGATCACTGTGGCCAGCTTGGACACACCAAGGACAGGTGTTGGGATGTTCATGGGCAGCTCCCTGGTATGCATGGTGGTTCCTCTAGTGCCCGTGGAGGCAAGCGAGGGGGAGCTAGGGCTCACTCTATGACATCTAGTCTAAGACATCTGGACCCCAACCTGCTCCTGATTCCCTTTCATAGGATGACATGCTCTACCTCTGGAGGGTCAGTTACTTCTGCCTCAGCTCTGCAGGTCTCGTTTGCTCCTTCTACTACACGTACCTGGATTATTGACTCTGGAGCCTCTGATCACATAACTGGTATGTCACAGTATTATGATTCCTATTCCATTTGCTCTGGCTGGGACAAGGTAAGGTTTACTGATGGTTCCCTTTCTTCTGTCTCTGTAAGGGTAATGTGCAAGTTACCCTCTCTATTTCCCTTAAGTCTGTCTATCATGTTCCTGATTTTGCTACTAACCTATTATCAATAAGTCACCTAACCAAATCCTTAAATTGTTGTGTCACTTTCTTTCCCTCCTATTTTGTTTTTTAAGATTTGGAGATAAAGAGGGTTATTGGAAGTGGGATTGAAAAAGGAGGACTCTACCTTCTTGAACCACAGTTACCTGCTCAATTTACTGCTGCAGCTTATGTTTGTGGTCAGAGTGACCATAGTACTTTGGAGTCTGTAATGCTTTGGCATCAATGTTTGGGTCATCCCTCTTTTGTTGTTATAAGGAGACAGTTACCCCATTTGTTTACTTCTTTTCCTTCCTCTTATGTTTTTCAGTGTGAATCTTGTGTTTTTGCTAAACATTGTCGTACATCTTATCCTTATCGTGGTAATAGATCTACTGCACATTTTTCTCTTGTTCATACTGATGTTTGGGGACCTTCTCCTGTTACTTCTTTATCTGGATTTCGTTTTTTTATTTCATTTGTGGATGACTATTCTAGGTCTACTTGGATTATTTTGTTGAAACAAAAGAGTGATGTTTGTGATGCATTTAAGGATTTCTATCAACTTGTCCATACTCAATTTGGTACTCGAATCCAAAGTGTTAGGTCTGATAAGGGGGGTGAGTACATGTATGGGGGCTCCAACAGTTCTTTACTGATAATGGCATCATCCATCAACTGGTTTGTGTTGACACCCTCCAGCAAAATGGGGTGGCTGAGCACAAAAACCGCCATTTGCTGGAAATCACCAGGGATCTTCTCTTTGGCATGCATATGCCTAAGACTTTCTGGTCTGATGCACTTCTTACCGCTGCCTTTCTTATTACTCGGATGCCAACTCCACTTCTTGGCTCCAAATCCTCCCTGGCTCTTCTTTCTCCTTAATCCTCAGTTTTCTCCTTGCCTCCAAAAGTCTTTGGTTGTGTTTGTTATGTTATGTTCATGTCAACAAATCAGTTCGCACCAAGCTTGATCCCAAAGCTCTCAAGTGTATCTTCTTGGGCTACTCTGATTCAACCAAAGGGTATAAGTGCTACCATCCTCCTTACCGAAGGCGACTTCTCTCCAAAGATGTCACCTTCTTTGATTCTATTCCTTACTTTTCTTCCCCTCACCATCCTGTTCAGGGGGAGAGTATTAGTAGTGAATAGGATGTTGATGTCACTCCTTTTCTATCTTCCTTGCCTACCCCCACTTCCCCATTTCTATTTGATAGTGGAAAGTATAAAGAAGTGGATATTGTTGATGATGCTGATGTTGATGGTATTATTGATATTGATGCTAGTAGTGGTGGTGATGCTAGCAGGAAAAAAGAATACAAGGGAATAAGATTCAAAGAAGATGGTGTATTCATAAGAGGTGAATGCTTGTTGAAGGGAAAAGGAAAGAAACCATGGTATAAGCAACCCTGCCAAAAATCCTTTTTGAATCCACATCCTCAGCCTCATCCTCCTCAGTCAAGTAATTATTCTCCTTCTGAATTAGATCTTCCCATTGCTATGAGAAAGGGGAAGAGAGTTTGTACTAACCCCATAGCCCAATTTGTTTCCTATGACTCTATCTCTTCTACAGGTATTATTTTTTCCGCTGCCCTTGAGTCTTCTTCCATTCCCACAAATGTTATAGAGGCCTTATCCGATCCAAAATGGATGCAAGCAATGTCTGAGGAAATGGTGGCTCTAAAGAAGAACAATACTTGGATACTAGTTGATATTCCCAGGGGGAGAACTCCAGTTGGATGCAAATGGGTTTATACAATCAAGTATAGATCCGATGGTACAGTGGAAAGATATAAAGCTAGGCTGGTTGCAAAAGAGTATAGTCGGGTGTATGGCATTGACTACCAGGAGACTTTTGCCCCTGTAGCCAAGCATAACTCAATCAGGGTTCTTCTTTCAGTGGCTGCCAATAAACATTGGCCAATGTACCAATTAGATGTGAAGAATACATTTTTTCATGGAGATTTAGTAGAAAAAGTGTACATGCAGCCTCCACCTGGTTTTAAGTGTCCCTCAGTTGAAGGGATAGTGTCTCTTGAAGAAAGCTCTTTATGGCCTCAAGCAGTCTCCTAAGGCCTGGTTTGAGAGATTTAGACATGCCATCCTGAAGAATGGGTATTATCAGAGTCAAGTTGACCACACCTTGTTTATCAAGAGAGGTAATGGTATAGTTACAGCCCTCATTGTTTATGTTGAGGACATTGTGGTAACTGGGAATGATGTTGCGGAGATAAACAGCTTGAAGTCTTATCTAGCTAAACAGTTTGAGATAAAAGACCTTGGATTATTGAAATACTTCTTGGGTATTGAAATATCTAGATCAAGGAAAGGAATCAACATCTGCCAAAGGAAATTTGTCTTGGATCTTTTGAAAGAGACAGGCATGATAGGGTGCAAACCAGCAACTTCCCCCATTGATCCGAATCATAAGCTTGGTAATGAATGTGGTTCTTCTCTTATAGATGCAAGCAAGTACCAAAGATTAGTTGAAAAACTAATCTATCTCTCTTTAACTCGACTAGACATCTCTTATGCAGTTGGAGTGGTGAGTCAGTTCATGCATGCTCCAAGGAGTGGACATCTGGATGCGGTGTATCGCATCATTAGATACTTGAAATCCTGTCTAGGAAAAGGCCTTCTATTTGCCAGGCATGACCATTTGCAGATTGAAGGCTACACAGATGCTAATTGGGCTGGCTCAGTCTCTGATAGGAGATCTACTTCTGGGTACTGTACCTTTGTGGGTGGTAATCTAGTTACCTAGAGGAGCAAGAAACAACTAGTTGTAACTAGATCCAGTGCAGAGGCTGAGTTTAGGGCCATGGCTCATGGAGTGTATGAGCTTATATGGCTAAAAAGACTTCTTCAAGACTTGAATTTACAGCAACAAAGCTGCTATAAGCATTGCCCATAATCCGGTTTAGCATGATCGAACCAAACATATTGAGGTTGATTGACACTTCATCAAAGAGAAGTTGGATTCTAGATGCATTTGTACTCCCTTTGTGAAGACAGGTGATCAAGTAGCAGATATCTTCACCAAGGGTCTCAGTCCTAGTCTATTTAGTACTTTATTGTGCAAGCTGGGAATGTATGATATCTATTCTTCAGCTTGAGGGGGAGTATTAGAATTATGTATGTAAGGGTAGTTTTGTCATTGTCATATTAAAAGACATGGCTTAGTTGTTAATTACTCTTTCTTTTATTTCTTCTTTCCTCCCTAAGGAGGCTTATGTAATTTCCAGAAGTTCTATTAATGAAGTTATTATGTGTGTTGAGAATCACTCCACACACATATTGGTTATTCTCCCAATCTCTCTTCTTCTTCTTCCTCTCTTCTCTTCTTCTCTTCTTCCCCTTCTTTGTTGCTGTAAATTACTTCTCCCTTGCTAGAATCGATCCCCTTTTAAGTTTGAACTCTTAGAGGTGGCTAGAGCACTTATGTTTGCTTGACATGTTCCTTCTTTTTATTAGGGAGATGCTGTCCTCACTGTGGCCTATTTGATTAATAGGCTGTCCAATCGGGTTCTTGACTCCAAGTCCCTTGTCGAGCTATTACTTGGCTCTTCTTCTTTTATTATTCCCCCTCGAGTGCTTGGCTGTGTTTGTTATGCCAAGGATACTAGGTCCCCTAGTAAGCTTGAACCCCGTAGTCTCCGCTGCATTTTCTTAGGGTACTCTGCCACCCAGAAGGGGTACAAGTGCTATTATCCTCCTACTAGACGTACATTGGTTAGTATGGATGTGGTTTTTCATGAGACTGTTTCTTATTAATTGTCCCCACCTCTTCAGGGGGAGAGTGTTAGTGAAAATGTGCTAACCATAGAACCTCCCCTACAGCCTGTTTACAATGAGTCTGTTCCTGCTCTTCCTACTCCTAGTCCTCCATCTACCTCAGGGGGAGAGGTTCCTATAGGAGGAGACCATCTCAGATGTTGTTGTTGATATTCCTATTCAGGGAAGGGTATCGGCCGATACGGCTTGATACGGACCAATACATACCGATACCAACAGATACATGTTGATACGACCATTAAAGGCCCATGTGACTATCAAACTATGATTTTGTTTTTGAGATCAGAGATTGAAGGAGTTTTCATAGAAAAAGATAGGTTTAAGAAAAACATGATCTTTGTGTTTAAAATTTGAACATGGTTTTTAATCCTATTTTGTGCTATAAATCGATAGATTTAGGTAAAACTAAGTTAGTTGATGCATCAAACTTGATCATTTGCAAGTATTCGTACTCAAATCAATGAAAGTTATTGGCTTATTATACGTTGTTCCCCATTTTAGTATTTATGCATGATACATGTTATATATTGCTTATTTATATTTTTTTTGCTCAAAAAGTGTATTTCCATATGTATATTGACCATTTCCATGCGTATCTATAGCTTACAATACATATCTCCGATACGATATGATACGTCTCTTAAATCACCCTTTTGATACGATACCCGATACCGATACTTTAAACCTTGGTTACCATGGTAAAATACCCAAAGTTGATTACTTCCAAATATTTGGTTGTAAATGTTCAATCCGTAAACACTAAAGACCACAATGGAAATTTGATACAAAAGCCGATGAAGGTATTTTTCTTGGATATCTCTATAAACAGCCGTGCTTATAGAGTATTCAACAAAAGAACCTTAGTGGTAGAGGAATCAATGAACGTCAGGTTTGATGTATCCCTACCCAAGGATCGGTACAAACCTTTAGTGGATGATGATGAAGAAATCATTGTTGAATTAAAGAAAAGAATTGATGACATGACTTTAGAAGAACCGAGTGAACAAACTAAGGAACTTCCCAAGGAAGTTAGAACCTTGAAAACCCACCCTTTGGAACAAGATATTGGAGACCTTGACAAAGGTGTCCAAACTAGATCCAAAGTTCCAAATGAGTGCAACTATGTTGCATTTCTATCCTCTATTGAACCCAAATATGTCAAAGAGGCATTGACCGATAGCCATTGGATCATGGCTATGCAAGAGTAACTACCTCAATTCGAAAGAAATGATGTGTGGGAGTTGGTTCCTAAACCCAAGAACCATTCAATAATCGGTACAAAATGGGTATTTAGGAATAAACTCGATGAGGATGGAACCATCACAAGAAACTAGGTTGGTTGCTCAAAGCTATAACCAACAAGGGGTATAGATTTCGATGATATGCTCCAGTTGCAAGACTCAAATCCTTAGGGATGCTACTTGCAATTGCTTGCCATAAGAACTCTAAACTCTACCAAATGGATGTCAAGAGTGCATTCTTAAATGGTTTCATAATGGAGGAAGTCTATGTTACACAACCTCCTGGCTTTGAAGAATCAAAATACCCAGAGCATGTCTTTAAACTCCTAGAGCTTGGTAGGAAAGGCTGAGTAAATTCTTACTTAATAATGGTTTTACAATGGGTAAAGTGTATACCACTTTATTTGTAAAACATAAAAACAAAGACTTGATCATTGTTCAAATTTACGTTGATGACATTATTTTTGGTGCTACAAATGAATCTTTATGTCATAAATTCAGCACATGTATGGGTAATGAATTTGAGATGAGTTTGATTGGTGAACTAAATTTCTTTCTTGGACTCCAAATCAAGCAAACCTCAAATGGAATCTTCATTTGTCAAACAAAATACATAAAATAACTTTTTGACATTTCTTCCCAAAAATATGCTAGCACACCTATGAGCACATCACTAAAACTATAAAAAGATGAGGAAGGAGTCCTGATGGATCCTACTTGATATCGTAGCATGATTGGCTCCTCTACCTAATGGCTAGTAGGCCGAATATCATGTTCAGTGTGTGTGCTTGTGCTAGATTCCAAACAAACCCTATGCAATCTCATTTCAGTGCTGTCAAACAAATTTTCAAATACCTTAAGGGCACTACCAATGTCGGTCTTTGGTATCCCATGAACCAAAGATTTGACCTTATCAGCTTTTCTGACGGCAACTTTGTCGGCTGTCATGTTGATCGCAAGAGTACAAGTGGCACTTGTCACTTCTTGGGATCTTGCCTAGTTTTTTGGCTTAGCAAGAAACAGAATTCGGTTTCCCTACCCACCATGAAGCCAAATACATTGCAGCTGGTCGGTATTGGGCCGAAGTCCTTTGGATGAGGCAAACACTAAAGGATTGTGGAGTCAAGTTTGATTCCTCTCCAATTTATTGCAACAATACTAGTGCAATAAATCTTAATAAAAATTCAATTCTACACTTTAGGGCAAAACACATTGATATTCGATCAAACACTCCACCTCACTTGGCACCAGACAAAAGCGCATTAGGACCTCATTATCGTTTGCCTCGGCTTTCGTTTCCTCGCAACTGGTAGCCTGTGTAGCTTCGTGGACAATCCCTACGGGGTCAAGAGTTTCATTGTTGGGGGGGTGCTCTCTTTCCGGCCCTGATCAAAGACTCCGGCACCCATAGCTGGCTCTCGAACATCGCCGTCACCGACAATTTGTTGGAAAATGCTGGGCTTTGTCTACCAGACTGGCTGTGAAACCCACCTCTAATTTGAACTTTTTCAAACTTGTGTGGTTACAGGTTCTAGGTCAGTGTCTATGCTTGCCTCTATGTTGTGGGTTACATCGGTGGTGGATTCGGAGCAATCCATTGACTCACCTATGAAGGATTCTGAGGAGTCAGCATAGCTAGCTATCCTTGAGTCTGAGAATCCTATCGGGTCCCAACATATCAGCTTCATATGCCAAACATGCTGGATCGAGCATATGCAGAACCTCACCATCTCCTAGGCCAGATTATAGGTGAGAATCCCATTTCATATGTATATATATTATATTTCTACTTAATTAATGTATTAGGGACAGAATAGTAATTTTCTCTAGTGGGACCCAGACCCTTTGTAGTCTAGGGCTGCCTGTGTGCCAGCATACCCGGGCCCACCTTTATGGCCTATTAAGGTTTAAATCATAACTTAGAAATTGAATTAAGTAATTAATTATCTTTAGAATCTATTTTGAGAAACACATTTCCTAAAACTGATTCTACCTAACCCAAACCAAACACTCCTCAATAGGGCCTTACTATAAATATAAGACTTAGCTTTTATTGATTTCATTTCCTATCTAAGGCTAAGAAAAGATTCAGCATAGGAGAAAGAAGGGAAAAGAGAAGGAGAAAGAAGAGAAGAGAAGGAAAGCTAGGGTTTGGTCTATTGGATCTTAGGGATTTCACTTGGAGCTTGGAATTGGGACTGCCACCATCATCTCCACCCTAATTTCAGGTAGATAACCCAACCCCAACTCTGATTTCTCAACTTCTTCTCTGATTTCTCGCTGAATTCTTCTTGAGTTTGTAATTTAATTTAGCCTAAACCTTAGGTAATTGATGGTATAATCCCGAAATTGGACATGCAAATAGCTTGGGAGGTCACCAAAACCATGCTAAATTATCAATCTCTTCCCTTCTTCTTTGGTTTCAGCTGGGTTCATAACCCATACCAGCCCTAGCATAGGAGACCCTAAGTTAGGGGTTGTAAGAACTACAAACCCTACATGTCTTGGGTTGATCCAGCTCATGAAGGATCATCTCCAGTCCTGGTATTGTCCCTAAACCCTTTTTCCCCTGGGTTTCAGCCATGTTCTCGAAATTTCAAGAATTCAATTTTACTTAATTTTAATTGGGAGACTTAGTTTTGATCATACATGCAAATGGGTCAAAATGTTCCCATGGCTGTACCCTTAATTTCCCTAGGTCTCAAACAGGCACTGGAACACCAATCGGATTCAGGGCCTATGACCCCTACGATCAACAGGTTTCAGGCAGGTCTGAACCTCGTTCTGCCCTGCTGTACCAGCCCTAATCCTAGTTGGTTTAGGCTATACTTTTTTTTTTTTTTTTGGGGTGAAAGTATAGGCTATACTTTAGACTTGATTTTTGCCTAATTCATGCTACCTACTACTGTTTTAGGAACTGTAAGATCATTATTGCTGGGGTAGTTTGTGTGTGTTGGAGCTTCATTTGGCTAGGATATTTCTACAATACAGGTAAGGAGATTTGACTTAATTTCAGTGTGTTTGTTGAATTAATTTTTGTTTGTTAATGTTTGCCATGACATACATCATATTATCATACTAATCATATAATTTTATAGCTTCTTCCTTCTTTGCATTAGATGATGCATGTTACTAGGATGCATTACATGATGCATATGCATAAAAATTACTTATGTTCTTGAATTGATGTTGTTATTACTATTGTTGAACAGAATTGAAATACTCTCTTATTTGATAATGATTCATATGCCATCATGATAGTATGCATATGGTTAGGACTGGCATGAACCCAATGCTATGACCCTTGTCAACAGAGGTGAGGTGTTGGTTAACCTGTGGCAGATCTGAAGGATACATACCAGAATGCCATTCACTGTCTGAGGTCTGAAGGGTACATACCGGAATAGGAACAAACAGTAGGGTTATCATTAGGGGTTCGTTGGGGTCTGATGTGTTTATTCTGGAACTGGCGGGTCCCCACCATAGTAGAGTGGTATTCTTGGGAAGACCGATGAGTTCATTCCGTGACTGAGAAATTACATCTATTATAGTAGCATTTATACCTCATGAGATCTAGAATTGATGCTAGAAGCATTCTTAGTTTAGGTCATGCATCATGGACTATACGCACATGCTTGCATGTTTCCCTTGCTGGGCTCAGTGGAGCTCACCCCCGTTGATACCTCTTCTTTTTCAGATAGTGCGGCTGGTTCTGAGAAACCAGATGATGGATTTGTTTCTGCTTCCGACTTCCACACCGATGAGGTTCGTACGGTGTAGGAGTTTGAAGTTCATGAGGCGTCCTGTGGATGTGATGCTTGTGCGTTCGTGTGATTGGCTTGATGAAGCAGACTATTACTTTTTGTGTTTATAAATTGCTTTTGTGTAGTATACTTTACAGATACTGTTATACTTTTGTTTGGAAGTACCTTGTGAGAACATTATCACTGTAATACAAAGTTCAGTTAATATAAATATCTAGTTATCACTTGATTGCTCTATTTATTGTTGTTATTATTACTGCTTATTTCTCTTCCGCTGCGATGATTTACTGTGTTTGATGCATGGTTTGAGAACTCGCGAGATCTCGCCGAGTTTCTCGGTATATGAAATTTCCGAGACGAAACCACCTACGCATCTTTTTTTTACAATTTCTCGCTGAGATCTCGGTATTGGTTTTAGATATGGTTTTTACCCATTTTCTTTACCCGTTTTTGACCCATCTACCCCATTTAAAACTACCTAACCTGGACAGAACTCACATATTTCGGCGAGTTCTGTGCTAAGGCTCTAAAAATTAGAAAAAAACACCTCCCACCTCCATTTTCTTCTTCTTTGCTTCAAATTTTGGATGGATTGCATGGTTTCAAGTGTGATTCAACTACTAAATTGAAGATTCAACTCTAATATTGCAAGAATCATCACCTATTTGAAGATTTTTCAAAGGTATTCCCTCTTTTCCCCAAATCTATTTTTTTCAACAAAATTTATGCAATCCTTGATAAATTCATATGATTTTGAGATATGTTAAACAACTTTGGTCAATCTATCACTTGATGGAGTCGGAATTATTTTTCTGTCATTAATTTTTTTATTATAATTTCTAGAAAAATAAATGATTTCTTTGAAAAAAAATTGAAAAAAATAGGATGAATAGTGATTGTTTGCAAATGATTTCCATATATTTTGAACAACTTGGGATGCTCTACAGCCTCATGGATCAGTTTTTTATTTTCACCCATTAAAAAAATTATTTTATTTTTCAGATTTAATAAAAATATTATTAAAATTAAAAATATATATGTAATATTAAGAAAAAATACTTGTTTATGGAAAATTATGTACAATATATGTACATAATGTTCAACTTCAAATGGTATCAAATACATCATTACATTATATTTTTCTTATACTTTAAGGTATAAATATTTTTAATAAAAATTCTAAATATTATTTTTAATTAAGAAATAAATACTAGGGTTAGGGGATAAATAAGAGATAGTTATTTCATAGTTCTAGTAGCTTGACATTATGTTTAACAGTTATGAATAACATACTTTAAGTCTTGAATACATTACTTTAAGTGAACCATGGTTATTAATACATGCTTTTTTATGTAACAGTGTAAAATATAAGACATTTTGTACACAATGTCTGATATAGCATGGCAACATGGAGTCCAGATGTCCAAAGACAAAAAGAAGTCCAAATGCAATTATTGTGAAAAATTGCTATCTGGAGGAGCCACCAGGTTAAAGCAACATTTGTCTGGTACAGGCAAGGATGTTGCCTCATGCCCAAATGTTCCTACCCAAGTGAAACTGGCAATGGCACAACACTTGAAAGGAGGAAGAATAAAAAAAGCTGAGAGGGAAAGAATGCAACAACAATTTGATGAGGTAGTACCAGAGAGGCTTGGTATAGAGGTCCGTGGAGGAGATGATACTGAATTTAGGCCTCCACCTGGTGAGTTTTAATCAGAGGCTGAATGGAGAATTTACCAGCAGACTTTGGCAGAGAGTAGACAAAGTTTGCATTTTGAGAATGTGAGAAGATATGAGCAGACAAGAGGAGCTGGTGGATCTGGCTCAGCTGCACTAGTGCAAGAAGATGAGAGGAGGAAAAGCACTGGGACAAGAAATATACCATGGCCCCCAACCAGACCACGAGCACATTCTCCAAATCTCATTTTTTAGCAGGATCCAATAATTTTTAGGCAACAAGATGCCTACCAACCAACCATCCCGCAAATGTTTGGTGGTAAACAAGAGGAAGCATGGAAAGCCTTCAGCAAGTTCATGCTTTACCATGGCATTCCAGCTAATGTAGCACAAGGAACATACTATAATGCATTCCTTGACGCTGTAGGGAGGGGTTGGCCCAGGATAAAAGGGGCCTTCACCACATGAATTATCTAATGTATATTTGCCTCAGGAGGTACAAGAGCTGAAAGAGTACATTGATGGTTTGAAGCCAATGTGGGAGACATATGGGATTACTTTTATGGCTAGTGGTTGGACTGGACCTACTAGACTGTCCATTATAAATTTCATGGTGAGTTGCAATGGGAAGACTGTATTCTTGAAGTCTGTCGATGCATCAAAGCATGTAAAGGAAGCATCATACTTGTATAAGGAGTTGAAGCAAGTGGTGAACGAGGTAGGAGCAAAGAACGTTATACAAATTGTGACGGATAACGGTTCCAACTTTAAAAAGGCTGGAGAGAAGTTGATAAATAAGAAGAATAAGAGGATCCGACTCTTATGGACTCCATGTGCAGCACATTCTATTGATTTAATGCTGAAGGACATGGGGAAAAAAACTTTGATGGCGGGTGTGGTAAATAAGGCAAGACAAGTGACAAATTTTGTGTATAACCATGGTTATGCTTTAGCCTTGTTGAGGAAAAATAAAATGGAGATTTAGTGAGGCCTGGTGTCACTCGATTTGCCATCAATTACATTGCATTGAAGAGCTTTCAGACGAAGGTGATAGGTCTGAGGTCTATATTTGCAAGTGAACAATGGTTTGGTTGGCAAGGTTCTAGGTCAGAAGAAGGGAGGGCAGCACAACAGACCATTGCAAGTGACGGATTCTAGAAGGACTTACATAAAGTGGTTGCCATATTAGAGCCAGTGGTGGCAATACTGAGGATGGTTGATACAAAGAAGAAGCCTACCTTGGCCCACATTTATGTAAGATTCGAAAACTCGGGTCTCGGAGCCATCTCGGCCCAGCCCAAAACTGAGTCGAGTCAAGATCTCGCCGAGATCTCGGCGAGTTTTTGTAATTTTTTTTTTCCAAATCGGAAGCCCATCTCGGTGGGTTTTAGACCTCTTTTGGGTCTGAAAGTTGGTATTCAGTCTATTTTAGGCCATTTAAACACAATACCATTATCAGATTTTGCAAAAACAAAGTCCAAATAGGAGTTTCAGCTAGTGGGAAACCAGGACAGATATTTATGCTAGAAACCAGGACAAACACACTTATTTATGCCTAATATCATTTATGTAAATGCTTTTGTATTTGTATTTCATTTACTTAAGATATTATTCATAAATAAGCAAATACCCCCTATTTGAATCCAATAAAAATAGTTAAAAATAAATTTCCAAAAGGAAAAAACGATTACCCTTATCTGTCAACAAAATTCCATAAATCTATTATGAAAACATGCTAAAATTTTCATTGTTTGATCTCAAAATATATTTTCATTGAGTAGAGTTGCCGTACATAACTCCTTCAACAAGTCCAAGATTGCTTAAATCTGATTTATATTAAAGGAGTTATGTACCGGTCAAACTTAATTCGGTGTGCGCGAATGCTGTCAAAATCGCTCTGAATGAAAATATATTTTTGGAGATCAAAACAAATGAATATTTTACCGCACTTTTGATTTTTAGCAATGTTTTACCATAATAAGATTTATGGAATTTTTTGATTTGAGAAAAACCCCAGCATTAGAAAGTTGAAAATTGCACCTACCATAAAATCCAGCTTTTGTTCTTGAACCTTGACTTTTTTCCTTTTGGAATTTTATTTTTTAACTATTTTTATTGGATTCAAATAGGGGGTATTTGCTTATTTATAAATAATATCTTAAATAAATGAAATACAAATACAAAAACATTAAATGATATTAGGCATAAATAAGTGTCTGTCTTGGTTCCTGACATAGATAGGTGTCTGTATACCAAGAATTTTCAGCAAGATCTCAAGATCTGGCACTCATATAAAGGACCTAGATGGGCATTTTCCTATGTCAAACCGAGATCTCGGTGAGATATTGTACTTTTGTGACTCGACCCCCATCTCATCTCGGATTTTTGAAATACCGAGAAACTCGGCGAGATCTCACGAGTTCTTGAACTATGCATTTATGCTACTATTCAAAAAATGAAGGAAATGGTTAGAGCTGTTATACCTCGAAGTGCAAAGTCCTACATTAACATCATTGATGAGCGGTGGGAGAAGCACTTGAGTCGTCCATTGCATAAAGCTGGTGAGTTCAACATACTTTATACTTTAAATGTTTAAACTTTTTTGCATTTGCATATTCAAAACCCAAAGGCATTAAGTCACCAACAAATTATATTTGTGGTGTCTACTTTTCCAGAATACTATTTGAATCCAAAGTATCAGTACTCCTATGATCTTGGGCTAGACACAGATTTGTTAGTGGCAGTTCAAGCTGTTATTGAGAAGTTCGAGCCCAATACAAAGATACAAGCTACCTGCAATGATGAGGTGAGAGTATGGCTATAGGACTTGGTACTTTGGTAGTTAGTTTATGAATGTAATTACTAAATAGAAAATACTAATGTCTCTAACAATGTTTGAAATTTAAAATGAAAATAGATCAAATACTTCAAAGAGGCCTCAGCAAGTTTCGATCGACAAGCTGAAGTGGAGGGTAGACAAAAATCAGACCCTGGTAGGTGGCATGATATTACATTTATGAATTATAATTTTATCCCTTTAGAATGTACATATTCTTAATATTCTATATTTGTAATGCAGCCGACTGGTGGGTGCTTTATGGTACAAGTTCACCCAACCTGAGAAAGGTAGCAGTGAGAGTGCTCTCACAAACTTGTTCATCCTCCGGATATGAGCGCAACTGGAGTACATTCTCATTGATATATTCAAAGAGGCAGAACAGGTTGGTAGCCAACGACTGGAGCAGCTTGTGTATGTGCACTACAATATGAGATTAAGGATGAGGCACATACGTGAAGGAATTGAAGCCAATGACAAAGAACCCATTGAACTGTCCAACATTTTCCAGGAGGACTCTGATGATGATGAGGATCCCCTATTCCAGTACGTGAGGAATCGTGGTACACCCAATATGGATCAGCCTGGGGGTAGGCCCAACCCCACCATTGCATCTGTAAACCGATACTGATGTTGAGGAATATATGTCGCAAGAGGGGCGTGCCCATTCAGAGTCACCGAAACCTTTTGAGCTTACTGTAGGAAGTCCTGCTGATGATGATGGTGATGGTGATGGTGATGATGACAGTGGTGATGGTGGTGATGGTGATGATGGTGGTGGTGGTGGTGGTGGCTTGCAGAGTGGTGGTTATTATGATGATCGTCATGAGGGGATGCGCGAGCAGTACCAATATGAAGTAAGAACACAGGAAGACCCTGTGCGTTTCACAGGTGAGTCTCAATTTACGCATGCCACTCAAGATCAAGACCATGTTGGCCACACTAAAACATACAACAGAAAAAAGGGTCGTAAACACTCACATGCTCAGGATGATGACAACAGTATGAACACCATGCTTGCAAGTTTCGGAAGCATGAGTATAGATACTACTAGTGAGCATTAGTCATGGCATTCATCTCAGCATCATCATGGCTATGACTATGGCCAGGAGAGCACAGGTTCTGAATATAGTGGCTATGGTCAGTTTGGGCAGTCAGCAATTGAGTTTGACAATTAAAGCACTGGGTCAGGTTTTGGGTACATATTCCCAGTCCCAAACCAGCCATACACGCCTCAAACTCAATGTGACAGTAGCAGTGGATCTCACACCTCATACCAACAGTCTCCCATGTACCCTAGGATATAGGGAGTTTGGTATATGTTGATGATAACACTTATATGGAGGCTATGTCACACTATGTGCAACACTTCAGCAATTCTATGACTTGGGAATTCTTTGTGGATTAATATGGGGAAGAATTCATTACTCGATCACATTTTATGTAACAAATTCAGAGAAGAATGATGTATTGTACTTTTTATTTGAATGTTTTGATTGATATGTACTAAATTGAATGTTTTGATTGCTAATTTGTTATGTATTACTAAATTATGTGTAGAGTAGGTTGTTTTAGTATGACTCATCGCCTACCAACCTATAGTCCAAAGCGAAACTCATATTTTGACTTATTTTTTGGGAAATCTGGGCATGCCATTGTGTTTAAATGACCTGAAATAGGCTGAATACCAAGTTTCAGACCCAAAATATGTGTAAAACCCACCGAGTTGGGGGTCCGAGTAAAAAAAAAAATGCAGTAACTCGCTGAGATCTCGACTCATCTCAGTTTTTGGCTAGGCCGAGATGCCTCCGAGACCCGAGTTTTCGAACCTTGGTTTGATGAACTATGAATGGGAGTACTACACTTACGATCCTGGAGGATTGATTGGGTGCCAGTTGGCATCCGGTCACACCTTGCCCTTACTCACTGGGCCAGGGTGTGACACTAGTACCTGGGAAATTGGGGACCAGATAGACTGTCGGTCATCAATATAGGAAATCACATGGCTTTGTCTGCCATGCCCATCCCTACCCACAAGGATATTTTCCATGTGTCGAGTCATATTGTAAGTTGTGTTTACAGCCTTTTTTCTAGGGATTCTGTTGGGCTTTTGCCCTTACCCTATCCTGGAAGACCCTATCAATTGCATGTACAACAGATTGGTCATATTCCACTCCTTGGTTTTAGATATCTTGTACCCAAACCTTGTGTTACTCATGTTTTTTATTTGAATGAAATTTCAGTTACCAAAAAAAAAAACATTGATATTCGACATCACTTTCTGCGAGATACAGCTCAAAAGGGGAAAATTGTTCTAGAATTTATTGAAACAGAACTGTTTGAGTGAGTTGAGTCATCCGTAAAGCAATTTGATTCCAGCCCAAACAAAATCCTCTATCCTCAGTCTTAAAACAGAACACTTTGGGCTGATGGTCAATCATCAAAATCGTGTCGGTCGACCGACATGAAAAATTCACCCTTATAAGGGCTAATCCGAGTGACTTTTCAGTCACTTTCTTTTCATTCTTCTTCGCGCCCTTTCTCTTTCAAACCTCCCTTTTGAATTTTTTAGACAAAATCTTGCCAAAGTACCTTGCAAACAAGTAATTTCTAACCCAAATCACTCTTCCTACATCTCCTACATACACTTTCTCTCACTTTTCTTTATTTTCTTCTGTCTCATAAACCCTAACTTTGTCGAATGGCACCTCCCGTCCAACAAAAGAAGAAAAGGGTCAAAACCCTATCATCCAAGAAGTCCTCCACATCCTACGATGCATCCCTCTTTATCTCCAAGGAGGTTGAACTCCGTTGGGACATGTTCAACAAGAAAAAGATTGAACAAGAAATGCAAGTCAATTTTTTTTCCTTATGGATTATAATTTGCGAGATTATTTTGATCTTTTGGGATGGGAGCAAATTTTGTTCTTTTAGTGATCATGTTATCCTAAATTAGTACACTACTTCTACATTAACATGAGAGTGCGTGGTATGGGCGAAACCCTCGCTATTAAATCTTTTGTTAAGGGAGTGCCCATCTCCTTTAATAAGGAAGAATTAGGAGATATTTTGGGGATTAGGGTTGTGGGGGAGTTGAAATTTCTGCCATCTAAGATTGGCCCTACCTTCCTAGACTTTTGAGTCTTATTGTTCAGTACAATATTCTACCCAGGGGAGGACATAGGGACGCAGTCAAGGTTTAAAATATCCTTCCGTATCAGCTGATACTAATCGATACGTATTTTATTTTTAAGGTCACAATGAAGCAGTTGCATGACCTTCCTAGACTTCTGAGTCTTATTGTTCAGTACAATATTCTACCCAGGGGAGGACAAAGGGCCGCAATCAAGGTTTATGTTGGAACCGCTTCCTCTAAAATGCCGACCTTGTAGGAAAGGGAGGAAACAATTTGTATATCAAACAGGAGTTCTAACACGGTGGACTATCCAAAGGGAGACAAGGGTGGATAAATTTAACATCTGCCCGCTCCCAGGGGGACTCGATACCGTGACCCCTACCTGCTCTGATACCATATTGGAACCGCTTCCTCTAAAAGGCCGACCTTGTAGGAAAGGGAAGAAATAATATGTATATCAAACAAGATCTCTAACACGACAGACTATCCAAAGGGGGACACGGGTGGATAAATTTAATAGTTTAAATTATCCTTCCGTATCAACTGATACTAACCATGGAACTAAAACTCACGACTCTTGACGAAAATCTCGCTTTTTTGTGAGCTCGAGATGAGATCTTATGCGATACCATATATTACCCCATCTCGACGAGATCTCGACCTGATCGAGATCTCGCGACCCAAACTCCTTTTTATGAGTGCCAGATCTCAGCCGGAGGATCTCGGTGGTTTTGGTCATCTTGATGGGAAATCTTAGTATAAATACACTTATCTATGCAAACCTTGGTATACAGACACTTATTTATGCCTAATATCATTTAAGTAAATGGTCATTTTACTTAAGATACTATTCATAAATAAGCAAATACTCCCCTATTTGAATCCAATAAAAATAGTTAAAAAATCAAATTCCAAAAGGAAAAAAAATCAACCCCCCCGGTTCAAGAACAAAAATTGGATTTTCGGCGGTAAGTGTTAAAGTTTATATGTTGTAAGGGTACTTTAAGAACTAGTTAGTTTACTAGTTCCCTTATATTGTAAATTTCTGTTTTTACCTTTTACCTCCCTAGGGAGGTGTATGTAATTTGTTCTATCTCATTAGTGAAGTAATATAGGTGTGGTGGAGACAATTTCTCCAACACACAACATTGCACCATTTTCTCTTCTTCTCTTCTTCTCTTCTTCTTCCTCTCTTCTTATCCAACCTCCTACTTCCACCCTTTACCTTGTTCCATTGCACTCTCTAACTTCCAACTTGGTATTAGAGCACTCTTTTTTGGTTTGAGAGTTGAGTCACCTTCTTAATCCCTTTTCTTTCTTCTCTTTGGAATCCTAGGTTACAAAGGGGTTCCAAGGAAGGAACTATCATGCAAAGTGTTTGAAGATCTCTTACAAAGAGCACGAATGAGGACCATGGAGACCATGAAGGAGGATTTCATTTGAAGAAATAGGGCTTGGAGCTCAAATCAAACCAACCCAGCTAGGCAACAAAGTTACCGCCAGCTTCTAGGAATATTTTTCGTTCCCTTCTCCATTCGGTAGCGTTTGGAGCTGGAGTTTAGCTCTTTTGGATCGCCCTAGGGTATGTTTGCAACCCCCCCCCCATGGTCTCAGTTCAGGTTTCTAAGAGTTGCTGCTCCACAACTCCTCTTTCTCTTGGTTTTAAGGTACCGCCAGACTCTGTTTTCAGTCTGTGGTGTTTATGAATGTGGTTTGTGATAATGTATGCTGTTATTCTTGGTTTTGTGTTGTATGAACCCTTAATGTGGCTGTATGAACTCATTGTGCCGTGAAGCTTATGGTGGAATTGGATTTTGTTGAAGTATTTGCTTCCTAGACTGCAATTACCAGTGGTTGAAGTTCCTTTCTTCCTCCTCCCTTCGGGGTTCTGGTAATGAATTATTTATTCACCAAAAAAAAAAAAGTCAACTCAGGCTTTCAAGGCCCTCATCATTGCTCCAAGATATCTCACCAAAAGGAGTAATAAAGCAGCCCTCATATTGTGCTTTCATTCCATTCCATTCCATATCGCACAAGAAGTACTTATTACACTCCAAATAGGTACTATCCACCCTTAACCTCTTTAATTGTAATTATTTTGTCCTTAGAGTTGATCTTGAGTTTGTAGGACTCTTGTATTGATGTATACATTTAGGCTGCCCTTCCCTAACAGTTCGAGCTTTTAGGTGAAACGGTAGCGAACATGGTATCAGAGCAGGGAGGTCATGTGTTCGACCCCTGGGAAGTGCATTGGAAGGTTTTTTTCCCGATATTTCTTCTCTCTAGGTACCATGTGATCTTGGCCACATGCAAGGACTAGGTGCCATGCAATCTTGGCGACGTGCAAGGACCATGTGATCTTGGCCTACACGTGCGGGGGAGTGTTGATGTATACATTTAGGCTTCCCTTCCCTAACAGTTCGAGCTTTTAGGTGAAACAATAGCAAACATCTTGATCAAACTAAGGTTGTATTAGCCTAGACTGTAATTAGGTAATGCACGGATCCTCTTATCTTTAAAAGAGCTTTGTAAAGGATTCTCTTGTCTTGAAAAAAGAGTTTGTAAGGTGTAGTTTCCCCACCTATTGTATTGAAAGGGAACAACTAGTGGAATTCTCTCAGGTGTTGAGAGGAGTGGACGTAGACTCTTATAGTTGAACCACTATAAAATCCTTTATCTCTTGTGGGTGATTGTTTATTTATTTTAACCATGTAATTAATCTTAAAAAGAGACCAAATTCACTAGATACAGTCTATTCACCCCCTCTAGGTTGTTTTACATCTTATGGAGGTATTTAAGAAATTCCATTATAGGGGGAAAATGAGACGCGGGACCAAACAACACTTTTTTATCTTTGGTTCTAAGAAAATGCTGAAGGGGTTTGAAGCACATGCATAGGTAATGAGGCCATTCCAGAACCCACATTAGATAGGGGACCCTCTAAAGTTGCTGCAAGTCAAGTTTTTTTTTTTTTTGGTGATTATAGAATGTATGAAAGCCCCCAAAAGGGAAAACAAAAGTCCATGAAGGACTACAACACAAGCCCATAAGGCCAGCAAAAAACAAGGAGACAAAAGCCCACATGGGCATGTCCAATGCAACACAAAAGCCCACATGGACTAAAACAAGAGCAATGAAGCCCAAAGAAAGAAGAAGGGCAACAAAGACAATTCCAGGTAGGGTCCCCCAAAACCCTAGACAACATATCTCAACACAACATCTTCCTAGCCGCCCCGACGAAGTCAGGGAACCGTCTGCCAGAGACAACCAAGGGGGAGGGGCGCTGGCCTTGCGGAGGGCCATGGCCAAAATGGGCAGCTGGCCTAGCGAAGGAGAGCGCCATGATGGAGGGCGCCGGCCTTGCGGAGGGCAACTGCAAAGAGGCTGTCGACCGAGCAAAGAAGGCAGCCTTGCGGGCTGTAGCCTTGCAGCTGGCAGCAAAACGGCCGAAGGCCGAGCAAGCCAAGTGGAACCGGCAGGAGGGAGGCCAAGCGAGGCTGGTGGACGCAAGGCAGCAGACCAAGCAGGTAGGCGACTGAGCAGCGGTAGGTTGCAACCACCGGTGATGCAGACGATGACGGCGGAGGTGCTGACGAATGAGAGAGAAGCCAACCCAAACGATCAGTTGACGGAGGAGCTTACCTAGTGAAGTGGCTACCGAGCAAGTGCTGCCAAAACGAGCCTGGGATCCGACGGGGTGACTGCTAAGAAGGGCCGGCAACCAAGGGAACGGCAAGCCTAGCAGAAGAGGCGACCTGCCAGGCGGCGACCATACAAAGCGAGCAACCAGAGACTAAAGTTTGAGAGGCTTCAATCTGCGTTATTGGTACCGAACATAGGAAGAAAAAGTGGAGAAAGGGGGAGGAGGAGGAAGAAGAAGAGAGAGAGGAAGAGAGAAGGGGAAGGGAGAAGAGAGGTGGGGAGCAGCCTGGCCGTATGCAGCCAAGGGTTTTCAGCAAGAAAAAAAAAATTGGGAACCCTGAAGGGAATCAATAATCATACAGCTAATTTGTTTTTTGCACAAGTCAAGTTAAGTAGTAGCTTAACTATATGGCCATCCCTTTATTAGACTTCTCCTCCTGTAATCTCAGCCATCAAAGCTTTAAAAATTCTAACAAAGAATGGGTAAAAATTACAGTTTATTCACATATAACATAGTTCTTTTTGGCTGAAATTCACCACAATTGTAAGGGAAGACAAGGTATCTGGATCTTACATCATTACAAATTATAGTGTGTGGGGCATGTGTACAAGTACGTGTGGTCTGAGCCTGACCCCTAGACAACAAATTGGATTCGGGAATAATTCGAACGGAGAATTATTCGGAATAATTCATTTTGTTAATTTAAGAATTCGGTCAAAAAAATGGTCAAAGAAGCGGACAAAATAAAATTCGGATTCGAGAATTATTCGTTTTATAAAAAATAATTCGGACAAAAATTCAGACGTTATTTTTAATATTTGTAGTACATATTTAACATTATCAACCAATTATCATATGTGCATAATATATAAATGATATAAAAATTGGGATAACATTTATTTCATTAATCAAAAAGCATAACAAAGATTAAAAATCATAACCAATAGGATCTCCCTGTAAGGATCTCAAGTTAAACTTTGGGATGACATGCTGTTCTTGACTATATAATTTTTTCCTTGATAAACCTCAACTATATGATTGTGATTAAAACATTAGGTCAGTTTTTTTTTTACCTAAAATTAAAGTTGAGATTTTTTTAATTGATTTTGGATATTTTATTGAGTCACGCATGCCAAAATGTTTGTTCTTAACGATTCTATGGTTTTAAACCATCAACAAAAAAAATTATAGTTACTCGACCATTTTTTTTGCTATTGACTACTAAGTTCTAACCAAGAATTTCTACAAAAAAAAAGATTTCTAACCAAGAATTACATATTGGATAATTAATTTTTAACTTTTTTTAGGCAGTCATAAGTTTAGTCGTTTAATTCGCTAAATAATTCCCGAATCCGAATCTTTTTTCTTGTTTTTTGGTTTACCAAAAAACCAGGGTTTCCGATTTTTTTTTGGTTTTTTTTTTTTTATAATGACCGAATAATTCGGATTTGGTGAATTATTCGGTAAGTCTATATATCGCGATTTTTTTCGAATGTTTGAGTCCAATTTGGATTCGGACGAATAATTCGTAAAATTCGGATTCGCCGAATTATTCGCGAATAATTCGGCGAATTAAACAACTAGGACCTGACCAGCTTGTACCACTTGGATCAGGTGAACTGGATGTACATCATTACACACCTCCTCAATCTCTAGCTTTGGAAAACTATGGTACACTGAACTCAGCAAGGTCAGGCAGACCATATGGATTACTTGAGTTATCACCCAACCCAAACCGACCCATTTAATGTTCAAGTTGGAAGTTTCAAGTTGTTAGAAGATCTTTTGCTGGTTGGGTAATCAGGCTATGTAGGAACCTACCAGGTTTATTTGTTTCAAACAGATTAAGCATTTGAGCAATCCGGCCTGATCCTGACCCATCTAATAATAAGATTGGAAAGTGCATGACCAAACCAGGCATTAGTGCACAACAGCTGACATAAGCAGATTTTAAATGGTCGTCCTAAAGCTATTCTTCTGGTCTTCCTAAAGCTACCCCTCTCTCCTCCCTTATTTCTGTAGGCTCTTGGTCCCCTCCATCCTCTCTTAATCCCTCTATTCTCTCCCAAATCTGGTCGTCCCTTCCCCCCTTCCATCCTTCCCCCCCCCCCCCCCCCTCATGCGGATAAGGTTCTTTGGCTTCCTTCCCCCAATGGCATTTTTAGCTCCTACTCAGCCTGGAATTTTGTTCGAGACCCCAGTCCCAATGTCCCCTGGCACAAATTAGTTTGGTTCAAAGGTCATATCCCTCGCCACAGTTTCACAGCATGGAGAACCCTTAATCTTTGCCTCCCCACCCAAGCCTTCCTTCTCCGCCGCAACATCCTTGTCTCCCCTTCTTGCTCCCAATGTTGGAATGGCCACGAAGACATGCCCCACCTCTTCTTTGCTTGCCCTTTCACCTCCGCCATCTGGAAAAAAGCCCTTTCCTCAATCTGGCCCCGATGCAGGAGACATCTTGCCTTTGAGCGCGAATGGCTTTGGCTGGACATGACATTCTCTGGGACCTCTAGCTGTGACACCATTGGGAAGCTTGTTTTTGGTGCCGCTATCTATCATATCTAGATGGAAAGGAACCTCAGGAGATGGACTTCCAAATCTCGGTCGTTTGATTTGATTTGGAAAGCCATCTTCTTCGACGTGTCCTCCAAGCTCAATTTTATTCGTCACAGGCATTTTTACATAAGTACCATTTTAGGATCTATTTTGTTATTTCATACCCACATATTTGTTATTGAAAGGAAAGAAACAGCAATGGAAAAGGAAGCATCAATAAAAAAATTAAAAAAACTAAAACAGTCATCCCAACTCCATCAATAAAGGTAGAAGATTATTAGCATTTCAAAATCATACTATCAAGGATAGAATTCCATACCTAAGTTTTCCAAGGACGAGACCAAGTTCATTAGACCGAGATAGCCCAATATCTTCAGGAGAAATGATTTCATAAGTACTTCTATGTTTAAGCATTCCATCCTACAAAAGAAAAAATAGTGCAAAATTTTTTTTAACATTCTTATGTTCATTCTATATAAGAAAACATAAAATTAATTCAAAAGATCAATAAACAAAGAATTAAGTGCAGAAAGGCAAGTCAGAAGTTTTGTTTGGTGGAGAGAGTTTTGAGCTTGATGTGATTAACCCTGCTCCTATGTTGTTTGACATAACAATCATTTCAAAAGTCCGCGTTCAGGGACCATCTTCCAGACTAAAAATTGTGACTTAAAATGGCCATTTTCAACCTTTTCATTTTCTTGATTATTCAAGCCTTGTTGGAATGTCAATATTCATGGCGTGACAAGGGAAGATAATAATAGAAATGAAAACATTGAAGGGAACTTAGAAGTTGCGTAAATACGTGATGAGGAAAAGTTGATTGAAAAAGTGGTAAAGGACAAGGGTAAGGCTGAAGATGACCAGGGTTCAGGTGGGTGACAAAGGAAATGAGTGCTTATAAGTCAACATCTGCTATGGCCTTAAATAGAGCGGAATTGTGGAAGAGGAATCATGTATTGACCAAAGAACTTAAGGAATGGTTGAGTTATATTTCTTGAACTCACCACCCTTCCTAGTCATTCTACATAAATATGTGTTTATATTTCTGTATATAACTTGAAGATCTATGTAGATATGAATATAAAAAAGGAGTTCATAAGATTGGAAAACTAAATTTCTGGCAAAAGACTGTCTAAACCAACAGTTCTGAGTTGCACTGGAATGGAATATTGAAACCATGACAGTAACAACTCACCATTATTATGTTCTCCGGTCATTATGTATACATCAACTTTCTGCAACTATAGTTCTACAGAAATCATGTCGGCCTTCCAAAGAAGAAATTGGCTGCATTATTGATCTTTTATTCAGAGGCCACAATCAATACACTCTTTCTATTGGATTCTCGTTGGGTCCATTTGTTTTAAAGTCAACAAAACAAGGATATTCAGAATTAAACTCAACCAAAAAAGAAAGGAGAACAAAGGAAACTAAACTGAAAGAAAACCCTTCTTTAGAATTAGAAAATAGGCCCCTGAGGAGATTATGTTATGAAAATAGGTACATCTATTAAGTATTCTCCCCTATATTCCATGAATGGTTTTCTGAAGGAAAGTGTTTGGATATTTATAGAGGTGATGGTACAGGAAATTTAAGCATTTTAGGAAGATATTTGATAAGGAATATGCAAACCTGATGGATACCACTTTCATGAACAAAAGCATTAGCTCCTACGATAGCCTTGTGCGGCTGAACCATTAGTCCAGTATACTCTGCTACCTGGAGGAGAAAATTAAGAGATCACAAGATTTCAGAGAGTGACTCAACCAAAAGAACCATGCTCCTGAAAATAAAAATCAAAATACATGTTAAAATTTTTTATAGAGGTCCATTAGGAAATACCATCTTGCTTGTCATAACAATGTGTTTGGTGTTGATCCCGGTATAAAGCACCCCAGCTTCCCCCCATGGCATTTCAGAGTCATTACAACCTACATTAAGGAAGAGAAACAGGAAACCGTTAATCATTATATCGGAATCTGTAGCCTCACCAAAACAGATCTGTTGGCATAATTTTAGAAGGTGCATTTTGTGATTCCTACAGTCTAACTAGTTAAGCCAATTGGCACTTTCAAGTAGAACAAGTTAGCTCTAATTATGATTTTGGTTCTTAACAGAGGACAGCAGAATGATGAAATTACACTTCTCAAGAAAAGAAATTAGATAAATAAAAAGAAGCTAGGGAAAGGCAGACACAATAATTGGTAATTCAACCGCCATGTAAAGCCATGGATTTATTTTTCATGAAAATGAATGCATTCCCTCTTGATATCCGCATTAGAATATAAAGATAACACATTTCAGTATACAGTTTTTTGCCAAACCCTCCAACATTGACATGAACACACTCCAACTGTTTGATAATAATCCTAAGTCCTATACAAAGAAATCCTTACTTCTTCAAAGGAAGCATTTCCAGCTCTTTCTCCAATGCCATTGATAGTTACTTCCAATTGTCTTGCACCTGCAGACGCTCCCTGGATTCAAATGTGCTAAAAATGAATTAGTATTGGCAAACTAATGCTATCAATCTGCCATTACCCAAAAACTAAGAAAGAACAGAAAATAAGTGCAGAAGTGAAGGAATTACCAGAATTGTGCTAGAAGAAGCTTGGCCAAGATCATTGTGGCAATGGGTAGCGATGATGGCATTATCTATTCCAGGGGTGTTGGCTTTGATGTCAGCAATCAATTCACCAAATTCAGTTGGCAAGAGAAGGCCCACAGTATCACCAATGTCTACAGTCGTTGCCCCTGCCCTGATAACTTCCCCCAGAACCTGGTAGAGGAACTCCTTCTCGGCCCTGACAAGCAAGAAAGAACCATAGAATGAAATTGGGCTTGAACTTGGCAAACAAGTAGGGGAGGATAATTTTCCGCGGAGGATACGGACTGTGCGGTGTCAATCGGTTCGGTTCCAGAGAGTGTTGTTATGATTCGGATCCGAACCAAGAACCAAATCGGTATTTGGTTCTGAAATTTAATATTCAAACCGAATCTACTCGATTTTGGTTCTTACATGGTTTGGTTCCAATTCCTCTACTCAGTCCATATACTATAACATACATACTATAACATACATACTATAACATTGGTTTTTTTTTGGTAAGATATACTATAATATTGTAGTACAGTATAATAGTATTATAAAATCTAATACTACCATTAGTAATTTATACTATAAATATTAGTATTATAATGTATTATATATTATAATATATTAGTATTATTATAAAATAACATAATATAATATACTACTATCCAAATTCAGTTCGGTTTCGGTTTTGGAATTCGATTCCTATGCTTGATTCAGAATCGAACCGAAAACCGAATCGATTCTAAAATCTAACCAAATTTTATTTAGTTCAGTTCGGCTTGACTTATTCAATATGGTTTTGGTTTTGGTTTTCAGTTCCGATTATAATTTGACACCTTTACTGACTATGGCTAAAAATAAAATTGAACCCCCACCAGAGTCTCACTTTGGTATCATTTTTATTTTTGAGTTTTGCTCACAAAAACGTTTTTAGATTACCGCTACTAGTCTTTCCCGGACATGGCTCCTGTCAATCCGGGCTGTAGTGTTGCATGTGCTGAGATGAGGCGCTGTGCATTTACCGCCTTACCCCCTGCCCAACGCCTTGCCCGAGCAGGGGTAAGGCGGTAAATGCGCAGCACCTCACTCAGGTGCTACACATGGCTGCACGCTGCCCGAATTGACAAGATCTTTCTCCATCTTTCTCGGTTCAATTTATTGGCGTTGCTCAATTGGACTAGAACACATTTTTTTTTGGTAAAGGACTAGAACACGATTATGGATACGGATGATATACCATCCACCACTAGGGGTGCAAGTTTGGCTCTGTCGGCCCGAACCCGCCCGGGCCCGTCCTGAGCCCGAACAAGGTTTGGGCTAAGATATTTGGCCCTGAGGGCGGGCCAGGGCTGGAAATTACTGGCCCTGAGTCAGGGTTGGGTCGGGTTAGAGTTGAGGCTTCGGACTAAGCCTGGCTTGGCCCTGTTTTAAGTTATACTATAAAATATATATATTATAAACTTTAACATCACCCACATTTTGTTATAAAATATATAATATATGAAGATAATAAGTGATATAATATATTTTATTATAGTGTTATTTTACGTAAAATTGATAAGTTTCTCCTCGGCCCATTCCAGCCCATGCATTTCCTTCCCCCTCCCCATGATCAGGGTCAATCAGGGTCAACCGGACCCAACCCTGAGGGCGGGTCAAGGTTGGATTTTTCAGGCCCTGAGTCAGGGTCAAGTTGGGCCTGGGCCTGGGCCTAGGAAAGGGGACTCAGGGCTGGGCTAGGGTTCTATAAAGCCCGGCCCAACCCGACCCTGTTCCAACCCTAATCCACCTATATCTTGTGAGTTGTGATTACCTACCTGTGAATTACTCCCTAGTTCATGAGATACACGGGTAGTTATGTCGGGTTTTAGTTGGGTCGCTTAATCGAATTAAATCAATTGGTCTATCAATTTAATCAAGTTCGACCAAACCAATTAATTCAAAAAGGGTTTTCTTTGCCATCACTATGCCTAGTGAAGAATAATACTTCACTATTTGTGACATGGCTCCATGTGATGGAGGACCAAACAAACATCTTATTGGTACAATTTCAGCTTAAAATGAGTAGAAAAAGTAGCTAAAATTACAAAAAATGTCATTTTGTATTTTATATTCATTTTCATTTGATGGCATTTTGATAATTTTACTAAAACTAGGCATTGTGATTATGTTTCGTAATCTTGGTATCGGTTGGATCGGATCGGCTGGATCAGACCGGGATCGCCCAAACTCAGACAAATATGACACTTTTGCCCTTGTTTTTTTTTGTAAAAAATCTTAATTTTTTTTAAACATTTTTACCCTTGAGTGGATCAGATCGGTCTTGGTCGATACCTATCCGATCTGATCCAAGATTACAAACCTTGATTGTGACGCCTAGAAGGTAAAGATGTAAACGGATCGAATTTGGTCGAATAGTAGCATTATCATATTCGTATCCGATTATCTTCGGACTGATTCGGATAATATCCTATAAGTTTTTTGAAGGATTCGGATAATATTCTATCCATTGACATCTTTACCGTTTTGCTGATGAGGGTTAGGATTGAGATTTGAGAGTTCAGTAACTACCCTTTCTTCTACTCTTCTTAGTCTTTGATTTTCTTACATTTTCTATTTTTTATTTTATCTTATATATATATAGAAAATCTTAAAAAAGAATCACATTATCTTAACTTGAAAAATTATAAATAAAAAAAACTTAATCGGATAGATAGACACAAAGATATATTTAAGACATTTTATTACCTTCGGATTGCTAAACGAATCAGATAATAATCAGTCGAATAGGGGGATTATCATATTCGTATCCTATTAGTTTTCAAATGGATTCAGATTCTCCTAAACGGATACGAATGCGGATCAAATACGAATTTTCGAATATGTATCCTAAAACAAAACCCAAATATATAGTTTCGGACCTTCGGTTTCAGTCTTACTCAGGCATGGGCGTCTTGTCAATGCAGGCTTGGGTTTGAGTCGGTAGCAAAAACAGGAACAAAAAAAAAAAAGGGAAATAGACGGTACGAGTTTTAAATGACACAAATCTCCAAACAGTATGGTAAAAAAACGGAAATGAATGGCATGGGTTTTAAACGTTTTTTTTAGAGGACCTTATAAATTGATGGATTATTACCTGAATACCTACATCTAATATGTTCAAAACAACTATAACATCCAACATTAATGCATTTATATTCCACAACCCATTCCTTTCCAAAAAAAAAAATATTCCACAACACATTATAAGTTTCAAGAATAATAATAATAATAATAAGGGCAAGAGATCTCTACTTGGTCGCATGGTTTATACACAAGCGTCTAGGCCAATGGCAGAGCACGCCTAGTTATCTACCTAGGGAGCAGTGGTGTCATTTCACGGTGACCTGTGAGAGGGCGTAGGAAATACCACCAAGTAGGGATCTTTTTCCCTAATAATAATAAGGACCGAATTTTCCTCTACCACCCGATGAACATCCAGCCACCATCCTAGAGTTCACAAAGCCCCTATTAGGTTTTAGCATGTTCCCCAAGGTAGGTTCAGATGCACACGAGGGGTATTGGGAGGGTATTTTGGGAAACATGCTAAAACCTAATCGAGGCTTGTGAAGCCTAATATGGTGGCTAGATGTCCATTTGGTAGTGGAGGAAAACTTTGTCTGAATTAGAATAACGGATAAACATGAAATAAAAGGGATTGTAGTTTTTGTTTCTGCGTAAGCAATTGTTTCGATATGGTTATATTTTAATTAGCACATGTGTCAAATAAAAATAGGAGTCTTATGCTCCCTTATCGGTATATGGATCAGGATCGTCTCCAGGGAGTAGGGAACACCCAGGGTGCTGCCAGCCGTTGGGTTGTGCCGCACACATCCCTAGGCATGCGCCGAGATGTGTGCGGCATAGCTCAGCCGCTGGATGCCCCCTGGCAGAACCCTGGGCGCATGCCTCCCTAGAGATGAGCTCAATTCTCGTTATATACTCTACATACCTGAAGTGATTTAGGAAATTGTTGTTGTTGTTGTTGTTTTTTTTTTTTTTTTTTTTTTTTTTTCCTTATTGTTATTGTTATCCTACTTCTTATATGAAAATTTTATTAAATAGTGTTATTACAACTGCAATTCGTTTTGACTTGCGAACCTTACTTAGGATTCTCGGAAACCGACGTTGGTGTGGGATCCGTTTTGAATTGAGAACCTCACTTCTTAATTAAGCCTTTTTTGGTAAAGCCCTTGGTTTTTTGATAAAAATTGGGCCCTTAAATAGGATACACATGGTGTTTTTTTGGTTTCAAACAAACGCAAACGCCTATAAAACATGAAAGGCAAAAGTATGAGGTTTTTTTCCGTTTGTTTGGGAGGCATATGGTAAAACATGTTTAAAACCTCAACAGTGGGCTTGACACCTCAAGGCATATATGCCATAAGTGAATGGGGTTAAGCTCTAGGCAACGGCTATTAAAAATAGACTTAATTGCCTCTTTTCACTTTAGGGTTAATTTGAACTTAACAACGGACTCAAATTGGAGGCCATTATCGTAATTTTTGGGCAAAAAAGGATCAAATAATGAAAAAAAATGATGAAAGAACGCAGCCAACAACCGCAGATGGCGATTGAATCGGATCTGGCTCTCCTCCAACTGTGGCAGGAGCTGGAGGGTCCAACCTAGCAAAAACAACCAAAAACAGAGGGGGTGGCATGGTCATTTCGTAGGAGGCCCACTTGGGTCCCACCTATGAAATGACCAAAAAAACCCTTGTTTTGTTGGGCTGGACCCTCCAGCTCCTGCCACAGCTGGAGGAGAGCCAGATCCGATCACAAGGGAGAAAAGAGCAAAAGGAGTCCTTGCGTTTATGATAAATACCGAGCTTCTAATGACATGGTTATCATGCACGGTATCGGATTTGGTATCAGTCATCTTCAAAATGGATATGGTATTCTTACGGATCGGTTGTATCAGACAAGTTTACCGTTGATTTTTCTTAAAAAAGCAGTTTTTTTTTTTTTGTGTGGCTACTTTCACCTTCAAAAACCATGCAATATAGGCGATTCAATACTGTTACCTCAAACCATGTTCCTATCCCACTCCATTAGACACAACCGCAAACCACAAGGATCTCTGATATCTGAATTTTATGCAAGTAAGAAAAGATACGCAGGATGTGGAATTGTGGGATTCGGCTCCTCTCCTGGGAGCCCAACGCTCAGGGAATGCCTAGGGACGAATCTAACGAGGCTGGACTGCTAGGAGCACTGGCCCCACGTGGCACACCAACTTGAACACGCTCGGGTTTGGTAGGATTTTCTGTTGTATTATCAATTGATAATAGCAGAGAATAGAGGGGCAGAAACAGATTCTTATAAAATCGATAAAACAGATATGACAATTATAATTAAATACCTGGTCCTTGAAGAAGTAGACGAAGGCAGGTGAAATCGTATTGGATACTTTTTTTAAGGTTTTTAAGCGCCTCTATTTGTGCATTAGAGTTGACTTACACTTATACCTCCAAGATTAAATCACTCGAATTGGAAGTGAACAGGAACAAAAGTAGGATACACCCACAGAGCATACAAAATACGTATAAGTGTAATTGGTTGTGTGAGTAATAGACATTAATGTTAGAATTTTAGTTCTAATAAAATTCCATATGGACATAATTAAATCCCTAAACCAGGCTAATTAGGGTTTTGGTCTAATAAAGTGGGGTCATTAAGTTATATTAGAAGTCTAATGTGGACTGGCTTAGTGTGGGACAGATAGATTCCTATTGGGACTGTGATGAGTCAGACCCTATAGGGATTACTATATAAGGAGAGCTAGGTCCCCCCTCTACCCATCACAACTTATTATTCTCAATTGCTATTGAGGAGTGCATTCTTGAAAGAGAGGGAGATATTCAATGTTCGTCGTCCCTGCGCATTCGGTATTCTCATCAGGCCAGTTACTTTGGGAATAGAGGGGAAGCACCTAGATCTTTGTTCTTTATTTTTCGCTGCAATCATCATCACTATGGATGCGAAACAAGGTTGGTGGTTCTATCCCTATTTTCTATTATTTATTTGATTGTGTTCTTGAACGTCCTATGGAGATCCTGGCTTTTGGGATTTTGTCCCTATTCGGATCGATTCATTCTAACATGTGGTATTAGAGCCTCCGTAGATCCGTTCTTGAATCTATATGGATTCAAAATAATAGAACATAATAAGGGAATTGAAAAATTTTTTATTCGAATCAAGGTTTTTAGGGTTTTTTTTTTAGTTTTCCAAAAACCCGTATGGACACTGGCATTCTGCCAATTTTTTTAGCCGTTGAAAACAAAATCTGATCACATGGGGGCTTAGAGCTCGGAAAATCAGAAATTTCGGTGGGTGGATCACCGTCGGCGGCTGTCGGACGTGCTCTCACGCACCGGTGGCAGCCGCGGGTGATCTCACTCGTCGGCAGAAGTTAAGGAAAAAAAAAAAGAAAAAGAAGGAATCTGGGTTTTGCTATCGTGCGCCTGATATTATTTTTGGGCGTTGTTAACGTGCGCCGGTCGGGTCGGCTCGACCCATTTCACAACCCGATGACCCAAAATTTTGACCCGGGTATGCTTGACCCGATCCCGGTTGAACCGGTATCAAACCGGATTGGTTGGACCGGGTTCAATACGGAACCAATTTGGTTTGGCTGAACCGGTTTGACCACACAGACCAGTCAAACCAGTACAGTCAACCGCTTTTGCCCTAAAACTTTGATCGGGCTTTCTGGGGGCTACGAGACTCCGTTTGGGGTCCCGTTTTTTACGTTGGTTCTGTTTTTTTGTGCTCTACACAATGGTGCCCTCTGTTTTAATCAGATATGCATATTTTAAATATTTTTGGTATTCTATTGATGCATGCCCTTTTATGTAATTTATCGGTTCGTTCCATTGGGAACCGAACTAATTTTTTGACTTGCTGGAATACCTACTTTGATGAACAATACTGTTGGCATATTTGTGTTAATTTTGAGATAGTTAAGCCCCTTGTCATAAATAATAAAATAACACAATTTGTTTTAAGGATGTAAGTAATTTTGGAAAATCCCAAGAGAGGGTTTCATGGGTTCGACAGGATGCAGCCGCCAAAGCGACCTTCCTTGTTAGATTTGTGAAACACCGGTCTCATACAGTTGTGGGATGTCCTTCAAATCTGATGTGTGGTCATACACCCAAAAGTGGTGATCATGTATTGGTACTTGAAGGGGTACATATACATTATGCATATGAATAGGCTGACCCTAGAATTCTGCACACCCAAAGGTGGTGGATTTTGAAAGTTGAGTTGTATTCCCATGGCCACTAGTATGTAGGGATTTTTACAATTGCATGTTGGGAATTCAGCCCAAAGGTGTTTTCACAACGATGTGTGTAAAATTCTCATTAGCTTATAAGGTTTCAAGCTGTACTTGCATCATGCTGATTATTGTACTGTTCATTGTTTAAATTTTCAGTCACCTTTTCTGTCAATAATAACATGGTCACTATTGAGATTCTTACTAGGTCAAATTTTAAAAAGTGGAAAGAGGACATTATGTTTGCCATGGAGATGGCAAATGTGCATACGTCCCTTGTTATAGATAAACCAATGGACCTAATAGCTGATAGTACTGAGGATTAAAAAAAATTTGTGCATTCTGCATGGGAAAAGAGTAATCGCTTAGCTGTACTATCTATAAAGAGGTCGATACCAGAACACCTTAAGAGTGGTCTACCTGATAAATGTACTGTCAGGAAATTGCTAGATGCAACTTCCAAGAGATACCAAGTTTCATCGAATGCTGAGATTGGGAGACTTCTGCAAGGGCTATTTAATATGGAATATCATGGTTCTGGGGTTGTTAGGGATTATATTGTTTGGATGGTTGACTATCGAACCAAAATCAAAGCCTTGAATATTGCTCTTCCTTATGCCTTGATTGTTCATCAAGTTCTTAATACCCTACCTTCTGATTTTGACGTCATCAAAACCAACTATCTTTCCCAGGATGGTGTCTGGAGTATCGATGACCTTACTTCTAGGGTTGTATATGAGGAAGAGAAACTACTTGTTATTTTCAAATCCCATGAGAGTGAAAAGTCTAAAAATCATACTCATAAGTCTGCCAATAAAGAATGCGATCGGATTAATAATTTGGGACCCAAGAAAAAGAGTGATCACTGCTTCTTTTGCAAGAAGAAGGGTCACATAAAGAATGACTACAAAAAATACAAGACTTGGTTATCAAAACCCAAGCCATCAGGTATTGATTCTTTGGTTTTTGTTTGTGAATCCAATCTACCAAAAGCCTCATCCAGTTATTGGAGGCTAGATGGTGGGACAACTAACTAAGTTGGTTTCACCATACAGGGATTCATAAATCGGAGGAGGCCAAATCAAGATGAATCAAGGCTTTTCGTAGGGAACGATGGATATGTTGACGTAGAGTTCGTGGAAGATACCATTTTATTACTAGCTTCTAGTTTTAATTTGACTTTAAAAAACACTTTTTATGTACCGTCCTTCAGGCGAAATTTCATTTCATTTTCAGTATTGGACATTGGTAGTTACCATTTTGAAATAAAGAACAGTATGATAAATTTGTTTCAAATAAAGTTGGTTCCTACATTACATCCAATGGATTGTACAGACTGTGTTTATCTCCCAATGATATCTACGCCTTCTATAATGTTGAAAACGTTGTTTCCAAAAGACCATTACCTAAAGAACAGTCTTTCACATTGTGGCATAAGATGTTAGGTCATATTTCTAAGGCAAGAGTGGAAAGACTGATAAAGTCTGACATCCTACCTACTCTCGAAAGTGATCTAGAAACTTATATAGACTGATGTAAGGGAAAGATGACCAAGATAAAGAAGAAAACTGTAGTCTATAGTTCTGACCTGTTGGAGGTCATTCACACTAACATCAGTGGTCCCTATTCAACCACATTGTGTAGAAATTTTTTATTTCATCACTTTTAACAGACGACTACTCCTGATATGGCTATCTGTTCTTAATTAAAGAAAAGTCTGAATCTCTTGACAAGTTCAAGATTTTTGGGACTGAAGTTGAGAAACAATCGAAAAAAATTATTAAAATTGTTAAATCCGATCATGGGGGTGAGTATTATGGTAGACATGGCGATACTGGATAGCTTAAGGGCCTATTTGCCAAATACTAAGAGGACTCTGCGATAGTTGGTCAATTTATTATGCCAGGAAGTCCTGAGAAAAATGGTGTCGCCGAAAGGCATAACCGCACTGGCGAAGAGTATGATTAGTAAGATAAATTTTACTTAAGTTCTTATGGGAGAAGTTTTTGAAAACTACTCCTTGTATCCTTAACCATGTAGTTACTAAACCCAGAAACCATCTTAGAGTTTTGGTGCCCTGCAGAAGTAAAACTATATTATCCAACTTTGAACAAGTTGGATCCTAGGACTACTCGTTACTATTTTGTAAGCTACCCAGATCATTCGAAGGGATATAAATTTTATAATCCCTGTGGAGGCACTAGGATTATGGACTCATAGACAACGAAGTTTTTGGAATTTGATGTGGTCGAAAAAAATGATTGTTCTTAGACTGTTCAAGATAGTGACATGGTTGGTACATTAGTACCTATTCTTCTACCTATTCAGACGGATGTGGGGTATACTATGGCATTGGTTACACCCGCTGGAGTTCAGGAGCCTGATATTGATACGGTCCTTAACATTCATGTAGCACCGGATGAGATTCCTCTTAATCAGGATGCGGTTGAGGATCCTATCATTGATGCAGTTCCAGCTGAGATTCCTTAGATTCAGGGTGAGGCAGTGGTAGCACCATTACGAAAATCCATTAGGGAGAGAAATTCAGTTATACCGTCTATCTATGAGGTCTATCTGGGAGAGCATGACTATGACATAGGTTATGTGGTTGATCCAGCTACTTATTCGGGCGTTGTTTCTAGTCCTCCGTTAGATTTGTGGTTTGATGTAATGAGAGATGAGGTGAAATTGATGAAACATAATGATGTTTGGGAGCTTGTTGAATTAAACCTGAGGGTCTTGCAGTGGATGGTTAAGACCATCTTGCATGGACTCAAGAAGTCTATTTACGGTCTCAAACAAGCTTCTAGGCAGTGGTCTTTGAAGTTCGACAGTGTTGTGACTTCATTCGATTTTATGGAAAAATAAAGTGGATCAGTGTATATATCACAAGGTCAGTGGGAGCAAATTCTGTTTTCTCGTATTTTATATGGATGACATCTTGCTTGCTAGCAGTGACCTAGGGATGTTGCATAAATGAAAGCAACTATTATCTAGGAAATTTGACATGAAGGACCTTGATGAGGTTTCTTTTGTCCTTGGCATTGAGATCCATAGGGATCGTTCTCGTTGTTTACTAAGTTTTTCTCAGAGGACTTATGTTGATCGTATTTAGGAGAGGTTCAGTATGCTGAATTGCAAACCTGGGAATGTTCCTGTTCTCAAACTGAGCTTAACGCAGTGCCCGAAAAATGAAGCTGAGAAGGATGACATAATGAGGTGCCTTATGCTAGCGCACTAGGTAGTATCATGTATGCTCAGGTCTGTACCAGACCGGATATTACCTTTGTGATGGGTCTTCTTGGCAGATATCAGTCAGATCCTGGTCTTAGCCACTGGGTTGCTGCCAAGAAAGTATTAAGGTACTTGAAGGGGACAAAAGATTATATGTAACATAAAGACATATTCATGAACTCAAGCTAGTGGGTCATACAGATTCTGACCTTGCTAGCTGTGAGAATGATAGGAGATCCACATTTGGTTATGTTTTCCTGATGGTAGGAAGGATAGTATTATGGAACAGTACAAAATAGACATTGGTAACCACATTGACTATACAGGTAAAGTTTGCAGTATGCCATGGGGCTACTACTCAGGTTATTTGACTCAGGAATCTCATAAAGTAGTTGACCATTTTAGATTTTGTGGATAGACCCATCTAGATATATAGTAATAACAGTTTTGCTGTGTTGTTTATAAACAACAATAAAGAACTTAGAGGGTCTAAGGACATGAAGGTCAAGTGTTTGACCATAAAGGAGACAGTAAAGAAAGGTGACATTGCAGTGGAGCATATTGGTACAGATGATATGGTTATAGATCCCCTAACCTAAGGTTTTCGCCCTTGTATTTTGAAAGACATGTCATAAGCATGGGTTTAGGTGCATCATGGGATGCGGTTGGTTAGTGGGAGTTGTTTTGCTCCATTGTAAAATAAAGTTTAATTTCATCTGTAATTTTTATCGTGTGGTAAATCTTGGCTTATATGTATCAGTTGTCATTGCATGCAAAATTCTTTTGAACACTTGGGTGTTTCATTTATTGACATGATGTATATATATCTGGTTTTAAAGTCTTAAGGAATGTGTTAACCTTAAGCAATGCTGGGGGATTAAGTTGTTAGCCTAAAGGTATATCTTGTAACACATAAAGTATAACTCGAGTTATTTCTGATGAGACATACAGATTCGTTAGAATCACAAAGTTTATTTCTCTAGTGAGCCTGTGCCACTTAAAGAAGAGAAATTTTAGACTGATAAATGGATAATACATAAGGAATCACTACGTGAGTATTATCTCATTGCCACACTATCACATGGCATCCATATTAGTAGAGTTGAGGGCTCTCGTGACCATGGAAGGCTTTGTGTCGCTTGATCATAGTTGCAGTTACCGCCATGATTCGGTGTCTAAAACTCTATGGGATAGGATTGACTTTCTAATATGACCTCTAGACCAATTTATTTTAAAAATTGTGCACATAAATTTTTCTTAAAGAGTTGTTAGCCTGTGATTTGTTTTGGTCAAAACTGTTTTTAAATCCTTTTAAAAATAAGGAATTTAATATAAGTCCAAGTGGGAGAATGTTAGAATTATAGTTCTAATAAAATTCCATATGGACATAATTAAATCCCTAAACCAAGCTAATTAGGGTTTTGGTCTAATAAAGTGGGGTCATTAAGTTATATTAGAAGTCTAATGTGGATTGGCTTAGTGTGGGCCAGATAGATTCCTATTAGGACTGTGATGAGTCAGACCCTATAGGGATTACTAAATAAGGAGAGCTAGGTCCCCCCTCTACCCATCACAACTTATTATTATCAATTGCTATTGAGGAGTGCATTCTTGATAGATAGGGAGACATTCAGTGTTCGTCGTCCCTGCGCATTCGGTATTCTCATCAGGGCAGTTACTTTGGGAATAGAGGGGAAGCACCTAGATCTTCGTTCTTTATTTTTCGCTGCAAGCATCATCACTATGGATGCGAAACAAGGTTAGTGGTTCTATCCCTATTTTCTATTATTTATTTGATTGTGTTCTTGAACGCCCTATGGAGGTCTTGGCTTTTGGGATTTTGTCCCTATTCGGATCGATTCATTCTAACAATTAATTCACACCCACACCCAGACCTAGACCCGTCCTCGGCCCGGTTCAAAAGAACCACAAACATGAGAGAATAGTGAGAGAATAGTGACTCCCTCTCAAAGGGACTTACACCCTTATGAAACACATCTACATATATACCCCTTGAATCCTTCTCAAGTTTCCATTGTGGGACTAAACCAAAAGGCAAAAGTAAGGAGCTCAAGTGAGTTAGAGAAAATTTCAAAAAGCAATTTGGAGGGAAATGATATTTTAAAACTTTCAAATTCCAACATTTTCATCCTCTCAGTGCATCACACTTAAGAATCCAACCGTAAAAACATGGGTAGTAGCCTCTTTTTATATTCTCAAGTGTTGGGTAGACGGTTGGTTTCTCAAGTGTGGTGCACTAGGCAGTAAAAATTCCAAATCGTAACCCCAAGGGGCAACACAGTTGGCAAGGGACGAGGCCTAAGGAAGTTTAAGGTCCTGAGTTCGACTCCGCCTCCTCCCTTGGGGCCACCCGCCTGAGAGGAAACTCCCTGATGAACATGGGGCCCTAGTATCTCCCGGCTCGTGGTGTTGCTGGGTCATACACGAGCCTTGGAGGTTTCAGTTGGCCAAATGCCAAACACCTCCAGTTCCCAAAAAAGAAAAAAAAAAATAATCCCAAATCGTAGTTACTCTATATTGTGAGAGAGAGAGAGAGAGAACCAACCTTGAAGCATCTTCAGCACCAAACTCGACGTCCTCACATCCCAAGCTCCTCGCATAAGCCACCATCTCTGTCGCTATCTGCAACACCTCCTCCCTCGTCTTCCTCAACTTATACTTCATGTGGATCTCACTCGTCGCAATAAAAGTAAGAATCCTTGGCCGCTTTGCCCACTTGATGGCTTCCCATGCCATATCAATATCACCACGGTTGCACCTTGCAAACCCACATATAACGGGTACATGTCCATTCTCATCGATACTATTTCCAACTTCCTTTGCAATCATCGTTACAGCTTCAAAGTCTGCCTTGTTAGAAGCAGGAAAACCTGCTTCGATCACGTCAATGCCGAGCTTTGCGAGCTGTCTGGCGATATCAAGCTTTTGCTTGCCATTCAAGGCTGCACCAGGGGATTGTTCGCCGTCACGAAGTGTTGTGTCGAAGATGCGGATGTAATTTGGGTCAGCGATGTGATTGGGAATGTAGACTGGACGGTGGGAGGGACAGCATTCCATGTTGTTAGGAGTGCTTTCTGCTCTGAATCAATCTGAGGGCACTGAAATGAAACACAAGGGTGTTAATTAAGAAGAAGAAGAAGGGGGAACGTACGTAGTCTTCATACTTAAAAGTGATAACACAGGACAGAAGTCAGGATACACAACATTGGGATTTGAGCCCAAAAAGCAACCACCACATAGATCCTCGTAATGATCCTCTTACCCCCACTCAGGCAAGGCGTTTGGACAGGGGTAAAGCGGATATTGCACACAACATCGTATTTGGGTAGCACAATCCTGCCAGGTAGCTCGATAATAGAGGATCCAAATTGAAAATGGATTGTTACCATTTTATATGTGATTATATGTATAAATATTATCCATCAATAAGCACATGCACGACGTGTGGTTAAGGATAATTCACAAATTGTAGGACTTCACCCTTTATGCTACGCTTGGTTGGGAGGAGAATTAAAGGGAAGAGAATTGAAATTTTCATACTTAAAAAAGAAACTTTTGATCAACAATTGCATAGCTTAGTTGGTGAGTTGTGGTGCGCTTCATGCCCATGCTCACCAGGAGGTCTCAAGGTCGAGTCTCCTGGCTGGTACCTTACCCCCTCCCCAGGTCACTCCCCCCCTTACAAATAAATATATTTATAAGCTCTCAATCTGAAAATAAGAAAAGAAAAAGAAACTTTTGGAATCATTACCCCATGTGATTACATCACTAATACTAAATCATACAATATTTGGTTATTAAATTTCACTTTACATTGCATCCAATCACATGGGATAATGATTACAAAAATTTCTTTTTTTTAAGTATGAAAATTTCCCTTCCGTTCCTTTCAATTCCCCTTGCAGCCAAATGAAGCCTTAAGACTTTCAACGATGATCTCCTTTCTGATCAGACTCCCACAAGGATTCAATTTTCTTTCGGCGGTTGTCAGCCAATATTGGATTCCAAGCACCAACTCTCAGTCGGACCATGTCATTCCATCCTATAACGACAGTGATAACAACCACATAAAGGAATCGATCAATCTTTCACTCTCTTGCGCAATTACTCTACTGCTTTGTATTGTTGCCTGGACAATTAACTTAAGCATCGGTAAGTCCCCCCCTCCTTGAAATGACCCCCTATTCCTCTCCCAAATAAAATATTAAGACAAGAGATCGCTACCTGGTCGCGTGACCCCTATGCCAGTGCAGGTGCCAATGAGAAGGCGGGCAGGAGCATCAACATGGATGTGAATCTTTTATTTCAAGGGGGTGGGGAAACGCGGGGTAGGAACATAATTATATGCTCTCATGTGTCTCTATGCCACACAACCATGTAGTGTTTCTCCCCCACCCCAAAAAAAAAAAAAAAAAAAAAAAAAGAAGAAGAAATTAGGTAGAATTTTTCGTTATAAAAATAGCTATGATATCAACCGATTTGTTAGTGAATGGTAATCAATTGCGATTATATAAAGTAAAACCTAAAAAAATGTTCAAATTTTGAACAAAACATAACAAATTGATCAGGCATTTCTAAGGAATGTTACAATTTTGAAAAAAAAAAGTATAAATTTTTAACGTTTAAATTTGAAAATTATAAAACTAAAAAATACAACAGTATAATCACATAAATTGAGAAACTATCATTAAATATTTGTATTCAAATTTTAAAGTTTAAAATCAGGGGAAAAAAAACACTTCTTGGTCGCGTGGCTCCTCCGCATAACACATGAACGTGCAAAATTACTATTCAACCTCCTCCTGAACTAAAAAATCCATTCATGTTGATGTTCCTATACACGCTATCATTGGTCTCTGCACTAGTGTAGGGCTACAAGACCAAGTAGTGATCTCTTGCCAATAAATAATTGTGTGACGTCATGCCAATACTATTTTAGATGGAAGAGAACAATCACATTACCCATGAATACATTTTTAAGACGGAGTAAGAAAAAGCTACAAAGCTTAAATTATGAGCAACTTTACTAGCAGTTGAAGACGCGCCACCTCATGAACTCCATTCACACCCAAAGGGAGGGAAATCCGGAATTTTTATCCTCTCAATTACACTGTCCGTACTTGACGTCAAGAACATCTAATAGAGGGAGGTAGGTCTCACGTGAACCTCACCTCGAACAGTATATTCGGACAAAGGTTAGGATAGTCATTTCTACCTCCTCTGTTAAATTACGGACAATATAATTGAGAGGATAAAGATCCCTCACATCCACAAAATTTTCTTTTGATTTCTTCTGTAACTTTAGTGGATCAAGTTCTCGCACGAGAATCATTCTGCGAGAATGAGTGGGCTTCATGAGGCAAAAAAGAACGTACAGGAATGCCTCTCGTACGGTCGTACCCGTACCAAAACACAAAAAAGAAATGGCTCTCGTAATCTCGTACGAGCACGTGCACCGAAACGAACAGGTCTATGGACAAAAAAACAAATAAACAACGAAGCATTTTGGCGTACTCGTGGACACAATCATACCATACCAGTAGAACATGTGATGCCCTGTGTGGACCAAAAGTTTTCCACTTTAATCGACCTCGTTCCAGAACCCTGAGATTAGACCGATCATTTCTAGGCCATGTGGAACGGTTGCAGGATCGGAAAATTCGTTTGGATCGGACGATCCGATCTGATCCGGTCATTGCAGCTTGTCGATTCCTTTTTGCAGCTTGCATCACTCGCGGAACGATCACGAACCTTGGGAAGTCCGGAGTTCGAATCTACAGAGACTAGGATCTACTGGTCTACCGATTCTACCCTGAATCTGTGATCTGCTATGCTTGAAGTTCACGGACAGGAGAGTAAGGATCCCAAGTTTGGAGTTCTAATATGTAGATCTGCTAGTTCACCGACTGAAGTTCAATGTTGGAGCTAATACTTCGAAGTTTCAAGCGCCTCTATTTTTGTTTTTTCAAAACCCTAACTTTTGCCCTAATTTCCATAATCTGTAAAACATGATTTTCGCTCAAGTTTGGAGTTCTAATCTGCAGATCTCCTAGTTCACCGATTGAATTTCAAGGTTGGAGCTAATACTTCGAAATTTCAGGCGCCTCTATTTTTGTTTTTCCAAACCCCAACTTTTGCCCTGATTTCCATGAATCTTTAAAACATGATTTTTGCTGAAACAAGTATTATGCATTTATGATGTTTTTGGTATGGTGGTCATTTGGTATTGTTGTAAAACCTATCTCTCTCCCTCTCTTGTTGTTCTTCAAGAACCCTAACGGACTAACCCTCGCCCTGATTTCCATGAATCTTTTAAAATTCGTTAGGTTGGATTTTTTTTTTTTAACTTTTTTTTTATAAAATTTGTATATTATTTTGACCGATACCAGTCCGATCCGATCGGATATCACAACGCATGCCGAACCTGGCCGATCCATAAAAAACAATTTTTGGGTGTTTTTACTGATCCAGATCATAGTTAGCAAAAACGGGAATGATAAAAAAACGGAGTTTTATGGTATGGGTTTTAAACGGTAAAAAATTGTCAAGGGATGGTCAAATAAAACGGTAAAGAAAAAAACAAAAAGGTTAAAAACGGAAGATGAACGGTACGAGTTTTAAACGTTTATATTTATAAAAAAGGGAACAAAAAAAAAGGCACTATCTTCATATAAATTAAGGAATTTTTATTTGTAATACATGCTTCTATTTTCGGTATCTATGCATTGACCTTGAGTTGAAGGTGATATCATGAAAAATGTAGCCCTTTGAGTCATCTTTACGTCGGTGAAAGAATCAGCTCAATCAGAGTTCAGGAGAGAGAGATATGGTCAGTTAAGTCTAATGTCTTAAAAAACGTCAAAAAAACCGAGAATATGTTTTAAACGCATTTAAAACAGGAATACTTGCCATTTGCCCTTTTTTACTGTATGTTTGGGAGACATATCGTAAAATGTGTTTAAAATGGTTAAAAACGGAAACGTGTTTAAAACAGAATTTTAAACATGTTTTTGCCAACAGTGATCCAGATTGATGTATACCAATTCAATCCGGATCCCAATCCGGAAAAGTATTGCCCTTGAGTCCTTGACCGATCCATGAATTTTGAACCTTGGGTCAGGTATTGGATGTGTAAGGTTTTCGTTGATTTAGACCATTCGTTGGCATGCTGATTCTTTTCAGACAACTAGTACAGCAATAAGTCTCAAAGTTTTGTTGATCTTGTGGAGAGGATCCCTCCAAGCCAAACCCATTCCCGCCATTCATGCTTTTGATAGCTCTATTTTTTTTTTTGGGTGTGTATTTATTGGTTTATTTGGGCACATGCCATTTTCTTGGAACAATTTTATTTCATCTACAATAAAAGAAGAGGTATACAACAGCTACCTTGCTAGGCAGCGGAGGTACGTTGGTTTGCAACAATAGAAAAGATTGAGTCAGAAGACTCATAAGTCAGAACACATTGTGTGACACTGAGCTGTGCAGGGCACCTCGGGAGGGATCCGACTCCTCTACTTCCAAGGCGGGCAGAAAGTACCGCCTTACCCTAGCTCGGGCAGGGGCAAGGCAGTACTTTCCACCGCCTTGTATGTAGGGCAAAGTTGGGCGCACGGAAGTACAACCTGCCTTGGAAGTAGAGAAGTCTCTTCCCCTCGGGAGGGGGAGTTTGCCATGCCGGTTTGGGTGTGGCGGACATGCATAGATAATAGTGGGTGGTATACCTAAATCTAACCACCCAATGGCGTTACGCCATGTCATCGGATCGCTGCAACTTATAGTGATTAAAGGTCCATCGGGTCACACCCATACCAGTTCCAATGAGGAGTCCATCTACAAAACAGTGCAGTCCACCACGAAGGGGTACGCGGATCAATCCATTCTATAATTGGCAGTAGTTCACTTCCACAAGGGAACTAAAAGAGTAACGCCCACGGCTCCTACAAATCAGGGATCGCTTTCCTAAAAGGGGTCTACGTTTAATTCTCCTACCCTGAATAGAAGATTCATAGATTGAGACTCTTTATTACCGTCTCTACTTACCATGAACACTATATAAACATAGGTATAAGCCTAACAAAGACATCACAATTACTATTATTTTAACTGTTGCTAAGAGAGATCTGACTTAGGCATCAGAGAGTCCCCCCCTGGAGCAAACCGGCTCGATCTCTGGTGCCTACTCTACTTTCCTGTGCAGGTATCTTTTATAGGAGGACCATCTTAACAGTTTCTTGATGTAATAGTTTGACGTCGTTTGTGGGAACGATTCTTCAGTTTCCAAACCCACTTGAAATCTCTACCAGTGGCAGGATCAAATCGCACCACGTACCAACAATGCGCGAAGGAATTCTCCCCCTCCAAAAACCTCGCGTAGAGGGGAAGAACAAGGACGCAGAGGGGAGGATCGATCACTCCACCGTGGTGGCAAGTCCACTGGTGGACACCCTAGTCGGTAAGACTCGACAAAAGGATGGAGTCAACATGTGCCAGAGGTCAACCATACAACAACAATAGTCCCTAACCCTTGTACTGAAGACGGACCGCCTATAGAGTAGATACCGCCACCACCACCTCTGCCACAATCTCTTAACCCTACTGCACCGGCTACTAACTCCCAAATACGAGAGTTGCAGCTTCAGATGCTGTAGACGAACAAACTGGTTAGAGGGTTCATCAGACAACTAGATGACAATTGTCGCACTCTCACCACAGTAGCAACTGACTGCCGCGCCAATTCCACAGTCAGTGCACGCGTAGCAACAAACAGCCCTGGTGCCAGTTCAGGACCAGTAGGTGATACCACCTCCTCCACCTACACCAATTGATGGAAGGGTAGAAAGCTGAGCGGGGTCGTCTCATCCTCAACGCCACGAGTCGATGATAGACCAGGTGCCTAGGACGAGGGATTTTCCTGCAAGGGTGCGAGGGAGATCGCACGACAATCACGGGTCAACTAGAGTCCCCTCTAGGGGTAAAAGGACCCAACATACAAATTAGCACAGCAGGATCTCACCCATGGGCAGTCATTCTCACCGTTTGATGCGAAGTGCAACACCATCATAGCAGGACCTTTGTCGAGCGAGTGATCAGGCAAAAGGTATGAATCGGGTTAGACGATTCGCAGAGGACGGGCTACCTCCAAGACCGAAAGGGGATCGGGTTAGACGATCCACTGGTTAGGGGCCCCCATGAACAGGTTGGGGATCGAGTTCGACGATTACCCAAACCACAAGAGATAGGTCGTGTGGCGAACAATGACCTTGAAAAGAACGCTGACCTCCCCATGACGTATGCTATGCTACTCGGTAACCCATTTTTAGCAGCCATCATGAACGCTGACCTCCCCACGACGTTCAAGCACCCAAGCTTTGAGAGATACAATGGGAAGACAGACCCACACGACCACATCAATTACGTCAATGCAGTGATGACCTGTACAACGGTTTAGAGGAGGTCACTTGCCGAGCATTCCCAAGTTCCCTCATGGGAGCAACCACCGCTTGGTTCTCAAGCCTGAAGCCTGCATTGATCAACAGTTTTATGGAACTGTGCGAAGCATTTGTTACTCATTTTTAGAGTAGCATTAAGCAGAAGAAATTGACTGTTAATCTGCTAGAAGTGAAGTAGAGAAGCGATGAGTCAATCCATGATTTTCTCACTTATTCAAGCAAGAATCCCTCGACATTAAGGATTTGGACGATGCCATGGCATTCAATGCCTTGTACGGCGGCATCACAGACGATGAATTGGTTAAGTCCATGGAATTGGACCCCCCAACAATATGGAGGATTTGTTGGACCGCTGCAACCAATTTCCCAATATGAGGGATGTCCTGAAGGCTAGGAAAGCTGCTAAACCAAAGGTACATGACAAGAAAAGATCGTCCAATGACAAAGACCATAAAAAAGACAAGGACAAGAAGCATAAGATCGAGTGACGACAAGAAAGAGATCCAAGCCCATATTACACCCCTTGAATACCTCAAGAACAAGCATCCTGATGCAAATACATGATTAGGGCCTTATCCGTTGGCCGAGGCCAAAGTTTTCTAAACTCGAGGACAAGAACCAGAAGAAATAATGCAAGTACCACAAGGATACTGGGCATGACACAGAGGATTGCTGCCAGCTGAAAAGAGAGATAGAGGACCTAATCAAAGATGGTCACCTGTGCTGCTTCGTAAAGGGACAACGAGGAGCAGACCGAAGAGAAGAGCGCCCTAGACACAGAGACGGGAATCAACGCCGAAGGGAAGACACTCGGTGAGAAGAACATTTGTCGGCCAAGAATGACGAAAGGCGGCAACAAGAAGAACGCCGAGCGAACCCTGACAACAACCAAGCGGTGAGAACCGCCATTTTGACAATTTTCGGGGGCCCCAATCAAGAATCAGGAAGAAAGGCAACGGCCCATGCCAGGTTCTTTGGCATACCAGAAGCGAAGGATAAGTAGGCCAAGACAACTCCTGCGATCTCTTTCTCTGATGATAACACGGAAGGAGTGAGTTAGTCGCATGACGACACAATTATGATTGAAGCCATTGTAGGTGATGCAGCCCTGGATTCCCAATTATTTCCTCCTAATCAGCCTCCTCCTATTTCAAGTAACTATTTAAAATAAAGAGAGAGTTAGGGAGGGATTAGAGGATGATTAGCAATCAAGAGAGATTAGGGGAGGAGTGGTGGAGTTTGTTTATTTCCTAGAATAAATGGTGGGGATTAGCAATCAAGAAAGATTAGGGGAGGATTGGTGGAGTTTGTTTATTTCCTAGAATAAATGGTGGGATTGATTGAGCATGGTCTCTTTCCCCATCTAGCTTCTACCATATTTAAGTTGTAATCTTGGCCATAGGATCTTAGGGGAACCAAGATTGGGTGAAGGGTTTTTCTTTTAAAAGGGCAAGTCATTGTTGTAATTCTGAGATTTTTAGAAATGAAAGAATGTTTGAGTCATGGACTCCATTAACGCAATCTTGAAGAATTGCCTTGAAGAATTGCAACCTGTTTTGGTTTTTAGTAGCCTAGAAGAGCAACTGAGCCCAAGCACCCCTGCTTCGTTTTTAATTCTCCTTCAAGAGTGAATTAATTCGAGCCCTCTCGATCTGTTTCGCTTTTCTATTTTTGTATTACTATCTTTGTATTGTATAAATATACGTAAGAAATACATAAGAAGGGAGCGTGAAATTCTTTTATTTTTCTAATTTGGTGTAAGGAAAGATTCACTCTTTTATCCTGTTGATAGAAGGTTCCCGATAACTAATCATGAATATAGGTAAAAAAAAAATGGATTTGTAAGAAAAAGGAATTATCAGAAACTTATTCCTACAATTAGATTTTTTGTCACCAAAGAAAGTCCTATTCTTCTTATGATTTTATGATTCGGATAAACTAAAAAATTGTTCGCCACAAAAAATAACTGAACTTAATGCTCTACTTGATTGATTGAAGTTTGACTCAAGGGAAAGAAACCGTGGAGCTGAAATAACTCACTCAGAACGCCTTTTAAAAGATTACGTGGTACGATTGGATCGAATAAGCCCTTATGGAATAAATACTCAGCCACTTGTGAACCATTAGGTACTATCTTATTCAATGTTTGTTCAATTACTCTTTTACCCGCAAATGCACCCAGATAATGTAGCACGGGAAGCGAAACAGATCGAGAGGGCTCGAATTAATTCACTCTTCAAGGAGAATTAAAAACGAAGCAGGGGTACTTGGGCTCAGTTGCTCTTTTAGGCTACTGAAAACCAAAACAGGTTGCAATTCTTCAAGGCAATTCTTCAAGATTGCGTTAATGGAGTCCATGACTCAAACATTCTTTCATTTCTAAAAATCTCAGAATTACAACAATGACTTGCCCTTTTAAAAGAAAAACCCTTCACCCAATCTTGGTTCCCCTAAGATCCTATGGCCAAGATTACAACTTAAATATGGTAGAAGCTAGATGGGGAAAGAGACCATGCTCAATCAATCCCACCATTTATTCTAGGAAATAAACAAACTCCACCAATCCTCCCCTAATCTTTCTTGATTGCTAATCCCTACCATTTATTCTAGGAAATAAACAAACTCCACCACTCCTCCCCTAATCTCTCTTGATTGTTAATCATCCTCTAATCCCTCATTGATACTGGGGCGTCAGTGGATATGTTGTCCTACGACATATACAGGCAATTCAGATTCTTGGACAATAAACTGTAATATGATTGAACTTCCTTGTACGACTTCTCGGGGGCGGCTGTGCCTATTGAAGGATCATTAAAGTTGGTTGTGATGGTCAGAAAGAGCCCTTGCACTGCGACTGTACTCGTGAACTTCATGGTGGTAAAGGTGGCATCTACATTCAACGCCATCTTAGGCCGAGTCTCAACGAGTTAAGCGCAATAATCTCAACAAAGCATTTCATGATGAAGTTCTCCATAGAGAATTGGGTTGGAGAATGCCGCACAGAGCAGAAAAAGTCTCGCACAAGTCACACTACCTTCATCAAGCAAACAAGGGGAAACTGCGGAGGCATGGCGCTCACTATATAGATTCACGATAACAGAGATGAGGCAATAGAGAGCAGGGGAGAACCAGTTGAGGACTTGATAAAAATCCCCCTCAATGAAGAGGAGACCGGTCGAATGGTTCAAGTAGGAACCCTACTGGATGAAGAACAGTAGAAGAAACTGTCCTCTTTTTTAATGAAAAATGCAAATGTGTTAGCCTGGTCGGCAGAAGACATGCCATGGATACCTAGGCATATAGCTGAACATGCCCTCCATGTAGATCCAGCGCGGAGGCCCGTATAGTAGAGGAGAAGAAACTTCGCCCTGGATCGACAAGAAGCCATCAAAGAAGAAGTACAAAAGCTAAGCTGTTCGGGCTTCATAAGGGAAGAGCGGTTCCCTACCTGGCTGGCAAACGTAGTAATGGTCCCGAAATTGAACGGTAAGTGGAGGATGTGCGTGGATTACACCAACCTTAACAAGACCTATCCCAAGGATGACTATCCTCTGCCTCATATTAACCTCTTAATAGACACAATAGTAGGCCATGAGATGCTGAGTTTTATGGATGCATACTCGGGTTACAACCAGCTTATGATAAGGAAGGAGGATGAGTCCTACATGGCGTTTAAGATCAATAAAGAAAATTACTGCTATACCATGATGTTGTTCAGACTGAAGAATACAGGGGCCACTTACCAGAGAGTGGTGAACAAGATGTTCAAAGGTTAGATTGGGAGAACTATGGAAATCTATGTAGATGACATGCTTGTAAAGAGCATCATGGCCGAACGATACCTAGAAGATCTTAACGAGGTCTTTGAAGTTCTACGGGTGAGCCAGATGAAGTTGAACCTCGTGAAGTGCACCTTTGGAGTCACCTCAAGAAGTTCCTAGGCTTCATGGTCTCGGAGAGGGGGATAGAGGCTAATCCCTCAAAAATACAAGCTATTTGAGATATGGCACCACTCTGGACGGTGAGAGAGGTACAGAGATTGAAAGGATGACTGGCGGCACTGACCAGGTTCATGTCTCGAATGGGAGATAAGTACCTACCATTTTTTAAAACTTTGAAAAACTTGAGGAATCCAAAGGACTTCGTCTAGATGGAAGAGTGTCAGCACACGTTCAAGGAACTGAAGATCTTCCTAGAGAAACCATCTCTCCTAATGCGTCTTGAGGAAACAATGAACTATTACTTTACCTAGTCGCATCTCCAGTAGCAGTTAGTGTCGTTCTACTAAAGGAGCACGAGAAGCAACAGAAGTCAAATTTTTATGTTAGCCATGTGTTACTCGATGTGAAGACTTGGTACCTGTAGACACCTCATTTTGTCTTTCCCCCTTGAGGTTTCCCATGATGATGATGAGTACCCTCCAAGGCCTAGAGCCGGTGTATCTGTGGATGTAGTATCAATGTGCACTGCCCGAATCTGTTTACCGATCGTCGATTCCCCTTTTTGAAGTCCAAACCATAGCCTCCAAACCCTTCAAGATCCCCTGAAAATGCTAGCCCTGACCTAGACCCCTTGGAACCAGCCTGGCCCAGCACAGACCCTGGCCCAAATAGCCCAATCCATCCTTGTTGATACTGAAATCCAGGTCGACAGTTAAGGATCCTGAGTCGACATCGACCCCACCTTCCATCGACATCGAGCCATCCCATTTGACTGTCGGGTAGAACATCCCTACTGTCTAACTTGTCTCCACATTCAGAATTTAACCATCAACAACCGAGCCATTTCCTTCGATATCGAGTAGTATTCATAGACAACCACTCGATCTCGACCTCACCCCTCCTTGATGTCGACTCGATCCTAGTTCACTGTTGAATCTGTGCAAATCTGAGAATCTAAAAATTGCCATGTTTAGCTCCGATTTCGATTCCTTTCATGACCAAGCCTATTTTTGGCACCTTGGATGCGTATAATGGCTTCCTTAGGCCCCAAGAAATGTTCCCTAAGGAAACTTGTATATGGTTAATTGGGTCAGTTTTGGTCCTTTACATGTATATGGGTAAACTTAAGGGTGTTAAACGGTCCGGTTTTGGTTAAACGGATAGGTTCAGTTCGGTTTTGACTACTTGAGGGTAGAAACCGTAACCAGACCGTTTAACTAAACGGTCTCATAATCAAAACTTGAACCGTTTAGTAAACGGTTTTTAAATGGTTTCGGTTAAATGGTTCTATACGATTTTACACAGTTTCGGTTAGACAATTCTATATACATTCACTATTCTATTTACTAATACTAGTTATTACCTATTACTTACTAAGTTATTAGTCTTTTTTTTTTTTTTGAGAAAGGAAATTATTAATAAAGAAATGTGATTACTTAGTAGTTGCTACTTGCTAGGTTTTGATTTTTTGTTTATAAAAAAAAAATTTTGTTAGGTTTTTAAACAGTTAGATGGTTTGGTTATAATTGGTTTTAATTGGATTATACGGTTTGAAACCATTGGAATAATCGGTCTAAATCGAACCAAACCGATTAAATAAACGGTGTCATTTCTAAAACCATAACCGGACCATTTAACTAAACGGTCTGCCGGTTTCGGTTTAAACGGTTTGGTTTTGACACCCTTAGGTAAACTTCTAATTATGTGAGATTTAGGGTTTCTAGGGTGCTTATTTACATCTCTTTGGAAAAATCCTAGTAGGATATTACACAATGAGGTAGAGAGAGATGTAGAACTTTTTTAGTTAATTGAAAATTCTCTAATTCGCTGGCCCTGTAATTCAGCTAGCCATGGCTTCATATGCTATCTCTTGTGGTCATGTCTTATTAACAATAGTGGCTTTGTTAGATTAGGTTTTATTGGATCTTAGAATTCTCTCTGTATTTTCATTAATGATATCAATAAATTTTATACCAGAGGAAGGGTATAGAAACCCTAGGAAATATGACTGGATCCTTCACATGTGATAATAGAAATAATAGGAAACAAATCCTATATACAATCAATGACCAAAATCGTATATAGAGTTTCTATTTGAGAGAAACTCTATATACGTCAATACACCCCCTCAAGATGGAGAGGCATGACAATGAATCTTCAGCTTGTCTCGCAAAAATTGGAAACACGCAGTTGGAAGGGGCTTGGTAAGAGGATTGACGAGCTGATCAATGGTAGAGATGAATTGAACTAACAGTTGGGGCTTGGCAACACGGTCCAGCATAAAATGAAAATCAGTCTCCACATGCTTAGTGTGAGCATGTAAGACTAGGTTTGCAGATAAATAGGTTGCACCAATATTATCACACCATAGAATAGGGGAACTCAGTGAATAATAATTCGAGCCAAACAAGCTCCGCAACTGCATCGACCAAGGCCTTGTACTCAGATTCTGTAGATGAGCGGGCAACTGTTTGTTGCTTATGAGAGTTCCATGATATGAGATTGGGGCCGAGAAAAATAGCATAGGCACCTATAGAGTTACGGTCCTCATTGCTACCAGCTCAATCCGCATCAGAGTAAGCCTGTAAAGTGCAATCAGGGGACCGGCTAATGAGAAGACCATGTGTACATGTACCTTTCAAGTAATGTAGGATGCACAAGAGACCAATGATCCTCAGTGGGCGTAAGCATAAATTGGCAAATACGGTTGATGACAAATGAAACATTAGGAAGCGTGAGAGTAACATACTATAGAGCCCCCACAATGGAACAGTACTTAATGGCGTCGGGGAAAGGATCATCCCCTATGTCCGAAGGCTTAATGGTAGTAGCCATTGGGGTGGAGCTTGGTTTGCAATCTACCATGCCCACATGTTGGAGAAGATCAGAAACATACCGAGATTGAGAAAGCAAGAGACCCTTAGAGTTGTAGGTCACCTCAATCCCAAGGAAAAAAGACAGTGGGCCAAGGTCCTTAATAGAAAACTCATTAGACAATTGGCGGAGAAGGGAGGTGATGCGGTCAGTAGAGTTTCTTGAAACCAAAATGTCATCCACATATATAAATACATAAATAATGTGACAATAATCCTTAAAGGGCTTGATTTAATACGTTTCATTAGCTTTAGAGCTTTTGGCGTATCGATCAAGTACCTAACATTTGGTATCAGAGTTGGGCACCACGTCACAGAAAGGGCTACCTGGGAGAGCGCTACCTGGAGTAGAGTGAAAACTGTCAAGAAAGGGCTACCTACCGCCAGGCAAAAACCTGGGACAAAGTGGAACATGTTAGGTACCTGATAGATATGTCAAAAGCTCTAGAGTAGATGGAACTCATTAAATCAAATTCTCAACCTATTCCATACTAGGCTGACCCAATCTAACACCCATACACTAGATCAAACCCCATTAGGCACTTAACACATTAATTCTATAACATTATATATGTTTAGAAGTTGAGAAAAGAAAAAATTTTAAAACATTTGAAAAGGAAAAAAGAAAACACATAAATCAAAATTGTTACTTCATCATAAAATTTGTTTTATTATATTTTTTTTTATTTTCAGTCATAATAAAGAAAATCTCCTCCTTTGATGTCGGTTTATACCATTATTGGTGTATATATATAAAAAAAGATCCAAAAGTTTTTACCCTTGATTTTCTTTAAAAAAATTAAAAAAATTGAATGTTTTACCCTTTATCTATAATATTTCATCGATATGATATGGACACAATATTAGAATGATAACTAATGATACTGACACAATACTGATACGGATTGGTGGCGTGGTGGAAGAGGAAAGGCAAGCTGGTGCCTGTGAAAGATGCCTGGCTTGTTGGGGTGGTGCTGGTCCCTTATGGGTTGTGGGTGGAACGAAATAGTAGGAAATTTGAGAAAAAATCAAAATCGATGATGACTTGCTTCGAGGGGATTCTTGCCTCTCTAAAGGAGACCTCGATCAGTTTCAAGTATCTGGTTTCCTCCCCCTCTGATCTGGTATGTGCTAGGCGCTTGCACATCCCTGTGCTCTCCAAACCTCCTCAGGTTATTAGAGAGGTCTACTGGTGTACCCCCCTTCAGGCTGGATCAAATTGAATGTTGATGGCTATTCATTAGGGAATCCTGGTCGTGTCGGGGTAGGTGGTGTTCTTAGGGATGAAGGGGCTGTCCCTTTGCCTGCTTTCAGTCTTTTCCTTGGTATGACCTTAAATTATATGGCATAATTTTGGGCTATATTTCATGGCATTCTAAGGGCCAAGGAGTTGGGGGTTTCTCATCTATGGATTGAGAGTGACTCGGCATCAGTTACGGGGGTTTTCCAGTCGGACAATATTCCTTGGTTTGTTAAACAATATTTGATCAGTCTTCAATCCTATCTTTAGTCCATCCAATGGAAGATTTCATATTGCTTTAGGGAAGCAAATCCGATTGCGGACTACTTAGCGAAATTGACAGCTAGAAGTGAGGCTTCCTCTCCAGTAGTGTCTGTGTTTCCAGATTTTGTTAATGTTTTCATGTCTGAGGATGCTTTAGGAAGAGCTAGATACAGATTTGGGTAGTGGGGATTTTTTTTCCCATTTTATTTTGGCAGGGATTTTCCCTAGGCCCCTGCTTTGATTTTTCTTTTGTATTCGTCTAGGTATGCACAGACGTTAAAGTAGTTGTATCTTTTTTCTTTTTTCTTCATTCATTGCTGATCTTTAGCAAAAAAATTGATACGGATCGCCATATACGAGTATGGATACCTCAAACCATGGGTTGGTATAAAGAATAGAAGTAACCAATGATAATTGAAAACTCCTATAATGATTTCATTTCACATTTTCACCTATGTAAAAAAAAATATATATTTTGTCTTTTTCATTTAATAGGCTGGATTTATTCAATAGCTGTCCAAAACCTTTCAACATTTGTTGTACACGTGACATAAAGAAACAAAAAGCTTGGATCTTTATTGGTGAATAGGCCCATATGGAAAGAGAGAGGTGATGTGAACGAGGAAGATTGCAGATCATAAAGGCCGGGAGACTTGTCTGTGTTCTGTGGAGAGAGAGAGAGAGAGAGAGATGGAGTTTGTGGAAGGAACGGTAGAAGAAGAGAAGAAATTTGGGAGTGTAGTGTTCCCAAAGACACTGAACCCTCCAAAGAATGGTGGTGATCAGGGTGTGGAGTTTGGTTCCAGTGAGTTGATAGAGATGGTGAAAGCAAAGAGGGAGTGGCTGGAAGAGCTACTTCAACGTCACTCGGCGATTCTCTTTAGGGGATTCCGAGTTGACTCTGCGGAAGAGTTTGGAAGAGTAGTTGAAGCATTCGGATGGGAAGAAATGGAGTATTGGGGAGTTGCTTCTCGTTTCAAGGTTGCTCATAGGGTTCACACCACCAATGAAGCTCCTCCTGACAAATTCATCACCTTCCATCATGAAATGTCCCTAGTTTACTTCTATCTCTCCCTCTCATTCATTTTGAATTTTAGGCTAAAACTTCAAAATTCAAAAAATTCAAAGGCAACTATATTAACTAAGATATGACTGAGTCAACTCTATTGGAGTCTCTTCTTCCTCATAAAGTTAAATTAGGTTAAATTTCAGAGTCGATTTAAGATTTGACTGAGTTGACTCGGTTGGAACTGGAAATATTAAAAACTATTTAAGCTTGGCTGCATGGATCCTTCATTTTTGTAGATAAATATAGGATCGATTTTTCCATCAGCCATGGTGAATGAGAATCCATCCATCCTCGAGTGCTTCATATGTGCGTCGAGCTAGAGTATTTTGGGAACATACTAAAACTCTATAGAGATTTGTGAACCCTAGGATTTTGTGGTGAACCTTCAGCCTGTGATGAAGGAAAACTTTCCCCATATTTATGTAATTGTTTGTTTTCTTGACACACTTTGATTTTGGGTGAATGAATTGAAGATCAAGGACTGCCCTTCCAAGCTATTCTTTTTCTGTTCCCAACCACCACCGATAGGCGGCTAGACATCAATTGTGCCAAGCCCCATTGTAGTAGAAAAGATGGAAGAAAAGTTGCCGGAATTTGTTGCCGACTTAATGGAAAAAGGTTGTGTATTTGGTCGGAGTCTTCCAAAAGGGAATGATACTAATATTATCAGCGGCAGGTCTTGGAAATGGTTTCTACAAACAGAAGATCAAGATGAAGCCAAACAGAGGTACATAAAACATTTCGAAGACTTCATGGCAAAAAAGAGGGGTTTTATTAGTAGGCTGTGTTTTGGTGTGCATTCTTGGAATGCATTCGAGGTTGATAATGCATTGCAAGAAATCATGCCAAACCCCTAATTAAAAAAAATCCACTATATGATTCATAACCCATTCAAAGTATAATTATATAGTTGATTCTCTTTAACCACAAAATAGAGTTGAGATCTTTAGGTGGTGGGGTGCCGGAAAATTATCTGTTCCATTTCCTCCTCTTTCCATTTTCCCAAGCCCCTCTAATAGGGGGTGGACCCCACCTAGGTAGTGTGTTTGACCTGGGGGTAGGGTGGTCATTTCCACCTTCTCTATTTGAGGGAGTTGGGGAAATGAACCACATAGGGAAATGGAGCAGATAATGATCCGTGGGTTGCCTGCGACCCATAAAGTGTTGAGGATAAGAAGATGAGAGGATAAAAATAAGTTAAATAAATAGTTACTCTAGATATGTATATATATTTAAGATAATGGGTTGAAAACTAAAGTCCTTGTTTGGTATGATTTCTTGGAATGCATTATCAACTTAGAATGCATTCTCGGAATAGATTCTGGGTCTAAAACCCATTCTGAAACCTGGTTCTTCTCTATTTTCTCGCTTTAGAATGCTTTCTAAACCTAGAATCTATTTCAAGAATACATACCAAACTTAGTCATAGTGTTTGACATGATTTACAAACAGGTTTTAAGTTCTTATTTGTACTCACCATGTTCAACCCTAGTATCTTTGGTATTATTAATCTTTCTTGTTGGTTTTGTTTTCTTCTAGGGCTACCGAAAGGCTACGTTCATGCTCCATCAACTTCAACAAGGATGGGCGTGCTGACCTTGTATTTGGTCCCTTAAATCCAATCCAGGAACTTGAAGGAAAGAGGGTTTGGTTCAATACCATCTTAGGTTACACTAGTAATGAAAAAGACATGAAAGTAAGCTTTGGGGATGGAAGTGCTCTTCCTTCTGAGGCATTTGAGACATTTAAACAGATTTTGAATGAGAATTGTGTAGATCTCAAGTGGCAAAAGGGAGATGTGCTATTACTTGATAACTTCACTGTTCAACATGCTAGGCGTCCTGGGAAGCCACCACGAACTGTATTAGTGTCTGTGTGTAAGTGAAGTTGAAGATTGGAGAGTGTAGGTGTGTGCACCAAATACAATTTTATGAGACAACTCTCTTTTTTTTTTGTGGATTTGGAAATCTCATGTTGAAGTATGCATTATGTGGAATAACAAACTCTAACCCACTTTGTTATGCATGTTTGTGCTTTCACTACAAGGAAAAAAATTGATTATCAGTTTTGGTAATGATAAGGTCTCACTTGCTTCACTTAACTTCCCACTATCAGACAAGTTCTTTTTTCTTTATATTTTTAGGGAGAAAGAACGCTAACCCCGTTTTTTTATGAAACACTCAAATATCGATAATCTTTTTTTTTTTTTTTATTACATTTCATAGGTTAACCCCGTTTTGTATGTTTTAGTGTAAAAGGTATTTTAGTCATTCGTATTTCACACTGTTAACCCCATTAGATTATGGGTTCAGTTTCATATTTGGGTACTTAATGAGGTTGCATTAAAATAATGGTGTATCTCAAGGGAAGGCGATGATAATTTCCCCAGAGTTTATCATATCCTCGGGAGGTATGGATCAGCTGTTCAAACTAAAGATGATTTTTCATGCATCACCAATGTATGATTTCTTGAAGAAAGTACTATTTTTTTCTCCATGTGTGTGTGTGTGGTCGTGCAAGGGTGGGCCTTGTTGCAACGGTAGGATTGCTCCATTGTGACCAAGTGATCATGGGTTCGAGTCTGAAAACAGTCTCTTTGTGAAAGTCAGGGGTAAGACTGCATATATTATGACCCTCCCCAGATCCTGCAGTAGGTGGAACATGATAAGATAGCGATAGTATTATCATGAGGGAATTATACTTTCTGTGTGAAAGGATTTTGGTGAATGATATTTTCTGGTGGTCTTCTGTTAATTTATTTCTAATAAATTTGTAGTGCTTGTAAAGTCTGTGAATGATGAGGATATAGACCTGTATTCAGACCTTTCCTCCTAAATTTCAAAGGAATTTGTATTGCTTGAGAGGCCTGATTCAAATGTGTTCCAACCTTAAGTTGAGTAGTCAATAGAAGAGTAGAGGGAACTCAATTACTGTCTTAAGATAAGATCTGCCAGAGCAAAGTTCTTTTCAGGTGTGGATTTGTACATGGAACAGGTTCTTGGCCAAATTCAGGAACTTATTTTAGAAAGCCCCATCAACAAGGAGTGGGTTGCTACAGGGAAAATAGTAGTTGTAATGAAGCTTAGATAAGGTGATGAAGCTTTTTCACAGCTACTATTCTCCCTGTAGGTACCCCTTTGCAACGTAAACACTCCCAAAACTTTCGATGCCAATGCAATATCTGATGTCAAATTCTTCTGTCGCTTTAGTGATGTTACTATATGCATTCTTCCCATCGTAGTTGTTCTATGTGGAAAATATATCTCTATTTTTTTGTGCTCTTATTGTATCGATGTTGAAATTTATTATGGACTTTTACAATAGCAACAAAGTATGATGTTAGAAGGACAGATAATAATGGAAATCTTGACTTTAGGCTTTTTCTCTTTGCTTTTATTAGAGAGAGGCCAATAATGATTGTACAAACCTTAATAGCCAATGTACGTTTGAAGTGCTTCATAGGCAATTTCATAATGAACTTTAAAACCATTGGGCCCTTAGTTGGGGAATCGAGTTGATTAGTTCAGTGTTGTGCATTCTAATTTGTTATTTTGGATCTTTTTGTGTAATGTGGTTTTGGATTACTATCTTGTTATTTTGGTATTGAATTTAGTCATAGATGATGTCTTTGTTTTAAGAGGGCAGACCTTGGCGCAACGGTAAGGTTGCTCCATTGCGACCTAGTGGTCACGGGTTCGAGTCGAGAAATAGCCTCTCCGCGAAGCGGGGGTAAGGCTACGTACATTATGACCCTTACTGTGTATCTTCCTTACCGAATCGAAACCATAACGAATTCCCAATACCGTATGTTGAATATCATCCAAAATAGAGCTGGTCAAGTGAGGTCTACTTATCCATAAAATTTGACATGATAACACGGACCATGAAATCTACTTATCCATTAAATTTGGACCCTGTCTGTGAAATGGCAAATATTGGGCCTTTTTTAACACAGGTCATGCTGAAAGAATTCGCCCACTCGATAAAGAAAATGACAATAAAAATACAAAAGAAAATGCCAACAAATGTGAGAACATGAAATTGGAGTTTGAAAGTTAAGATAAGGCGAAATCTTTTGGGATTGGTGTGGTTTATAGAATTTTTATCACCTGTCTGGTATGGTTTCCTAGTGCCTCTAATAAAAGGGTGTGGACCCCATCCGGGCAATGTGTTCGGTCAGGGGGTGGAATGGTCATTTCAGTCTCCCTATGAGAGGAACCGCACAACCGTACCAGTCAGCGAACCTCGGGGGATAAAGGTCCAGTTTGTATGATTACACTTTCATTAAAAATTAAAAAAAGAGAAATCCATAGCCTCTTTTTTTTTTGGGTAGACTATTCCCTAGCTATTTAATGTTAAAAAACTCCCACATAATCTTTTCACATGGCAGAACATGAACATAAATCATATTAGTTCAATCTAATATTGAAATTTCATTGAGCACATCATGTGTTTATTGATAAGATTCTATTTTCAATGCCGTAGATTCACTTTTGGAACCATGGTTGTTCATGGAAGTGATTAAGAAAAATAATTAAAGGGAAAGAGAATGCTAACTGAGCGCGTGAGGTATGCCGTCTCTGCGTCTAGACATGGGCGAGTGAAATGACCGCCACACCCCTAGAAAATTCCACCTTTCCATGGGGGTTCGGTGGTCATTTTGCCCAGTAGTGTTCTTCCTCTCATATTTAAAATAGGAGAGTTTTTCTATGCCACCATACTAGGGTCATTAATGTCTAACCTTTATAAGATGAGGTCGATAATAAAGAATACCCTCTCAACATCGATTGAAGGCCTCAGTCAAGAGATACTCCGTTACATGGCATTTGGCTTAATGCATTCAGATTTGAATTTCACGCATGAATCAAATTGGATACCGTTTGTTTAGCATCTAATTTGATCGGGCCGGAACTAATTAGACATGATTTAACATAGCATCTAATTTGGCTGGCCCAAAATTTCAAATTTAGCCTGACGTGAAATGTCTACCTGCTAGGTTGGAGGAAGGGAAGTTATTAGAACCGAACCTTAAAGTAGGGATGTAAACGGATTGGATTCGGCTCGGATAGTGTCATATTTGTTGTTACCTAGGTTGCAAGAATATTCCTGCTATCCAGGCTTGCAGCTAATGAAATGGAATAATTCACTTCCCCCTTTGGGTTCATAAATACCCTCATAAGTTTTAATATTTTCAAAAATACCCTTTTAGATCTTGTTTCTTTGGTTATGAATCGAGTAGCAAGAACATTCCTGCAACCTGTGTAGGAGCAAAATTCCGTCCGTCTATTTATCTCCCTCTTCTTATAAAATGACATAATTGTGAGTGAGAGAGAGAGACAACCATGCAGCATCTTCAACACCAAACTCAACTATCATTATAAAAAAACTAAATAAAAAAATTAATAAAATAATAAAATAATAAAAAAAAATTCCTCTTATCCCAAGCCATACGTAACACTTCCTCCCTCGCCTTTGTAAACTTGTACTTCATGTGAATTTCACATGTCGCAATAAAAGTAAGAATCTTTGGCCGCTTTGCCCACTTGATAGATTCCCATGCCGTATCAATGTCACGGTTGCACCTTGCAAACCCACTTATGATGGGATTTTCATCCTCTCACGTGCCCACACTTAAATGGGCAGTGACGTTCTTTATTCTTTCAAGTGTTGGGTGAACGGTTGAATTCTCGAGTGTGGTGCACTATCTATAAATTTCCCTTGTACGTGCCCATTCTCGTTGATGCGGTTTCTAACTTCCTTTGCAATCATCGTTACAACTTCAGAATTTGCCTTGTTAGATGAAGGAAAGCCCTCTCTGATCACGTCAACGTCGAGCTTTGCGAGCTTCCTGGTAATATTGAGCTTTTGCTTGCCATTCAAGGCTTTGTTTGCCATCACGAAGTATAGTCAAAGATGCAGATGTAGTTTGGGTCAGTGATGCAATTGGGACTGTACACTGGACGGTGGGAGGGACGACATTCCATCTTGTTAAGAGGGCTCTGAGCTCTTGTTGGTCAACTGGAGTGTAGGTTGTCATTGTTGGCAACAATAGATGGTTTTAGTGATACATAGGTGTCATGGAAGTGCAGGACAGTGTAGACAGTGACCGGACAATACTAGACATGTCAGACAAAGGCTGGCCATATACAAAGGCATCTAGTCATCTAGATATATTTAGAAGTGATTTATAGTGTTTGGTGACGTTACGTATGATACAGAGATGTTGTCGCAGTTCTAGCAGTGACAAACAGTGAGTTTGTAGCACATAGATCAATTTTAGTGCGAACAGGGGTTTGACAATGTTACAGAGGTTTTCAGGCAGAGTTGATAATGTTTGAAAGCTTTGACAAGCATATTACATGTTTATACAATTTTTGGAAGAAGGTCAAAGCAGCAAGTGAAAAAGTTGAGATTTCATAGGTTCTTGTATTGTTAGTATGTTCGGAGACGTTCGTTCAGAAGGCTTAATGGCAGCAATGGGAAAAGTGTTCTATATGAAACAGGTTTTGTGTCATTATTAACTTGGACGGAGGAGTTATGACGATTCCCATGTGACTACGCAGAAATAGAGCAAATTGGGTGAGTGTGGACGAGTTTAAGACAACTCCTGGATGGTTTTCTTGAAAACAGATGTATATTCTAGTAGGTCACATTGTTCTAAACATTTCTATTTCTGCAAGAATCTTGAAATTCGAAGTAAAATATCGTCAAACGTGCAAGATTTCTTTTCGGAGATTCTGGTTGGCTTGGAGGATTGAGATTCCATGCATTTTACAGCCTTTGGTAAGTTGGTGTACTGAGAATGGTACGACGTCATACATAGTATGCCCAAATAAATTAAATATAAAATCATGTCTTACCCGCTTTAGGTTTTCTTAATTGACGTCTCCAACAAGTACTTTTATAAGACTAACTAGGTACAAAGTATTACACCTGGTAACTTACATGGTTTGAATACATAAGGAAATTATACAGTAAACAATTCCTTATTCTAAGAAGATTGAATCAGAAGAAGGCAATTTTCTTGGAGTTGATCTCTTTAGATTGATCGTGAGGCTTTCCTTTTGAACTTGATCTTCTTTGATCGAGCTAACTATGTTGGGGGTGTGTGTCCTTTTTGGAGATTCTGGTTGGCTTGGAGGATTGAGATTCCATGCATTTTACAGCCTTTTGTTAGTTGGTGTACCGAGAATGGTACGACGTCATACATAGTATGCCCAAATAAATTAAATATAAAACCATATCTTACTCACTTCAGGTTTTCTTAATTGACGTCTCCAACAAGTACTTTTATAAGACTAACTAGGTACAAAGTATTACACCTGGTAACTTGGTTTGAATACGTAAGGAAACTATACAGTAAATAATTCCTTATTCTAAGAAGATTGAATCAGAAGAAGGCAATTTTCTTGGAGTTGATCTCTTTAGATTGATCATGAGGCTTTCCTTCTGAACTTGATCTTCTTTGATCGAGCTAATTGGGTTGAGGGTGTGTGTCATTTTCAGAGATTCTGGTTGGCTTGGAGGATTGAGATTCCATGCATTTTACAGCCTTTGGTAAGTTGGTGTACTGAGAATGGTACGACGTCATACATAGTATGCCCAAATAAATTAAATATAAAATCATGTCTTACCCGCTTTAGGTTTTCTTAATTGACGTCTCCAACAAGTACTTTTATAAGACTAACTAGGTACAAAGTATTACACCTGGTAACTTACATGGTTTGAATACATAAGGAAATTATACAGTAAACAATTCCTTATTCTAAGAAGATTGAATCAGAAGAAGGCAATTTTCTTGGAGTTGATCTCTTTAGATTGATCGTGAGGCTTTCCTTTTGAACTTGATCTTCTTTGATCGAGCTAACTATGTTGGGGGTGTGTCCTTTTTGGAGATTCTGGTTGGCTTGGAGGATTGAGATTCCATGCATTTTACAGCCTTTTGTTAGTTGGTGTACCGAGAATGGTACGACGTCATACATAGTATGCCCAAATAAATTAAATATAAAACCATATCTTACTCACTTCAGGTTTTCTTAATTGACGTCTCCAACAAGTACTTTTATAAGACTAACTAGGTACAAAGTATTACACCTGGTAACTTGGTTTGAATACGTAAGGAAACTATACAGTAAATAATTCCTTATTCTAAGAAGATTGAATCAGAAGAAGGCAATTTTCTTGGAGTTGATCTCTTTAGATTGATCATGAGGCTTTCCTTCTGAACTTGATCTTCTTTGATCGAGCTAATTGGGTTGAGGGTGTGTGTCATTTTCAGAGATTCTGGTTGGCTTGGAGGATTGAGATTCCATGCTAGGTACAAAGTATTACACCTGGTAACTTACATGGTTTGAATACGTAAGGAAACTATACAGTAAACAATTCCTTATTCTAAGAAGATTGAATCAGAAGAAGGCAATTTTCTTGGAGTTGATCTCTTTAGGTTGATCGTGAGGCTTTCCTTCTGAACTTGATCTTCTTTGATCGAGCTAACTGTGTTGGGGGTGTGTGTCATTTTCGGAGATTCTGGTTGGCTTGGAGGATTGAGATTCCATGCATTGTACAGCCTTTGGTTAGTTGGTGTACCGAGAATGGTACGACATCATATATAGTATGCCCAAATAAATTAAATATAAAATCATATCTTACCCACTTCAGGTTTTCTTAATTGACGTCTCCAACAAGTACTTTTATAAGACTAACTAGGTACAAAGTATTACACCTGGTAACTTACATGGTTTGAATACATAAGGAAACTATACAGTAAACAATTCCTTATTCTAAGAAGATTGAATCCGAAGAAGGCAATTTTCTTAGAGTTGATCTCTTTAGATTGATCGTGAGGCTTTCCTTCTGAACTTGATCTTCTTTGATCGAGCTAAGGGGTGTGTGTCATCCTTATCCTCATCTCTTATACCTAAATGACATTTACATTACAGTTCATCTAAGGTTGAAGATATATTTTCCACATCATCATCTAATCATAATCATAATTATAATATAAAAGGTAAATTACACGTCACCCCCTGATTTTCAAACGAAACTCATATCATTCCCTGGTTTTTGAAAAACCTCAAATCACCCCCTCTACAGTAACGGTGTTAGTCTGCTGTTAATTATTGGTGTGAAAGGACTCTTTTACCTTTGTACTAAAACATTATAATTAAATTTACAATACTACCCTTTCTACATCTTCAACATTGGTCAAGGGTAGTTTAGGGATTTAAATTTATTTAACTGACTGACTTCATCACTTAACAACATGAAACTAGCGGTAGGGACTAATTTGTCATATTGGGGTCTTAACCATGGGCTGATTTGAGTTTTTTTCAAAAAGTAGGGATGATCTGAGTTTCATTTGAAAATCAGGGGGTGACATGTAATTTACTCTAATATAAATTTACCTTACATTCCATGTGTGATATTGAAAAGATTTGAAAGTATTTAGAGATTTGGAAAATTGAAATCCATATAGGCGCCCAACATATGTATGAATTAAGTTATAAAAAATAAAATATTATTTTATTATTGTTTCCAAAATTTCTTTGATTCTGTCAACCAGAATATCATAGAAATGGTAAGTTCTGAAATGTTCATAGTAAAGGATCTTTACCACATATGGGAAGATTTTTTTTTTAGGTCAGATGAAGAATATTTTGACTGCCACTGAGATACAGAATCAACTTAAAAAAGGAAATAGATACAACTAAAAGATTAATTTAAATAAAATTCTTCCCAAAAGTGAAAATATACACAGAGCTAGCTACGTTTATAAATAAGAGAAACATGGGTTGTCTGGTAAAGAGAACAAATATTTTGACTCTCAATTGTGTAGAGAAAAGAGATGATGGGAAGAATTGGGTCTGCTGCTGTTCTCTTTCTATTGGTTCTGATAGCCTGCACAGGTTTTGTAATTCTCTCTTTTTTTTTTTTTTTTGGTTCTTTGGAATTGAATATTCTGTTTCTTATTCTTTAGTTCTTCTCAATATTTCTTTGTGGTAACCTCACTAATATATATAAGTTACTTGAAATGTAGATATGGAACATGGAGCTGCACAAGATGTGGCGTGCTGTGCCACCCTTAATTTTACTTGCAATGCAAACAACAATGATGACAACGACCATTGCAACAAGGTGTGTTCTACTAAGTGCAGCAAGGGTGGCGTATGCAAGCCTTGGACCAGTCAAGGGATTTGTCATTGTTACTGTTAATGAAATAATAAATTTATTAAATAAATAAATGAATAAATTTGTTATGGTTCAAATCCACTAGTGTTATATTTCATTTTTTGATCATATAATCATTATGAATCCTCGAAATGTAACACATCAGGAAAAAACAAACCAGATCGATCTTCTTTTTTTTTTTTTTTTGTCTTAATGGGAAGAAGATCAACTTTATATATAGGTAATTGGTTGTTTGGATCTTATTATGTTCATTGTTCCTTTTTGTATGAATTCTCTTCAACTTGATTAAGCCGTTTCTTTGTTTTGGAGTTTTCTTCTTGTATTCTTCTATGTTTTTTCTCCTTTTATTTTTTTGGGGGGAAGGATGAAGATTTTCTATGGTTCGTTAATATACTTATTTTTTATTCATTCAAAAAAAAAAAAAAAAAAAACAAACAAAAGATTAATAACTTTTTTATTCCACAGGACCATTTTCAGCCTCAAAAGCAAGCCTCATTGTAATATATAGCTTTAGCTATATATTATAGGTGATTGATGATGGAAATTAATTGCAAGTGGCTTTGGCTTGCAACCAATATTAGACATTGCATTTTGACACATTGGTGTGACCTTCTAGCCCATCTGATTATCGTTAGGCGAGAATAACCATTTTGCCCCGGGTATTATTTTGGTATCAAAACCTTCTTGATTTGTACCAAAACTCTTATGATGACCTACTTTAGCTATTTGATCATGTGCGTAAAATGTGGATTCAAATAAGGTGAAGTTTGTTTGCCATGTAATGTGAAATGACCATTTAATCCCTGTCATGGTTTCAACTTGATTTGCAAGCCATTGAAGTTTCGAAATTAAATAAGAAAAACCCAGTGAGATCATCTAATCAAAGAGGGGGGGGGGGGGGAAAGCATGAAACACTACAAATGAAATGGTCCTGACAATGACAAGTTATTTTACAAGTCATTAAACTCTCAAACTTATATATATTTTTTTAACTCAAACTTATCTGGGACCCGGGCCAGCCCCTAGAATTTTATTATGAAACTAATCAAAGAATAAAGAATACAAGGGGGGACACTCCTGCCTTACCCCAGCCTGAATAAATACAAAGATCTCTCAAAGACTCGAAAAGAGAGCTCACCCCCATACAAAATCCCAACAAATAGGCACACCTATTCTCTAAGCACTGGTAGCCCAAGTGCATCCTCCTTTGCGATGCGATGCAACCTCGTAGGGATTTGCTGTTCACCATAAAACTCCAAGTCCGAGGTTGAGGAACAGGCTAGGTTCGCCAAGTAATCTGCAGTTCTATTCCCTTCACGATATGTAAAGGTAATTATCGGTCTGAGGGAGTCAATCAACATTAAAATATTTTGAAACCAGTACCATCGTTCCCAAAACCCACATTTTCTTTTTGCTATACATACCACAGTAGCTGCTAAGTCAGATTTGACATGAAAATCTCTGAAGCCCAGCTTTGCATACAGCTTTAATCCATCTCTTAATGCACGAATTTCAGCCAAGGAATTGGTGCATGGCCCGTTGAACTTAGCAAACGCAGCCATAACCTTCCCCTCCCTATTTCTAATAATACCTCCCCCTCTCCCCCCCCCCCCCATACCAGGGTTACCTTTACACGGTCCACATTAAGCATGACCGAGGAGAAGGGGAGGCACCAGTAAACTGGAATCAGGGGCTTGTGGATAATTGGAGGGTGTGTAAATTAAACTCTCCAAATAAACTTTGATGATTAAAATTACATGGAAAAATGTACGTTCAAGACTTTCGGAGGCAAATGCAAAATTTACCACCTAAAATTTTTGTATTAAAAAATAAAATATGGTTTTATTGTTGTTTCTAAAATTTCTTTGATTCTGTCAACCAGAATATCATAGAAATTGTAAGTTCTGAAATATTCATAGTAAAGGATCATTACTACATATGAGAAGAAATTTTTTTTTTGGGTCAGATGAGGAATATTTTGGCTGTCAATGAGATACAGAATCAATTAAAAAAGGAAATAGATACAACTAAAAGATTTAAATAAAATTCTTACTAAAAGGGAAAATATACACAGAGCTAGCTAGCTACGTTTATAAATATGTTACCAAAAAAATAGTTTATAAATAAGAGAAACATGGGTTGTCTCGTAAAGAAAACAAATATTTTGACTCTCAATTGTGTAGAGAAAAGAGACGATGGGAAGAATTGGATCAGCTGCAGTTCTCTTTTTATTGGTTCTGATAGTCTGCACAGGTTTTGTAATTCCCTATTTTTTTTTTTTTTTTTTTTTTTTTTTTTTTTTATTCTTTGGAATTGAATAATCAGTTTCTTATTCTTTAGTTCTTCTCAATATTTCTTTGTGGTTACCTCACTAATATATATAAGTTACTTGAAATGTAGATATGAAACATGGAGCTGCAGACGATGGAGTGAGGTGCTGTGCTACCATTACAAAATTTCCATGCAATTCCAAAATTAAAGATGACAACGACCATTGCAACAGTGTGTGTTCTCAAAATTGCACCAAGGGTGGCGTTTGCAAACCTTGGACCCCTTTAGGGATTTGTCATTGTTACTGTTAATGAAATAATAAATTTATTAAATGAATAAATTTATTAAATAAATAAATGAATAAATTTTGTTTGGTAAATATTCACTAGTGTTATTTTTCATTTTTTTTGATCATATACTCATTGTGAATCCTCGAAATAAAACACATCAAAGAAAGACAGACCAGATCAATCTCTTTTTTTTTTTCTCTAATGGGAAGAAGGTCAAATTTACATATAGATGATTGGTTGTTTGGGTTTCATTATGTTCTTTGTTCTTCTTTGCGTGGATTCCCTTCAACTTGGTAGGTTAGTCCGTTTCGTTGTTTTGGAGTTTTCTTCTTGTATTCTTCTATGTTCTTTTTCCTTTTTCTTTTTCTTTTTTTTTCTTTTTTTTTATTAGAGGGAGGGGTGAAGATTCTCTGTGGTTTGTTAATATATTTATTTTTCGTTCATTCAAAAAAAAAAAAAAAGGTTTAATAACTGTTTGACTCCCCCAAGACCTTTCAGCCTCAAAAGCAAGCCTCATTGTAATATATAGCTTTATCTATATATTATAGGTGTTCGATGATGGAAATTAATTGCAAATGGCTTTGGCTTTCAACCAATAGACATTGCATTTTGACACATTGGGGTGAGCTTCTAGCCCATCTGGCTCACATGATTATCGTGAGGCGAGAATAATCATTTTGCCCCGGGTATTATTTCGGTATCAAAACCTTCCCGATTTGTACCGAAACTCTTAGAATGACCTACTTTAGCTATTTGATCATGTGCGTAAAATGTCATTCAAAAAAGGTGAAGTTTGTTTGTCATATAATGTGAAATGACCATTTAACCTTTCACACGATTTCAACATGATTTGCAAACCATTGAAGTTTCAATGTTGTTTACCCAAAAAAAAGAAGTTTCAATATTAAATAAGAATAAACCCAGTGAGATTATCTAATAAAAGAGGGGAAAACAAAAAGCATGAAACATTACATATGAAATGGTGACGACAGTAGCAAGTTATTTTTGTAGTCATGAAAATGCAACACTTCAGGAGCAGAATGCAAAATTTACCACCTAAAATTTTTGTACTAAAATTCTCTCCAGCGCTCTCATCTGTTAGTGAGGTGTAGCAAGGGGCTGGGTGGATGACACTTGTCATTTTCCTTCTTCGTTTCCTCCAGAGTCCAGAGACATGTCCACGTTCGTGTGACCTTGAATTAAGCCTCTCTATTGATTGCTTTTAAGATTCCTCAGTGGCTACCCGTGGTGGAACCGAAGAACAGCAACAATTTTCTCTGTTAGGCAAAACCCTAAAAGAAGGCGAACGTCTACTAGCCCCGGATCTTTATCGCCCTCGATCAGTACTGGGGCTGCTGCTATGCGCATCGTGTGGCGCAGCAGCGGCCATATGCGCACAGCAGCGCCTCCAGTACTGGAGGTGATAATTTTCCACTAGTCGCTACGTGAAGACACAACGATACTTGGTTACTCAATTTCTTCATAAGAAGCAGCAGGTACTTGGTTGCTCAATTTCTTCTCCTATCCGCTGAATAGGAAAAAGATCCTCTTCAACCACCCATTCCCAAGTGTTCAAGTCCTCCCAGACATTGGATGGGTGGTTGGAGAGAAGTTGGACGTCTAAGTAGTTGGAGAGTAGAGATGTAAATGGATCGAATACAGATCAGATATGAATCGGATGTGATGATCGAATCTGGATATTCCATAGTTGAATACAGATATCCCTAAACAGATAGAGATGCGAATCGAATTCGGATTTTCAATTATTTGTTTAGTTCTCTATTGGAGAGGATCCATGGGTCTTAATTGAAGCAAATGGGGCCATTGGTGTCCAACCGTTGTTTTTTTTGATAACACGTGTCATCCACCCAGCCCCTTACTATACCTACTGGCAGACGAGGATGCTGGAGAGGATTTTAATCCAAATTTTTTTCCTCGCATTTTAGTACTAATATTTGTTGAGATATAATTCTGTATATTGTGATTGATTTAGGTTGAGATTACAACTCTATATAGGCTATGAGTGAATCCTACAAACATGGAACCTCTATTACAATAAAGTAGGAAAGAGTCCTACAAGTTAGGAATACAAAAAAAAGAGTGATACATAAATATATAGAAAGCTAATTTATATACTAGGAAGCTGAGATTTTCTTGATTTTCTGCGCTTGTCTCCTTCCTCGTACTCTAGCTCATTTTTCATTTTTCATCTTTCATCTTCCATCTATCACATTTTATATCTCATTTCTTCATTTTTATTCTTCATTCCTCTTACTTTTTACTTTTACTTTGCGAGGATCTCGATTATCCCTCGTATCCATGTAGCCAACCCCATTTACTTGGGATAAGGCTCAGTTGTTGTTGTTGATGTTGTTGTTGTAATATTTAGCACTGCTGGCCCTTGGTAATTTAGTTTCTTTTGGTGAGGAAAAAAAAAAAACTAATTTTATGAAACCAATTAATTCCATTTCCTTGAAAACAGGAGCATATGTAGGCCTATACTAGGGCTGCAACAGGGCCGGGTTGGGACGGGCTTTATAAAATCCTAGCCCAACCCTAAGTCCCCTTACCTGGGCCCAGACTCGGCCAGACCTTGACTCAAGGCTTGAAAAATCCAACCCTAACTTGCACTCAGGGTCTGGCCGAGTTGATCCTGATTGGCCCTGATCATGGGGAGTGGGAAGGAAATGCATGGGTTGGAATGGGCCAGGGAAAAACTATCAAATTTACGTGAAATAACACTATAATAAATTGTATTATATCACTTATTATCTTCATATATAATATATTATATAACAAAATGTGAGTGAAGTTTAAAGTTTATAATATATATATTATATCAATATATGTTTTATAGTATAACTTAAAACAGAGTCGGGTCGGGCCGAGCTAGGCTTAGCCCAACGCCTCAACCCTAGCCCGACCCGACCCTGACTCAGGGCTAGAAATTTCTAGCCTTGACCCTCCCTCAAGGCCAAATATCTCAGCCCAGGCCCTGTTCGGGCTCAGGGCCGACAGGGCCAAAGTTGCATCGCTACAACGGGGTCGGGTTGGGTTGGGCTTTCTAAAACCCCAGCCCAACCCTGGGTCCCCTTAGCTAGGCTTAGGCCTGCCCTGACCCTGACTCAGGCCCTAAAAACCTTGACCCTGACCCTGACCCTTACACTGACACTAACAATGACACTAACGGGCCAAGCCCAACCCAAGCCCGCCCTGATTGGCCCTGACCTTGCTTCGCCATCCAAGGCCGGGCTGACCCTGACCCTGGCCCTTGATCTTAACCCTGACCTTTTTTCTTTTGTGTCCCCCATACCTCTGAGCCTGATGATTTATAATGTTCTTTGGAGGTTAAATTTAAGAACCCTATTTTTATTTAAAAAAATCAAAATAATAGGAAAAGAATCAGAACAGTAATTGGTGTCTTGGTGTCATGTTATGTTTTGATAAATAACAGACCCTTGTTAGTTGTTACATTGATAATGTAATTAATATCATCTTATCATTATATATAATCAGGGTCAAAAGTAGGATTGAAAATCAGGGTCGAAATTAGGGCCCAAAATCAGGGTCGGGCTGAGCCCGATGCCTCAACCCTAGTCCGGCCCAACCCTTACCCACTCTCAGGGCCAGAAATCTTTAGCCCAGGCCCTGTTCAGGCTCAAGGCAGGTTCGGACCATCAGGGCCAAACTTGTAGCCCTAGCCTATACGATATCCTTATTGAATTGTTAAGGTTTACGAAGAGTTGATTTCCTAAAAATGAAATTACATATAACCAATAGTCTATAAATAAGATTTTTCCCTAAATAAGAAAACAAACATAGCCAACAGGCCTTCGCGTGGTTCATGTGCCTAGACACAAGAGCGCGACCTCTCAACCCCCTCAGGCCCCAGTGAAATAAAAACCCCATCCAAACCTAGAAGAATTGGTAGCTTGCAAGCATAAGAATTGATAATGAATTCTTTCATTTTCCCCAACCGATGTGCGAGATCATATTCTTCTACTCATGCTGATGCCCCAACCCCAACCCCATTTTAAGTTGCCTCACTCAGTTTTTCTGCTTCACGACGAAAGGTCCCACTCAGACATTCAGACATACACAAACACAAACATGACAACTGCTGCGGGCAACGTTGCTTAGGATGGGCTCCTACTTTGACTAAAGAATAAATGAACATGACACATGTCATGATCTACACGATCGGTTAGCATTCTCTTCCCCTATTAGTAATTACCACCTTTTCTAACAGACGGAGTAAGAAATGTGGAAATATTTAGTAAATGTAAAATTAATAATCATTAATTCCAATCTATATTTGGAATAAATTTAATGCAATAATTATTCGAGGAGTCAATTTAGTTGGACTTGAATTTATTGAATTTTCCCAAAATAAATTCAAATTTATATTCAAACGTTAGGTTGAATTGGCATAGCTATCTAGAAGAAATATCATCTCTAGCTCATTCTATATAAGATCTAAGAATTGGGTGAGAGTAGTCGCGTAAGAAAGCAATCATATATCACATTTTTAAGTAATTGAGAAAAGAGATCGATGGCAAGAATTGGAGCTGTAGTTCTCTCAGTATTGTTTCTGATAGTCTGCAGAACAGGTTCAGTAATTACTTTGTAGTTTTACAAATCATCTTCTTCCATTAGCATTAGAGCTTAATTCCCTTTACCCTCTTTTCTTTTCTTTTCTTTTTTTGGGTTTCTAATCCTTTTTTACTTATCTCCATCTGTTACCTCACTAATATATATAAGTTATTTGAAAGGTAGATATGGACCATGGAATTTAATTTTGCAATCCCAACAGTAAGGCTGACAATGACCATTGCAACAGTGTGTGTTCTACAACCTGCAGCAAAGGTGGCATATGCAAGCCATGGACCCACAGTGGGGTTTGTCATTGTAATTGTTAATTAATGAATAATAAATAAATAATAAATAAAAACATTTGGTGTGGTAAATATCAAGTATTGTATTTATATTTTTTGAACATACTCATTAAATAAATTTGATGTGGTAAAAGTCCTCTAGTGTATTTACATTTTTTGTGCATACTCATTCTGAGTCTTGAGGTATAACACATTAGAGAAAAAGAAAAAAATAAAATAAAATAAATCAATATCCTTAATGAACAATAAGGGCCTGATCTTACAGTTTGAGAAGCTAGCTTCTCCAATTCATAGGTGATAGATTGAAATTCATGGTTAGTGGCTATGGATTGCAGCCTTTTTTCTATGTAAAAAGGAGGCAAAGTCTGCCCACTGATGGATCATCCCTGGGAAACCCAGGATCGTCAGGGTCAGGAGGGATTTTCCAAAATCATATTGGTGTGGTGATCAATTGTTTCGCCTCTTATCAAGGGATTCGAACAAACTTTAATGCCGAAATGAAGGCCTTTTTTATAGGCATAAAAGAGGCTAAGAAGCTTAAGATTGACAAATTATGGGTGGAAAGTGATTCTGCATCTGTGATTTCAGCTATTCTCACCTCCAACCCTCCATGGAACTTCCTCCAGGATTGGTGAGCTGCAACTGACTTTCTAGAAACCATACAATGGCGACTGATCCATTGCTTCAAAGAAGGGAATGGACCAGCTGACAAGCTAGCAAATCATGCTGCACTCACCAAATCATCTTGGACCTGGAACACAACTCCGATTTTCATTTCGCATTTGATCTCCTGGGAAGCAATGGGGCATCCCCATTACAGATTTTTGTGATTCTCTTTTTTGGGTATATGTTTGTGTTACTGCCCTAGTGTAACCACTTTTTTCATCATTACAATCAATACATACTTTGCTGACCTTCAGCAAAAAATACAAATCTGCCCACTGATGGAGGATTTTGCGGTGATAAAAGTAGGCTTAATTTTTAATTTAGGAGCACTAATTTTATTAGCTCCACTAAAGGGCCTTGCAAACCATATTTTATGGTGGCTTAAAATTTTCTGCATGTGCTAAAGAATGATAGTTAAACTCGTTAATATTTTACCACCAGTAAAAGTAGGTTTTCAGTGGTGGTAAAATATTACTGAACTTTTAGTAGCAGTAAATATTAGCGCTGGCAAACGATTAATATAAAAGTATATTTTGGCATCGGTTTGAAATTTTTGTCATCAAGGCGCCGTTTGATAACGATCTTGTTCTGAGAACGTTTTTCTTTAGCAGAATCATCTTTTCCTATTTTTGTGCTGGAACTGTGTTTTATTCACATTTAATGGCGTTTGGTAAACATGTTTGAAAACGCGTTCTAGAACAAAAAAAGAACATTAATGGTGTTTGGTAATTCTGTTTCGAAACAGTTTCATATAACCATTGACAATATTTACATAAATGCCATTACCCTTGTTATGTAACTCAAATAAGTCTAGAATTGGCTGAAAGGATCTATTTAATCTCAAAATTGCATAGCATGACTAGTCCATCAGTAAAGTTCAACAAAAAAGTTACGTAAATTCCATTACAGTGTTCATATTTCTAAAATACTCATGAGATGGTATCTCCACCTTCACCCAATTTAAGTTTGGTCACAACATTTCAAACCCTTTAATTGCTCCTTTCAAAAATCCCTTGAGATATTCGGTTGAAGCCCAAAGAGCTGAAGATGTTGAGGTTTCTAGATTTGACTTAGATGAAGGGGTACTATGTTGGGTATAAGAGCAATGTCTTGATTCTTCTATCCATTTGAACACCCCACAACCATTATCCTTAACCTGCATACCAATTACAAAATATTGTTAAAATTTCAACTATAACTCGATCTAACTTTGTTTTGATGTCATTCCAACCAATTTTATTGAACGTAGCAGTGGTCTCATTTCTTTTCCTAACATTTTCTAATATCAGGTTAATGAACTAGTTCAACTCGGTCTTGTTCCACACACACACAATATTATTATTAAAGATAAGGTTGATTTCCTATAAAAGAAAATGGATACCGCTAGAAGGTTTTCCGACTCACAAGTAGGCACGTCTGGTTCGCAGAATTCAGCTATCGAGGTTACCGAATCATGGCTTATGTTTGATAAAATAAATAGAGTCGTCACCTAGGATTAGGGCCTAGGACCCAATGGGTGTGGCCCTATCCAAACAAACGGATAAAGCTACATGATTCCATCTGGTCTGGTCAGAGAATGGTTAAGGGGTCAGGTTACGAGAATGAGAAGGTATTAGCACCCCATCCAGCTAGGTGGAACCGGTCATTCTATTAGATACCAAGTATTGAATATTCTTCCATTTTATGATTCCAAGTTAGCATTAGGAATCAAATAATCTGTGTTTATGACTGACTGAACTTAATTGCACCGAAAAAATAGGAAGCTTGCATCATGCATGAATCCTATTATTATGTACACTAACATGTTATATATACGATAAACGTCTACATTGTGCCTAAATGAAATGCGATCAATATACCTTCATATGATGAAGAAGATGCTACTAGCTGGTTACCTCTTGACTCAGGTGGAGACAGATGGTGGAATTGCTTTCCTTTCGCATGGTATGGATTGGGGAATGGTTTTAAGTAGGATAATCAAAGGATCTACCATACTTATTTGACCGAAACAAGGATTTAAAGAGGGGGGAAAATGGAAAAATGGGGTGTTGAAGGCTCTCCCTGGTGGCACTCTCTCTTTCTCTCCTCTATTCCTCTCCTTCTTGGCCTATTTTGAGGGTGGGGTTTTCATCCTATTTATAGGGGTGATCTCACCTTTCACGCCGCCACATAGACACCGCCATGATGTCACTTGGCTAACGCTGGCATGTGGTCCCCCACATGTCCGCAATGTCGCAGACTTTTGCACGATGCAAGAGCTAAGGACTACGCAGTGCCGCGATTAGGACATGTGTCGAGAACTCCAAATTAGGAGTTTTGGGGGTCTTCAGGGGATTTTCTAGGCTTGTAGTGGCCTTTCTGGGTTTTTTGGGAGTTTAGATTACGATTTCTTCCATTTGTGTCCCGTTTGTCATAATCGTCAAAATCGATGGTAAAAATTCAGTGTCTACAGATAGATCGAGATCGATGGAAGGTAGGGTTGATGTCGACTCGGGAACTTTCAAAGTCGACCTTAGTTTCGATGTCGACAAGGAGGATTTGGGCTATTTGGACTATTTGGACTGGTTCTGTAATTACTTTGTAGTTTTACTAATCATCTTCTTGCATTAGAACTTAATTCTCTTTATCCCTTTTTTGTATTTTTTAGTTTCAATCAATTTTCCTTTCTATTTCTTTGTGCAACCCTTCATTTTAATTCATGCAATCCCAAAAATAAAACTGAAAACGACCATTGCATGATAGTGTGTGTTCTCCAAACTGCAACAAGGGTGGTGTATGTATGCCCACAAAGAAGTTTGTCATTGTAAATGTTAATCATTAATAATGTCAAATAAATAAAAAAATTTAATTATTATGGTAAATGTCAACTATTGTATTTTTATTTTTTAAGAAAAAAGAAAAAAAATCTCCTTAATGAACACCAGGGCTGTTCTTGCACCAAAGATTTGCAATCCGAAGGGAAAGTAACAACTTCAACCCCATAGTACCTTCCAGTTCCATTAAAGGGTCATGCAAAACATATTTTGAGGTGGCTTAAAATTTTCTGTGCTAAAGATTGATAATTAAACTTGTTAATAAAATATTACCACCACCAAACGGTTAATATAAAAATATATGGCGTTGATTTGGAAATTTTGCCTCTAAGGATCTTGCAAAACATATTTTGTGGTGGCTTAAAATTTTCTGTGCTAAGGATTGATAACTAAACTTGTTAATATTTTACTGCCACTAAAAGTCTATTACTGAACTTTTAGTAGCGATAAAATATTACCACCGCCAAATGGTTAATATAATAATATATTTTGGCGTTGATTTGAAATTTTTGCCTGTAACGGTCTGTACGGCAACGTTCACTATGTGTTTCTGTCCTTTTGTCGTAGTAAAATTACTTTGTTTTCCAAGTTTATCATACAACATTTGTTGGTACTATAGTACTCCAAAATATAAGAAACTCATAAAACTGTTTGACTCAGAAACAATAATGTGGAACAAAAATGTTGCCATACACACTAAATTTATAACAAATTTTTTTTTTTTTGGGTGAACGTTATAAATATTCTATGAAAACCAAATTCTTTCCTAAAAAGGTTAGTGAAAAGAATAAAAAATAGAAAATCGAAAGAGAGAACTCCCCAAAACAGCTAAATCAGATTATAAGAGAAATCCAAAGAAGATACAAAAGGAAAGAGAGAAGAAAAACCACTAGGAATCAAGTTAACTCTAAGAAGATCAACAATATAAGCCCACACCTTGATCAATTTATAACAATTAGCAGCGGTCTAAATTTATCACCACTAACTGCTACTTTTAGCAGCAGTAAATTTTAGTCACTAATTGTTATTGGTTAGATATTTTTTTATTTTAATTAAATTATAAAACCTAGGGCTGTAAATGGATAATCAAAAATTCGAATTCGATCTACATCCGTATCTGTTTAGGGGCATCCGTATTCGATTAGAGATATCCGAAAAAAAATCCGAATCCAAATACTTAATTATAAAAAATTAAGCAAATAACGATCTTGAGTGTTTTTGAAGATTCAACAGGTTTTAGAATATGAGGAAAAGTGAATCATGATCTAAAAACTATGGGTTGAGAGTGAATTGTATCCATTAGGGGGAGGAAGGTTCAGCTTACACAAGATAGAGGTGTAAACGGATGGTCGAAAATCCGAATTCGATCCGCATCCGAATCCGTTTAGAGGTATCCATATTCGATCAGAAAATATCCAAATCCGACTACATTTGATCCGTATCTGAGCCGAATCCGATCCGTTTACAGGCCTAATAAAACCTTCCTTTTGTAGCTACGGTATAAAATTAATGCCTCTAATTAGCACCTTTTAGGGGCGGTATAACCCTTAACTCAATAGCTCAATAGAAAGGCTGTCTTGACTTCATGCCCTCTGGGTCATGGTGGGAAGGTTAGTTCAGTAGCTCTTGAGAAGGTCTGCCCTCATTCCATTCGTTCCTTGAAATCTGGAATGACAGGCAGGGCAACTCCGGCCGGCTGGAATGAGGAGATCGATAAAGGGGGATTGGGCCCAACAGACAGGCACGCGATCCTCTTCTTATCAAGCCTAATTTAGAGGGTTCTATTGTAGTTAAGGAGCTGATGGAGCTATCCTGCCCACAAATTCTGATTAGGAATTGGATAAGCCCTATTGAATGAATGCACAAGCTTGAGTTATCTTGCCCTGACTTGCTGAAAGTAGGAACTGGGAAAGGACAACCTTTGAAAATCCTGAAACATGATGTATGAGCAACTTTTTATGCTAGCAGTTTGGTGAATTTACTAAAACTATGAATCAGAGTTTGAGCCACTTTCTTAACTTACTTTGGACGAAAATTTGCTTGCGGCTGCTGCGGTTGTTTTATTAAGGTTTAGCTGCTCTTCCTTCCATTCTTATACCTGAATCTCAAATTTCTCCCTTCTCTTCTTAAATACTTCTTGAACTGTAATTTTCCTTCTCTTTTTAGAGTTATGATTAAGATGCAAGAAAAAGGGCTGTAATTAAGTATCTGATGTAAAATCATTTTGAGAAAGAATATTATGTAAATTATTGAAGGCAATTAGCTAATATATATACTAGATAACTGAGATTTTCTTGATTTCCTGGGCTTCACTTCTTCCTCTTACTCTAGCTCATTTTTCATTTTTCATTTTTCATTTTTCATATCTTATTTCTTCATTTTTATTCTTCATTCCTCCTACTTTACTTTCACTTTGCGAGTACCTCAATTTTCCCTAGGTTCAAACCGGGTCCCAGGAAAAATTGAGGTCCTTGCAAAGTGAAAGTAATGTAAGAGAAATGAAGAATAAAAATAAAGAAATAAGATATGAAAAGTGATAAATGGAAAATGAAATTAGTTTTTTTTCCTCCTTTCCAATAAAAAAATAAAAAAATTTCCCTAGGATCCATGTAGCTGACTGCAGATCCCATTTAGTTGGGATAAGGCTGAGTTGTTGTTGTTGTTGTTGTAATATTTAGCATAGCTGGCCCTTGGTAATTCAGTTTCTTCTTCTGGTGAAAAAAAAAAAACTAAATTTACCAAACCAATTAATGTCATTTCCTTGAATACAGGAGTATATGTAAGCCTTTATGAAATCCTTATTGAACTGTAAAGGTTTACTAACTGTTGATTTCCTAAAAAAGAAAATACATATAACCAACAGTCTATAAATAAGATTTTTTCCTAAAAAAGAAAACAAGCATAGCTAACTCAAGCTATTATAAATAAGAGAGAGACAAGAGTAGTCTAGTAAGAAAGCAATCAATTATCACATTTTTAAGTAATTGAGAAAAGAGATCGATGGCAAGAATTGGAATTGTAGTTCTCTTAGTATTGTTTCTGATAGTCTGCACAACAGGTTTAGTAATTAATTTGTAGTTTTACAAATCATCTTCTTGCATTAGAGCTTAATTCCCTTTACCTACTTTTCTTTTCCTTTTTTACTTTTCTCCATCTATTACCTCACTAATATATATAAGTTATTTGAAATGTAGATATGGAACATGGAGCTGCAAAAGAGGACTTTAATTTTTGCAATCCCAACAGTAAGGCTGAGAATGACCATTGCAACAGTGTGTGTTCTACAACCTGCAGCAAAGGTGGCGAATGCAAGCCTTTGACCCACAATGGGGTTTGTCAATGTAATTGTTAATTAATGAATAATAAATAAATAAATAAATAATATTAAATAATATAAATAAATAAATAAATTTAATGTGGTAAATGTCAACTATTGTATTTATATTTTTTGAACATACTCATTAAATAAATTTGATGTGGTAAAAGTCCTCTAGTGTATTTACATTGAATTGTTTAAGCATACTCAATCTCCTTAAAGTTAATCCATCTCCTTAATGAACAAGGGCCTAATCTTGCACCAGAGATTTGCAATCTAAAGGGAGAGCAACAACTTCAACCCCATAGTACCTTACAGTTTCAGAATCTAGCTTCACCAATTCATAGGTGATAGATTGAAATTCATGGTTAGTGGCTATGGATTGCAGCCTTTTATCTATGTAACATATACTTCAAGAAAAGGAGGCAAAGTCTGCCCTCTGATGACGGATTTAGTGGTGATAAAAGTAGGCTTAATTTAGGAACACTAATTTTATTAGTTCCACTAAAGGGCCTTGCAAAACATATTTTGTGGTGGCTTAAAATTTTATGTGCTAAAGAATGATAATTAAACTCTGTTAATATTTTACCACCAGTAAAAGTAGGATTTCATTGGCGGTAAAATATTATTAAATTTTTAGTTAGCGGTAAATACTACCACTCCCAAACTGTTTATATAAAAATATATTTTGGTGTCGGTTTGAAATTTATGCCACTAAGGCGTTGTTTGGTAACGATCTTGTTCTGAGAACGTTGTTCTTTAGCAGAATCATCTTTTTTCTGTTTTTGTGCTAGAACTATGTCTTTTCACATTTAATGGTGTTTGCTAAACAATAAACCTGTTTCGAAATGCATTATAGAAAAAAAAATAAAGAACATTAATGGTGTTTGGTAATTCTGTTTCGGAACAGTTTCATAAAACTTTTTTTTTTTTTTTGTGGTAACAAAACAGTTTCATAAAACCATTGACAATATTTACATAAATGCCATTAACCTTGATATATAACCCAAATAAATCTAGAATTAGCTAAAAGGATCTATTTACATAAATGCCATTAACCTTTATACTCGATCTAACTTATTTTTAAGGAAAAATTACATATACCTCCCCTGTACTTTGGCCTAATTACACGTTCCTCTTTTTTATTTTCCCACCTTATATACGAATCTCCTGTAGTTTTCAAAAAATTACTAATTCCTCTCCTGTTGTTAGCATTTGTTTGTTAATTGCTGACGTGTCATACTTAGATTTTTTTTAATGCCCAAATTAACCTTTGGTTATTGTGAAATGACCCTTTTACCCTTCTTCTTCTTTTCTTCCTCCTCCTCTTGCAACTTCGTCCCAACCATGCTCCAGCAACCTCGGATTTTAACATTGATTCAAACTTTTCTGAACCCAACAACACCCTTCTTCTTCTTCATGCTGCAATCCCACCCGCCCCCTCCCACCTCATCATGGATAAATTCACATTTTTATTACCCTTCTTCCATTTCATCTTGCTTCCTAGGGTTTGGTAAGAATCGTTCTAACTTATCCTTGGATTCAGAAGGTTGGCAGTCGAGCTAGCAATTTGGATGATGAAAAACAACAAAGCAACCCGATTCGTACTTTTAGGGCTCTTGGGATAGAGAAGGAGCTTAAGATTGTGAGAGAGATTTTGGTCTTCAGGCAATCCCTCTTCGAAATGGTTCAGGTGAGCTCAGGATTTTTAATACAAAAACTTTCACTTTAGATTAATTTGAAATGTTCTGAATATTTCACTTTAGATTAATCTGATTTTACTTCTCTTCGTTTTATTCCCGTTGCAATCCAAACGGAAACTAAAGATTTCAAGGTTTCTCCCTATTTTATCTCATCTCTTCTCACCATCGATCAGCTATTAGTGTCTCCAACATCATGAAGGAGAAGAAGCTCAAATGCAATTCTTCCTCAAAATCCATGAAAGGGAAGAACACATGGGATCATGGTTCGTGATCTCATCTGAACCATTTCGAAAAAAATCCCTCGATTTTGGTCTTCAGGCAATCCCTCTTCAAAAAAAATCCTGAATAGTTCTTTAATGATTCCACCTGTACTTCAAATCCACTCTGTTGCTTCATCTTCGAAGGCCAAACTGGTCAAAATACCAATTCCCAGAATTTGAAGCATTGGGTATTTCTCACCATACTTGAGAATTTCTCTGATGTTGCTTACCGTGAAAACAATCTCTGAAATCTCTTTCCTGAGAAAATTCCCAACAGTACCAGAAGTTCCTGCGAGCAACTTCAACAATTGATTCTGAGAGAAGAGGGTTGTGTTGTAGCAGAAGATCTTTTCTTTTCATTATTTGTTTCGTGACAGAGAGATAAGAGGGCTCTTCTTCTATTATTCTCTTCTTTTTTTGTTTTTGGCTATGTTTTTGGAGAATTGGATTACAACAGGAAAGAGGAAAGAAGAACGAATTTGGGACTTGGGTCTTTTGGAGGGAATTGCCATGATACCCCGGTTGTGGATTGCAGCGCTTCAACTATCAGAGCTCCTTGTGAGCTCTGTGGTTCATTGTTTATATGGGTTTTACATTTTCAGCACTGCTGTAGCATCAGATTTCTCACAGGCAATAAATGAATGTTTGAAACCCAATGTGAATTTTAATACAGATACTGAATTGAGAGGGCTGGACTCTAAACTATCAAACAATGATATGCCTCCTATTGTCTTAGTCCATGGCATCTTTGGATTTGGCAAAGGGGTATGTGATATTCCATTCATTCTCATTTCATCGAAATGGGTTCTCTATTTCTTCTGCCTTTGATTGGGTTTTAAGTTTTGATTCTCTTTGTGCCATTTTTTATTGCAGAGGTTAGGGGGTTTGTCTTATTTTGCGGGAGCAGAGAAGAAGGATGACCGGGTGCTCGTTCCAGATTTGGGTTCCTTGACCAGCATATATGATAGGTGTGCGCTTGAAGCTACGGCATAAGAGTCCGAGGAGGAGGAGGAGGAGGCGGCAGCAGTGGTGCCGAGGCAGCGGCTGTGGTGATGGTGATGGCGGTGGTGGTGGAGGAGCAAAGAAATGGGTGTTTTGAAGTTGAAGATGATGAAAAGAGTATCATTGTAATTCTTGTAGTATTTTAGAACAAGAGTAATATTGTCTTTTCAAACCATTAACTAGCAGCACCCTAACACCGTCACTCATAAGGAGTCAAAATGTAAGGTGGGAAAATCAAGAGGAGGAATGTGTAATTAGGCCAAAGTACAGGGTGGGTATATGTAATTTTCCCTATTTTTAAAGATAAGGTTGACTTCCCATAAAAGAAAATGGATACAGTCAGAAGGCTTTTCGACTCACAAATAGGCATGTCCGGTTCGTAGGATTCCGCTGCCGTGGCTATCGAATCACAACTTATGTTTGATAAAATAAATGGAGTCACCACCTAGGATTAGGATCTAGGACCCAATGGATGTGACCTTATCCGAACGAACGGATAAAGCTACATGATTCCATTCTGATCTGGTCAGAGAATGGTTAAGGGGTCAGGTTACGGGAATGGGAAGGTATTAGCACCCCATCCTGCTAGGTGGAACTGATCTTTCTATTAGATACCAAGTATTGAATTTTCTTCCACTTTATGATTCTAAGTTAGTATTAGGAATCAAATAATGTGTGTTTACCAAAACATGTGTGACATAACTTATATGCACTGAAAAAATAAGAAGTTTACATTATGCATGAATCCTATTACTATGTACACGAACATGATATACGATAAACGTCTACATTGTGCCTAAATAAATTATATGCGACCAATATACCTATATATGATGAAGAAGATGCTACTAGCCGATTGCCTCCTGACTTAGGTGGAGACGGATGTTGGAATCACTCTCCTTTCACAAGGTATGGATTGGGGAACGGTTTTAAGTAGGGTAATCAAAGGATCTAACCATACTTATTTGACCGAAACAAGGATTTAAAGAAGGGGGAAATGGCAAAATGAGGTGTTGAGGGCTCTCCCAGGTCGCACTCTCTCTTTCTCTCCTCTATTCTTCTCCTTCTTGGCGTATTTTGAGGGTGGGGGTTCCCTTCCATTTATAGGGGTGATCTCACCTTTCGCGGTGCCGCATAGACACTACCGTGATGTCACTCGACTGACGCTGACATGTGGTCCCCCACATGTCTGCGGTGGTGTTGCGGACTTTTGTGCGGCGCAAGAGCTAAGGACTCTGTGGTGCCGCGATTATGACACGTGTCCAGAACTCCTGGGTTTTTTGGGAGTTTGGATTACGATTTCTTCCATCTATGTCCCATTTGTCATCATCGTCAGTGGTGGTAAAAATTCAATGTCTACAGATATATCGAGATCGATGGAAGGTACGGTCGATGTCGATTCGGGGACTTTCAATGTCGGCCTTGGTTTTGATGTCGACAAGGAGGATTTGGGCCATTTGGACTGGTTCTTTGGGGGGCCAGGCTGGTTCCAAAGAGAACTAGGACAGGACTAGCCTTTCCAAGGGGTCTTGGAGTCTCCGGGGCTCTAGTTTTGGCTCCACTAAGGATTTATAGGGTTTTTCCTTTGAAGGGTATCGATGGTGGGCGATCTATGGATGGATTCAGGAAGTGCACACTTATGCTACATCTGTAGATACATCGACTCTGCACCTTGGAGGATACTCATCATCGTCGTTGGAAGCTTCCAGGGGAAAGACAAAATGGTGTTTACAGATTTTGCTAACGTACACCACTTAGTAGAGAAATATGCTAACATGCATTTTCCTATTTAAACTAAGAATATGCATATGATATCTTTACTTATATTATCAGTTTGTATCTCATAAATACATTTTAACTCATCATATTAAACCAATTAAATGCACAACGCATATGTTACGATCTTTTTACGAAAAACCTCGACGAATCCCTCTATATAATGCCCCCCTTCTTGTTTCACAATCAGAGTTCCTTGAGGTTCTAATGGAGCATTCTTTCAGGTAAGATCTCCTTTGAGGTCTTGTTCTATTCTTTCATCTTGTTCTTTCTTTTTATTAAGTTCTGTATCTATGTTCTCCAATATATTTTTTCCATAACCCTATGTCTTTTCCGTCATTTTTTGTTAAAATACTTATGAATTATTTTTTCACTGAACATTTGGTTAGGCAAATGCTATCCTTTTCTTTTCCTTTTTGCTAAAATATTTTTGTTTACTAATATATCTCATTGTTTAGATTCAATTGTATGTTCATAGTATCATTATCATCTGATCATTATCATTATTGAAGCAATTCCATTTCACTTCAGGAAACTCCCAGAATGCAAAATCCATTGTTTCTGTAGAAGAACAAGAAGGAAGAAAGAGCTAGATCATAAAAACACCTTAGAAGCAAAAAGGACACTAAAGAAGTGTTTCCATCGGATCAATGATTTACCAAACTGCGTTGTATGTTATTTCAATCATATTTCTTTGGGTAAATATCATCTTCCTCCCCTTTAAGTATCCATAATATCAAATCCATCCCCCAAGTTTGTAATGATAATGTCCTCCCCTATTTTGAAAGATTCTATCAACCGTACCTTAAGTGGCTGACAGTGTTAAAATATTAGTTCAAAAGACGATATTATCCTGAAATTGGAGTTAAAAAAAAGGCTTCTGGAGTGGGACCCATCCCTTCTTTATTCTTCTCGCTCTCAATCGACTGAGACTCCCATGACCCATCCGTCACAACCACCACTTCCTCTACGAACCCCTCTCTCCACAGTCACTGCAACTACTCAGAACTCCCATACGTCACGACCATCTCTACGATCACCACCCCCCTCTGCGAACCCCTCTCTCCACATTAGCCGCCCAGCCCTTTCCTCTGTTAAAGAACCACCACCCTACTCTAGAACCCTTTGCGCTTTTCTATTTTTATTTATTTAATATTCAATCCCACTTCCTTTGACTTGCTCTACCATTCTCTTTTCCTGGTGCTTCTTGAACAGCTTAAAATTTACAGAGGTCCCACTTCATTTTATTAAGAGTAAACATCTAGCAGACGCCCTGAGGTTTGTTGACCTATCTTGTAACTTCCCCCAAGAACTAAAACCTTACTTACGGACCCATATAATGGACGGAATACTCGTTCCGTTATAGTCCATAGTTTAGTGATGATGTCAGCATTTTATATCCAAAAAATACCCTTTACATGTTTAATGAAAAATTACAAAGGAGAATTTACAGTTATATCCGTATATCATCTTTAACCTTAGAAATCAGTCCCTGTACACCCGATCGTTGCAAAGAAGACCGTTGGAGTTGCAGGCGATGCGATGAAGCTCAATCTCTATTTAACAGCATATGTTAGCTTCATCCCCATGTGAAATCTGAAGCTCCTCTATGTTAGCTTCATCTCCATTTGAAATCTGAAGCTCCAACTTCTTTCTCCGGTCACTAAAATTCCGACAACAGAAGCGGATGGGAGAAAAGGCTAACAACTTTTGTTAAATAGGAGCACAGTCCAGTCTTTGGTCCATGGTAACTAACAGGTTACGAGGAATAGAAGAATGATGAAACAAAATTAAGACTTTTCTCCACCATCACTATTTGAAAACAAAGAAAACGGTACCTTTGGTGGGAAAAAAATGGTTTCTGTCAACCTGCATTTGAGAAGTAAACATAGGAAACCCCAGCCCTTAACAGTCAAAAAACCGCAAGAATCTCAGAGAACACCATTGATGTGAAATACTTTCAAAAACGAAGAAATAAAGCTGAAGATGCCAAAACCCTTGAAGAAACTTTAACATTCAAGCTACCTACTGAACTCATTATTGCGTCGAAGTTGAGAAATCTCCCATAACTACATTGAATTTATGCAAACTACTTCAAATTTCTGAAAACTATTCACCCCCAAAATAAATTCTGAAAATCTTCACCAATTCAGTCCCCCGCACAACAAAAACTAAAAACAAACTAAAAACAAGAGATCTACACGACTATACCTCAAACCAACACGGTAAACAAGACAAACCTCCATTTCAAAACCCCCGTACAAGCTGAGTTCTTCAAGCCAGAAAACCAGATCATAAGAAAGAGATAAAAAAAAAAAACTCAGAAACTAATTTAACTGAGCATTTCCCCTGCGAACATAGATCAGATGCTTCCCTCCTCTCTTCCTCTTCTCCTACCGGATCCGAATCCTCGTTAAATCCACTTGACGAATTTATAAAATACTAATATTCCTTACCATTAAAATTGATTCCACGTAGACAAAAACTTGGCTCCAAACAATTATCCCCTCCGCCTAAAGGGGTGTTAATTTGACTGTTCCGTTCTGTACCATTCCGCTCCGGCGGAATTTGCAGAGAGCACTTCCAGTTCAGTATAAAGAAGAACCAATACTAGCTGTGACTGTGACGATTGATTCCGAACAGAGAGATTTGGGTATGGCAAAGAGATGAAGAAGATGATGACTGCAATGGTGAAAACGGCGTTGTTCTTCTCTTTCAAAACTAGCAGAGGAAGAAGAGTAAAGAGGAAAGACGATGGATTTTGGATGAGGAGAAGGATAATTTGGACTTTTACTTTTTTATGGCTTACTAACATCATCAATTGATCCGTTGATTATAACGGAATGAGTATTCCATCCGTTATATGGGTCCATAAGTAAAGTTTTAGTTTCTAAGGGGGCTACAAGATAGGTCAACAAACCTTAGGGGGCCTACTAGATGTTTACTCTTTTATTAATTAACAAAAAAAATTTATTCATGAATGAAGGAGAAAATAACTAATTAATTATTGTTGCAAAACTGTGAAAATTTATTGTAGGCGAATGGGAGTAAGACCTTAGTTAGTAAATATGCGTATAATACACGTACCTAAATTTTTGAATGTATAATACTCCTGTCCCCATATTTTTTTGTATTTTTATAAAAAACGTGTTTTTTAATCGATCGAGTATTATACCCATATAATACATGTATTATACTATTTATACGTTTTAAAAAAAAAAAAAAACCCAAAAGATTAAAATTTAGGGAAACGATTTCACTTTCCCTTTCGTCCCTTTCGATTTGCGTTGAACATCCAACCGTAGCAGGCAACAGTAGCCGCCCTCCATCTCCAATCATCCTCCCCATCTCCGTTCAACAAAGCTTCGTCGGCGACGGCAGCGGCGACGTTTCTCCTTCCACTATTGTTCGGTTAGTATCCCTTTCTTTAGTTCCTATAAAATCACAAAGTTCAAAGACCAAGAACTGAAGCTCTGCAATGCTTTGGGCAGCTCAAGATCTCTAATCCTCAGCTATGTGAAGATTGCAGAAAGGTCGGTGGAGAAGAGAAATTTAATTTTTGGGAAAATAAAGAAAGAGAGAGGGAGAGAGTGTGTTCGGACACTTTTTGTGTGTTTGGATCTTTTTCTACTTTAGCTTGTCATATGCGCGAGCTTTTATTGACGATAGAGATGGATTTGGTTATTCTTTGGGACCCACAACGCGGCACTTAAGTCTTGTACTCTCCTCTTGTTTCTCTAGTCTTTGAACTTTGATGGTGGTAGTGAAGCAAATGAATCTGGTGTGATATTGGCGAGAACGGCTCAATCTCTATTCTATTTTATTCTTATTTTTCTGTCTCTTGTAGCTAATGTGTACAGTGGAGATCCATATTTGGAACTCTCCCTCTTGTCTTGTGTTGGTTAATTAGTGGGAACTCATCCCCCTTCACAAGAACACATCTGATTAAAAATATATGGTTATCTCATTGTAGATAGAAAGAAATGTAATGTTGGAAGAATGATTTAATGATAAGGTAATCAACTTGCTCATCTCATTTTCAGACAATCTACATTCATTTCTTGTAGATTATTGATATTTTGGTATGTTAAATGATATTCTTAGAGATGTTATATAGCATATTATATTATTGTGTTTATTTTAGTTCATAAAATCATGATATTATTTTGTTTATTAGGTGGTGAATGCATATTATATAATGAATATATGTCCATTTTTTTTTAAAGTATTATTGCTGTCTATGCCGTATTATACCCGTATTAAATGCATATTGTATTATTAAAGTATGTGTTTTATGAAGCCGGATTTTTAAAAAATATTATTACCGTCTAGTCTGTTTAATTGCCGTACATATCCGTTCCCGTTCAATTGCCGTTCCCGAACTTACTAAGAGTAAGACAACGAAACTTCATTTAAGCTCTTCACCGAAAGATGTGGTTACGCAGAGTTCCGTAACGCTTGCATCTTGGTTCACCCTGTCTTCGCTCACCGGGTCTCCATCACCAATCAAGTTCGCATTTTCGAACTCTCCCCTTCCGATACCAGTCATTCTATCGCCGCCGATTCTCCACCACCGAGTTTCTCCCCAGAGACATCGATTCAATCCTCCATAACCATCTTAATCTCGGCAATTTCATCACCGTCCCTTCCTCTGGCTACCTCGACTCATGGCCTGGTGTGGACCATTTCCTCTCAAACCCACCTGAACCTTTCCCTCACAGAAGCCATTGAAGCAGCGACATCACTGCAAGAACCAGGAAGAAGAAGAAGCCAGTAGAATTGTGCTGTGCTTAGTATTTGGAACAGCAAAGGAAGTGTTCACATTGTCTTTCCATCACAGAAGCCATTGGAGCAGAAATGTGCTGTGCTTAGTATTTGGAACAGCAAAGAAGTGTTCACATCAACTTTCCAACTGTTTTCGGATAGATCTGGAAAACTTGGATTTCCCTCACAGAAGCCATTGGAGCAGCGAGGTCACTGCGAGAACAGGAAGAAGAAGAAACCTGTAGAATTATGGATCCCCGAGAGTTAGTAACTAGCAGAAGAGAGTAGCAGAAGAGAGAATAAGAGGGAAGAAGAAACGCGAAGGGGTTTTTGGGTGAAGAAGACGCAAAAGGGGTTTTGGTAGGGATGTAAATGAATAGTCAAAATCCGTTTCGTATCCGAGTCCGTATCCGTTTAATACTATACGAATCTGTCCAAAAGCTAAACGGAAGCGGATATGGATAGGCTATAGCTATCCGAAAAGCTATATTTACATATAAACGGATAAAATATCCGATCTGTATCTGTATCCATATCCGTTTAGCACTATCCGAATCCGTTCAATAGCTAATCGGATGCAGATGCGGATATAGCACTATCCGAGTTGAATCCGATCCGTTTACAGCCCTAGATTTTGGGGTTAAAGAGGGCAAAATTGAAATAAAATTACATTAAGATTCTATGGGGTTTTAGAAAATTTGTAAATGTCCACGTCATCACTCAATGGCGTTTTCGAAGGATTAAGGTAGGGTTGATAGAATCTTTCAAAAGTAGGGGAAGGCATTATCATTATTCAAAACTTGAGAGAAAGGTTTGAGATTATGGATACATAGGGAGGGGATGATATTTATCCTAAACGACGAATATGAATGCCAATCGAATTCGAAGTTTTGAATATCCATTTACATCTCTAAATATGGAGAAGATCCATGGGTCATAATTGAGGCAAAATGGGGCAATTGATCTCCAACCATTGGGTTTTGTTAATAACATGTGTCATCTACCAGCCCCTCACTGCACCTCACTGGCCTACGAAAAGGGAAACTCTATCACAGCAAAGTAGGAAAGAGTCCTACAAGAAATACACAATAAAAGATTGATACATAAATATGTGCAGAGCTAATATTTAGCACTGCCTGCCCTTGGTTATTGAGTTTCCTTCTGGTGGGAAAAAAAACAAAAAACTAATTTTACCAAACTAATGCTATGTAGGGTTATACGATATCCTTATTGAACTTTTAAAATTTGTTTACATAAATAAAAATTTTCCTTAAAATAGAAAACAAGTATAGCTAATTCAAGCTATTATAAATAAGACAGACAAGAATAATCTCTTAAGAAAGCAATCAATTATAAAATTTTTAAGTAATTGAGAAAAGAGATCGATGGCAAGAATTGGAGCTCTGTAGTTCTCTTATTATTGTTTCTCATAGTCTGCACAACAGGTTCAGTAATTACTTTGTAGTTTTTCTTTTTCTTTTTTGGTTTCAATCAGTTTTCCTGTCTACTTCTTTTGCCGTTCCCTCAATTTTTTCTTTTACTTGAAATGTAGATATGGAATATGGAGCCGCAGCGGAGGAATTGAAGTGCTGTGCAACCCTTCATTTTAATTCATGCAATCCCAAGAATAAAACTGAAAACGACCATTGCAACAGTGTGTGTTCTCCAAAGTGCAGCAAGGGTGGTTTATGCAAGCCTTTGACCCACAAAGGAGTTTGTCATAGTAAATGTTAATCAATAATAATATCAAATAAATAAATAAATTTAATTATTGTATTTATATTTTTTTTAGTCCACTTTGATGGAGGATTTAATGGTAATACAAGTAGCCTTTGTAGCAGTATTATTTTCTTTTTTTCCATTAAGGGGCCATGCCAAACATATTTTGTGGTGGTTTAAAATTTTCTGTACTAAAGATTGATAATTAAACTTGGGGAAAATTTTTCATACATGATCATGTAAACCATATATGTGAGAGGGTGAGAGTTTCAAGGCATTAATTAATGGGTGGGGATTTATAACTTTTCCAACTCTTTGTGAGACACCCTCTCATACACGACCGTGTATGAAACCTTCCCTCTTAAACTTGTTAATATTTCGTCGCCACTAAAAGTCTATTACTGAACTCTTAGTAGCGATAAAATATTACCACCGCCAAACAGTTAATATAAAAATATATTTTGGCATTGATTTGAAAATTTTGCCTCCAATGGTCAGTATGGCAATGTTCAATGTGTTTCTATTTTTTTCATAGTAGAAATATTTTTGTTTTCCAATTTTACCATACAACATTTATTAGTACGGAAGTACTATAAAATATAAGAAACTCATAAAACTGTTTTTAATTGACCCAGAAACAGTAATTTGGAACAAAAATGTTGTCATACACACCCTAAATTTAACGGCCAAGGATGACTTCTTTTATGAAAATTCCAAAATTGACTGCTTCAAGCCTATGATGGAATTGGGATCGATTCGGATTGGAATCAGCCGACATCGCAAATGTTCTCAATACCAACCGATCCAGAATAGTACAAAAGCAAATTCTTGGCCGGTTTTAGAGTTTTCTTTACCGATTCAAACCTATCTGATAACCAATAAAGAAACTATAAAACATTGAACCGGCCATCATAAGGAGAAGAATCAATATTAATCCTTAAAGTCTCTTTCTTGGTTCTTCTAACTACTATCATCGCGAATTTGGTCTTCTACATCTGCATCCTCTTCGACGAAGTCATCAAATGTTTGAAGAACTCGACTACTGTGCTGCTAATACAACTCTAATTAGAGCCATCAACCATGAAACGTATCATTGTTTGGTGTTGGAACTTATCAGATGTGTATTCTAACATTCTAATAAATCAATTTCATGAGTTGATGTGTTGGGAGATTATTCTCACATCAGCTACTAACAAGCCTATAACCCCCTAATACAACTCTAAGCTTATAACATTTTGAACTTTTAGAATGGAACCATTACATGGTATTAAAGGGGGTTTCACCGTATCCACGTGTCCACTATACAAATTGTTACACATGTAGAAGAGTGTTGGGAGATTAGAAGTAGGGGTGTCAAAAGGTCGGCTCGGCCTGATTTCTATCGGGCTGAATCGATTTTGGTCTTGAAAAGAATGAGACCAAAACCAAACCGTTAAGATATTTTGGTTTGCGGTCATTTCGGTTTATTTCTGTTTTTCAATATCTGGTTAGTACCGGTTTAGATCAATTTGTTTTCGGGTTTGAACCACAATGAAATCTTACATTCATAACATATAGTGAGGAAAGATTCACTAAAAACACTTTCACTTTCCCCAAGTCAAACAAATAAACAACCATGAGTAGAAAAATTGATTTAATATGTTCATTTTGTAATCCACACAAAGAGGAATAAATTGTAAGTGCAAGATAACTAATATCAAAATCAATTGATAAATTGAATTTGTAGCAATATCATTGTTACAAACCATACAATCATTTATCATTAATTGTTAGGGAAAGATGACTAATGTTGAAATTACAAAATGAACCCTACTACTAGTTCATTCATTTGACTATCCAACTAAAATTATATAGTGAACAAAGAGATCTATGGAAACACGGTTACAAATCAATTTCCCTATTCATAACCTCATCCTCATTGATTTGTAATAATTCCTCATACAACCAAAAATTTTCACACTAATATTAAAATCAATGGATAATCAATTAATTTATTCTTTACCCCCAAAGAAAGTCAAATATTCATAACCTTTTACTCAATTTTTATCGGTTTCATTCGGTTCGATTTTCAGTTTGCATATCACAATCGGTTCGGTGCGGTTCAATTTTCAGCCAGTCTCGTCATACCTTAGTCCAAAAACAATCCGATAAGGTTCAGTTCGGCTCGGTTTGGTCTGGGTTTTTTCGGCCAGTTTCGGTTGATCTTAACAGTTCGGGCTAGGTTTTGACACCCTGAATTAGAGCTACATCAACTACTATTAGTTCGAACTTTTGGAATGGAAAATTTACATGATGGATTGTTGCAACCATTGCCTTGAAGCTTGAAATGCTTAAATAAATTCAATTGTTCTTCTCTGATATCTTATATAACCTCCATGGAAGTTGAATTGGAACAATCACCTCATTCTTGCTCATTCGAAGCCATGGCAGAACGTTAAACCAGGTCTTTTTTATACCAATAACATAAAGGAGACATGAAAAGATTTAGCTATGTAGAAACCTATAGATAAATTTTTAAAATCTTCAAGTAAATCTTTATTGTGTTTCAATGAAATGATTGAGAAGAATGCCTCACACTATGTGATGCATAAAAAGCGACACCATATCCACTAATTTTTAAAACTATCAGAGCAATGGAGGAATCAGTGAAAACTCCATAAGAATACAATTGAGTTTCTGTGTCTACTAGCAATCTCATGGAATACCTGAAGAGCTCATCACCTTGTTAAGCGCACTCAAATAGGCAAGAATGCTAGAAGCTATGATATCTGTTCCTTCACTAGTTTCACTGGAAGGCAAGGAAGAAAAGTATGATTAGATTAAGTAGAAAGTATTCACAAGGGAAATGCATGAGCTACCATACCTGAAAGTACAGGGAGCATTTAATCCATTATTACTTGTTTGTGTAGATTTGTGGATTTTCTCCTCTTGGACTACAACTTTTGTGGATGCTATTGCTTCAGTGCCTTTTGACACCGAGTTTGTGGAGCACTCAACAAGTGTTACTGGTAACTGGAAACAAATGGGAAAAGAATTACTGTTCAGGAAAAGAAAATTCTCCTACTTATCAACCAAAAAGAAAAGAGAGTACTTTGAGGGAGGGGGTTGAAGTTTCTCAAGTAAAATTATCAAGCAGGTAACCAAAAACCACCAGGCTCAAACACATCCAATGTTATGATAAACTGTGAGGAAAAGAGATAATTCCTTATCAGAAACTTTTACATGTTCTGGAAACCCCACAACTCACAAGTGTACTGAGATATAAAATCCACTTTCTTTCAAATCAAACAAAACAGAAGTAAGACCAAAGGAGAACATTAAAGAAAGTTGATGCATTCACCAAAAAATTAATAGTGGTTTGCCTGTAAGATCTACTATTTGAGTGTCAATCCAGAAGCAAGTGAGCACTTTGGGGTTAAACTGTTCATTCAGCAATTACATCAGCAACACCTTATATTGTCGTATAAACATGGAGAGATCTAAAGCCTCCAGCAAAATATGAGAGGCTGCAGATTCCATAGTTCCACGGGAAATCTGCAAACACCAGAACCAAGTCACATTTAATGGGAAAAACTTCGATCAGATTGATTTATTCTGTGGTTTCCTCAAGTTGCAGTCTAGCCTGTCTGTTTGGTTGCTAATAATCTGACCTGTTCTAACTTCTAAATCAATCTGATTTAGGAAAATGGGTAGTTGGAAGCTAGCTTATAACCAACCACTCAGTGTATAGCTAACAGCGCTACTCTTTAAATGAGTGTTTACTATAGCCAGCTTTACCCTTGATCTGCACCTAGGATAGGTCCCCAAAACTTCCTTACAATGAAACTTGGGGCATTACATATGGACTTCAACTCGCTTCAGATTGTTGGGCCAGACAACTTGAAGTAACATGTTAATCAAAGGCCCAACACCTACATAACCCAATCCGAAGGACAAAATCCTCAAGAAAGAGGACTACTCACTCGTATGATTCTAATCATGCATTGAATGGTTTTAGCATAAAGTATTTGCCAGAGTTCATTGATTTCTTGAACATAAAAATAAATTAGGAGTAAAGGGATATAATCCTCTCGAACATAAGAATTTACTAGAGTTCATTGATTTCTTGAACATAAAAATAGAGGACGGGCCTTGGTGCAACGATAAAGGTTGCTCCATTGTGACCAAGTGGCAATGGGTTCAAGTCTGGAAACAGCCTCTCTGCATAAGCAGAGGTAAGGCTGCGCACATTATGACCCTTCCCAAACCCCGCAGTGGCGGGAGCCTCGTGCACTGGGTATGCCCCTAAGGTTCCCCACAATGTCAGTGTGGGGAGCAATCTGGACACCATATCAATGGTGGTCCTGAAAAAGGTATTATCCATATGGGGCCCACATGTTCAGAACAGGAGTGAGAAAATAATTAAAAAACTCTTGTGAGAGGGAAATTGCACTCTGGTGTCATAGGAAAGTTTTTCCCAAAAATAAATTAGGAGTAAAGGGATATAGTCCTCTTGAACATTTGTGAGAGTCCATTTCAACAGGAAGTGATAAAATACAATTTCCACTCATCCTCATTTATTTTTATGTTCATTTGCATCTTCTATTTCTTATTTATTTTCTCATATACTTCAATAGAATTCATGTACATGCAAAAAATGCATACCCCTGTGAAACCTTTAACTGATTTCTAGTGTGGCTTTTGGATTTTTGTAATGAAAAATCTAAATATTGGGAGGAAAAAAAAAACAAAAATTTCAATTATTCATTCTATCATTAAATTTTGTCAAAAGGTCCGTTGAAAAGTTTATCCCAACTATAGCTTAGTTGGATAAAGTATGTATGTTAGGGAAATTGTTTTCTTAATCTTAGACCCTTTATCTTTTGATGCAGTGCTCTTCAAAAGTGAAAAAGAAGGTACTTATTAATCTTTTAATCTCCACAATTTAAAGTGTCGTGAACCAACATTCTTCAAGGCAAGTGTCTAATGAGGAAAGTTGAGTACATTATTGATTATTCTCTTGCAAAAAATAGTGTGACATTATGCGAAATATAATTAGAAAGATTTAGAAGAAATACAGTCAAAGCCAAACCTTGACAATGAGATCAATGGCCTTGTAAGATGCATCAATAAAGCCTTTTCCAACTGAACTTGCTACATGCTCTGTTCCATCAACACCAATGAGTTTAACAGTTGCAGTAGAAAGACCGGAAATTCCACACGTAACCTGAATCATTGAATTAATGCTCGACTAAATTATGCTGTAACAGCCATTAGCTTATGCTTTGACTGGCATGAGCAAGTAAATAAAGTATAATTTACTTGCACATCTCCAAGCGACCAACAAACTTGTGGCTGGAAATTTTCATTTGACACTAATGCTTTTATGTCATCATCGGAGAGATACTGCAATAGCAATAGTTGTAATCAGCACTAAAAATAAATAGATGTCATGCACATT